>NC_141675.1:16190171-17627671 GCF_028749965.1 Puma concolor
TGGCTCAGTCGGTTAAGCATCCAACTTTAGGTCATGATCTCATGGTTCATGGGTTCATGGGTTCGAGCCCCGCGTCAGGCTCTGTGCTGACAGCTCAGAGCCTGGAGCCTGCTTCAGCTTCTGTGTCTCCCTCTCTCTCTGCCCCTCCCCCACTTGCGCTCTCTCTCTCTCTCTCTCTCTCTCTCTCTCTCTCTTTCAAAAATAAAGAAACATTTAAAAATAAAAAAAAAGAAATATATATATATATAGAGTAGTCTAGTTTGAAAACATAAAATAAAGGTGCATTTTTCAAGTCCAAAAAGATTTTGCAAAACTGATTCATTTTACTTTTTGCCTACAACTGTATGGTTATTAGTATGGAGAGCCCAGCTTCCCTCAAAGTCCATTTTAACGTAGGTGCTAATGACAGGAGTTTTCTCAATTGTCTAAGCAGTGGTCAGGAATACGTGTAGGTGTCCCCCTCAGCTCTACTCCCGGATTTTTCACCAGAAATTACAGAAAATATGACTTCCAGCAAGGAAAAGTGGGTTCTAGCTGTTAAACTTTTATTTTCCCCCCATAGTACAGGTAGCAGTTCTCAAATTTTAGCTGTGTCAGAATCACCTGGAGGGTTTGTTCCAGCACAGATCGCTGGGCACCGTCCCTACAGCTTCTGATTCAGCAGGTCGGGGTGGTGGGATTGGGAATTTGCATTTCTAACAAGTTCCCAGGTGATGCCCGGAGCTGCTGGCCCTAGGGGCATGCCTGGAGCAGCGCGGAAATAGCACAGCTACCTATCCGGCTTCAACTTTTCCATTTGTAACACAAGGGTGAGGTCTAATTCTCTCTGAAGTCTTTTTTTTTTTTTTTTTTTTTTTTTTTTTTTTGGCTTATCAGAGAAGAGTGTAGAAAACCAGCTTTCCTTCCTTGCAAGGTAGCCTCATGCAATTGTGTTTTCTTTCTTTCTGGACATGCAATGAGTTTAACACCAAGTAATGGCAAAAAGGCTCTTTAATGGGAAAACTACATTTTGTTTCTCAGCTTTTCTATTGTGTTCTTGCTGGGGAAAAGCAGTCTTATTTTCTTTCCCTCTGTGCTTTAGAAAGTAGAAAAGGATGGAAAAGTTCTAAATCCACACACATTTAAGAAGTTTGAGAATAATTATTGCTGAGAATAACAATTTTATCTTCAGCCTTAATTTAGGAGTCAAACGATAAATCATACGATTTAAAAAAATAAAGCGGCATCCACTACCTTTTAATTAATGAACGTCATTGTGCCTTTTAGCACAAGGATTCCACATTTTAAGATGGTTCTGAATGAGCCTCAGTGATTGATTATTTACTGTAATCTTTCCTGTGCTAATGAGGCCCAGACTGTTACTAAGATGTCAATACAATTTGATCCTGTCAAAATAAATTTCATTTGACTCATATTCTCCCTTCAGGGTCACCAGTCAGAGACTGATCAATAATTTAGTAGGGGTTGGCCTTCCTCAGAAATAATTTCCTAATAACCATAAATATAAGCCTCTAGGCATCTAAATCCAAATGCCATTTCTTATTGGTGAAAACGCTACTAACACTACAAGGCAGGTCATTTTTTGTAGCTATTTGCTCACTGACGAGACCTTTTTATTCCCCTTCATATTTTCCTTTGTGGTGAAAAGAAAACATATAAATATGTATCTGTCCATATGTGTATGCATGTGTGCATATATATATATTTCCATATATATATATATATATATATATACACACACACACACACATAATCCAAATCACTGAATAAATGCATGAGTATATATACTTACACATACTTTTATTGGGATACAACATATTTATTGCACTAATATTAAGATATAGCTTGATGATTTTGCACACGTGTAAACACTCAAGTGCCCACCACCAGACCAAGCTACAGAGCATTTCCATAACCTCATGCCTAAGTCCTTATCCAAGTCATTGTCTGCAACTCTCCACCCTCAACCAAGGTAATCATCAGTCTAACTTCTGTCATTACCAATTAGTTTCCCTCATTCTTTAAATTCACGTGAATAGTATCAGACAGTAAAGCTATCCTCTTTTGTGTCTGATTTCTTTCACCCGGCCTAATGTCTGTTAGACGGATCCATACTGTTGCATATATCAGGCATCCGTTCCTTTTCATTACCATGCCGTAGGAATATACCACAACCTCTCTGTCCATTCTTACGGTGATGGACATTGGACTTGTTTCCAGTGCAGTGTAGCACGATTACATGCTACAAATGTTTGTGTACTTGTCATTCAAGCACCTTCTCTGTTATCCACCTGAGAAGACACTGGTAAAATGGCTTGTTCAATGGTCCTATATTTTCTAGTTTTTAATCTATCTGCACGAGGCTCTGACATGATGTTTGTTTGTACCTGTATACAGCCAAGGTTAGGCAAGGGGGATCTGAAAGGAAAGTGGAGTCAACTGTAAGAATACTACCAATATGTCCCCATTTAATTACTCAAAATGAATCAAGACTGGGTCTATCTGGAGCAGTTTTATGATATGACAATCTGAGAGCCACAAGAGACATCAAGAGGCCAAGTCATGCCAAGCACCTACAGGCAGATATGATGTTTCAAGTACAATTAACACCAGAGAAGTTTAGAGACTTTTTCAAAGTGTCACACAGCTGGTAAGTGACCTTTGTAGTCATGCTAGAGCCCAGTAGCGTTGGGATCACAAGTCAAGTCTTTGTGTTGTCCAAACTGCCCTGTCCTGGGGTGCCTGGCCAAGAGGGTGGGAGTGGGGGTGAGAGCCAACAAATTATTGCCGGTAAAACGCTAATTGGGGAACTCAACTCACTTTTGCAAAGACTGCTAGATCACTGTGGTGAATGTCGTTGGGCACTCCTGGGTGCCATCTTGGCAGGAGAGCCTTGGCCAAGTTCTAATCATTGATGGTGGAAGCACAGCCATTTCAAGGATAAGCTAACCTGAGGAATTGTCCTAGATGCTGAAAGGAGCAGTCAGTTCCCTTCAATATCAGACTGTCCCTTCTTTTCCACCCTGCACTGTCCATCAGAAAGCAGTCTTTTGGAGGAAAGAGGGCAGCTAAACTAGCTGGTGTTTAAAAGGGCCCATGACTCATGTGTTTACATACTCAGCCCATTCTAGCACTCCCACTCCCAATTAAAGCCAATCCCTTCTTCCAGGTACTCTCTCAGGCTGCCTATTATGCTGGTGTGAGTGATTTTCTCCTTCCAGCCTGTCCCTGATACTCATTTCCACTGGCATAAACAAACCCACGACCGGTAAGGAAGCAGGGACAGAATATGATTTATTTCTTCCACCTGTCACGATGTGCTTGTGGGGGCTGAGCAGGAATTAGCAAGGGCTGTTGTTGGGTCTTACTGGGAACAATAATTCAGTATTTATTGAGTTAATCCCTCTTGTCTTCCTGTTGATAGATTCTCATGCCAGGTTCCACAATAGAGACTAGAAATAAACCAAATCAGACAGAAAATAGAAGGACCAGCAGAAATGAACTCAGCTCATTGCAATTCTGTAATTAAGTCACAAATCCCTTCTCTCAATTCTAACAGAATAAATTCAGCGAATGTTTACTGGACACCTATTAGGTTCCATGGATACAAAAATAAGCCACAGTCTCTGTTATCAAGAAAGTTTCTATTTAGAAGGATAATTGGGACAAATGCAGCTTTGGTGTCTCTGCTCATTCATTTAATAATAGATGTTGAGTTTCTCCACTCTTCTAAACACTGTGCTAGGTTCTCAGCATGCATATATGAATAATGTTGGCCTCGTGGTCCAGAATGGCAATAACATAAGGCGGAATAATAGAATCACAGCAGTAGCAAAGGCGTATTCTACAAATATTAGCCCTACTCTGTGTTGGACGCTTGGTATAGGATAATAAAAAATACACACAAAAATGTTCTCATGTTTTTCTGGGGGAGAAAGCAAATAAACAAGAATATTATAGATTTTGGTAAATGCTCTGAAAGAGAGCACTAATAAGTATCATTAACAATGAATACGTAAATAATAATAATCAAAAACAGCCATCAGTAAATTGCCATATGCTCAACTGTGTGCCTTTAACATCTATTTTTTTAAAAGTTAGTCTTCAAAATAAACACTATGAGCTATTTATTATACCAGATTTGCAGAGGACGAAAATGAGATTCAGAGAGGTTAGGAAGTTTCCCAACGTCACACAGCACTGCAGTGGCCGAGCCAGAGATTTGAACACAGATCCTCTGCCTCCAGAGTCAGAGCTCTTAACCTTAAAACTGTGAAGTGCTTTGGCAATTCAGCGGAGGGAAAGGGGATGGTGATGAGGGGGAGGAAACATCACACATGGTCAGAGGTAGGATTTGAAAATGTCTCCTAGAGAAGTTCTTTTTTTCTTTTTTTTTAATGTTTATTTATTTTTGAGAGAGAGAGAGACACACACACACACAGAGTGTGAGCAGGGGAGGGGCAGAGAAAGAGGGAGACACAAAATCCAAAGCAGGCTACAGGCTATCAGGACAGAGACTGACACCGGCTCAAACCCACGAACCAGGAGATCATGACCTGAGCTCAAGTTGGAAACTTAACCACCCGAGCCACCCAGGGAGCCTGAGAAGTTGTTTAAGACAAGACTGATGGATCGCCTCTGAGATAGGGCAGAGGGAGCTCACCTACAGAAAAAAACATTTCCATTCTCACTGATGGCCAACACTTACTAAGGAACTGAATGGTTAATTTAAGGATTTTGGGGGACTAATTAAACTTGAACTTCTTTATATACGGCCTTGACCACTGTCCTACCCTTTACAAGTACAAAGAAGGGAAACATAAGACTGGATGGCTGATTCAAGACCTTTTGTCTACATCAGAAGGGGAGAGTAAGGAAAAATTTGTTCTATGAAGTCCATCAGGGATCAAGATTTCTTCGATCTTGTCAAATTCCTGAGGCATTTAAAAGCCATATTAATAACTGGTTCCTAAAGCAAGCCCAAGCAAATAAACTAGCCAATTAAAAAAAAAAAAAAAAGATACTTCTTAAGTAAGAGAAATTCCGAAGGCGTTCAACCCCAAAAAAGGCTTACATAGTGAGTTTGCTGACTCCAGGTTTTGCCTACCTACAAAAAAAGACACATACATTGGTGGCCTTTTACAGTTTTTAGTGGGTCCATTCAGCCTATGGAAAAATTAATTCCTTATAAATCTTTATCTCCGTATTTATCTGAATCATCAAGAATGCAGCTAGGGCTCCTGGGCGGCTCAGTTGGCTAAGTGTCCAGCTCTTGATTTCTGCTCAGGTCATGATCTCATGGTTCATGAGTTCGAGCCCCACATCGGGCTCTGCACTGACAGTGGGGAGCCTGCTTGGGATTCTGTCTCTCTCCCTCTCTGCCCCTCCCCTGCTCGTGCTCTCTGTCTCAGAATAAATAAATAAACTTAAAAAAAAAAAATAAGAATGCAACTAACCACCAGAGAAGGAATGGTGGGTTATGGTGGGGCGAACGGCTCATGCTCCCATAACTTACTTGCTGGCTGCACCCTTGTCATCAGCCTGTGACCCAACCCAAACCCTGAGTTGCATTTAGAACTTCTATATGGAATCCAAACACCATTTTTCAGTCTTTGAACTCTTGACTACTCTGTGGCATTAGCCACTGCTCACTTGTGCAGTCAGAGTTATGGATCACACAGATGACAGAAACGAACTCCCTGAGAACTGACAGGAAAAAAAAAAGACACATAATTGGGCCTGTGGTGCCTCAGAGTGGAGAGAAGGCAGGAGACTGGGGCTGGAAGCAAGACAGGAAATAAGACCCTCGCAGGAATTACTGGGCTGCCTCAGTTGGGAGCTGCTACTGCCTTGGAAGGAATAAAAATGCTTGTCCTCATGTACCTCTAATCGAGGTGTTAATGACAGCAATCAGGGGGGTATCTGTCCTTGCTTGGAGTACCTGACCGCTGCTGGGCTACATAGAAGCCACATATAATCTAGTGATGTCATCCCTCATAAGAAAATCAGACGCTATTAGGAAAGGAGAGGAATGGAGGTGGGTAGCCAAAGGAACGTCAAAAGTCCATCGTGTCTCCTTTTGTGAAGTTTCCCCCTCCCCGTGGTATATAACACTGTTCTGATTTTTCCCTTGCCTCTCCATCCATTTCTTCCTTTATCTCTAGATTGTAAGATTCTTGAGGAAGGGAAACATGTTTCACTTGGTTTTGTATTCTCCAGCACCCAGTACGTTGCCTGGAAGGTAGCAGGCACTCAGTTTCCGGATGAATGAAAGAGTACAAAAATGAATACATTTCTGCCATATATAGTCTCTATCCATAAAGAATTTAACGATCAAAGTTTATTATGTTGAGGCATAGAAAAATAAGTCCAAGTAAGCGATGCAGGATGAAGTACGCACAGCCTGTGATGCAGGCAGAAAGGAAGGTGGTAGAAATTCACGGGAAGAGAGGTGGTGCCCTCAGGAAAATAACACAAGACTGGACAGTCTGGAGGTGGCCAGAGCAGACAGGACCTTTCCAGTGGTGTGAGGAAAGTAACAGAGCTGTAGATAGTGTGGTGTGGGCACAAGACTGCAAGCGATTTGGTTTTGCTGAAAGTTCGCTGAAATTTCTCGAAGATTCAGGAAAAAAAAATGTAGAGAAATGCGAAGAAGTCACATTCTGGAGGCCCTTGGATGGCATGTTAAGGAGTTCGGACTGAATCCTTTTAGGCAGAGAGAAAAGCAATCACGTTGGTATCTGAAACAGCAAAACTTGAGAGGAGCCAAAGCTGGAGGGAAGGGCGGGCAATAAGAAGTTAAGGATCAGTTTGGGGGTTGGGTACAAATTTGTCTATTCTCTCAGGTATCTCCCTGCTCCCTGCACTCGAGAAGCTCATCTCAGCTCCTCCTTCTGCCTGTTTGAATTGTTCATTAAGACATCATTTTAAGACATCAAATTAAACAAAAATTTAATTATATGAGTAATACAAATACACACGTACGTATCAGCTATGGTGATATCGCTTTTAAACGTAGGCCCAATCCTAGGTGTCTCCCTAAAAGGATCCACTGCCAACAATCTGGTGTCCTCTTCTATTTTTTTTAATGTATTTGCATGTATATGCATATTGTTTTATGCGTTTCTTAAAGCATAACTGCTATCATATTACACATGACTTTGCTTATACAGCATTTTGTTGTGGATGTCTTTCCATGTTTCCAGAGTGATCTGATTATTTTTCATACCTGCATAAGATTCTAGAGGGTGGCTACATGTCCGCTTATTCCCTTAAGTTGTTCTCGTCTGCACTGTTAGATCCACAGATGCAACTAACATCCTCAGACTTGCGTCTTCATGTGTGTGTGTTTTCCAGCGAAGCGTCTAAGAAGAGCTATTGCTGGATGGAAAACTGTGCCCATATATAATTTAATAGATTTTGCCAAATTACTCTCCTAAATGGCTGTAGCAATTTATGGTTCCACCCACAGTGTGAGATGCCGTTCCAAATTCCATTAATTACTGCCCCTCCTCTGTGAATTAGTCCTCTCCCCACACATCGGTCCACAAAAAGCCACCCATCACTTTGAACTATTACAGCACTTTTTTTTTCTCTACTACTCATCTGACAACTAATGAATCCTGTCTTGTATTCTACTTATTTTACATATTTTTGTCTTCTTTCCCCAAATAAACTGCAAATGTATCCAGAACATGAGCCTTATTCTACTCATGTTTACATCTTTGAGTGTCCGTGTTACCAGAAGTAGAACCAACCCAGTAGTTACAGGGTAACATTATGAAGACAGAAATTAGTCTGGCTTCCTAAACTGGAGGAAGCTTTATAGAACTCAGAATGTCAGCTGGCATCATGAGAGTTGACAAAGTATTACTGCCATCACACTTCAAGGAAATCGGGATTCCTAACACTTCCAGTGGAACAAACCCTTCTCCACTTTGCTATCAGGATTTTAGTTAATTACTCTTGCCAGTCACACGTCCTTCCTTCCCTGATTCTGCCAATGGGGTGATAAACACTAGAACACCAGTTTCTTAATGACTGAGGAAATACACAATAAACAGTCCCCCTGCCCATGGCCGGTGGGTGTTTCATAGATCGCATTGCTGGCGTGTTAAATTTAGGCTTGTGGAGCTAAATGCTGCTTTCCTCTGTCCTACCCGGTTTAGCCCACCGGGTAAAATGTGGCCCAATGAATGCACCAAGTTTACCAATCACTTTAGCAGCTCCACCTACTGTGAAAAGTAGTTAATAATGCAGTAGAGATTCTCTGTCTCCCCAGGGTGGTAAAGGTTGATAACTTAATCTTAAGAATTGTAGCATTCACCATCTCCCCAGATCAGGGACTTCCTATCATCAGTGTTGAAATGCCCGTGTATAGTAACAAGAGACAAATGTTACCCCTGTGAAACCAAGGGGCTCATTAGGAGAAAGATCAATGTAACATTTATCTCAAAGGAATACATTTGCACCCAGTTTATATAGATCACAGAAACCTCTTTTTCCACTGGGATAGCCGCCTGCGTGCTGGCAAGGGTGAGGGCAGGGTGAGGAAGGAGGCAGCATCTGATGTCTGTCTTTTCCAAAATCATATATCTTGTATGAAGCACAAAATATGATGCACCTTCAGTAATTTCTGACCATCTCACACTTGTTAGAACCAAGGTCAGTAATTCTTTTTAATTTCAATAGGCCTCACTTTTATATACCAAGGGACCACTATATGTTCTGATTAGGCACTCTAAAAGGCATTATGAAAAAAAAAGAATATGAGGAATTAACATGCATAATCCTTAATCTAGGTGGATGCACAGGAATAAAGGAAAGAAAGAAAGAAAGTCTTAATTCTGAAGCCTGGATATGTAGTCTACTCTGTTTCAAGGTAACATCAAATGCCTGGTAGTTACTTAGAGAAATAAGTCCCTCTTCCCAATTTGCCTACCTACTTCATTCAATTCAATTCACTTCGTTCATCCAAGAATTGAATGAATGAATGAATGAAGAAAGAAATAAAAGAAATAAACTTTTTAAAGTTTATTTATTTTGAGAGACAGCGAGAGCATGTGCATGCATGCATATGAGCTGGGGTGGGGTAAAGAGAGAGAGAGAGGGGGAGGGGGGAAAGAGGGAGAGAGAGAGAGAGAGAGAGAGAGAGAGAGAGAGAACCCCAAGCAGGCTCCATGCGCAAAGCCCAACGCGGGGTTTGTTCTCATGAACCGTGAGATCATGACCTGAGCTGAAACCAAGAGTCAGATGCTTAACTAACTGAGGCACCCAGCGACCCTCAATTCTGTTTTTATATTAAGTTTCTATAACTTGAATGTTTATTAATAGTCTCCATTGAATAATGGGAATGATGGTGAGCATCGGGGTTAATACTTGGGGTGTTCAAATACAGTGACCCCAATCTTCCTCTCCTGCATCCTGGAAACTCCACTTGTGCAGTTCCAAGAAGCCAGGCCTGAGAGCCTCTGTCTGCATCTGCAGTGCCCCTGTGGCTTCATGGCAGATGTGGCACGTGATAATACATACCCTCCCAGAGAGCACATCCATGCATCGAAATTATATGTCCTTCCCAGCAAATGTGAAGACAACCAACAATTTCTACCGTATTTAAAATGATCAAAACCAGAAAATAAAACTATAAAGGAAGTGGGGAATGCCATCAGAAGCATTCATCAGAGGGTCCTCCAAAATATGAACCAGAATAAATGGGAGAAAAGTGAAAAGAATGCGGAACAAATGGGTAAGTTGACAGACACAATCTTACTTCTTTGTTCCTTTTGTTAGGCTGTTTACCTCAATGCTATTTATGAATTCCTCTTGTGAGCCTCTATCAGTAAGTGTCTGGTAGCTGCCTAATACCTGTTGATTAATTATTGAATTTCCTATAATATTCACCATTCAAATACTTTCCCATGCAAGAACTCTGCACATTTCTTTGGAGAGTGACCATAGTCAGGTCTAACTGCCATCATCCAAACCTTGGAGGTATATTCTGTCTACTGTGCTTGCTGCTACTATTTATTAGAAGATCAGCAGTTATTATCCACTATTACCCTTTGTTGTCACTTCTTATAATGGCAATCCATTGAGAGCCATAATTTTACACAGATTGGCATTTCTTCGCATCTTTCCAGCCACTAAAGTGTTGACCTAAGGGGTAAAATGAGAAACTGAATTTCTTATCTTGGGAAAGGTTTTTGGAAATTCACATTCAAATTGGGAACAAGAGGGGCACCTGGGTGGTTCAGTTGGTTGAACGCCTGACTTCAGCTTGGGTCATGATCTCCTGGCTCCTGAGTTCGAGCCCCGCATTGGGCTCTGTGCTGACAGCTCGGAGCCTGGAGTCTGCTTTGGATTCTGTGTCTTTCTGCCCCTAGCCCACTGGCATTCTGTCTCTGTCTCTCTCAAAAATAAATAAACATTAAAAAAATTTTTTTTTTTCAAATTGAGAACAAGAAACCTCATGTAAATATTTTCCAAGATTGTATCCATTGTGGTAGTTTGCACATGCAAAATAATGGAAAAAATACCATTGTTCTGGGAATTCAAGTTAGGAGTTCACTAGAGAATTGCTTTTGATTATTTATGTCTTGGTTGATGGAAGGTGCTCAGTGAGCTCATTAGACATTCTGGTCATCACATGAAATCAATTCAAGCAATTGTTCTTCAGCATCTATCTCATTCCAAATGGCATTCGAGACCCTGAGGTCATAAAGATGAGTGAGATGTAATTCCTGCCCTCAAGGTGGTTACAGTTTAGTAAAAGTGTAAATGATTTCACTGGATCATTGGAAGATATAAATATAGGTGAAACCTGTACAACTGATGCTTAGGATTTTAGTGTGGAATAGCAGGATACTTTGAGGCCTTTTTGACTGGTAAAGGGTTTTATTTTCCAGATGTGGTATTGATTGCTCTGAGTCCCTAACCCAAAGTGTTGACCATGACTGCCATAGACAGTCGAGAAATGTTATAGATGGTAGGGAGATAGAAAAATATTAAGGTAAAACTCATCTGTCCCCCTAGGAAAAGATTTCTCATGATAGAATGGGAATTTTTCTTTAGAACCCTAGCTCCAAACTGGACATATATTCTTAACATGGTCCTATCTCAAAGGATATTGTAAAAATAAAAATGCTTCCAATCAAATTAATTTCCTGCTGGTGTTATGATATCTTAAATAATTAAGAATCTGTCTTAAATAATTAAGAACCTAGATACTAGAATTTATTAATTCTAATAATCTACAGCTAACTTGGCATTAATGGAGCCCTACATACAATGGGCATGCAAACAACAGTTTTAAATGTTTAAAACCAGTTGGAAATAAAATACTACTTTAAGAATCCCAGTCGTGCTTTGTTCCTTTAGAAAATCAAATCCTTTCCTCAGAGATAATGCAAAAGTAAGTTTTAGTCCAGTCCATATTATAATTATGAAAAGATTAATGAGACCCAAATCAATGACACTTTGGTATTCTTTTAAATGATTAAATGGTTTCATCAAAAGGTTTCAAGTAAATGTTGAGATACCATGCAATTAAAACAAACAAACCAAAAATCACTTCCCCTCCCCCAAATCCTCAATTACTTCTATAATACCCAACTACTTGGTTTTTCATTCAAGGTTTTTTCTTATGGGGTCAATCTCTACCTTTCCACTATTCAAGTTTTATATCAAAATTTAAGGCAAGTCAGCCTAAATATCCTCCAGACACATGCTATGGACTTTCCCACCATTAGATTAATATTTCCAGATACTATTTCGTGCATGTCTCTATTCCTAGGATCTAGCACAGTATTTAGTACATGGGAAATAGTCTGAAAACTGACCTGTAATCCTATATCCTTCTCTGATATTTATTCCGTCCAAAATTCCATTTCTCTCATTCCTTCTCCAAATACCATTGAATAAAATACTAAAGACACCTGCTTCTGAAAGCTTCCACAATTTCCACTTTCTGTGCATTTTACACACACTATGAGTACAATACACCTGAGTCCACCTTACAATTAATTATAGGCCAGTCCTAACCTCCCCTATTAAAATATTAGTGCTATGAGTTTCAGAGATGGCTTCATTCCTCTTTACATCCCTAGCAAAGCTCATGCACACAATTGATGGGTGAATCTTTTTACTTGCTGAAGAGTGTTCTATTTCTGAATTCAGTATTTCCTCAGATGTGAAACACAGATTTGTTGGCCAATATTTGGTCCTTTTAGATTGAAGCCCCATCCCTTACCATCGCTTAGAATATTATATTTGAGCATAGCCCAAGTAACTATGTCCCTTTATTTCTGTCCTTGGAGTTAGAACTTTGGAGCATAGCATCCCAGTTTATATCAGTTTTCATAGAACATTTGCAAAGATCTCCCTTGTCATACTAGGTAGGGAAAAGCTGAGTGCTCTGGTTATCTGTCTGTTATCTGATAAATTAACCTATTCAACCAGCTCTGGATAGTGGGAAGAAAATAGAGTTACGGCCAGCCCCTTGAAGACTTTGCAGGGTAAGGACAAGAATGATAGGTGCAGATCCACAGTGGACCTACCAGTTTACTCCTCTAGGCTATCGTGAGAATTTAAGCACCTTGAGTCCAGGATTACCCTGTTGTTTAGAACACCCAGTCTCAAAACACAAAGATAACTTTCTGAAGTTTTACCCAGGAGCTTCTGAGAATGATCATTGAACATCTGCTCCTTGATACTTAACAGGGTTTCAGGCCAGAAGAAACAAAACATGATGATGTTCACTGCAAAAAGAAAGCATCCATTAACGTAACTTCTGTACTTCTATCACAACAGTGATGGCTGAGAAACAAGTTATAAAAGAAGAGAAAGAGTTCTTGGAGATTTGATCAAGGGTATAAATCTTTCAAAGAGGCTAGGGTCAGAGAACTTGATTTGGAAAGTACATTGACAAATTTGACACTTGCAGTTCTGCCCAATGCAGACATCGCTAATCAATCAAGGCATTAGGTTACCTCTGCACCATAGTCCAGGCAGTCATTGATACAGATACTATTTTCCCTCCTGCAGTTAGAGAACTGCAAACATGCAACCAACAGGACCCTCGCTTTCACTGCACATTCAGCTCTGCTCAACAAACTGAGTTTCTTGCTGCTCACTGGGGATTTAGAGCTGAATAAAACATAGTCACTGTCTTTAGTGGCATCACAGTCTAGAGAAGAAGACAGATTCTGAAATAATGAGTTTCACTATCATGGAAGGAAACACTGATTTTAGTACTAGAAGCAGTAAAGTTGGGTGCTTAGTTAAGTCTATGGTGGGGATAGTTATAGAGTGTATATCATACACATAAGCTGGGGAGACGTGAGCACAGAAGAGTTAGAAAGATACTCAAGAGGGAGGAGATAGCATGAGTAAAGCACTGATTGTGCAGCAGCATGATGTGTGTGTGTGTGTGTGTGTGTGTGTGCGCGCGTGTACGTGTTGCATATGTGGGAGGCATAATATAAAAAGTACAATATTTCTGGAGGGGAAAGTCTGAGATGGGAATTGCTATAAATGAGGTTGGATAGATAATCCAGGATCAGTCTAGGAAAGGCTGCTAAAAAATTTAACTTCATTCTCCACCCCGCCCCCCACCAAAAAAAACCTATAAAGCTGCATGGAAGGACTTTAAGGATTAATGGATGGGTGGATGGATGGATGGATGGGTAGATGGATGGACAAATGGATAGAGATAAATAGATAGATAGATAGATAGATAGATACATAGATACATAGATAGATAGATAATAGATAGATAGATACAGAGATACAAATATAGATTTCCAAGTTACATATTTAAGAGAAATCAGAACAGCTTGGTTACAGATTGGAACCAAGGAGTACAGAAGGTCATAGGGAACTACCTAAGGAAGTTCCCAATAGCCATCCATGATAGATATTGTCCAAACTACCATTTACGCTCTTTCTTCTAGCCTAAAACCATTTCAAATAGAATCAGCACTTTGGATAAAACAGGCCTTTGTTAAAATGAGCATATTACATCTGGAGGGACAGTGAGCTAGCTTTGCAAAGAGGCAAGCATGGAATTGCAATTCCATCCCATTTCATGAATTTGTCTTGCCTCTTAGATTAATTGCCAAAACAGGGTGTGATGGGATGATACCTGAAAAAAGAAAGAGTTTGGCTAAAGGGAGTATAAAGTGGGAGGGAAATGGTAATACACAGGAAAATGCCTCCCAAAAGTGCCCTTTGCCAGAATAAGTGCATAGTTGAACAGCTGTACCAACACTTAGGGCTGCCAATAAAATACTGTATTCAATAGATTTATCAGCAAACATTTATCAACACTCACTATGTGCCATTGCATTCTGTTAGGCTCTATGGTATCATAAGGTCTGAGCCTCATTCTCATGGAATTTTGGCTTTAAGTCGGAGATATGCAAACATAAAACCAAGAGTGAAATTAAAAACCATGGGGTGCCTGGGTGGCTCAGTCAGTTAAAGTGTCCAACTTCGGCTCAGGTCATGATCTCATAGTTCATGGGTTCAAGCCCTGGGTTGGGCTCTGTGCTGACAGCTCAGAGCCTGGAGTCTGTTTAGGATTCTGTGTGTCTCTCTCTCTTTCTGCCCCTCCCCAACTTGTGCTCTGTCTCTTTTCGTCTCTCAAAAATAACCGTTAAAAAAAAAAAAACAACAACAACAAGCTATGTACTATGTTATATTGCTGGATGGTTCACAGGGAACTAATAGAAACAGATCTTTCCTGTGGATATTTGAGAAAGTGAAACAGCTACAAAGGATGGTAAGATTAAAATAGGAAGAAGGATCCTGGGGACAAGAGAGTTTAAAATAACTTTCAAACTCCTCTCCATAACATAGGAGGAGATCAAGAAGGAAAGACAGGCAGGGAGAAGACAGCCAATGCTCACCGCACATTGGCTATATAAGGCCTGGACTTTCCTATATATTTTCATTTGATTCCAACGACAATCATCAGTCCTATTTTATAAATGTGGAAACTGAGGTTCGCAGAGCTTAAATGTCTTATGCAAGGTCACGCACGCAGCTGGTCAACAAACAGGCGGGGACAGAGACCCAGGGATGTCTGCCTTTAAAACGGGGTTTCTCCACCTCCACACAATTGAAATTTAGGAGTGTATGATTCTTTGTTGTGGTGAGCTGTCTTGCTCCCCCAATAGATGCCAGCAGCACACCCTCCACTGTGACAACCCAAAATATCTCTAGACATTGTCAACTATCCCCCAGGAGATAAAACTGTCCCCAGTTGAGAGCCATCAATTCAAAAATGCTTCACATAATAGAAAGCTAAGAATGTAGTTTACTTTGAACATGAATTCAGAAGACAGTAAGAAAATCAACTTTGATGGACCATAAGGTACATATTAAAAGATGTAGAAAATCATGTTAAATAAATGCCTGAACATGGCAGCTTGAGTTAGGAAACAGGTGGGAATAGAGTAAGTTCTATAGACCCAGTCTGGTGGGTATGTCAATTGCGACAGTCACATACCAGGTCCCCCAGCTGACGCAGCACGCCCTCCTGCTGCCACAGGCCCTGGCACGCTGCGGCCAGCAGTGTACCCGGAAAAGGATACTGATGGACCGACAGAAAGGGTTCTCCCCCACCAGCCTCCCCGGTAACCCTCTCTGGATTCAAAGTCGGTTGCAAGTCCATCTGACTGTCAAATGCACATCACGTGGCTGAGCCCTTCCTCGGACGAGGGTCTCCAATTATATATTTCTATAGCAGAAGGAAAGAAAAAGACAAATGTCCACTACAGGGGTTTTACCAGAGACAACAGACAATATGAACCCTTTGAAGACTGGAAGGAGATAATGCGTAATTTTTGCAAGAAGCAACATTAAAGAACTTGTAATTCCCACTCAGATAAACACTGAAGCAAGCTGAGAAGAGCTAGGAGGGCTGCCGTATCACAGCATTGTAATGCTGTGTGGTTTGCTCCCCCAAGGGCCTGCCAGAAATGGGGAGATGTCACCACGTAAATGCAGATGGATTCACTCTTTGTGTGAGAGGCTGGAGGGAGACTGACGGCTGGCAACACTCTTGCAGGACATTTTCAGATGCTCCATTGTCCCCCGCTCCCCCAAACCCTCATTCTTGCCATTCTAGCCAATACTGTCGCCTCCTTCCACCTTCTCCTTTCATTGTTGGGCAATTTCAATTGTCTAAGTGCTGTTAAAACAGAGTGACTACATTTCAGGGATGCATGATGAATAACCAAACAGTCTTCAAAGGAATGTAGATTTCTCTCTCATCTACATGTTCCAGGAAGAACTTTACAGCCCAATTTCCTATCCTTTTCAGAGGACAGAATCAAGACCTGGAGAACTGAAACTGCCATCCACTGTGGTCTCCTAGATGAAGGCGTATCCAGAAGGAATACATCAAAGGATGCATTTCCTATTTCTGCATAAGTTCTGAAACAATGAGTCAGCTTTACAATCAGTGCTTTCAAGTAAGTTACACCTTGAATTACGCAAAAGACCCAACCTTGCAAAAGTCCTTCACTTTCAGCCTTTGATCTCCTTCACCCCCCCCCCCCCCCCCCGCCCTCTGGTTTCTCCTGTACAGATTGTCCCTATCTGTGGCTAGTGATTCAAAGACAAACCTAAATTGTTAAATCGGTCATAGAGAATGGTTAATACTTCCTTTTTTTTTGCTTATTGATGCAGAGAGCTCTTTCTCTGGGTAGAGATTTTCCTTTCTGTTGTAACCATAAAGTCCCTTTGACTTATTCCCTTGAGTATTTTCCCTAAAGTGTTGAAGCAGGCTCTACGGTCCAGCTGCCCCCCCTCAAAAACAGTCATCTCCCTGACATGATATTATACATGGAAAAGCTGATAGACTCCACCAAAAGTCTGCTAGAATTGATACATGAATTCAGCAAAGTCGCAGGATACAAAATTAATGTACAGAAATCAGCTGTATTCTTATACACTAATAATGAAGCAACAGAAAGACAAATAAACAAACTGATCCCATTCACAATTGCACCAAGAATCATAAAATACCTAGGAATAAACCTAACCAAAGATGTAAAGATCTATATGCAGAAAACTATAGAAAGCTTGTGAGGGAAATTGAAAAAGACACAAAGAAATGGAAAAACATTCGTGCTCATGGATTGGAAGAATAAATATTGTTAAAATGTCAATACTACCCAAAGCTATCTACACATTCAATGCAATCCCAATCAAAATTGCACCAGCATTCTTCTCGAAGCTAGAACAAGCAATCCTAAAATTTGTATGGAACCACAAAAGACTCTGAATAGCCAAAGTAATATTGAAGAAGAAAACCCAAGTGGGAGGCATCATAATCCCAGACTTTAGCCTCTACTACAAAGCTGTAATCATCAAGACAGCGTGGTATTGGCACAAAAACAGACACATAGACCAATGGAACAGAAGAGAGACTCCACATCTCCAAACGCAAGGGAATTAAAAGCAAAAATGAACTATTGGGACCTCATGAAGATAAAAAGCTTCTGCACTGCAAAGGAAACAATCAACAAAACAAAAAGGCAACCAACGGAATGGGAAAAGATATTTGCAAATGACATATTGGACAAAGGGCTAGCATCCAAAATCTATAAAGAACTCACCAAATTCCACACCCAAAAAACAAATAATCCAGTGAAGAAATGGGCAGAAAGCATGAATAGACACTTCTCTAAAGAAGACATCCAGATGGCCAACAGGCACATGAAAAGATGCTCAACGTCGCTCCTCATCAGGGAAATACAAATCAAAACCACACTCAGATACCACCTCACATCAGTCAGAGTGGCTAAAATGAACAAATCAGGAGACTATAGATGCTGGAGAAGATGTGGAGAAACGGGAACCCTCTTGCACTGTTGGTAGAAATGCAGCCACTCTGCAAAACAGTGTGAAGGTTCCTCAAAAAATTAATAATAGAGCTACCCTATGACCCAGCAATAGCACTGCTAGGAATTTACCCAAGGGATGCAGGAGTGCTGATGCATAGGGGCACTTGTACCCCAATGTTTATAGCAGCAATTTCATCAATAGCCAAATTATGGAAAGAGCCTAAATGTCCATCAACTGATGAATGGATAAAGAAATTGTGGTTTATATACACAATGGAATACTACTTGGCAATGAGAAAGAATGAAATATGACCTTTTGTAGTAAGGTGGATGGAACTGGAGGGTGTTATGCTAAGTGAAATAAGAGAAAGACAGATGCCATATGTTTTCACTCTTATGTGGATCCTGAGAAACTTCACAGAAGACCATGGGGGAGGGGAAGGAAAAAAAAAAGAGAGAGGGAGGGAGCCAAACCATAAGAGACTCTTAAAAACTGAGATTAAACTGAGGGTTGATGGGGGGTGGGAAAGAGTGGAAAGTGGGTGATGGGCATTGAGGAGGGCACCTGTTGGGATGAGCACTGGGTGTTGTATGGAAACCAATTTGCCAATAAATTTCATATTAAAAAAAAAAGTCATCTCTCATTAAAAGAAAAACAGGAAGGAAGGAATAATGGAAATAATGAGTTAATCTAGAAATAGCAAAGGACTGACCCTACCAGTGAGCTGTAGGAGATGGAGGGCTTATCTCTCCTTTCCTCTAGCAAAGAAATCAATATATATTGGGTTGAGCCAACAAAGCTGCAGGCTATTTTTTCCAAATGATTTTTCCCTGCCTTTAAATCAATTCTCTGAATGGATTAAGAGGAGAAAAGAGAGAGAGAGATGCCTCGCACTGGGGAGGAAAACTTTTCCTTTCTTCCCTTCTAGCTTCTTTGGCTAGCCTAATAATTAAATTGACATAAGACAGATTAACAGGTGGAAAAAAAAAAACAAAAACAAGCTTTGATTTGTACATACAACAGCTCATATAAGACTCAAAAAAGTGACAAAAACAGGCAGCTGTCATGCCTTTTAGACAAATTTGTGAATAGTTGATAAGACAAAGAGGTAGCAGATTATTGAAGGAATAATGTTTGATTATATGGCCTATGTGGCCCTGAATTCCCTCTCTCTGGAAATGAAGGTGCCTTCTGCCCTCCAGGTGCAAGGAGGATACCTTTCACATGGGGAATTTATTTCTTGCTTTCAGGGGAACAGACAAAGTTTAGAGTGTCCTTCCAGCACTGGCTATTA
Organism: Puma concolor; assembly: GCF_028749965.1. Taxonomy (NCBI): domain Eukaryota; kingdom Metazoa; phylum Chordata; class Mammalia; order Carnivora; family Felidae; genus Puma; species Puma concolor. The sequence goes on from NC_141675.1 coordinate 16,209,319, forward strand.
CTTGAGTGACTTTAATTCAAAACAATTAAAGTGGCATATTTTGTGTCAGCCTGCGCTGGACACCATCACTTTAATACAGATTTGGCTTTCCATCTCAGAAACAAGAGCTATCTTTTGAACATGTCTTTCTTCTGGTGGGTTTATGGTGCAAGCGTATAGATTATGTAGGGTGCTTTCAGCAGCAGGTAACAGAAACTCCACACCAGACTGATATAAGTGCTAGAAATTTTGTTTTCTAACAGGAAAAGAAATCCCAGGATAGTATGGGCTTCAGAGCTTTCTGATTTAGAAAGCTCCGGGTTTTGTTATTCCTCCAGTCCACCAAGACTGGAGACAGTTTCATTTTGAGGATGGTAGCAAGGCAGCAGTTCAAGGTGATCAATGTATGTATGACATAATCCAGAGGCAAAGGAAATGTCTTCCTGTGTCCTTCCTGATGATGTGAAGAAAATTTTCTTAGGTGTTCCTCAACGTAATTTTATTTCTTAATAGCCAGAATTGAATCACATGCCTTCTCTAAACCCTTAGACTCACGGTTCACAAATTAGACAACAATACTACGATGTATTTTTGGTTGTCACAGTGATTGGGCAACGTTTAATGTTTAGCAGGAAATATTTAGGCTGCTAAATGTCTAGCAAATACATAAATGACCCCGAACAACAACAACAACAACAACAACAACACCACAAATGATACCACCCAAAATGTCAAGAGATTCTTTGTGAGAAACATTATCCTTAACCTAATCAAGTAATCTTTGGACCAGGGAATGCTTTCAGTTTTCTCTTAGGCATTTGCCTGCAGACAGCCAAGGATGGATACCTGAACAAAATAAAAAAGGATTTTCCTGTTAAGAAGAGAGAAGTTGTCAATGTACACTAATAATGAAGCGACAGAAAGACAAATAAACAAACTGATCCCATTCACAATTGCACCAAGAATCATAAAATACCTAGGAATAAACCTAACCAAAGATGTAAAGATATCCAATAATGCTTGCTGTATTGTATTATCAACATCTGATTCCAAGACAAATGTCATTTATTCACTTACTAGTGCATTGAAATGTTTCACATTTTTTAAAAGCCTGCTTTGGACTTTTAGAGACTTAGGAGACCAATTATGAAGCTGGTGCAATAACCTGGGTTGGAAATTAAGTGACTATTAACTGAGGCAGTAGCACAGGAGATGGAGAGAAGTGAATGGATTCTAGACCTATATTGGACAGAAATCAATAGATCTTGGAGTGTCACTAGATTGAAAGTGTTCAGGATGGCTTTTTTGTTTATGGAATTCTGATGCCACCCACTAAATCCCAGTCACTCTCTCATACCCATTGAAAACTGGCATCCAGCTTACCATTCTATTCTTCACCAATATGCATGCCATCCTCCCTGATGACGTCAATAACCCCACAGATAGTATATTCAATGCTTTGGCTCTCTATTTGTCACTTTCTCACCTCCAATTTTCTTGTTTTTCTTGCCTCTTCTTCCATTCGTTCACATACTTATAACCTACGCCTCATTACTGATAGCTGGACCACTTTCAAAATCAAAGTTCCAAACTTTTCTATATTTATAGTTTACTCCCCTTCTGAAATCTTGGCTCTAATAATTATTCACTTCTGCCAAAGTCCAATCTAGTTACTTCATCCCTTTTCACTGTCCAGTACCGCTCATTCATATCATTTTTTTCTTTACCTAAGTAAGATTCAGTGGTCTATTATTAAAATTAAACCTTAGCATACAATTTTAGCTCATTTGTATCTGTCCACAGTCACAGCTAAATTCAAATCTCTACATGCTTTTTGACTTAAACTAACTGGAAAATAGTGCCACCTTGCTTCTGTATTTACTGTCATTCTAATTACTATGAGGTCTTTTTTTTTTTTTTTTTAATTTTTAAATTTTTTTTTTCAACGTTTATTTATTTTGGGGACAGAGAGAGACAGAGCATGAACGGGGGAGGGGCAGAGAGAGAGGGAGACACAGAATCGGAAACAGGCTCCAGGCTCCGAGCCATCAGCCCAGAGCCTGACGCGGGGCTCGAACTCACGGACCGCGAGATCGTGACCTGGCTGAAGTCGGACGCTTAACCGACTGCGCCACCCAGGCACCCCTACTATGAGGTCTTAATCCCATTAATAATGTTAGACCTCAACGGCTTCTGAATTGGGTGAGTGGCACCATCCTCTGAAACAATGCACACGGAAGAAAGAGGAAATGGGTGGGTGGAGAATTAAAATCTCAGCATGTTGAGGTTCATGTGTCTTTGGGACACCCACATGAAACTATCCCTCAGGGGCTTGTATGTTAAAGTTAGGTCCAAAAGAGAGAGAGAGAAGCTGGGGGAGGTGGGGGAGAGGAGCTTTGGGAGTCACTGTGTAGAGCTTATGTGAAAGCCATATGAGTGCATTAAATCATCCAGAAAGCCTAGAGGAAGCTTTCCTGGATTATACTGAATAGCAGGTGATATGTGCTAAAGCAAAAAAAATGGAGAACAGAAAAAGGTAATGAGCAGTGTGGTAGGGAAGGGTAGAGATAGACGGCACTAGGAAACAAGACGGTCAAGATAGTTAGCACTGGGAAAATGAGATTTAAGCAAAGACTTGAAGACAGAAAGTGAGGGAGTGATCTAAGTGGATATGTGGTGGAAGAATATCACAAGCAGTGGGAGAAGGTACACAGTCATCAAGGTCGGGGTATCCCCTAGAGTGTTTGCTGAGCAGAAGGAAGCTGGTGTGGCAGGAAAGGAGAGAGCAATGAGGTCAAATTGCCAAGTAGAGGGAAGGCAGATCACGAAGAGCTCTGTGGCACTGAAAGAGCTTCAGCTTTTGCTAGGGAGAACTATTCCAGAATTTGTCGTAGCGGTGCCAGAAGACCTAATTTACATCTTTGAAATGAATCTTTTTGGCTACTGTGTTGAGAATAAGTGTTAGGGCAGCAAGAGTGGAAAATAAAGCAGTTGGCAAGTGAGGGCAGAAACCCTGGAGGGAGATGATGATGATGGCCAGGGTAGCATCCACGTGGATGGTGAGAATTATTGAGATTCTGAGTATATTTTGGAGACAGAGCCAACAGGTCTTTTAAAAAATTGGACATACAGTACAAGAGAAAGAGAGGAGTAAGGATAACACTCAGGTGTTTGGCCTTGCACGTTATAGCCTGAGCAAATGGAAAGATGATGTTGTTATCGACTGAAATGGGGAAGGCTAGAGTTTTAGTGCAAAGATCAGAAGTTCAATTTTGGCCATTTTGATTTTGACATAGGTCTTAGACATCCAAAGAATGATACTGAATAGACAGTTGGATATTTAATTGTAGGCGGAATCTAACATAGGGGTTGTTGGTATATAGATGAAGTTTAAAGCCACTTTAACTGTCTTGCCTCATAGTTGCAGAAAATAACCAGCCAATGAAATGCCAGACCTTGGGCACACTGTATAGTTTGTGATCTCTTCCTGAGTAGGAAAGAAAGGATACAGATTTGGGAAGGTTGCCAAGAGTAGCAAAATTGATTTCAGTCTCACATAATGCCAAATTCCTACTTTAGAGGAGACAAAGCAGATGGCGCAACTTGAGCCCCAAATCTAGAACAATGTCAATACAAATAATATGCGTTCAAGCCCCTTCAGAGACAGTATGAAATAACAGGAATGATGAAAATAATAATAACAATAATAGAAAGAATCATTGTCACAGAAGTTGTACCAAGCTGTTATTGAGAATGTGCTCATTGCCAAATGTCATAATAAGCACTTAACTTTCATTAAATCACTGAATCCTTACAACACACTTTAAAGACTATCATTGCTGTCCTCAATTTACCAATGGAGGAACTGAGGCCTCAGAGAAGGGAAAAAATTTTCCTGCTGTAACAAACAATGGACTACATAGGAGATTAATTTTCAAACTCAACTCTATCATGAACTGGGTGTCCTTCAGTAAATTATGCTTGTCTTTGGGTCTCAGTTTCCCTAAATGGGGGAGGTTGACCAGATAACCTTTAAAGACCTATTTTTATGGCACCTGTATATGTTTTAGTGTCTTAAGCCTTAATCTTAGATGCCCTGATGCCATCTATAACCCACTTTCATAGTACACTGATATAATATCAACATTAATAACAACTGAATAAAGGCTTAGTATGAATTAATTTCTGTGTAAATGCTCAAATTTTACTTCATTTAATCTTTACACCCAATCAATAGAAGATAGTGAAAATGGTGTTATGCTAATTCTGGGCCTAGCCCTTAACTGGCCCAGAAGTTCTCACTTTGTCTTCAGAATGCTTACTCTTGAGCTGTTCTGTCTTATTATCCAGATGCCATGCCATGTGGAGGTGAACCAAGGACCCCCCAGTCAACAAAACAGCCCTGTAGTCCCAGTCTAGCTTCCAGATGACTCTAGCCTTCCTAGTGCCTCAGCCGATACCACATGAAGCAAAAGAACCACCTAGATACTCCGCACTATCACATAACAAATTATTGCTTTAAGCTACATAGTTTTGTGGTTGTTTGTTTAGCAGCAATCAATAACTGACATGGTTACTATGGACACACCCATTTTATTTTATTTATTTATTTTTTATTTTTTTTTAATTTTTTTTTAACGTTTATTTATTTTTGAGACAGAGAGACAGAGCATGAACGGGGGAGGGTCAGAGAGAGAGGGAGACACAGAATCTGAAACAGGCTCCAGGCTCCAAGCTGTCAGCACAGAGCTTGACGCGGGGCTCGAACTCACGGACCGCGAGATCATGACCTGAGCCGAAGTCGGCCGCTTAACCGACTGAGCCACCCAGGCGCCCCTGGACACACCCATTTTACAGATATAGAAACTGAAGCTTAAGAGAGTTTCAATAATTGCAGATCACACATCAAGGAACCGATACAATAAACATCTGAAGAGAGTTCTGTTAAATTCCAGAGTCCACACTTGAAAACACTGTGCCAAACTGCTTCCCATCTTAATACCAAGTTATCAGCCATATCTTTCTGTAACACTTGAATGTGGACACTATTTTCTCTTATGATGACAGCTGCTAAGCCTACATGGACATTACAAAAATCTGCTCTTTGATTAATTCTACAATTCCTAGAAGTATTTGACAAATAAATAATGGGCACAAAATATACTCTGGGATACTTCCTATAGATTGCAGATGAAAAGCCAGAAACCTGGAAGAACATCTCTCACTGGAGTTCTTTAATTTCCTAAAGCCTAAGGCAGTTACATGCAGCCTTTAAATTCCCTGGTCCGTTCTGGGGCGCCTGGGTGGCGCAGTCGGTTAAGCGTCCGACTTCAGCCAGGTCACGATCTCGCGCTCCGTGAGTTTGAGCCCCGCGTCGGGCTCTGGGCTGATGGCTCAGAGCCTGGAGCCTGTTTCCAATTCTGTGTCTCCCTCTCTCTCTGCCCCTCCCCCGTTCATGCTCTGTCTCTCTCTGTCCCAAAAATAAAATAAATGTTAAATTCCCTGGTCCGTTCTTCCCAGCAGTGCCGTAGACACCTGTGCATTAAATTACTGCAATATTGCTTTCTGTGTGCACTTAGCATTTCCAAGTTTTTATCAGCTAGAAAAAGGCATCAATACATCAAGACTAAGTTCCAAGCAGATGGTGCCAAATTTATTTACCTGATACTTCTTTTTTTAATGAAGCTAAAGTAAATTTTGGTGAGCAAATGCAATCATCAGGGAAAAATGGATGGTGGGGGGGTGGGGGCAGGGAGAAAGGCACATGAGCTGACTCAGCAAAAATGAAAATCCTAAGTATTTTACATTGAAACAAGCCTAGGCAATAATTTAAAGGGGCCAACGTATCCTTTCCCTTTATGTTACTCCCCCACATCCGCCCCACACAAAGTCAAAATATGGTTTAAATGAAAATATATTGGTGTTTTCCATGGATGATTGTTGAAGATTGGGGTGAATGGAGAATGTGCTGGAGTGTGGAGTAAGGATAGGGAAATATATATGCTCAAGTGTAAACAATTCACAATTTTTACATGAAATCAAAGTCATGGTAGGAACATAGTATGCCTATTTTAAGCATGTTATAACTGGTATTTCCTTGCCTTCCAATTCACAGACAAAAATTCTGATTGAGGTTTCTGTATTCACTTAAATAACAATAATAGCCATAAAACACACGTTCCTGTATTATTTTATGATTTATAAGGCACTGTCATATATGACACTTGATTTGCTCCTCATTAACGACACCAGACTAGGTATTAGCATAAGCAAGATCATACAGTTAAATAACAGACCAGGAGTTAACTCAACTCTAAAATATCATAACTGCAACTGAAATCTTCAGTCCCAAGTGTCTTTAGAAAAAGAACGGTGAATCATTTTTTTTAATGTCTAACTGATTTTTATGACACATAATCTGTTCTAATCTGATATTCCTAGTTGTGTAAAGCACACAATAAGCTCTCTATATTAAAAATGACTTTGGGGCGCCTGGTGGCTCAGTTGGTTGGGCATCCAGACTTCAGTTCAGGTCATGATCTCATGGTCTGTGAGTTCAAGCCCTGCGTCAGGCTCTGTGCTGACCAGCTCAGACAGATCCTGGAGCCTGCTTCAGATTCTGTGTCTCCCTCTCTCTCTGACCCTCTCCGTAGCTCTCATTCTCTCTCTCTCCCTCTCTCTCTCTCTCTCTCTCTCAAGAATAAATTAAAATGTTAAAAATTTTAAAAATTAAAAAATTAAAAAATAAGAATGACTTAAAATGTCATCCGCATAGCCAGTGACAAATTATGCAAAGAGTTATGTTTCCTAGTTTCTGTCCTCTAAGAAAACTACCCAGCACTCTTTTCAGTGGAATCCAATGTGGCCAACAAAAGTAGACATGGTCTTGAAGACAATGCAAATAATGGCAACTGCCATTCTTTGACATTTCCATCTGCTTCCATTTCTCCATTCCTTTATCAGAGCTTCACTTTTTTTATTCAATGAATTTATTTTCATGGAGGTAAAATTTAGATGCAGTATAATTCACAGATATTCAATGCACAACTCTGTAATTCCAGGAAGTTCTCATGTGCCCTTTCCTAGGCAGTTCTCCCCCTAAAGGCAACCACTTTTCTATGATTTTTTACCAAATGCTTGTTTTGCCTATTCTAGAACTTTATACCAATGTACTTTTTTTGTACCTAGACCAGCACAATGGTTTGAGAGTCCTCCATACTAATGTAGGCATAACTAGTTTGTTCTTTTATACTAGCACATAGCATTCGATGCATGAATCCACCACTGTTTCTTTATCTATCCCCCTGTTGATGAACACTTGAGTCGTTTATGTTTTTGTACAGCTTCATTTTAGGCACTACATTTGAAGCTCTTAAAACGAATCCATAAATTAAGAAATCTGTCAGCAAATGCACATTTTGCTCTGTGTGTGTGTGTGTGTGTGTGTATGAATGTATAAGCTAAAGTAAAATTTACCTTATGAATCAGTGTAAGTACATTAAACACTTTGCACTTGAAACATAAATAAATTGGTCTGGTTCCCAGACTTCATGGCTGTGAGGTAGACAGTATGAGGAAGACGGTATGCTAAAAGACCCCGACAACACTAAGAGCTCTGCTGTCTGGGCTAAATGGTAGGTGGTAACCTCACGAGAAAGAGATGTACACTCAACTCTGTCATCACAGGATGCTAACTCTGTGCACAGCGCTTTGGCTGTTAAAATGTTCCCGTCACATTCACCAGTGAGATTCTGGCATCATGTGTGTAAACAGATCAGCAGTTCTGATCATTTAAAATCCCGGTTTCAACTGCCTCTCTCTCTTTCTCTAAAGCACTTAGGTTCATCACGATTTGCTAATTAAAGCACAGGACTTAAGCCTTTCAGCCTCGTGTGTGCAGCTAATTCGACCTTGAGGGATGCAGCAAATGAGTCAATTAACATTCAATAGCATGCATTTATCTAGCACCTGCTGTGTGCCAAACACTGCACAGCGTTGGCTGAGATTCCTAACAGGTTGCAAAGAGGAAGTGGGATGCTGTGAGTTAAAGAACACCGGGGCTGGTGTCGGAAAGCCTGAGTCTGTCCTGCTTTCCTACTTTCTTTCTGAGATCTAAGACAATTTGCTTCAACTTGGAACCTCAGTTATTTATTAATGTGCAGAAGGTTCTAATTTGGGGGGGGGGGCAGGAATCACAAATTAAGCTGTAAAGACAAATGTATGCACCTTAATTTTTCTACCACCCAATTGGGCCCCTATTACTCAAGATGGTAGGAATTTAACCCCAGGGATTTGGGTAATCCCACTCATATAAGAGATTCTCTGTCAATAGAAGATCCTTCCTGTTTCTTCCCAGAGTTGTCTCCAAGTCCCCAGGGTTTATAGAATACTCAGAGGGGAAACAATGTTATCCACTTGACATCCGCTAATTCTCATATCCTCTTGACTGTTGGTTCCTTACTTCTCCAGAAAAGCCCCTTCTTCTATTTTATGGCCTCTCCAGGTTTTCTGGCTTCAGTACGACCTCAATACTGTTCTGGATATCAAGGGGAGAAATTCTAGACCTCCCAGCACCATAACATGAGACCTAGTAAGAAAGCTTCAGGCCCGTGATTATAAACACCCCACCTGATATTCATTTTCTCCTCAACTGTACCTGGCTTGGATAGAGAGCTTCTGAGACCTTGTGACTTTCTCAGACTCCATCCAAAAAGCAATGCATCAGCAGCCTCCCTGCTGGTGTACAAGGAACTTTGTGAATTTGAAAAAAGAAAATGTCCCATCCTTGTGGACAAATTGCCAAGATACATCTCTTCTGGGCAAACTAGCTAGAAGAAAACTTGTCCCTTGGCAGCTTATGGAGCCGTGTATAAGCTGGATCGCAGACCCACACGCAGCCCCTTGGCCAAGGGCCTGAGGACAGGGCACTCTGAACAGGCATGTGGACAGTGCTATCCCTAGACCAGGCTCTCACACGGCTTCTCTGTCTGGTTTCTCCCATTCTGTCTGTCCTCTTCTCTCCCAGGATTCAACCCAGTGCCTTTAGCCTCTTCCACTTCTTCCTCTACTCTTACTGTCCTCCCTCTCCATCTTGAAGGTGGTGACAACTTTCTCTAGTCACAGAGTTGTCCTCCTCTGTCTTTCATTGGATAGAAAAATACAATGACTTTTTTTGGAAAAATACAATGACTTTTTCTACAAGTAATTGTCACAGCCAAGCATATCAAAAGTTTATTTCTCTCTGTATTTCTCGGTGACATCTCTACCTAAGGGGTGCTTCGAGGTCTAGTTGCCCCAGGGGAGGGGGTATCACAGGCTGAGGGACATGCTTAGGGATCGTGGCAGCCATGGATCATACTGTTCAGCTCTCCTTCAAGAAAGACCTTACCATTCAGTATGAGCAATGAGGTCAGCTGAGAGCTTCCAGCTGTGGCAACTATGGGATCTCTAGCCAAGGCCTTGTTCTTCTTGCAGACCTTCCAAACAATGACTGATCACAGTGGCTGCTGAGGGCTTGGCTCTTTCCTCAAAACAGGACTCTTCTTAAGGGTGACCTCTTCTATGCAGCTCCCCACTGGGCTGACACTTGGCTGAATCTCCGTCAAATCTGAGGTCTGCACGATCCGGTCCCCCCTTCCATTATTTTGCACAAATATCTTGCGCAACCCTTTCCCCCTACATAAACCTCTTGTGCTCCTCAGTGCCAGCTTCTCAGAGAATCCAAAGGTCTGAAAATACTTCTGCTAATCAGTTAAATCATATTCTACCAAACAGCAAAGTATCAAAATAACCGGTCAATGTAATCCCCATCGTCCCTAATCTATTCTCTCTTCCCCCTCCCTCACCTCTTCCTAAAAATTGTGAGTGAACGAGAAATTATGTGCCCAGGTAAATCACTCCAATTTACAAATGTCCAAAAGCAGGGATTTAATCATTCCTGCCCTTCTTCCTGCCTTCCCATCAGTTAGCCTGATTAATGACAATAAAACAACAAAGGCAAAACCACCCAAGAATTACCTTGCAAAGCTGAAGCTAACCCCACAGCAACAGTTCTACATAAATAGAATCCTGTTTTATTTGGGTTATCTTTCAAAATGAGTGGAAGTGGATAAATCAAAGTGAACTGGAAGGCATCAGAACTGCTAGTTTGGTAAATAATTATTTGGCAAAGACATGAAAAACATGATGTTCCTCATATGGAAAGCAGAATCCATTGAGGGTAGTAACATAATCTTTTAGTTGTATATTCAGTGTATATTCTGTTATAAACTCCGTAACTAAAGAGGTCAGGTTTAATTTGTCTACTACTCTATACCTAGCTTGGATAAATAAATATATATTTATTTTGGAACTCAAAAGCCAAAACTTGACTCTTTCTGTTTGTATTTCTCCATGTCATCTCTACCTAAGGGGTGCTTCAAGATCTAGTTGTCCCAGGGGAGGTGGGATCACAGGCAAGAAAACAAACAAAAAACAGGGGCGCCTGGGTGGCGCAGTCAGTTAAGCTTCCGACTTCAGCCAGGTCACGATCTCGCGGTCCGTGAGTTCGAGCCCCGCGTCAGGCTCTGGGCTGATGGCTCAGAGCCTGGAGCCTGTTTCTGATTCTGTGTCTCCCTCTCTCTCTGCCCCTCCCCTGTTCATGCTCTGTCTCTCTCTGTCCCAAAAATAAATAAACGTTGAAAAAAAAAATTTAAAGAAAACAAACAAAAAACAAACAAAAATATATGTATGTGTATGTGTGTGTATATGTGTGTGTTTGTGTGTGTGTATATGTGTGTATATATACACACATATACACACACTAATAAATGCATTTTAGACACAAAACAAACCAATTAAATGATGGAATTACTCAACCTGGTCACCTGAATTATTCTTTAGATTTGGTCTTTAATGATATTTAATTGTTTTCCAAAATGAAATCCATTTTAGAAAAATACCCTTTTCTGGGAGACAGCCTGTCTCATTAATTGTCGTGTGTAACCCAGAAGAACAAAGGAGGGATTCATTGGGTCCCACTCCAAAAAAGAGCCATGTTTGAATCCCTAACTGGCCCTTCTACAACCAGAAAGGATTTTTCTCTTCTCAGACATTTCGATCAGAGAAATAAAGAGAGGGAAAGAGACAGACAGACAGATCGGGAAAGAGACATTGAGGCTATGGTGAATATTATAGAAAGTCAACACAGTGATGGTGTGGCCAAGATGAATCTGAGTGGGTTTTTTTGTTGTTGTTATTGTTTTTGTTTTTATTTCTTTCTAAAAACAAACATGTGCCATTGGCCAGGGCCAGCTCCAGAAAGGAAGTAGGCAAAGTCCCCCAGGGAGAAAATGACTCACAAAAGTCTTAGAGAAAAAAAATGGGCAAAGTTTAGTAAAATCAGGAAGAAACTGCACACCTCCTAAGGTAAGGAGCCAAGAATAAGTTAAAGTGAGGGAAGGCAATTGCTGTCAAAATACTGAGGTTCCTGGGATTTCTTAGCATTTATATATTATATGCTTGATACGTGTTACATAACACATTGGTTTAATAGACAGGATAAGAGAACTTTGTGTTAAAGAAGCTATAAGGACACACATGTGGAAGAGAACAGTGCCCCTTCAGTATACTAACAAGTGCTGAGTGTACTGCAAAGTTATGACCTAGGTACTCTAGGGTGGCTGCTGGCAAAGGGAGATGACGTCTGTATTCCACATTAGTACAAGTCCATAGTTGTTTCACTATAATCATATAAGTCAATGAAGATTTTTGCTACTTGAAAGGATTGTACGAAACTCTGCTATAGGAGCATAAGGCAGTTGACCAGGTGGAGGATTCAAAATGATTTCAGCATGGACATGATTACTGTAATACATGTATCACTGCCTAAAATCACACTGAAAGTCAAGGCGCATTTGGATGTAAAAGCTATAGGCTGTCTGATCATTATCTGAAAAGATAATGCTCATGCTTCGCACTAGGTATATGATGTGGCACGGAAGGAGGAGAGGAGAATGAGGAAGAATAGTCCATCAGTCCATGCCTTCTAGAAGTTTATCATCTACTTCAAGGATTTTCATATGTAGAAAAGAGTAAACAGTAACCAAGAGGCAATGGAGAAGGGGGAGAAAAAGAGAGAGACAGGAGATGAGCAAATTGCATCACATGCAAACCAAAAGAGTTCCCTTCCAAGAGTCTGGATTAGAATGCTTCAACTATGTACTTTCACCTTGAAACATTTTACCTCTGTCCTTACCTCTCTTGTACTGGAATCTGTCAAATTCCAGAGTGGCAAGGACAGAAAAGAAAATGGAAAAACCCAGGCATAAATGATGAGTCTTTACCAGAACTTGGAGGCTTTTCCTAAAGTCTCTTTCATTTTTTCCATATTCAGTAGAAGTAGAAAGGCAGTCTCCGCTGTTTACCAATGAGCTATTTCAACCACCTCTGTTTTTGTCATAATCATGTATGCTTCTTAACTTTTTAACACATAGTATATAATTTCATAAGGATGACCCAACAAATTAAAAGGAAGCAAAGCAGTCCAACTGGTGACTGATTGTTCTAGGGCCTCCAGAAGTTCCTTCTGTGTCCACAGGATCGTACATCTATTCTAAACTCACAACAGAACTCATTTTTGTTATAAAATCTTGAAACAGCCAATGATGCCTTCCTGATGAGTAGAATCATTTTGCTTCTTTTATTTTGTGATCTCCTGTTCCCTGCAGACCCAATGATCCCCTTTAGCCTCTTCCTGAGTGTCTTGATGAGTAAATTAAGGAGGAAATTGAGTGGTTGTCTTATTTGATTTCCTCAGGAATTAGTGTAATGACTGATAGGCTATCTAAATGTGCAAATAGCTTTGAAAAAGAGAGATTTGTTTTCTAAGGGCTCTGTTCTCTGGCTCATTCCTTGTGATAGCTTGGCCATTGCTCTGACCAAACATGCTTCATAAAGTGACTGATCAATTATTGACCCAGTGGAAAAGTGTCTAAAATGAAATCACCTTTGACTCGCCCCAAATGCCCTTCACTCCAATGTCAATTATACTCGGATTACATTAAGGCAGCAAATATTTTCATTTTCCCTCTGGATAAAAAGAAGGCATTTGAAAGGCTATTTTTTCTTTGTTTTACTTAACTGCTTTTTATTCCAGTTTGTTTTACTTAACTGCTTTTTATTCCAATGCCATGCCTTCCATAGCAGACAATATAGAAAAAAATAATGTTATTTAACATGTTATCAACCAGAGTCACCTTGGGTAATACACTAAAAACACATGAGAAATTCTGGTAGGAAGAAGGAAAGTGAGGAAGTATAGTGGCAAATCACTTACTGGGAAATCAAGCGACATCTCAGGGGCTCAAAGTCACTCTGATCTCCACTTCCTCTTTTCAAAGAAATCTATGTTCCTTTCTGCAAAAATATGTTAATTAACATTTACTCCAGGGATCTATAAGTCACTGAGGGACAAGTACTAAACAACAGTGAGAAACAAGCATGACTTAATTTCAAATCCATATTTATCACTAATTTTTGAAGACTAAGGCTATTGAGATTTCCAGAAAACACTGAAGCCCACTTGACTAGACACAAGGGGCCAATGCCCAGACAGCCATGGCCAGTTCCCAGCATAGCTATGACAAAAGAAAGAATAAAATCAGAATTGCCACAATTTATTTTTTAAATGTTGGCCTGAACCAAATTTTCTAAGGACACCTAAAATAAAAACCCAGAATCTTCTTAGACAGTGTCATTCTGGATCCTTTCTAAACATTTTTTGGACTAATTTTTGTTTCACAAAATTATAGAAACTATTCCCTGTTCAAAGCTCCATTAAAACAAGACATTATTCATAAATCATTCAATATTATCCTTACTGTAAATTCACTAGACAGATTACTAAGGACCAAATAACCACAATTTCAAATTCGGGGGACAATAGTGAAAATTGAAACTACTACATATCAGTACTTATGGAACATAGTTGTATTCATGTTCAGATGAAACCCCAAAACCTAAAGTACTCATATTAATTAATAAGAAATAAATTAATTAATTATTAGTCATTTAAAGTAACTATGGAAAAAAGTAGATAAAACCAAAGCAGAAAAATTGATTTAACAGAGCTAAAAGTTAGAAAATACAAATTAGAAAAAAAGCAGAGATAAATGAGTCAAAAGGCTGGTATTTGGGAAATAAATTACTAAAAAACTATTAAGCCATAAAAGAAGATCCAAATATAAATATTAAAAATAAAAGAATGGAAAATAACTGCAGATAAAATGGAAAGTAAAATAATTATAAGGGATAAGGATATTTGACTATTTCTATTAATTTGAAAGTCTATGAAAATTAATTTTTCAACAAAGACGTAAATAATTAAAATTGGCCCCATGTAACATGGGAAAACAGCAAGAAAAGTATATTTCAACTTGGACTTCACTGGAAAATCATCGAGGGTGTTTTTTAAAGCTGATAACCCCACTTTAGACTATATCAGAACTTCTCCAAGTACCTTTGACAAAGTAGCGTGTGAAAACAAAATGATACCGTCAAGGATTAGAGACATCAAACTACAACACAAGGTACATCTTTATGAAGTTACTACAGAACTTCACAAGCAACCTGGCCTTAAAGGTGAGGCCAGAGAGAGGGAAACTCCAAGAGGTAAACTGTTGTTTTAACCTTCAGACACATGCTGATCGATGGCACAGAATCAAAAGACCAGAAATATAAACAAATAAATGCTGCAAAAGGGCAGAAAAGCTAGCAAGGCTTTGGCAATCTCACAGGACTGGGGGGAAAAAAATTGGAATTCAGAGCTGAAAAGGCAGTCAACATTAGAAAGGCCAAGATCCCAGAGAAAGGTAATGCAGAGAAGTAAAACTTATTGGTTTCCCCCAAAGACATTTACTGAATTCTCAAGCTGTTCAAGCTAGGAGATTAATATTCCATGTAGAAAACCCAAGACATGCAGAGACCTATTTCTGGCAATCTTATGATGCTGACCAGATTAAAATTAGAATTTGGGACTTGCCTCTGAAAGAGTCAATATAGGCTGTCAGTTGAAAACCTTAGAAGGCTACACCCTAAAATTAAGAGGGTATCAGAAAAAATGAACTTTCCTAAGACCTTAGTCAGTTCAGTCCTTGGTTGGATTAAATTGATTTGCCTCAACATCACCCAGAGTATCCACATTTTTTCATACATAAAATACAGATTTGAATAAAAAATTACGAGGCATATCAAGAAATAAGACCAAGAGACGGGCACCTTGTGGCTCAGTCAGTTAAGCATCCAACTTTGGCTCAGGTCATGGTCTCACAGTTCCTAAGTTCGAGCCCCAAGTCAGGCTCTGTGCTAACAGCTCAGAGCCTGGAGCCTGCTTCAAATTCTGTGTCTCCCCCTCTTTCTGCCCCTCCCCCACTCACACTCTGTCTCTCTTTCTCAAACACAAATAAACATTAAAAATTTTTTTGAAAAAGAAGACCAAGAGAAAAAAATACAGACAATAGAATATACCCACAGTTGATCCAGTTATTAGTAATTAGGCATGTAGTTTAAAATATCTCTAATTACCTAAATGTCCATCAACTGATGAATGGATAAAGAAGATGTGGTTTATATATACAATGGGAATACTACTTGGCAATGAGAAAGAATGAAATCATGCCATTTGCAGCAACTGGATGGAACTGGAAGGTATTATGCTGAGTGAAATAAGTCAGTCAGAGAAAGACATCATGTTTTCACTCATATGTGAGCCTTGAGAAACTTAATAGAAGACCATGGGGGAAGGGCAGGGGAAAAAATATTTACAAACAGAGTGGGGGGGGGAGGCAAACCATAAGAGACTCTTAAATACAGAGAAAAAACTGATGGGGGTGGGTCGGGGAGACAGGAAAATGAGTGATGGGCATTGAGGAGGGCACTTGTTGGGATGAGCACTGGGTGCTGCATGTAGGCGATGAACTACGGGAATCTACCCCAAAAACCAAGAGCACACTTTACATACTGTATGTTAGCCAATTTGACAATAAATTATATTTAAAATAAATAAATAAATAAACAAACATTAAATTTTTTTCTAAATAAAATATCTCTCATTAATACATTCTGGAGGATTTCATGAGCCAACTGAAATGTTTTTTTAAAAGAATTAAATGGGGGCGCCTGGGTGGCTCAGTCGGTTAAGTGTCCGACTTCAACTCAGGTCACGATCTCATGGTCTGTGAGTTCGAGCCCCACATCAGGCTCTGGGCTGATGGCTCAGAGCCTGGAGCCTGCTTCAGATTCTGTGTCTCCCTCTCTCTCTGCCCCTCCCCCGTTCATGCTCTGTCTCTCTCTGTCTCAAAAATAAATAAATGTTAAAAAAAAATTTAAAAGAATTAAACAGGAATTCTAGAAATTAAAAATACAGCAACTAAAAATAAGAACTCAATAGGTTACTTTTTTGGGTTTTTTATTTGTTTGTTTGTTTTTGTTTTGTTTTGTTTTTATTTCTTTGTTTCTACAGCAGGTTTGATACAGCAGAAGAAAGGATTCGTTAACTGGAATGCAAATGAGTAGAACATCCAGACTAAAGTACAGATGCCAAGATATGAGTTAATTTCCTCCAGGATTAAGAAAAAAAAAAAGAACAACATCTGGAACAACTATTACTATTAAAATCACTATTAACTTTTCAATATTCTGTCTTTCTTAAAATCTATCTACTTTTGGGGTGCCTGGGGGGCTCCATCAGTTGACTGTCTGACTTCAGCTCAGGTCACAATCTCACGGTTTGTGAGTTTGAGCCTCGCATCGGCCTCTGTGCTGACAGCTCGGACCTGGAGCCTGCTTCAGATTCTGTGTCTCCTTCTCTCTCTGCCCATTCCCCACTCACACTCTGTCTCTCTCCCTCTCAAAAATAAATAAATGTGGGGCGCCTGGGTGGCTCAGTAGGTTAAGCGTCCGACTTCGGCTCAGGTCATGATCTCACGGTCCGTGAGTTCGAGCCCTGCGTCAGGCTCTGTGCTGACAGCTCAGAGCCTGGAGCCCATTTCAGATTCTGTGTCTCCCTCTCTCTCTGTCCCTCCCCTGTTCATGCTCTGTCTCTGTCTGTCTCAAATATAAATAAACGTTAAAAAAAATTTTTTTAAATAAATAAATAAATGTAAAAAAAAAAAAAAATCTACCTACTTTCAACCGAGGCCAAGCATGGACTCTAAATGAGGATAGAAAGGAAAGTTTCTCTTATACCTTTTAATCTCTAAATATTCTTTAAAAATTATATTAATTTTTATGACTCTCCCCTGGATATAGCATCCACTTTGGGTTATGATTTTTATAGTCCAAGGGCTTTCACTTGTTCCTTCATTCCATTAAAAACCCATACTTCATAAATCAGGAAGCCAATGTGGCAATTCTGTCAAATATACATTCAGAAACTTGGACAATATCTTCAGGATTGGTTTATTAATCTGATGAGCCTCTCATGAGAGAGATTTGGGGGAAAAATTCCCAATGTCCATTGGGGACATTTGGAGAATCATATTCCAAACCTAAAATGCTATATAACATGGCCCTTTTCAAGGGGACCCAGGTGACAATTAAGGAGATCTGAGTATGGCGATACAAATCATCTTATCTGTTCAGATTCCGCACCCTACTCCCCCCCACCCCCGACTCCCGCTGTCTCCCACTATTCAGACCAAGAAAGAGTATAATGGACTCATCTCCTGTTTTGGTCTTGAGAACTCCATGATCTACTACTCACTTTGAACATTCTCGGAGGGTCATTCACTCTATCGGTCCAGCTTTGCTACTTTCTGTAACTATTCTTGTCTGGCATTTTGCAGGCAATTTGACTCTCTCCATCCTCAAAATCCTGTTATTCTGACTGAAATCAGGAAACCTATTTCAATAACAGTGTGTCTCATCTTCATAACCATCAAACTAAATCTGACAGGCAAAATCCGTGATGTTTAGCTTTCCTGAATCCTAGATTATGTCAGGAGGATCCAGAGCTTCCTTCAGGCCCTTGAGGAAGATTAGAGGCAGCCAAGTTGAAAGCCATTATCCTTGCTTTGGAATAACAATGGTGAGGAATGAGGTGGCCTAAAAAGGGAGGGTGAATACTGCACAGACTTAGAAGCCAGTGCAAGACAAACGTCGGCTTGGTTACTAGGAGAGAGCTATCAATTTTCTTCACCAAGCTGAGCGAGACAGATGGTAAGTTCCAGTGGCTGATTTAAGTAAGGAATGCCTGCAGGATGAACAATAGGCAGATATAACAGAGACATCACCTTTGAGAACCATTAAGCCCTGAGTGAACACATCTAAGGATTCTGACCATTCTCTTCACAGAGTCATAACCTTTGTTTCCCCCATGGCAACAGGCCCAGATGTCACTTTAGCAAGAGGCCAGAACAGAGATCTGGAAATTAAGAGCATTTTTGAAAAGGACTACTATTTCTAGCAGAATATACCAAATGTGTAAATTTAAAGGATTAAAAGTTATTTTCCTATGACAAGCAAAGAAGTCTAGGCTTTTGAGGATGATCAAATTAGCTGAATAAATAATTTTTAAAAAAAACTACGTTGTGTACAAGTGGACTTACTGTGAATTAACTTTGCGAATATGCTACACTTTCACAATAAATTTGAAAATACAAAAGAAAAGATCCCATTTAGAGCACCACTGAAGATCTAAAATACCCATCCACCTGTTCATCCATCCAACCAACTACCCAACCATCCTAGGAATAAACGTAACAAGGTCTGAGAAGAAAAGATATAAAATTGTACTTGAGTGACAATATTAGACAGGATTTTTTTAAAAAGACAACCAAAGTTTCTGCATGCAAACTATGTAACTATATTCCCTGGACATTTAAAAATCCAAAGAAA
This sequence comes from Puma concolor, assembly GCF_028749965.1. Taxonomy (NCBI): domain Eukaryota; kingdom Metazoa; phylum Chordata; class Mammalia; order Carnivora; family Felidae; genus Puma; species Puma concolor. The sequence goes on from NC_141675.1 coordinate 16,228,171, forward strand.
AATTTAAAAAGCAATACCATGGAAATTTCCTAATCTAACAAACTCATTTGTTATCATTCCAAATCTAGCAAATGTGCCCTATTTCTCTTTGTTCTCTTTCATATGCCACTAACCATGCCAGAAATTTCCTGGAGTAAATCTAATTAGCTTGTTCAAGATGAGTACCTAAAAAGAAACTTTTTTTTACTGTCCAACATTTGCAGTTCCTAATTTTGCCCTGCTGCTTAAAAACCTAGAGGTAACATAATTTAGGCACTATATTTAGAACAACTTGATGAGATTTTGGGTCTCAGGATTCCTTTTAGGAAATGAACTCAATATGTTATATATTTTAATACGCCTCACTCATTCAAACTCTATTCTAACCTACTTCAAGATCATAGGCTGACTTTGCTAAGCATGCCAGATATAATTCTCCTGGACATATGGGTAAGGAATGCTCAACACTTAATAATTCATGCTGCTGGGAAAGGAGCAGCAACTTGTGTTAATAAAATGTAAAATTCCTGACCAATTATGGAGCATGGCTAATAATAGAATAGTATCAGCTTACTTCCATCAGCTTGGTGATGATCAGAAGTTGAGAATGAAGAAACATAGATGCCTTTTACTCTAACTGAAACATGGGATTTAGGGGCGCCTGGGTGGCTCAGCTGGTTGAGTATCCAACCCTTGATTTCAGCTCAGGTCATGGTCTGATTGTGAGATCAAGTCCACATTGTGATCTCTTTCTCTCCCTCTCTCTCTGCCCCTACCCTGCTCTCACACACACTCTCTCTCTGTCTCAAAAGAAATAAATTTAAAAATGTAACACAGGATTTACAATAAAATTGAGCCCCCCCAAAACAGGAATGAGCATTCAGAAAGAGAAACCATTTTCTTTCCCTATTCAAAAGCACCGCAAAAACAATCAATTCATTCAAATAATATTTTACTAACAAATCTACCAAGTACAAGTTCCTATACCAGTGTGCTGAAGATATTGAGATGAAGAAAAGTCTATGTCCAAGGAGAAAAAGATCTATAAATAGAATCTAAAAGGTAGTATATATTATGAAGTAAAATAGAAGTTAGGTACGTAGATGGATGGATGGATGGATACACAGATAATGTTAGGAAAGTAAGATATTTAGGATAACTAATTTTACCTGTAGGTTTGGGGAAATCTATACAAATAAAGATACGCTTGAAGAGGCTCAAAGTTGAACAGAGTAAAAGATTCATGGGAATATATCACGTAGAAAAGAGTAACGTGGGGCAGGCATCCCAGGCAGACAGAGCAGCAAGTACACAGTCAGGCAGGGGTGAAGGAGGACGGTGTGGAGGGGGTGCATGTGCAAAGGTGGCAAGAGACAAACTCAGAGAGGCAGGCCGACAGTGATGACGTGAAGGGCTTTCTGGATCATATTAAGAGATTTGGTCTTTTCATTATAAATAATAAGGAGCCCGGGAAATTTTTAAGTGGGAAAGTAAAGTGATTAGATTTGAGTCTTAAAAGAAAATAATGTTAGAACTAAGATGAAGAAGGAAATGGGATGGGAGGAGAGGAAGGCCTGAAGATGAGTTGGGGTTCGAGCCATAGGCAGGCAAGAAAACAAGAAGGGCTGAAGAAACACACCAGGAGAGGGCTCAGGAGCTGTTCAGGTGACATATTTATGATACCAGGTGGCTGGTCATGTGGGTATAAGACGAGGAATGAGTTATAGGTAATTCTCAGGTCCCTGTCTTGGGTAGGAAAGATAAACTATGCAGGAGAAATAAGGACATTTCAAATTTCTCTCTTTAAAGGTTTATGTATAGATATATCTATTTGGAAGCAAGTTAGTCATAAAATTCAGGTCGTACCCAGTTGCCATGCAGAGGATGTGATTTCTGCTTCTACCATCGTGGTGTTCTGTGTTTTAATGAAATTGTGTAACAAAATTGGTCAATAGTTTCCATCAGCCAAAAAAGTATAATGCTAATAGCATAATCCATCAAAAGTTTGCAAAATGTGTAATGTGACCTAACATGATTGTAAATTTCTTTGAGCCCCTCAGAAATAACTGTAATGCTGCAGTAGAATTTTATCAGAGCTCTCAGTGAATGAGTCATGGGTGATTTTCTCATTCCTTTAAACAATAATTTAAAAGATATTCTAGCAACTTTGGATACAAATTTTTCTATTTAAAATACTTCTCTGCCTTCTTTAATAGCATGTATTGAATGCAATTTAATCTTTTACTGATCAATAGAAGTAGTTTTCCTGGATATCGATTTTAGTCATTTTTATGATAATTCAAAGTCTGACAATTTGTCCCAATAGTAAATAATCCCAAACTTAAGTTCATTTTTGTGTAATTGGCCTAGTTTTCCCAATAGTTGATTATCAAATTTTTCAAACAGAGACATTTGCCATTTTTATAGGTTTTTGTCTCTTTGTCACTCATCTTTTGGTATCAAGTTATCAGCGTTCTCATTAGCCCTTTGGATGTACTTAACACTAGCATTCCTTCTCTTAACTTTCTCTTAATCTACTACTGCAAGAAGACAACTTTGTGTAATGGTACAAGTGTCTGGAACAACCTCTTTGGTTGCTCTGCCCTTGCCAAACAAACACCTATTTGTCATGAAACATTCTCCTTTGGTGACCAGAGCATGTCTCAGGTTGATTAAAGCTCATAGTCCCTCCATATGAAACTACTGGTGCAGCTTCATACAATAGAGCCATTTGAATTTAGATACAAGAGTGTGGTTAAAGTTTAAGAGTATGTCAGCTTGTTAGCTTAGGAAGTTCGGTAGGTTTCCTGTCAAGCAGCACTGGCTAAGATCCAGGGTCACACCAGTCCCTTTCCTCCAAGGCAGCCAAGCACAATGGTACCCAGCTTGTCCTTCCCTTGCCATTGTCCCCAAGGCCACTCCTAGGTGGTCCTCCTCTTCCTGCCTGACAGATTGAGGTGAGACCCAGTTTTCTGGGGAACTGGCAAGCCATGGGAATGAGACTCACTCCCTTTCTCCGTAATGGAATCCATCAGGCTCCATGTGTCCCTTTGGCCTAAGCTCCCCTCACTTTTCTTCTTCCCTGGGCCTTGGCAAGGTTGAAAGGTAGCATTAAAGCTTGCTTTTGTTTTTTCTTGCATCTCATGAGTCTGTTTTCTCTCATTTAAAAGCAAAAGAACCCACATTAGTTTCACCCTAGCTTCTGGTAAATTAGTATACTTTAACCACGTGTATATGCCAAGGTGTGGTTACAACTCAGTAAAACAAGAAGCAAGTCATTTGTGCACCTTAGCCTCAGAGCGCTTTACTCAGGAGAGTGTATAGGCTTGTCACATTAATTAGGGCAGCCAAATCATTCTTCCTGTGGCAGAGACTATCCACTCCCTACCTACTACTCATTCTCCTCATCTTCCAGAGAAATAGCATCCTGGTCTCATTTAAGGGAACCCGGCTAAAACACCCCATTTCCTGGCCTGCCTTGTACTTAGGAAAGGTCATGTGGCTATATTCTGACCAGTGAGACAGAAGAGGAAGTTGCTGAATGAGTCTTTCTTGAATGGTTCTCAGAAAGAGGATAAGTGGATAGTATGTGCCCTTTGGCCCTTTCCCCGCGACTTAGGTTTCCTAGCATTTGTCTATGACGGCTGGAGCGCCAACAGCTATGTTGTACCTTGAAATGACCGTGTGTTAAAGATGGTGGGGTAGAAAGTTGGGTGGAGCCTGAGATGCTGATGCCCATGGGCCTCCACCAACAACCTGAAACTGTGCACCTTCAGACTTATTTTATATGAAATAAAAATGAAACCTTGTGTTTAAGTCATGATTATTTTTGTTTTCTTTCATATGCAGTTAATCTTAATGAATACACTGATTTCATCTCTTTATTCTCAGCAAAGTTTCAAATAAATCTCACTGCTGGGGATCTGACTTCTACATAAGTGAGGTTTTACTCTTCTTTATATTGCCGTATAAGAAGGTAGGGTTTTAGTTAGCAGCCGTCAGTAATGGGCTCACTCCTGAGTCTTCCTCTGGCTGAACTGTCCAGTGAATTTAGCATGAAAACCTTGATATTGGTGGAGTTTTCAAAAATAGATGTTTTCTACCACCACAATGATTAAAGGCATTCCTAACGACATCTATGCCTTAATGATAAAAAAAAAAAGTCAGTTACATGTGTATTGAATTTAGAAAGATCTAACCATTAAAATTCTGAGTCTCGATGCCAGTCTATTTTCCTATTTAAAAAAAATGAATCATGCAGGTTTCATCTCATACTCAGGTGAGACTTGAAGTGATAAAATGAAGTGAATAAAAACTATTCCTCTTCTATGAGACACTTGACCCACAGGCTTGCTCACAGCAGAGCCACCGTTCTCTCTGAACCTGATCCATCTTTCTTGCAAATCGCTTTCTCTGCTTTATCAATCGGGGCAATGCATTCCCTACAATCTTCTTGATTTCCACACTGCTTTCCAGAGAGATCAAGAAAACCCCCCACTATCTCAATTCAAATCCCAGCTCTGACACACACTGCCTGTGTGACCTACAGAAAGGTACTTATGCTCTCAGTGTCTTGGCTTCCTCTCTCCAAAACATGGATAGAACTAGTAATCTAGCCCATCCATTGTTGGGAGCATTTGAGGTGTTAACAGGAAAAGCACTCAGAGCAGAGTTTGGCTCATGGTGAATGCTCAATAAGCACGAGGTCTTGCAACTGTGCAAGAGAGAGAAGAGGCAGCTCAGGAGCCATGTGGAAGTCATGAAGAGGCTAAAAGAAGGGCAAAGACAATAAACTCAATATTACCTTATAGTATGTCTGGCCAGTCTTAAGAACCAAGGAAAGCAGGGATCAATTAGGGGGAGGAGGAGAGGGAAACTGCACCAAGGATATCACGCACATATTTACTCATATTCTTCTAAAAGCAGAGCAAGCGAAAGGGACCACAGATAAATCCCAACAGTGAGTATGCCCATGAGAACACGTAGCACCACTCGATTTACTCTGACAGTCCTGATGGTGGCAAGAGGGCAGGGAGCGGACGCATGATTGTCCGTGCCAGCAAATGGAGCCTTGTCCTTCCCTGGTTGGCCTTCCTGGGCTACCTGGAAGGTATCAACAACTTGCAAACTGATCACACTTTCTTGGACAATATGACTGATCCTGGAGCAAGGTACCAGAGAAGTGCCCACACAGTTTCAGGAGAGTCCGTTGGGAGTATACCTTTACAACTCCAGGTTCAATGATGTCACACCGAAAGCTCGAATTCAGCATGGTGACAGTATGTATACCATAGAAATCAGCCAATGCTACAAATGGAAGGACTTTTTTTCTCCTGGAGAGTCAGCTGCTAAACTGGTTGTAGTGTCTGTTATTCTTGCTTCACTCGAGGCAGAAGCCAGGACACTTGTTGCTGAGTAGGTGGTCAGGACCTAGAAGCATCTACGCATTAACAGGTCCTCAATATTGAGTGGTGAACCACAGAATCTCAGGGACACAAAGGAAATCAAAAGCTAAATGTCCCAGTGCCCATGTGCTGCCTGAATTTCCCCAATAACCACCATCTATAATGGCTCCCCAGCCTCTATGTGAATAACTCCAGTGATGGTGAATCTCTAGTTACTGAAGCAGCCACTTTGACTTTTAGGCTAGGCTCACCTAGTTTTCAGAAATATCTTCCTTAGCCTGGAGTTACTGGTTGGAGCAACCAGCTTTTCTTCCTGAATTTCGCTCATACAGCTTCTCTTTGTGACATATGTGTTTACAAATGCACACATTTTACCTGAGCCTATGCCGAAAAAGGCTTTTTTATTCATTGGCCAACACAAGATGTTCTTTCAAGACAGTATCACATTTGCTCCGAATAATTGCCTTACCCACCTATAATCTATTACTCAGACCTTGTTCCACCATCCCTTTTCCTCTTTCTCAAACATGACTGAATTATTTTTTTTCAACCATTTTTCCTCTCTTGTTTTATCCAGTTTCCTATCAAAACTTGGCTCTTTTTTTTTTTCTGTTTGTATCTTTGACTATTACTTATAGTTACACCATCTAGTTTCTATCTTGGTTAATGTACGTAATGTTTCCCTTCTCCGTCTTTTTTTCAGACAATGAACATTTATCAAGCAACCACCGTAAGCCAAGAAATTGTGAAAGGCAAAGAACTACGAGATATGGGCTCTGCCTCAAGGAGCTACTATCTACTTGTTGAGTTTTACTCCCAGATTTCTGGTTGCCACTATGTCCCCAGTATCTCTCTCTTCCTACTGCTTGTACTAAATAGAGGGGTTTTTTTTTTCCCTTTATGTATGCATGTTTGCCTTAAATGTCAGGGTCATCTATCACCTACCAATTCCTAACTTATTGTGTAACTTCTTATAGAACAAATCCCCAGTTTTAGTCCATTCTGACATAATCATCCACTTCCATCTTACTACCATTTTTCTAAAGTGAAATTTCCCTTATTTTGAGATAAAAGCATCAACTTATCCTGCAAACCACCACGTAAGGAATCTGGCTTCACCCATTTGTGTATGTACCTATGTATCTAGCTACCTCTCCACCTTCTTATCTTCTTATAGGTACGGCTTGTTTTTTTTTTTTTTTTTTAATGCCATGGCAATATGGAATGTAAAAATGTGATATAAAGAAGCAGCTTTGTACAAAAATACCCACTAATAAAGCTACCTCATCTAATATTATGTGCTTCTCAAGGTGTCAAAGCGTTTTAGCTATGTCATCATATTTCGCCTACTCTAATCGATGGCCTGAGTACAGACAGAATTTCTCTCCATCGGCAGCTGATGTTTCAAGAGTTGAAAGAACTGAAAAGGTCACAGTTTATAACTGGCAGACTCAGGTCTTGGGCTGCTAGTTTGAGCGGCACCCTTACTCCCAAGATCTCTGTTTACTTTCCGAGTTTCCTCCTTCTGTTCTTTCTAGAATTGGTCTGACTAACTCAGAAACCAATCCCATCTGGAGGCATGGTCCATGCTCGATGATAGCAATGTTTACAGGACCATAATAGGGAGAAATGGCTGGATTTCCTGAGCCTATTTCAAGCTAGGCTGGTGTGGCTGGTTCTGGACACATTCTTGAGAATAAGGAGGGAATAATTGGAAAATTTTAAGGTAGAGACCTATCCCAAGGTCCCACCACACAAAGGCATCTGAGCACTAAAAGGGGTTAAAGGTATATTAGACTGAATAAGAAATGGTTTCAAAAACCCAGGATGTGAAGCCATTAAGTTGGCAAAGGGGATAAGAAGTACAAGGCTAATTCAGCAAGACCTAAAAGAGGAGAAAACCACGGCCTTTTCTTTTTCTTTCAAGGCATTTTGTCTATTTTATCTCAGGACATGTATTAGCCAAACAAACTTAGAATAGTTTGTTCCCTACTTCAGCCTGAAAGGTAACTCTGGAAGACTGAGTGATTACTGATATTAGGAAAAGGAAAAAAAGTAAACCTGTGAGAATACACTAGCACTACCTCATGAATCACAGTCATTCGGTTCCATAAAATGTGTTCTGCTCTTCTCTTCTTACTGTTTCAGGGTTCCCTGCAGTACTGTACTTGCTTAGGGACATCCTGCTTATCACAACAAATTTATAACCACCATGTGTGGATTCTCATTCCCATTCTGACATTTTTTTTTTTTTTTTTTGCTAGCTTCTTCTACCTTTGTGCCCCCCTATCCATTCACCATCACTGAAGGGATAGTCTGTACTTTTTTTTTTTTTTTTTTTTTTTTTTTCAGATTTATTACCAAGGCAGGTCTTGCATTTCTCCCTGCTCTCTTTTCACATTCAAGTTTGGTGAATCAAAGGGGTGACCTGAGTCTCTTCCTTCAGTCCGAAAAGCAAACACACACATGACACACACAGCCTGCTCAGCCTGTCCAAGTCTACATCCCACTTAGGAGAAGTTCTGGATCTTAAATTTCCTGAGAAGTACTTGCATGTGAGGCAGCAATGATGTCTGAGAGTAAAGGATACTTGTGAATGCACTTCTTTGTCTGATTCTAGCTGCTCCCTGAAGAGAGCTGTTTACGTTCCCAAAATAAGCTCTTGTAGTTTTCTTTTTATTGTTAAGGGTGTACCCCAGCCCCAAAGGCCATTCGATGTAAAATAAATGCAGTTCTAATGACTATTGATTGGGAAATCCCAGCCTTCCATTTGGCTGCTAGCTACCTCCGGCAAGTCAGAAATAATCAATAGCAAAGTGGGCACCAGCTCCAACAACAGAGAATGTGTCTCCAGTCAACTGTGGCTGTGATGAGAGTGGTCCCTTGGATTTGGGGGAAGGAATCCTGATTTACGGTGCTTTTCGAAACACGTGACTTCCAAAAACTTGTGAAGCACTCTCAGAGAGAAGACCCGTCCCAAGGAGACACAGCAGTATCTCACGATAATTCCAGAACTGTGTCATAGCAGCAAAGTGTCCATGGCGGTGGTTGTCAAACGATGGAGTAGGCTCCTGGGGAAAGTGCTAGTACTCATAATGGCAAATCAGTCTGAATGGGCCGTCAATAAAGTATTATGATTACACCATACTTTGTAGAATCAAACACCCTGACTTGAACTCTCAACAACACCTCATAAACTGCAGGACCTTGGGCAGATTACTTTATTTCACTAGGCCCCAGTTTTCCATCTGGAAAATGGAATTGTCATTAGTACCTACCTCACAAAATCTTTTGAAGATGAAATTATCCATGTAAATCACTTAGCTATACTTGGCACTTAGGCAACACCCTACAAACATTAGCTGCTGCCTGAGTTGTTATCATTGATAGTAGTGGTAATACCAGCCAGCAGGTACTCTATGGCCAACTGGAGGCTTTGGCCACACTACGCCTTCTAGACTAATCCTGACAGGTGATGCCCAATCCAGTTTATGAATTCTAATTCATGATATATTTAACCCCAGAATCAAAGAGTCAATAAAATACAAAGTGTTTGCCAGTTTCTTTTTTTCAAAACATAATTTGTTGTCAAGTTAGCTAACATACAGTGCATACACTGTGCTCTTGGGACTAGATTCCCATGATGCATCATGTACATACAACACCCAGTGCTCGTCCCAACAAGTGACCTCCTCAATGTCCATCACCCATTTTCCCCTCTCCCTTGCCCCCCATCAACCCTCAGTTTGTTCTCTGTATTTAAGAGTTTCTTATGTACAGATTTTTACTTAAAATATAGAAACCATGAAACTGTAAACCCAAATGTATAGCATTTTATTTATCCCTTTGAAATTTCCTCTTGTTGGATATGGCCTATCGTGACAATTAGAACTTTGACTCTTCATTTCCTATTCTTTCTGCCCCTCATTGTGGCAAACCAACTACAAATATAACCAATACACTCAATAATCAGCTAATGCTAGATAGAGTCCTCTGCACACATTTCCCGCCAAAGGATGATCTACCCTCTGCTTCAACACTTCCAGTGACTAGAACTATGTTCCCACCCCACCCTCTGCTAGCTCAGTCTTTTGTTACCTTTTAAAAGAACTTTTTAAAATATGAGAATAATTTTATATCAACAGAAAAGTTGAATACCCAAACCTTCTTTAGTCACTTGTATTCTAAGAACTTGTCAACAAATTCATATTGCCTTCTTGTGAATGTGTGAATGTCAGTAAATAGTTATCCTCTTTCCCTGCACGTGGGCAGAGAATTTTTGTTCCCATCCCACTAGTGTTGGGCTGTGCTATAGGAATTACTTTGTCCAAAGACCCGTGAGTGGACATGACAGAAGCAGAAGTGTTTTAGTGCAATTGAAATTAGTGTCAGTGATCTGCCATGAGAAGTACATGATGTGATGATGTGTCAGTGATGATGTGATGATGAAAGATTTGAACCATACCCTCACCTAGAGTAAAATATAGCTTACCTAAATCCTGATACAAAACTACCCAACAGAGTCCAGCTTGGACCAGCCAAACCATGCTTATCTACAGACCCATGAGAAAGAAAGAAATGTTCCTTGATGAAAGCCACTGCGTTCGGGAGTAATTTGTCACTCAATATCTTCATGGCAAATCTGACTGATATACCCTCTTTTTTAAGCCAGAACATCATAAGCAATTGCTAGATTTCTTACTGAAACTGCAAAGTACAACCTCTATAACAGTCTTTTGAACTACCTCCTGTAATCATATCCCAATGGAAACTTAGTAGTTTAGTTTAACAATAATGGTCATGTAGCCCAGGGGTAGCACAATAGATTTCTCTCCACCCCCTGGGAATCTGATTTAATTGATCAGCAGTGGGGGTTAGGCATCAGCACTTTATAAAAGTCTCCGGGGTGGGGGGTGGGGGGCGGGGTACAGCATACAGCCAGGATGGAGAACCATTGACTAGAAGGGATGTGGAGGCTGGGCTGTGTTTTTGGAAGGACCAAACTAAAGAAACGAGTAAAGACACCAAATCCCCATCAGACCATGTGGATGCCTGTGCAGTGGGACTGCAGGAGTCTGCCAAGTAGAGTTTCCATTATATGAAAAACAACAACACAACAATTATAAAACCTCATCTCTCACTCAGTAGGGGCAAAACAAAAGCTAAGGCCTGGGGCTGGTGACATCTGTAGATGTTGAGATGTTGAGCAATTATATTGATTTCCCTACAGGAAGATCAGTCAGAGTAGTAATGGTTGTGTGGGTAACGTGGGTGGATGAAGAAATCTGTTAGTCTAGAAAGTCTTTTTAAAGAATGCACCTTGGGATGTCTGTTTAATTATGTTGCCTCCAACTTTATAACCTGAGGGATTTTTGTTTCCTTTTTAAATAAACAACCCAGTTAACAAGTTTTTCCAACCATTTTAAACTCCTCTGGGCACACGTGGACTTGTCAGCTCTGGTTCCAGTAATCACTCTGCTCAAATAATGTTGATTAGAAATGTATAAAATCCAACATTAAGCCTTGACACGAACAGGATCTTCTATAGATGATAGAATTGCAAAGAAAACTGATCAGAAGGAAAGAACACAGTCATGGTTCATATCCAAATCTGCTATTGTAAGCTGAGTAATCTTGGGCAAATTAGTTTCTTGGCCTCCATTTCTTCATAGACATGAAACAAAGGGCAGAATTTTTTCACCAGAATTCTAGTGAGGATGCTAACCTAAGGCAAACTATTTTTCCTACAGGGTGGCAGGCAGGAGAAGGAAGGAAAATGGCGATAAGAAAGTAGAGAAGGGCAGAGTCCTGAGGGGCTCTAGGAGAGTAAAGTAGCATGTGGGTGAAGGCAGGGTAGGTATCAGTATCTGCCTTGAAGAGGAAATTTACAGAAAGGAAGAGACATCTAGGGAGTGTTTGCACAATGTTGGCTGGTGATACCATCTCAAAGCTCATTCCTATCCCTTTCAAGAATGCCTAAAGATCCACATCACTTGTCATGGTTTCTAGAAGTGGATTTGAAAAGGTGGTAGACAGTGGTTGGCTCTAACATGACCATAGAATATAGGGTTATTGAGAAGATAAAAATGTAATATGTAGAGGGGTGCCAGGGCAGATCAGTCAGCTAAGCACCTGACACTTGATTTTGGCCCAGGTCATGATCTCCTGTTTCGTGAGTTTGAGCCCTGCATTGGGCTCCAAGCTGAAGGTACAGAACCTGCTTGAGATTCTTCCTCCCTCTCTCTCTGCCCCTCCCATGCTCACGGTCTGTCTCTCTCACAAAATAAATAAACATTTTAAAAAATGTAATATGTAGAAAACCATTTGTTCCAGCACATAGAAAGTATTGGACTATTAACATTATAAATTTATCCTATCTCTAAGGGCAGCTAATAGGCATCTACTTATTCCAAAAGCCCATGCCAATGCATGAAAGCATGCGTAATGGAACATGAAAAGGAATGGAACCTGAAAAACAAAAAAGTAAATGAAAGGTGGAGGCATTTTCTGGAGGCCTCAGCATCCAATTAAACCACTGACACAATTGTCTGGCTATTTCAGGCCAAAGCAAAGGTGGACAAAGTGAAGTTTTCAGGTTGTTAAAAGAATGCAATGCACAGGAGAAGACACATTTGTCATGTGCAGAACTTCAAGCCAAATGACAAGGGCAAGTCCATTTACTGCTAGAGTTTCCAAAACTGTTCATGACAGTTTAGTGAATGGGAGAGAAGAGCTGAAGCAGGTGAACTGGAAAGAAAGAAAGAAAGAAAGAAAGAAAGAAAGAAAGAAAGAAAGAAAGAAAGAAAGAAAGAATCTGTGGCCTTCAAATCCCAAAGCAACAAAAAATACTTCCTAAAATAAATTCTGACAAAAACTCTCCCCTTTCAATTTGCCCTATTTGTATTTGCTCAACGAAAGTTTCTAGTGTCTCTGTCACGCGGAGGACGAATCACTCAGCTACACGTCTGGCAAGGCACTCAGCAGCACCCTGCTAGAGGCCAGCAGAATGCAGAGAAACCATGTGAGGCATGTAAAGGGCCAGTCCTGGGGAAGTGAGTCAGGCGGCAGGTGTGGAAATGAAGGATTCTCTCCCCACAGGCTCAAGAGACGAAAAGGTAGTGCTCAAATGTTGGCTTTAGAAATGCAAAGCATAACAGAAAACACTTCTTTAATCTAGCAAAAGCCTCCTTCACCTGCGCACAATTCAGTTTCCAGTTGCAAATCTCTGCCTCAAGTACTCGCTGCCAATCTGCAACCGTCTTCAACTGAATGGAGGACTATTTGCATTGACTAAAATCTCTAATAGTGTGAACGAATCACATCAAATATAGCATAAATGAAATACGATTGTGTACCTAAGATGAAATTTCCCTTTGGAAACACTGGATTATCAGTTCCATGAATACTATTGCATGTGCCCTATGGGTGGTAGACCTATGATCTATTTTACCTTCAGCTAATTTTATCAGTAGGACAGGAAGTAGGAAGCTCAGGATGAGCTTCTGTTTATCCTTCTATTGTATTTCCATAATGTGTTCATGGGGGGGGGGAAGGTCTTTGGTTCATTAGAGCTGTGAGTATTCAGGAAAGTATTGGCAAGAGAGGTTCCTTTGTATGAAATAGAAGGAATATAGTCTACTCATGAAGACTCAGTGTATACTTCTTTCATCTCAAAAGGACTATAATGAAGATAAAATCTTCACATATTGAATCTCAGGGATAGAAGTAAGGTTCAGCATGTTGGATAAGTTCTTGTTTTCCAAGATAAGGTAATTTTAGCCACAATTCAGTCCAAACAGTGACCATTAGTGAAGTAATCATCTTTTCTTTTTCTAAGATTGAGACCTCTGGACTATGATTTCTCTCTCTCTCTCTCTCTCTCTCTCTCTCTCTGTGAATTTCTTCCAATGAAAAGTCTCACTAACTTATAACAATTAAATCACAATTCATATTGTATGAGCTAAACCATCTTAATAGTGAAGAATAAAATTTTATGAACTCAGGACAATCCCAGGACATCAGCATATGAAATGTAATTGATGAAAAGACAAACAAAAAAGTATCCTTGAAGACAGTAAAGACCTTCTCACTTATGAAATAATATTTTTAAAATGTACTTGCTGCAGCATTTATTGGCCATTGTGAACATTTGACAATCCTATAGAGCTCAGTGGTCATCAACCTAGAGGGAATTCTTCCATTCTGCCTGCAATGGCTGCAATGGAATGTTTGGCAATCCTTGAAATACGTCTGTCACAACCTAGGTGGGGTTAGCAGGGAGGTTGAGGAGCGCTACTGGCATCTAGTAGGTAAGGACCAGGGATTCTGCAGAACATCTAACAGTCATCTACATAAAAAAAAATTCTCTGGCCCCAAATGTCAATAGTGCCACTGTTGGGAAACGCTGCTATAACTGGAGTCCTCAGGAATGCCAATACATAAATGAGGAATCAAACAAGATAGACCAAGAACTGAGAACAAGGGGTTGAAAAGGGTGTAGCCATGTTGGATTTTTAAGAATCTGGTCATGCCAGGAAGAAGAAAGGATAGTGAAACAGAAAAATGGAGTCAAAGATAAACCAATCTGTAACCAATGAAAGCCACATGACCTGGATTATATTTTCCTTTGGAAAGAGTTAAAGCAAAAAATTTAAATATATAACAGCATTCGACAATAAAGGGAACTCCTATCATTAGTGGGACAGAATTATATAGGAATTTCTGCAAAATGAGAAGCATATGGAATATAATTGATAGGAAGAGAAAACTACAACACAAAATAGGTTAGAATGGGACCCTAGAAAACTTTTCAAACAAGACAGTACCGGTAACCAAGGTATAGGGCAGTAGTGCCTAAACTTGGCTGAACATTTAAATCTGAACATCTTTCAAAGCTGCCAGTGCCCAAGCCACACCAGACAAATTAAATCTCTAGGGATGGAATGCAACATTAGCATTTTTGGAAGCTCCCTTGCTGATTCAAATGTGAAGAGAACTTTGAGAACCACCGGTGTAGAAGTAATCAAAGGATAATTATTGGCCATCAACTAAAGCAGTGCTTCTCAGACTTTCTCCTGCATATGAATCATTAGAGTATCATCCTAAATGCAGATTCTGATTTAGCAGGTCTTGAGATTCCATATTTCGAACCAGCTTCCACAGGACATCAATGTGGCTGGTCCACAAATCACTCTTAGAAGAGCAAGAAATTGAAGAGAAACAGGCTATTCCCATCACCCTATCCCTATTCCCCCTCCAATTCCCATAAATACAGAAATTACCTCTAGTATCAGTCCTCTGGTTAAAGCACTGAGGCCAGCTCTCTAAACTAAGTGGAAGCTAAGCCTGGAAGAAGCTCAAAGAAAAGGAAAGAAGACCTCACGGTCACACCCGGCCTATTCAACAAACAGTGGGAAACAAGAAAGAAAAGGCAACTGAACTCGGAGTTGAGGGTATTTGGGGCACAGTTTCCACAGAAAGTAAAACAAGGATTTAGATTACAATGAAAATATTTTTGGCAGTGACCTTAATTACTAATTATAGTGAAATCTTATAACTAAATGTTAAGCAGCCACCAAAAACTATATTATGGAAGAATGATTAATGATCTAGAAAGAAGTTCATGAGG
The DNA here is from genome assembly GCF_028749965.1 of Puma concolor. NCBI lineage: Eukaryota > Metazoa > Chordata > Mammalia > Carnivora > Felidae > Puma > Puma concolor. The sequence continues at coordinate 16,243,183 of NC_141675.1, forward strand.
TAACTTTAATTTTAAAATATCTAACAGAGTGGGTAGAAGAGGAAAAGTAAATCAGCAAGTGAGCAAGATATAAATGGGGGGGGAAGGGGCGGGTAGCTATCATTCTCTCTAGGAAAGAGGTGGTGGAATTGTAGGTGATTTTTATTTTTTTCTTAGTAGAAACAAGATAATAGGAATACCACTCTCTTCCTCCAAACAAAATGTTTAGAGGTCTCAGACTCTACTTTAATCCTACTCTCAATTTCCAGGGGATAATCGAGCTGCCCTTTACAGCTTTCTCAAGTCGCTGGGCCTCTGCTACAACCAACACCCACAGTCATCAACAGCTGATGGTGCCGCCCCAGCCACCATACTGTTAATTGAATCTCTGGTACTATTGATAAGCTCTTGTAACCCTGGGCTCCAATACCACCCAAGAGTTCCCCCAGCTCAACCTACAATCATAGTTCTTTCTTCCCAGGGCAAAGAAGTTTGATTCTGAGTGTGGCAGCCACTTGAGGCTAACACTAGATCAGAAAATACTGTAAATAATGGTAACATGAATAAGCTTCACTCACCTGCTCTGGTTTCATGTCTCAAAATGGTACCCATGCTATATCACCTTCCCTCTCAAAGGTCTCAACACTAACTTATATGGTTCCAATTATAAGCCCCCACATTCCTTTTATAATCCCTGCATTGGCAGGGTTGGAGAGAGAGATATAAATGGATAACCTGGTGATCTACCTTGACTTCCCAGGATTCCTGATGTCGATCCATTGATTATGTTCCTTTTCACAACCCACACATTGACCTGGACAAGTTGGTTTTTAGAGAAGGTTGTGGCCTAATACCTCACTGATGAGTATATTAAGGTAACAGGAATTTTGTTTTTTAAAAAGTTAATCCAGAAGACTACTAGTAAACAGCATTTAGAGAATCGGTTACAAGTGATGGCTACACCATGGGTCCAATTACAATAACATTTAGAAATTGTAACATCACTTTCATATAGAAAGAAAAATCGGTCACAGTATTTCAAGCTCCCGCATTATCGACATGGTATTTCAAGTCTCTGGCTAAAGATTCACGGGTGGTTGCTTCTATTAGACCATTAATCATTGTGCTTCATTATGGACAACCTCAGGTTTGAAGTTATTAACTCTTTAACCCTTCTTTGTAATTAGATCAGCATAGTTTTCTGTTAAAAGGGAACAAATCAATAAGTCAGCTGAAGGAAATATCTCTTGCCTCAGGCAACATATGATTAGTCTGTTAGCCTCCAATATCTTTAAAGTAAATAGTTTGAAGTTTACTGTCAAATTAAAATTCTTCTGATTTGTTAAGCATCTACTATATGTCTATTCCTAATGCCATAGAGTAATTATAATTCAGCTATTTGTTTAGCCATATATATATATATATATATATATATATATATATATATATACACACACACACACACATATACATATATAGATATTTCCATTTAGGTCCCTTTCTTATTAAAACTGAACAACAAGCTGTATACTAAAAAGAAAAAAAGAAAAAAACTATCATTAATAGAAGATAAAAACAGAGAAGTAGAGGAACAAAAACCAAAAAAATCATCTTCAACAAAGCAACTTACCTGCTGTCTATTACATTAATTTATCTTCCTAAAATTTCATCAGGAACACACTCAAAAAATGCAGCTAATTAAAGACAAACCATGATTATGGAAATCATTAAGGGAAGTAACGTGAAACAGAAGAGGCTGATAACTAAAAAAGGAGATCTAGAAACTAACAAGATTCAGTGGCCCCCTAAAATGTAAGTTCCTTGATGGTAAAAACTTGCCTCTCATTCACCACTGTATCTTCAACCCCTAAAAGAGTGCCTGGCACATGGTGGGTCCCTGATAAATATTTGCTGCATAACTCACTGTTTGGAGTAGCCTGTGCAAGAGAAAACAATGCATATTAAAGACTTAAATATTTCAGTTGCTAAAAATGATGTTCTGTAGCAGAGCAGAAAGATTCTGCAAATGCCATCACTACATATATGATATGTCCTCTAGAGCTAGATAGAGTCTCTTCCAAGTTGATATTCATCAAGTAACTTTTTCATTGCAAAAGTCACTTCCAGAAGTGGAACACAGTAAAGAAAACCTGAGTGCTCCTTTATTAAAATTATGTATGCCCATTTGTCAATTAACATTTACATTCAGTTTCACAAATCAATCTCCTATGGCTTTGGCTGTATTGATAGATTTCCCAAAGCTTTTACAAGCCTTTGGTGAATTTATAGCTTTGAATTTCTAATTGTTAAAGTCAAAAGCTACACTCTACCAGGTACTCACCAAAGGACAGATACTCTATTAGAACCCTACCCGAAGTATCTATCCAGACACTTTCCCATTTCAAAACAATGACTAATTCCAGACACCAAGGGCCTGGACCAACAGCCAACATAAAGAAGAAATCTGCCCGAATAGCCAAAGTAATTTTGAAGAAGAAGACCAAAGCAGGAGGCATCACAATCCCAGACTTTAGCCTCTACTACAAAGCTGTCATCATCAAGACAGCATGGTATTGGCACAAAAACAGTCACATAGACCAATGGAATAGAATAGAAACCCCAGAACTAGACCCACAAACGTATGGCCAACTCATCTTTGACAAAGCAGGAAAGAACATCCAATGGAAAAAAGACAGTCTCTTTAACAAATGGTGCTGGGAGAACTGGACAGCAACATGCAGAAGGTTGAAACTAGACCACTTTCTCACACCATTCACAAAAATAAACTCAAAATGGATAAAGGACCTGAATGTGAGACAGGAAACCATCAAAACCTTAGAGGAGAAAGCAGGAAAAGACCTCTCTGACCTCAGCCGTAGCAATCTCTTCCTCGACACATCCCCAAAGGCAAGGGAATTAAAAGCAAAAGTGAATTACTGGGACCTTATGAAGATCAAAAGCTTCTGCACAGCAAAGGAAACAACCAACAAAACTAAAAGGCAACCAACGGAATGGGAAAAGATATTTGCAAATGACATATCGGACAAAGGGCTAGTATCCAAAATCTATAAAGAGCTCACCAAACTCCACACCCGAAAAGCAAATAACCCAGTGAAGAAATGGGCAGAAAACATGAATAGACACTTCTCTAAAGAAGACATCCGGATGGCCAACAGGCACATGAAAAGATGTTCAGCGTCGCTCCTTATCAGGGAAATACAAATCAAAACCACACTCAGGTATCACCTCACGCCAGTCAGAGTGGCCAAAATGAACAAATCAGGAGACTATAGATGCTGGAGAGGATGTGGAGAAACGGGAACCCTCTTGCACTGTTGGTGGGAATGCAAATTGGTGCAGCCGCTCTGGAAAGCAGTGTGGAGGTTCCTCAGAAAATTAAAAATAGACCTACCCTATGACCCAGCAATAGCACTGTTAGGAATTTATCCAAGGGACACAGGAGTACTGATGCATAGGGGCACTTGTACCCCAATGTTCATAGCAGCATTCTCAACAATAGCCAAATTATGGAAAGAGCCTAAATGTCCATCAACTGATGAATGGATAAAGAAATTGTGGTTTATATACACTATGGAATACTACGTGGCAATGAGAAAAAATGAAATATGGCCTTTTGTAGCAACATGGATGGAACTGGAGAGTGTGATGCTAAGTGAAATAAGCCATACAGAGAAAGACAGATACCATATGGTTTCACTCTTATGTGGATCCTGAGAAACTTAACAGGAACCCATGGGGGAGGGGAAGGGAAAAAAAGAGGTTAGAGTGGGAGAGAGCCAAAGCATAAGAGACTGTTGAGAACTGAGAGCAAACTGAGGGTTGATGGGGGGTGGGAGGGAGGAGAGGGTGGGTGATGGGTATTGAGGAGGGCACTTTTGGGATGAGCACTGGGTGTTGTATGGAAACCAATTTGACAATAAATGTCATATATAAATAAAAAAAAAAATTAAAAAAAAAAAAAAAAAAAAAGAAGAAATCTGTGCAGTGTTCACAGTATGCTCCAGCAGGAAAGAACCATAGCTTGGTTTGGGAAAAGGCTGGATTTTAGACTATTCCTGACTCTATACTATTAGACATATTGCTAAAACTCTTGCTTGCTCAGATTTTTCATAAGTAAAATACCTACATTGGCTATCTCTATTTTTCAGGGATAGGGTTTGGGAATGAGGGGAAAGAATCACCAATATGTGGTACAAGGGGACAATAACAATAAAAAATAAAGCACTTTCTCCCAGGTTTTCTTGTTAAGCAAAACTCAATATATCTCAAGATAGAGCCTCTGTCCTCTTCCCCATCTCTAAAACCCTAGCTTATCTTCCAAACTAATCTATTTCATTCAATGGTGGATGTCATTATTCTTCAATCTAATAGACACATATTTTTAAGGGTGTCTTTTATCCTCCCTTCTCCTTTATACACCAAATCAATTCATCATGACTTCCTATCAATTATTCAAAATAACCCATCTCTATCTTTCCTTATCGCCTCTGCCAGTGTCCCAACCTAAGGCTTCATCAAGACATGCCTGAGCACAGAATATAACCTAATAATAGATCACATAACTTACTGCTTTTATTCATTCATGTAATATAAATGCCCCAATTTGTTACTTTATATTTTTGTCTTGCTGCCTCCATTATAAAACCTATTTATTTGGGATTAGGATCTGATAATCATGAAGAACTAGGGTTAGTTAGTTCAAACAGGATGTGATTATATTTAGATAACATTTGGGGGGCGGGTGGCTATTACAGAATCTACCTTTCTAAGCCAATAGTCTCATATCTACCTAATATAGAGTTTTGCCCTCTTTTCAAGCACTGTTTTAGTCATCTAGTGCTTCAAAATCCTGGAGTTGAAACATCCACTTCCAAGATAAACCCTTCCCTCACAAGGCTGTTGAGAGAAGGACTCAGTTATGCCCTCACTTGGGAAGCTCACTTGCTGCTTGAAGATCCTCACAGCATGGTGCTGGCTTCTACCGGGGTGAACAATCCAAGGACAAACAAGGCCAAAGATAGAATGTCTTTTATGATCTGTCTTTGGAAGTGACACATCATCATCCCATTGGTTCTACAGGTCAGTGTCACTTAATGTGGAAGGGGATTACACAATAGTGGGAATACCAGGAGGCAAGGATTATTGAAGGCCATCTTGGAGAACAGGTACAAAATTAACAACTAACTTTCATATGCATGTGTGTTGTTGTGATCAAACACTTCTGTGGGTCACTATTTCACTCTACAACTTCCAAGATTACAAATGTATCCTTGTTTAGAAGAGGAACTTCTAGATTGGAATTTAGGAAGACGTTGACCTAAAGCTTTATATGTAGAAACACAGTAATAAAAATGGGACAAACTGCCTATACTCAATAATTCTAAACAACCAATTCTACAACCAATTTTCTCCTTGGGCCCAAATGTTTATATTTATATTTACACACCTCTCATTTTGTTTCTCATATGAGTGGGGTGAGGGGAATAAAGACACTCATCATTGTGGGTTCTGGTTTCAGGTCACTACTGGAGTTTTGAGAACTTATGTGAAAAGCACATCCCACTTCAGCTTTGATAACCTCTTCTTTGCCACTCAAAGTGTAGTCCAAAGACCAGAAGTACCATCATCACTTAGGAATTTATTAAAATTGCAAACTGGTGGGCTTTCACTTCAGACCCACTGAATCAGGATATGTGTGTGTGTGTGTTTTTTTTTTAACAAGATGCTCAGGGACTTGTGTAGGGAGTGCTTATCCAGGAACCGCTTCACAGACCGTGAAAGCTGTTATGTCAAATTTTCACCTCTCTGCAGAAAAACACCTATCAGGATTCTCTACATAGCAGATGCCTCAGAACACTGCTGATGGAGTGACATCATTATGACTTCCCCTGCTGGGCAGCCTTTCTCTCTGCTTTTCTCAGTGAAAAAGCAATAATGCATTACCAGTTACCTCTGTAAAATGCAAATGTGCACATAAATAGAGCAGAATGTGGGAAACATTTTTTTTCATTTTTGTTGTGCTTTCTTCTAATGTACTAAGTACAAAGGCATTAGGCTTACAATTAATGCCATGATGAAAATCTTCCCACTTTTCAAAAGATTGAAATTCTCATTGGATAATATAGATTTCCCAACTCCCACAATGAACAAACTGTAACTTCATTTTTTGAGTCCCAGTTGTCCCCTGAGTAAAATATGGCTCATAAGAATAACTCATAAAGTTTTTCTTTTTGACTTTTTTGCACATTTACAGTCAGTAAAACGTACATATTTTAAGTGGACAACATGATGAGTTTTAACAAACACATATATACCTGTGTAATCACCACATCAGTTAAAATATAGAACATGTCCACCACCCACAAATTTCCCTTAGCCCCCTTTCAGTCAATTCTACCTTCTAGAAAGGATAGATGGTGAGGAGTTTTATAGATAATTTTATAGATAATATTCAGGAAATTAGAGCTGGAAAGAGACTATTTTAGAGTCAAAAGAACTAAAATTTGCCTAAGTTCTTATAGCTAGCAAGTGGCAGAGTGGGAAACTGACTCCAGGATAGCGAGTCTCCCATAGTTCTCTTTTCTGCCAGTTAAGATAAAATGTGGAAGGGTAGATACATGTTACTGTCATCACCATATATTATTGTTGCCTAATGTTGAGCTTTATATAGATGGAATTATTCCATTTGTGGCCTTTGATTCTGGCACCCGTCACTCAACATAATGGTTCTGGGATCCATGCACTTTGTTGCACATGTGAGCAGTACCCACAGAGCTGTGTTGACACTTAAATGAGATATATGGAAAAGTACATGTTTCCATACTTTTAAATCTGAAAATCAAATGAGGGCATTTGGATGCCCTAAGATTTCCATCTTCCCAGATACTAGGAATTAGGACGTAAAAGGTGATCTTTCACTGGATAACCTCATTCTAATTATGCTGCCTTTACTCAGATTTGCTAATATGTTCCTGAGAGTACTACTGCAAATAAAATGGACTGAGCTCTTCTTCTTCAATCAGAACACGATAATGATAATCTTACAGGTTTTCCTTTGGCCTGGGGAAGATGCCTGACATTGATAACCACCAGGTCCAATGGGAATTTTCCTGGAAAGCAATAAGCACCTGGATAAATCTCCTCTGTCCATTCACTGTCACTATGGCAACAGGTAATTATAACTGCCCTGAATGAGAATGTCTCTCTCTACCAATATAATACAGCTATGCTACTTCAAAACCATTCATTTTCAACAGGACCGCTCAGCATAGACTGACAGAAGAATTATGTCTCAGCCACAGTAACGATGAAAAGTAATTATGTGAGTCTTACCAACACTTTGACATTGAGATGAAGTTCTGTCTATGAGATCACTAAACTGTGATCCAGCAGGAAACAAGAATAATTGTCCTGGCCAAGATTCCATGGCCAAAGTGAAGCAGATAATTGAGGCAATTATTTGGCAGATTCAAAGCAAAAAGCATACTAGAGTAATAACACTGTTCAACACTAAAGGTGCTCTCACGGAAGATAACCATAATTATGTGTCACTGTGGCAACAGTACTTAAACACTTCTTCCCCACTGGTCTTACATTCGAGTATTTATGAGAATACTTACTTTCTGATAGTTTCTAACATTGAATGGCCACTTCAAATCCAGTTTTAGGGATGATTTTAGGTACACAAAGATGAAAATCTAGTACCTTTATCATTTGTATATTTTTCAACTTCTAATTGAGTCTAAAGAAAACTGGCAATATATTATCCTTGATGGCCAAGGCCATATGTTCAAAGGAAGGTCTCTTGCGATATGTCTCACGGTTAATATTTTGGATGGCTAGGTTGGATCTGGTAGTATTAAGGTACAATGTATTAAAGGGGATTCTTGCAATAATAAGTTATAAAATTCATTTCAAACTGCCATCCACCATGAAAAGTATAGAGGTAGGTGCTGCTGGATGCTAATCAAGCGTTTTGATCTGTGCTTCAATATGTGATCACAAATTTGTCTCCTTCCCGTGATGGCTTTACTCCCCCTGGCCCCGACATTTTTGTTAACACGTAATTGATACATAATATTGTATAAGTTTTAAGTGTACAATGTGATGATTAGATGTGTGTATGTATTGCAAAGTAATCACCACAATAAGATTAGCTAACACATCTGTCATCTCACAAAATTATCCATTTTATGTGTGAATAAGAACTTTTAAGATTTACTATAGTCAGGTACACAATACAGTATTGTTTGTGATGGCTTTATTTTCAGGGTGAATCTCTCTCTAAGTGGCAAAGACAGAAACAGCAGACCTGCTCTTGCTTTCTTTTAACTCAGCAACCCCCGTGGAATATTAGAACCTACTGTTGATGGTTACAGCAAGAGTCTCAGGATAATCCAGGTGGTCCCAGTAGGCCACACATCCACCCAGAAGGAAGAGTGGGAGACAATTACTATTTATGTTCACCTGAAACACACCCAATGAAGCTTAACTTTACAAATTCATCTCAAAGAGGACTATAACACAGAGTCATTGTGTTTAGTGAGGTATTACTAATAAAATACATAATAATAATCCACAAGCAGTTACGATATGCCCACAGCCCAGTGTTAATTTTTCTTTTCTTAAGTTAAAAAAGAAATGAATGATAACTTCTGACTCCTAGCATATGAGAGTTTTCGACCTAGTGGGGAGTCAGGAGTTAAAATAAATATGAAATTAGAAAATATAAGACAATATGCAATCCTATGCCATATTGGAGAACTCAGATTATGATAGGTATGGGAATGTGTTGAAGTCAGTGGTAAGATATATTTCCTACTATCCCAGCAATTCTACTCCCAGGAGTTTCTCAAGAGTAATAGATTCACAAAAAGACTGTCAGATTTATTTGTGGAACAGGAGATAAATGGATAAATAAGTTATGGTATATCCATACAATGGAATATCACTTTATGATAAAGAAGAGAATGGGGGTACCTGAGTGGCTCAGTCGGTAAGCGACAGACTCTTGATTTCAGCTTAGGTCATGATCTCGTGGTTTGTGAGTTCAAGCCCCACAGTGGGCTCTGTGCTGACAGTGCAGAGCCTGTTTGGGATTCTGTCTCCCCTCTCTCTGCCTCACCCACGCTTGCTCTCTCTCTCTCTCTCTCTCTCAAAATAAATAAAAATAAGCTTAAAAAAAAAGAAGAGAATGATCTACTAACATGGATAAATATCAAAAACACATTATTCTCAGATAAAGAAACAAGGCAAAAACACAACCTACCATATGATTCCCTTTAAATGAGATACTAGAACAGGCAATGACAGAAACGGAAAACTGTTCAGTGGTTACCTGAAGTCAAGAGTGAGGAATTAACCTCAGAGACATGAGGAAATATTTGGAATGAAAAAAATATTTGCTTACATGGGTATAAATAGATGTATAAACTCATCAAACTGTACACTCAAAATAAGGGCATTAACTTATTTAAATTATGCTTTTCAACAAGTTGATTTAGGGCCAGTGTTCATAATAAAGGAGGCAGTAGATAAAGATTTTATTATTAAAAGTAGTCATCGGGGCACCTGGGTGGCTCAGTCAGTTGAGTGTCCGACTTCGGCTCAGGTCACGGTCTCAGGATCGGTGAGTTCAAGCCTCACATTGGGCTCATTACTGTCAGTGCAGAGCCCATGTCGGAGCCTCTGCACCCCCCTCTCTGCCCCTCCCCTGCTCGTGCCCTCTCCCTCTCAAAACTAAATAAACATTTAAAAAAAATTCATAAATTATATACTGAGAGAGAGAGAGAGAGAGAAAGAGAGAGATGATTACATTGCCTAACAATGTCATGAGAACCTGGTCACTGGCTCCAAACCCATCCGCTTCTACATGCTGTCTCCACTGTCAGCTGACAGGGTGGTGATCCCATCTCCAACACCTGAAAAACTGACTACTTACCACCTTGGAATATTAAAATATATTAAATGTGAAGATAAAATGAAATCAAAAGGATCTGAAGGAAAAGAATAAAATCTATCCAAAGCATTAAAACGATAGAATAAGGAATATAATAAAGAATAGAGAACTATGGATGCGTGGATAGATAGATAAAAGATGGATTACTTTTAACTTTGGCAAGAGATTTTGTCAAGAGTAAGGAGGCAATCCTGTGTAATGAAGTACTATAGGAATTTACATACTTCAGTGGGAATTCTTTATTCAGAAAAATAAGGAAAAGGGGGGCTTTCAGCACGTTGACCACAGAAATTGTCCATGTTATAACTGGGCCATGTGAGCCAAAGATATTCACAAAGATTAAATGATTCATTTCCTACTCCTCTTACCATGATTATAATAATATCATAGCTGAGATAAACAATTAGTAACTATCTAATGCAGAGTGAGGTATAGAGGGGTCGTCTTGAGTTTGTAAATCTTTTAAAAGAAAGTATACTGAGCCTGCATTGGGGGAATGACCTAGGTACCACCTGATCTGCAACATCTACAGATAACTTGGTCATTCAATGTAAGTAAATTAAATGCTTTCTATGTACCAGTCACGAAATTCCCTATTAAGGGGACCAGCAGCTTTAGGACCACCAGTAAGCTGATTAGAAATGCAGACTCCCACTTAAGCGACCGACTTTGGCTCTAGTCACGATCTCACAGCTCGCGAGTTCGATCGCCGCGTCGGGCTCTGTGCTGACAGCTCAGAGCCTGGAGCCTGCTTCAGATCCGGTGTTTCCCTCTCTCTCTACCCCTCCCGCACTCACACTCTGTTACTCCTTCAAAAGTAAATAAACATTAACAAAAAAAGAAATGCAGACTCCACCCAATATTTGCTGAATCAGGATTTGCATTTTAACAAGATCCCCAGGTGATTCTTGTGCATACCGAAGTTTGAGACCAAAAAGCCTGCTTCCTTGCTTCATGAAAGGAAATCTAGGACAAGAAGAAAGGGAAGCTTATTCTGGTGGTGCGGAGACTTAGGCTTGGAATTGCTAACTCAGAAACTCCAGTAGCCTTAGGCTACCATCAAGAGCCCACTAAAAGGCACAGAAAAGTCAGGAGCAATAACACAGGTAATGGTAGTCAGGAAGTCAGAAGAACGATATATGCCAAAATGTTCTGCCTCAGTAGTATTCAGAGACTTGCATATTTTAGCAACATGAAAATGTTACTTCTTCCCATTGGACTGAAAAAATTTTAAAGAATGTTATTAACTCTTAGTAAAACTAAAGGAAAATGCAACTTTCATTTACATTGCTGATGAAGCTGGGGAGCATTCATTCATTCATTCATTTTGAAGAGCATTCTGGCATTAGCTACTAAATGAACAATGGGTACCTCCTATGACCAAGCCATTGCATGCCTCAATATCTACCCAGGGAAACCCTTGCATTCATGCCCAAGGAGAGTTACTTAAGGCTTGTTGCATGAGGCTACTACAGCATTGTTAAAAATAAGAAGATATTTGACATCCAAATGACATCCGAAAGAAGCGTGTTTAAAACAAAATGTGGTATTTCTATAGTCTGAAACACTAAAATATCTGTTAATAGAATAAGTATATAGATTCACATAGGAATATTTCTAAGACATATCACCAAATTAACAAATGCAGTTGAAGAATAATATATAAGATATGATATAACTCCTTTCTTTCTTTCTTTCTTTCTTTCTTTCTTTCTTTCTTTCTTTCTTTCTTTCTTTCTTTCGAGAGGGAACAGGGGAGGGGCAGAGACAGGAAAAGAGAATCCCAAGCAGGCTCCACGCTGTCAGCACAGAGCCCGGAGGAGGACTAATCCCATGAACTACAAGATCAGCACCTGAGCCACAATCAAGAGTCAGACACTTAACTGACTGAGCCATTCAGGTGGCCTGAAATAATTTCTTTTTTTAAAGAAAAAACATATACAAAAAACTTCACATTTATATAGGTGGAATTATGTACATCATACATATATGTTGGGCAAACACATAGACAAAGCACATGCACAAAATCTTTTAGAGTTGTTCTCTCTGGAGAGAAAGCTGGATCAGCATATAATGGTATAGAGGAATTTTACATGTGTGTATTTGTATATTATTTTATTTTTGTTAGTATATATAATAGTAAATGAAAGACAATAACCTTAAGGAGAAATATTTATATAAACCTAATGTGTTACTTTGTATTTTTCACTGAAACATCTGTAGAAAATAGTATTTTTCTCTGGAACTGACGCTTAAATTCAATGTGAAGAATACAGTCCATAGAATTAACATCCTTTTATGGGACGGGTTTTCTAACTGGAAGGATGCTTTAGCATCTTTAATAAAAATTAAAATTCTTGAAAAATGTTTCACTATAAAAATGCTGGCATCTGCAGAGTGCTTTGCAATCAGTTATTGGTTATTTCCTTCCCAAAAAGACTAATAAAACACTCTGAGTAATATGCAAGACTAACTTTTCTCGGAAATTTTAACATTTCCCAGAAAATATGACATTGGCATAAGTTACCATGGGATAAAATTTTGTTAAGTATGATTCTATTTATACTTCCGGTTACTACACCCATCTCCAATATATACCTGGGTCCACATGACCTGCTTTCTTTCCTGTTTTACACACATAACCTTGTTTAGTTCTTACTGCAACTCTCTGATGTGCCTATTATTATCCCCATTTATATATAAGAAGCAGAGACTCATCAGGTTAAATGGTTGCTCAAAACCAGGTTTTGTATACCAAACATCCCAAATAGTTTCCAAATTAGTTATGCCCATGATATACTCCCACTAACAGTTCATGAGCATTTCACTTATTCTACATCCTCACCAAGACTTTGAATTGTTTTCATTTTTAAAATATTATTGTGGGTGTATAGTGGCTTCACATTGTGGTTTTAGTTTTCATGTCTCCAGGTCCTAATGAAATTGAGCACCTTCTCATATGTTTATTGGCCATTTGAATATCACCTCTTGTTAACTGCCTGTTCAAATCCTTTGCCCTTTTTCTATTATTGTTGTAACTGGTTATTTTATCTGGGGAAGACCTGGGACTCAGATTCCCCAAAAAGTGTCCATTAGCAACATCCCTTCCCTAATTAATCATGCACCAACACTAATTTACAAAGTGCCTGCATCTCCTACAAGATTCGAACCCTGGGAATTTCAAGAAAAAAAAAAAAAATCCCTGCCCTCAAAAAGCCCAATAAAATAAACAGAAACAAACAAAATTTAAAACCCACTAAAAATGCAATCCATTTGATTTTTTTTTTCTTTTGGTACTTTCCTCTTATTGTTATGGGAGACAAATAACTTTATTAGGAAATTTGCTTGACTTCCTAATGCTTGAAAAACACCATGTCAATGAGTGGCGCAAAGGTTCAAGGCTTTGATTTTGTTTTGTTTTGTTTTGTTTTCAAGATGGTTCTTAACTTTAATTAAACTTAAATTTAATTAACTTTAGTTACGGTTCTTAACTTTAATATTCTAGAGCATGGGGTGCCTGGGTGGCTCAGTCGGTTAAGCGTCCGACTTCGGCTCAGGTCATGATCTCACAGTCCCTGAGTTCGAGCCCCACGTTGGGCTCTGTGCTGACAGCTCAGAGCCTGGAGCCTGCTTCGGATTCTGTGTCTCCCTCTCTCTGACCTTCCTCATGCTCTGTCTTTCTCTGTCTCAAAAATAAATAAAAATGTAAAAAAACCCTTAATATTCTAGAGCATAATTTCTCAGCAATCCAGACTCCTAAGTGTTTTCAAACATACTACTTTAAAGATCCCAAATTAACCAAAATTAATATAACAAATAATGAAACCGCACATCCTAATGAGAGGATACTTTTTTATAAGAGGATACTTTCTTATAAGAAAGAGTATGGAGATGAACAAGACAAAAATATTCTAAAACAATTTACTAAGGGCAATGAAGATCCACAAGCCCTTTGTTAGACTTTTGTATTTAAGAGTTTGTCCTTCTAGAAGCACAGGAAAGAGTAGCCTTGAGAAATTCAAGGAATACTTGCTTGCCCATTGAAGAAGCCAAAATCTATCTACTGATGGTTCTTTCAGTTTTTTCTTTAAAAAAACGCCCCAATTCTTTTCAAAGAGCCATTAGCATCAACTCTTGTCTCTCTGTTGAGTATTAGAAAGGCATTTACACTTAAGTCATAAACTTTCAATAAACTTCTTTTTCTCACTCGGATCTGCATTGTTTTGCTCTGCGTCTGACTGGAAGAAATGACTTAAAGACATTATCAAAGCCTGAAGAAAATGTTCATTAGTACACGGGTACTAGTGTTATACTAGTCATTTTATTCTCAGCTTGAGTATTTTATTTTATTGTATTAAAAGTTTATTTATTTATTTTGTGAGAGAGAGAGCGAGCTTGCTCGTGCACATGAGCAAGCGGGAGAGGGGCAGAGAGAGATGTAGAGAGAATCCCAAGCAGACTCCCTGCTGTTAGAGCAGAGCCCTACACAGGGCTTGATCTCACGAACCATGAGATCATGACTTGCGCAGAAATGAAGAGTTTGACGCTTGACCTACTGAGTCACCCAGGCGCCCCTCAGTTTGAGTACTTTAAACTAGTTTACGCAGAACTACTTTTTGCTTCCCCAAAGAGTTTTCCTAATTAAAGCTTTCTGGGGAAAGAGGCCCTTCTTTGACACAATTCAGTATTATAGGAAACATTGGTGTCACCTTGATTCTCATACATGATAAGAAAGATGAGCTGAGACAAAAGTAAGTAATTAGGGCTCAGAACGAGGTTTCTTCATCTTTATCTCAGCTCCAACTAGAAGTACAGACACATGGTTACTGAAATAAGCTACTGTTAAACTAACATCCTATCTTTTCTCCTGGTTGGCATTTAGGTAATTTTCCTTATCTTATTTTTATACAAAGGTATAATATCACATAATATAGAGTTTCAAACACTTGGTTTCCAAAAGCTCTCAAATAAAAGAATGAACCTATTTCTACTGGAAACTAGAAACCAATCATTTTGTAGAAAGCAAATTATTCAATCTGTCTGATTTCAGCTTCACGAGATACCGTAACAAGTCTCAAATCTCTAAACACAATGTCAAGTTAAAACAAAGGCAATTAGGCTGGGTCTAGACCTATTTTATGCCTAAATTTCCAATTCCAAAAGGTGAGGCCCAAGAATAGAGACATGTCTATTGTGTTCTCTTCGATTTTTGTTAGTTTGTTTGCTGGAGAATAACTTTGACAAGTCTAAGCATGGAATACCCTCTCAAGTAGAAATCAAAGATAATTTATATCAGGGAATGAACTCTGGTTCCAGCAGTCCTTAAAGCTGGGTGGTCTTTGCAAAGACACTTCATGTTGCTGGGCTTCAGTTTTAGCATCTACAAAACTAAACCTCTGAACTCTATAATTCCTCTGGTCCCTTCCAGCGCTGATTTTCTGTGACAACACTTAAAAATCCCCTTAAGCTAAAAGAATTTACATTCCAGTACTTATCCTATAAAAGGCCAATCGGTACCGTCTTAACTAATATAACCAAGAAAAAATGGTGGCAGTCTGGTGAGTAATCATGATAGTAAGCGTTTTAGATCTGAACCAGGCTGCACAATTTACAACGAGCTTTCAGGCTTATCATGTCAGTGTTGTTTCTTAGCTCCCTAAGACTGCACAGTTAGCAAGTAATGAGTCCAGAACATATCATTTGGTTCAAGAGGCAGGGTGTTCTAAATGCATAGAAAAAAAAGATCAGACTTGGGGTTACCGGAAGCGGAGGTGAGGAAGGGGGAATCGGAGGAAGGTGGCCAAAAGGCACAAACTTCCAGTTACAAGATAAAGAAGTAGTAGGGATGAAATGGACACATGACGACATAGCTAACACCTCTATAATGACATACAGGGAAGTTGTTAAGCGGGAAAATCCTAAGAGCTCTCATCACACGAAGCATTTTTTTTCCCTTTTTTCCCCTTTTTCCTCTCTTTTGTTTTTACTGTATCTGTAAGAGGAGATGGATGTTAACTGAACATATTGTAATCATTTCACAATGTATGTACATGGAACCATCATGCTTTAAGCTTATACAGGGATGTGTCAATTCTTCACAAAAAGTGGGGCGGGGCAGGGGGGAGAAACAGGATGTTATCCATATTTTGCTATCTCTGTGGTCACTGGTCACTTTGAAGGAGGAGTGTGTAGAATCAGCTATCAACGTCGGACTTTGACATTAAAGTAAGGGTTTTTTTCATAATTTTTAAAAAATTTTTAAATTTTAATTTTAATTGTTAATTTTTTAATTATAACCGAATAAGTACCCCCCTCCTCTCTGTTTTATTATACTGCCAGGGAGACCCAAATGATATGATGGCCAAAGAATGAGCTCAAGAACCTGTCATACTTCAAATCAGCTGTTTGCTATGAATGTGGTTGGGTAGTTACATGAGCTCTTTGTGTACAGAGAATAATTATTCGCCTCAAAGGAACTGAAGAAATTTGTGCATGTGAATGTGTGTGCATTGCAGAGCTGGTATATATTAGGCAGTCACTGTATGTGAGAGAGACAGAGACAGAGCGTGAGCAGGGGAGGGGCAGAGAGAGAGGGAGACACAGAATCCGAAGTAGGTCCAGGTTCTGAGCTGTCAGCACAGAGCCCGATATGGGGCTTGGACCCATGAACTGCGAGATCATGACTTGAGCCAAAGTCGGATGCTTCACTGACTGAACCACCCAGGCACCCCAGAATTTCAACATTGAAATGCCCCAAATCTCTGAGAGGAAGAACGCATAAACCCAGGTCTAAATCTAGGTCCATCTTTACTAACTGGATGGCCTTGAGGAAGTTATATAAGCCCTTTGAATGTCAGTCTCATATATAAAGAGTGTGTGTGTGTGTGTGTGTGTGTGTGTGTGTGTACCACCTACCATAAATATTTATTCTGAAAATTATAGTCTATTCTGCCTCAATGCTTATTTTTATAATGGGAATGATCTGATATATGATTATTAAATAGAGGAATTATGCCAGGATAATTCAGAAGTCAGGTTGTTTTATGGAATTTTTTTCTGATCACGTGCTGTTCTGCACCCCGTAACCATAGCTATATGCCAAATCCACCCACACAACTAACAGCAAGCCTCACAGGGATACCGTAGTGTACATCATGCTCATTTACCCCCATATTCTGCCTCCTGGCTTAGTTTATCCAAGTTCTCTGCTCCAAAGGTGTTTATTGGACAATTTTCTGTAGTCTTGGACCTTAACTCAACAGCTGCAGCTCTTCTCTATACCCCTTTCCATCAACTTACCTCTACCTTTAAAAAAAAAAATGAAGGCTACATATTTTGACTAAGCTTGTATTTTATTTTTATGAGATTATTAGTGCTTGCATTACAAAGTTGAATGGGTTCTGAGTGGTCTTCCCAAAGTCTATTTTCCCATTATGCTATTATTTCTAAAGCATAATTTTACAAAATGCGTTTTTTAATTTGCACAATCACGTTATAAACAAACACCTGTAAATCAGATAACATATGTAAAGTACTTAGCACAGTGCTCAGCATATAGATTTTAAACATCAGACTCCCTACTCTTTCAAGATGTCAGTATTTCCTTTCAAAAGGCAGAGAAATGAATTAAATGAAATTTAGGGTCTTTTAGCGCCTTTAAGAGGTTTTCTGAATCTGTGAGAGAAAGCATAGTTCATACTAAAAACATTGGCTGAAAGCATAAACTATGACCATCGGTGCAAAATGCCCTGGGAATTATTCATGGTTCAACATAAAGAAACTGAAAGGATCAGACTAAAAGAAAAAAAAAAAAAAAAAAGGCCCAAGGGTTACACTGCACCTTGTGTATTTTCTTCAATCCACTTGGTACCTCCCAACCAATAGGAGACACCTATGATTTTTCATGCCACATTGGTGGTTTCCTTCAAAGCTCCCCTGAAAATTGAAATGCTTAATAGGTACCCGTGCTTTTGGAAGCTCTTTCGGAAGCTTCTTTCTTAACACTGTTCCCGAGACCACACCTATCATGTAGCAAGTGACAGAAGGTGGCTGGCAGAGAGATATCGAAGCAGCCATTAGCAGAAGTCACTGGGCACTGACTTGTGTCTGGAGAGGCAGGAACCCAACTGGTCCTCTAATGGTGCTCCCCCTGCATCCCTCCTTTTCCACGGGAAACCACTCTCCAGTTCACCAAACTCAGATGTCAAAAATCAAAGCGGAGCTGGCAGTAAAAACCTTTCCATTCAACCTGGAAACTCTTGAGACTTGGGCATGAAACTGGTGTTGAAGCAGAGGACTGGTTGGCGACTGTAATCCATCCACTGCCAGGCAAAACTGCTGCATTTGTCAAGTGTCACGTCACACTTTCCCCAGGCAGTTATTTCCCTTGAGCCCACTTACCCCACTGAGAAGGCAAAGGAAACGTTGGGCCTGCCAAAATTGTGCCCTAAAGCAAAACCAAGGGCCATTTTTCATCACAAGAACATAGCTAGCACAGTGTCCTAAAAACAGTAGGTGCTCAGTAAATGGGAACTAACTTCCACTTCCCCTGCCATGGTTCAAAAAAAACCATTCAGATCTACTCTAGTTAGAATACTGGTTTCCCTCAAAACAAAAGCAAAGAGGAGATTTAAAACACAGGTAATTTTACCTCCTGTAGAATATAAAATTTTACATTTAATTTGGGTCTCTACCAGTTTTATTTTA
The DNA here is from genome assembly GCF_028749965.1 of Puma concolor. Lineage (NCBI taxonomy): Eukaryota > Metazoa > Chordata > Mammalia > Carnivora > Felidae > Puma > Puma concolor. The sequence continues at coordinate 16,261,847 of NC_141675.1, forward strand.
TTTTTAATTTTTTTTTTCAACGTTTATTTATTTTTGGGACAGAGAGAGACAGAGCATGAACGGGGGAGGGGCAGAGAGAGAGGGAGACACAGAATCGGAAACAGGCTCCAGGCTCTGAGCCATCAGCCCAGCGCCTGACACGGGGCTCGAACTCACGGACCGCGAGATCGTGACCTGGCTGAAGTCGGACGCTTAACCGACTGCGCCACCCAGGCGCCCCTCTACCAGTTTTATTAAGGCATACTTCTCTCTGAAAACTCCTCCAAAGTGCCAGGGACTGGACACCGGATTTTCAAAGAGTGACTATTTTCTTTCTTTCTTTCCTCTTTCTTTCTTTCTTTCTTTCTTTCTTTCTTTCTTTCTTTCTTTCTTTCTTTCTCTTTCTTTCTTTCTTTCTCTTTCTTTCTTTCTTTCTTTCTTTCTTTCTTTCTTTCTTTCTTTCTCTTTCTTTCTTTTCCTCTCTCTCTCTCTCTCTCTCTCTCTCTCTTTCTTTCTTTCCCCTCTCCAAATAGTGCTACTCACTTTGCCAAGCAGTTTTCTTAATAAATGCCTCTAAATTCCCATGCACCAAAGCTACGACTGTAAGTCAGGAGATTATGTCTGCCCACTATATTCATAGCCACAGAATAACCATGGAATTATCAGCAATAAGGAGACTAGAATGAAAATTAGGTAGGGTCACTGCCCTAACGCACAAGTGGGCTTACAGGCAAATGTTCATACATTCATTCAATAAATGATTATTGTGGACCCATCATGTGCTTGGCACCGGTGAAATAATGGTGAACCAATAGTAGACGTGGTCTGTATTCTCATAGAGATTACTGTTTAGTAGGAAAGACTGATATTAATCAAAAAATCACATGAATGGATAAATAAGCTAAGACAGATGAAATGAGATAAATGGAGAACGATTCTATCAGAGTGTATAATAAAGGAGTATAATTGGGCTCAGAGAATTAGGAAGCACTTTCCTGAAAAAAGTAACTTGTGCAGAGATCCATACGATGAGTAGGATCATCCAGGCAGGAGACTATAAGATGGAAAGAAGTGATGACCATACAGAATTGACAGAAAGCATGCAAGTTTTTGTAGGTCATGTTAAAGATTTTGGTCCTTTGAGGAAACCCAATATCAGAGGCCCACATGAGGAAGATGAGCTAAAGGAAGGAGTGACCAGACAGCTAGGCAGAAAATCAGGTGAGCCAGTGTCTAGAAAAATGCGGGACAAAATGGTTTTAAAAAGGCAGCCTACAAAGCCAAAAGCAGCCACCAGGTCCAAAACATGTTCTGCAAAGCTGTGGGCTGAAAGTCAGGTTGGATGTTGAGAAATGAGTGAGAAGTAAGAAAATAGAGATGACTTTGGAGAAATGTGGCTTTGAAGGGAGGAAACACAGAGTTAGAGAAGAGAGGTGATATTTATGGTGGCATCTAGTAGGAAGAAGAATGACTGAATGCACAAACAAGAAAAGGAATCATGGACGGTATGTGATTCCTGAGAAGGGGAAGAGGAAGCACTGCACGGCACCGGCGGAGAGATTGGACTCACTCACATAGGATTAAGGCCCTTCCTCTAATGTAGTAGGTGAGAATTAGGACAAAATGAGTATAACTGTAAGCAGTTTGTTTTGCAGATGTGATGGCCAGAAGATAAGGATGGCCATAGAATGGCTTCGGATCTCTATGGCTGTAGGAAATTAACCCAGTCATTGAGCATGGTGGGTAGAGATGGCAGAGGTGGAGATTTAAGGATAGGTTGGAAGTGTTGAAACATGTGGACTGAGCTGGTTAGAAAAATGTTAGCCAGTGTCGAAAGCACATCTGATACTGATGATCACGAATGGTCGGTGACACTAATCTGCCCAGGCTTCCCCCAGCAGCACTTGATTGCCAAGCTTAAAGACAGTGCATTGGGAGGTTCTTCTTGGGATGGGGTTTTGCCAGACTGATACTACACAAAGACAGATGGCAAGGGACTTTAACACGGTAGCAAGGAAATCATTTAAATGATTAACCATGGTCTCTGAGCTGGAATGGATGTTCCATTTTTTCCTCTCAACATATGGTTGGGTTTAAAATTCAAAGAATAATGTGAAACAAGCCCCCAGCCTTCCCCTGCCAGGTTTTAATGGGTCAAACAAAGGAATGAATGAAGTCCTACTTCATCTTTGTTAGAATTCCCCCATAAGAACTCAGCTCGGTCTCCATTTGAAGCTTTGCGGTTTTCTTCAATCTTTCAGTTGTCTTCCATTAACCCTGAGACTTCCATGGATGATGAACTACGAGAAGTAATTTTTTACCCGCCACACACCAGATGACTCTGAACACTCTATCACTCTTTTCTAGTGCACACTAATCATAGCTTCCAAGTAGGGAATATACCAATCATTTTACATGTATTATTTCATCACCATTTTACAGACGCAGAAATTGAACCTCAAAAAAGATCAAGCAATTTGTCCAAGGACACACAACCAGTAAGTGTCAGAGCAAGACTGGCAACTAGGCCATAGTCTAAGAAGTACACTACTCTGTCTCCCTTACCAAATAGTTACTAAATATTTAGCCTCAATTGGACAAACTCATAATATACTTCTCTCCCGGCGCAACATGTGAATATGCTCAGCAGAGTCTTCCTCTTGGGTACAGAAGACCACTATGAAAGTGATGATCATTCAATATAGCGTTTCCCACAGTGTGATACAAAGACTACAGTGGGATCACCTGGATTAAAGTTGAAGCTGCCAGGCCATTAAGCTTCTCACCTCCCCGAGTGCTACCACCGCTTCCTATCAAAAGTCAGTTTCAGGAGGCTGAAGTAGAGCCTGGTTGCTCACACTTCTAATAAGCTTTCATTTCCTAAGCTTTTTTTTTTTTTTTCACACTAGAGTTTGAAAACCATTGACTCAGCAGAACTCCAGTCTTGTCAAAGGGACTTGAAAGAATACTACATTTGGGTACTTTTGTTAGAAAAGATCATTTATCTTATCATGAAAACCACAAATCCGAAGACATAAAACACAAAGGGGTTGAACTGACAGCATAAGGGAATCCAAGATTAATATCTGAGGAGGATGCTTAAGTGTCTCTGTCTGTCTGTTTATGTGGGATGGCAAAGCAAAACAAGCTTTGCCTCTTAGTGATTCTGTCTTTTCATCCCCCCCCCTTGGCCCTCCCCCAGCATTTCTTTGAGAAGGCAAGATTTAAATGCCTGTGTTTATTGGTAAATTGTTTCCGCCACTTGATGGAAAACCCCCTTAGAAAGCAGAGGATGGAAATGGCCTCTGCAAATGATTACAGATAGCTATGATTCCATTCTGAGGGCAGACGCCAAGAATCGTGACCAAGAGCAACATTATTAGCCACAGGGGATTCCTCCCGCTGTGCTCATGTATAGTTTCCAAAATGCATCATCATGTCTCCAGAGCAGCCGCAAATGCTGAACCCAAGGCAGATTCTGCTACAGCAAAAGTGCCTCCCTGTGACTCAGGAGAAAGTTCCCCTTCTTCCCTGACCTTTGCTCCCTCAAACTACAAAGGTTACTTGGAATTTCTCCAGTTATTTCTTACTTTAAAGTATCTGTGAAATACTTTGCAAAATGACCCACGCGTGGTGTGAGGGTGCGAAAGGGTACATGGTTTCGCGGTTCCTGGTACAAAGGGATAATGAAGGCAGAGGGGCAAGAGGAGACACAGACCAAAGGGCCAGACCTTATTTTCAAGGAGCCCATGTATAAATCTGGGATTCACTAGACACTTTGACAAGCAATGGCATCATCAGCCACCAGTTTTGATGCAGTCGTCCAAAGAGCTTCACCCCCAACCAGAGAATGACTTAGGCTAGATATTTAAGAATCACCCTAGGGCTTCCCTTCATCCAGAGGGCACACTTTTCCCTGTATTAACTGGATATTCCCTCTTAATGATTGGCAGGGCCCAAAGAGTTCAACAAAAGCACTGACCCATATACACCTTGTCATTCAAGTTAGACAGGCATGTGGTGCTAGAGACCTCCGGGTGGGGAGAAGGGAGAGGAGAAGGTTAATGTTGCTTTGACCAGCAGCACTGCACTGTTGACATGCTCTGTAGCATATTAACCGAGAAGAGCCCCAGCTGCCAATACCTCATGGGTGAATGTGTCATCCTTTTGGCACATGGAAGGGTCCTTTTTCACAAGCCTTTGAACTGTAAAAAAATTTATTACTCTTAAGAGCCTAAGTGTTCAGGCCAGGACTCACCTGACAAGTATTTAAATCTAATCCAGTTCCACAAAATTGTATTGATGTCTTACTATGACCAGATACTGGGAATATTCTGATGGCCAAAATACTGTGGGCCTTGGAGATCACCTGGAAGTTTCATTAAAACACAAAGTGTGGGGTTCTATTCCCAGAGTTTCTGAGTCAGTAGGTTTGTAATGAGACCCAGAAATGGCATTTTTAACAAGTTTCCAGGGAACACTAATGTTGCTGGTCTAGGAACCACAGTTTGAGATCCAGTATCATAGAAGACTAAAACATAACTCTTGGTTTAAAAGGTCTCGGATAAGATACAGCTCATCTGAATACAAGACAGTTTACGCATCCGGCATGAAATAGGTAGGCAATAAATAGTTGCCGAATCGATGAATAAATAAATGAATGAAAATATAGAATATTAGGGGCGCCTGGGTGGCTCAGTCGGTTGGGCGTCTGACTTCAACTCAGGTCATGATCTCGCGATTTGTGAGTTTGAGCCCCACACGTCAGGCTCTGTGCTGCCAGCTCGGAGCCTAGAGCCTGCTTCGGATTCTATGTCTCCCTCTCTCTCTGCCCCTCCCCTGATCATGCTCTGTCTCTGTATCTGTCTCTGTCTCTCTCTCTGTCAAAAATAAGTAAACATTAAAAACAAAATTTAAAAAAAAAAAGAAAATATAGAATATTATACACTATGCCAGGACATGGAATGGAGGAATTTACTCTAGTTACAGGGTGTGCCATTGGAAGAAGCATCAAGCAAGGGCCTAGTGGCATTATGCTTTGAAGGTCAAATGGGATTTATGTAGAGAAATAGTTGGCTGGAGGAGTTTCTAAGCTAAGAGAACAGCACGGCAAAGGCACAGGGGAAGGCACGGAGCCATGCACGGTGGGGAGTGGTGAGCAGGTGGGTATGTGTGACGTTTCACATGCCTGTGCTTGAGCCTTGCCTCTCCAGCAACAGCCACTTCACTACTGGTTCCCCTTCCTCTACTTTCCTGGAGAGTATCTACTTCTCCTTTCAGTGCCCGTTTCTTCCTCCTCTACCCTCACTGTTCTTTCCTCTTTGGGAAATCAGAATATCCCTTATCTGAAGAGCTTTTGAGACGGTGGCAGGTGTTTTGGGGACCACCATCCACCCACTTAGCCCCCTTCTTATTTCTTGTTCTCTGCACATGACCCAGACCCACACCAACTACGTTCGACAGCTTTTCTCTACCTTTCTGTCTCAGGGCTTCCAACGTTCAGAAACTGTGTCATCCCATTGGCAGGAGCAGACCAAGGGTAGTACAGTTTACAGCATTTGGGGCCATTATTAAGCAACGGGAGAGAAGATTCAGTGGATGCTTCACCCAGCATCTTGTCCTTTGGAGGTGGGTTCCTCAGAAGGTCTGCCATGGAATGAAACCTAATTGCCACAGTGATGACCATACCACTAACACAACCTTTATTCATTATTGTTGTTGTTGTTGTTGGCTTTTCTTTCTCCCTCTCTCTACTTCTCCTCAACTCTGTTACCTGGAGTCACCTCCCAAATAAACTACCCGCATTTAAGTCTTTGTTTCAGAAACCCAAACTGGTATCTGTCACTCACGGCAAACACGCAGCAGCCGGGTCCTAGCTAGCTTTGCTTGAATGCTTTTCTGAGGGGGCAGGTGAAATTTCAAGAGCAGTGGCCTTCAGCAACAACGGATTTGCGAATAGCAGAAGACAGATTAGCCAGTTTCCCTCAGACTGCAAAGGCATTCACAGCACTGAAGACAGAACGGGTTGTTTTCCATTTGAATGACAAATGTACTTAACATTGACTTGTTGATTTTTGTGACTTTGGTATTGCAGTTTTCAACGAGAGAGCCACTCTTGGGATAATCCAGAAGTTCTAAACTTTTATACCCCAAAGACATCCAAAATGATGTCAAAGTTATGATGTTGTAACTTAGGATGTTAGAAAGTGAGGTATAAACTATCTGCCTTGCACTTGACGTGGCAGACTTACTAACCTGTGAGACAAGGACGCATCTCCAGCCATAGGGAAGCTCCAGAAACAGAAAGCCAACCAAGCCTTCAGTAGGAGGGGAAGGGTGAGGAAACAACAACAAGAGTTACAGGAAAGGCTCCATCTAGCTCCAAGAATCTGATTCAAACTGGAAACCTGATTTTGTGAAACTCTCTTTGGGTTTTTTCACAAAAGCACAAGCATAGTTAGCAGCAGGCAGATTCTCCAACTCCCTTTCAAGAGGATGATAGCAGAGGCTTTTAGTGGAGGGAAAATGAATGGTCACCAGCATGAATATTTCATCATTCACTCCCCAGGCGCCAGGAGATCAGCACATACAAATTACACTGATGTGGTGCCAAGAGGAGGCTGCCCAGAGTTTTCAAGGTAGGAGGTTCCGGAAAAGCACTTGAAATTCCAACCACCGCGTGATATGATTTGAAGACAGCTGGAAACCTCCATAGGCATCTGAGGGTCTAAAAAAGCACTCTGAATTTCAGGTGTCTTTACTTTTTGCTAAAATAGCATCTTCAGACGCGGATCGGGGAATGACTACCCACTCAGCCCACATTCTAATCTAAATCAATGATCTGAGTGAAGGCCCGAGTTCTTCCCTTCCTTTGTGAAAACTCTCAGAACTCTCCCTTCCCTCAACTACGTGCTGGTAGAAATAAAAGGCAAAAATCATAAGGTAAGAGAGTGAAAGCTAGAATAGATGGGAAAAAAAGATATACCGGGAAGGTCACGAAAGATCTTGATTGTCCTAAATAAAGAGCTCCATTATCCTAACATAAAGAATTTATTCCCTAAGTCCATCTCCCCTAACATTTGTAGAGAACTTGACATTTTAGAACATAGTTTCACACACATGACATCAATTGATCCTGATATCTACCCACTAAAAGTGGGCAGGACAGATGGCTTCAGCTTTATTTTGGGGATAAGGGAACAGTGTTTCTTTTTTTTTTTTTTTTTTAATTTTTTTTTTTCAACGTTTATTTATTTTTGGGACAGAGAGAGACAGAGCATGAACGGGGGAGGGGCAGAGAGAGAGGGAGACACAGAATCGGAAACAGGCTCCAGGCTCCGAGCCATCAGCCCAGAGCCCGACGCGGGGCTCGAACTCACGGACCGCGAGATCGTGACCTGGCTGAAGTCGGACGCTTAACTGACTGCGCCACCCAGGCGCCCCGGGAACAGTGTTTCAAAGGGTTAAATTACTTGCCCAAATTCCTAAGGCTGATTAGTGACTTGGGACCAGAATCCAGGACTTGGGACTCTCAGTCTAGTGCCTTCTCTGCTACACTGCCTTTCCCAAGCCAAATGACAGATGGGCCTTCAGTTGGACAGTTTCTCTAGCAAAACACCCTCATTTGTGGGTGAGCAGTGCCGTGAAGGGACCTCTGTAGCCTGCTGCATGTTGCTGTCCTCTGAGAACCAGGCCTTGTTCAGACCACCTAGGCTGAATCCTGGATCCTCCATTTGCTAGTTGCACGGCTTAGGGAAAGTTAAAAACACTGTTGCTGTGTCATACCTTTTCTCTCTGTAAAACCAGAATGAATGTAATCCTTTCCCGATAAGATGCAAGAATCAAGTAAAAAATGCAAGTAAGTCATCTTAACACAGACCTTGGGATTTAGTTGGTGCCCATAAAAATGAGTTGCTATGATGATGGTAATAACAGTGATGCTGATTGTTATCATAAAACCCAACGGGGGCCAGTAGCCCGACACAGCCCGTGAATCAGGCAAACTCTTCTTTTGGAAACACACGTCTCCCCTTCGGGTTGCCTTTTATATTTACTTATTTGTTTGTTTGTTTGTTTATTCAAGCTTTTATGTAATTCAAGTTTTATGGAAAAGGAAAACATAGCTAGATGTAATTTGTTAAGGAATTCGTTTTTGGGTTCAGTGTCAGTCTTGTAGATTCCTATTATGTTACTGAACAAATACATAAATAAATAGTGCCATACATCTATTTCAATGTTGATAGTGAGTAATCAATTAAGGATTTTAATTCATCCAATGTTTCAGGTCCAAAATATTAAAAAAAAATTAAAATGAAAAAGTGCAAGATCAGATCAACATAATTTATTATAAAGAATTATATATGTGAATAAAGGCATATATTTATAGAGAATGTCACTATTTAACAGAATAAATGATTCCTAAAACACTTGAAACTTATTCCTTGAGCACATCTCACTCCTAATTCAATGGTCACCTCACTAATGTTGACTCTTCATCCATCTCAGTGATGTCATGACAAAGAATGGACTTCCACAGTGTCAAGTGGGCTCAGACATGGCTAAAAATTTGCCTGCTTTGTCAAAACAATTAAGTGAATCCTGAGAGTCAAAATTCTCACTTCTAAGGTTCCAGGGACATTGCATTTATTCTGTGAGCATGGCATGCTTTGCTTTTAAATTTAGAGGCTTAATAATTTAGCCTAAAGCAGCTACAGAAACAGAAATCTGTGAGTTAATATTTGGAAAGTGCTTAGTAGTATGGCTGGCAAATAGTAAATGCTATGTAAGTGTTTGTTAAATAAATAAATCTCTTTGGAAACAATGACTGCCTTTTCAACAAACTGCTACTCGACTCTTCAAAACTCTACAATTTATTTGCCCTGAGAACAATTTGCCAAAGAAAAATGAGGACAGTCTCCATCCCGCACTTTGTTGAACAAGTTAGCAATTTTTCATGACCTCCTGCATTTCCAAGTCCAATGTGTCATATCACTGACAAGATGCAACTTTATAAAGTCCTAGGAAATCCTGCAAATTTGGATTCTAGCAGCACTTATATTCCAAAATGTTAATGTGTGAAGGCTTCGGTCAGTTAACCATTTCCAAGAATGGTCACAACACATTTTAGCTATTTCACACACTGAAATAAATTAAATACACATATTTTACTGTGTAGAGGACAGTGTATTTACTTCTCCAGCATTCGCTCTCGGCCATCCCCATTGTGTAGCAGCAATGTGACTCTGACCCACCCCAAGCTCCAGAATGTATCCCAATGGGGCTAAGCCAATTAAGAGAATCCCATACTTCTTGCCAAAGTGATTGAATTAGGAGAAATTAAGAGAGAGGATGAAGACTTTTGTTCACATGATTGTGGGAAGTCTTGTGCTTTGCATCCCTGATATAAACATAGATGCACATACTCTGAGTTCTTGCTGGTGGCCATCTTATGACCATAAGGAAGTCAGCCCGGGGATGAGCCCAATACACAGGGAGGGTAAAGCAAAGAGAGTTGCTGAAAAACAGATTCAAGATCACGGTTTAACTATGCCCAAAGGCTGCTCCACCTCTGGAATTTTAAATTAGTGAATCATAAATCTAATTTGTGGATTAGTTTAAACTGAATGCATTTTAGTATTCAGATTCTGACAACAGAAATGTAGAGCCGGCTAAATTGAGCTGATAAAGGAAAGTGATGAAGGCTTTGATTCACGACTGGGAAACTGATAAACCTTTTTATTTAGATTCTTCTAAAAGTGAATAAATCATAAACAATCAAAGGGATAAGGCATGCAGAGAAACATCATCAATGTCTCTGGTGATTTCCACCATGACATCATTCAATGATTCTGCCTTGCCAGATTGATGATAGATAAAATGGTAGCTACATATCAAATCCCTCCTTTTCCATCAGTAAATCTTCTAAACACTTCTGTTTTCCTGCTGAAAGGATATGCAAATTCCTTCCTATCAGAAGGGTAGGTCCCATTGATTTATGCGTGCCACTTCATTATTTTAAAAATTTCACTCCAATACTACTTTGGTAATATTCCCATAGGTATTCTGAACTGACTAAGAGCTCTGTTTTCTGCCCCTGCCTCAAGGCAATTGTTTCACTGAGGAGGAGAGTAGGCTAAAATTCAAAAGGATGAGTAACATGTATAAAACCACCAAGATAGTGGCAGAATAATGATAAAAGTTCAAAACTCTGCTTTATTTACCCAATGCCCTCCTGAGTACACCATGGAAACAGATTAGAAAAACATTCTGTCAGTCAACGATTGCCGTGTAACAAATCACTCAAAGATTCAATTTCTTAAAATAATTACTTTTTCTCAAGTATCTCTGGGTTGGCTGGGATGCCTCTGCTTCAGGCTGCAGATCTGTAGGGCTGCTCCACTGATCATAGGCTCACCAGAGAATGTTCTTCTCGTGGAGACGGCAGGGGTGCAAAAAAACATCACCCAAGAGCATAGGGATATTTAAAGCCCTTTCTCATGTTGCATGTGGCAACTTCCCACTGGCCAAGACAAATCATAAGATCGAGTCCAAAGTCAAGGAGAAGGAATTGTAACGTTACTGGGAAAGGGGGAAAATGGGAACAATAACTGAATCTACTACAAATGTAAACAGACTGAGGAATATTAAAAGTTAAGAAAATGTACTTCCTAAAGTAAAGTCAACAAAACCCAAAAAAGGTTTGTTATGAAGAGAAAAGCATCAGGGCACTGCAGCTGAAGGTAATGAGCACAAAGCGAACACCTCATCTGAATCAAGTTCATTTGTTTAGCTTGAGATGAGGATTAATGCTATAAATTTCTCATTAAATATTAAACAACAGCTTGCTCATCCGGGCATATTATCTTAGATATCTGTAATGCCAATGAAACTCCAACCAGGCCCTAATTTGAAAGGTGTAGATTTGAACACAAACTTGTTGTCTATAAATAGAAAGCTTTACCAAACTACACATAAGCAAAACATCCTTTTCTCCAATCTGTAAAGAAATACTATAAGTAAACCTTCAGATTTTATCAGGACCACTGAATTTACCCTGGGCAAAATATAAAATCGTACTTATGTTGCCCACATTTCTAAAATGCCACCCATCTCTAATACTCTGAGTAGTATCAGTGTTCAGGATGCAAAGGGTTTGTGACAGGATTGATTATTCAAAGAACAAATTCCTATCCCCCAAAACTTGGGTAAGGAAAACAGAATGGCATTAAAGAAAGCAGGAATGACAGGGATATGCTGAGGTCATATGAAATATAAAAGCCACATCAGTCAATGTGGAAACTACAAGGCCAACAGACAGATCAGTAGCAGAGTTGTCCTCCTGGGGCTAATCAGCACCTAGCAGGGGATTCTGGAAGGGGTACCTGTTGTCCTGTGATCAATGGAAACTCCACTAGAAGTCTATGTAAAAAGACACAATGATCATTTATTAGTCTTCCCATCATGGACAAGTACAAGTTACATAGTAAAACAGAATCTAGATTCAAGTCTGGATGCTACTATAGGAACAAGTCTTAAGCTCCCACTACTTCACTAGCTGTGAGGATTCTTGCAAAGTACTTTGATTAACCTATGTGAGCCTTAGTCTCCTTACCTACAAGATGGAGAAATTAATAATACCTATCCCTTAGTGTTGCTGAGACAGCTAAACGGAGTTACATAATGCATGTCGAGCAACTAGCATAATGCTGAGCAAGTGGCAAAGGTTCTTACAGGAAGGAGACTTTAACCATTGCTGGGAGTGACCCAGGGATGTTATCCAGTTCAAGTCTTCATGTTTACACTAATGGAACTAAAGTTGATCAGAGACAGAAAGTGGTGCTTTAAACTGGTTTATTAATAACTGGACTGGAATGAGATTGCAATTTTCAACTGGTTTCTTTTTTTCTTTTTATGCTAAGCCAATGATTGTCAGCTTAGGGTTCCAGGTTAGTGAATGAGGAAAAGTGCAAGCTGATAAGTTAGTTGCTATTTTTAGAGATCTGGAACTTGGGAATTTGCTCATAACCTATGGAAGAAAAATTTAAAAATCGACTTTCTTTGCTTTACCTAGAATTATATAAACTCGGAATAGTAACATGGATGCTCTTATGCTGCCCAGAAACTGAAAATATTCTTTAAAAGATTCCAGAAATTATTGTGATGTAACAACCTACCTCATCATAGGATTTTCTGGGACATGATTGATGGACCTGACCCTGACCCAAGTCCGGAAGACACCCCCATCTAAGTAGAACCTATGCACTCAGACTAAAATCAGAGAGGCAGCTAAAATAAAGTTACCCATAACAAGGAATTGTGTTTTCTGTGGTATTCTTACTTAACTTCATTATGTAGCGGCATTATAACGGAAGTAATGATTTATGCATTTTCATAATATTATGATAAACTTGGATGATTGGTCTAAATCTGGATTCATGTTTAAATGGAAAACCAGTAATAACACAGTTGGAGCTAATAAATTACTATTTAAAGAATGTAGTTTAGTAAAACATCTTTCAAAATACAAGTCTTTTTTGGCATTAAGAAGAAAAAAATCCTGAAATTACTGTACTATATCAAGCTACTTCTTGCTACAAACTTACATTTTAGGGCTATAATTTTAAGATTTCCGAAGTGAACAGATCTCCAGGAAGAATACCTAAATTCATCTTTTCAAAAATATCGAAATCCATCTTTTATTCCAGTGTTACAAAACATGAATCTCTTCTAGGAAGCCATTTGGGCTTACCTGATCTTGTTTTCTCATAGAATTCCTAAAGAAGCACTGGGGAAGAGACACTGTGCCATTAAAAAGATGAGTAATCTGTTAAATATGAACCTTCTAGGAATAGTGTTTGCAAAATAACCTCAAAAACCAAAAAATGAATCAAGTTGCCTACCTTATATACGCTAAAAATTATGTGTCTCAGGGAAAAATGGAAGGAGTTACTACAACATACATGGCCAACTCTCTCTCTTGCTTCTTTAGAAGAAAAACTGCATATCTGTTTGGCGGCAAGCAGACACCATTTTTGTAGGTTTTTGTATTTTTATCATTTCAAATGTTTTACATTTTCAGCATTTTCGGGCTCGTCTATCTCAATTTCTGATAGTTTAAGCCAGACTTCTTTCTAAATCTCAAGACTTTTATCCAAAGTACCAAATTCCAATACCCCACAACAAGTATCCATGAAATAATCCAAAGTATTTCCTTTAAAATGAGTTATTGCTGGGGTGTCTGGGTGGCTCAGTCGGTTAAGCATCTGACTTCAGCTCAGGTCATGATCTCATGGTGGGTGAGTTCGAGCTCCGCATCAGACCCTGTGCTGACAGCTCAGAGCCTGGAGCCTGCTTCAGATTCCTTGTCTCCATCTCTCTCTGCCTTTCTCCTGCTTGTCTCTGTCTCTGCCTCTGTCTCTCTCTCTCTCAAAACTAAATAAACATTTAAAAAATGTTTAAGTGAATTATTCCATGGTATGTAAATGATGCAAAGGCAGAGAATTTACATTTAATGGGCACTTATGGTATTCTATGCATCATTCTCTGCACATTAGATAAAATATCTCAGTATCTGTCATCCAGGGTATTACTGTACCCACTTTGAAGAGAGCTAAAGCTTGGAGAGATTGAATAGTCCAAGGGTAAGAGCTAATAGATGGCAGTGCAGAAACAACCCACCACAGGAGAAGAGACTCAAATTTGATGGCACTATCCTCACTAAATTGGATGGAGGGTTGTACTCAGCACACATATACAATGTATGAAAGCTATTAGGTTACAAGTGACAGAAACCCAACTTGAACTAGTTTAAACAAAATAGGAGAATTTATTTATCCCCATAAACAAAGCCTAAGAAGAAAGAATTGGAACTGGCTTTTAGGGAGACTGGAATCAAAGACTTGAACAAAGTCAAGACTCCTTTTCTTCTTTTCGGCATAAAAATCATCTGACTTCTCCAGATGATGAAGGGCATGGTCCCCACTCTAATATTACAGTCTTGGGATATGAGAACCCCATCTACCAGCTGCTGGTGCAGAATTCTTTAGGGGAGGGTTTCTCAACAGCAATATTACTGACACTTTAGTTTGGATAATTTAATTCTTTGTTGTGATGATCTATGCTCAGCATTGTGGTATATTTAGAATCACCACCGACCTCTACTCCATGGATGCCAGTGGCATTCCCAAATCATGACAGTCACAAATGTCTCCATACACTGTTAAATGCCCTGGATGAGGTGGCAAAATCTCCTCCCACTGAGAACCACTGCTTTAGGGAGAATTACGACTAGCCTGGTTTTATTCAAGCATCCACCCATGCACAATCCTGGTGGCTGGAAAATGTGCCATTTGAAAACATGGGAACTCCAATTCAGAGCACATGGCTAGAATTCGAAGGAGAGGAAAAGTCCTTAAGAAGACGAGGGCACGGTACAGACATTGTCACCAGGAGTCAGTGATACAGCTGTGCCCCAATCTGTGTCAATCCCATGCAGATTATAGCAGGAAAGCAAAACATATGAGCTTCTTTACCTGACTCCAATGAAGCCTGATGGATCTTTTGTAGTCAAATGCCACATCCTCCATAGCATTCAGTGTGATTTTCTACATTCCAGTAGTTCTAAGGGAGTAGTTATATATGTTCTCCCTCTCTTTTTGTCCCCAACTTCCATATTCCAAACACATTTTTAAAATGTACAGCAAATACACTTACTTAGGGCACGAGAAATTAATAGTTGACACTTACTGAGAAACTACGAAATGCCAGGCACTGATCTCAGCATGTTTAATTCACCTCATTTAATACTCACAATGGCCATTTAACATAGACACTGTTTCTGTCTCTATTTTATAGAAGAAGGAAAAAGTCTTAGAAAGGTTAAGTGACGGGTCCAAGGCCAGCTAGCTGGGATTTCAAAACATGTACCTTCAATATTAAAAAGTTGATGTTCTTATTCACAAACACATCCTACAAATGGTTTTGCAGGACTCAAAACTGAAGAGCCAGGAAAGAAAGGTAGAAAGTAAAGTGGTTCTTCTTTTCCCTTTTCTCCAGTTGCTGTCTCCCCAGCAGCTACAACTCGCTCCTCACCCTCTATCATATCCTTCTCTTAGGAGCACAGAAAAAGCCACAGAATCATTTTTCCGCAAGTAAATTGCTAATAAGTATAGACAATCAATTAACTCAAAATCTAGACACTACAAAGGGTAGGTGAGGGTTAATCAGCATTCATTCCTATTCAATTATGGCACATTTCAGATGATGTTTACCAAGCAGGAGGGCAAAGGGGTGGACTAGATAATTGCTCTGAAATATAATATCTAGAGTATCAGCATTATGACCGGCAGAATTCTTTTACAGAAATGAGAAACAATAGTTGCAGACCCTAAGTGTTTCAAAGTGTTACAAGGAAATCTAAACAAAGCAGAGAACAGGAGAGCTTGTCAACATCAATAAGCCCATGGGCAGAATGTTTTGAACCTCAGTATAGTTACAAAAGGGGATTTCCCTACTTTGGACAGGAAGCCCTCAAGCAGAAATGGGAGTAGAGAGAGACCAGCTGGTGACTCGAGCTCTGCCCCAACTGGATTCATTTTTGGCATTCATCTCTTTGGTTTCGGTGGCATCAAGTCTCAAATTGCGGATGATGTTGCCCACTGGACCACTTCTCCCGGTATATTTTACAATCTAGGGATGAGACTGTGATATTGGTGCCAAAGGACATCTCTTAATCCAACTTGGTCTAATCCAAAGAGATGCTGAGCATTTCTTTTGGCAACTCCAATTCAATCTGGTCGGGAAAAACTCTGCGTGCCACTCAGCACGCTGTCTGCATACAAGAGGTTTTATTCCAGCAAAGCCCCACTCCCCAGATCATCATCCCCTGCTATGATGTTTTACCCCCATTTCTTATAAGATTTGGTATTGCATGACGCCCTTTTAATCCTCCATATTTAATTAGTTATATCATATCCTTCAAATTAGACATGGAAATCTTCTTGGGCCATATTGCACACATCATCACCTTGTCACTTTGTCATGGTTCCTGGTCCTTTCAGTCCCTATCCCCTCTTTCACTGGACCCCCAAACTTGTCTATGATGAAACTGGGATCCCCTTCTCTTAAACCACCTTCTCCAAGGTTATTTATTTTAAGTGTGTTTCACAGCTCTTGAAGCATCAAAGTTAATGCAAAGCATAAGACCTTCCAATGATACACCTCAGTGTGCCCCATAGTTTTATATCAACCTGTAGCCCAACACACTGGTTAATCTCTAAGGCTCCTCCCAGTTGCAACATGCTATAATATCACGGACACTACAGTAGTGACAGTAAACATGCAGCATATGGCAGAAGAGGCCTCCTGCCATGGGCAGCAGTTAAAGGACTAGAACATGAGCCGAACTTCACAAACAGTCCTTCATTAGGGGCAAAATGGTTTCAGCATTCCCATCTATAAATAACTACATGATACTTCTCAGTAGCAATCAAAAGAAAGCATGGAGCTCTGTGCCCCCAGCATATATGACAAAACTTACATGTCTCCTGTGACATCTACATGAGTTAGAGAATGGTGGAAAAATGCACGGGGTCCCCAGAAGCTTTCTGTATTCATATGGAATATGAAGGGAGTCCACCTGCATGTACTTTCCTTGTGAAGCATTCATCACCATGACTAACCTTTTACTGAACCTTCTCTTTTTACTTCAGGTTGTGGGGTTGGGTTGGGGTTGGGGTTCGGGGGTGGTGAGAGGTTTTTGAAAAACACATAAGAACAAATACACCCAAATTAATGCACTTCCTAAAAGGTCATTCCCTTCTCCTAACAATGCAAACTCACGTAAAGCTATTCTATGGGATACACTCTTAAAGCCGGTTTATTAACTACATTCTTTTTAAAAGGCTCATGACTTTATAGTGTATCTTATATTTGAAAACAAAACAAGACAAAAAAACACATAAAAAGAGCCAACTTGATTACCCAGTTTAATGAGCCATCCAGGTTAGCAGGTTTCACCATGAAACACTCCGGGCTTTTTCCAAAAACAACAATGACCCACAAAGTCTTATGACCATGGGAAATGTTTATACGCTGTGCCAATATCTTAGGATGAAATTCTAAAAGAGAAATTTCAAAGATGTTTTCATCAGTGGTAACATCAAAGGCAACTAGCTTATGGTCTCTCGAGATAAATATTTTGAAGGTGTCAATACTCATTAAGAAGTATAGCTTGTATGTTTATTATTTTTTATTTGCTCAAGGCTTATACTATTTATTCATCCTTATCACACTTTGTTTCAGAAGTAATTTACAAGGGTGTATAGGAAGAAATTTAAATGCAAGAAATAGCAAAACTAAAA
The DNA here is from genome assembly GCF_028749965.1 of Puma concolor. NCBI lineage: Eukaryota > Metazoa > Chordata > Mammalia > Carnivora > Felidae > Puma > Puma concolor. Next base: position 16,279,186 of record NC_141675.1, read on the forward strand.
GTGGAGTGAAAGAAGAATTAAAAAGAAAAATACATAAGAGACATAAACAATAGAAATAAAGTTTAAAATGCACATCATGGTGTGAGCTTGTGACCCACAGTGTGGCTGGCAGCCAATGGGAAAAGGAAAAGCAGGTCAGCTACACAATTCACAGTGCTTGTAAGAAAGGAAGCAAATCAACTGCTCAGGAAGAATTGTGTAACTTACAAAGTTTCCTTTTTTCCCATCATCCCAAAGGCTGGGCCAGTCAAGCTTTTCCTCCAAAAACAGTTTTGAATCAATTCTACGTTACAGGTGACCAAGTGAATGAAGGCCCCAAATTCTGCTCCACGTTGAATTATTCCATGGAACATGGATATAATACTCATAGTTTTAAAAATGTTGAGGCATGTATAACAAGAGTCTTGCCTGTATCAAAATAAAACTTGAAAATAAAATAAGAATGTCTAGTTTGGAATGGCATTAATTCCTGCCAGGGGAAAAAAAAAATATTTGTGAATGCTTCCCAAAGCTATTTAATTAGGTCACTGCTGTATAGGATTGGTATGTAATAAAGAATCACAATTTAAAGAATATCATCACAAAATATCTTTTATCATAGAATAGCTGATAGGTCTCCTCTTTAATAAATATATTGAACTAGTTGATGCTTTAGTGATTTAGTGGTTTAGATAAGATTTAGTTTCTTATCACATTTCTCTGAAGATATTTCTCATACTCACACATACGTTCAAAGAGGCTTATAAAAGGATCATTTTTGTATATTACTTATAATAATAGAAAATTGGATGCAGTATTCCAATGCCTTCAACAAGGTAATGGTTAGATAATGTGCGACACATTTTAGAATACAATACACGTATTTAAAAGAACAAAGTAGGTTAAATTGTCTAAAACATAGTTTTCTTTCTCTGTTTGCTATTAATTCTGGTCATTTGTGTTCATTCTTCCATTTGTTGATCGTGGAGGCTTTCTTTCATGATGTTAGATTTACCGAACAGTTTAGTGACTCTTGGTAGCATACGCATCCTTGCCTTTGAGATTCTCTGTTAGCCCACCTGAGAATACTGCACTGGTCATTGTTCACTGTGAAGAGAGAAGAATATTCTGCCAGGCAGCACAGGCTTGCAGTTTCTTACTAGCTTTGGGTTCCTCTCCTCCATGAGATGTCAGCAGCTACCTCAGGCACTGCCCTTTCTCCAGGCTCAAGTGACCTTACTGATCACTTCTGCCAGGGATAGGGACAAGACTATATTTCTACTGTCTACTGTTTGGCCCAATTTGGGGAAGGGAATAAAATTGAGCCTCCTGGCTTCTTCCCTGGCACCTCAAATAGTCATTCTGAGGGTTATTCCCTGGCCTCTTCTTCCTCCTCTACCTGCCTCTCCTGACTCTGAACCCCTCTTGAAACTGATCCTACACTCTGTTGATGTTGTATCCCGGGGGTTTCCCATTTCAATCCAATCTGAACTATTTCAGCTATTTCTTGTAATATATGTCCATCCAGAGGATTCCTTCTGGTCACCAGCATTTCTATGGGTTTGTTTTTAAATACTAGGCTTTGTGTCATTTCTAGGAATTTGAAGTGGGAATGGGAGACAGGTGTGTGTGCTCAGCTCCCTCTCATAATCCAGTCTCTGCAGGTGGATTGCAGAAACACTGTGTTCGGTCCTCTCCTGCATCTACCCACATAAAAATACCGTTGGGATTTCCACGAGGATTGGGTTGGCAGAATAGATTTAATTGAGGAGAATTTACATCCTTAACAATACTGATTTCCCCAATTACATGAACAGATATTTCTTTCTCTCCATATATTTTCTAGATAAAGAATGTGACTCTGTTCACATAGGTCTTAGACACTTATTATTTATTCCCATGTAGTTTACGCTTTTGTTACTATTGTGAATGGTATCTCCTTTTCCATTAAAATTTCTAACCAGTTCCTGTTGGTATATTAACAAAGCTATTGATTTTGATATATTCATTTTGTAACTGGCCACCTTGCTCAGTGCTTTTATTTTTTCTAATAGCTTTCAGTAGATTCTCCTAGGCTTACCAGGGAGATAATCATAAAGACAATGTGCAATATGCATACCAGTATTTTCATTTCAATAGTTTGTAATGAAAAAAAGTATAAAATAATATGAATCCCTATCAACAGAGGAATAAGAAATAGATTAAATAAGTTATAAAGCACAGTGATGATAGAGGGAAAATAATATGAATCTCCATCAATAGAGACATTAGAAATAGATTAAATAAGTTATAATGCATAATGATGATAGCGTGCATGCAACCTTTGAAAATAAACATATCTAGAAAGAAATCTACAGATGAAAAGGGAAAAAGAAGAATATGAGCTAGCATAAATATTTTGATCCAAGCTCCTCATTCTTACAAAAACTCTTTGCATATATATTTTTGTGCTTAGAAAGGGAGGGAGGGAGGAAGGGAGGAAGAAAGGAAGGGAGGGAGGGAGGGACGGAGGGAGGGAGGGAGGGAGAAAGAGAGAGAAAGAAAGAAAGAAAGAAAGAAAGAAAGAAAGAAAGAAAGAAAGAAAGAAAAGGTTTTGACAGACAACCAAATGTTTAAAATAGCTGTCTCTAAATGGGTGTTTTGTTATGTTCCCCCCCTTTTCTAAAAGACCTGTAATGACAACATATTACTTTTGTACAAAAAGACATGTTCAAATACACATTACTAGTGGCTCATTATCATCTACAACCACCATTTTCTGAGGCCTGCTATACTCTCCAGCTGACTGACCACACTGTTCTAGCCTACTTGGAGGCAGGGTCTGTGGAGACATGAGTGAATAAGCTAGCCAAATGTGGCTCTCCCGTTGGAGTGGAGAATGTGAGAGAGAACAGTAATGGGTGATTCTCAGGGACTATACTAAAAGAAAAAGCTGGACAGAGTGTAGGTTGAGGAGTCAGTTTATGGAGCATCATTGTAAAGTCATATCCAATATGGAATATGTCCAGCCAGATTGATTAAGCCAAAGAAATTCCAAAACTTCAAACTGCTCAATCAAACAAGTACCAAGCATGTTTCACATAAATTTTTTATGCCCTGTCAACATAGCCTAGTGCAAACAAGTTTTAAAATTGAATTTTGATGGAAGAATATAACTAATTGTTAACTCTAGGATATTAGCATACATGAAGTTCTCTTCTTTTAGAAATGAGCCAGATCATATGAGTAGACATATCCCCAAAATGTATCATTCATACACTGGATAGTAATCCTTATCTATGGCTAAAGTTCTATAACATAAATATGAAAAGATATCAAATGGTCAAACATTTGCCTTTATCAGAGTCAGAGTGATCACAAAATAACAGAATCTCATGATTGGGAAGTGCTCTACTGCTTGTCGGGTGTGGTCCGAATGAGGTAAAGTTAGCATCTTTTTTATAAGACCCCCACACGTAGTCATTTAGAAAAAGCCGAAATCTCTGCCATGGTAGAAAAAGTACTTTTTTGTTCATGCAAGGAAGGTCAACAAGCATGCTGTAAGGAAAAGAAGACATTCATCGAATGCACTATCCTAAGGGCTTTATATATAACACCTCATTGCATCTTTACAATTGACCGTTAAGGTATTTATCATTATCTCTGCCTATAGTAGGAAAAGAAAAGTTGGCAAAAGGATAGAGCCTGGAGATTTAAAAAAAATGTCCTTTTATGTGACTCTGCTTCTGCTGCATCCAACTGACATATAGGAGTCCCTCTATGCCTCCTAACCTGTGAGAAATAAAGACCTACTTGTATTTATTCCATCACAGTCTTTTGAACAAAGGACAGTTCAGTTGCCCCTCAAGATGTTTTACCATGGGCTGGGTATTTAATTCTTTTTCAGAAGGATTTGGTTGCAAATAACCTAGACCTGATTCAAATATTCTTAAATTATAAGAAAAAAGTATTCTCTTCCATAACAGGAAGTGCAGGGGTAGGGGAGGCTCTGGTTTGGGTTGACATAATGGAACAAATCTCATCCAAAACCAACGTCCTTTACTTCTCTCCCAGTTGCATCTCTGCTGAGGGCCTTTCCTTCACCCTCAGTCTTATTTCCCTCATGGCCCCAGGATGGTCACAGCTGATCCAAGCATCACACTCAGATCTGACACAATATTTACCCATATTTCCTTCTAAGGAACAAGGAAACTCCCAGAGCTCTCAGCTCTTCTCCTTGAGCCTAGATGGGTCACATGCCCATCTCTCAACCAGTTACCAGCAAGAAACATACACTCTCCCTGATTGGTTGGATCTAATCAAGATCCAGTCTCCAGAGTAGGGGTTGTGACAGCATTCCCTGAAATATGAGGGAATGTGGAGGAGCCATGAGACTTGAGCTAAATCATGGTTGTTTCATAAACGATACCGACAAAAGCAAAAGGAAAAGTGGGTAAGCAACCAACAGAGTTAAATAAACAACACTGAGAAAACTCCAGTCAGACCAGCTCACTAATGGTCCCAAGCATTTGACTCTCAGGCTTTTATCTTTGTATCTTGTTGTTATTAATTGCTTTGTGAGGAATGGTCATTTGCTACTTCTACAGAAATGTGAATTTCACCAAAACTTTTAGTTTTGGTTCAGTCTCACCTCTAGCCTATAGATCTCTCTCTTTTTAGCAGCAACTCTTATGTAAAGTTAACTTGGCATTTGACTAAAGACCTTGTATCAGATACAAACTCCACTGACTGCCTACCTGTCAGACTATGCTACCACCACCAGGAGCTGACCAGTCACTCCTCCTGGGAATGTTAACCCTCCCCCTGGGTGATTGCCATACACTTGGCCCAAGTATCAACATACTGGAGTTTCTGGATCTCCACCATTTCTGGACTTATGTGAAACCCCACACAGGAGGTGAGAAGACCTGGCAGTCCAAGAAGACACACGAAGGGCAACGTGATGCAATTCAGAAGTGTGGGGAAGTTAACTTGCCGTGAGATGAATTTTAACCAATGAGAAGCAAGAGACGGGAAGGAGCAGGGTTGATAAACTTCCCCTCCTTTATCCCTCTCACTGACTCTCCTGAGCCAGACTTTCTCCAAACTATCTGCCATTTAGGCCTATCATTTAGGCTCAGTAGATGCACTAGCCAAGCTTCCTAAAGTATCTCTTCCTAGCTAACTATAAAGCCAAAGCCAGCAAGGTAATGTAACACTTCACATTGTTTCATGTCTTTTTTTGCCCTTCTCTTTCCCTCACTCTCCCACCCTAGACTATAACTCCCTAACAAAGCACTTTAACCCTTGCCTCAGGCTCTGCCCTTCTAGAACTCAGGCTACAACAAATATCACAGAGAGGATGAGATACATGTTTTTCTGGACTACGAATCATTTGTTCCATCCAGTGTAGGGCATTATTGCTTCAGTTCTACTGGTGAAGCTTGCATAAACTATACAATAGAAATGGGTACATATTTTCAGGCCACTTAGGGGAAGATTTGACATAAGTATTTACTTAAATATTTAAAATATAAATACTTACTTAAAAATGAAAACCTATTCCATAATATGAAAATCAATAAAGCATATAACAATACTTCACTGAAGAAGCAACATCAAAATCGTCCTGCATGTGTATCACTAGCTGATTTGCTGACATTTAAACTAATCAAAGGACACGTTACTTCATCACTTCAGGATTCAGAAGTGCTCCGAGCCCCTAGAGTTACTTGTTAATATCTGCCATCAGAGCTCAATGACTAAATTTTGATACCAGATATGTAGGATTTTGGAAGCTACAGAAATCCACTAAAAAAGTAAACTTGCCATGGGTAATGACTAATAGTCAAATAATCACAAAAATAACCACAGAAAAAATGGGACAAGGGTACAAAAGTTCAATCAGATTAGGCAAAATGATTTTTAATTAGTTGGCTTTAGAAGAATGAATTTTGTTTCTTGCGTGACACTTGCCTGAGAATCTATTCATCTAGAACCAATCCCCTCACCTTCCTGGGTTCCTATTGCCCTATGACCTGTGTTGTTTACCATGAATTGTTGCCATGCTTTTGTTCATGCTTTCCCATCTGCCTGACATATTCTTCCCTTTTCGGTGGTCTTATGCCTTCTTCCAATTCAGTTCCCATGTTACTTCCTTTAAGGGTTTTTGCACCGCCAGGCAGAGGTTGGCACACTATATCCCATGGGCCAAATATGGGTGTTTTCATGGCCCATGAGCTAAGAAGGATTTCTACAGATAAGCATTTGCAATCAGTCTAATGATAGGGGACATTAACTTTGAATCCCAATTAAGCAAGATGTGATCCAACTTCAACAAAACAAAACAAAATGATGAAAGAATTCCATTCTCCTCATTAAAAGATCTGCAATTCAAAAAAGTTATACCCAATTATTATTAATGCATTGTGAAATGTCCCAATAAAAATTTATGGACATTTTTTTATCTCTTGTCACATAAATACCTGCACAAGATCTTGATTTTTGTCTCTTGGCCCACAAAGCCAAATATGTTTCCTATCTCATCCTTTCCAGGGAAACATCTATCAACCTCTGCACTAGAATCATGGAGCCCAAAACAGCCAGAAAATTTCATATTTAGCATCTTGATTATAAAGATTAAAAAAAACAACAACAACGCAAAGAGAAGGGACAGGGCCACCCCCCTCCCCCCCACCCCCACTTCCCAGAAGTATTAGGACTGGCCCCCAAGCCTCTGGGCTGTGCTCTGCTCTTCCCCAAGTCACAGCTCAACAGACATTTGTTAACTGACTAGAAAGGAGCAGGATTTCTCAGAGAACCTATAAATCAGACAGCATGCCCAATCTCCATTAAATATACCTTTCCCCTCCTGCCTTTTGCTCTTTGTTTAATTTAATGGAAATCTAATGCTTGGATGAAATTCAACCCCACTCTGTCTCCAGCAAGTGCTCAAGGATGTTATGTGAGAAGCAGCTGTGAAGACGGGGTGTGATCAGTTAAATGTGAGCAGAGTTGAAAGCCTGGAAAGAATTCTATAGTCTAGTAATGGTTTATTAAAAAGCCCTGGCAAGGCTTCACTGGATTGACAGTTGGCCCACACCTTTCTCTTCCTTCTGAAAGAGCTCAGCAAAACCAATCTGCCTCTGCCTGAGACCTGCCATTCCACACTGCAGAACTCTACCAGGGCACAGTGTTTACACTAGAACTCGATTCATCATATTTACAAAAGGTCAGACATGACTGAACAGCCTGCCTGGAGATTTTATTTAAATCTACTGTATTTCTTTAAAGGCTTAAAAAAAAAAATTCAACCTGTGCTTCGAATGAAGGGGCCATTTGATTTGTGTGATTTGTGTTTGAAAGGTCATCAGCTATATTATAAAACTTGGTCAGCAGAGATGGGGATGAGAGGAGTTGAGAGCTGACTAATAATGGGGGAATGTTCCCTCTGTGCTCATGAAGGCTTATTCAAAGGTATATTGTTTGTACACACTTTCAGAATATCCACTCTTCTAACAGTTGTGTTTGGGGAAATTAGAATCTCAATTCAAGTCCATAAAGATTGATAATACATAGATAAAAGGATAGATAGGAAGGGAGGTAGATAGATACACTGAAAAAACATGGTCAAAAAAACACGACTAAGCAATTGTTTGATGATGTGGATCATGTATTATCCTCAAGTTCAGAGAAAGGATATGCAGCCACACACACTGTCCTTAATTTGTAGGAGGAATTTTTACAAAGAATGTTCACCTTATGTCGGTGGTTGGCTGGTGGGAGGGTAGGGTTCTTCCTATATATTCCCAACTGCATTCATGTGACATGCAACCTATCATGATTTGTCGCCTACAGTAGGAAGCTTGTGAGGACAAAGGCATGGTGTTCATGGGTGTTGGGATTAGTTCTTGAAACAACTTTTTTCCTGCCAATCCATTTAGGGAAATTCTACACAAATAAAGCTCTCAACAGTCCACAAAGACATTGCTAGTGTTGATTTGAAAACAAAATCAAAGATCCAGGAAGTTTCTGAGGAAAAGTGGATTGATTACATCAGAAGGTCCCACACATGGTTGCTTACCACAATCACGTGGGAGCTATTTTCTAAACATGTTTCAAGAGCTAAAGAATCCTAGCTTAAGAATGAAAGAAACGTGCTTCACTAATGTGTCAAAGGAAGAATGAGGAAACCTGTAGAACTGGCATAAGTCTGAAAAAGGGGGTGAAGAGGAAGGAAAAACAAGAGTATCTCTCACATTTATCATTTTCCTACATACGGGAAACATACATATACATATACAGGATACATATCTTAACACTCTTGTTTTCAGAGTAGCACAGTGGAAGGCAGAAGACCAAATCAGTGGAGAGGACCAATTTTGCTATTACACAATCTGGGCTTGAATCCCAATTCTGCTACCACATCATTATCGAACAGCTCTGAACCTCAGCTTCCACAAGTATAACATGATTCTAGAGATAAGACCTTCCCTATTTGCTTGTTATGAAGATTAACTGAGATAATCTGTGTAAACATTTCACCAAGGTGCCTGATGAACCCTCTGCAAAATCTATTAGGATAGACAGGAAGCAAGTGCAAGTTCACAGAGGGGCTGTTGGGATCTTGACTTTCCCCACATGGTCTTATCTTCATTTGGGATCACAAAACTGAAGAGGCCTTGTGGTTCTCAAATTTGACCGCACATCTGAATTATCTGCAGAACTTTCTGTTTTAAAATGAGCACTGGGTGTTGTATGGAAACCAATTTGACAATAAATTTCATATATAAAAATAAATAAATAAATAAATAAAATAGCCCAAGCTTAAAAAAAATAAATAAAAAATAATAAAATCTAGATTTTTATGGGGCACCTGGGTGGCTCAGTCAGTTAAGCGTCCAACCTCAGCTCAGGTCATGATCTCACAGTTTGTGGGTTCGAGCCCCACATCCGGCTCTGTGCTGACAGCTCAGAGCCTGGAGCCTGCTTCAGATTCTGTGTCACCCTCTCTTTCTGTCCCTTCCCTGCACTCCCTCTCTCTCTCAAAAATAAACAAACATTAAAATATATAATTAAATAAATAAAATCTAGATTTTTAGGCCCTCCTCACATCTATTTCATTAGACTCTCTGGGATGGATTCCTGACATTACTATGTTTAAAAAATATGTCCCAGTTGATTCTGGTAAGTAACCATGTGTGGGACCTTCTGATGTAATCCACTTTCCATCAAATGAAGGAATCCCTTCTTCAAAATCCATGTTCCAACCTCTTCAGGGCACAGCAGTGCTCTCAAGTAGATAGTATCTTCTATGGTGTCATTTTGGTTGTTGGACACTGTTTTCTATGAGATCCAAAAATCTTACAATCTCTACACCCCCATCTTACTTCTTAGTAGGAAACGACTTTTCCTATGCAATAACTTTTCTAAAATCTTTTTTTTTTAATTTTTTTAATGTTTATTTATTTCTGAGACAGAGAGAGACAGAGCATGAGTGGGGGAGCGGCAGAGAGAGAGGGAGACACAGAATCAGAAGCAGGTACCAGGCTCTGAGCTGTCAGCACAGAGCCCAACGTGGGGCTCGAACTCACGAACCGTGGGATCATGACCTGAGCCAAAGTGGGTCGCTCAACCGACTGAGCCACCCAGGCGCCCCAAACTTTTCTAAAATCTTAAGGAGGCCATTCATCAAGCCTTCATTCTTTATCTTTATCTTTACATTCTTTATCTTCTCCATCTTCTTCAAATATTTCTCCTAGGACATGGTTTCTAAATCAACTTAACATCATCTTCTTCCTCATCTTAAACACTAGGTCAATCATAATATTCCTCCTTAAAAGATTTTACTAGAACACAATAGATGCTGTGTGTGGCCTGATCAGCACAATCATTTTCATGATCTCCCACCAAGCAGTCTAATTTTTATTAGTTTGTATCTTTTGACAGCTATCTAATATTGTTCAGGTTGTGGTCCATTTCAAACACCGATGCTCTTCAGAAACTGCTAGCAAACCAAATCTTCCTTATTTTTACGGCCATGTTTAACTTTTTGAGGAAAATGAAAGACTATTTATTTCCCACTCTTGAAGTTTCTTTTGGAGATTTTGGAATCAATTTTTTGAGGTGATAAGTAGAATTTTTATTATAATCAACATATGTGTTATTCCTCCTTGCTTTGCATTGTTTTGCATCATCTCATTCAGCCTTTGGCTTAAAAAAAAAAAAAAAAAAAAAAGGCAGGACCAAAGCCTGTGGAAGTCCACGAGAGACCTCCAACTGGGTGGACATAGATTCACACAACCAGCTACAAGTGATGCTACAAAATGCTTTGCTGACCTCAAGAAAAATTATAATTGGAGAGCTTCTTGGATCTACCATCGTCATAAAGCGATTTATAAAGGAACTAAAGTCAGCTTGAGATATCTTCCTCTTAATGAATACACACAGGTGGCTCTGTATCCTTGCCTTTTCTAAAGATACATAAACAATTTAATGGTCTATTTCAGAATGTTGCATGGTTGTAAATGTCAAGATTGAGAGTTTATGTCAACCAGAAGCTAGCCTTTGTGAGAATAATGGAATTATTTGACTGTCTCCATTTTTCCAGAACTTATTTATGAGCCCTCAGAGGTTACTGACAATGATGCTGAGACTCAGCAATCACATTTCTAAGGTCTGTTAGCATTTTAGAGGCATGGTTCCTTTTATTCTCAGGTACTTGAATTCTCTTAAGTCTGCTGAATCTTCTTTTACTCACTTGTCATATTGCTTAGGCCACAATACCCCCTTATTTTCTTTTGAATTTTCTTCCTTTCAAGTCAGAAAATGTTTCCCATTTTCAAGACAATGGAAACAAAAATAGAAATTATGATTTTTCTCTTTTTTTCATCATGTTAACACACAAATCTTTATTTTTCAGACTGCAGGCTTGATACGTCCTCCAATGTAGGTACTTGTTACAAAGATCACTAAAACAGCTTTCTGAGCCACTGCAAGTCTGGGAATGTCCCTCCCAACATAATCTTCCCTGTACTATGCCCTGCTTTCATATTCAACCTTGACCATTTGGCATCTGAGGACAGACCATTTTCTGTTAGAGCATAGAGGGACTGTCCCGTACATGTTGGATGTTTAACAGCATCCCTGTCCTCTGGGTCCCATGCACCTCCCACCCCCCAGTTAGGACAAATTGAAAGTATCTTCAGATGTTGCCCCCAGTTGACTTCCTAATTTTTGGAAATTTTGAAAATCACATATCAAAAATCTTTATATTCTTATTAACCTTCCTTACACATACCCCTTGGCATCTCTAGGCTGGTTCATACTTTTTGTTTAATTTATTCTCAAGTTAGTTAACATACAGTGTAGTCTTGGTTTCAGGAGTAGAATCCAGTGATTCATCACATATTAACACCCAGAAAGTGCTCTCCTTAATGCCCATCACCCATTTCCCTACCTCCACCAACCCTCAGTTCATTCTCTGTATTTAAGAGTCTCTTATGGTTTGCCTCCCTGTTTTTATCTTATTTTTGCTTCCCTTCCTCTATGATCATCTGTTATGTTTCTAAAACTCCACATGAGTGGAATCATGTGATATCTGTCTTTCTCTGACTTATTTTGCTTAGCATAATACACTCTAGTTCCATCCATGTTGTTGCAAATGACAAGATTTGATTCTTTTTCATAGCCAAGTAGTATTCCATTGTGTATATCTGCCACATCTTCTTTATCCATTCATCAGTTGATGGGCATTTGGGCTCTTTCCATAATTTGGCTATTGTTGAGAGCACTGCCATAAACATTGGGGTGAATGTGCCCCTTCAAATCAGCACTCTTACAGCCTTTGGATAAATTCCTACTAGTGCAATTGCTGGGCCGTAGGGTAATTCTACTTTTAATTTCTTGAGGAACCTCCACACTGCTTTCCAGAGTGGCTGCACCAGTCTGAATCTAGGCTGGTTCATATTTACATTTGCTACAAATATCCCATGCAGTTGGATTGTATGTGGCCAGACCAGGAACCTTCCATGGAGGACACAAACTCCCAAGTCTATTGTCCTTAGAAATTGTTTATCAGATCTGACATCTCCCTCCATTTCATTTGCAAATCTGCCATTTTTTAATCCACCAAAGAAGAATTGGAAACCTTCGGCCCCCAGAGCTCCTCAGATCGCAAGGTTCATATTTAAAATAGTGAAATCATAAGATAATAATCTGATGCTTGGTGCTTCTAATTCCAAAACCCACACTGATTCTGGGAATGGAAGGAACCAACCAGTTTGCCTTGAGCTATTTCCAAGCCCTTTCTAAGAAATGCTTACTTATACCACAAGTAATCTTTTTTCCTCATAGCTTATGTCTAGCTACTTTCCAACAAAGTTAATTTTTCTCCTTTTTACTAGTGCACACTAGATGTACTTTTAGTGATGTGTCCTTGTAATAAAGTCAACTGAGCAAAACCCAGAGGGGAGGATATTTTCAAATGTCTTTTGGAAAGAAAGAAAACAATCCACAAAAAAAGGAAAGGCAACACTGTTCTTTTAGAAATAGCCTGCTGTGGCAAAAAGAAATGCACAGAAAAGGACAATTTTGTGATTCAATAGGAATGCAAAAGTCAGAATTATTGCCAATACAGAAGGACAGAGGTGCAAATGCTGGGAAAGTTAAGGTTGCCAGGCTCTCCGTATACGCACAAAGAACTTCTTATCTTACGCTGCCGAGAAAGACAAGCTATGGACATTTTGCCTATCTTTCCCACCTAAATGTAAAGGCTAACACAAATTCGAATTTGAGTTCCTAACACAAATTCTTTCCCAGAGATTCTTGGGAAACTTCCTGGGTCAACACCCCCCTCCCACCTCCTAGAATATGTGTAACACCTGCCAGTAGCTACTGGGCAAGTGTTTTTCAAACTTCAGTGTGTTTAAGGATCAATAGGAGAGCTTATTTCAAAGGTAGCATTCTGGGGCCTGTCTACCAGAGGTTCATTACATGCAGGCTGGAGCCCAGAAATTCACACTTTTTTTTTTTTTGAATGATTTTTTTTTTTTTATTTACTATTTTTGAGAGAGAGAGAAAAAGCATGTGAGCGGGGAAGGGGCAGAGAGGGGAGGGGCGAGAGGATCTGAAGTGGGCTCTGTGCTGATAGCAGAGAACCCGATGTGGGGCTCGAACTCATGAACTGTGGGATCATGACCTAGGCCGAAGCTGGATGCTTAACCAACTGAGCCACCCAGGTGCCCCAGAAATTCGCACTTTTTAAATTAAGTAACACAGGTGATTCCAATGCATGTTTGAAAAACACTGTCCCAGGTACCCTAGGGTGAAACTGGGAAAACCCTGATAACTGGGGCCTGGTCATGTAGGCACAAAATGTGTTTTATCACGGCATTCAGTACTTCTCTCCCCAAAGAAACAATTGGCAGATAAGCAATATAAAATAGTGTTATCAGAGCTTGTATGCAAACCCTTCCCAAAAGAGAAGCAACATTTAAAATAACTTGTTATTCACACAGAAAAATATGTGTTTAGCAAAAATATGCTGTTAAGACTATTAAGCTTTAGTTTCTGTATAAATGAAGATTTCTTCCCTCAAAGAAAAATTAGGCCACAAGAAATTTTTTCTCCTCTAATAAACCATGACGTTCGAATGCGTGAATGAAAGGACAAATGCCTTGCCAGCGTTCTCCATAAAAGCTGACCGTCTGTGAGCCCAATGAGACAGCCTAGCCCTTGCAGATCTGAAGCTGGAACCTAGCTGTCCGACCCACTGATGGCTGTTTTCATAACAGATGATTGAGAAAAGTCCCCTGCCACTTCTGCTTCAGGGTCTGTGCTGTCTAGTCGAGACAAGCTGATGTCCACCAGCTAACGTTCATGTCTCCATCAACCTTGTCTCCGAGTCCCAGAAACACCTCACACAAGCAGAAGTTCTCTTTCTCAAGGTACATGGAGCAGACCACATTTAGCAGAGGTCATGATACGTCATCTCTATTTGAACCTGAACTGACATAGCTTTTACTCTTGTTCTGCACAAATAAATGAGAAAACACAAACGAGATCCTTTTTTTTTTCTTTTATTAATGGACAAAAGTGCACAAAATTGTAAGTACTCAGCTGCATGAATTGTCACAAAGTTGAACACACCTCTCTAACCATCTAGGACCTCACCTGGAGCCAAAACATCACAGGATCCCACAAACTTCCTTCCATATTCTGCCAGTCACTATACCTCCCAGGATAGGGGCAAAGGCATGGTTTTGCTTATTTGGGGCCGTTATTAAATGAGGTAATATTGTATGTGCTGCTTTGTGTCTGATATCTTTCAAAGCAAGTATTTTATTTTTTTTTATTTTTATTTTTTTTTTTTAGTATCAAAGCCTTTTGAGATTTATTCCCCTCTCAATAGACGTCTTTAAGATAAATTCAGGTTGCTGCATGTATCGATAGTTCATTTATTTATTTATTTTTTATAATTGCTAAGTTATATTCCATGATATGAATGTACTACAATTTATTTAACTGTTTTTTTGTTGAAGGACGTTTAATTTTTTTCCAGGTTTTGGTTGTTACCAAAAAAGCTGGCATAAACTTTCATGTTTAGGCTTTTGCGTCAACACGTTATCATTTCTCTACTATAAATTTTTTTTTCAATATATGAAATTTATTGTCAAATTGGTTTCCATACAACACTCAGTGCTCATCCCAAAAGGTGCCCTCCTCAATACCCATCACCCACCCTCCCCTCCCTCCCACCCCCCATCAACCCTCAGTTTGTTCTCAGTTTTTAACAGTCTCTTATGCTTTGGCTCTCTCCCACTCTAACCTCTTTTTTTTTTTTCCTTCCCCTCCCCCATGGGTTTCTGTTAAGTTTCTCAAGATCCACATAAGAGTGAAACCATATGGTATCTGTCTTTCTCTGTATGGCTTATTTCACTTAGCATCACACTCTCCAGTTCCATCCACGATGCTACAAAAGGCCATATTTCATTCTTTCTCATTGCCACGTAGTATTCCATTGTGTATATAAACCACAATTTCTTTATCTATTCATCAGCTGATGGACATTTAGGCTCTTTCCACAATTTGGATATTGTTGAGAGTGCTGCTATAAACATTGGGGTACAAGTGCCCCTATGTATCAGTACTCCTGTATCCCTTGGGTAAATTCCTAGCAGTGCTATTGCTGGGTCATAGGGTAGGTCTATTTTTAATTTTCTGAGGAACCTCCACACTGTCAAAGCAAGTATTTTAATACACGAATGCCCATATCATGCCCCCTGTTCTCTTGAGATACTGGTATTCATCAAATATCTGTAAAGACCCTTCAAAAGTTGTCAGTAGAGCAAAGTAACTGACCAACCTCCTGAGAAATTTAACAGCAGCCTATAGCACGAAATGGGAGGAGATTCACCATAGAAACCATTGCTCTCTTTCCATCAGACAATAAATTTGTATCAAATGCCTACTGTGTACTAGCTCTACATTAACACTATGAGGTAGAAAAGTCATGGCCCATCCAGAAACCACTCAGAATGTATCTGGAGAGGTTAATACACAAACATAAAAGAAAGAAAGAAAACTCAGGATGTGTGTATATACTTACAGTGCTGCATGTGTCTTCTAGACAATTCGAGAAAAGAACAATAAGGTGCTACTTGAGTTACAGACAATAACTTCTTGAGTTACAGGCAATAATTGCAAAGTGAGTTATGGAGGAAGGACCCCAATGCATGGTTGTCACCAAGAGAAAGGGTTCTCAGGAGAGATGACATCGTCTCCTGTGTATTGCAGATATGGCTACAAAAGTTGTGTTATTAATGTCACTAGGGTAGGAACAGAAAGTTCTGTAGGGAGATAAATATTTGGCCTAGGTGGGCAAAAAACAGGCAATATAAAAATAGGACCCTGTTAACAAAAAAAGAGACATCAGTGTTTGAGAGGCAGTGATGGTTTGCCTCTGAGGCGTTCTTTTTCCTCAGAGAAACTCAGTATCTCTTTACAGAATCACTGTACTTGAGCCAATGACAGAGGTTCCCTAATTGAATCTTATATCTTAGTAATAGCAGTCACTGCCAGGTAAGAGTTTGTCCTATTTAGTACGAAAGATTTCCTTTATAGTTGGCCATAGCCAAAAAAAATTTTTTTGATAATAAAATATCATTGATCGGGTGGCAGGAACTCTTTCATGTATATGTTAGCTATAATCTTCACCATGTCCTAAAAGGCAAATACTGAAAACTAAGATTCAGATGGCTGCAATACCTTTCATATAATTAAACAGCCTGTAAGAGGAACTGCCTGGATCTGATCCCAGGTCTATCTAGATACAAAAATCGTCTAGAGAGCAGAGGGTGATCCCTTTAATTGGATGTGCTGATAATGATCACAATGGCCCAATATAATTGTTATATGGTATTTTCTATTCTATAAATTCTTTATTCTGTATCGCTCTTCACAGTCTCACAAATAGGTTTATCTGCATTTGACCCTCACAATGACCATACTGAGTAAGCAAAACCAATCTTAGCCCATGGCACAGGGGAGCTCACCTAGTTTGTCAGCAGGAGGCCACAACTGAAGGCCAGATCTTCTGATTTCATAATCAGTATTGTTTCCACTGACTAGAAATGTACAACTTTAGTACTTCTGTATGGAGTACTGGGTAAAATAAAAATCCAAGATATATTTACTGATAAAATGTCTTTGTAACACAAGTTGCTCAAAATACTCTTCTTAAAGAAAGGCCTGGGGAGGGGGTAGGATTCCAACAATCCTAATGATTATCTATTTCCTCAAAATCCCGGACTTGTTCAGCAGCATGGAAACTCTTACAGAAATGGCTTTCCCTGCATCTGTCTGAGAATAAGAGAAGTAGAGGAAGGTTAAACATGCAAATGATGCTGCAAAATTCATGACTGTGGATGCATCTGATTCCCAGCCCACAGCTTTAGGGGGGCACGTGGCTCCCCTGGATAAAAGAAAGTAAGCATGGAAAGAAGCTGGCAGGCTTTCCCAGAAAATACACCACCCTTGGGCACCCTGCCCAAGAAAGAATCAGACAACATAGCCAGATGATTTAAATGCTTAGCTGCTAACCTCAGCCTGAAGGAGCCTTGTGTTGGCAGTCTTCACTAAGATTCTCAGGCTTAGCAAATAAGCCAGGCATCCCATACCACTAAGGGCCACAGAACAAGAGCCTCTTAGGAGGACAGTCTAGGCCAGATAACCCCCTTCCACCTCACAGATCCATGAATACCGTTTGCACAGCAAGTGGGATGAGTGGTCATCGAAATCAAATAAACATGTGGCTTCAAGGATTCTCGGGCACCCCCTTGCCTACAGGCTTTCTAGGCTTGCTTAAGGTCTCCCCATCATATTAGACAATGTCAGGGTTCTACCCAGATTCCCCAGGATATCTTTTGACCTTGTTTGTGCATGCCCCTCCTCCCTTTGGTGTGTTTTACACACCCATGGCCAGCAAGTATTTTTAGGACTGCCCTAAGGCTACTGGAAGTGGGAGCCTGAAGCACTTCAAAATACAAAAAGCCCTTAACCAATGCCTGACAGGCATCATCTATGAAAGACCCAGCCCACTTGCCCTGGCCCCAGAGCAAGTCTGTTTGTGCCTAGAATGCCACAAAATTTTTGGTGAACGATTCTTTCAGTCTTTTTCTTCTTTCTTGTAAGTTTTCATTTAAATTCCAGTTAATTAACATACAGTGTTATATTAGTTTCAGGTGTCATACATAGTGATTCAACACTTTTGAAAATACAACACCCAGTGCTCATCACAGCAATGCACTCCTTAATCCGCATCACCCATCCTCCCACCCACCTCCCCTCTGGTAACCATCAGTTTGTTCTCTATAGTTAAGAGTCTGTTTCTTGGTTTGCCTCTCTTTTTTTCCCCTTTCCTCATTTGCTTAGTTTCTTAAATTCCACATATGAGTGAAATCATATAGTATTTGTCTATACCTGGATGACTTATTTCACTTAGCATTACACTCTAGCTCCACCTATGTCATTGCAAATGGCAAGATTTCATTCTTTTTATGGCTGCATAATATCCCATTGAATATATATACCACATCTTTATCCATTCATCCGTCCATGGACACTTGGGTTGTTTCCATAATCTGGCTGTTATACTGGCTGCCATAAACAAAGGGGTGCATGTATTCTTTTGAATTAGTATTTTTACATCCTTTGGGTAAATATCTAGTAGTGCAATTGTCGGATCGTAGGGCAGCTCTATTTTTAACTTTTTGAGGAGTCGCCATACTCTTTTCCACAGTGGCTGCACCAGTTTGCATTCCCACCAACAGTGCAAGAAGGTTCTCCTTCCTCTGTATCCTTGCCAATACCTGTCGTTCCTTGTGCTGCTGATTTTAGCCATTCTGACAGGTGTGAGATGACAGATCATTGTCATTTTGATTTGCATTTCCCTAATAATCAGTGATGTTGAGCATCTTTCCATGTGTCTGTTGGCCATCAGTATGTCTTTTTTTTGGAAAAATGTCTATTTATGTCTTTTATTTTAATATGTCCATTTTTTTAATTGGATTGTTCATTTTTGGGTGTTGAGTTTTGTAAGTTCTTTATGTATTTTGGATACTAACCCTTTATCAGATACGTCATTGCAAATATCTTCTCCTATTTTGTAGATTGCCTTTCAGTTTTGTTGATTGTTTCCTTTACTGTGTAGAAGCTTTCTATTTTGATGATGTCCCAATGGTTTGTTTTGCTTTTGTTTCCCTTGCTGTAGGAGACATATCTAGAAAGAAGACACAGTGACCAGTGTCAAAGAGGTACTCCCTGTGTTCTCCTCCAGGATTTTTATGGTTTCAGGTTTCACATTTAGGTCTTTTATCCATTTTGAATTTATCTTTGTGTTTGGTGTAAGAAGGTGGTCAGTTTCATTCTTTTACATGTTGCTGTCCAGTATTCCCAGCACCATTTGTTGAACAGACTGTCTTTTTCCCATTGGATATTCTTTGCTGCTTTGGCAAAGATTAATTGACCATATAGTTGTGGGTTCATTTCTGGGTTTTCTATTCTGTTCCATTGGTCTATGTGTCTATTTTTGTACCAGTACCATACTGTTTTGATCATGACAGTATTGCAATATAAATTGGAGTCCAGAATTGTGATGCCTCCAGCTTTGTTTTTCTTTTTAAGATTTCTTTGGCCAAAAAAGACCCAAACAGTCAGCCTCTTCTTAAACCTCAATCCAAGGAACCAGCTGGAGAAGACAGAAAATGCCGCTCCTCACAAAATACCCCCTATCACTTGAGAAGTCTACCTGCAATAAATTTCACCCCATCCACCTTCTTCAGTTACACAAATGAGAAGTCCCCGTGCACATCAGTGTATGAAAAGAGATACTGGGGAGGGTGCTAGAGATGTAGTGTGTACCTGCAGTGTCTAAGGTGTAGATTGGCTAGTCAAAATGCCCCATTACTGAGTAAGTGTCTGGAGAGAGGTAAAACTTTGAGTTGCAATGACCATTTGTATCTGAGTGTGCAAAAAAGATTTGCAAGCAGATATGTACCGGAGAGAAGGTCTGAGCAGCTGAAGATGAGAGGGAAGTGTGGCTGGGGCAGGAAATCAGGCTGAAAGTTTAGGAAACACAGGCTGTTTCTCCTACAGTAATGGTTCTTCAGGTATAGAAGCTTTCTATTTTGATGATTCAGGTGATTCAAGTAGCATCAGCATCACCTGCGAGCTTGTTAGAAATGCAAATTCCCGCTACCTCTTAGAAATGGGCCGAGCAATCTGTGTTTTACAAGCCCTTGGCTGATTCTGATGACGTCGAAATTTGAGAGTCACTAGTCTAAGGTGTAGCTCTCAATAGAAGCCCCGCCACCACCAAAGAGCAACTGTTGCCATGCCCTAAACGCTAGGAGCTCTGGGGATAAATGGTGTCAATCTTCAAAGCCAATACCCATTTGGCAAAGCTTATTTTCAAGGTCTTTTTTCACTGTAGTTTTAAGGCCTTAAAGAGAAAAGTCTAAATTATCACCTTCAGACACATCACTGCCCAGTGCGTGCATAAGAGATGTGGCAGTCCCAGTCTTTGCCCTCATGGGTGCATCTGTTAGCTGGGGTTTGCCCCTCCTATAAACACGCTGTCATACTAGCTAGAAATGTCTTCCAATGATAGAATGCTTCCTGTTCGGCAGAGAAGCTTCTTCAAATAGCTCCAGCTGCTGTTCTTGTCTGCCAGCTTGCCTCTCAGAAGTTGTCGGGAGATGGGATCAAGGTAATAGACGGCATAACAGGAGGAGATTCATAGTCACAGACACAGGCCAGACTCCACTCCCTGGTGGCGAATCTATGCCAACTTCAGGGTCAGGAATGAGGCAGAAGCCACCAGCAAGAGATTCATTTGTCCAGAATATCTGGACTACAGTTGCCCTGACAGAGTCCTACAAAAATCACAAGAGATCCAAAGGTAGGTACCGATTTAAGTAGAGGCCCCAGTATGCCTGTACCAGTCTAGCATGGGAAACATTCAAAAGGATGTAAGAAACTGAAATAAGGAAAATAAATAGAAAAGTGAAGAGTCAAGAGTGATGTGCTCTAAGTGGAAGTGCTCTGAGACCTCAGGGACGTGAGCAACCTCTCTGGACTTCCCTTCCCCTTCTTTAAAATGAATGAGTCTGGGGCGCCTGGGTGGCGCAGTCGGTTAAGCGTCCGACTTCAGCCAGGGCACGATCTCGAGGTCCGTGAGTTCGAGCCCCGCGTCGGGCTCTGGGCTGATGGCTCAGAGCCTGGAGCCTGTTTCCTATTCTGTGTCTCCCTCTCTCTCTGCCCCTCCCCCGTTCATGCTCTGTCTCTCTCTGTCCCAAAAATAAATAAACGTTGAAAAAAAAATTAAAAAAAAATAAAATAAAATGAATGAGTCAACAGGATGACCTCCAAGGCCAAATCCAGCTCTATAACTGTAAATCTCTCCCCACGGCTGGAGGTGCCTTTCTTCTTTCTTTGCTGTGCTGGGTTCCCGTGGGTCTAATCACCACTTCCTAATCTCTGGGTACATTTTCCTGCTGACTTTCTCAAAGGCAAACTTCTACATATTAAAAAAAATGAAAACAAAAACAAAAACGAAAAATCTCCCAAAGTCTCTGCTTTTGAACTGGAGGTACAATTGATGCCCACAAAAAGAGTCACCAGGGTAAGCATATTTGGGAAAAAGGCATTTCAGCAATGGAGGAAGGAAAAGACATCGAGCCCAACGGATATTAAAAATAAAGGTTAGGGGCGCCTGGGTGGCGCAGTCGGTTAAGCGTCCGACTTCAGCCAGGTCACGATCTCGCGGTCCGCGAGTTCGAGCCCCGCGGCGGGCTCTGGGCTGATGGCTCAGAGCCTGGAGCCTGTTTCCGATTCTGTGTCTCCCTCTCTCTCTCTGCCCCTCCCCTGTTCATGCTCTGTCTCTCTCTGTCCCAAAAATAAATAAATGTTAAAAAAAAAATTTTTTTAAATAAATAAATAAATAAAGGTTAGTAAACGTTCGGAGAAATCTTCTCTCTCCTTTCCCTATATCTATCCTACTCTTTCTTTTCTCCTGCGTGACTCTCCTTTCTTGTGCTGTTTATTAAGCTCTTATTTCATACTTTGCACATTCTCTGCTGGCATGAATAAATCCTCACAACAACCATGTGAGGCACATACCATTAGTATCTTCATCTTATCATAAGGAAACTGAAGTTTAGGGACATTAACATTCCCAAGATGACAGAGAGAATAAGTGTAAGACTTGGAACCTACATCCAGGAAAAGCCGGGTCCAGAGCCAGGCTCTTAATCCTCCGGTGTGCTGCACCTCTCAAATTTCCTTTATGAACTGTTAATTTAGGATGAAAAACAATGAGTTTTAGAAAATTTGTTCGAGGTTTATCTTAAAAAAAAAAAAAAAAACAACTAATGTTTATTTATTTTTGAGACAGGCACAGAGCGTGAGCAGGGGAGGGGCAGAGAGAGACAGAGACAGAATCCCAAACAGGTTCCAGGCTGCTGAGCTGTCAGCACGGAGCCCGATGCGGGGCTGGAACTCACAAGCCATGAGATCATGACCTGAGCTGAAGTCGGACATGTAACCGGCAGAGCCACCCGGATGCCCCAAGTTTTATCACTTTTTTAAAGTAACCCCGAAAGACTGTTGCACATTCCTTCAGGCAGAACAGTGATCCTGACACTACATCTCAACAGACAGTTATCTGAAGAGCATCCGATGTATCCAACAAAGGATCAAGGTGAACGATAAGCCCTCGATGTCTTAACATGAGGTTCTTAGTTTCATCAACCAGAGCCTGAGTACTACTCCAGATTCTATTCTGAGAGAGCTATGTGACCTTGGGAAAGTCAGTTGACATCTCCAGGGTTTAGTCTATCTATAAATTAAGGGGAGATTGCTTTCCTAAGAAAAAATACGTGTGACCGTTCTCATACCCCCAGAATCTTCAGGGAGATCTGCGGACTTGCGACTCAGCTCCTTTTTACATGCAGAACAAATTCAGTAGTAAAGTTAGACAAGTAATCAGAATTTAGAAGTTGGCTTCTGGACTTGTATTCTTCAACATCTGAGGCTTCTATCAACCTCAAGTTTCTATATTTGCGTTCCATGTATTGGTTACTGTGGGTTTTTTTTCTTCCTTTAGCTTCACTCCCCACGAGTTAGAATACTATAAAGCACATCGACTGGCTATTCTAGAAATTAAAAGCCTTTGCTTTAATGTAGAACAGTTACCTTAACTCACACTTCGGTATCTAGCCTGCTTACGTTATTGCTCTATGTCTCATAATTTCACAAGAGTTGCTTTTTCTTATTTATGCCTTCGATAGAAAGGACCTGACTCTGGGGCAACCTCCTTCCCGCCTTCACTGCTTTCTTCTCCACTTTTCTAGAAACAAATACTTCAGAACAGGGGGAAATACTCATTAATCCCTTCTCTATTTTGAATCATGGTGGCTAGCCTTCTGGCTGCTTGTATTGCCAAACTTTGCTGTTTTTAACTTTCCCTTTTCGACTCAGTGATCGCAGACTCTAAGGAGTGGCCGAGAGGCAATCAGAGTTACTCTTGCATTTGAACTTCAGCAAGGAAATTACAGTGTTGGTGTACCCACTAGGAATAAATGTGCCATTCCTACTTCTTCCTAACAAGTTCCAAAAGTAAACCCCAAATATATAAAATGACATCTCTGCTGGCCACTTATAATGAGTCTCTCTCTTCCCAATCCCTCCATGCAGGGGTCTCAATTCAATTTAGCTGTCAAGTCATGTCAAGATTAATAACCCTTTAGAAGAGAGATCATCTTACCCAACTAACTAAATGAATCTCCCTCAGTGGGAATTCTGACTCTTGTAACTAAATCATGGTCTTAGGAATCATGGAGCTGGAAAGAAACTTCTGAGGTGTTGTAGGTCATCTTCATGTCTGGATAAAACCAAGTTCAAAACAAAGAGAATGAGGTGATCTTTACTTAAAAGAGCCAGAGATTCATTAGTCTTTTTCAATCATGCAATGCTTAAATCCATACACAAACATCACTCGTTTATATTTTTCAGAGGGAAAGAGTAAAAGAAATGGTTTTGACTATCAGATTTTAGTATAATTTAAACTGTAAGTGAAATTTGGACTCCAATTCATTAAGAATCTTTTTTACAAACAACCATGAACTTAATACATTGAAAAGAAATTGCTGAAATAAAGTGTGGGTATTTCTAAAATAAGTATACTATTGGCATGGACAAGCCATGGCATTCAGAGCAACTAATTCAAACTGCCAGAAACGTACTAAAATAACTCTGCACATTAACAAAGAAAATTCTAAAATTAATTTATATATTGTGTCACTCAGGAATCTTATTTGCAAGTATTGCATTCTGGCTGATTTAATCAGAAAATGAATGAATTGAAATTATATCAGCTGCTTGCAGAGTTGAGTCGCTAGGAAGGTTGGAAATTGGTCAGGAACAAGGGATACTAGACCACACCCAAAGCAGGGCCAGAGTTCTACCACCAGACTAGTCCAGTGGGGACTCTGCTTCTGATGTCCCTGAAAACCAGGCACAATAGCTTACAAAATTTTCCACCAGAAATGGCCCCCAGACCCCAGATGTTAGTACTGTACCTGTTATCCCTGATTTTCCCAGAAACGTACATTTCCTACATTGCTATTGCCACCAGAGAAATGGGAATCATTTATCCACTGTTCCTACTTCTTTGCATTTCTAGCAAATTTATATACATAGATGGATGTGCTGATTGGTCAACTGTGGATCAAGTGCCTACCAGAAAGGTGACAAACTATCTATCCTTTTGTATTTCTTATGGGAATTCCCAGGGCCCTGCCAAGACCCAGACTCTGCCAGACTCGAGGGCCAATAGTCAGGAGAGGCCAAGTCATGCTGCTTAAATGAACCACCCCAAAAATGTTAGTGGCTGAAACATAAAATATTTTTGTTTCCTTTTCTTTTCCCCCCCCACCCCCCCAGCCTTGGCCGTCCCCAGTCATGCTATGTATTTGTAACTAGTTACCTGAGACCTCTGTTCTGTGTCACTTTCTCATTCTCACTCAAGGACATAGGCTAACAGGGCAGACTCTATGTGGAAAGCTTCACGTCATCATGGCAAAGGGACAGTGTGGTGAAACATATACCAGTACTTAAAGTTTCTAACTGGAAGTGACACGCGTCACTCCTGCATCACCTTTAGTGGCCAAGCAAGCAGGGTGTAGGGAAATATGATTCTACTATGTGCTCAGAAAAAGAACCAGAAATACTAGATGGACAGCACTAATGAACAGCATAGTGATGAACTGCCAAATATATAAAGGGGATTCAGACATTAGGCAGTTAAAAACCGACAAACATCTACTACATATTAACGATAACTAACATTTATTGAGCAGTTACCATGTTCCGGGCACTGTTGTTACTGAGTTGCCTTACATACCTTATCTCATTAAATGGACTCTGGGACCTAGCTTTTAGCATTATTTTGATTTATTGATGAGGAAACTGAGGTTGAAGAGATTATGTGACTTGCTCAAGTTCACATACCAGGGAATAAAGAACTAAGATTTCAACTTATAATTATCAATAAGTATAAACGAAAGGAAAAAAAAACTCAGAGTTTTTTCTGAATGGACAATAACCACACCAAGTACAAAGCGACGGCTGAGGGCTCATACGGGAAGTAAAGTGTTAACTTTCCTCAGCTTCCCACCTCTGTTTCCCTTACTCTTTCAGTTCCCCTCTCTTCTCTCTCTGCTTTTAGCTCTCACTAGTCCTACAAGCCCATCCCAAGTCTCCTTCATGGAGACTTTGATCAGAAATTGTGGAGTGAGAGACACCACAGAGTGTCACAGAGACAGAAGCTCTGGGTTCTGTCAGCCTTTGGACTGGAGGCAGCTCTGAGCTTCAGTCTTCTCAAAGCTGAACTGATAACAATAATCCCAAATTACGGTGTTGTGGTAGAAATAAGTTACAAATACTACATGTGTAAAATGTGATTAGTAGAAAGATGATCGATAAAGAATGTCTGCTGTAATGAGATATATCTGAAAAAAATGGTAAGAAGCTTCAAAGTCCAAAAGGATGAACAGCTGAAGAAATTCCTGGCCAATAGAAAGAGATCTGGGTGAGTTATCTTTTTCAAATCTCTTCTGGAATAACATCAGATAGACTAGTGCCCACTCGCAAGGCTTGCCTTTCGCTCTCCCAATGCGCCCTCCTATGTGAGAGCATACTACCGCCACACAGATCCCCCCCACCCCATTTAAAAACAGAGTGTTCCTATGAGCTTTTTCATAAACAGAAATGGCTTAAAGCAAAGAGTATACCCCCTTGGAAAAAGATACTAACATAGGTTTTCATAAAAGCGAAGTGACAGTACTATGAACTTTCAGAGAGTGGGGGGTCCCTATAAATCTAATTTATTAAGCCTTTCCTTTTCAGACTCTCTGATGCATTCCAGGAAACAGTGACACCACAAATGATGTTAAACCTTATTCATTCCGTTGATAATGAACAATCATCATGTGTGCCTTCTGGACAATGTATTCTTAAAATGATTCTGCTCATTTGGGTATGTCACTGTGAAGTTAGAATTTCTAAATTCTTTTACTTTTATCAGGTTAAGTGGTGAGGCGAGGTCAATGTGGAATAAAAGTGAAAGCACCGCTGAACAGAGGGAAAAGTGATGCTAATAATTGGAGAAAATGTCAGGGCCAACCAAAAGTTTCCATTAAAACATCTCCCATTACAATTTGTCCTGTGAGTGCTGTGGCCGAAAGTGCCCTGGTCACTCCTTTGAGCATTTTCCATTAATTATTTTTCCATTGTGTCGATTAGACTAGAACCAATTGCTTATAAGCATTCACATCCACAGCAGGTCTAAATTAACGATATAATGTTGTTCTTTCAAAGCCAGCTTTGTGCAAGGCAAACCCAGTGGTAGCAGGTAGCAGATGGACATTTTCTGTTGCAAAGAGCGCTGTGTATTTATTATAAAATTAGGGATTCTGCTGCTTAAGAAACAGTGCAATTTTGCTTCCTTTACACCAAAAAGTAAAAGCATTCATCCTCTGTCACATATCTGAAAATTATCTCTTTGTTGGTATAAATAATAGAGAAATAAGAAAAGGAAAGACCAATATGGGAAGAGTCTACAGTTTTCCATTATTGTTGTGTAAATTACCCACTTTTGTTTCTTTGGCAGCATTTTTTTAAAGTAGCATTGGTTTCCTGGGACACAGAATACCTTTCAGCACCATGCCACATCTCTAACAGGTCTTATTCATATCTTAAGCAAAACACATTGAAGAAGGTTGAATTGTTTTATCTCGTAAATCAAATGTAAGTGATTATTTGGTCCCAATATTAGACTGTACTGTGCTTCCCTGTCCCTTTGGCCCAGATCACTGTCAGATGCCTATAACTTGTTTCTTTGTGGTTTTAGCTAGAACTTCTGGTCTTCAAAGAACAAAATTTTAATTCTGTTTTCTGGACATTGGGACCTATTTTAGTCTCAATTATTTATAAATACTCCTGTCAACTTCTCAATTATAAACCGGAGGCATTATTCACTTCTTCTTCATTGATGAATTTTCATACCAAGCTGATGAAGGGCACTATTTTTAGAATGAGTTCCTCCAGATTTCACCCAAACATCTGCAAAGAGGATAGCATGAAATTGAGCATCTCCATTCCCGAGCATACGCAAGGTCGCAAAAACACAACACAGTTTCCCAAGTAAATATTAGCAGCCTGAGAATTACCAAGATGATAATGTTACTCCAAAAACTGTCTCTTGTCTCTCAATATGGGTTGCTGAGGTTGTTCCCTTGGTATGTGCACATCCACTCTGCAACCTGCCTTCTTTGGCATTCTTGGTACGTGTTTTCCGTGGGGAAAAAGATTAGCGGAAAGGCTCCTCTTGTATTTTCTCTGTTGTCATTTCCTCTTGATGTTACTTTCCCTCCTTATTTCTCTACAACTTCTCTCTGTAACTAATAAAACTTTCAAATGGCAACATCATATTTCTTGCCTTTGTATTTATAGTTCAGGCTCTTAGTCTAGAAAGTAAAGATTGGTTTATATTTCTCTTTAGAAAAAAAAAGAAGAAAGAAAAATGTAGTCACTTTCACTTATATGACTTTAGAAAGTATTTCTTTCCCAGAAGCCCTTAATACAAAAGAAACTCCTCCCCTTACTGAAAGTCTCCCCAGGAGGGAATGTAATCAGCCACATTTAGTGCCTGGAGGCAGAAAGATCAGGCAGTCATCGAGTACCTCTTGCTGGGAGAATCTGGGAAATAAAGGCCACTTACACATATTTGGTTAATTAAAAAGTTAGTGTTGTATGTTACTGAATCTATAAGACTATTTCTTTTCTTTTTCTGTGTTTTGAATATACTGAAATTTTGAACATATTGCATTTTGAATATACTGAAATTTTGAAAGCTCTTCTGCTGAATTTTCATGGTTCAATGCTTTACAAAAGCAATAGTGTAAAACTTCTTTTAAACATCCCCAACTAAACCCTAATGCTATTTCCCCCTGTGAAATAAGACTGTAAGAATGTGTAATTCAGGTTTTACAGGGCATACTGTTACTAGGAAAAACAATATAAGTCAGCTTCTCATTAAGGTGATATACATCCTGCATTATGACTTCTAATTATCGACATTGACTCCAACTATGACTCATTATTCCCATGAGTTTTAAGACAAGAAAGTACGAAAGCCAAGGAGAAGAATTTTGTAATCAGTATTTGGGCAATAGAGGATTGGCCCATTCTATCAGGATTGGAGAAATTCCCGACACCTTCTCTGCCTTTTTTATGGGAAATAATACATGGCTTTATTGTCAAAGCCAGTTTAAGTAGGGAACTCTGGTTATTTGTAACAAATAGCATCTTGATATATAACACAGTGCCCTTAGTTAAAAGGAACAGAATCCAACTCTGGGTCACTTAGCCAAGAGAAGACATATTAGACAGATACCTGAGGGATCACAGGACTGATTAAAGTCTCAGAGAACAGACTTAGAAACTAGCAGAAATCTAGGAGGTAAGAGAGAGCCATGATTTAGAAAGCTATAAGAGTGCCATAACAGACTTTATAGTCTCAGATGGCTCCCTCCTCATGCTTGTTTCCTTTACCCAAGATTTACTATCTAATTGGCCATGCTTAGATCACATTTTCCCACTGGGGTATGCAGACAGCAGGAAGGAATGGGAAGATTGGCTCCCTTGATTTTCATATTGGGAAAGAGCAACCTCAGTCCAAGAAGATGTAAGACAGGTAAACTCCAAAAGGAACTGGAATATTAAGAGAAATGGGATGGATTCTGGGCAAGTTAAAATGACAAATGATCTAGCAAAAGGGCATGAGCTTTGAAGTTAGACCTTGAGCAAATTACATCCTCTCTTCAAATTTCAGTTTTAAAATCTAGAAGATGATAATGAGTATGGTGATGAATATAATATCTGCTCTGTAGATTTCTTCCAAAGAACAAACAATGTGTACAAAATCGTTAGCGTAAAAACCATGACAAAGTAGCTATGGACCCTCAGCAGCAGTAGCAGCATTGTTCTCGGTTCTTCTAGAAGACATGGCTGACATCTGCCAGAACACCCTCTTCCCTAATTATAGGATTGTTCTTTTTTTTTTTTTTCAAAAATAAATTTTTTTTTTTAACGTTTATTTATTTTTGAGACAGAGAGAGACAGAGAATGAACGGGAGGGGCAGAGAGAGAGGGAGACACAGAATCCGAAACAGGCTCCAGGCTCTGAGCGGTCAGCACAGAGCCCGACGCGGGGCTCGAACTCACGGACCGTGAGATCATGACCTGAGACGAAGTCGGATGCTTAACCGACCAAGCCACCCAGACGCCCCTATAGGATTGTTCTTTTAAAACTCAGGGCATTGGGGCACCCGGATGGCTGAGTCGGTTAAGTGCCCAACTCTTGGTTTTGGCTCAGGTTATGATCTTGTGGTTTCGTGGGTTCGCCCCACATCAGGCTCTGCACTGGCAGTGCGAAGCATGCTTAGGATTCTCTCTCCATCTCTCGCTGCCCTTCCCCCACTTGCACTGTCTCTGCCTCTCTCAAATTAAATTCATGAACTTAAAAAAGAATTAAAAAAGAAAAGCCTCAGGACTCCAATAGCAACATTCTAGACGATGCTCTGGGCAATAAACCAGTCAAAAGACCTAATCCCAATATTCAATCTAAGAAGGAGAAACCCACTTATGCTTGGGAATCAAGTACCAAATACACTCTGGGTATCTCCCTACTGAAGTGAAGGAATATCTGTCTGGTGGCCCTCAGGAAAAGTGGTAGTATAATTGATGAGACAGGAAAGGCCTTGGAGCTCGAGTTCAATCATCATCTCAATCAATTCCAACCCTCAAGAATGGCTTCTTTCTCCTTCACATGAGACCTGGGACCCTCAGAGCTATGGCGATTTCACTTGGAAGGCAGTAGCTTCTTCCCTAACTCTACCCACTGAGGGGCTCCAGGCGGATTTCTGGGCTCTCACTGGCACGCAGATGGCTCAGGAGCTGGGGGAAGTGGAACTTCAGAAGGCATTGGCACCAACCCAGAGTTTCTAACAGACAACACAACCTCATAAGGTATTAAGTTTAATGGCTTAGTGGTGCTTGGCTGAAATCCATTAACCATTTGTAATCTGTAGGGAAACTCCTAGGTGTTTAGCCTCCAAACAACATGGTAGTTAAAGGCCTAGATTTCAGAGTCAGAAGTCTAGGTTCTAATTTAGTTCCATTCATCTTACTAAGAGAAATCACTAACCTTCTAGCAAAAATCTATTTGGCATTAGGGCATAAGGGAAGTGGCTGCCCCACAAAGGACTACATTTCCCAGAGGCTCTTGCAACTTAGGTAGGGTCATCTGATTAGTTCTCACCAATGACATGCAGCAGGGTAAGAATGTTCAGAAGCAAGTTGCCTTCTTCATACTCTCTTCCTCATCAGCATCTGGGAGGGAGGAATCAAGATCCTAATTGGTGGCAGAGCCATGAGATAAAAGGAACAGGGATCACTATATGGAGCTATACCTTCCTCTAATTACAGATATCTGCTCTGGGCTGTGATGTTGAAGCCATCATTCACTTAGGGGTTATTTCTTACCACTTCCTACTCTACCCTAATTAATGCATAAGTGCTATGCAAACATTTATTGAACACATGAACATCTCTCCCAGTTTATTTTTTCTATGCGTAGAATGGTTTTCTGTACTGCTTTGCTTTTTATACTCACAGTACATTTGCCCTGTTTCTATACTCTTTAACAGAATTTAGTGATTCTAGAACCTTATGAATGGATATTCCATAATTCATTTGACCATTTACTTATTGGAAGAAGTTTACATTTTTTTCTCATCTTTCACCTTTTTTTTTTTAATTTTTTTTTTTTAACATTTATTTATTTTTGAGACACAGAGAGACAGAGCATGAACGGGGGAGGGGCAGAGAGAGAGGGAGACACAGAATTGGAAGCAGGCTCCAGGCTCTGAGCCATCAGCCCAGAGCCCAACGCGGGGCTCGAACTCGCGGGCCGCGAGATCATGACCTGAGCCGAAGTCGGACGCTCAACCGACTGAGCCACCCAGGCGCCCCATCTTTCACCTTTTAAATTTAGTTATTCATTGAAAATGAATCTGACTCTGATATATTTTCTAATAATGTCCTGGTGACCTTATGTCTTTTAACATACAATCTTGTTTTGTACAATGTCTGTGAAAATGTTCATATCTTCCTCCAAGTGTTGAGATGAAGTTAACTCCCTACACGACCAGTAAGATAGTAAGCCTATTTTCCTCATACACCTTCTCTCTTAATTATATAGCACATACATGCACACACATGCATGAGCAAAGGGAGAGGGAGGAGAGAATCCCAAGCAGACTCTTCTCTGACAGTGCAGAGCTCACGAACCATGAGATCATGACCTGAGCCAAAATCTAGAGTTGGACGTTCA
The DNA here is from genome assembly GCF_028749965.1 of Puma concolor. Taxonomy (NCBI): domain Eukaryota; kingdom Metazoa; phylum Chordata; class Mammalia; order Carnivora; family Felidae; genus Puma; species Puma concolor. The sequence goes on from NC_141675.1 coordinate 16,310,657, forward strand.
ACTGACTGAGCCACTCAGGCACCCCCTCCTCTCTCATGCTGCAGCAGCAGCGTTCACTTCTGCTAAAATGTCTACTGTGATGATGTCTAAGCCAAGGTATTGTTTTTTTTTTTATTGTTTTTAGAAGAGTTAGTAGTTGCCTCCTATTTGAGGTTCCAGCAGTAACCAAATCATCAGTCTTGACGGATTGCTCCTGACATTAACTGATTTCATAGCAGGCTTATCTCCTATATCTCAAATTAAAAAAAAAAAAAAACTAAACTAAAATTATGTAACGTTAATTGATTTTCAAAACCCCTGCCACCAGAAAAAGAACCTGTTAGCTGAGTCCTGGGATTCACTGTGTTACAAGAAACATATTACAATCATGGCAAGTAGTTGATAAACTACATAAAGTCTCTTCCTGTTTTAGAAATGTATCTCCTCTGTCTTGGACACGTTTTAGAAATGTATCTCCTCTGTCTTGGACACTTAGATTTGGATATTTATTGGCCAAGAGGAAAAATAGCTAAAATAATCATGCAGGACTTTGTATCTCAAACCCCTCCCTCACACTCATGGTCCCTCCAAGCTTTCTTGTCAAAGCACACCTTAGCATCTCATGATTTAGTACAATTGAAAAATTAAAATGAAAGAATAAAACAGATTCTGAAATTGGAATTAGAAATATAGTCTTGAGAATGCTGGCTTTATGCTTCTCACTTCCTAGCTATCATAGATGGAGGAAAAAAATGTATATTTCATCTTTATTGCTTGGGGAAGAAAAGAGAAGGTGCTGGAAATCATGCTGGAAAAAAAAGAGAGAGAGAAACTTATGTCTGAGATTTTTTTCTTCTTCTTGCCTTTGTATTTACATTTCCTGCTTATTTGCTAGACATTCTCTTAGCAATCCTGCAACAATGGCCAGTGTGTTTGGGTGTACCACAGTGTGGTTTCAGTATTTGAGCAATCTGTTCACTTGTGTCTCTTCCACACTAAACCTCATCAAGTAAAAAACAAAAAGCAGCCCTCATGGAGGATTCAGAAAGTGGAGAGAGAGAGAGCGAGCATCTGTTAAGCTACCTTTTCTACGTGACTAGCTGCACCAACCCAGACCATGCTCCACATAGTCCTATCAGATACCTGCACATACATCAAGGAATTTGTAAACCAAACTTAGTTTCTGACAATCAAGAATGATGTTTGGCTCTAGGGACTCAAGAGGGAAGTTAGGCCCGACGTATAGAATGTATAAATTTTAAACGAACTCGCCTCCATCAGTTCACAAACTATGCAAGAACTTCTTTGATCACTAAGCAAAATTGTATCTAGAGACCCTGCCACAGACATTTCATGCTATTGAGGCTTTATGAGCTCACCAAATGGACCATGAAAAACCATAAGAACTGTGAATCCACTTATTACAGCAAGTGAGGAAGAACACTTTGTGATGTTGCTGCCATTATTTTTCCATCTTACCTAATATGCAACATTTGGGAAACCCCAATGTTACAACAGGCTCATTCCATAATTATGGATAATCCAGCAAGTTGTTGTGGATATTTTCTGACCCTCTGAAAAGGCACTAAGAGACCTCAATGTTTTGTTTCCAACTAGGGAAGCAGATTAAGCAAATGGCTTCAGACTAATTTTATTGATGAAACCAGGAATGGGACATCGGGGCACAGTATTTTTTCCCCAAAAGGTAACTTCCAAGCTGAGAGGTCACCACTCTGATTGCACTTCAAAATTCTTACACGATTTAGTGACAAATAATATAAATCAACGAAACCAAAGCAAGTGGTAGATTTATTTACTCTTTTCTGTTTATACCATTGTCAATCTTCTTCCTCTTTCTCGTTTAACTTATTGTCTGAAGAAATTTTTAAGTGGTATGAGAGACAGTAACGAGTTAATTGGGAAGTTGAAAAAAGCAGAGAACTAATTAAAAATCAGTCATCTGGGAAGGTCTCAGTGACGTGGTAACTTATGAGCTGATGTCTACATGATAAGAAGGAGCCAGCCAGCCATGTGTCTAGAATATTCAGCAGCCAATTCCAAGGCAGAGCTTGGAATGTTTAAGGTACCTTAACACAGAAGGCTTCTGTGGCTGTAGCATGGTAAGCAAGAGGACAGCAATGAGGAGATAGTGGTCTGGGACATTCAGGACATGGTCAGGAGCTCAGCCTTTATTTTGAGTACAATTGGCTACCTACCTGGAGCATTTTAAAAGAGATAGTGGAGGCGCCTGGGTGGCTCAGTCGGTTGGGCATCCAACTTCGGCTCAGGTCATGATCTCACCATTTCCTGACTTTGAGCCCCGTATTGGGCTCTGTGTTGACAGCTCAGAGCCTGGAGCCTGCATCGGATTCTGTGTCTCCCTCTCTTTCTGCTCCTCCCCCATTCTCACTCTGTCTCTCTCTCCAAAATAAACATTTAAAAAAATTAATAAATAAATAAAAGAAATAGTGACCTGATCTATTGTCCATTTTAAAAGATTACTGTTGCATTGAGAATTGATTACAGAGAAAGAACAGTCCTATGAAAGCCAGGCAGGAAGCCACTGCAGCAGGTGAAGAAAGAGCTAATGGTAGCCTGTAATAGAGTGGTAACTGTGGAAATAGGGCTAAGTGAATGGATTTTAGATACACTTTGGAGGCAGAGGAAAAGGGAACTGTTTAGAATTGGTTACGAGTGTGGGGTACCTGGGTGGCTCAGTGGTTAAGCATTCCATTTTTAATTTGGGCTCAGGTCGTGATCTCACCATTTGTGAGTTTGAGCCCTGTGTCGAACTCTGCACTGACAGTGCAGCGCCTGCTTGGGATTCTCTCTCTCTCTCTCTCTCTCTCTCTCTCTCTCTCTCTCCCCCTCCCCTGCTCACACTCTCTCTCTCTCTGAAAATAAATCAATTAAAAAAAAACAAGAATTGGATGGGGCACCTGGGTGTCTCAGTTGGTTGGGCATCTGACTTCATCTCAGGTCATGATCTCGTGTTCCATGAGTTCGAGCCCCTCATCGGGCTCTGTGTTGACAGCTCAGAGCCTGGAGCCTGCTTCGGATTCTGTGTCTCCTTCTCTCTCTGCCCCTCCCCTGTTCACACCCTGTCCCTCTCTCTTTCTCTCTTTCTCAAAACATAAACAAACATCAAAAAAAAAAATTAAAAAAAAAAAAGAATCGGTTATGGGTATGAGAGAATGGAAGTAATAAGGAATGACTCCTTGGGTTCAGACTGTAGAATATAAGCAGATTGTGATTCTCTACACTGAGACAGAGGATCAGATGGATGAGAGGAGAAAAGAAATTCCATCAAATGTTCTGATTTAGTCATGTTAAATTTTAAGGGCTTATTAGAAAATAAAGGTATGCAATAGGTAGTTGAAAAATGAATCTGGCTAGATGTATAGAATATACAGATTTAAAGAAATAAGACTTGATGAGGCCACCTAAGAATAGAGACCAAGAAGACTAGAGAACCTACAAGTACTGTGGGCCATTCCAAAAGAAAAGAATGAAAGAAAAATCGAGACAGAAAAGGAGATTCAGTATGGAGGCCACAGGAGTAGAGAAATAACCAGTGTTAGTGTCATATAAACCAAGAGAACAAAGTGTGTCGGGAAGGCAGAGACAACCGTGTCCAAATCCACTGGAAGGTTGAGTCCAGATAGCAAATGCCCACTGAATTTGGCAATACGAAAGTAATCACGACCTTCACAAAAGCAGCTTCAGAGGACCGATAAGAAAGAAGTCAACTGAAGTCCAGTAAAGAGGCTGGCGTAGGAGGAAAGGAAAATGATGGCAATACCGACTCAGTAAGTTTTTCTATGAAAGAGCACAAAAAGGGAGAGGTGGATAGAGGAAGATGTAGTCTACAGGTGTCTTTATCATTGAAATTAGTCTGAGATGGGAGAGCATGTTTGTATACCAATAGGAAGAATTCATTACAGCTGGAAACACTGGTCATGAAGGGGATAGGAGAGTATAGCTGAGAAAGAGACTCTTCAAGAACATGAAATGAAACCCAAAGTACTCTGGAAGAGTTGCCCTTTGAGAAGATCAGGGACTTTTATCTTCTGTAACAGGAGGAAGAGAACTCAAGCCACAATTCCAGAGATGTGTACTACCAGCAGAGTGATTCAGCCTATGAAATGGGATGCCCTGAGGTATTGTTGTGGGGGCTCAAAGAATTTGCCACTGGGATTCAGAGGCTTTGCTCAGTGTCCAGCAGACCCGACTTTTCACAGCATTTCTGAACACTATCGTACTTCTCCAAGTCTCCACTCTCTACTCCAATTTCTCATCGCCTTCAAAAGTGTAATTCAACATCCCTCTTTAAGAAGCAGCTTCAGGTACGTGAATTTCTTCTTTCTCTGAATTCTAAAAGTTCCATACAGTCTACATCTGGTACTTTATTATGTACTATTTTGGTCTCTAAATGCTTCTTACCTTAAGTCTTTTTTGCACCATGGGATCAGAGTTCCATAAGACCATGATTACAGTTGGGTTTTTTGTTTGTTTGTTTTGTTTTTGTTTTGTTTTCTACATATCTGATCTCTCATGATGCCTAAATGCAGGCAAGGATGCTGTCTTGTCTGAAAACTACCTGATTGCTCATGAACTGTAGCAAAGGTAAACAGAGGGATCAGGACAGGAATTATAGAACAAACAGTCTTTCCAATGAATATTCATCATCACCACATCATTAACCCCAAACTCCAGTTAATTTAGGGTGAATTAATTCTGCAGGGATGTATGGTATAAATAACAGGATGCCACAACCACTTCCACCGCTAGTTCTTTGAATACATCTGGCCAAGGCCAATTCTGCCAGAGAACCCTGAGATGGGACTGTTCATTCTAAAATCATCAGTCATTTATTGAGGAAAGATTCTAACATTCATCACTGAAGGTCATGGCTCTTAACTTAAGTTCTAAAGTAGGACCTATCACCCTTATTCAATCCAGATAATAGACAGAATTGGCTAGTATATACATGCCCATATCTCGTAGTTCCCGTATTTCTAAGTGAAGAGCTCTCTGATTAAAAAATTACTTTTTTAAAAAAGGACTATACCTAATTGTCATTTCCAATAAAGGAAACATAATTTATTTTCTCAAGATCCTTAAATATATTGCTATTAAATTATGAATGTTCCCTTATATAGTTTGAATAATATGCATCATCATGAAGTTGAGATGTACTAAAAACTACAGCTCCTTATGTCATCTCCAAGCTGTCCTTCATGACTGGTCATTTTCAGCTGGATTTAGAGCATGTCAGTGTCACCTAGATCTATAGCAGTGCTGGGGATGATTTGCTATAGGAAATCAGTTGGGTATTCATTTGGTGATGGCTCCAGTAATGACAGAATCAAGAAAGATGGAGGGGGTCAATTCTTACTAGTTAACTCCAAATCTGTTGTCCCTAAAAACAAAGAATAACAATTCAAAATAAACAAAAAGCTGATGTATCAGTGAATCACCACCTGGATTACATTTTGCTTATTATAGCATGAAATGACAGCCAGAGATCCAGTCCCTGATTTCTTTTCAACCTACCCACCACTGTGTTCCTTTCTCTTAAATGTGCTGGTTGGACTCTTTCAGTTGTCTGTGTTTAAAGATCAAACTCTCAAAGTTATGAATGACTGACCAATATATACTAGATGTATTTGGCCATCCACAGGATGGGTTGGGACAAGAAAATGGTAAGAAGGACTGGCAAAGAGACAAAGTGATATGGCAGTCATTCAGAAGTCATAGAAAAACACAAAGGCTATCACATAGAAATTTCTACAGAACATAAAGGTAACAGGGGAAATGCTATTGTTCCTTGTAGTGATTTTTACTGTTTTACTAATTTTTCATCACTGAGGGGTATTACTTCATATGAAAGAAATATAATTAACTTTTAAGCCCTGCTAAAGGTTTATTTAATGTTCTTGAAGCTATCTTAAAAATGTCTTCTTGTTTTTCCTTAAATTAATTCTTACCTCTGCCTCACCTTTCTTCCTATTCCCTAACCACAGTTCTACCCAATCCCTCTCAAATCAACTGGAAAAAAAAAATCAGAAATTTCCTCTTCAGGGAAATCTACTCCACAAGAAACGATAAAATTTTGTGCCATTTGGAGTTTACGATTAATTATTTTGTTCTCTGAAAACAGATTGGAGCTGTCTAAAGAGTCTATCTAGGAAAGAAAATTTCCTTTTCTTTGAACTTCTTTTTAGATGTGAACATGAGAAAGGTTACCTTTAATGCAATTTATAAGCAGTCATTTCACTGAAGGTGCGGGAGTACATTTCTAAATTGGTTTAGGATCATTGCATCTTATATCTGCTCTAATTCCCTGAGAGACACAATTTCCAATTAACATTGGAAAGCTTGACAAATAGAAAAGGAACATTCTTTCCCGTGGTGAGCAACACCTTTCCAATGCTATTCCTTGGCCTTAAGTGACCTCTCTGCCCTAGTCCGTCTTTCTGTGTGAGCTTTAGTTGATCTACCCTTCTAGAGTCAGGCTTCCTGGGGAACCTCCCCAGACCCATTCATGCAGGGTTAATGACCCTCTCTTTTGTGTTGTTGGTGGACTTGATGCACATCTGTGTGAGTTGCCCTTACCACTTGCAGTGTCATTATTACTTTGCATATTGAAACCCCCCACTATACCATGAGGACCCTGAGAACAGGGATTGTCTTTTACTTCTTTTCATAGTCTCATTGCACACAGCAGGTGTTTAACAAATATCTGATGAATGAATGATTCTCCCCTCTGTTAAAAACTATGTGATCCTGGATGAGTTATGCAGTCAGTCCCTCTGTGCCTCAGTTTCCTCATATGTGGCTAATGACATAAATCTTTTTGAATTGTGGACAGGATTAGAGACACTGCAAAATGCTTATCAGCATGCCAGGCCCTTTCGAGGAGCTTGTGGCAGAATGCGGATTACCTCCTCCCAAACCATGCCTCTTGCTAATAAATGCTAGATGTTACTTTGGTAGGGGGCAGCAGTATGCTTTGAGAAGGTGAACCCATCCCTCAAACTCAGATAGGGAACTGTTTTGACAATGACAGGTTTAGGGGAGGGCCTAACACTTGGTCCTACTTCATACAACTGAAAGGGATTCTCTCGGGGGGGTTTTGGATTTTCCTCTTTGATAAAAACAGAGTCAGAAGGAAAATGACTATCCCCTTTCCCTTCCATGGACCTTGTTCTATGAGGTGTGACCTCCATCTTATTACCATAAGGGGAAATTTAAGAGAATTACAGAGAAGCCAACTCAAGGAACTTGACATATTTGAGTTGCTATATTAACAACCCTGAAATCACCTCTCTGTAGACATTTTAGCATGTGAGAAAATAAATGTCCCACTGTCAAGCCACTTTAATTGACTATTCTGTCACTTGAAGGGAAAAAAAATCCTAAATAATAGGATGCTTAACAAATGCTAGCTATTCATTATTATTATTATTAATCACTTCAGCCAGTACTAATGCTCTCTGAACAATTTCTGTTACAACAAGGAAGTAGGTCCTTGATGGAAATTACACCATACTTTCCCTACTGTTATTCACAAAATAGGAATTCCATAAGCTAACACTTTCTTGTCTATTTGGAAAATAAGTTAAAGGTACCAGGTACTCACTGCCCCACTCACTTCCTTACTATCTCTCTAAAACCCCATGGAAACATAGTGCAAATAAAGATTGGTATGGCTTGCAAAATCTTTCAATATTTCATTGACTTTATAGGACCTGGTAGAAAACAGGTAGGTTATGCTTGTGTCAAGCCTCACTCAGAGAACTGAACTCTGACTGAATCAACTCAGTCAACAAATTCTACTTTATACTCCCAAGTAAGCTGTACCCTGTCTACCTACCCTATATCTCAGCAACTTACAGCCCACAGTAAACAGTAGATTAGCAATACAAACAGGGTGGGTTGATGTCTGCTTTGGGGGAGGCTGTCTTAAGTTCTCATATTCTTCTTTATTTTATTTTTTTTTTAATTTTTAATGTTTATTTATTTTTGACAGAGAAAGAGAGACAGAGCATGAGTGGGGGAGGGGCAGAGAGAGAGGGAGACCCAGAATTCGAAGCAGGCTCCAGGCTCTGAGCTGTCAGCACAGAGCCCGACGCGGGGCCTGAACTCACAGACTGCGAGATCATTACCTGAGCCGAAGTCGGACACTCAACCGACTGAGCCACCCAGGTGCCCCTCATATTCTTCTTTAAATATATTGGCATCTCTTGTTCTAGAACACTCTAAATAGGTTGTCAATGTTATCTACAATGTTACTTCACTTCCTTTTCACTACAACACCCACACCAGTACATCAAAGACCTCCAACAGAAATACACATACATATATAATTGGTATATATTATGTACATTATATATATAATTGCTGTACATGTTGGATGTCTTTATCTTGACAGATAAAAAAAATAAAGATTTTTGAGAGGGGAATGGTATTCTCTACCACACACATACCTTAGAGATTAGTCATCCCAACAGAAAATAAATGGCACACTCAGAACTAGACATAAGATGTGATACTTTGTGGGGGATTCATAAGAGGCTATGACAAAGGTGTAAGAGTAGGGTAATACCAAGGAATACTGCAGCAAGTGGAATCAGTAACAGCCAAATCGTTACCATCCAAAGACAGATGGAAATGGGGGAAGAGTTCAATACTCTTCAGTACAGTAGAGAAAGCCGCCCTTGGAGTGACCTTCAGTGGATGGACACAGCCAGTTCAAAGAAATTTTTTGTGGAAGGATTTGATACCTGAACTTCTCTTTCTCTTCACTAATCTTGGGCTAAGCCTCCCCACTGACTAGATCCAACTGGAATCCAGAGGACCTGGGGACCCGGTGATGAAATCTATACCTATCAGCCTGTGGGACAGAGAAAGAGGGAGAAGAGTGGATAACAGACCTGAAGAGGCATAGCCCAGGTCCAAAGCAGGGTTACCGTGAAAAGAAAAGGATTGGCTCAGAGCTGCTGAACCTTGGGAAATATATTTCATTGTGCAAATCCTGGCAAGGTCTAAGGGCAGTGAGCGAAAAGGAAAACAAAATCAAAACCCTCTCACCTTTCACTCATATTTGCTTGAATATCAGGTCTCCAGATTTTTAAACATTAAAAGAAATCTGGATTTGAGTGAAAGATGCTGAGCAAAACACAATCAGAGATAGAAAATTTGAAGGACAATTAGACGCCAATTTCTTTCGCTCTCTTTCTGCGGCAGCTGCAGTAACTTTGAAAAAGATATTCCTTGATCTAAGCTGTGGAGACATTTTAAACCACTCTATCTTAACTTATCCTCCACTAGATATTGACCTGGCTGTTCGCAGAGCAATGCCATCACGTTATAGAAAATCCACTTCTATGTATGTGAAGAGGGCATTATTCATTTCTGCCTCTGCTTATTTATCTACCTATCGAAGTTTTTTAGTAACTTCTCACAGAGAAAGTTGTTAATTTAGTTTTCCCCAGCATATGCCACTGAATATCAGTGAGCTTTAGCACTTAAATTGTTCAATTATATTTTGCATATTCTTAATTAATTTGTACTTAGTCAAGTAAAAACAAATTTTCTTTTCTAAAAAAATTGGGACATGACATATGTCATGAAAAAGCTACAATCCTTCTCCTGTCACCAAATATCCCAGTCTGTGGCATACCTCTTTCCAGACCATTTGCCCATGGTTTTGAATATACATCTATAAGTACGGAAATTATGTAGTATTACATAGAGTTGTACTATATATATAATTTTGCAACTTCTTTTTTTTCTTTCAATAATGTATACTGGCTACATATTGATGCTACTTTACATAGATTTAGTACATTCCTTTTAGTATTAACAAATTTACCACAGTTAATTTATGCATACAACCATTGATGAGTATTTAAATTAATTTGGGGGAGGGTATACAAACAAACTACAATGGCTATTTTTATACATGTCTTCTTGAGTATAAGTGCATTCATTTTTTTTTTTTTAACGTTTATTTATTTTTGAGATAGAGAGAGACAGAGCATGAACAGGGGAGGGGCAGAGAGAGGGAGACACAGAATCTGAAACGGGCTCCAGGCTCTGAGCTGTCAGCACAGAGCCCGACGCGGGGCTCGAACTCACGGACCACGAGATCGTGACCTGGCTGAAGTCGGACGCTTAACCGACTGCGCCACCCAGGCGCCCCAAGTGCATTCATTTTTATAAGGCAATTAGAAAGGCATAAGATTGCCCATCCACAGATAGGAGGGGTAAATATTCTCTGAAGAGGGCTACACCAATTCCTTGCACCTCCAAATAAACTTACGTAGCTCCTCACAAAGGGTGGAGTCTAATTTCCCATCTCCTTGAAAATGAGCAGATCTTACTTATTTACTTGAAAGTAGTAGAAAGAAGAAAGTTCAAGTAGAAGTTCTTGAACTTCTGAGGCCAGGTCATAAGAAGCCTTGCAGTTTCTTCCTGAGGGAAGCCAGTCACTATGTCAGAAAGTATGACTACCCTGAAACTACCATGCTGTGAGGAAGCTCAAGTTAATCATTTGGAAATGTCCTATGGAGAGAGAGAGAGAGAGAGAGAGAGAGAGAGAGAGGGAGAGGGATCAGTCAACTCACAACCATTCCAGATATTTAACCTGAGACACCATACATGCTATGAGTGAAAGAGCCAACTTGAATGTCCAGCCCAGGTGAGTTTTTGTGTAACTATAACCCTAGCTGTCATCTGACCATAACCACGTGAAAGACCTCAATGAAAATGACCCAGCTGAGCCCACTCCATCCATTGAGCCATAAGAAATAATGGCAATTTTGGGGGCACCTGGGTGGCTCAGTTGGTTATGTCTCCGACTTCAGCTCAGGTCATAATCTTGCAGTTCGTGGGTTCAAGCCCTGCATCGGGCTGTGTGCTGACAGCTCAGAGCCTGGAGCCTGCTTCAGATTCTATGTCTCCCTCTCTCTCTGCCCCTCCCCTGCTCATGTTCTGTCTCTCTCAAAAATAAATAAAAACATTAAAAAAAACTTAAAAAAAAGAAATAATGGCAATTTTTAACCACTAAATTCTGAGGTTTTTAAAATGTCGCCATAAATAACTGGAATAAAAGGTATGCTAATTTTCATTGTTAATCAGTGCTTCCCAATTGAGCTCCAAGATGGCTACACCTCTCCTACCACTAGTATCTGAAAATTCCTAAGTACCTACAAACCATTGTTTTACACTAAGAAAACTTAAAGGGCATGTTTTTCGGCTGACCTTTTTACTTTAACTCTGAAGCGAATAAAACCCTTTCATGTTTTCCATTTGTAATAAGGAGATTTTGCTGTCCTCATGCTCCACACTGACAGACAGGGTCAGACAGACTCTTCTTCCTTTTCTTAAATAAACTAGTTAGAGATGTTTTTTATACTCAAAACTGTGAAAATAGCTCAAATGGTAATTGCAATGTCTGGTTATCACATGTTTGCAGACCATGATATTTAAAAGCAATGTTTGAAAATGACTCTGGATTGTTTCCTAGTGGTCAGTCCGAGGCTAACCCCAGGTCCACATATTCCTGGAGGGAGCTCATCTCAATGCAGACATGGTTCTAACTATGTAACTCCACTCCTTTCATCTCTCCAATCCAATTAAATACTAGCAACCTGTCCACTGTCAGAAAATGACTGTGGAGAATTGGGTCAATGCACCTCTGTGAGAATTTCTTCTGGGCCAATCAGAGGGTCAGTCCAATTATTTTCAGTGATTTGGAGGGTGACAGAAAGTCTATCCTTCAATCCTATCATTTAACTACCGGCAGCTAGACGGTCTCAGGGCTAAGCCTATAGCATAGGGTGTTCCCAGCATGGGCAGAGTATGTATCTATGCCCGGAGAACCTGTCCTTTCTATGTCATCTTCCTTTATGCACCCAGAGAAATCCACCACTCAGCCTCTCCAATCTTTTCTATAAAATAATCCCCCAAATGGCAGTATTTTATTACAAACGTAATGCATGATTGTTTTATAAAGACATACAATGCCGAATTACGTATTTCTCAAATCCTTCCCTGTTGGTCCCCCTTCCTTAATTATAGCACTTTTTTTTCATTTAAATTTTAATTAGTTAACATACAGTACAATATTGGTTTCAGGCGTAGAATTCAGTGATTTATCATTCACATACAACACTCGGTGCTCAACAGCCAAACAATGGAGCCAGCCCAAAAGTCCATACACCAGATGAATGGATAAAGAAGACGGGGTATATACATACAATAGCACTTTTGACAGCAGGATGTTTTTCTCCCAGAAACACTCCTATGCCTTGTTGCATTACTATTCCTTTGTATTATTGTTGTACAAAATGGGATCATAATACTATTTTGCAACCATCATCGTTTACTTAAATCATGTATAATGGACTCTTGCTATAGGTACAACAGTTTCCACCCTCTTTGTCCTTTCTAAACAGCCACACGGGATTCCACTGTCTCCTTTCTTTCTGGTGGGAACTGTGAAGGTTTACTGGAGAAAAGTGGATTCCCACCTTTCTATACCAATATCTTATCTCAAAATAGAATCAGTAAGGGCTAGACAGCAGAGTAGAACAACAAATAATTTGGAAATGGAAAAAAAGAAGCAAAGGCAAAGCAACTGGGGGCATGGACTCTGTGTGCATCCTGCGGTTTTTGACTCAGGTTAGGAAGGAAAAAGAAAGAATGACACTGTCAATGCTGATAATTTCACGTTGGCACCAGCGTGTCTTAGCTGGAACTTGAGAATGCTGATAAAAAATTCTTTTCTTTTAGACCATGGCAGGCTGTTATTTATAGGAATATGATGGAATCCCATTAAAACACAGGAATTATTACATGTTCTCTTTCTGATACACACTCTACATTGAATTAAGTTCTCCAAAACTGAACTAAAAGAATACAAGCAAATCCTTGTTATTAGAAGACCTGCCAGTAAGACATCTATGAGGCTTCACCGACATCACGACTATTAAAAAATACTGACAGGTAAATTCACCATTCATCTTATTAAGTCATCAAAAAAGCCTTTATTCACTTTCTGAAAGACATTTACTTAATACAGCTGGTATTAATAACAGAACGACAAGATGCCATCATGGTTTTGGGCTTGAGAGTCTTTGGACCAGTGAGGAAAGATAGATTCCTAATGGTTGGAATTTTTTAGTTATCATGAGAGAAGCAATAAATTATAAACACAGATTATCTAAGAAGCATCCCATGAGTAAATTTGGCAGCTATTCGGGAATTAGCTTGACTACTTCAGTAAACCAAAAATAATTCAATGACTCTGAAAATATATCTGGCTCCGCAAGTCAAATTAATCCCAACCAAAGCAAAGCAGAAGGATAATAGGAGCTGCAATGTCCCTCAATGTGCATTTCCAACAAAAAGCAACACAGTGAAAGCTGACTCAGTCCCTCCAGCACCCATCTAGCAACCTCAACTGTCCAAAAGACAGACAAGAGCCAGAAAAAAAGAAACTGAAAAAAAAAAAAAAAAAAAAAACCCAACTCTGAGCATCCAAAAGAGCTGCCATAAAATCAAAACATTAAATTCTGTTCAATTTATTCAGGGGGCACCAAAGCCTTCAGGCAAAATTGTGCAATTTGGAGCCAATTTTTAAGAGCTTGCTTATCTGGCTTCTCAATTCCTACTAGATTAGAAATGGCAATTAAGAGGCAGTGGAAAAGACTGGCTGCTAATGATAGACAAGCTGACATTAACAAGAAGTATGAGAAAAACAACGACAACAACAAAAATCCATGAAGGAAGACACATTAATTCTAAATCCTATCAGCTTAGGGTTGTTTAGTGCAGGCACAAACAACCTCAGAGATCTCATAGCATGGAAAAAAGTGTGCTCATATTTCTCGTCACTAGAGTCTGTGTAAGAAGGCTGAAACTTGTAGAACTCATTTTCAAAAGACTTTCACTTAAATATCATACACACACACATATACATATACACACACGCTTGGTGCTAAAGTTTGATTAGGATACAACTTCATGTGAAATCTCATGGGGTGCTAACTTTCTATAGCTCATGTATTTGAAAACAGAATGAAGGAGATTTTCATATATTTATAAATTTATTTCACAAATAGACAAGGACCTGGAAATTTAATGAATGAGCACAGCTCAGTCCACTACGTATGAAATTTAATTCTGTCTTATGTGGCCTTTCCAGTGTAATAAGTGAAAGTACTCAAAGAACTGTAGGGCTGGGAGAGCTCTCAGCTTGTCTATTTGTGAAATAAGTTTACACAAAGCAGTTTGGAGATGGGGTAGAATGACAGCAGTCCATAATTGAGTCTATGGGGAAAATACAGGTATTCAGGGTATGCTTTAATGGGTAGTTCTGGAACGCATAAACAGTAAACTCTTGGATTGTCCATGTGGTGATGACACAGACCATAGCTAATTATCATTGTATTCCCAGAACTGAGAACAGTGACTAAAACATAGTAGATGCTCAAAAAATGTCCAAATCATTTATGAGTCATAAAACAGTACACGGCACTCTGTTCAGGAGAATGAGAGGTGAAAATGATTGCAATGATTGCCATGAAAATAATTGGCTCCACCAATTAATCTGGCAAAGACAGGACTAATTAGGTTTGAGCAGAAAAGATACCACTGGGATACACTGTACTTTTGGAGGAAGAGAACACTTGGAATGCCTTTCTGGCTCTTTGGAAGAGTGCTGGGTAGGAATGCAAAAATACAGAAACAGGAATAAGTATGTGGTGTCAGGAGGATAAGACATCAAGCTAAAATGATGCAGAAGGGTGATGCTGGAGCCTAGTGGAAGTCCTATTGAAAAAAAAAAATCTAGGGCTGTGCATGCATGCGCATGCATGTACACTCACCCAGGTGGAAGTGGGCAGGGCTTGACTGACAGTCGAGAGAGTTCAGCTTGGGCCATAAGGCCCAAGTATGTGTGAGAGGTTTCCAAGCAGGCAAATGACAGATGCAAACAAGGTTTAAGCAAAATTAACCTAGTAGAATGACAAATGGAATGGATTCAGAAGAGGCTGGAGAAAAAGGAGTACAGGGCTCGGGACATAATAAGAATGTCTTGGGTACTTACTCAATTGATGCACGAAGCCAAGGAGATCAATGTTGAGCAATGTTGATTGGCCAGGGAATATACACCGGTTCTTTGAATCAGGTGCTTTTATTTCAAGGGGTATATCCTATGGAAAAAAAAGTAAAGAGGTGAGCAAACATTGACCTACCTGCCTGTGAATTTCAGTATTCTTTGGACAATGATTAACGAAATTATGGCAAATTATACAGACTCATAAAATGATACATACCTACAATAACAAACTGGAGTTAAAATTATTTTTACAAAGAATAACCAGGCTATAAAATTCTAAAGTTGAGGACTAGGATAAGTAAAAAGCCAGGATGTCAGGCAGGTGCCCCATAATCTCTTCTGTGTTCACTTTTTTCCCCCATGGATGTGGGAGGTAATCATCAGGGGGAAAAAAAATGGTGCTGGACCTTGGGAGCTCAAGTCCAATTCTGAGAGATATGTGCACTGATGTCAGAGACTGTGCTATAAAAATTATTCTTCTTCAAGGGAAAGGTTTAAAAATCAAAAAGAAAACACATAGAGAACTAAAGACTGAGATCTTGGGAAGAGATCAAAGTTGGATAAAAGAAAAGAAAGCTGAATGTATGGAGAAAAAAATCTTTAAAAAAGGGATGGTGGAAGGGTGCTGAGAGCACAAGAATTTAAAGAAACAAGAGTAGACAATGGAACCAATACTGTAGAAAGAAGTATGCAAATTGAGGAAAAGCCTCTAGATTTGAAGTCATCAGTCTTTTATGAAGTCCAAGGATCTTAAAAAGTATAATTTTCATGAAGCTGGAAGACCAAAATTTCAAAATTTTCAGCAAAGGTCAATGGTTAAAAAAAAAAAAAATCTATATGCTGCCTACAAGAAACTCACTCCAGATCTTAAAACACACGGCAAGTGAAAGTAAAAAGATGGGAAAAGATACTCCATACAAAGGGAAATGAAAAGAAAGCTGGTATAGCAACACTCATACCAAACAAAATAGACTTTAAAACAAAGGCTGTGACAAAAGACAAAGAAAGACATTATACAATTATAAAGAAGTTAGTCCAAGAAGATTATACAACATTCCTAAATAATAATGCACCCAGCATGGGAGAACCTAAATACATAAAGCAAATGTTACAGACATAAAGGGAGAAGTTGACAATCCAATAAATTCAAGAAGACTGAAATTAAATTCAGCATCTTTTCTGACCACCCTGGCATGAAACTAGAAATCAATTACAAGAAGAAAACTGGAAAAAAGCCACAAACACATGAGGACTAAGTAATATGTTCCCAAACAATTAACAGTTTAACAAAGAAATCAAAGAGAAAATTTAATAAAATACCTTAAGAAAATGAAAATGGAAACACAAAATCTCTGGTACACAGCAAAAGCAGTTCTAACAGGGAAGTTCATAGCAATACAGGCCTATCTCAGGAAATAAGAAAAAACCCAAATAAACAATCTAACACTATACTTCAATAAAACTAGAAAAAGAACAAAGGCTAATGTCGGTAGAAGGAAGGAAAAAATATAGAGCAGAGCAGAAATAAATGAAATGGAGACTCAAAACACAATAGAAAAGATCAATGAAACGAAAAGCTCGTTCTGTGAAAAGATAAACAAAATTGATAAACTTCTAGAAAGACTAATCAAGAAAAAAAGAGAGAGGGCCCAAATCAAAAAATTTGAGAAAAGAAAAGGAAATGGTACAACTGACACTCCAGAAATGCAAGGATCATAAGAGATTACTACAGTTATACACTAACTGAAAAATCTAGACGAAATGGATAGATTCTAGAAACACACATTCTAAAACTGAATCACAAAAAAATAGAAAATCTAAATAGACTGATCACAAGTAATGAAATTGAATTAGTAATTTAAAAACTCCCAAAAATCAAAACTCAAGCTTTAAGAGATGAGCTCTACCGGGGCGCCTGGGTGGCGCAGTTGGTTAAGTGTCCGACTTCAGCCAGGTCATGATCTCGCGGTCTGTGAGTTCGAGCCCCGCGTCGGGCTCTGGGCTGATGGCTCGGAGCCTGGAGCCTGTTTCCGATTCTGTGTCTCCCTCTCTCTCTGCCCCTCCCCCGTTCATGCTCTGTCTCTCTCTGTCCCAAAAATAAATAAAAAACGTTGAAAATAAAAATTAAAAAAAAAAAAAGAGAGATGAGCTCTACCAAACATTACAAGAGTTAGTACCTATCCTTCTCCAACTAATTCAAAAAAACTGAATAGGAAGGAAAGCTTCCAAACTCGTTTTATGAAACAGGATTATACTGATACCAATACCAGACAAAGACACCACACACACACACACACACACACACACACACACACACACATATTATAGGCCAGTATCCTGGATGAGCATAGATGCAAAAGTCTTCAACCAAAGATTAGTAAGTCAAATTTACTGATTTGTGATTTATTCCAGGGATAAAAAGATGTTTCAGCATCCACAGATTAATCAGTGTGATACACATTAACAAAAAGGAGGATAAAAATCATATTATCATCTCAACAGATGCAGAAAAAGCATTTGACAAAATTCAACATTCATTTATGATAAAAACTCTCAACAAAGTGGGTATGGAAGGAACATACATCAACACAATAAAGGCTATAGATGATAATCCCACAGCTAACATAGTACTCAATGGTCAAAAGCTAAAAGCTTATCCCCTAAGATCAGGAACAAACACAAGGATGCCAATTCTCACCACTTTTATGCAACATAGTATTGGAAGTCCTAGCCACAGAAATTAGGCAAGAAAAAGAAACAGGCATCCATATTTGTAAGGAAGAAGTAAAACTGTCATTCTTTGAAGATGACATGATACTATATATATAGAAAGCCCTAAAGACTCCACAGAGAAACTATTAGAACTAATAAATGAACTCAGGAAAGTCACAATATATAAAATTAATAGACAGAAATCAGTTGTGTGTCTATATACAAACAATGAGCTATCAGGATGAGAAATTAAGGCAACAATCCCATTTACAACTGCATAAAAATGAATAAAATACCTAGGAATAAAGGATATGAAAGATCCAAGGATATGAAAGAATTGTACTCTGGAAACTATAAGAACATTATGAAAGAAATTGAAGGTGACACAAATACAAGCATACCTCGGAGATATTACAAATCTGTTTCCAGACACCACAATAAAGCAAACACCATAATTAAACTAGTCAAATGAATTTTTGGTTTCCCAATGTATATAAAAGTTATGTTTACACTTTAATGTACTCTATTAAGTGTGCAATAGTATTATGCCTAAAGAAAGCAATGTACATACTTTATAAAATACTTTATCACTAAAAAATGCTAACCATCATAAGAGCTTTCAGCAAGTGGTAATTACTGATCACAAACCACCATAACAAATATAAGAAGAAGAAAAGTCTGAAATGTTGCAGGAATTACAAAAATGTGACACAGAGACATGCTATTGGAAAAAGTGGTGCTGACAGACTCACTCGATGTAGGATTTGCCACAAGCCTTCAACTTAAAAAAAAAAAAAAAAACACAATTACATGTGAAGTGCAATATGGTGACATACAATAAAGTGAGGTATGCATATAAATGGAAAAAATATTCCATGTACGTGAATTAGAAAAATTAATATTGTTAAAATGTCCACACTACCCAAAGCAATCTACAGATTCAATGCAATCCCCATCAAAATACCAATGGCATTTTTTCACAGAACTAAAAAAAAGAATCCTAAAATTTGTATGGAACCACAAAAGGCCCCTAATAGCTAAAGCAATCTTGAGAAAGAACAGAGCTAGAGGTATCATGCTCCTGGGTTTCAAACTATTCTATAAACATATAATAATCAAAATGGTATGATATTGGCACAAAAACAGATACATAGATCACTGGAATAGAATAAAGAGCTCAGAAATAAACCTATACGTATACGGTCAATTAATCTATGACAAAGGAGGCAAGAGTATACAATGGGGAAAAGACAGTCTCTTCAGTAAATAGTGTAGGGAAATCTGAACAGCTACATGCCAAATAATGAAACTGGACCACTCTCTTACACCATATACAAAACACATTCAAAATGGATTAAAAATTTGAATGTAGGACCTGAAAGCATAAAAGTTCTCCAAGAAAACATAGGCAACAAGTACTTGGACATCAATCTTAGCAATATTTTTGGGATCAGTCTCCTCAGGCAAGTGCAACAAAAGCTAAAAAAAAAAAAAATGGCATTACATCAACCTACAGCTTTTACGCAGGGAAGAAAAAACGAAGAACATGGGGGATCAACAAAACAAAAAGGCAAACTAGTGAATGGGAGAAGATATTTGCACCTCATACATCCAATAAAGAGTCAGTATCCAAAATATATCACTTAACATCAAACAACCTGATTAAAAAACGGGCAGAGGACTTGAATTATTTTTCTAAAGAAGACATACAGATGGCCAACAGGCACATTAAAAGATGTTCAACATCACCAATCATCAGGGAATTGCAAATTAAAACTACAATGAGATATCACCTCACACCTTTCAGAAGGGCTAAAATCAAAAAGACAAGAAATCACAAGTGTTGGCAAGGACGTGGAGAAAAGGGAACCCTTGTACACTGCTGGTGGGAATGTAAATTGGTAAAGCCTCTATGGGAAACAGTATGCAGGTTCCTCATAAAGTTAAAAATAGAACTATAATACAATCCAGCAATTCCATTTCTGGGCATTTATACAAAGAAAACAAAAATACCAATTTGAAGAAATACATGCACCCCTATGTTTATTTCGCGATTATTTACAAAAGCCAGAATATGGAAGTAACCTACGTGTCCATCAATAGATGATTGGATAGTGTGTGTGTGTGTGTGTGTGTGTGTGTGTGTGTGTGTGTGTGTGTGTGTGATAAAGCTGAATATTACTCAGCTTTAAAAAAAAGTGAAATCTTGCCATTTGCAACACTTGGATGGACTAGAGGTTACTATGCTAAGTGAAATCGAGTGAAAGACAAACACTGTATGATTTCCCTTGTATGTGGAATCTAAAAAAATGGACAACAGAACAAAACAACCTCACAGATACAGAAAACTGTTGGTTAGCAGAGTGGGGAGGTGGTGGGGTCCAGGCAAAATAGGTGGAAGGGATTAAGAGCCACAAACTTCCATTTATAAAATAAACGAGTTAAGGAGCTATAATGTATAGCATGGGGAATATAGTCAATAATACTGTAATAAGTTTGTATGGTGACTACACTTACAAAGATCATTTGAAATGTATAAGAGATCCAGTCAGTATGGTGTATACCTTAAACTAGTCAACTGTACTTCAATTTAAAAAGAAAAGAAAAGAAATAGATGCAGAAGAAGAGAGAACCAGATTTGAGCTGCTGGAGGCAGGAGGATGTCAGGAGGTAATGATGATTGTAAAAGCTCACAGCCCTGCTGCTGAGGGACACCCTGCAGTTGTCCTGAAGGTACCGTCACGTCATCCTACCGGACCTTAACAGCAGAAAATATAAAGGCAGTCGTATTAGACCAGACGAACTGAGGATTACTTAGGTGTCTTACAAATGAGGAAACTGAAGCTCTGTTAAAATTAAGTCATTAGTTAAAAAACTCTGCCCGATGAGGGATCCTTGATCAGATAGGTAAAGGGTTTTAGCTATAAAAACCCTTAATTTTCTGTGTGACTTGCAAGAGAAGTCATAGAATATCTCACAGCAGTGGTTCTCAACCGGGGTATGAGTTTGTCTCTCAGGGGACATTTGGCACTCTGCAGATTTTTGGCTGTCACAACTGGCAGCTAGGGTGCTATTGACCTCTGGTGAATATAGCCTAGGATGCTGCTAGACTTCCTATGATGCACAGGATAGTTCCCCACAGGAAAAAAAATTACCCAACCTAAAATACCCATAGTAACAAGATTAAGAAACTGTTCTGGAATATTATGTGAGCATCCATAATAAAATCTGATTTCTAATTTTAATAAAACTTAATTGTGAGGCTAATCTGCAGCAAGTTTGACTTTGACATTAGTCCATCATTTTAGTATATTTACTTTTCTGAAATCTCATTTTGTCTATTTTTGGAATCTCAAATGTCTAGAGTGAAGTCCTATGGAGAAAGACAAACTCCCCGATAAAGTATGTATTAATTGAAGAAAGGCCCCCGGGAGTTGGGCTTATACTTACAAAATTGCACACCATTGAAAACTGAGATTTACCAAGGACAAAAGTCACTGCACAAATCAATAATCTCCTAGGGTAAAAAATGCTCAGCTCTGCATGGATGTTCTGTTTTCACCTTAAGATTCATAATTGTTTGCCATGTTGATCACCTCCGTAGGGAAGGAGGAGGGGGGAAAATCTATTGTGTCAAAAGGAGTCATAGAGTTTTCTAGCTGACTTGAACAACACTGACGTGGAAGCAGTAGTAAAAGTGTATTTCGCTGGTAGAGATGGAGGACAGAAGATTACAAAGGACGTGCCATCCTTAACCAAAGTCTGGGTTTGTTCGACTTCACGCAGCTTTCTTCATAATGTCTCCCTGTTCTTCTTAATACCCCGTTATTAATCTCAGCGTGCTAAGGAGAATTTTCTTTTTCCTCTTTTCATTTTGCTCTCATTTTTAGTTGCAGGAAAAGACATTGTTTATCGTATTAATTCTGACAGGAGTATACATTTAAATGCCACATTGGGGCTTATGTACATTTATATTCACACTGCATATACGCACAGGGGTGAATATCCTAAAACTATGTTAGTGGCAACATATCATTCTTCTCTATTAATAATTTCAGAAGAAATCTTAGATCTATTAAATACTCTGGTTTGGACTTCATAGACACTTAACAGAAAATTTAGTTATAATCATTGATAAATGCTTGTTTAAGATGCATACTTTGTTCTTATAGGTTCCCAGAGATTTTTCGAGTCTCCTCCCTTTATTAAACTAGACCATCGGCCATCCCTAAAATATTCTTACTGAGGTAACATTTAATGATGTCACCTATGTTTTCGTAAGATCACTAGAACAACCAGGTGTTTGAACAATTTATAAGTCGAGGCATCATTCCCTATGTCACCCAACATCCTTCCTTTATACTGATGTCTGATAAACCTATCTTTATGTTATAGGTGACTACTATGCAACATTGGCCCAGGTTATGAAATGCTAGTTTTTCAAATTCAATTTTAATAAACCTACATGTGATTGTAAAATACCTATGTAAATAGGTGAACAGAAAGAGGACAAGGAAAATAAACAGAACAGGCAGGGAAGGAAAGGGGCTTTTAAGGATGAATTAGGAGAGCATGGCTTGTTACCAAAAGATCTCTAACTGCTTGAAACTTAAGACAACTCTGAAAGCTCATTTGTTTTCTAAATAAGGACAATTGTGTAAAATAAAACAAAAATGGGAATTTAGACCTGTGAAGAAAGTCACAACAAAAGTTAGTTCGCTAAAGTTATGTCCACAGTACAAAGATGCAAAGAAAGCATGTCTAGCTCACGCTACCCATGAGAAAAACTTAATTGGTTTAAGGGAGAAATGAAACACTGGAAACTTCTCTAATCCTGACCCAAAAAAGGCGGGTAGGGTAGGCAGTAGAGCTCATTAACAGAACTGCAAGGAGCCTGAGTGAATGTTGAGACGATTTTAGAGAAAAATTTTAATATTAATGAAGTAGGAAACAATTTTAGTTTTTTTTAATGTTTTTCATTCCCTCATATTTTTATATCAGTTTATTATTTATTAATCATTATATAAAGATGCATTTTGGAATCATAAGTACACGATGCAATTTTGTACATAACTGGACAATATCTTAATCATTACCTTGAATTATTTCCAAGAACTGATTTCACCTTAATTATTCAAGCATCTATGTTGCAGTCACAGCTCAGAATCCTGTCACCATGGTCACTTGGTAGTGTTCCTCGTTGAATTTTCATAATCAGGCCATATCAAGTTTCTTAACATATAAATTATGATCGCTTGCAAGGTGTCTTACTCAAAGCTCTAAATCAGGGATTCACAACTGATGAAAACGTGACCATGTAATCCAAGATGACTTCTTTAATTTCTTTAGCCACTTTTTATTTACAGTCAAACTCTGCCTAATTGAGTGCAAATTCATGCACTGCTTAAATTATTTTGCAGAACAATGGATTTTTAAAATGTATTTGCAAGTTTCTACATGTTTACATGTACTAGAATTTCACAAACTCAACCACATTATCTCAATTATTAGATGTGCCTAATATCATCTACTCCTGCTTCCTTGAGCCTTCTTGGATCTAATTTTTTTTTTTATGTGTATTTATTTTTGAGAGAGAGAGAGCATACATGACTGGGTGAGGGGCAGAAAGAGAGCAGAACAGGAGACTGGAAGCGGGCTCTGCACTGACAAAAGAGAGCCTGATGTGGGGCTTGATTTGAGGAACAGTGAGATCATGACTTGAGCCGAAGTCGGAGTCTTAACCATCCATCCAGGCGGCGCCTTCTTGGATTTACTTTTAATTGTTATATCTAAGTGTATAAACCGCCTCCTGTAGGGGGAACTGGCGGAAGATGGCGGCGTAGGAGGACGCTGGGCTCACCGCGCGTCCTGCTGATCACTTAGATTCCACCTACACCTGCCTAAATAACCCAGAAAACCACCAGAGGATTAGCAGAACGGAGTCGCCGGAGCCAAGCGCAGACGAGAGGCCCACGGAAGAGGGTAGGAAGGGCGGCGAGGCGGTGCGCGCTCCACGGACTGGCGGGAGGGAGCCGGGGCAGAGGGGCGGCTCGCCGGCCAAGCAGAGCCCCCGAGTCTGGCTTGCAAAAAGCGGAGGGGCCTGACGGACTGTGTTCCGACAGCAAGCGCGACTTAGCGTCTGGGAAGTCATAAGTTAACAGCTCTGTTCAGAAAGCGGGAAGGCTGGAGGACAAAGGGAAGGAGAGCTGCTGAGCCCCCGGACGACAGAGCTCAGTTTGGTGGGGAACAAAGGCGCTCACCAGCGCCATCTTCCCCGCCCATCCCCCAGCCAAAATCCCAAAGAGAACCAGTTCCTGCCAGGGAACTTGCTGGCTCCGCGCGCAAACACCCAACTCTGCGCTTCTGCGGAGCCAAACCTCCGGCAGCAGATCTGACTCCCTCCTGCTGCCACAGGGCCCCTCCTGAAGTGGATCACCTAAGGAGAAGCAAGCTAAGCCTGCCCCTCCTGCCCCTGTGCACCTTGCCTACCCACCCCAGCTAAGACGCCAGATCCTCAGCATCACAAGCCTGGCAGTGTGCAAGTAGCCCAGACAGACCACCCCACCCCACAGTGAATCCCGCCCCTAGGAGAGGGGAAGAGAAGGCACGCACCAGTCTGACTGTGGCCCCAGCGGTGGGCTGGGGGCAGACATCAGGTCTGACTGCGGCTCCGCCCACCAACTCCAGTTATACACCACAGCACAGGGGAAGTGCCCTGCAGGTCCTCACCACGCCAGGGACTATCCAAAATGACCAAGCGGAAGAATTCCCCTCAGAAGAATCTCCAGGAAATAACAACAGCTAATGAGCTGATCAAAAAGGATTTAAATAATATAACAGAAAGTGAATTTAGAATAATAGTCATAAAATTAATCGCTGGGCTTGAAAACAGTATAGCTGACAGCAGAGAATCTCTTGCTACAGAGATCAAGGGACTAAGGAACAGTCACGAGGAGCTGAAAAACGCTTTAAACGAAATGCATAACAAAATGGAAACCACCACGGCTCGGATTGAAGAGGCAGAGGAGAGAATAGGTGAACTAGAAGATAAAGTTATGGAAAAAGAGGAAGCTGAGAAAAAGAGGGATAAAAAAATCCAGGAATATGAGGGGAAAATTAGAGAACTAAGTGATACACTAAAAAGAAATAATATACGCATCATTGGTATCCCAGAGGAGGAAGAGAGAGGGAAAGGTGCTGAAGGGGTACTTGAAGAAATAATAGCTGAGAACTTCCCTGAACTGGGGAAGGAAAAAGGCATTGAAATCCAAGAGGCACAGAGAACTCCCTTCAGACGGAACTTGAATCGATCTTCTGCACGACATATCATAGTGAAACTGGCAAAATACAAGGATAAGGAGAAAATTCTGAAAGCAGCAAGGGGTAAACGTGCCCTCACATATAAAGGGAGACCTATAAGACTCGTGACTGATCTCTCTTTTGAAACTTGGCAGGCCAGAAAGAATTGGCACGAGATTTTCAGTGTGCTAGACAGAAAAAATATGCAGCCGAGAATCCTTTATCCAGCAAGTCTGTCATTTAGAATAGAAGGAGAGATAAAGGTCTTCCCAAACAAACAAAAACTGAAGGAATTTGTCACCACTAAACCAGCCCTACAAGAGATCCTAAGGGGGACCCTGTGAGACAAAGTACCAGAGACATCACTACAAGCATAAAACATACAGACATCACAATGACTCTAAACCCATATCTTTCTATAATAACACTGAATGTAAATGGATTAAATGCGCCAACCAAAAGACATAGGGTATCAGAATGGATAAAAAAACAAGACCCATCTATTTGCTGTCTACAAGAGACTCATTTTAGACCTGAGGACACCTTTAGATTGAGAGTGAGGGGATGGAGAACTATTTATCATGCTACTGGAAGTCAAAAGAAAGCTGGAGTAGCCATACTTATATCAGACAAACTAGACTTTAAATTAAAGGCTGTAACAAGAGATGAAGAAGGACATTATATAATAGTGACAGGGTCTATCCATCAGGAAGAGCTAACAATTATAAATGTCTATGCGCCGAATACCGGAGCGCCCAAATATATAAAACAATTACTCATAAACACAAGCAACCTTATTGATAAGAATGTGGTAATTGCAGGGGACTTTAACACCCCACTTACAGAAATGGATAGATCATCTAGACACACGATCAATAAAGAAACAAGGGCCCTGAATGAGACATTGGATCAGATGGACTTGACAGATATATTTAGAACTCTGCATCCCAAAGCAACAGAATATACTTTCTTCTCGAGTGCACATGGAACATTCTCCAAGATAGATCATATACTGGGTCACAA
This sequence comes from Puma concolor, assembly GCF_028749965.1. Lineage (NCBI taxonomy): Eukaryota > Metazoa > Chordata > Mammalia > Carnivora > Felidae > Puma > Puma concolor. The sequence goes on from NC_141675.1 coordinate 16,336,803, forward strand.
AACAGCCCTTCATAAGTTTACAAGAATTGAAATCATACCATGCATACTTTCAGACCACAATGCTATGAAGCTTGAAATCAACCACAGAAAAAAGTCTGGAAAACCTCCAAAAGCATGGAGGTTAAAGAACACCCTACTAACGAATGAGTGGGTCAACCAGGCAATTAGAGAAGAAATTAAAAAATATATGGAAACAAACGAAAATGAAAATACAACAATCCAAACGCTTTGGGACGCAGCAAAGGCAGTCCTGAGAGGAAAATACATTGCAATCCAGGCCTATCTCAAGAAACAAGAAAAATCCCAAATACAAAATCTAACAGCACACCTAAAGGAAATAGAAGCAGAACAGCAAAGGCAGCCTAAACCCAGCAGAAGAAGAGAAATAATAAAGATCAGAGCAGAAATAAACAATATAGAATCTAAAAAAACTGTAGAGCAGATCAATGAAACCAAGAGTTGGTTTTTTGAAAAAATAAACAAAATTGACAAACCTCTAGCCAGGCTTCTCAAAAAGAAAAGGGAGATGACCCAAATAGATAAAATCATGAATGAAAATGGAATTATTACAACCAATCCCTCAGAGATACAAGCAATTATCAGGGAATACTATGAAAAATTATATGCCAACAAATTGGACAACCTGGAAGAAATGGACAAATTCCTGAACACCCACACTCTTCCAAAACTCAATCAGGAGGAAATAGAAAGCTTGAACAGACCCATCACCAGCGAAGAAATTGAATCGGTTATCAAAAATCTCCCAACAAATAAGAGTCCAGGACCAGATGGCTTCCCAGGAGAGTTCTACCAGACGTTTAAAGCAGAGATAATACCTATCCTTCTCAAGCTATTCCAAGAAATAGAAAGGGAAGGAAAACTTCCAGACTCATTCTATGAAGCCAGTATTACTTTGATTCCTAAACCAGACAGAGACCCAGTAAAAAAAGAGAACTACAGGCCAATATCCCTGATGAATATGGATGCCAAAATTCTCAATAAGATACTAGCAAATCGAATTCAACGGCATATAAAAAGAATTATTCACCATGATCAAGTGGGATTCATTCCTGGGATGCAGGGCTGGTTCAACATTCGCAAATCAATGAACGTGATACATCACATTAACAAAAAAAAAGAGAAGAACCATATGATCCTGTCAATCGATGCAGAAAAGGCCTTTGACAAAATCCAGCACCCTTTCTTAATAAAAACTCTTGAGAAAGTCGGGATAGAAGGAACATACTTAAAGATCATAAAAGCCATTTATGAAAAGCCCACAGCTAACATCATCCTCAACGGGGAAAAACTGAGAGCTTTTTCCCTGAGATCAAGAACACGACAGGGATGCCCACTCTCACCGCTGTTGTTTAACATAGTGCTGGAAGTTCTAGCATCAGCAATCAGACAACAAAAGGAAATCAAAGGCATCAAAATTGGCAAAGATGAAGTCAAGCTTTCGCTCTTTGCAGATGACATGATATTATACATGGAAAATCCGATAGACTCCACCAAAAGTCTGCTAGAACTGATACATGAATTCAGCAAAGTTGCAGGATACAAAATCAATGTACAGAAATCAGTTGCATTCTTATACACTAACAATGAAGCAACAGAAAGACAAATAAAGAAACTGATCCCATTCACAATTGCACCAAGAAGCATAAAATACCTAGGAATAAATCTAACCAAAGATGTAAAGGATCTGTATGCTGAAAACTATAGAAAGCTTATGAAGGTAATTGAAGAAGATTTAAAGAAATGGAAAGACATTCCCTGCTCATGGATTGGAAGAATAAATATTATCAAAATGTCAATACTACCCAAAGCTATCTACACATTCAATGCAATCCCAATCAAAATTGCACCAGCATTCTTCTCGAAACTAGAACAAGCAATCCTAAAATTCATATGGAACCACAAAAGGCCCCGAATAGCCAAAGTAATTTTGAAGAAGAAGACCAAAGCAGGAGGCATCACAATCCCAGACTTTAGCCTCTACTACAAAGCTGTCATCATCAAGACAGCATGGTATTGGCACAAAAACAGACACATAGACCAATGGAATAGAATAGAAACCCCAGAACTAGACCCACAAACGTATGGCCAACTCATCTTTGACAAAGCAGGAAAGAACATCCAATGGAAAAAAGACAGTCTCTTTAACAAATGGTGCTGGGAGAACTGGACAGCAACATGCAGAAGGTTGAAACTAGACCACTTTCTCACACCATTCACCAAAATAAACTCAAAATGGATAAAGGACCTGAATGTGAGACAGGAAACCATCAAAACCTTAGAGGAGAAAGCAGGAAAAGACCTCTCTGACCTCAGCCGTAGCAATCTCTTACTCGACACATCCCCAAAGGCAAGGGAATTAAAAGCAAAAGTGAATTACTGGGACCTTATGAAGATCAAAAGCTTCTGCACAGCAAAGGAAACAACCAACAAAACTAAAAGGCAACCAACGGAATGGGAAAAGATATTTGCAAATGACATATCGGACAAAGGGCTAGTATCCAAAATCTATAAAGAGCTCACCAAACTCCACACCCGAAAAGCAAATAACCCAGTGAAGAAATGGGCAGAAAACATGAATAGACACTTCTCTAAAGAAGACATCCGGATGGCCAACAGGCACATGAAAAGATGTTCAGCGTCGCTCCTTATCAGGGAAATACAAATCAAAACCACACTCAGATATCACCTCACGCCAGCCAGAGTGGCCAAAATGAACAAATCAGGAGACTATAGATGCTGGAGAGGATGTGGAGAAACGGGAACCCTCTTGCACTGTTGGTGGGAATGCAAATTGGTGCAGCCGCTCTGGAAAGCAGTGTGGAGGTTCCTCAGAAAATTAAAAATAGACCTACCCTATGACCCAGCAATAGCACTGCTAGGAATTTATCCAAGGGACACAGGAGAACTGATGCATAGGGGCACTTGTACCCCAATGTTCACAGCAGCACTCTCAACAATAGCCAAATTATGGAAAGAGCCTAAATGTCCATCAACTGATGAATGGATAAAGAAATTGTGGTTTATATACACAATGGAGTACTACGTGGCAATGAGAAAAAATGAAATATGGCCTTTTGTAGCAACGTGGATGGAACTGGAGAGTGTGATGCTAAGTGAAATAAGCCATACAGAGAAAGACAGATACCATATGGTTTCACTCTTATGTGGATCCTGAGAAACTTAAGAGAAACCCATGGGGGAGGGGAACAACAACAACAAAAAAAACAGGTTAGAGTGGGAGAGAGCCAAAGCATAAGAGACTGTTGAGAACTGAGAACAAACTAAGGGTTGATGGGGGGTGGGAGGGAGGAGAGGGTGGGTGATGGGTACTGAGGAGGGCACCTTTTGGGATGAGCACTGGGTGTTGTATGGAAACCAATTTGACAATAAATTTCATATATGAATTAAAAAAAAAAATAAAGTTGCAAAAAAAAAACAAAAAAAAAAAAATAAAATAAACCGCCTCATGTAGAAAATAAACAAAATAAATACTGCGTTTGATGTTTTCAAGGAAGCAACTATACTCAGATTAACATCTATAAGTGATGAATAATTCAGACATAATCAATATTTCCATTCATATTAATGCAAATTAGCCATGCAGCTTAATAAACCCGGCAGGATGAGGATTCAAAAGAAATTGGTTACACTTAAAAATATTATACCCTGAAAGTAGAGGATCATCAGTAATAATTGAAATTGTGACCCAAATCAGTAATATTACAATTATCTGGGCTCTTAATATTTCCTTCCACAGGATACATTAAAATGTGGATAAACTAGGTAAACGTGGGAAGTCTGAAAAATTCATGCACTGCTTAAATTATTTTGCAGAACAATGGATTTTTAAAATGTATTTGCAAGTTTCTACATGTTTACATGTACTAGAATTTCACAAACTCAACCACGTTAATGTGGAAGATGTACCTCAATTAGCAAAAGCATATATACTGTAAAGATGCTTAAATGAGTGCACCAGAGTATATATGGTAACTACAACCAGAATAAAAATGAGCTGTCTTTTAGAAGTCCCAAGGGAGACCTATTTTTAATGACTAGGGGAGAGAGAGATTCGCAATTAGCATATTCATTATGTGTATGTAAATGCCTGATTCCAACAGCTGCTTAAGGGTGTTAAAAAACAATTTGTTCTATTAAGCAGTTTAAATATTCCTCTTAAAATCTTGTTTACCTGTTTCATTTGCTGAACAATGTCCTCCTTCAGAGGACTGGGGGGTGGGGGGGGTGGGGCGGGAGGAAGATGCAGATTGCCTCTACTGCTGTCATTTCTTCTCTGGTGAGATTCTTAAGCAAAAAGTGAGAGGTAGAGGCCACAGCTCAATGGTAATATTTTGGTGATTTGCTATGTTCTTTCATTAAATGCAGCGGCATTTTTTCTCTCTGGCAGGGATATATTTTGCAGTGGTAAAGATCAGTGTTCTATACTGCGCCACCTCTCTTCTAGTCATGGATGTCTGGTAAAGCTCAGAGGAAAAAAGGTGGAGAATTTAAGACAAAGTACCTCTTTTTTTCCTCCAGGATGCTTGCTAAACAATCACCGGTGACCTTCCTCCTGGCACCCGATCAGCTCAAGTCTCAAAATGGATGCTGTGAGAGTACTGAAGGCTTTGAGGTCAGTCCCCTACTCTAGGATTCCAATTACATTTTATTCTTAAGCAAACAGAAGTGCGAGTCTTGAACAGAAAGCCCAGCTGTAGGCCCCAGTATCTGCTCTAAGCTCCCTCATCTCCCTGTTCCTCTCCCTGGGGGAAAACCAGGGCAAGCCACCCCTTCTGCCAGTTCCTGTCAACCTGTGAAAGCAAACCAGTGTTAAGTCTCATTCTCAGGATAAGGACTGAAATCCTTTAACTTCCACCCAACACCCATTCCCTTCCCTCTACCTGTAGTCCTTTGATGTAGCCCAGGGCTTTTCAGACTTCACTGTGGCCTTGTTACAATGCAGATTTTGAATCAGGAGGAGGCGTGGGGCCTGACATTCCGCATTTCTAACAAGCTCCCAGGAAGGAGGTCTGGTGGATGGACCAAACCTGAATGAGTAGCAAAGGGGCTAGCGCTGAATCCCAAGTCCCCTGGTTTTATAATGGTAAATATAACAGTAGCCATTAACACATATATTGAATACATATACAGCACTTAGTTTGCTATTTTCTCCATGAATGTGGTAACTGAGGCAAAGACTGATCAATAATATGAGTAAAACCACATGACGAAGGACAGAGTCAGGTTTCAAACCGAAGCAGTCCAGCCCCAGATCTGCTACACGGTGGGTCCAGATCTGCCAAACTGTAAGGCTTTCTGGTTTTCCTTTCAGCCTCTGGGCTTCAGCTTTCCTACAGGTTTGCTGTTTCCCTTGTGCCTCTGGCCCCAGCATCAGCTAGTTCTATGGCAAAATATACCTAATCAACCTCTGGAACCATTGGACAACTACTCCAAGGAGATGGGGAAATAACAAAAAAGAAAAGGTGCAGACTCCCTTCAGTTTAGACTGAAACATTTGATAAACTTTTGGGATCTCTGAACATGTACTTCTCACTAGTACTAATCAGACATAAATGATATAGAGGCAATCAACAACTCTGTTCTTTCTACCCCAAAGCTACATTAGACCTCTCTGCACACCAAGTCTGGGATTTATTGGATAATATACTGTGGGATCCCAACATGTCCAATTGCTGGCAGAGTCCTTTAATGGCATTGACAGTTGTGATGGCCCAAGAAGACTTTAACAGAATGACTGCCACCTAATCTGTGCTATTAAAGAAGGAGCCATCAGTGATACTTCGGTGGACACTATAACCTATGGCAGATGGATAAATATGGTGACACAAAAGTAAATAGCACCAGTCAACAGTCACCAAGTCATGGAAAATGTACATCCCACCATATCCAGTTGTGTTCAGGCTGGGGAAGCCAATAACCATGATCTGTATGCTGATTCTAGGATGTAGATTGAAGCTCTAATGCAGGGTCACCTTGAGAACTGTATTCTTTTTTCAGAAATCATAATTAAGGAGTTGTAGCACTTCTCTCATAAGATACTCTTTGACCTTGAGTATGTCTGTGACAGTGGAGGAACATACTACTCAAAATCTCCAGGGGAAGATGCCTCAGGTACTGGCATATTTGCAACAGGGTTCATAAGAATACCTCCTGTGCAAGACAGAAGGGGTCTCTCGTTTTTGGTATAAAAATAGCCAGCAAAAATGCTTCATGTACTATTCTTTCTACAGGGTCCTTTGCCCATTGTCCTAATTCTAATGGACTATGTTTATTGTCCCCCATCTGTTTCTAGCATTCCCAGTGTATAGCCACACCATTATTTATGCCCAGAGAAATATGTTTGCAAACCTCAACTTTGACAATGCTTCTCCCTTGCTATTTGAAAAATGCTGCTCCATCACATACCCAAAGACTCAACTTTTCAGTTTGAAATGTATATTGCCCCTGAAATATTCCAATGGTTCGTGTTCTTTTTCAAAAGAATCCCAAGACTGATACCGTGTTTTGATGATGTCCTGAATGTGAACGCAACAGAAAGGGAACTGAAGGAAAAATTTTAAACAGCCCACATTGCTTCCAGCCGTCTCAGAAAGAAGAAAAAGAAAAAGATGAAGGGAGAGAGGGACGGAGGGGAGGGAAAATGAATAGGATCTTCTAGAGCTGTCTTCCTAAACAGCACTGCTGATATCGGGACAAACTGTCTAACATATTTGCAGTGCGTTTCTTCACTCAGTAAATATTTACTGAAAACGTTCTACTTGCTGGACCGTTTCGGGTGCTAAGGATACTGCAGTGAACAGGGCAGACGTGATCCTTGCCCGCAGGAAGCGTATAGAATAGCAATTCATGCAATCCATCTTCAATGTATGATGAAACCACTTCAAACATGTTTTTAAACTAGTTTAGTTCTTGTAGGGTTTTTATTTCCTGCCACCATTTTCTTTTCGGAGACAGTTGTTCTGTAGATCCTTTCAAAAGTCTAGTGAATACTGAATACCACATTTGCACAAAAGCATTCTTATTAAACCTATCCTATTTGGGGGCACTTAGCAAAGAAACAAGCTGGGAGCCCTTGAAGTTGGTGAGGCAGAGTTAGAATGGCAAAGCTGAAAACAGAAAATGGGCCGACATTATATACTTAAAACAAGAACGACAATAAAGGCTGATTATAGCATATTACATACAATATTTTTTCACTCCTGTTAGAACCCCTATGCAAGCACCTTCATTAAAACCACTTTTGAGCAATACAAGAGGATTCTCAGAGAGGGTGAATAATTTCACGATATTTTACGATAGTAAAACAAAAGCCAAGGCTTAGATCAAGCCCAAGTGCTCTAGTCCAAAGACAAAAATCTCAAATGACATGATATGCTGGCCTCTCAGAACCTGGTGTATGGTGAGAGAAAAGTAGAACAGGGACCAAAGTCATCTCTTAGTCAATTAAAAGAAGATGCCAAGTTCAAGAATAATCGAGATTAATAAATCAGATGCTAAAAGCTAATCTAAAATTGTAGATGGTAGGGGTTGGAAATGAAGTTAAGGTGAACAGCAAGCCACAAAACCCAGACAAACTTTCTTGGGTTAACATTCTCTGACAGGGTCCCTTCAGAAATCTATGGTGTTACCCCTGAGCGTGTACTCCAATCTCCAAAGCTGTGCCTTCCCACCCCAGTATCTGGTAAATCCACAATTTCTTACCACTAATGCTTCCCTAGAAGATATGGCCACTGAGTTTAGTCACAAAGTAGTGTTAGTGAAGTGGCCACCACTTTTCCAAGGTCACTTACCAAATACAATGGGACACAAAAGGACTTTTCTATTGTGGTAAAAGCTAAAGGAGTCCCTCACAAACTCTACAACTCCTTTTAAGCCTCTACCAATGCTAAGTCTATAATAATTGGAAAAGGGGGAGGTGGCAATTCCTTACCCTTAAGTATGTCACAGCATTTGCAGGCCTGAGGACTTTCCCAGGTGCTTTGGATAATGCAATTCTCTGTTACGTGGGAGATAAATATAACCCAGAATCATCTAGGGCACTTCCTCTAGCAACTTTAATATATAGACACACACCCCCTTCCCCAATACCTTTTTCTCATTGAGCAAATGATATAAATAACTATTTGGGATCTTAGATAGGCCTTGAATTATTTGTGGAAAGGGTGACCAATAGTGGAATTTACTGAGAAATTCAAGAAAATGTACAAAGCATCAATATGAGTTATCTGTCTATAAGGATACCTGCCAAAGAAAAATCACATTATTCCAGACAACTTTATCTTGGTCATATTAGATGCTGCATATCCAGAAATAGACCACACAAAAACACTGACACACAACAAGGTTTTCTGATTAGAAATTAATGAACACAAAGTCTTTCTGATTCCAAACCCCTTACTTTTAGCCTTTATACTGGACTGAATAGACTGATCTGACAAAATGAGAAATACAGGCTGTATTTTATTGAGGTAGATAGAGTGAGCAGTGTTTTAAGGTAAAGGGTAAAATAATGGAGGTGATTTTAGGTAAATGTGTATGTAATTCTAGAGGTAGAGAAGATTACTCTAGGGGAGAAGGGAATGGAGACAAGATTTGGAGCTATTGCAAAGATATAATATCTTAATCTATAGTTTCCTTTTAGTTTAGATTTTCCTACCAGCTTATTTTCAGCCCAAGTCCTTCACTACCTAGCCTCCTGAAAACTCTTTTTATCCCTTCCAACCAGTTTCTAATTAGCCTCAGATTTGTCTGTCAAAGTCTCCCCATCACTCAGTTGCAAGTATTTTCTCTGTTGGTCTTGCCTTAAGGCAAAGGACAACCATATGGTTATAAGGTGCTCCAGGTAACAAAGTACCCCAAATTTGTTTTCCTTCATGATTCTGTGGGTCAGGAGTGTGGGCAGGGCTTGGATAGCTCTTCTGTTCCTTGGGATATTAACTGGGGCCACTCAGCAGTACTCAGGGGGTGGCTATGATGGTCTGGAGAATCCAAAATGGCTTCACATACTGAATGTGTGCCTTGGCAGGGATGGTTACAAGGTGGACTCAGCTAGGACGATTGACAGGAGCCTCTAGTATGGGTTTGCCAACATGGAAGTTTCAGGGTAGTCAGACTTCTACCATGGCAACTGGCTTTCCCCAGAGCATGTGTCCCAAGAGAATCAGGCAGAAGCTGCATGGCCTTTAGGTCTTTCCTGATCTAGCCTTGGAAATCATGCATTGTCACTTCTGCCACATTCTATTGGCTACAAGAGAGTCATAGGCCAGCCTCGATTCAAGGGGAGGAGAAACAGACACCACCTCTTGATGGCTGATTGGCCAGGTCCCATTGTAGGAGAGCTAGTAAGATAGGAGATGATGTCGTGACCATCTTTGGAAAATACCCTCTGCCGCAAAAACAAAGAATTGAAGTCAGGCAGACCTGAGTTCAAATCCTACCTCTTTCCCTTAATTGTGCAACTCTTGGAGAGTCACATAATCTCACAGTTTACATCTTGTCCTATAGAATGGGATTTAGAAAATGCTACCTCTCATGGTCAGATGATTAAATTAAATGAGAAGATATACACAAAGCAGCCTGACTGTAATAAATGCTCAACTGTGTACGTTTTTTTTTCCTCCCTGCCCTAGAGCCTATAACACTGCACAAGACAACCCCAAATAATCCTTCTAGGACAGAGGTCTTCATTGCTTTCTTACATCCAGTGATTTCTACCAGCTGACTCATTTCTACTTCTACTTCTCTCTTTTGATTTCCCCTTCTTTTCTATACATTTGTTCAGAACCTCATCACCCAGGATGCTGACAAATGGATTGTTCGCTACAAATCAGCCCACACAAACACATCCATTTCCTCAGGAAATTGTGAGGAATCGTGAGCCGATGGAAAAAGTAATATTCAAAAACTTATATATAGAATAAGGAATCTGTTTATCCCTTGACAGGGAGCAAAGTTTCAGACAAGCCCCTGTCTAACTCATCACAAATTCTAAACGTATAGGTGCATATTCCAAAAGTATACATTATGGTGCTAGTTCTCCAGTATGTGGTAAAAGGACAAATTCCAGTTTTAATACTGAATGTAATTATTGAATCATAGTATAAGATTCTGCGCAGAATTTCAAATCCAGCCCTTCAAAAGCACTGACAGTAAACTTGTTAGGGTCGGTTTATGAATCTTTTACAATAAGAGCACCATGCTCATTTCTTTCTATTGTATATTGACAAAGTACTTTGATTCTTCTTTCCTTCCAATCTTCCTTCTTTCTCTCACTTTTCTTGCTTGTGACAAGATGCCTCATTGTCAGCGGTGTATTTATATTCACTCATTCTCTGGAGCACATAAAATTGTGATGAAACACAAAATCTGGGCCAGCCCAACATGGGGCAACCCTAGACTCATTTTTCTTTTATTTGAATAATACAGCAAGGACCGCTGATGGAAGTCAGTCTCCTGTAGCTTGGCTCCCTGAACGTTCTGCGACATGGTGGGAAACCTGAGTGAAACGATGCAGATCAATACAACTGTCCTAGGAAAGTGTTGTGATGTTTTCTTGCTGTCACCCATGAAACAAGCTTAAAATCATTGATGATTCTTTTTGCTGGAGACATGAAGCCACATTTGGTTACTTTGAAGAAACCAGAGAAAACTCACTAGGACAGTGGCCGAGATATCTTGAGCCTTATTCTTCATAAAACAGTATGAGCTCTGAATACGAATCAGATCAAAAGATGACTTCGCCAGCGGGGGTCTCGAGCCCAGAAATGCTCAATGCGATCAAGAACAACACCGAACAGTGCTCTCCGGGCCACATGCCATGAACAGTCACATAAACATATATAGTCTCCACCATCTTTGTGTTTTTCTTCGAAGAAAGCAAAGATAACCATATTCCTTTCAATGGCTTGTCTGCATTCTGTCCCATCAAAGTGTGCTGGCAGTCCTGTTGGAGCAGAAATGTTGTGGCCTCAGACCAGGAATAATTGGAAACTAATTTACCATGGAAATCTTAATGATATTTGCAATCACAGATGAGTGCTTTAGGGAGATAACAGAAGGAATATTCAGAGCAGACAGCAGAGACACCAGTGACTATCAGAGTTTTTTTCCCTTATGAGCTACAAATGGCCCCCGTCACTCTCTCCTGTGCCCAAACTTCTTCCAAAATGACTGATGTAATTTTTTTAAACTAAGTTTCTTTTCATTGTACATGCTTATGGAAAGGGAATTAGGTAGTGCTGAACAACAGGAATACTTCTGTTCTCTTTACCTTTTGTTCACCAGGTCTGGCCTGTAGCCATTTGTTGACGGAGAAATGGGTACAAAAGGCTGTCCTGTTACATTTCATAGACTGATAGGCTTAGAAGGGCCTCACAAGCTGGGCTGGTACAGAGAGGACCATCTTGCGGCTTAGTTGTTGTTGTTGTTTTTCCTCACCTAACAGCGTGCCACAGAGGCAGGTCTCGAACTTCTCGGGGCCATCTTGCAAAAGAGCAAAATGGAGACCAGATCCAAGTCTTCCTGTTTCCCCCCCCAGCCCACATAGATTCGTCATCATAATGACTCCACATTGAATCCATTCACTCTGAAGCCCAGAACCATCTTTTTCTTCTCAGTTTGCTTAAGTTCCGTACCTCAGCATTGGAGGAAGGACAAATAACCCTGACATTTGATGTTAAATCTCAAATGTAGCCTTCTACAACACTTCTCTCCTTCTCTGCACTTTTCTTACTCCACAAAAATACAAATTAGGAACAGGGGCTGCACTTTATCATCGAGGCCCTTCTTTCTCCTTGGGTCTAGTGGAAGAGGTCCAGATGTGAGTTTCTGAGAAATGTTATGCTGTATGTTTCTATGTTTCTGTTAAGTAGATGCTAAGATGCTTGAAAAGTACTCATTAGTGATATAGAAGAGACAGTCTACTTGATACAGCAGCACTGTCAATGGTTAACAGCCTCGGCCTTGAATCCGGCCTGCCTGAACTCATATCTGGGTTCTCCTACTTCCGCTGACCAGCTATTTCAACTGACTTGTCTCCATTTCCTTATTTCTAAAATCAGGATACTAATATTGCCTTGAGGGGTTATTGACAGCATTGACTGAAAATGTGTATAAAATCTTGTCAGAGTGAATAGCACATGATATGTGCTCAATAAATTTTCTTTTTACCCGAAGTGAGTACACAGTACATTTTATTGGGTGTGACAAATGCATGAGCACAGTACATAACATTGCACAGAAAATGAGGTTCCTCAGTTACTAAATACTAAGAAAAGGTGTGTGTTGAAATTGGAAGGATGAAGTGAGGGGTCGGGGGGTGGTGAATGCAAGAATGAGGGCTGACCTCCAGGGAGTTCAGCCAGATACATCATAGCCTGTTGTCACACGTCACCATTGGACCAGTGCCCCAAGTCTCTCCTGGAGAGGATACATGACACACGAAAGGGACACATGAAAATACTACCCCAGAAATACACCAAAGCCTTAAAATGGTCAGAACGCGGGGCGCCTGGGTGGCGCAGTCGGTTAAGCGTCCGACTTCAGCCAGGTCACGATCTCGCGGTCCGGGAGTTCGAGCCCCGCGTCGGGCTCTGGGCTGATGGCTCAGAGCCTGGAGCCTGTTTCCGATTCTGTGTCTCCCTCTCTCTCTGCCCCTCCCCCGTTCATGCTCTGTCTCTCTCTGTCTCAAAAATAAATAAACGTTGAAAAAAAAAAAATGGTCAGAACGCAATCCAGCAGGACATAATCCACCACAAGGGAAATTCTGCCCAGTCACAGACTTTCAAAGAGAAATGTTCATGCAACAAATACTTGGTTAATTCTCCCACCTAGATTCAACACATGGTCTCACAACCAGCAAGGGCTTCCTGAAAGGGACAGGAGATTTCACATTTCATCTACTCTCATCTATTGCTGTCAATAACCCCTCAAGGCAAATAAGGAAACGGAGACAAGTACATCCTCATCCTGTACTTTCTGGAATGTATGCATTCAGGGGTGCCTGGGTGGCTCAGTCGGTTAAGCATCCAACTTCGGCTCAGGTCATGATTTCATGGTTTGTGAGTTTGAACACCTCATCCAGCTCTGTGCTGACAGCTCAGAGCCTAGAGTCTGCTAAGGATTCTGTGTCTCCCTCTGTCTCTGTCCCACCCCTCTCATGCTCTGTCTCTCTCTCTCAAAAATAAACAAACATTTTAAACAGCTAAAAAAAATTAAAGAAAAGAATATGTGCATTCGGACGTTTCTAATATAATGCTAGCTAACAACTACAGCAGGAAAGAACAAAAGACAATTCTTTATCCGCTCTGTTCATATTTCTACTTTTAAAGCTTATGCTAAACCTACCAAACTACCCTTATTACAGTAGTTTTGAATACAAAAAATTGTATTCTCCAATGTTACACCAGTGCCCTGCAAACCAAGGTGATCGATTATTTCCAAGTGGTAATAATATTACTGGTAAAAATAGGCTTTAATTTGACAAATAATTAGCTTTGCATTCAGAAATGGATAATAAAGCACCACACTAAAAGGCAAACTGTTCTTTTTTCTTTCCCTGCTGTGGATATTAGGAATATTTCTTTAGTCGTATGAAACAATACACAAATCACTTATTTTATTACTTTCCCAAGACAGGGGGTCTCAATGATTGAAATACTCTTAAGCTAAGAATTTGCCTACCTAATTGGTGATTCAGAACTGACTCTGTTTTTCTGAATGTTAATGTTGGGAGTCCTTCTAAAGACCAACCTGCTTTTTACCTTTTAATATCCTTCCTGATCTGGCTTCTGACTACCTTTTTAGTCTCATATCTTACCTTTCGGCTTCTTGTGTTTCCTGCTTTGCCATCTTAGCCTTCTTTTGGGTTCCTGGGACAAGAAATGCTCACTTCTGCCATGAGGCCTGTGCACATACTTCCTCCCTCTTTCTGAATCAGTTGCCTTCACCACAGACCCCTCATTGGTGATGGTGAAATCTTCCCTTAGCCTCCAGGCCAGTAGTCTTTGTTTAGCATTTTATTTTAGATGTGGCATCTAACGTGGTGCTCAATACGCATACGAGAAACTCAATAAATACCTGCTGAATGAATAAATGTCTTTCATTTGGGGGGAAACTCATCAATCGTCTGGCATTTTTTCCAGATAGGGATCCAATCAATGCCATTCTAGCTATACCAGCCTTAGCAAACACCGAACAGATTACAAATTAATATCTATTAAGTCCTATGAGGCAATATATCACATCCACCCAATTTCATCTCCCCTGCTAAATGTATCTTTTGTTTAATGATGCAAATCTGATGGGGACATGGGATCAGGGTTCGTCAGCAGCCTATTGCAAGCAATGCACTAATGGAATTAGCTCTTCTGTAGGTTGGTAACTTCTGTAATAATGTTACCACAAGACAGAATGTGATGCAGAAATGGGCAGAGATGAATCACTTTATATGTCCACTGATTCTCCGGGCACTCTATCGACTCTGGGGAACTCTAAGTGCAATATCCAACAGAGTCCTAGGAAAAGAGAAGGTATTCTACCACCTAAAACCCTCTCTCCGACCCTGTGGTTCCTAAAGAAACTTCCACAAGTAGCAAAAATTGTCAACTCATGATCCACCATTTTTGGAAGACCTGCCTCCTCACACAAAAGCAGAATGTATGAAAAACCTTCATTAAGTTCACCCCACATACACACAAAATTTTCCCATGGTCTTAAAATAGCTGTCAAACTCCTCTGTACTCTTTTCTCCTACCACAAAATGAGACTAACATCCACTAACCTTAAAGGAATATTTCTAAAGTATGAATCAACAGAAGTGAGAAGTTATATATACGTGTTATTATAGAAATGTCTAAAATGATTAAGAAGGAATTTGTTTCAGCTTCACAACATCATGGAAAAGTTAGCAGAAATAAAATACTTCATGACATTTCTCAGAAAATAAAAGAGAAGAACATAAATTTCAGAGAAATAAGAAAGTGTCACCAAGAAAAATGCAGAGCAAAGATTGAAAATAGAACTTCTGAAACTTAAAAACAAACCTTTTGTATGCCTCGGTAACAGTAATGATAATATTCAAAATGATTAATAATAGAGCCAGTACTCAAATAATGTGAGTACAAGCAAGGCATTCATGGTTAATGTCACAATAATAGTAGAGTCACAACTTAATCTGGGATAGAAGGCTTTTTTTTTTTTTTTTTTTAAGAGTAAAGCCTATTAGGAAAACCGATCTTGCATCTTGTCAGGGCAATTGTGCTCTCTTTCTTCTCAGCTTCATTTATTGTAAACAATGGAAAAATGAAGCAGCATATTATTAGATTGTTTTCATTTTTCTTTGTTGAATTTTGTCTCCCCATGGCTAGTACATAATTTAATTCAAACCTTCACATAGACATAATTTTTAAGGCCTTCTTTTCCAAGTATATAGTTTCGGTTCCTTGGATGTCTGAACCAAATATTTGGACAACATTCTTAGGAAATTTAGTCATAGGTTTGAAATTGTGACCTACAGTCCACATCAGGCATGTAAACCATGACCTGTCTGCTCATATTTATCTAAGACGGCAGAATCGTCATCAATCACAGAGGATTATCTATTTTCTTCAAACAAGTTATGCAAGGTAGAATATACCCATTTTGCATGTGTAAAGATTCACATTGAATTTAGCATTCCCAAACCGAGAATATAGATTGTTGATCAGGTTCCTACTTTACACTTCAAGTAAATTTTCTCATCTCATCATAATCAAACTCCTCCCAAATGCAGGGATAGGCCTTGATTTCCAGGTTAAGAGCCGTCTTCTCTTCTTGGCAAAGTATGACTCTCTCTCTTTTTTTTAATTTTATTTCAGAGAGAGAGAGTGCAAGTGGGGAAGACAGTGGCGGGGGTGGGGGGAGGGAAAAGGGGGGGGGAGAGAGAGAGAGAGAGAGAGAGAGAGAGAGAGAGAGAGAGAATCCCAAGCAGGCTCCACACTCATCATGGAGACCGATGCAGGGCTCAATCCCACAACACTGGGATCATGACCTGAGCCAAAGTGAAGAGTTGAATACTCAACTGACTCAGCCACCCAGGTGCCCCTTGGCAAAATCTCTTTATCCTTGGTGAGAGGTTCTTAATGAGCTAACTTACATGTTTAGAGCTCTTGGGAAAAGAGGAAAAGAACATTTAAAGGTTAGAAGGCAATTCTTTGGCCTGGAATGACACAGATGGTAACTCCAATACACAAGAAGAAACGAAGAACCGGAAACGTAGGTAAATATGGAATGTTTTAAATGCATATTTTTTCACATTTCTTCCCTTAACTTCTCTAAAAGACATAAGGTTATATGAAGCAATAAATGTAACACTGTATTGTTAGATTGATAACAATAGATGTAATAAATGTAACAATAATAGCAGAAAGAAGGGGAAAGAATAGAGCCACATTGCAGTGAAGTTTCTGTATTTTACCAAAATTAAGTTAAAAAATAAAACTAAAAGTTAGTTCTTTGAAAAGTTCAATAAAATTGACAGATCCTAACTAGACTAAACAATAAAAAGTGGGTGGATAGAGGACATCAGCTACCACCTTCAGGTCAGAGAAGAAATCATAAGGTAAATTCAAAACATTTTCTATTGAATGAAAATAAAAACAGTACACCAAAATTTCTGGCACAAGGCTAAAGCAGTACTTACAGAGAGATTTACAGCTTTAAAGGCATATATCAGAAAAGAAAATTCTCCAATCAATAATCTATGCTTCTACTTTTTTTTTTTAATTTTTTTTAACATTTATTTATTTTTGAGACAGAGAGAGACAGAGCATGAGCAGGGGAGGGTCAGAGAGAGAGGGAGACACAGAATCCAAAACAGGCTCCAGGCTCTGAGCTGTCAGCCCAGAGCCCAACACGGGGCTCGAACTCACGGACCACGAGATCATGACCTGAGCTGAAGTCGGACACCCAACCAACTGAGCCACCCAGGCACCCCAGGTGCCCCTCTATGCTTCTACTTTAAGAGCCTAGTAAAAGAAGAGCAAACTAAACCTGACGTAAACAGAAGAAACAAAATAATAAAGGTTAGAACAGAAGTCAATAAAATAGAAAACAAAACGAAGAGGAAAAAGGCAATCTTGATCTTTCAAAAGATCAACAAGATTGACAAATCTTTAATTGAACTGAGGGAAAAAAGAGTGAAAATACAAGTTACCCAATTTAGGAATGAAGGAAGAAACATCACTACCAATGCTACAGAAACTGAAAAGATTTATGAAGAAAATTATAAACAGCTATGCCAAAAAATAAAACAAATGAGATGAAACAGACAGCTTCCTAGAAAATAATGAGCAACATGTTTAAATAGATATTACACAAAAAATAAACAAGTGGCCAATGCACATATGAAGGAAGATATGTTTAGTTTCATTGGTCATTTGGGAAATACAAATTAGTTAAAATACAAATTATTACAAACACAATTAAAGTCACAATGACATAGAACACCTACTAGAATGGCTCTAATCAGAAAGACAGTCCAAAGTGTAGGCAAAGATGTGGAGAAATTGGAACCCTTATTTATTGCTAGTGGGAAGGTAAAATGATACAGCCACTTTACAAAACATTTTGGCAGTTTCTTATGAAGTTAAATATAAACTTACCATATGATCCAGCAATTTCACTTTTTGGAACCCATCCAAGAGTAATGAAAACATATGTCCACACAAATATTTGTAAGTGAATGTTTTGTTTATAGCAGTATTACTCAAAATAGCCAAAACTGGAAACTATTCAAATGTTCACCAAGTGATGAGTAAATAAAAGTGGCACATCCATACAATGGAATACTGTTCAGCAATAAAAAAGGCACAAAGTAGTGATACATGCTACAGCTTAGATGAATCCCTAAATATTCTAATAACTAAAAGAAGCCTGATCCAAAAGAATGCATATTCTTTGATTTCATTTATATGAAATATCCAGAAAAGGTAAATTTGAAGAGAAATCATTAACATGCTTTCTTAGGTCAGGTGCGGAATAGAGGATTTTCTGAAAATGGTCAGAAGACATCGTGAGTACTGAAAATGTTCCAGAACTAGACTGTGTTCATATCATAGCAAATTTACACACACACACACACACACACACACACACACACACACACAACATACTGAATTGCACATTTACAATGGGGAAAATGGTACAGCATGTAAATTATCTCTCAATAAAGCTATATTTGTTTTAATGGCTAATAAATAATATGTAAAAGAAACACAAATGGCTCTGTTTGGATGAAAATGCCTGATTTCTTTATAAAGAATTATATATCAAAAGCATAATGAGATACAGTTTTTACAACTCAGGTTACTAAGATTAAAAAGCTTAGGGGCGCCTGGGTGGCGCAGTCAGTTAAGCGTCCGACTTCAGGCAGGTCACGATCTCGCGGTCCCTGAGTTCGAGCCCCGCGTCGGGCTCTGGGCTGATGGCTCGGAGCCTGGAGCCTGTTTCCGATTCTGTGTCTCCCTCTCTCTCTGCCCCTCCCCCGTTCATGCTCTGTCTCTCTCTGTCCCAAAAATAATAAATAAACGTTAAAAAAAAAAAAAAAAAGTTTATAACACACCCAACTGATAATGATATGGAGAATAGGCAGTCTTATTTATGGCTGGGAGGAATATTAATTTGGTATATCCTCTATGGAGAGCAATTTTGCTTTATCTATCAAAATTGAAAATTACATGTTCCTTGACTCAGTAATTACATTCCTACTCCCACTGATGCCAAGTGATGATGTACATTATATTTGGTACAAGCAAGAGATTGCAAACAATCCAAAAGTCCATCAATAGAAGACTGAGATAAATTGTAATAGAACCAATGAGTGGAATCTAATGCAGCTGTAGAAATAAACAGCTCTATTTGACCTATTAGGAAATGATCTGTACTCTTAGTGCTAAAAAGTAAAAGCAGAACGACGTGTAAACTGTATGTTACCATTGTGAGTATGAACAAATATAGTAATACATAGTAAAAACATTAAAGATATGTTCTGTGCTTGCTTGCTTTCTGGGAATAGAGGTGAGCTCCTTAAAAAATAGGGAAATGACAGAGGTTTATTTTCTCTGTCTACTTTTTTATACTTTTTCAGTTTTGATCATGTGCAAAATTCAAAAACAATACCATGTAAAGTATCTTTAAAAGAGGGCTCTGAAGCTGTAATCATCAAAACAGTATGGTATTTGCACAAAAACAGATACATAGACCAATGGAATAAAACTGAGAACCCAGAACTGGACCCACAAGTGTATGGCCTATTAATCTTTGACAAAGCAGGAGAGAGTATCCAATGGAAAAAAGACAGTCTCTTTAGCAAATGGGAGAACTGGACAGCAACATGCAGAAGAATGAAATTGGACTACTTTCTTATACCATACACAAAAATAAGCTCAAGATGGATAAAAGACCTAAATGTGAGACAGGTGACCATCAGAACCCTAGAGGAGAAAACAGGCAACAACCTCTCTGACCTCAGCTGTGGCAGCTTCTTACTCGGCATGTCTCTGAAGGCAAGGGAAATGAAAGCAAAAATGAACTACCGGGACCTCATCAAGATAAAAAGCTTCGGCACTGCAAAGGAAACAATCAGCAAAACTAAATGCCTTTAGTTTCAAACCAATGGAATGGGAGAAGATATTTGCAAATGACATATCAGACAAAGGGTTAGTATCCAAAATCTATAAAGAACTTCTCAAACTCAACACCCAAAAAACAGACAATCCAGTGAAGAAATGGGCAGAAGACGTGAACAGATACTTTTCCAAAGAAGACATCCAGATGGCCAACAGACACATGAAAAGGTGCTCAACATCACTCATCATCAGGGAAATAGAAATCAAAACCACACTGAGATACTACCTCATACTGGTCACAGTGGCTAAAGTTAACAACTCGGGAAACAACAGATGTTGGCAAGGATGTGGAGAAACGGGAACCCTCTTGCACTGCTGTTGGGAATGCAAACTAATGCAGCCAGTCTGGAAAACCGTGTGGAGGTTCCTCAAAAAAATTAAAAATAGAACTATCCGGGGGCGCCTGGGTGGCGCAGTCGGTTAAGCGTCCGACTTCAGCCAGGTCACGATCTTGCGGTCCGTGAGTTCGAGCCCCGCGTCGGGCTCTGGGCTGATGGCTCAGAGCCTGGAGCCTGTTTCCGATTCTGTGTCTCCCTCTCTCTCTGCCCCTCCCCCGTTCATGCTCTGTCTCTCTCTGTCCCAAAAATAAATAAACGTTGAAAAAAAAAAAATTTAAAAAAAAAAAAAAAATAGAACTATCCTAGGACCCAGCAATAGCACTACTAGGAATTTATCCAAAGGATACAGGAGTGCTGATTCATAGGGGCACATGTACCCCAATGTTTATAGCAATACTATCAACAATAGCCAAATTATGGAAAGAGCCCAAATGTCCATCAACTGATGAATGGATAAAGAAAATGTGGTTTATATATACAATGGAATACTACTAGGCAATGAGAAAGAATGAAATGCTGCCATTTGCAACAATGTGGATGGAACTGGAGGGTATTATGCTAAGTAAAAGTCAGAGAAAGACAGATATCATGTTTTCACTCATATGTGGAATTTGAGAAACTTAATAGAAGACCACGGGGGAAGGGAAGGGGAAAAAGTAGTTTCAAACAGAGAAAGGAAAACCATAAGAGACTTTTAAATACAGAGAACAAACTGAGGGTTGATGGGCAGGGGAGGAGGGGAAAATGGGTGATGGGCATTGAGGAGGGCACTTGTTGGAATGACGCTGGGTGTTGTATGTAAGCAATGAAATCATGGGAATCTACTTCCGAAGCCAAGAACACACTGTATACACTGTATGTTAGCTAATTTGACAATAAATTATAATAAAAAAAAGGGGGGGGGCTTTGAATAAGTGTAAGAGGGATATGGAGAGAGAGTACAGGGCTCATATTAAATGAAATGATCTTTCCATCTGATTATAGATATGAAACATTGAGACATTCATTAATACAATGGTTACAAATTCTTATTTGTCCCTAAAGCAATAACTACAAATTTGACTTTAAAATACTTATATTTGGGAGAAATTTCTATTTAATTGGAGGAATGTTAGTTAATTTGAAGTTGATTTTTTGCATAGTATAAACTGCTTTTAAAAAATTAAGCATGGCATTTTATTTTATTTTTTTTTTAATTTTTTTTTCAACGTTTATTTATTTTTGGGACAGAGAGAGACAGAGCATGAATGGGGGAGGGGCAGAGAGAGAGGGAGACACAGAATCGGAAACAGGCTCCAGACTCTGAGCCATCAGCCCAGAGCCCGACGCGGGGCTCGAACTCACGGACCGCGAGATCGTGACCTGGCTGAAGTCGGACGCTTAACCGACTGCGCCACCCAGGCGCCCCAAGCATGGCATTTTAAAGTAAATTTCCTTTTAAATTAAGGATTTATTCCTATGATTTTTAAAAAAAATCAGCCACTCAGAGTATTATTTGAAAATGCTGGAAGTTTAGACAATAATTATACTAAAGACTAAAAATGAGTCTTTGACACAAGCTTTGAGAGCAGAAATAAACGATTAATGGTAATTCAGCATACTTGAAGCAAGGATTTCCCCCTGGATAATCTCATATAGACATATGTTCCTTTTTGAACTTTATTACACAAATATTTCAAGGTCTCAAGCTTTTTTTGGTTGTCCTTTCTTTCTTGCCCAAAATGTTTTACTTTGCTATCCATGCTGCCCCTTCAATCAACTTTATCTCCTTGTAACTTGAACCTTTCTGATTAGCTTAACAAAACCTCCAACACGGCAATACTAACAAGCTGAAGAATGGCAGAGAAAATAAAATGCCAAAACTCACACAGAGTAGATGGGAAGAAAAGCTGGTATCATCATCTCTCGAAAGGGCCTTTTCTACCGCAGAACGTCCCCACTGTCTCCTAAAGATCGAAGACTAACCATTGACTCTGAGCCTCAAATGTTTTTCTCTTGTAAATACAGCCGAATTCACTTAGAATTTTCTCCCATGCCATTTAGCAAACATTAGTCAAGGGTCTGTATGTCAGAGATAGTCTACTTAGCATTAAAGATGGGAAAACAAATAAGATCCAGTCCCAAAGTGCCAGGAACTGAGAGTCCAATAGGGAAGTCAAACATGTACACACATGATTATAATAAACTGCTATTTGGGCAGTAACAGAAATGTGCACACAGTAGAGGGCATGCAAATAAGGTGATTAATTCTGGATGCAGAGGGAAGGTGCATGCATAGGGCTGATGATGTGCGAATAGGTTTTAAAAGATGAGTAGAAATAGGTTAGGTGCTCAGTGCAGAAAAGCACTCGCTGGCGGCAAGCAGGAAGCTGTGAAGCAGTATGATGTGTCAAGGGAAATGCCAAATAGTGATGCACTGACGAAAAATAAACATGCAGGGTGGTTACAATGGCAGCCATGGGAATGGGGGCCTAACCCCTCCTAGGTCCACTGTGCTAGCTTCTCTTCACTTACCTATGAAGCTGTGTGTTTCAGAGCCAGGAGAACTTTACAGAACTTAGGGAAATCCAGATGTTATATTGATATTTATAGGTAGCTTATAGGCTATAAATTAATATACCAACATCCCTTGCAGTATCGCCTGCCATGGCAAAGGGTGAAAACAACCTAGATGTTCATAATTTGGGGTCTGATTAAATAAATCATGACAGCTTCATAAAATCCAGTAGCATGCGGTTATTTTTTAAATTTTTTTAATGTTTATTTTTGAGAGAGGGAGAGAGACAGAGCGTGAGTGGGGGAGGGGCAGAGAGAGAGGGAAACATAGAATCTGAAGCAGGCTCCAGGCTCTGAGCTGTCAGCACAGAGCCCGATTCAGGGCCTGAACTCATGGACCGTGAGGTCATGACCTGAGCCGAAGTGGGATACCCAACCACCTGAGCCACCTAGGCACCCCATGCATGAAGTTATTTTTTAGAATAAGACTGTGTTACATGTATTCAAATGAATCTCACTCCAGTATATAATACCCAGTGGAAAAACAAAAAACAAGGGGCTGATCAGGCATCAAGCAAGGCACTTACTGTCTTTAAGTGGCTTCTGAAAATACATACACATTACTAGACTGTGATCTATTAAAAAAACAGCCCAGGAATTGATTCTCTCCCCCTACTCCCTTTCTTTCATCTGTGGAAATGAACAAGATTCTAAGTGGGACAGTGGGAGGAGAAGAGATAATGCAATCAAGAATTCATACTCAATTACAGATTGTCCCACAGAATTAACTATGGTCAACAAAAATACTCCATGTAACACTTCGGTCAGAGTTTGTACCAGCACACTGTTCTTTTGATCAACAAATAAAACCTTACTTTTACTTCTTCTGGGTATACGCACAACTGTGGTGGTGGTGGAGCCATGGGCAGGGGTCAAGGGGAATGTCAGGCTGGAAGACTGTATGTCTCCTGGAACACGGAGGCTCGGCCCTCCAAATACAAGAGTCTGACATCAGGGAATCAAGTGGTTCCATTTAACAAAAGCCTGATGCTAAAGGAGGGCAAAATGAATAGTGTGGACGTTTTTATAGATGCTGTAAGATTCTGCCGTACTGTGGATGTAGACTGCGTTACAATTATTCCTGTCTTGGCTAGTGTCGTTTTGAATTTTGTGCTAGCAAAACATCCTAAAATTTGGTATCTGTCATGTACCAAAAAGCTTGAGTCCACTGGGTAAAATCATCATCCTAGCTTTCAACACTAACGCTTTTAGACATTTGACCTATTCTAAATTAATCCTGAATCTAACTGTACATATCCATGGAAATAAGCTGAATTTAGGGAGGAAAAAAAATGTCTTACGGGTACAAGGGCAGGACCTGACCACATAATACCCAGAAGTAATTTGCAAGTGCACCAAGTTAATGTCCAGAGCTCTGTAGTCTGCTGTGAAGGAACCAAGAAAAGAAATATACTGTGCCCATCTCACTATACGCCATTTCATAAAACACAGCTGTAAATGCTATAAAGAGTTATGGGCCAAAACGGCATGGTCAGTTCCACCTATGCACTTTGAAGTTGGAGAGCTGGGCTCTGTAGATGTGTCGAGGAGAGGCAGTAACCGAGGACACGGCCTCCGCCTTGGCCTGACAAGGCTCTTCCCAGGCCCGTTGGGATGCCAGCTGCATCTGCCTACTCTTCAGCAGCAAGCCGCAGGTGAAGTTCCTCATTCTATAGACATCCTAGGTGCTAATGACCTCACTCTTTCTGATTAGTGACTTTCATTTCCAAGTTTCAGGGGACATATGGAATTTTTCCTGCTTTAACTCCTTTAAATAACAGTTCCTGCCTGAGGCTCCTGGGTGGCTCAGTCAGTTGAGCATCCAACTTCGGCTCAGGTCATGATCTCGCAGTTCGTGAGTTCGAAGGTCATGATCTTGCGGTTCGCGAGTTCGAGCCCCACGTCGGGCTCTGTGCTGACAGCTGGAACCTGGAGCTGCTTCAGATTCTGTGTCTCCCTCTCTCTCTGCCCCTCCCCTGCATGCACTCTGTCTTCCAAAAGTAAATAAACATCAAAAAAGAAAAAACAGTTCCTGCCCTAGTGGACTCCAGCATCCAGAAGGAGCCTAACACCACTCATTTGTCTGTTTGTACCTCCCTCCTTCTAACAGATTCCTCATTCTCATTATATAGTCCTCAGTTCACTCTCTGAACCAATTTCTGTTCAAGTCCTTAGCTGGAAGATTCAACTGGCCGCCTCGCAGAAGTCCAGTTCTTATCTCTTCTGAGGTTAGGTGTGATCTAAACTAGGAAATGTCAGGGCCTTTGTCTGGGTGACTTTAAGGTCATACACACTTGAGTCTTCCTGTGTAGATGATCTTTTTTTTTTAATTTTTTTTTTTTACATTTATTTATTTTTGAGAGACAGAGAGAGAGCACAAGTGGCGGGGGGGGGGCGGGGGGGCAGAAAGAGAAGGAGGCACAGAATCCGAAGCAGGCTCCAGGATCTAAGCTGTCAGCGCAGAGCCTGACACGGAGCTCAAAGCCACAAACTGCGAGATCATGACCTGAGCCAAAGTCAGACACTCAACCGACCGAGCCACCCAGGCGCCCCTAGATGATCTTTTTATATTTGTTCAACACTGTAGGCCATACAAGGACATGAAATACCATCATACCTTGAGCTTCTCCTTTGCTGTTTAAGCTTTAAACTTGTGATCATCCTCATATCTCAGCCCAAACGGTTTATGAAGACAAACTTCAAACACAAAAGGGGACTTTAGATGACTCCTTCTGATGAAGTTCCCTGGAAAGCAGTCTCTGAGACAAAGACTAGCTTGTGGGGTGTTTATTACAGAATGCTTTTGGAATCAGCACCTGTGGAAGGGGAAGGAAGGAACAAGATTGGACAATGGGAGAGGCTGGGCTGTGATGCAGTCCCAGCAAAGGGCTCAGTCAATTCAACCTGGTGGGAACTCAGGAACTGGAAGAGCCCTGAGAGTTGTTCTGACTTGGGGCAAGTGGACAGAGCCTTCACACTCCTGCCCCTGTTAGTCACCGAAGAGGACAGACCACTGAGGGACTGGGGGAAGAAGTCCTTGATTACCAAAGGGAAGGCTGGGCAGCAGTATGGCGTCTAAAATGGGACCATTTGGGACCCTTCCCTTTTCCTCATCTATTTCATCTGTTTCCTACCTCTGTTGCTTTGTCTCTTCTGGTTATAGACTTTCACACGTGCCTCTGCACCCTTCATGTCTGGCAAGTCTCCGCCAACCCCTCTCCCACATACATCCTGCCTATGGCTTCTTGGACCTTGGCACCCTGGCACAGTGGCTTTGCTCACAATCTCAGCTTTGCCATCCTCGGATTCTTTTCCTTTCTTGGGACCTCAGAATAGCCCCCTGTTAAAAGGGAAATTAGGTTGTGGGTTTTGTGGATCATCTAATTCAGAGTGTGCAAGGTAAAATACCTCCTCCACTGAGAAAACAATTCTTTCAGTCATTGAAAATAGGTTACTTCTTTCACTAAATTCAGGGGTTAGACAGAGTAAGGAAGGCAGGAAAAGATCCCTTATAGATTTTTAAGGTTCTTGGTACATAGCTCACACCAAGAGACTTACAATTTGGGGGTTCTGAATATCAAATATTCCAAGAGTGAAGCATAATTTTGGGACAATCCTGAAAATCTGAAAGATAAATTAGAGAGGATGATTAACCAAGGAGAGAGAATTTACTCTAAGCCCAGGCAAAGAAAACCTCCAGAAACGTATCTTTTCTTTTGAAAGGTCACCTGCTACTCTCTGTTACTATTTATCCTCAAATTTACTAAGATAGGTTCAATGTTTCAGCAAATATAATCATCTAGGAAAATGATATGGCCAACAGCTAGTTATGCAGCACCCCATGCACTAGTTAGAAAGGGGTATAAACTTGGCTCTGTTGGATTCAACACGGCATCAGTCTAGAAGTCAGAGATGAACTACTATTATTAAGACTTAATTGTAAATCCAGGAGACAAAGCTACTCATATTAAAATGCAATAAACTGGAGGCATTTTGTGTAATAGCAAACACTTTACAGGCAGCAGTAGCATTGAACTATCAGGGCAAGTCCAAGAACTCATGATCATGGTGATAATCTTAAATCATCAAAAAAAAAAAAATCATGATTTTTATTCATGCTGTTTAACAGAGAAAAAAAAAACAGAATGTTTTGTTTTCAATCCCTATTTGGATGGGTTAAAAGAAAAGAAAATTTAAAACAAGACACAGAGACAACTCTTCAAGGACAACTGGAAAACTGAATTGTGGGTACAGGCTAGGTGAAATATCCTGGGGTATGAGCCAAAATGTGTGCCAGTTACTAGATGGACAAAGGTCTACTGCTCCCAAAGGAGATTCACTCTGAAGCCAGAAAGGCTGTGGCATCCAGTCCTGCTGCAGGTAAAATGAAAGAGAGCTCACATGTGACTGCCTGGTCCTTGAGCTCTATTCAGAAACGCCCTCTTGCAGTAACACAGGAGTGTCCAGACAGCCCCCAAGTTGACCAGGCACTGACAAAGAAGACGAGAACCACGGACGGTCGTGCACTTGCTGGACAGGAATCAGTAGCCACATCTAGATCATGAAGCAGGCTTCTCAAACTACCTGAAATTTTGGGGGGAAATGGTGTGACCAGGGATGAGAAGGATCCCCCTATTTACAAACCCCATTCCTCATTCTCAAATTTACTCTCCGCTCAGATGCTTTTCCAAGGTCTCCTGGGCCATTGTGCTACCTCAGGGAAGCTCCCCTTCCCACCTCCAGCAAGGAGAATGGCCCTGGGAAATTAGGGTTACTGTGATTCTGCAAAGGTACTATTTGAATTGCTTTAATCTGCACTGATTTTCCAGCACTAACAAATGCCTCTCCAGAGTACACATCTACACTGACAAGGACAGGCTCCCAAGCCAAAAAAGGTATTGTTCCTCTTATTCACAGGACGACTTTCTATTACCCTTTTGAATCGACACTCTGATTGCAATCCCCACTGCCACAATCACAGTTCAGGCCGCTACCGGCTTTTGTTGGAATCAATGCTCAGCCTCCATCCCTGGTGAAAATTCTTTATGGGTTTCCCAATGCCTTCTAAATAAAACCCAAACTCACTTATAGGACATGAGAGGCTTTCCCTTGAGTCTGTGTTATAACTGTGCACTTACTTACATGTTGGTTTCACCATTTACTTGTGAATATCTTTGGAAAAATGGCCATGCCTTTATTCCTTTTAGTCTTAATGCCCTAGCTCCTGAAACACTGAGCAGCAGCCTGAATTCATGCCCACAGAACAACTGGCAATCAGTCCAAGGTTCTCTGAATCCGTGGGCAAGGTGCTGAGCCTTAGGGTATAACATGGTACATTTTAGCCTCCAGAGAGACAGCAAGTGACAACCTCACTGTAAAATGCCATGGCATTTACCTACCTTACAGGCTTCTTGCAAGGACGTAATGGGATCATGCGTGTAAAGGTCCTAGGTCACTGCTGGCACATGGTATTTATTCAGTCACTTCTCTTCTCTTGGCCTCAGTTTATAATCTGTAAAATTAAAAAATTAAACTAGGTGATTGCTAATGTCCCTTCTATCTCATAATGAGAGATTTTAGCACACGATTATCAGTCATTGATAGGGAAAAGAATGAAAATCAGTCAAGATAGAGAAAAGCTGGACAACGCAACAAAGTTTATATAAATACTGTGAGGAGGTACGTAACCTGAGTGCCATATGCAGAATCCCACACCCAACGCCTGCAGAGAATACATTCAAGTGCGTGTGAAAAACATACCAAAACCAACCCTATGTTGGGTTAAAAATAGTATTATACACAGCAACAGAAACTGAAAGAAATATGGCCACATGCAGCAAGATAGATGAGTCCTTTAGACATTAACCTAATGAAAAAAAAAAAAAAAAAAAGCCAGAGGGATGCCTGAGTGGCTCAGTCGGTTAAGCATCCTGAGCATCCGACTGGCTCAGGTCATGATCTCACGGTTTGTGAGTTGGAGCCCCGCATCGGGCTCTGTGCTTACAGCTCAAAGCCAGGAGCCTGCTTCGGATTCTGTGTCTCCCTCTCTCTCGGCCCCTCCCCCACTTGCACTCTGTTTCTCCCTCTTTCAAAAATAAACATTAAAAAAAAATTTTTAAGCTAGATATTTACATAAAGCTAAAAACAAACAAACAAACAAAACAGGCAAAATAGGTCCAATGGCATCAGAGGTCAGGATCGTGGTTACTGGGAAAAGTGGGCAATAAGGAAGGTTTCTGGGGTTCTATTTCTTGATCTGGATAGTGGTTAAATGGATATGTTCACTTTGCGTTAATTCAAGGGGTACACTGATGATGATGCCATCAGTAGAAGTTTATCAATGACACCAAAAAGAAAAAAAAAAAAGTGTGACTAACATGCCCAGCTAGAAAGTGGTGAACCTGAGATTTGAATCAGGTGCACAGGGCCTCACCCTCCTCCAGGTGTCTACAAGGGCCTTTGCGTGAACAGCAAGCTCCGCTGTTTGTACCTCAGCCCTGTACATTTTCTGAAAGCTCTTCTCAGCTTCTCAGGCTCTCCTCCACTACTATAGAAGGCCCCTGTCTCAAGGAGAAAGAAGGCATCAGTTTGGGATTCATGTCCCTATGCCCTCTTTCCATTCAGGATTTTGTCTCTTTATGACTTCTCTGAAAAATAACGGACTTGGCGATTGCCTGTTCTTTACGGCCAACAAATTATTTTGTCAATATATCATCTAGTCCGAAGGTTCCTGCAACAAGGAATTCTACCATCACAAGAAGTGACACGAAAACTTACTCCATCTTTTCGCCAAGAGTTATTTCATTTATTTTTTACATTATTCAACAAATACTCATTGGACACCCTGTGCAACAGAGGCACAATTCTAGGATAGATGCAGTGTTGAATAACTTATGGTATTTGCATCAACAAAATTAAACTAATAATGCGTCTTCCTCGCTAAGATTAGATAATGTACCACACAGCTTAATGTTTGGTAGACAGGAAATGTGAAATATATTTTAGTCATTACTTGTGTGTCTTTTATAACTTAGACATCTTCATCAGTGTCCCCAGTTCAAGAGGAGAAAACTGGACTCCATTTTAATCATCTGCTGTACCTTAGCACAATATAAAAGGAAAGAGAGGAAAGAGGAAGGTATTTTTAATTTGGACCATTTGGAGTACATAAATGGTCAAAGCAATAAGACATCCTAATTCTACTCATAACAAACGATCCGGCCAAAAGCCTGTGAAGACCCTTGTCCCTACCTCCCTGCCACTCTGCAGAAATCACGGAAGGCTGAGCTATGTCTCTGGCTTCATCAGGTACTGTAGGGCCACTTAAAGATGACAAATTGGGAAACCCAGAGGGGTTGTCCCTCCAGAACCTCCGGTTGTGAATTACATAAACATGTTGCTCTACAGGGGCGATTCCCTGACTCGCCTTTATTAGATCACGTCTTTCACTCCTGGGTTACCTCAACCTCTACTGCTTGCACTTTCTTAGCAGCTAGCCTGACCCCAGGGCACCTTTGTTTTATGTTAAAAAATAACTTTGCAAAGCTGGAGTGTGTGGCCATGTAAACTCCAGGATTATCACTGCTAGAATTCAAAAGGGCTTTCCTGGCCTGCCTGCGCGGCCTGCTGTTACATGACGAGAACACAGTGCTGGGCTGGGGCTTCCCTTCTAGAAGCCGCCGCGTGTCCCCGTGAGGAAACGTGTCAGAACAGAGGTTTTGCAGGCTAAAAATACACGACCAGATTTCAAAATAGCAGTCAGAAAGCATTCCACAGCAACCTATTTTGTCCACTTGGTTCCCCTAGGAAAAGAACATTCATGCCTGTGATTCGTCCCTCATTGAATTTGGATCAAATTTCTGAGCTCTGAAATATACTACTAGCATAATAAGGTTAAAGAGACACCTTGAGGATTATCTACCAGACATTAGCGAGCAGCTTTCCAAAATTATATACTGCAAGTGCTCTAGACAGAACCGCAAATTTGCATTCATTTCCTCTATATTTGTAAATGGTCTCTGTTCAACCAACATCCATTACTCAACACATCACGGAGCCAAAAAGACATAATTATGGTCTGCTGCTTCTCCAGAGAAAGATTTCCCTTGAAAGCCAAAACAACAACAAGAAAACACTAAAAAAGGAAGACCAAAAGAGTTCAAATTCTTTTAGATCACATAAAATCTGAGAATATTCTCTGCTGTCATTACAAGTGATACATTGCTGTGCTAAAAATATGTTTGGGATGATGAATGTTACTCGTCATGATCTGATTCAAGAGGATCACGTTCAGGGTGTCCAACACCGCAAGACTATACAGAGTCCCAGGGTGGATCTGAGATTCTGGGAGGTTAACTG
The DNA here is from genome assembly GCF_028749965.1 of Puma concolor. Classification (NCBI taxonomy): domain Eukaryota; kingdom Metazoa; phylum Chordata; class Mammalia; order Carnivora; family Felidae; genus Puma; species Puma concolor. Next base: position 16,367,761 of record NC_141675.1, read on the forward strand.
AGGCAAACAGCCAGAGGACAAGGCCAGTGGGGTCCCCTACTTCTGTAAGCCCTCTGACCCCAAAGACTGGGCCCTGAGCGTGCTGCGTCCCTGACATCTGTACGATGCTCAGCTCAGGGCCCGTAATGCATGGGTTTTGAACAAAGAATTAATGAATGGCAGATATTATAATAGATTATAATATCTAAAGCAGAATTTATCAGGGGAGGGAACACATCACTGTTTTCACTTACATTATACACAAGAGTGTCTGAATACAATAACACTACCTCTGAGACTGCTGATGCCGGACGTGGGTTTTTATCCCCTACCCCAAGCAGTTCTGTGATACCAGCTGGATGTCCTACAAATGAACTCAATTCTGACACTGTCCTAGAGACAGCATCAAATCCCACAGGTTAAAGTCTTGGTCCTACAGGATTGCCCCTCCCCACCTGAGACGCTAATTTCAAGTTCAGGCTATCACCTGTGCTTCTGAGCAAAGGACCACAGATCAGAGGTTACCATGACCCTCTCCTCAGGTTTGATTGCTTTGCTAGAGTGGCTCACAGAACTTAGGAAAATAGTTTACTTACAAGATTTGTTATAAAAGGGAAAAACAAAGAAGAGGCAAATGAAGAAATTCATGGGACAAGGTATGTAGGACGGGACATGGGGCTTCATGCTTTCTGAAGCGAAACTCTCCCTACATCTCCACATTTGCCAAGGAAGTTCCCCAAACCCAATCTTTGGGGTTTTTATGGAGCCCTCCTTAAGTAGGCAGGCATTGATCAAATCATTGGCCATTGGTGAGTGAACTCAGTCTCCAGCCTCTCTCCTCTCCCTTGAGGTCAGAGATGGGGCTGAAAGTTCCAACCTTCCAAACACATGGATGGTTTCACTAGTAACCAGCCCCCATTCTTAAGTTACCTAAGTAGGGGCTTTCCAAAAGTCGCCTCATTAACATAACAAAGACACCTTGCCTGCTCTTAGCACTTAGGGAATTCTAAGAGCTCTGTGCTGGGAAGTGGGAGGAAGACCAAGTATATATTTCTTATTATAAATCACCGTATCATAGTCGCTCTTAACATTTGGCTGGATAACTCTTTGTTGTAGGGGGCTCTCCTGTGTGTTGTAGGATGTTTCGTAGAACCCCTGGACTGTGCCCACCTACACCAATCAGAAATGAAAATCAAAAATGTCTCCAGATATTGTCAAATGCCCCTTGGGGGCAAACTCACCCTCAGTTGAGAACCTCTGGATATAAAGGAACAGGGTAGAATATCTAGGGAGATCCTCAGACAGGTTTGACAGCATGAACTTTCCCAAGGTGGTTAAGGTTTGGGGACAAACTCTTGTCTCCAAAAAAGACTTGAGAAGTATATTAGTACCCTACCTATTAATTGAAAGTGGTCTAACCCAAAGTGGCTTAAGCAATAAAAGATAACCTATTAGAATAGTACCTAAAAGTGCAGAGATAGTTAACTTCAGGTAGAGTGGGATCTAGGAGCTCAAACACTATGATCAGAACTCTGTTCCTCTCCCTTCTGTCTCTGCCCCTCCGCCTCTCATGCTCTGTCTCTCTCTCTCTGTCTCTGTCTCCCTGTCAAAAATAAATAAACACTAAAAAAATTAAAAAATTTTAAAAAAGGGGGGCGCCTGGGTGGCTCAATCGGTTAAGCGTCCGACTTCAGTTCAGGTCATGATCTCGCAGTCCATGAGTTCGAGCCCCGCATCAGGCTCTGTGCTGACAGCTCAGAGCCTGGAGCCTGCTTTGGATTCTGTGACTCCTTCTCTTTCTGCCCCTCCACCTCTCATGCTCTCTCAAAAATAAATAAACATTTAAAAAAAAAAAAAAAGAACTCCGTTCCTCTCCATTGCTGGACTCCTCTTTCCTGATGGCAAAGTGCTCACCCCTCCAGTCTACATCTTACCAGCTTAGAAACCAACCCTGATAGGAAGAGAGCTTCTCTTTCTCAATAGTTCTAGAAAGGAAAAAAAAAAAAAAAAAAGATGCTCCCAGTTGATGCTTTTTGGACCAATTAGGTCACGTGTCCATCTGTAACTAATCAGAGTTAGGAAATTTAGGAGTTGTGGAACATGCCAAGTGGTTGGGTCTGAGTCGTGCCACTCCTAGATCAGGGAGCAAGGAATAGGCCAGTCCCACCCCAAGTACCTGGATTTACCTTGGGAGGCATATGGTTACCTAAAGAAACTCAACATGATGATACCCTAAGGGGTTATAGTAGGTACTGGGCAGGTAAAACAGTGTAAGTTAGTGGCCTAAATCTGGAAACACTAAGATACCAAATCAGAAACCAAAGCAAGGGCTCCTGTGCCAGTGTAAATACAGAGCCCCAGTGATGGCCTCAGGGTATGAGCTGCTCAGTTAGGGTACTACTTATAACTATATTTTCTCTGAAACTTTCCTAGATCTGTGAGTACTTATTAAACATGAAGAGATTTATGCATTCAAATAGCAATATTTAATCTTTCCCCCTGCCTGGCCCTGTTTGTGTACCTTTGCTTTCCTTCTTGCCCTTTCTAAAGATCCCCTCCAGTAAATTCAGACTTGGAACAGCTCCCTCCAGCTGGATGACAGACACTTTCTATTTTGTGCTGCTCACAGATACTGAATTATGGGTCATGGAGTGGGATCGCCTAACTGCCAACACCAGGTTGAGGACAGAGAAGGGAGACTTGTAATATCTTGCCCTGGTAGCATCTGGAGGAGATTTCCTCTTGCCCTAGCTGGTGAGCATTTCACATCCAGAAACAGAATGATGACCTCTGATAACTTATAGAAATTGTGGTCTCCCTGACATGACCACAGGTGCTGTTTTTGTTTGCTTCAATGCTAATCCCTTTCATAAATCTTACTGAGCATTTCTCTACAGACTATAAAGTCACATCAATCTCAGACGACATGTTATGTGGAATATGAGAAATCCAGCAACTGTCCTTTATAAACTTTTAGCTTTTTATTTTTTTTTTAATGTTTATTTTTGAGAGAGAGAGAGAGACGGAGCATGAGCAGGGGAGGGGCAGAGAGAGAGGGGAACACAAAATCCAAAGCAGGCTCCAGGCTCTGAGCTGTCAGCATAGAGCCTGATGCTGGGCTCGAATTCACGAACCATGAGATCATGACCTGAGCCAAAGTCAGACACTTAACCGACTGAGCCACCCAGGTGCCCCAAATTTCCCCAAATTTTATTCTCATTATGTGACAACAAGCTGCAGGAATTCACCTGGAAATGTGAGGAGTCTGGGCTGTTCTCATAAATTTAAGGCAGTTATTCATTAAATGGAAGTTCTTTGAGGACAGCAAATTTGTTTGCTGAGGGCATCTGAAGTCTGTGGAGGGACAGGGCTTGTGCTGACAGCAGTCTGGATCAATGGCTGCCCATCGAAGGGTTTGGCCCACTCTGAAGACTAGAATCTTGGATCCCCAGTGTTTACCAAGATCAATATCTGTGATAAGACTTGGAAGAGATTCTTTAAATGCATGCATTCCTAAGAGGATAAAAGTAGACTTTTTAATTTATAAGCATAAGGACGGACATTCAGTGGATTCTAAGACGAGCCCAGGTTTCTCCTTTATTAGGGACCTGTTAACAACTCTGAACTTCTGTGATAATTGCCTCGTTTGGATTCTTCTATTTTGCAAGTTTGCTAATGCTCTTTGACATATCAAGTAAAGCCTTGTCCTGCTCTCTTCTCTATGAAGGCATTACATGGCAGTGAACTGCAAAGACTTCAGACTTGTAGAGTCACACAAACCTAGTTTGGAATCTTTGTTTTTGCCTCTTGCAATTTTGTGACCTGGAGCTCATTTCACATCTATTTTCTTATCTCTGATCTGTGGGCACACCTATTTGATAGCATTGTGCTGAGATTTACTTAAGAGGCACATGTAACGTTTGGCACAGAGTAGGAGTTCATGGTGGCTATTGTATTATTTTAGGGTCTTTGCTTACTATTTGAAAATAATCCTTGGCCTCTGTGTCTGCAAGCACATAACATTCTTTTTCAGGTAATCTTTACAGAGGATTTGTCTCTCTACCACTCATGGTAAGCTCCTGGCCACCTTCTTTATTTATTAACTAAGGAAAAAACTGGGGTCTCCCTCCTTGGTATGTGGCCACGTCCAACAGTGCAGTATCCCCCATGCCCAGGATCGCTGCTAACTTTGGCCAATATAGTGTTGCTGTCTGAGTAACACCTCCACGCATCCCACAAGAAGAGCATGCCAGGGATGTGGCAATCATGCCGTACCTGATATGGTATTGGTTGTGTAATTGTTTAATGTGATGCTAACAATCGTTATATACACACATATCTCAGGGGGTCAAATGCCATTTGCCTACCAAGTGAACAGAATCCACTAGTTAAAGGGATTCTAGTTAAACAATCCCTAGTTAAAGAGACCCAGACAAAGCTATGATTCTTTAGGGGTCCTGTGCATATCTTCATTACGCATGCTTGGAATTTTTAGCATCTGATTACGTGGCTTGGTTTCATGGGTGATCACCCTCATCTTTCATGTGTATATTCAACTCTAAGCTTAGTCCTCAGGGTTTTCTGTTCTGTTACAGACCTCATCTTAGGAAATTTCTAAGCAATCAACTTCTTTAACAAACATATATTGAGCACTCCCTATGGGTAAGACTCTATGCTACGTGCCGAGGATACTTATATAAGTGAACCACTGCTGGAATGCAACACAGAATACACTAGTTTATATAATAAATGCGTTGCCTCTCATGTCTGATGCTAACACTGCCATACCTAGATAAAGGCAGGGGGCATGTCCAGACAGGCATGACCTTACGTGCACAAGATTCCCCTCATGGCCAGAGAGCTAGCTGAGCAAATGGGGGAGAATGTGCTAAGGGATTCAGTTGCTAAAGGAGTCAGGAAGGACGATAGCACAGGGGTCAAAGGGTTGATTACATATTTCTTGGTTCATCTAGATCTTAGTTTCAAGGTTGTCACAAATGATTCTTCATACGTGAAAGAGATTTATGACCACTGCATTCATGATCACTACTGGATAATTCTCTGACAGGCACAGGAGACAGAGACTGAGTTCGGAAAATAACCTGACTTTGCCCTTTACCAGCCATTCCTTTCCTACCCTTTGATTTCACACCAGCATTGTCTTTGATATTGTGATGGTTATTCTTGTTGTTGCTTTTCTTTTTGTTAAGGAGTAAGAATTTGTCTTCTGCTTTCTTGCTTTGAAATGACAACTCCTTGTAGTGTATTTAATAAGGGCTAAGTTAAATTAATGCAGGAATTGGGACAAGGAGAATTTTTTTGGAAAGTACATGTTTGGGAATCCTTAGGTAAGCTAAGGATGTAAGAAACCCTGAGGCTACCCCAGAGAAAGACATGCTCCTTATATTGACCACAGTTGAAACTCTACCAGGACTGTTTTTATAAACAGCATAAATCTCAGATAACACAATTATGGGTTCAAAGCTGTTTGTCATTGTATTTGATGGAGACATACAACCTTCTGCTTCTAATCAGAATTTAAGAAGCAGGTACCAACAGGATTTACAGAAAGCAAGACATTATCCTGGACACCAACACAGTCTGTCTCTTTTATATCCAGTCCAGAACGGAAACAGATGTGGCATCACTCTGCTTCTGTTCAACTCCAGTGCCCTCTATGTGTTACTCTTGACCCCAAATTTTGTTACACTGTCAACTAAAGTCCAAAAGGTGAGCTTTGAACTGGTCATCATCAAAAATCTTCATTATTTTGGGGGGCACCTGGGTGGCTCAGTTGCTTAAGTGTCTGAGTCTTGATTTTGACCCAGGTCATGATCTCACAGTTTGTGAGAACGAGCCCCACGTCAGGCAATGTGCTGACAGTGCAGAACCTGCTTGGGATTCTCTTTCTCTCCCTCTCTCTCTGCCCCTCCCCTGCTCACACATTCTCATTCTCATTCTCTCTCTCTCTCTCTCTCTCTCTCTCAAAATAAATAAATAAGCATTTAAAAATCTTTATTATTTTTATTATTTTTGTCTGGGCTTTCCCAGAAACAGATTTTGTTTGGGTTCCCTAAGATAAGAACTTGAGTGTGGAAAGCTTATTTAGGAAATGAGGGGAATATAAATAGGAAGTAGGGAAGTGATGGAGGGAGAGAAGGCAACCAATAAAAGTGTTACAGAGCCAGCTACCACAGTGGGCAACCTAAGCTTAATCCTCTGGAGACACTATGGGAAATATTGTAAAATTCACACCAAAGAATTTTCTCACATTAAGTGTTATGGGTTGAATTATGTACCCCAAACAGATATGTTGAAGTTCTAACCCCCAGTACCTCAGAATGTAAACTTATTTAGAAATAGGGTCATTGTAGATGTGATTAATTCAGTAAAGATGTGTTCACCCTGAATAAAGTAGGCCCTGAATCCAACATGATTGATGTCATTATAAGAAGATGATATGAATTGGGGCACCTAGGTAGCTAAGTCAGCTGAGCACCTGTCTCTGGATTTCAGCTCAGGTCATGATCCCAGGGTCGTGGGATAGAGCCCCAGTGTCAGACTCCATGAGGAGCATGGAGCTTGCTTAACATTCTCTCTCTCTCTCTCTGCCCCACTTGCTGTCTCTTTCTCTCAGAAGAAGAAGGAGGAGGAGGAGGAGGAGGAGGAGGAGGAGGAGAAGGAGAAGGAGAGGAGAAGGAGAAGGACAAAGAGAAGGAGAAGAAGAAGGAGGAGGAGGAGGAGGGGATGGAGAAGGACAAAGAGAAGGAGAAGGAGAAGGAGAAGGAAAAGAAGGAGGAGGAGGAGGAGGAGGAGGAGGAGGAGGAGGAGGAGGAGGAGGAGGAGAAGGAGAAGGAGAAGAAGAAGAAGAAGAAGAAGGAGGAGGAGGAGGAGGAGGAGATGTGAAGCTAAGAGGGAAGAATGTCATGTAAAGATGAAGACAGAGATGGACTCATACAGCTACAAGCCAAGGAACACCAAGGATTAATGGTGACAGCAGAAGCTAGGATAAGGCAAGGAAAGGTTCTACCCAGAGTCTCAGAGAGAGCATGGTCATGGTAACACCCTGATTTTGGACTTCTAGCCTCCAGAAATGTGAAAGAATAAATTTCTGTTGTTTTAGGGCCAGTTTTCATACTTTGATAGGGAAGTCCTAAGAAACGAATACACTGAAGGACGTGGGATATTTATACACTACCATCAGTCACTGGTTGAGGACTGGTTGAGGACTGCTCAACCAGTGACTGATGAGAGTTCAGCCCACAGCACTTCTTGATCTTCACACACAGGCTGAGCAGCTTTTTGAGGTTCCAGAACAATCCTCAGGCATAGAGATCCAGTTACTGGCAGCTGGAAGTCCACCAAGTCCCCAGGCAAGTGGCAGAAAAAGATAGAGAGATTTGAAGCCTGAGAAGGACTCAATGCATTCTCACTGGTTTGAAGACAGAGGGGGCACTTGCCCCTAGAAATAATGAATGGCCCCCACTGACAGCCAACAAGAAACCAGGCTCTACCAACAACCTGCATGGACTTGGAAGTGGATTCCTACCCCCAAGCTTCCAGATTAATGCCAGTTAGCCTGGACTTTGGCCTTTTGAGACCTATTATGGCCGTCAAGTTCTGATGTGGTTTGTAATACACCATAGATATCTGAAACAAGGACTTTTATGCCTTTTGGTTACAGTTGAAATACTTCTCCAGATTGGTTATGTTGTATACATTATCTCTAACCTCACAAAAACATTGAAAAGTGGCTCCTGTATAATTAGCCCCATTTTGCCAATAAAAAAATTGAGTTTCACATAGGTCAAGCAACTCATATATATTTACCACCACTGTCCCCATTATTTTTACTCCTGCCTTTTAATGATAAAACAATACTCAAACCTCTACTTTTAGCAAATCATTTCCCAATTTGTGCCAAGTAAAAGAACTCTGGTGTGGTCGCTGACATGGGCTGGGCTTCTTGCCCCAGGGGAAGGGAAGTGTCACTGTTGTATGGCTTAGATGGGCACATGACCAAAAGCATGTTGACCTCTCCAGGAAATCAGTGGGAAGCAGATGCCCTACAGGGAAGCAAGGGTCCACCTACCGCTCACCATATGTCAAGCGGTGACAGGTCAGCATTTGTCTAAGAGGTAGGCATTCTGAGAGTTGTCACCTGGGAGCATATGGCAATTGGGATAGAAAAAAAAAAAAACAAACCCCCTAACATGTCAGGTGTTAAACACCAGTTGCCAAAAATATATATTGTTTATGACAGCTTTTAATTTCTGGAGAATCATGGAGAGGCATATTCCCCCAGGCAACTTTGTGGAACTACAATTATACTCAATAAGCTGCAACAACTAAATGCAGCAAAATGGCCGGCCCTACAGTCGTAGGATTGTTCCATGCTCCTAAAAATACGGCCCCAAATAATTACCTAGGCCATCATATATTATCATCCAGACAAACAGAAAAGCAGACAAATGATTAGAACAGACACTTCAAAAAAGTAGGTATCCAAGTGGCAAACAGATATATGAAAAGGTGCTCAATTTCATTAGGCATCAGGGAAATACAAACTGAAACTCCATAGAGACACCATTGACAATCCAACCAAATGGCTAAAATGAGAAAGACCAACAATATCAATTGTTGACCTGGGATGGGGACCGACTGGAAATTTCAAATATTGCTGCTGGAAGGAGTATAAATTAGTACTTTAGGAAAATGTTTTAGCACTATTTACTAAAGTTGAATGTCCCCTGACTATATGACCTAACAATTCCACTGTCAAGTATACCCAACAGACATGTGTGTACATGTTCCCAAATGACATATAAACGAGCGTTCAGACATTATGATGTGGTGCTTGAAAATCAACACTCCACATATGAGACCCAGTAGACAGCTTCTTGGTTCCTATCAGGTTGTAACACATGCTCTCTATTTGTAGCGTACTGAGTTATCCAGCCATGAGTTAGGCAGGTAGGGATTAGAATAATGGCTGTACCATTTTATTAGCTATGTGGCTTTGGATACTTATGCATCAGTTTACCTGTCTTTATTTTTTTTTTTTTAATTTTTTTTTTCAACGTTTATTTATTTTGGGGACAGAGAGAGACAGAGCATGAACGGGGGAGGGGCAGAGAGAGAGGGAGACACAGAATCGGAAACAGGTCCAGGCTCTGAGCCATCAGCCCAGAGCCTGACGCGGGGCTCGAACTCCCGGACCGCGAGATCGTGACCTGGCTGAAGTCAGACGCCTAACCGACTGCGCCACCCAGGCGCCCCAGTTTACCTGTCTTTAAAATGTAGGCCAGAGCAATACCTATTTCATTAGATTGTAGTAAGAACTCATGATGCTAATGTAAATATAGCAGTTAGAACAGTGCTTAGCACATAGTAAATGCTCCATAAATTCGATGCCATGTATCAAGCCATCTCTCTTTCCCTATTTATACAGCTGTATGTTCAGGTATGTTTCAGACATACTCAAGCAGGTTCAGCTAAAGGTGAACTTCAGATGAGCACTTCAGTCAACGGACAGGTAAGCATCCAGTGATATCGTAAAAATCAAATCTGTTAATTGATAAATGTTGACATTAATAGGTGACAGAGGAATAACTTTATAAGGATGAATTTATTTATGAGCATATATCTTGCTAATATTTTTTATAAGATTGGAATGTTGATAACATGCTTCATTAAGCATATGTGATTTTGAACTCAATAGCGTACCTAAAATACTTACATTAATTGTATGCACATATAAACATTTGTTTCATCAAGATTTTCTTTTATTTTCAGCACTACTAATTTAACCGAAGGTTTACAAGTTTGAAGGAGTACAGAAGTTGTAGGATAACCTTGAGGTCTTAAGTTCAGATGTCAGATCACAGAAATGATATAAAAGTTTGTGGCAAGGAAAATGGATACATAGCACTAAAGAAATAGGAGAAAAATTGGAAGCAAAAATGAAGGAGTAATATACTTGGATAAACCCAACAGAAACACTAAATATCAATGATCAAGCTACAATAATGTGGAAAACATAACTTTTTTTTTTTTTGCTTGCTTCAACTATAAACCCGGCATGTCTCATTCTCTCTGATAAAACATGCCTCTAATATTCATTTTCTAGCTCTTGAGTCCTTCCAGTGACTACCAACAGTGGCAGGGACAGACTTTTGATAGAATCCATTTGTACCTTCCAAGATAATGTTAATATTTTGCTCTTTCAGGAATGCCAGCATTGAAAAAAGAAAGTCCCTGAATGACAGCTATGCAGCAGCCTCAGGAACAAGTCCTAGAGGGAGAAAGAGGACACAGGGCTCAGCACAGACTTCTCCAGAGAAAATGGAGTCAATAGGTTAGCTGAGATGCTAGGGTATGTGGAGAAGAGCTTTACATCAAGGGCGGAGACTGGGGTGGGGAGAGAGGGAAGCACAGGACTAATGACAGCCAAAGATTAAGCAACAGAAAAGATGGAGAAATTATTAAAACACCAAGGGAAAAATAACTAAAAGAAAAAAGCAATCATATTACACAAGTTGAGTTGGCTCAGCTGGGAGTAATATTTGCATAGATATAATAATGAAAGCACAGTACTGATTTAATACATTATGACAAGACTATGTCGTACTAGGAGAGTCAAGGAGGAAGGAAGAGTGTGACAGGGACAAAGAGAGGACATGAATGTGTCAGTCTGGTTTAGGATATGTGGGTAAGAAAACAAAACTTTCTCTTAGCAGAAAATCAAAAGGTAGCAGTATAATTATATTACATATGGAGGTACTATCCAAAGAAAATCCAAGAGTTTATAGCGGCTATATTCAGAGGTAAGAATGGCAGGATTTGAGGGAATCTTTTTCATTATTAGATTTGCAGTATTATTTCATTTCGAATCTATGTATCTATACTATTCTGACATTAAAAAAAAACACTAAATGAACAAGGGGTTAATCTTTGGACTCAGTCTTGATTCTGAAAAGAACAACATGGCTAGTAGTGTTTATAATAAAATAATGCATAAATTAAATGTATTAATATATTGTAAATAACTATTTGGTTCCACTCAGTGGCTTACATGATACTCATAAAAGCATGGTCACCAGCCTGGTCCCCAATTAGTCAAAGTATGCCAGAATTAAGATACAAGAAAAAGGTACACCATGATTAGACTGCTATCATTTTTATTTAGGGACCAATGCTAAATTCAGTATTTAAGAATATAATAGCACTTAGTAATATAATTTGACAGGATTGTTGCATTATGTTTGTTTTTCCAGAGTAGCCTCTTAGCTCTTCACCATTCTTAACAATTTTGACTTCATTTGAATATCCTATGAGATAGTCAATCCCCCTGGCTCTCTCCCCCAGTCACCCTAAGGATAGATAGAATCTATTTTATCTATTTCACTTGCAGCCTGTTGGCACACCTGCTGACACTCCCTTGACCAAATGCGGCCAAATAAGGTCCTTCAGGAACACACCTCCTTCTGCTCACCGCTGTGTCCAGGGAGTATGAGCAAGAACATGAATGAGAAAGTAATGAAAACTTGCTTTTGTTTGTCTCATTGCTTGTGTGCTCACATGGTGAAAGAAACAGAACCTAGGGGCACCTGGGTGGCTCAGTTAAGGTCCGATTTTGGCTCAGGTCATGATCTCACAGTTCACGACTTCGAGCCCCTCGACAGGCTCTGTGCTGACAGCTCAGAGCCTGGATCCTGCTTCAGATTCTGTGTCTCCCTCTCTCTCTCTCTCTCTCCCCTTCCCCTCTGCTTGTGCTCTCTTTCTCTCTCAAAAATAAACATTAAGGAAGGAAGGAAGGAAGGAAGGAAGGAAGGAAGGAAGGAAGGAAGGAAGGAAGGAAGGAAGGGAAAGAAAGAGAGAAAGAGAGAAAGAGAGAAAGAGAGAAAGAGAGAAAGAGAGAAAGAAAGAAAGAAAGAAAGAAAGAAAGAAAGAAAGAAAGAAAGAAAGAAAGAAAGAAACCTATGTTCAGTTAAAACCAGGCATTTAGCTGATACCCAGACTAAAATGGCAGTATTCAGGATCAGCAAGGAAAAAAATCAGAAAAAAAAAAAAACTGCAGAGTGTGAGAAAAAACATACAAAGAGGAAAGTAAGATAATCATGAGCCTAGGGCATGTATTGTTTTTAGCTCCCTAGTACATATCTATTCTTCACGAAACCCAGCTCCAGGGCAGGATCTGATGGGTTCAACCAATCATAGAAATCCCAACTCCTTTGTCAAAGGTCATTTTCTAGATTAAACCAACTAAATTTTTTTCTCTTTTTTTCCCTTTTTTTTGTTTAATTTCAGATTTACTGAGGTATAACGGACAAATAAAACGGTAAGATATTTAACACGTACCTTGTGGTGATTTGATATACATATACATTAGGGAAGAATTTCTCCCACCTAGTTAATTAACACAACCATCACCTCATATATTTCCCTTCTTTTTTCCCTCTTGGTAAGAATATTTAAGTTCTGCTCTCTTAACAAATTTCAATTATACAATATAGTGTTATTAAGTACAGTCACAAGGTTTTACATTAGATTCTCAGGCCTTATTCATCTTATAGCTGCAAGTCTGTACTCTTTTACTAATCTCTCCCTATTTCCCAAGCCCTGGCAACCACTTCCCTTCTCCCTGTTTCTGAGCTTGACTGTTTGGTTTTGTTTTGTTTTTTCTTTTTTAGATTTCACATATAAGTGATACCACGTGGTATTTGTCTTTGTCTGTCTGGCTTATTTCACTCAGCATAGTGTCCTTAAGGTCCATCCATGTTGTTACAAACAGCAGGATTTCCTTCTTTCTCACGGCTGAATATTCCATTGTGTATATATACCACGTTTTCTTTACCATCCATCCTTTGATGGACTCCCAGGGTGTTTTCCTATACTGGCTATAGCCAACTAGGTATGTATTTACCTTAAACAAAAGATTTGCTCTAGGCCAGTCCAGTGTGCATAGTACTCAGAAAATTTGCTCAGTAATTATGGAAAACTACAGTCTCCTGGCTTCCATCTTGTGACCATGAGGCATCAGAAAGCTAACCTAAGAAAGCAAAGTGTAGAGAAGCACAAAATAAGAAAGTAGAACCCTCCACAAACCATGTCTGAGAGTTGCCTCACCTCTAAACTTTTTGGTCGTGTGACCCAATAAATCCCTTCTACTGTTGAAGACAGTTTGACTCCCATATTCTTTTACTTTCAACAGAAGCTTCTGACTGACACAGTACCTAATGCACAAGATGCATGGAGAAGCCAAAGAGGGATAGAGTATCAGGCACCAAGACAGAGAATTGAATGCATCTGAAAATAATTCCATTCAAACTGAGTCCAGAAGACAAAGAAAAAACTCAGTGCTGGAAACTAGAAGATAATTGCTTAATTACAGTTTGGGGACAGCACTTGTAAAAGGGGAACGTTTCACCCCAGTGGGACTGCACAGAAGGAAATTACTCATTGTTCTCATACTGGTAAAAGCTAAAATCCCTTGTCTAAGGATTATTGTTCTCTGCGATGGCTCCATAATATTGTTAACTTGCTTATAGATTTTTTTTAAAAGGCATGTTTTCTCTGTGAGCTTTAGAGGAAATGAATAAGGACATGGAGAAGAAGAAGAGTTGGCAGTTTAATGAAAGAAACTTAGAGCGTATATTTTCATATACATGATGGATCTGGCAGAATCTTATATTTGCCACAGTTACTTTGTTATTTTATTTTTAAATGTTTTATTTATTTTTGAGAGAGAAAAAGCATGAGCAGGGGAGGGGTAGGAAGAGGGGGGACAGAGGATCCTAAGCAGGCACCACAGTGATAGCAGAGAGCATAATGCAGGGCTTGAAGCCATAAACACTGAGATCATGACCTGAGCTGAAGTCAGATGCTTAAATGACTGAGCCAGGCAGGTGCCCCTGTAACAGTTATTTTAAATGTTGAAGCTTGAACTTTTAGACAAAATAATATAACAGAAATTTCTGCTGTATGGTACTGAGCAATCTCCCTCCTCCAGCCTTCTTTCTGTCCAGGGAGACATTGGGTCAAATCGTGGATTGGGCCTTTGAAACCTTCCTTCCCTCAGCCCTAGTCTCCCTCGCTTAGCTCTGTAAGGATTCCACTTGCTGGCAAATGAAATTATTCTGTGGTAAGAGGACTCTTGATTTGTGTATTAAAGTTACACCTCCACAGGTTGCTTTTAACGCTCAAGTCACTACTAAATTACCCATCTCCTCTTAGATTTCTGAGTCAATGACCACAGAAAGAATATAGCTCTTCAATTCACCCAAACATGTTCAGAACTCATGCAATATTACGTGGTTGTTTACAAAAGACAAAAACCAGATTCTAGAGAGACTAGACCCGAGGGGTACACGAAAGGTCAAAGAACTTAAGGAACGACTGCATTTCACTAAGTCTAAGATGCACTCTTTTTCTCATTTTTGATCTCAGGAATTGAGCTGTATCTGACCACTGGCTACTGTTATGATGTAGTTCTAACTGTCTGCATGCATGTGACTCTCGTCATAGATGTTCACATCGTTGGCACTTCAGCTAATATGTGAATTGTTGGCCCTTCATGTGCTGAGTTTAAGTGCCCTTTAAAATGTCCTCCTGGTTGTGTTAGTTTGCTAAGGCTACCATAACAAAGCACCATCCCAGGGTTTTTCTTCTGTGTGTCCTAATCTCGTCTTATAAAGACACCAGTCAGATTGGAGTAAGACCCATCCTAAGGGCCTCATTTTATCTTAATCACCTCTTTTTTTTCTATTTATTTTTTTAAACTTACATCTAAGTTAGTTAGCATATAGTGCAACGATTTCAGGAGTAGATTCCTTAATGCCCCTTACCCGTTGAGCCCATCCCCGCCTCCCACAACCCCTCCAGCAACCCTCTGTTTGTTCTCCATATTTACGAGTCTCTTCTGTTTTGTCCCCCTCCCTGTTTTTATATTATTTTTGCTTCCCTTCCCTTATGTTCATCTGGTGTGTGTCTTAAAGTCCTCATATGAGTAAGGTCATATATTTGTCTTTCTCTGACTAATTTCGCTTAGCATAATACCCTCCAGTTCCATCCACCTAGTTGCAAACGGCAAGATTTCATTCTTTTTGCCTTAACCGCCTCTTTTAAGGCTCGATCTCCAAATGTAGTCACCTTCTGAGGTACCGAGGGTGAGGGCTTCAACACGTGAGTTTTGAGGGGCCCATAATTCCCACAACACTGGGATGAAAAATTCTAAGATGTTAAAGCTCTATGCATGATTTGTGAGTTTTTCTTCCCTAGGGATAGATAAAATCATGAGATATGTTCGGATGAGTGGCATCTGTGCAGATTATTTACTTATTCCTTCCAGCATCCAACCCACCCTCATGTACTCTCTGATGCTTGTGGTAGGGTAGGAACCACAGACACCACATCTCCCTGCCCCGTGGCTTCCTGGTGAGCTCTGCCACTGGGAGACCCAACAGGGAAACTGGAAGGTGGGAAAGGTGGATAAAGGACTTATTTTCTGTGTCAGTATTAATCCAGTATCAGAGGACAGCTGTAGGTAGCCTCAGCCTCAAGATTCTTTAGGCAGTTCCAGAACCAGCCATAGAGCAGGTGCCTAGAGAAAAGACCACCCACGCTCACATCAGCCATACGGTAGTGCCCAGAGGTTCAAGCACCAGCCACAAAGGGCCAAGCCCCCAGGTTTGGTGAACCCATCTCTTTTTATTCTCTACCATGGCAGCTGCTTACTGCAGTTTCCATATCGTGGGAATCTCAGCAGCCCCTTTTTATACTTTCGCCCTTCCAGCAGTTCCTGTATTAAATTGCTTCAATCAGAAATACCTGGTATGGTTCATCTTTCCCTATATAGACCCTGATTAACATAATGCCTTAGATTCAATGAGATAAAGTAACTCGAAAATATTTAAGTACACCTAGGGGCGACTGCGCAGCTCAGTTAGTTAAGCATCTGACTTTTGATTTTGGCTCAGGTCACGATCTCACAGTTCATGAGTTCAAGCCCTGCATGGGGCCGGGTGGTGGCAGTGGGGATCCTGCTTGGGATTCTCTTCCTCTCTCTCTCTCTGTTCCTCTCCCACTTGTGTGCTCTCTCTCTCTCTCTCTCAATCAAAACTAAATAAATAAACTTTTAAAAAAGTTTAAAAAGAAAATACTTAAGTACATCTAAATGTTCTGTTTATTTGTATGGTTTCTATAAACCACTTTACGTAGCTATTTTACCTCAATTATCCACTTCTTCAATTTGGAGTTTTAAAGTGTATTTTTCTGGGGGCGCCTGGGTGGCTCAGTCAGTTGAGCGTCTGACTTAGGCTCAAGTCATGATCTCACCGCCTGTGAGTTCAAGCCCCTTGTTGGGCTCTATGCTGACAGCTCAGAGCCTGGAGCCTGCTTCAGACTCTGTGTCACCCTCTCTCTCTGCCCCACCCCCACCCTTTGTGCTCTGTCTCTCTCTCTCAAAAATAAACATTAAAAATAAAAATAATAACAAAGTGTATTTTCTGTATACTTTTCAGTCTTTACAGATTCACGCTAACAGATTAATTGGCTTTATATTGTATTTGTAGCTTCTGACTCCCACACATACTCAAAACTTTATCTATAAAAGGTAACCATACACAAAAGAATATATACACAGGTTTGCTAAGGGCAAAATGCACCTATATTTTGTAACTGTTGAAGGTACATTTTGATAGGAATGGGCGAGATAATTTTGAAAATGTGACAAAATATTTTAATGCATGTAAATTGTCCTGGATAAATTCATATGTCACTGAGGATAAGAGAAGTTCCTAGATTTGGTATTTCTCTCTCAGAAACTTCTTAACATGTGAGTTCTGGCTTTTTCTTTTTTCACTAGAAATGTCTAAATTTTATGTCTAGTACAAACAAGGCCACTATACATCTCTATGACCTAAAATAAGCCACTCTACAACTCTGACCTCAGTCATCCCATGAGATAAACAAGGGGTTGGACAAGATCAGTGATCCTGATCTTTAAATACCAAAGACACATTTCTCACCTGTCTCTCATAAACCCAATATTTAAACAATGTTTCTGCACCAACAAGACTGCATTTAAGTTTGGACTTCCCAATATCTATCATTTTTATTAATTTTTTAAAAAATTTCATTTATTTTGAGAGAGAGAAAGAAAGAAAGAGAGCAAGCAGGTAAGGGGCAGAGAGAGAGAGGGAGAGAGACAGCCCCAAGCAGGCTCCACACTGACATCGTAGAGCCTGACACAGGGCTCAAACTCATAAACCAAGAGATCATGACCTGAGCTGATATCAAGAGTCAGACACTCAACTGACTGAGCCACCCAGGCTCCCCCCAATATCTATTAATCACAGACATATATAACTTTCAATTGGATATTTTGATTTTCAAATTTCTTTTTCTAAATTTACTTCAACTTTTTAAAAATGTGGAACATCATTTGGTAGCCCCCATTATTATGCTCATGAACCTCTATAGGTGTTTCAGATTCAGGGCCACTGGTCTCAGTAGTCTTTTTGCGTTTATAGCCTAACCTCGGCACTCTGAGGTGAATTCCAAATGTGTGCCAAACATTCCCTTAACCAGAATCTTCATCCAAATGTACGTAATGAGAACTGAAATAGAGTGGAACGAAATGGAATACGTTTGGTTCCTACAGGCTTACTTTATCAATCACTCTGTTAGAAAATAAAGCTGTTTTTAATCCCATAAGATTCAATCATGCTTATAAAGACCAAGTTTTGAGACTATATATTCAAAAATCACAGAGTTGAAAGGAGTCTCAGCTAATCAGTCCAACTGGATCCTTTGTTTCCAGTGGTCCTGCCCAATATTTGTCCAAATTATGTTTGAATAAATTAAACTGACAGGGAGGCTCACGGTGCTGTGTAATTAAAACCATTCAGACTTCCGTACCCTACATAGTTTTCCATTGCCTGAAACCAAAGACCCATCCACATCCTTTTCATATTCCATTACCAACACAGAGAAGGTAGTCATTAAACAATCTCCAATGCTGAAGGAAAACTCAGATCTACTCAGTGGCATTTACTGGATAGTTTTGCTTTTGTTCACCTGCATGAAAGGGAAACCATCACACCCTGTGTTTATCTGCACAGGCAAAGTTAAGGAGACAGTTAATGCAATCATCTGGATAATTCAGGTCAATGGGAAAATGCAGTCACTTCAGTGAAAGGGAGTTCAGGGTTATCTAAATGATGCAGATTGGCATTTGTTTTGGTTACATCGAAATAAATTGAAATACTTAATCTGTATATGCAATCTTCCTCCCATATGCCATGTCCATTAGAAAGAACATTTATGCTTCTTTTAGCTGGCTTTTTCTGGTTTGCAACTTATATTTTTAGAATGGATTTGTATCACCCATTATTCAAGTAATTATCAGTTTCTAGCAGATCTGTTGATTTTCTTAATTAAACTTAGCTAACAAATCATTAAAAAAGAGAGAAAAATGCAACAGTGTTTCCCAGTCCAATTAAATAACTATTCCTTATTTTATTCTGTTGCCCCTAGACTGGAAAGTAAATTGTGCATAAAACAACACTTCTAATTTTACTACTGTCATCTTAGGCTCATGGTTCCAAGTTGCAAAGAAAAAAAATATCTTAGAACACTGTTATTTATTGAGAATAACATAACCAGCTTGTGTCTCGAGGCAGATGATAAAAGGAAACTATAAAAGAGAAGCAACTTTGGAAGTTTCACAAAAGGAAAATGCAGACTTTCAGAGACATCTCAAATTATTTTCTGGAGGTGAAATTTGTTAGAATCAATATGGGAATTTTTTTGCTCTCATCTTGCTGCCTCACTTATTTTTTGACTTGAAATTGAATACTGTGATACATAAAATAAATTGTCTCTCTCTTTTCAAACGTTTGTATATGACCAAATGCTATTTCCTGTCACAGTTTCCTAAACAATTAATTTTTTCCTTTGTAATATTTCTCAAGGAAATTTATTTTATTTGCTTTTACAGATAGCAATCTGATCTAGGCCTTTAATTCCTGAGCCAAGGACAATCTTAACAATCTCCACACTGGGGTCCCTGCCTCTACTCTCCTCCCGAATCTAGCACAGGACCAATGTGGGCAGTGATCTAGAGCAAAGACTCGAGCCAGACGGACTGAGTTCCAATCTCAGCTCCAGCAGAGTGACCTCAGGCATGTTACTTTACCCTTCCACTCCTGTTTCTTATCTCGAAAATACCTAATTGATCCTGGAACTGTTTATACCCTGTTCTGCTCTGTAGTTCCTTCAGGCTCCCATATCAACTGACTTCTAGTGGGGTCAGCCAGCAGGTGGCGTTAATGAGTGGAGGGTGAGAGAAAAGAAAAAGCCAGAATACTTCATGTCCTCCCTACCCCTTCTCAGACAGAGGGCCTTCCTTCTGCAATGGCCTTGCTTCCTCCACAGCTCCAGCTCTCTCATGATAAGCCTACTAAGATTACAACCTTGACCTTGACCCAGTGACCACCCCCCCCCACACACACACACAACCTCTGGCCTCCTCCATCACTGCCTCCTTTTGTCATCCTTCCGGCCCAGATGTGATAGCAGCTTCCTGATGCAGTGAATCTAAGGTGTTTTAACCTCCCTTGTTGGCCTCCTATCAATTCCATCACCTGTATATTAGGTGCTCTCTGTTTGAAATATTCGAGATAAGATTTTCCTGGTCAGAACCAGTTAAACGCTGAGTGATCCAGTACCTTACAGTGTTATTGAAAGATTTAAATGAGCTGATATACAAAACAAAACAAAACAAAAAACACCACTGAGAATAGTACTTGGAACTTGATAAATATTAGTGATTATTAAATGTTTTTACATACTAGCGCTCCACTAAGAAATGGGAAATCCCCTGAGCTTTATTCTTACGAGTGACACAACTGAGTTCACATTATATTAATACTCCGATTCCATAAACTTAGTTCACCTGTGGGAACTAAGAATCCAGAAATCCAGGATCCAGATCCTACTCCTCAATATTTCTCAAGTCCCCAAAGGTGACTCACATATACTCATAAACAAATTGATTCCTTCTTTTCGAAATGCATAATTTAGCACAAGACCTAGTATCCACAGTGTATTGGCTTCCTAAGGCTACCATGACAAAGTACAACAAACTGACTTGTGTAACAGAACAGAAATTGATTCACTCAGAGTCCTGGGAGCTGGGAGTCTAAAATCAAGGAAATCAGCAGGCCCATGCTTCCTCTGAAGGCTCTAAGGAAGACTCTTTTGTTGCCTCTTCCTAGCTTCTGGTAGTTGCCAATAGCCCCCCGTGGCAATCCTTAGAATCCGTTGGCCTACAGACACCTCACTCCAGTTTCCTTGTGTATGTCTCCAAACCCCTCTCTACTTACAAAGATACCAGTCATTGGATGAGGGCCTCCCTACTCTTAACTTGATTATACCTACATTAACCCTATTTCCAAAGAAGGTCAACATTCAAAGGTACCTGGGGTTAGAACTTCAACATCTTTTTTTTTTTTAATTTTTTAAATGTTTTTATTTATGTTTGAGAGAGAGAGAGAGAGAGCAGGGGAAGGACAGAGAGAGGGAGACACAGAAACATAAACAAGCTCCAGGCTGTCAGCACAGAGCTTGACGCGGGGCTCAAACCCACGAACTGTGAGATTATGACCTGAGCTGAAGTCAGATGCTTAACTGACTGAGCCACCCAGGTGCCCCAGGACTTCAACATATCTTTCTGGGGAATATGATTCAACCCACAACACATATGTGTTGCTCTAGACATACATCTTTCCTGTGTAATGCTAGTTAATTATCACAAAATGCCTGAAGTGTTATTATCCCCATTTTAGAAAGGGAGAAGCTGCCATTAGAGAAGTCAAGGGATCTAACCAAAGTACAACATACGTAATGTATTGCAAAATCAGAACCTGAAGTCAGGTTTTTTTGAAGCTTAGACCACTCCTCTTCCAATTAGACCATTTAACCCTTGAATTCAGTGAGGACACTGATCTTAGTACTTAATGAGGTTTAAGTTCCTGAGTATTCCACCAAACCCTATATTGCATTTCCAGATTTAGCCAAGCAGCCATGTGAAGGCCTAGAAGATCAGTATGTTCTGTATGAGTCAGCTGTTGTTGCATAGCAACCATAACCTCATGCACTAGATGCATGATGCCTCTGGGGTCAACTGATCAATGCAGATCTGCTCCCTGTGGATGAGGTCACTCACATTTCTGGGTTTGGCTGGCTGCTGACTCAACTGATTCAGCCTGCCACTGTTCCACATGTCGTTCATCCTTCCCCTGAGACCAAGAAGCTAGCTTGGACTTGTTTTCGTGGTGATGGTAGAGGTCAAGAGAGAAGGCATGCCCCAATGTGCAAGGCCAAGTCAAGCCTCTTCTGCCTCCGCTGATTGCTCATATCCCTTTGGCCAAAGCAAGTTTCACGGCTGACCCCGGTGTCAAGGGGCAGGGCAGGGCATGCTGCTCATATCGAGAGGGAACTACAAAATAACATGACAACGGGCATAGATAGAGGGAAGGGTGAAGAACTGGAGCCCTCACTGCAACTTTCTTTGCCACCTTAGAGTAACTCTGGTGAGCAGTTTCCTTCTTCTAGCTAGCACAAGGACCACAGAGACACTGAACACCTGACGTTGACTCCTCTCCTCTTCACCCAACGAGTGATCTTCCTAGAGTCCCTCAATAAATTTTCAAACTTCTTACAGTTCTGTGGCTGCCTTTCACATAAGGCTTGAGCCTATTCAAAATGAAAGGGTCATCATTTCAGAAATACAGAAGTACTTGTAGAATGGAGAAACATATAAATTTTTTTACTGCAGCGGACGGAATCATTTACATTGAATCATATTTCTGTCTCTCCCCCAGTTCCAATATTCTTCTTCATATTTCAGCAGAAGGTTTAATTTTTCATTTTGACACTGTGATTCAACCTCCTCTTCAATAGCTTATATCTAAAGAAAGTGTATTTTAGAAATCTCAGCAACAGATTCTCTTTGTTCTTTAAAAACAAAATCGGACATTAACGGTATTTCAAGTGCATTCATATGCTGAGTTTTCCTCAGAAAACCTTTGTTTTCTAGATTTTACTCCATTGCATGTAGATTCATGATTGGTCCTCAATAAAAATTTATTGAATAAATTAATGAATGAATTGACATATGCATTCATTCCTCAATGAGCATCCATTATCTCAATCAATAACGTCCATACAGGAACGGTGATATTGCTTATGACATTTGTAAACAAGATTATTTCCATCCCGAATGCAGCAACCACAAGGAACACATGATTTAGAGGTGCCTGAGTGGCTCAGCTGGTTGAGCGTCCACCCTCGGCTCAGGTCACAATCTCACAGTTTGTGGGTTCGAGCCCCGCATCAGGCTCTGTGCTGACAGCTTGGGAGCCTGAAGCCTGCTCTGGATTCTGTCTCTCCCTCTCTCTCTTCCCCTCCCTGATTCACCCTCTATCTCTCTCTTTCAAAAGTAAACATTGAAAAATAATAAAAATTTTAAACATAGCAATGTATGGTTTAATGATGTTAAGCTGGACTTGTCATTTCATCTCCTCTTTGGCTCAGTACGAGAATGAGTTTTCAGCTCTTCTCCCACCCAGGAAGTTGCACCCCTAATCTCTTCCACTATCCCAGTATGGCAAAGAACACATGGATGGCCCAGAGCTACACCAGGACTAGTGTGGCAGGGTAGGCAGCCATCTTTTCAGAGTACTCTATAATGTACAATCTTTCTAATAACATTCATTCAATTACACATTTAGTTGACAAATATTTTTGACATCCTAATATTTGCCAACCATAGCTGCCAAGTCCAAGATGATAAGAAAAAAAATTGCTAAAGAAAAATTAAAAGAAAAAGTAATAAAATCCAGTCCTATGCTCAAAGAGTTTATAGTCTACTGTAGGCATATGGTCATTAGTCAAATACAAAGATAAAATATAAAATCGAACCTTGATAAATGCTTTGGGAGACGGCGACACTGATGTTGATGCACGCAACATAGTGGTGTGACCTAGTTAGAGGGGTGTGAAGGCTAAGTAGGAATTAACCGGGGAAATCAAAGTGTGAGGGAAAGCGTGCTATGCCAAAGCAAAAGCAAGTACAAAAACTGCTATGGGAAGAAGCAAAGCCTATTTATTAGAAGAACTAATGGGGCGCCTGGGTGGCGCAGTCGGTTAAGCGTCTGACTTCAGCCAGGTCACGATCTCGCGGTCCGTGAGTTCGAGCCCCGCATCGGGCTCTGGGCTGATGGCTCAGAGCCTGGAGCCAGTTTCCGATTCTGTGTCTCCCTCTCTCTCTCTGCCCCTCCCCCGTTCATGCTCTGTCTCTCTCTGTCCCAAAAATAAATTAAAAAACGTTGAAAAAAAAGAACTAAAAGAGGACTGGTAGGGTTGATTGCAATCAGAGCTCAAATTTTCATACCTTCCGGTGGCCACGCCCTTCGATAGTTCCCTCCCACACTAATCCTAAACGTGGCTACCAGTTCCAAGTTTGGGCCGCAAAGCACCTTGAACACTGCTGCTTGCTCTCTCAGACTGTCAACCCGCCAGGAAAACAACCTGAGCTAACCTGCTAGAGGGTGAGAGGCCACACGGAGCAGAGCTGCGTCATCCCAGCCGAGGCTCTTCAACCAGCTAGCCCTCTGATGACCTGAGCCACCGATGCAGATTAAGCAAGGACTGCATCAACCCGGCCCAGCTGAGGGCAGCAGAACCACCCAGCTGCCCTATGGACTGGTGAGAAATGCTAAATAGCTACTGTTGTAAGACGCTACTTTCGGGGGTGGTCTGTTACGCGATCGGATTCAAGGACTAAGGTGGCCGGATTACACAAAGCAAGGGGGAATGCTGGGCTAGACAAAGCAGGAAGAATAGGTTAGGAAACAATGTAGCGGTTCATATGTCCACACAATAGTAAACATTTGTATCTCACCCAAACCAGCACATGTGCATCCTTCTTAGAGCAAGATCTCCAGGTTTCTTGCAGCGATCGGCACTTTCCCCACTCTGAGTCCATATGGTTTAGGTGGGGTAGAATCTAGGTAAAGTATGTCATCCAGCCTTTGGCCAATCAACATAATCTGATTCACCTAATCTGGGTAATTGGTTCAGGAGAGGACACATGACCCAAGCCAGTCCAATCAGAGTGAATCCCAGGGCTGTGGCTGAGACTGCCGGGGGCGGGGGGAAGGTTTTATCCACAGCACATAAGTTCGAGTCGCTGGCAGCAGTGTTGTGGCCAAGAGATCTCACCTGAGAGGAATCCACACAGAGGAAGCAAAGGTGGTGGAGAGAGAAAGCAGATCTTTATCAAATCTTTTAACGTCCTGAGCCTTGATTGTTGGATAGGGTTACCCAATAACATTTCCTTTTTTACTGAAGTCAGCTTGAATTAGGTCGCCTATTACTTACAATCAAAAGAGTCTAAACCCACATTAAGTACTTTTGTCTTTATCCTAGGGACACCAGGAAGACCTTGAAGGGTTTTAAAAGGGGCGGGGGAATGAATGAGTAAATTTGCACTTCAGAATAAATACCCATTGGATGCTGTGTGGGAATAGATTAGAGAAGCTGGAGGCTGCCCAGACTCTCCTCTTTGAATTTAAAGGCCTTCAGCATTACACGTGGCTCTTGACTGTCCATCCCTACCTTCTCCCTGGTTTCAGTGCCGAGCTTTACATCTTTCTAATCAAAATTTTAGGTTGTGGTACCAAGACTAATTCTAGGTAATAACAAATTTAGCTAAGAGCAAAAGCGGTTCATCAGAGCATTTTGGTAACAGTGAAAACTTCCACCAATAAGGAGATTGTTACATGAATATGGTAATGTGTAATGGTACATAAACTTTAAAGTGACCACTGTGACGATATTGTAGGAAGATACAAATATTTGTGAAGCAACACATATTGTATGCCCAGTATATTTATATCTAGATAAAAATGTATGTGACACGTATAAGTGAATGTTCATGAAATGACAGTAGTTGCGTGGTAAGATGTTTGCATAATGGAGACCGTTTGTCCCTCGGATTTCTAAACTTTCCCTGATCTTATTTCACTTTTTAGAACTTGCAAAAAAAGAGAAAAAAGTAATAGTGCAATCTCATCCTCCAGTGAGTCCCACTGGCTGGTAATCTATCCAACTCCAGTTTTATAAAGATGTATTGAATTCATTTAGACATCACATTACACTTGCTGCTAATGCTGTGCCCACTTTATGGATTTGGGAAGCAGCATCCTGGGAGAGTAATGTTAATGGAAACGTTAGAAGGGTCCACAATCCCCTATCTGCAGTTCTGAGATCCAAAAAGCTGTGATAAAACTAAAAGCTTTTTGTAAGGCATTTGACGACAAGACCTGACCTGAACGGACATGAGGCTACTTTTATCACTCGGGGTGAATATTCCTCAATTTCCTTGCAGCAAGATGAGTGTGTGTGTGATTAACAGGCTTCTTTCTAGTCTCTGATGTGTTGTACAATAGGCAGTATATGTACCGTATTACATTCTTAAAATCCAAAAGTTCTGATACACCTCCGGCCTCAGAGGTTTCCTATAGAAAATTGTGGAATGGATTCTTCTTCAGGTTCAACGGTGTAGAGATCATAGTAATTCTCCTAATCATCATATGACTGCAGTCCCCGGAGCTAGTATTGCCACATACGTGCCAGATAACTTTCATGCTGACTCCTCGGTGCATTCTTAAGTCATTTCATCCGCACAGCAACACTATGCAGAAGCTTTTATTATCTCAGCTCTGTAGCTGAAGGAAGCGATGTTCTGAGAGAAATAACCTGACCACAATCACACAGTGGCCAGCAGCAAGGTTGGCGTTGGCGAGATTTCTATGGGCTACTTTAGCAATAACGATTCCTCTGCTTCTCAAGTAATTCTGCTTCTAGGATTAATTGTACTTTCATCCCCACAACTCCTGGCTTAGGCAAACTCTGTTCCTGTCTCTGCTCTGTCCCGTAGCCCTGATTTAGACCAGGCAAGTGAGTCACCTCATACATTGGCCACTCTTTAAAGCGATCAATGTTGAATGTTTTGGTTCTTTCTGCTTTCCTGGGAAAGAAAAATATGCCTTACAAAGCAGTTTCCACAAGTCAGACACACTGCTTGCCATACAGTATCATCTTTCAGCTTCCCAACAGGGACTGAGATAGATTTTATTGTTTTAGTTTTCAGGGGAAGATACCAAAACTGACCATGCGGTGACCTCTAAGTTGTTCCAGAGAAAACTATGTTTATTGAGTGACAACATCAAATAGGGCTGTGTTTATCAAAGTGTAATTTGTGAGTGGACATCATCCAAATCACGGAGATCTCTAGTTCCCTCTCTAGACCAACCTAATCAAAATATCTAGAGGTAGAATCCCAGAATCTGCCCTTAAGAAACCTCCCCCATTGTTCTGACAATGGACAGTTGGAGCCTGGCCTGGCAGAATAGATGTGGCTTTGAAATGCAAGCAGCCACCCAGCATGCAAATCCAGACTCCATCATATACTAGCTGTGTGACCCTGGCTGAGTTTCTTCACCTTTCTGAGCCTCTGTTTCCTTACATATAAGGTAGTGCTACTCACCCTCCTTGCCTCATAAATTACAGAGAGTAAATAAGGTACCATATGTGACGTTTTTAGCATATGATAAGCTGGATATTTAATGGATGATACTGAAAAAGATGAGAATTAATACATAAAAGAATGAATGAACAGGGCTGCCTGGGTGGCTCAGCCGGCTAAGTGTCCATCTTCAACTCAGGTCATGATCTCATGGTCCGTAAGTTCAAGCCCCGCGTCGGGCTCTGTGCTGACAGCTTGGAGCCTGGAGCCTGCTTCAGGTTCTGTGTCTCCCTCTCTCTCTGCCCCTCCCCCACTCACGCTCTGTCTCTCTCTCTCAAAAATAAACATTAAATGTTTTTTTAAAAAAGAAGGAATGAACAAACTACAATCTGTTTGATTCTTATGTCTTGTCTTCTTCTGTTTTGACTTTGCCTGAGTCTTTCCCTTTCCAAACTTCCCCCAATGTCTATCTGTTGACTTAACTTGGAGAAGGCCTACTTAGAGACTCATGATCTCTCTTGTACATTTAATGCTCCTGTATTTGAGCTTGGATCCTAGTTCACACAAAAACATCATCAAGTGTGATCAAAGAGGATGTCTGCAGGAGTTGATGGTGCAAGCCAGCATTTCTAAGCCCCGCTCACAGCGGTGGAGACACTCAAGAAAACCGTGAAGCTAGACCAACCCCAATCTCACCTGTTTATAATGTCATTTGGTGTTTAGAAAGGACCTTTGAGCATAAAGTGGCCTTTTCATAACAACCGGATGCAAGCCCCTTATACTGAGGTAGCATGTGTTTTATGATGTCCTTGGTCATAAAAATGCCAAATTCTGGGCCCCAGGAAATTGTTTCGATAGCTGATTTTGACCATTTTTAAAGATTCTTTTGGCTATTTTTAGCAGTAGATAGTCTATTCCAAAATGCCTTATACTTAATTCATGCAGTAGAGAAATACTACATCCCATTCATTCATCTTTGTCACATAAAATGAGCTAGTATTATGATCCCATTTTTCAGATAGGAGAATTGAGCTAGTGGCTCAAGACCAAATCCTCCATGAATCTACAGGCCCTTTATCCTTGGTTCCTGAACCATCCGTGCATATGTAAGCATTAGTGTTTTATTTGTTCGTTTTTTTAAGACAATTGACAATTTTATATTACCTAGAAATTTTTTGGGGTGCCTGGGTGGTTCAGTCCATTAAGTGTCTGACTTCAGCTCAGGTCATGATCTCACAGTTCGTGAGTTCGAGCCCCGCGTCAGGCTGTGTGCTGACAGCTCGGAGCCTGGAACTTGCTTCGAATTCTCTGTCTTCCTCTCTCTCTGCCCCTCCCCTGTTCATGCTCTCTCTCTGTCTCTCTCTCTCTCACACACACACACACACACACACACACACACACAAATAAATAAACATTAAAAAGCATTTAAAAAAATTTTTAATGCATTTTTTAGAGTACAGATTTTTGTCAGGATACAATTTCATTCCTTTTATCACTGAAATGGTAAATGCTTCCACTTTCATGTTCAGAGTTTGGGGCTAAAATCCCCGTGGACAGACTTAATTCCATGCACAATCTATGAATAATGGTTCTCAGAAATTCAGGCTGAAACCATTACGAGAAACCAGTGTTTCAGATCCTCTGCCCCCAACTTGGTCTCTGGATCACACCTCTGAGACTCAGCTTCACAGAGTCTCCTTTTTTTACTATGTAGATATGGTAAACATAACAAATACCTCCAAATAGAATAGAGAGGGCTTTTAAAGCAGTTGAAGAAACAGCTTGATCTGTTTTATTTAGAAGCCTGGGTGATAACACTTTTTAAAAGAAAGCGCAAGGTGGGAGGTCTAAAATGCCTGGGTTTGAACACCAGCCTCCCACCCACTTCATGCATCAACTGACTACATAACATCGAGCGGTTCCTATTTACCCCCTTGGTGAAAACAAGACAGTAGACCCCAAATGGAGTCACTCATGCTAAGTGCCACATCACCAAACCAGAATTTAACCTTACTGCAGTCCCAGCTTTCCCACAAATGGAGTCTTAAACCAGTCAACCACCTGATCAGCACTAGCTGGGTCATCTGCCGGATAGGCCCCTGCCATTCCTTAAAGGGAAGTAACTTTGCAATAACTGACCTGCCTTTTTTTGCCAGTATAACTTCCTTGTTCCTGCTCCTTTCTGCCTATAAAAGTTTTTCATTTGGTACAGCTCCTCAGAGCTCCTTTCTATCTGTTGGATTGGATGCTGCCCAATTCAAGTAGTATTTTGCTCTAATAAACTCTTAAAATTTTTAATATGCCTCAGTTTATCTTTTAACACCCTCTGTGGAAGAAGTAAACAATCGCCTTCATCAAAGGCTTCCCGGAAGGAACAAACAAGACAGAATCAATACGGTATATATTGCACAATGTGTGCACTACGAATGTTTATTTTATTTCGCTTCTGAGTCCCTTTACTTCCTGTCTGGAACCTCATGCCTAGAAACTACTGAGGAATGTGCTGACGAGAGCCTGGGCTGTGACCTTGAATGGCCCAAGTCTACATCCATTGCTGTGTGATTTTGGAAAAGTTAACCCACGTCTCAGTGCTTCAGTTCCCTGACCTGTAAAATGGAGATAATACCCGTAACTCCTTCACAGGGTTGTTGGGAGAAGTCAACGAATTAGTACACGTAATGCACTTAGCACAGCACAGAGAAGTACATCAGTAAGTGCTAGCTATCATCACCTTCATCATCATCATCACTCTCCAGATTATACTTTTGAAAACTGTGTTTAGCTCAATAGACAACTACTGTGATATTTAATAAAGTATTGCTCTGTGCACCTTTGTTTCAAAAAGTTTCCCCAAAAAAGTTTTAAAT
The DNA here is from genome assembly GCF_028749965.1 of Puma concolor. Classification (NCBI taxonomy): domain Eukaryota; kingdom Metazoa; phylum Chordata; class Mammalia; order Carnivora; family Felidae; genus Puma; species Puma concolor. Next base: position 16,397,203 of record NC_141675.1, read on the forward strand.
TATAGTTGCAAATTACCCATTGAAAGGATGTACTCGATTATTTATAAAGTCCACAGCAATTCAGAACATTTTTCACAAATCTGTCCCCTTCATCCACATTTCCAACCCCTGCAGTACGTTTAAAACAACATTTCCAACCCCCACAGTATGTTTAAAACAACACAAAATAAAACAAAGATATTTTGACACTATTGCTTAGCGGTATCATGCAGAATATAGGAAAACTTTCTGTTTGGTCGATGCCTTTAGGAGCAAAGCCGATCTGCAGATTTCTGAATTTTCCTACCATAATCTCAGGGCTAATAAAATCATTTTTCTCTGTGGGGACTGTGCCTTCAGTGAGGATTTAAAAGGAGCCAGGGCTTTGCAGGGCTCCTGTCTCCCCAGGCTCAACCTGAGCTTTGCCCTTTATTAACGCTGATTTCATTTTTTTTTTTTTAATTTTTTTTCAATGTTTTATTTTATTTTTGGGACAGAGAGAGACAGAGCATGAACGGGGGAGGGGCAGAGAGAGAGGGAGACACAGAATCGGAAACAGGCTCCAGGCTCCGAGTCACCAGCCCAGAGCCCGACGCGGGGCTCGAACTCACGGACCGCGAGATCGTGACCTGGCTGAAGTCGGACGCTTAACCGACTGCGCCACCCAGGCGCCCCAACGCTGATTTCATTTTTGATAAGCAGGAAAAGAGATGCAAAGTTCATGCCTCTTCAAAGCCTAAACCAGCATCTGGGCCTGAAGTGGTTCCCCCCCCGCCCCCCCCCCACCTCCCCGTGTGATATCTGGGGTTTCATCGGTTTCGCCCACTTCTTGATATTTACGATGTTGTAAAGTGAAAGGAGGGGCAGCGAGCCCAGCAGACTTGGAGGAGCGTGCATCACTTAGGTGCCAAGGCCCCAGACAAATTGCCCAACAACTCTTGCTGCTGAGGGCCCAGCCCTGCCTTGGGTTCCCTCCCTGTTTCTTAACTCAGAGTGACCGGCTCTGCCTTAAATTCTGAGAACGCCCCAGCAAATTTCCAATCCATTCCTCCTTTTTTCTTAAGTTAAACAATGTTCAGTTCTGTTGGTAGCAACAAATAAAATCGTAATAAATATATTCACTGAGCACTTAACGTAAGTCTCATACCAAGATTTTACTCTCTTCATCTCCACAATATGGCAACATTATTAACAGCCTATTTTATGGATGGGAAAAGCAAGGCAGAGAGAGGTTACGGTACTTTCCTAAAGTCACACAGCCAATTGGTAGAAGAGCTGTATTTGAACCCAGGTAGACTAATTCAAATGTGCATATGATAAGCTCCCAGGCTGTGCCCCTTTAGAAGTTTTCTCTAGGTAAAAAGCAGTTTGGGCACCGGCTATGCCTAAAAAGACAGGGGAGAAAATGAAAACACTCGAGAGGAGAATGACGGGCCACTTCTCACTTAAGCAAGCCCGAATGTTACCTCCGTTGATTAAAAAACAAAAATAAGAAAGAGTCATGTGCTTTTTAGATAAGTATAAAATATCCCCATCCACAGACATAATTCAGACAGAAATGAAATGCAGCCAGCTCTCCACTAAGAGAATCATAGGGAATGTATCTGAAGTCACAGGAGGCTCAAAATTCCATGTATGGCAATGAGAACAGAAAGCAGGTAGGAACGGCAGCTCCCTCCTCCCCTCCACCCCCGGCTCACCCCTCACTCCTAGAGAGCTCCCGCCTCCCCTCCCCGTCGGTTCCCTCACCGCTTTGATGTTCTGATAGGCTGCTACTTTTTCTATTTCTGAACCTGTCTTTTCCTCGTGAATCCAGGCTCCAGGCCACCTCTGAGGGAGGCACGTGCACTTGGAGAGACCGGGAATGGACTTACCCCAAGGCAGGGCTTCTACACGGGGAGAGTAAAAGCGTGAACCGTGACCGTAACCGGCACTTACTGCGTGCCTCACACATGGGGGGGGGGGGGGGGGGGAGGGCGCGCTTCACCACATTCTTTGCGGTGCCATCCCATCTCAGCCACACCCGCCCTGTCAGGTAGGCATCATTTCTCCCATTTTCGAAATGCAGAAAGTGAGACTAAAAGAGATGAAGGTAACTGCCCCAAAGTCGTGTCAGCCAGGATTTCTTGGATTTCAGGTCACAGAAACCAACTGTGGCCAACAAGCAGAAAGGGGACTCTATCGACAGGAAGGCGGGAGCTCCCCGCATTCAGAGAACCAGAAAACAAGACAAGAAAGAACAAGACAATTCCCAGCACGAGGAATTACTCAAACATCAAAATTCAGTGTTTCCAGTGGAAGCAATGGGCTCTACCGTATTTGTTGGCCTTACTCAAGACTCAGATGCCAGGGGAGTCATGGTCCTAGCGTGGCTAGGAAAGGACAGCACACCCAGATTTACATTCCCATCAAGACAGATCACAAAGAGGGAAAGACATTCCCCCCAAGGGAAATCATTTACCATTAGGAAGGAGGATAGGGGCGCCTGGGTGGCGCAGGCGGTTAAGCGTCCGACTTCAGCCAGGTCACGATCTCGCGGTCCGTGAGTTCAAGCCCCGCGTCGGGCTCTGGGCGCAGGCGGTTAAGCGTCCGACTTCAACCAGGTCACGATCTCGCGGTCCGTGAGTTCAAGCCCCGCGTCGGGCTCTGGGCTGACGGCTCAGAGCCTGGAGCCTGTTTCCGATTCTGTGTCTCCCTCTCTCTCTGCCCCTCCCCCGTTCATGCTCTGTCTCTCTCTGTCCCAAAAATAAAAATAAACGTTGAAAAAAAAAAATTAAAAAAGGAAGGAGGATAAGCAGAAAATACAACCCATATCTTTGATATTCCAAAATGGCAGAAACAGGATTCAAACCCAGGTTCCTCTGACAGCAAAGTCGGAACACTTTTGTGGAGGAGATGGGAGGTGGGTTAAGAGAGCCAAAAAGAGTTTTTCAGGGTTCAATATCTTTAATTAAACTGACAAGGAACAGAGTCTAGCGCTGGACACAGAGGAGGAGCTTGATAAGTTCTTGCTGCATAAATAAATGAAAAGGATACATAAGAAAGCAGGAAATCTGACATTCTGATTCTCCTCCTTCCTATTTCACACCCTTGGGGGAACAGGCACCTGTTTCATCCTTAAAGCTTATCTGTCTGAACCATGTGTGGCTCAAGGATCTGAGTGGAATTAGAAACCTGAGCCATCCTTTTCTTTATGAAACCAAGACATCATCAGCCTGGCCCCCATGGAACTGGACAGAAAGCGGCCTGTGCAATGCGTGCGCATCGAGGCACGCACGCACAAAGAAATCTTCTTTGGTCGGGGTAAAGAAGGTAAACCACAATGCCCACATATTGCCTCCCGGCCTTCACAGGAACCTGGATGATTCTTAGAAGAAAAGGCTATGAATCTGGCATGGTATGCTCTCTTTCTCGTGCACAGTCTCAGAGCCTGAAAGATGCAGATCTAAAGGCATGGGCTGTTTTAGTGAAAGAGAAGAAAGAAGGATCATATAATTGGGGGTCAGGAGGAGAATGCCTTCTTGTGACGCCAGTTTTCTCTGTTGGGGCTTCCTTGGCTCTGGAGATCTAGGAGAGGACTTTTTATTTCTAAAGCACTACTTGGGCTGAATGTAAAAAAATAAACACTGGATGAGCCATACTTTTTCTGTTGACCTCATTGATCCTGTGACCAATGGCATCCACAGGATCATACATCACTGGAGTCGGAGAAATTTGATGTTCCTTTAGGTTCAGAATGAGACCTCAGCTGTGAGATTAAGTGGCTAGGAAAACCACCAAGTTCATTTCTGTCATTTGCAAGGTCAAGCCCAACAGTGGTAGCTCAACGGAGTTCACTGCTGAAAGAGTGAGGAAGCCGCTAAAATGAACAAAGATAAGGGAGACCCCAGAAATCAGCAGCCACTGCCAAAGAAGCTGAATGTTTACCTAGGTGAGAATGGAATTTTTTAAAGGGGCAACCATATTCTTGTAATAAACTCAAAACAAAACTCGTACGAAGTATTTTATTTTTATGACTATCATTCAAAGCTTAATGCACTTCTTTTGAGGCCTTAGCACAGGGCTTGGGAGAAACAATCTAGACTTCCTTTTTCTTGTGAATTAAAAAGTATAGTATGACTGCTCACAGAAGACAGAAAATGCAATAGTGTTCAATAACCTTGAATTATGTTTCCTTCAACCTCAGACACATCACAAGTTTCACAGCTATTTTTTAATAATAAGAACTTGGGGCGCCTGGGTGGCTCAGTCGGTTAAGCGTCCGACTTCGGCTCAGGTCATGATCGCGGGTTCGTGAGTTCGAGCCCCGCGTCTGGCTCTGTGCTGACAGCTCGGAGCCTGGAGCCTGTTTCAGATTCTGTGTCTCCCTCTCTCTCTGCCCCTCCCCTGTTCATGCTCTGTCTCTCTCTGTCTCAAAAATAAATAAACGTTAAAAAAAAATAATAAGAACTATAGGTAGGGAGAATCTACAACTTGAATAATCCAAAGATTGCTACTATTTTTTTCAGCAGCATGTTTTAAACCATGGTCACAGCACAAGGAGTATGCTGATAGACTAAGTTCCATAGACACAATGATTAAGCTCCATTATGGTCCAGTTAGGGGAAAACTGGAGAACTTCTCAGTATCTCACAGTTCATGAGATGCTCTTACCCCTTCTTCCTACATGGCAGAAACATACAATATTATGACTCAGAGTAACTCAAAACACAGATTTGGGCAGGAATGCTCTCTCTCTCTTGAGCCGCAACTGTTTCTTTCAAAGTTTGGAAAGACAAGATATCAGTGAGCAGTTTTCATTTAAAAGGAATCTTGGGCTGAGTTCTTTGATGCCTGCTTTCTATTTTACAACTAACTCTGGGAGCTTTGAAAGTAGTAACACATAGTAACATCTTGCTCAGTCACCTCTGAAATAGGGAAAATAAAGTATGTTTTGAACAATAACAACAAAAGCAGGTTATACTTAAGAATTATCTTAACTAATCTAACAGAGACTCATGTAATCATTGAGCTTTAAGATTAAAAAACAATTTAGCTACACAAGACGCAAGAATCCATTTATTCAACAGACAGTAGGTGAGCAGGTACTATGAGCTAGGCCCTTGCCTACTGGGCACTGAGGACATACTGATGAACAAGACAGTCTCTGTCTTCATGGGCTTCTTCTCAGGAAGAAAAGACAGACAATAGACACGTTACCAACCAACTAATGATACCTTTCATGTCTCAAAAAGAGTGCTGAAGAAAGCAAAACCGATTAACGTGATAAAGCATATATTCTTTAATGCATGCTTACTTAGCATGTATACCTTGATGAAATAAATCCTGCCTTTATTTTTCATGTTTCTTTCCACTGTCATTTCCCTTTTCTGTCATTTTAGCCCTTCCTGTTGCTTCTCTGAGAAAATAAACATCAATAGTGACTGAATTTCTTCTGGGATGAACTGTCCGACTCTAAATTAATCTCAAAGCACTTCAGTACTTTTTTTTTATTTTTTTTTCCATTTTATTTATTTTTGAGAGAGAGACAGAGACAGAGCACAAGTGGGGGAGGGGCAGAGAGAGGGAGACACAGAATCTGAAGCAGGCTCCAGGCTCCAACCTGTCAGCACAGAGCCCGATGCAGGGCTCGAACCCACGAACTGTGAGATCAAGACCTGAGCCGAAGTCACCTGCTTAACCGACTGAGCCATCCAGGCGCCCTAGCACTTCAACCTTTTTATTCCAGAGTTGATGTCTTAGGAAAGTAAGAGTTTTAGAGCCAATGATGCCATGATGTAGAAGTTTCACTGCAAGCTTTGCTTTTACAAATGAACAACACAACAAAACATCCATTTTCAGTAAGCTACTCAGGAAGATAAAAATGTATGCTTTCGATAATTCTAATATATTTTGGATATTTTGCTGAAAGCACTTCATACAAAGTCAAAAAGTCGTGAACATGAAAAAGCAAAACAGTGGCAGACCAATGAATTATAATCCTAAGAAAAGAACTGGGTTCATCAACTAGGAACGGTGTCTCTGAGTCATGACAGACTCTATTTCATTCCCTTAGTGACAATATCAGCTACTGATTGACAGTCCTTATCAAAATCATTTCTTATACTGACACAAACTCTTTAAATTTCTTAATACACTTTATTTGTTAAAAGCAACTCTTAATTATTCTCACTACTGGCAACAAGGAGATTCTGAAAAAGGAAAATTCAATCATAATCCACAAACCTAAATTTAGCCTGATAATCACTACCAGCTCTTTGACTGGAGGTGCTAAAAACTAAGGAAAGCCGTACCCAATTCCTTTCTTTTGATTTTCATAGCCATGAAAATACTCCAGGCAGTGAAATGGCCTGGAGGCAGAGAGAAGAAAACAGGAGAAGAAAAATCTCTGTATAATCCACTGACTGAATAACCAATCCCCACATTAGAGTTAATTGTATCGTCACAGCCTGCAGGACTATTACTTTACAAAAAAACACTAGAACTTTCCGAAAAGTGAATAGGATTGCTGTGCCAGTAGAAAGAAAATGCAACTCAGGCTTCCTAAAATCCCCGTCTCTAAATGAAACCGTTTAGTCTCATTTCCACAGGGGGAGAGACAGAGACAGACACAGAGAGAAGAAAGATCAAAGCTAAGGCTAAGGTCTAGAGAAACAAAGTCTCAAAGTGTAATAGAAAAGGCTACTTTCTGCAAGAAAATGATGCCTAATGGTATCAGCAGTACTCAGATTCTTCAGTTCAACAGAAAGTGATATTCGCCATTATGGTATACATAGGAATGAAGACATGGTCTTCTCTCAATTGGGGAAACTAAACACAAAGTGTGTATTAAGTGTCATTAAAGAATCACCACTGATTTTCTTAGGTGTTATCCTGGCATGATGATGATTTTATTTGTCTGTGTTTTTGAGAGCTGTGTGCTGAAGTAGTTAGGGATAAAAGGTCATGATGGCTGACATTTACATTTAAATGGTTCAGTGGAAATAAAACATGTGTCACATAAAGTAAATGTGACCACATGATATTGCATGTTGAAAAGGTGGGTTTGTGGATTGCATTCTACCCCTTCGAGGTTTCTGTATGTTTGAAAATTCCCATACTAAAATATTGGGAAAACTGCAATAGTAAAATGATACTGTGGCCTCCAACTGAATGAAAAGGACAAATATACAACTAATTATAAAAGAAGTACAGGAAGTAAGTATCAAAACACAACTTTGAATTTTTGCTTGTTCATTTAAGAATTATCAGGGCTAAAGATGATAGTGACCACCTCTGATTTGGGGGAAACAGAAGACTTCACAAAAGAATTACTATATATAGTATACTATACTATATATACATATATACACACATATATATATACTTATATACATATATATATACTATACACACATAAAAGTATATCTATACTATATATATACATAGTGTGTATATATATATATACACACACACTTAAAAATGAAAGTATTTTTTTAAGTTTATTTATTTTGAGAGAGAGAGCAAGTGAGGAAAGGGCAGAGAGAGAGAGAGAGAGAGGGAAAAAGAAAGAATCCTAAGGAGGCTCCTCTCTGACATCACAGAGCCTGATGTGGAGCTCGAACTCACAAAACGTGAGATCATGACCTGAGCTGAAACCAAGAGTCGGATGCTTAACTGAATGAGACACCCAGGCGCCCCTAAAAACCGAAAATACTTTAATAGGCAGACAAAGGTGACAGGTACACGCCTATGGAGGGGCAGCATTTGGAAAGGCAAAAAGATTGACATTAGGGGAATGACAAGGGTGAACAAGCTGAGTGTGCATGGAGTTGAAGCCGGGGGTTGTTGAGGGGGTGGAAATGAGCCCAAGCCTGGGCTGAGGATGGGCCCTGGAGTGGTCTGAGTGTCCAAATCCTGCCTGCAGACTTTATATGCTGGGTGTGGGAGAGACCCTTGAGGTTAGTGCAGTTTGTTTGTTTTCAGCAGGAGAGTGAGACAATTATTTATATGTTTTCTCCAACACTGTATTATATTTATATGCTTTTAAATACAAATCAAACAATAGAGATATTTCAGGGATAACAGTTAGCACCTCCTAAATGTGCCAGGCACCATTCTAAGCATGATGTGTGCATGAACTCACTCCACTATCTCCATTTCCCAACGGGGCAGGGACTGTTATCACTGTTCTCATTTTACAGTAAAGTAAACTGAAGCACAGAAGCTGAGCAAATTGTTCAAAACCACAGAGCTAGCAAGCGGCAGAGTGAGGATTAAAACCTGGGCAAATTGGCTCAGAACACTCTACCACACGTCCTCTCTTTGTAAGAGAAAATGGAAAATAAATAAGACTACAATTTTCTTCTCTAAATCAGAGTGCAGGAAAGGGAGGTGAGCCAAAAAGAGTCGAATTTGAATCTGACCAGTTGTAAAAACTTAAATAAAATAAAGTAAAACTATCCCTTCAGGGAACTGTCCAGCTTTAGCAACTGCTGGTTAGTGCAGGCAATTGAAAATGCCCACACCCACCTCCAATCCACCTCTCCTCCATGATAGAGGCAACATGAAATTTTCCATAGATGCACATCTTCACTTGCAAACATTTCCTTTGTCCTCAAGAAGACATGGCTACAGTAGAAATGAGATAAGATGCTCCCGCTATCATGGATGACAAGAACTTCGTCATTGCCTATGAGCTAATGGTAGAGAGGACACTCCTGACGGAGCAACTCTTAGACTCTTCTTTGGAATGACTGATTTTTTTTTTTAATATTAATATTTGTATCTCCTCAGGCACCGTCCCCTTTCTTTTTCTAAAGTCAAACAGGCAGAAGAATGCAGTTTGGAAAGAAGGGATTTTGCAACATGCAATGAGAAACGAAGAGAAGTCACAAAGAGTGAGATGGACTCAGGGAGGATCTCCTGAGCAGTGGGGAAGGGTGCTCTTCCTGAAGGGTGGCAGGCAGACAGCAAAGCCCCAGAGATAGAGCCCCATGATGCTCCTGGAAGGCCATCTCCTAAGCTCTGAGGTTCATAGCACTGTCAAAATTCCTTCCCCCAAACTGGAAGGGCGGCTGAGTTCCAAGACCGAAGGGGACCACAAATACATGGACAAAGCATACAAGAGGATGAAGCCCCCCAGTGGCTTGGTACCAACTAAGACCTTGAAGCTTCAGCTTGACTCTAGGGAGAGGAGGAGTCTCATGAAGGACTGAGGCGAAATTTCCTGCCGGCCAGGAAAGTGGGTATTCATAGTCCAAATTGTGTCAATTGAAAGGAAGGAATTGAAGAAATGTGATATTTCTTGTCTACTTCCATTTGTGGGCTGAGAGTCATACTGTTACACCTGTAATCTTTTTGAATACAAATATTTTCAAAGCCTCATCAAAGCTAATGAGAAAAAGAGTACCAGAGAACTTTAATATCTTTTTTCTCTTTCCAATAGCCAAAAAAAGTTGGGGAGAGAGGTTGTTTTTCAGCCATAGAAAAGTAAACACTATAATCAGAGGAGAGCACTATAACCTAGTAGCAGTTGCCTATAGATTGCAATTTGAGGGGGAGCAGAAAGACACTACAAACTGTTTTCCTACTATTACTAAAGTTGCATTATTAACAAATATGCCAGATACTTAGGCATTACCCCCAATTTGTGCACTTTCAAGTGTAAATACTACCAAGGACAGTAAAGAATAATAATATTCTCTTTTCTCTGCGACAAGATGGTTGAATTTTGATGAAACAAAGGTCTTGGTGTTTAGGATCCCTGAAATAGTTCAGCATAGAACAGAAGAACAGAATCAGGCAGCTTAGACCAAACAAACAAACAAACAAACAACCACTATAACTATGTGATTTTGCTTAATGGTGTGATTTGGCTCAAAGACCTCACCAAGGCCACAGTGGCTTTGCTTCTCTTGATTCCCAACTACTCCCAGGAAGATGGAGCATACTGGAAGGGAAGAAAGAGGCTGCTGGCCTTCCTCCAGATATAAGAAATATAGTAAGAAGGATGTATTTTTTTATTTTTTTAAATTTACATCCAAATTAGTTAGCATATAGTGCAACACTGATTTCAGGAGTAGATTCCTTAATGGCCCTTACCCATTTAGCCCATCCCCCCTCCCACAACCCCTCCAGTAACCCTCAGTTTGTTCTCCATATTTATGAGTCTCTTCTGTTTTGTCCCCCTCCCTGTTTTTATATTATTTGTGCTTCCCTTCCCTTATGTTCATCTGGTTTGTGTCTTAAAGTCCTCATATGAGTGAAGTCACATGATTTTTGTCTTTCTCTGACTGACTAATTTCACTTAGCATAATACCCTCTAAGTTCCATCCACGTAGTTGCAAATGGCAAGATTTCATTCTTTTTGATTGCCGAGTCATACTCCATTATATATATATATATATATATATATATATATATATATATATACATACATATATACATATATATATACACTTGATCCATTCATATATATATATACTTTATCCATATATATATATATATATATATATATATATATATATATATATTCTTTATCCATTCATCCATCGATGGACATTTGGGCTCTTTCCATACTTTGGCTATTGTTGATAGTGCTGCTATAAACATGGGGGTGCATGTGTCCCTTCGAAACAGCACAACTGTATGTGTGCTGTTTCCACAACTGTGGATAAATGCCTAGTAGTGGAATTGCTGAGTCGTAGGGTAGTTCTATTTCTAGTTTTTTGAGGAACCTCCATACTGTTTTCCAGAGTGCCTGCACCAGCTTGCATTCCCAAGACTGATGTATATTTCTGAAATCATCCTAAATGTTAGACCTGCACACAGACATGCAAAACAAAACTTCATGCTTTCTTGGGGAACACTGCAGCTTTTATGATCAACCCCTTTTTTTGAGCTCAGTGATAACTGAGGTCCCTGCCAACACTGAGATGCTTTGATTTGGGGGAATATTTAATTACCCATAAGTTAGAGAGGTTGTTAGGGTCAAGAAAAAATTGACAGCAGATACCCTATTTGAAGGGGGAAGTAATAGCTTTATTGTTAAGCCTGAGTCAGAGAAATATTTAAATGCCTTTTAAAGGTATACCTTCACCTGGTAACTTCTATTACAAGGCTGGAGTAATGACAGAGCCAGCAGGCACACTTAAAGCCCCACAAAGCAGGGGTGCCTGTGTGGCTCAGTCGGTTAACTGTCCGACTTAGGCTCAGGTCATGATCTCACGGTCCGTGAGTTCGAGCCCCACGTCGGGCTCTGTGCTGACAGCTCAGAGCCTGGAGCCTGCTTCAGATTCTGTGTCTCCCTCTCTCTCTGACCCTCCCGCATTCATGCTCTGTCTCTCTCTGTCTCAAAAATAAATAAACATTAAAAAAAATTTTTTTTAAAAAACCTTTAAAAAAAAAGCCCCACAAAGCAGAACAGAATTACCACCGGTAGTCATATAAGCAAACATCAGCCCCTGCTTGCTCAGGACTTGCCCTCTTTCCCTTAAGTCGTTGGCCATGAGCATCCCCAGCCCAGGTCTGGCCTGTTCAGAGAACGTTCTCTACCACTCCTGCATCTGACAGGCCCAGCACCCCCCTACATCCTTGAGGATGACATAAGCCTCCCTAATTATCCCCTAATGCATGTGGACTGCCCCCAGCTGGTTTTCTTCCCTGCCCCATGCTTTCACTCCAGTTCCCTGCTGAAGGAGGCTGGAGCTTGAGCTCACCTGGAACCTGGGTTGAATTCTGATAGACTGTCACTATTGGTTTGGACCAGGTTTGATCTATCTCCCCAAAGGCTCACTGAACACATGAACTTCAGTGGGGGGGGGGGGGGGGGTGGTGCTGAGTGTGGATGTGAAAGTAAGCATGGCTCAGGACTGCTACTCCTGCATCACACCCGCCCCACCCATGGACCTGGGCCTCACCTCAGCCTGAGTCTGATGCCATAATCAGATGGAACTTTTCAGGGTTTTTGAAGGAAGGGTAAGTACATGGAAGAGATGTATATTGTTGCAGCCAGACAGTAAGCCTGTGGCAAACTATCTTTTCCAAAAACACCTGCATCTATGTTCTGGGTTCCAAATGCTCTTCCATTATTTTGACATCGAGAGTTCAAATCTATTCCCTTCCCCTTGAAACTTGGCAAATCTTTGTAACTGCCTCAGTATGTTAGAATACTGTGGAAGGGACACTGTTTAGTCAACTTGAGAGGCTGGGTAATAAAGGCAATGTGGCTTCCACCTGGCTTTCTATCTTAGGATGCTCACCCTGGAACCACAGCCACTGTGTGGGATGAATGCCCAGATTATATGGAGGGGGAGTGTGTAGATGTTCCAGACAACAGTCTCAAGGGTTAAAGTCTCAGCCAACAGCCAGCATCAACCATCAAGCATGTGAGTGACAGAACCTTCAGATGATTCGAGCCCCCAGCTATTAATCATCCCATTCTTAAGTCTTCTACCTGAGGCCCCAGACACCACAGAACACAGGCAAACCATCCTTGCTGTTCCTGCCTAAATTCCTGACTCACAGAATCCATAAGCATAATAAATAGCTGTTTTTTTGCAACAAGTTTTGGGGTAATTTGTTGCACAGTAATAGATAACCAGAAAACCATAAAGGATAACACCCTCTTTATAATTCCAACATCATTTTGCAAGTAAGAGCTAAAATGAATACAAAAGCAACCTTGAAGGGTGAAAACTGTATCAAATGAGCATCCAGATGGCGTGAGCACATTTCTAAGAGCTGGATGCACGTTTGATCTGAGCCTCTGCCTTCTGCAACACCAGATGTGATGGTCAGAAGAACAACCTCTTTCTTTCCTTTTCCAAAGACAGGAAGGGTAACTCCGGGACCACTTCCCACTGTCCAATCCGAGAAGCAGCTCTCCACAGATATGTGCATGCGCTGGAAACCCTGCTTTCCAAAAGTGACCCAGAACTTCTTTTGATACCCACGATCTTGTATGTAAAGAGTCCTTTACAGACACTCTCAATATGCATGACAAATTACAAATGATGCCACTATCCTATTGAAGACTTTTACTTGCCTTGCATTAATTCCTCCACTCGGTATCATTACTTCATATTCTCTTTAGGGAATGGCTTTATAGTAGATTGAATGATTGGCCACAAGTATTTGCCCCTCACTGTATCCATTTTTGTCATGTGACTGTGCTTTTCCTCCTGCTAGAGGCAAGAAATATTTCCCCGGCCTCATGGGTGTTGGAACTGTCTGTGTGATTTGCTCTGGCGAATGAATGTGAGTGAAAGGAGCACTATGTTGGTGTGGGCTTACGTTTTAAACAGCAGCGCTTGGGGACGCCTGGGTGGCTCAGTCTGTTAAAGTGTCTGACTTCGGCTCAGGTCATGATCCCACGGTTCGTGGGTTTGAGCAGGGCCCTGTGCTGACAGCTCAGAGCCTGGAGCCTGCTTCAGATTCTGTGTGTGTGTTTCTCTCTCTTCCCCTCCCCTGCTCATGATCTGTCTCTCTCTGTCTCTCAAAAATGAATAAATGTTAAAAAAAAAAAATTTAAACAGCAGCTCTTGTTTCCACTGTACCTTATATCTCTATCATCACTGTGAGTTTGCCTCAAGTGGTGTAACCTAACAACAGAAGACTGTTAAAGTTCATTTACCCTGTCAGTAGTACTCTAAAAAGAATGTTTGTTTTCACTACCTAGATCCCCAGAAAACCTCTGATTTCCTTCTGATACTTGGTTATTCTGCCTTTACTCAATGAAAGCAACATGACTAGGGATGTTTGGAACAAATTTGCCCATTGAAAGAAATCTACACGTAAATCTCTTGGAGCAAAACAGCCTAGCTCAGAAGGAGGCAGTTCTGGTAGTGGGGCGGGGCGGGGGGATGGGGGACACACACAAAAAAAAGAACTGTATGTTAAAAATTCAACCTTTGGAAAGTACCCTGGGAGATGGGGGTGGGGCTATAAAATGTAAAAGAAACAAAATTTGACTTTCACCAAAAGATCCATTGTGCTTGATGTTTATGCAAAAGCCTCCACATTCCAAAATGGGATTTGTACCATGCCTTGTCAATTAAGAGAAAGAAATACTTTATAAATCAATTACAGGCTCTAGCTTTCTGCTTGCCAACCAAAGCAACCGAATGGCTAATAAGTACACACAGTGCATGTGCACACACACCACACACACACACACACACACACACACACACACACACACAGTAAGACTTCCTAGCAAATGCAGCCCAGAGACCATATTAATCAGAAATACCTGACTTATTTCACACAGTGTGACCTGGGCTCAACACTGTGATTATTTCTGGGGCTGTTATATGTTGTTATTTTTGTACGAGTTTCAACAAGCCTTGTTATGTTTCCCAAGTGTAATCAATCACATTCATTATTTTCAGGTTTCTTTTAGCTGTTACCCTTAGCATTGGGGTAACCGTGTGGAATTTCACAGCCCAAGCAAGCTCATTAGCTTGTGTGGCATTTCTATTTCTCAATTTTGGCAGTCTGTGGGAAGTGGGATTCAATGGCTGCGTGCAGTCATTCATCCGTCAGGAACAGCATCCTTCATCTGTTGCTTTTTTTTCCCCTTCGCCACAGAAATCTTCCCTTTTATTTTTCTGTACGTTAGAAGACATGAGATTTTACCTAACCTTAGTGTTAATACAAAGCACTCAAGTTTGACCTTATATTCTCATTTTTCATTTCATGAAAACACAGCAAAAGAAGCAGAAAATGGATTCTTCCTAGTTTCACCTCAAAATACCTCCAGTTCTGGGTTTGGGGATCATAAAATACTTTAAGTACCCAAAACTAACAGGGAAAAAAGATCTCAAACCTAAGCCCGTAATAAGAAACATAAATTAAAACTGTTTTATTTTTTTAATTATTTTATTTAAATCCAAGTTAGTTAATATATAGTGTAATGATTTCAGGAGTAGAACCCAGTGATTCATCACTCACTTATAACACCCAGTACTGATCCCAGCAAGTGCCCTCCTTAATGCCCATCATCCATTCAGCCTACCCCTCATTTAACACCCCTCCAGCAACCGTCAGCTTGTTCTCCGTATTTAAGAGTCTCTTATGCTTTGCCTCCCTCTCTTTCTTTATCTTATTTTTCCTTCCCTTCCCCTATGTTCATCTGTTTTGCTTCTTAAATTCCACATGCGAGTGAAATCATATATTTATCTCCCTCTGACTGACTTACTTCACTTAGCAAAGTACATTCTACTTCCATCCATGTTGTTACAAATGGCAAGAGTTCATTTTTTTGATCACTGAATAATATTCCATTATATGTAGGTGTGTGTATGTGTATATACATATATATGTATATACATATGTATACATACGTATATGTATATATATATACACATACACACACACACACACCACATCTTCTTTAACCATCATTAGTCGATGAACATTTGGGCTCTTTCCATAATTTGGCTATTGTTGATACTGCTGCTAGAAACATTGGGGTGCATGTGTCCCTTCGAAGCAGCGTTTTTGTATCCTTTGGATAAGTACATACTAGTGCAATTGCTGGGTGTAGGGTAGTTCTATTTTTAATTTTTTCAGGAACCTCCATACTGTTTTCCAAAGTGGCTATACCAGTCTGCATTCCCATCAACAGTGCAAAAGGGTTGCCCTTTCTCCACATCCTTGTCAACATCTGTTGTGTCCTGAGTTGTTCATTTTAACCATTCTGACAAGTGTGAGATGGTACTTCACTGTGGTTTTGATTTGTATTTCCCTGATGATGAGTGATGTTGGGCATCTTTTCATGTGTCTCTTGGCCATCTGGTTGTCTTCTTTGGAAACGTGTCTATTCATGTATTTTGCCCATTTCTTCACTGGAATATTTGTCTTTCAGGTTTTGAGTTTGCGAAGTTCTTTATAGATTTTGGATACTAACCCTTTACCCGGTATGTCATTAGCAAATATCTTCTCCCATTCCGTTGGTAGCCTTTTAGTTTTGTGGATTGTTTCCTTCTCTGTGTAGAAGCTTTTCATCTTGACGAGGTCCTAATAGTTCATTTTTGCTTTTGTTTCCCTTGCCTCTGGAGATGTGTCTAGTAAGAAGTTGTTGCAATGGAGGTCAAAAAGGTTGTTGCCTGTTTTCTTCTCTAGGATTTTGATGGTTTCTGTTTTATATGTTGGTCTTCGATCCATTTTGAGTTTATTTTTGTGTATGGTATAAGAAAGTGGCCCAGGTTCATTCTTCTGCATGTTGTTCTCCAGTTTTTCCAACACTATTTGTCAAAGAGACTCTTTTTTCCATTGGATACTCTTTACTGCTTTGTCAAAGATTAGTTGGCCATACATTTGTGCCTCCATTTCTAAGTTCTCTATTCTGTTCCACTAATCTATGTGTTTGTTTTTGTGATAATACCATATTGTCTTGATGATTACAGCTTTGTAATACAGCTTAAAGTCCAGAATTGTGATGCCTCTAGCTTTAGTTTTCTTTTTCAACATTATCTTGGCTATTTGGGGTCTTTTCTTGTTCTGCACAATTTTTAGAATGGTTTCTTCTTGCTCTGTGAAGAATGCTGGTGATGTTTTGATAGAGATTGCATTGAATGTAGTTTTCTTTGGGTACCATCAACATTTTTTTTAATTTTTAAAAAATTTTTTTAATGTTTATTTATTTTTGAAGGAGAGAGAGACAGAGTGTGAGTTGGGGGTGGGGGCAGAGAGAGAGGGAGACACAGAATCCGAAGCAGGCTCCAGGCTATGAGCTTTCTGCACAGAGCCTGACGCGGGGCTCGAACCCACAAACCAGGAGATCATGACCTGAGCCGAAGTCGGACGCTCAACCGACTGAGCCAACCAGGCGCCCCATACTATCGACATTGTAACAATATTTGTTCTTCCAATCTGAGCATGAAATGTTTTTCCATTTCTTTTTGTATTCTTCAATTTCTTTCATATTACATGGGATCAATTTTTGTAAATGGGACCAATTCCTTATTTCTCTTTCTGCTGCTTCATTATTGGTGTATAGAAATGCAACTGATTTCTATACATCGATTTTATATCCTGTGACTTTGCTGAATTCATGTATCAGTTCTAGCAGTTTTTTGGTGGAGTCTTTTGGGTTTTCTGTGTAGAGGATCATGTCATCAGCGAAAAGTGAAAGTTTGACTTCCTCCTTGCCAATTTAGATAGCTTTTATTTCTTTTTATTGTCTGATTGCTGAGGCTAGGACTTCCAGCACTATGTTGAACAACAATGGTGAAAGTGGACATCTCTGTGGAGTTCCTGACTTTAGGGGGAAAGCTTTCAGTTTTTCCCCATTGAGGATGATATTAGCTGTGGATCTTTGGTATATGGCCTATGTGATCTTAAGGTATATTCCTTCTATCCCTACTTTTTTATCAAGAATGGATGTTGTGGGGTTTTTTTTAATGCTTTTTATGCATCTATTAGAAGGATCATGTGGTTCTTATCCTTTCTTTTTTTAATGTGATGTATCACATTGATTGACCTGTGGATATTGACCTATGAACCATCCCTGAAACCCAAGAATAAATCCCACTTGATTGTGGTGAATAATTCTTTTAATGTATTGTTGGATCTGGTTTGCTAGTATCTTATTGAGAATTTTTTTCATCCATATTCATCAGGGAAATTGGTCTGTAGTTCTTTTTAGTGGGGATTTTGCCTGATTTTGGAATCAAGGTAATGCTGGCTTCATAGAAAGAGTTTTCCTTCCATTTCTATTTTTTGGAACAGTTTTAAGAGGGTAGGTGTTAACTCTTCTCTAAATGTTTGGTAGAATTCCCCTGTAAAACCATCTGGCCCTGGACTCTTATTTGTTGGAGACTTTTGATTACTGATTCAATTTCCTTAATGGTTATGGGTCTGTTCAAATTTTCTACTTCTTCCTGTTTCAGTTTTGGTAGTTTACATGATTCTAGGAATTTGTCCATTTCTTCCAGATTGCCCAATTGTTGGCATATAATTCTTATGATATTGTCTTATTATTATTTGTATTTCTGTGGTGTTGGTTGTGATTTCTCCTCTCATTCATGACTTTATTTATTTGGGTCTTTTCCTTTTCTTTTTGATGAATCTGGCTAGGGGATTATCAATTTTGTTAATTCTTTCAAAGAACCAGCTCCTGGTTTTGTTGAACTATTCTACTGTTTGTTTGGTTTTTTTATTATTATTTCAATGTCATTGATTTCTGCTCTAATCTTTATTATTTCCCTTCTTCTGCTGCTTTTGGGCTTTATTTGCTGTTCTTTTTCCAGTTCCTTTAGGGATAAGGTTAGGTTGTGTATTTGAGACATTTGTTCCTTCTTTAGGAAGACTTAGATTGCTATATACTTCCCTCTTATGTCTGCCTTTGCTGTATCCCAGAGGTTTTGGGCTGTCGTGTTTTCATTTTCATTGGCTTCCATGTATTTTTTAATTTTATCTTTAATTTCTTGGTTTACCCTTTCATTCTTTAGTAGGATGTTTTTTAACCTCCAAGTATTCATGTTCTTTCCAAATGTTTTTTTATGGTTGATCTCAAGTTTCATATCATTGTGGTCTGAGAATATGCACAGAATGATATTGATCTTTTTGTACTTGTTGAGGGCTGATTTGTGACCCAGTATGTGTTTTGTTCGGGAGAATGTTCATGTACACTTGAGAAGAATGTGTATTTTGCTATTTTAGTATGAAATGTTCTGAATATATCTGTTATGTCCATCCAGTCTGGTGTATCATTCAAAACCACTGTTTCCTTATTGACTTTCCGCTTAGATAATCTGTCCATTGTTGTAACTGGGGTGTTAAAGTCCTCTACTATTATGGTATTATTATCAATGAGTTTCTTTATGTTTGTGATTAATTGATTTATGTATTTGGGTGTTTCAAGTTGGGGGTATAAATATTTATAATTGTTAGATCTTAGTAAATAGACCCCTTAATTATGATATAATGTCCTTCTTCATCTTTTGTTACAGTCTTTGTTTGAAAATCTAGTGTGTCTGATATAAGTGTGGCTACTCCAGATTTCTTTTGAAATTCATTAGCATGATAGATGGTTCTCCATCCCCTCCCTTTCAATCTGCAGGTGTCTCTAGGTCTAAAATGGGTCTCTTGTAAGCAGCATATAGATGGGTTTTATTTCTTCATCCATTTTGATACCCTATGTCTTTTGATTAGGCAGTTAGTACATTTACATTTAGAGTGATTAAAGATATTAATTTAGTGCCCTTGTGTTGTCTGTAGAGTGGGTTTTTGTGGTGATGTTCTCTGGTCCTTTCTAGTCTTTGTTGCTTTTGGTCTTTTTTCTTTTGTTTTGTTTTTTTTCTCCCCTCAAGAGTCCCACTTAAGATTTCTTGCAGGGCTGGTTTAGTGGTCATGAGTTCCTTTAGTTTTTGTTTTTCTGGAAAACTTTTTATCTCTCCTTCTATTTTGAATGAGAGCCTTGTTCGATAAAGAATTCTTGGCTGCATATTTTTCCATTTCAGCACATTGAATATATCCTGCCACTCCTTTCTGGCCTGCCAAGTTTCTGTGGACAGATCGGCTGTGAACCTAATCTATCTTCCCTTATAGGTTAAGGACTTTTTTTTTCCCTTGCTGCTTTTATAGTTCTTTCCTTGTCTGTGTATTTTGTGAATTTGACTATGATATGCCTCAGTGATGGTCAGTTTTGGTTGAATCTAATGGGAGTTCTCTGTGTTCTTGGATTTTGATGTCTGTGTCCTTCCCCAGATAAGGAAAGTTTTCAGCTATAATTTGCTCACATGAATCTTCTGCCCCTTTTACTCTCTCTTCATGTTCTGGGACTCCTATGATTCAAATGTTATTCCTTTTTAATAAGCCACTGAGTTCTCTAATTCTTATATCATGACCTTTTGCCTTTGTTTCCCTCTCGTTTTTTCCCCTGCTTCATTATTTTCCATGATTTTATCTTCTATATTGCTGATTCACTTCTCTGCTTTGTCTATCCTTGCCATCATGGCATCCATTCAAGATTGCACCTCAGTTATAGCATTTTTAATTTTGGCCTGACTAGATTTTAGGTTTTTTTATCTCCACAGAATTCTCTGGTGTCTTCTATGCTTTTTTTCCTACCTCAGCTAGAATTCTTATAATTGTGATTTTAAATTCTAGTTCAGACATCTTACTTATATCTGTGTTGATTAAATCCCTGGCCATCATTTCTTCCTATTCTTTATTTTTGGATGAATTCTTCCATCCGGCAAGTTATCTGGCTCAAATTATGCAGATTGTTGCATTAATCCTCAGATCAATATCCTAGGTGTTCAAAATGATTTGATGCTGATTTAGCTGCATTTCAGGGATGAGACGAGACCAGGGTCCCCGTACTAATCTGCCATCTTACCTCCTCTCCAAGAGTGTTAGAAGACATTGTCCTTAAACCCTTTTCTTCCCCACCAGAAATCATACAGGTCCCCCGCCCCCCGACTATGAAAAGTTACAGGGTTCCTAAAGAACCTTTCATAAGCAGAAATGGCATAAAACAAACAGGCAGGTACCACTATTTTATGTGGAAACTATTTTAAGCATTCCCAAACCCCCAAAATCATCTCAGTTATACTTTTATGATACCTTAGGACACATCTTGCTAACAGATGCACAAAATAAATCCAGGTAAAGCACAGATACTCACAGACACACCTAAAAGCTATGGCAGCCTGATGCTGAGATGCTGAGTGTGGTTCCCAGAGAAGGAACTGGTAGTGCCATTCTTGCTTCCCTCTATCACGGTTCATGGCCATAAGCATAAATCCTTTTTGAATTTCTCTCCATTAGTGAAAACAGGTACTGACATAGGTCATTCATAAAAGCAAAATTATGTATGGTAAACTCTCAAAATGCAGGGGAAACCTGCATCATGAAAGGAAGAACATGCCCTCATTATAATGGTAAAGCTGAACAACAGAAATTTCAAGCATACTTTTCTCTGTACAGGGGACCAGAACCTAGGTGAACTAGAACAAATTCATAGACTTGGGGGGGGGGGGAATGAATGTGAAATACTTTTCTCAGTAGTAGAATTCCTGCCTAGAGTAAGGGTGCATTCCTGAGCTATCAAAAGTCAAGGAGAAAAATTAGTGGGGGACAAGGACTGGGAAGTTTATATACATTTTCATCACCTAATATGTCCAGTCTGCCTCATTATTGGGTCCTAATGACCAGAATTATATAATTCAAAGTTACTACTGAGAAGTCCATTTAAAAATGTACCTACTAACACATGCCTAATGCATACAAAACACTATTCCAATTTCCAGCTGACCGAGACTTACAGAGTTGAGCAAGATATGGTCTCAGTTTTCAAGGAGGATACGTGTTAAGCAATCACCCACATACAAAGCAAATAAATGCCACAGTGCAGGATAGGCAAAGGGCTGTATTGTGTCAAAGAAGGGAGGGCACAGGAGCACCCGGCTGGCTCTGTCAGTTAAGCTTCCAACTTCAGCTCAGGTTGTGATCTAATGATTTGTGAGTTTAAGTCCTGCATCGCACTCTCTGCTTTCAGCCTGGAGCCTACTCCAGATCCTTGGTCTCCCTCTCTCTCTGCCCCTCCCCTGCTTCCACTCTCTCTCTCAAAAATAAATAAACTTGGGGAAAAAAAGAAGGGATGGCACATGATAAGGGAGGATCAGGGAATGCTTAGATATGGCTGCATTCTGCACTGCTAGTGGACACCTGCTAGCTACTGGCTATGTGGGGTCCATGGGTTCTGTTCATCTATTTTCTGTAAATTTGTTGCCAACACTGAAACTTTGGAACATTGCTTATAAGTATCTGGGATTCTGGCTTCTCTTGCTAAATAAGATGATCTGAAAATTTGGGGTCCACGTGCCAGCCTGGCAATAATTACTTAGAGCGGCATAGAAACAGTCATAGATCTCCACTTTGCTTTGGTCCCCACGACTCCCCGTTGCACTCAACTCCTGGCCTGCTTCATTCCTTTCTTTTGTCTGCTCTGATCCTATATGCTCCAGGTCTGCCTTAAAGAACAGATAGAATCTCAACATACAGAGCTGGAGAGGGAAGATCAGAGCAAAGGTAGAGAGGCAGAAGAGTTTAGGCTATGCTCAGGGAACTGTGAGCAATCTGCTCAAAGAATAGGCTTAAGAATGAGATGAATTTAAAAATAGACAAATGATAGTTGGGACAAGTTGGGGGGGGAGGGACTCCACGGACTTCTCCTAATGCCAGGATGAAGCAAATTGACTCAATTTGGTCAGAATGTGAAGCAAATTCAGAATGTTAGATCAGGGGATTGCCACCATCTGAGATAGCTTTCGGAATGATTAATCACAGGTGAGCAGAATAGAGCTAGGATTCTATTGTAGATGCTGAGGTAATTAAGTGACAGAAGGAGAAGAAAGGATGGCACACGCTTGGTGGACACTGAGGAGATGGTGTAGACCAGGCTTGGGAACGGCTTAGATAGGGTGGTGGGGAAAGAATGAAGTGAGTAGGGAGGAAGAAAAATAAAAAATGCCTCTATGTCTGGGGTCCCAAGCTCAAATGTCTTCAGGTACAGGCATGCAGCAAAAATATGATAAGCAGCAGGTATAAATGTCAAGGATTGGTGGAGACTTTGGTGGGCTGGGGAATGCATATTCAAAATCAATTTATAAACTCAAAAAACAAGAAGTGCGCCCATCAAACAATCCACGTCAATGCAAAACAAACAGCAAGCTGCCCACGAAAAGCCTTGAAATAAGAGACATGAAAAGGCATACTTATAGGTGGTTCTCCCAGTAGAGATGTCCATCAGGTCAGGGTAAACACACGTATGAAGTTTAGGTGTAGACAAAAGGCATGAGTTTTGGTTTGCAAACCAATGGATAAACGATAGAATCTCAAGATTGGGGATCATGAAGTTCAGGGATTCATCCATGTGCTGATGATAGTTGAGGCTGCGGAAGAAGGTACAAGATCAGAGGAAAAGAACCAGAGGATGGGAAGCATTCCCCCCAGGGAGTCCTTAAGGAGCCTCTGTTCCCTGGGAGCTGGGCAAGAAAGAGGAGGCTGAGAAATGGAAGGAGAAGCAGGAAGTGAACTGAGATATAACAGTATTATGAAAACTATAGGAGGAAAAATATTCAAGAAAGAGGAAATGATCTCCTGTGTGAAATTCCCTATTCCCTTCTGTCCCCTTCTCAAAGACTCATTTAATTAAAATACCTTTCTCCCAAAATTGATAATTTCTGCAATAGCTTTTTACAGTGTCAAGCAGAAAGAACCCCATCTGTTCTCCGATCTTCACTGCCTTCCCTTTTGCCCCAGGGCCAAGTCTCTTACACACATCGGGAGTAATATGCAAAACGATTTTTCAACCACCGACTGGCCCCTGATGTGTGCAGACACAAGTGAGACAGCATCTCTTATGTGACCTCTCAAAACCCTGCCTACTGCCTCCTTTGGTGATATTTGGAACTTCCCAAAGAAGCCAGATTTTCCTGGGCATCCTTCTCCTCTTCCCAGGCAGCTGAGAAGTGAGCTGTGAGAGTACAAAATGCCACAATAAGAAGAAACCCTTCCCTGGGTGAAGAGATAGAGATGAAATCAGGATATATAACAGGGTATCATGATCCTCCCCCTCCAAGCCATAAATCTGGAACCGAAGCCATTTTATGGGTTCCCACATCATCACTGAAGCCAAAATTACTCCTAAATCACCCGGCTTGTATCTCAGATGACAACCTGCAGGGTTAGTGATTTTGCTTTAAAAATAAATAAATAATTGTTCTCCGTGCTTCCTTGAAAAGATGAAACAGTGCACAGGCAAAAGATACTATTTTTTAAGTCAGGGAACATCTGTTACTCAGCTGGCTTCAGCCCTTTATAAGGCCCTGAGTCACCAAATGGCAGGAGCTCCTGAGATGCCCTTAATTTTAGTGCTTCCTGCAACTTTAATTTTAAGAGACGCCATTGCCCTCATCCCACATTGGGAGACTTCCCTGGCTGAACTAGTTTCCCACACCATCACTCCAAAGCCAGGGATTAAGAAAGCTGTTATCTCCCATTTTTTACACCAATGGCAGTAAAGTTTCAAAGTAAATACGGATGATGGAGGCCAATGTCACGTCCCTGAGACAAGAAAGTGTTCAGTCTATACCTAGAAAAGGAAGGGTCCTGTGATTTACAGAGTGCCTTTGTTCAAGGGCAAAAAGTGTCTTAGACAAGAAGAGCTCCAACTTAACAAGACTTGAAAAGGAAATTAGATGACAAAGTCCACCATGAAACGTGGGATTTCTAAAGGGCACAGAGAAACAATTGCTTCTGCTCAAATGCTGCAGCCAAAGATAGAGTACCATGCTCTCTTGGTCCCTTAAACACATCAGGTATTTCCACCTTTACAAGTCGATCATGCCGTCCACCCTCCCTATTTCTCTGTGTCAGCCATGAGAATCTTATCTTTCCTTCATGGCATGGTGCAAATCCTGTCTTCCTTACACAGCTTTCTTTCCTTCCTGGCCTACATGCATCACTCTCTTCCTCTGAAGCCCTACAGTATTTTTAAACTATTCATCTTCATTCTTAATCCCACATGTGCTTAGATGCTGCAAGTCAAAGTCTTGTCTCCCCAGCCAGATCATGAACTTGATGACATGAACTCTCCTGGGATGTCATCATATCCCCTGCAGCAGTGGCACCGTGCCATGCCACCAAACCCTCCTAAGAACCACTGAACACAGGAGGTTATGCAGAGATATATGGGGAGATACAAGCAACAGAAAAGCAAAAGGTCCAAAGAAGTTTGCTTTATTATTTAAAAGAAATTCATAATTACATCCAAAATACTTTGCCAATTAAATTCATGCTAATCTCTATGTCAAGAGCTCCATTGAGGAAAGATTATTTTCTCGAGTCTTTCACAAAATCCAGGAAAGATTCTCTTAACATAGAACTCCCTTTTTCCTTAATTACCAAAATGATCATAATTTCAACCAGAAGCTGTTTATCAGATCAGATCACCTGTCACTCTAAGGAAGCTTCAGATTTGACTATCTTCTTCTATTCTTTTCTTTTCTTTCTTCCTTCCTTTTCCTTTTTCTCTTTCTTTCTTTTTTCTTTTCTTTATTCCTTCCTATCATCCCTCCTTCTTATCTTCCTTCCTTCCTTCTTTCCTTCCTTCCTTCCTTCTTTCCTTCCTTCCTTCCTTCCTTCCTTCTTTCCTTCCTTCCTTTCTTTTATACAACAGTGCCAGGTACTGTCCTAGATTCTGAGAATACTGTGCTGAGTAGGACAAAAACCCTGCTCTCGTGGAGTTGACATTCTAATAGAAATAGACAATATATGTATGAATAAGTAATAATTATCAAGATGTGATCCCTGCTATACAGAAAAATAAATTAGAAAAAGGAGCTAGAGAATAATGGGGGAATGAAGAGACACTGTGATCTGTTCTGGATTGAAGAAGGACTGAAGGAGACAGCATCTGATTGGAAACTTGAAAAAAATGAGAGAGCAGGAGGGCTAAAGAGCACCCACAAAGAAAGAAGAGCAAGTGCAACGGTCCTGGGGAAAAACTAGTTTGAAGTATTCTAGGGCTAATAGGGAGACCAGTGCTTCTGGAGCAATGATTCGGGAGCAGAGTAAGCAAGGAGAAGGGTAGATCCCTCACCAGGAACTGAATCGGTTGGCACCTTGATCTCTGTCTTCCCAGTCCAGAACTGTGAAATATACATGTCTGTTGCTCAAGCCCCCTAGTCTGTGACATTCTGTTATGGCAGCCTGAGCTGAGTTAACACAGGTAGTAAGGAAATAAGTGAAAAATACCAAAGGTGTCTGACAGATGCTGCAACTGCAGAAAAGTGGAGAAAAAACTCCCAAGAAGGTGACATTCAGCAGACACTCTTAGTCACTTCTAGCTCCTAAATAAATTTCTATCATTTTCATTGGCTGAGGGATTACTTAGTGTGAGTTCACTGTTCTTCCTAGTGGTGATATTCTTATCTATGTATTTTTAGATATTTTATACACTCTTTGCGTGAACTCCCAAAATCCACACATCTGGGTCCATTAGATATTTTGCATCTCTTTTCGCTCACCAAATGTGACAGCATTTCTTTGAATTTCAATTAATTCAGTGATCACTGAATCTACCTCTTTTATAAGGTAACAGTTGCATGAGTCCATTCTTTGGGAGGAAATCTCTCCAAGAATTTTATACATCATTTTATATATCATCATAAAATATATTTAATTTTGCGTTCAGTTTGCTGATTCATCTGCCAAAACTCCACAAACCAGGTAAATCTTAAGAAGGAAAAAGGGGTCGAGGTCCTTCCGTGAATGATATTTACGTCCAGCTCCTCGGATTTTGGTCTGTGTTCTGGATGCCCCTTCTTTTCTCTGAACATGCACACAGATGGAGTCCATCTTCCATCATTTCCTCTAAGAATATTTTCTCTACCTGAAATTCAATAGCCTTCTTAGCGAGCAAGACTGAACAACAAAAAGAAATAACATTCGTCTTCTCCAAAGTAAAGAAGCAGGGGATGAAGTACTCAAGTGGGCTAGGTCCCGGAGCCTTCCGGAGCTAAAGTTTATATTGCATGGTTTTAACAGATTTTGTCGGTGGAAGTGTGTTTGTGGTTTGCAGTTTCATTTTGTTATCTCGTTCCAGTAAGAAAAGTCACACTGCTTACAAAACTGAGAAACTTATTAGAATCCTGTGGTGTTTGCCTGCTTCGATTTTCACACGGCGAGCCAACATAAAATGAAGGGTAGTGTTGGAAACGGAAAGGTGGAACATTTGCAAAAATTCGCAGCTGGAGGCAGCACCGCCTCGGCTGTGCAGAAGAGTCTTCCAACCTCAACGTCCTCCTTCTTCTCAAACAGGCAACTGTAAGTTAGATTTTGCCCGAAAAACTGCACCTAGAGGTGAGGTCTTATGCAGGGATGGGAACTGGACACCACAGTTAAGAAAACCGCTGTGGAAAATGCCAGAAGATTCTTACATTTGTTTTAATGATTTCAGCTTACCTCGAAGGGGCTCTGAATCACCAGGTGGTTCTAAATGCCAAGTAGGACTGCCGGGCAGTTGGGGTGAAGTGAAAAAAGGCTGTGCTGAGTCAATAGATGTGTTTGTTTTTTATTCAATTCTTTGTGAGGCATCATCGCCAATACTCCTAACAGGCACACCAGGAACAACTAGTACAAAAATCACAGAGGTGCAAAAATCACACGAAAAATCAATTAGAGAAATAAGCCTTGGGAAATGTAAACTGGAGCAGATGAAAAAGTAGATAGAAATTCCCAGAAGGACTACAGAAAGCTACAGATCCCGGTCAAAGAGAGAAGCCATTGGATAACCAATACATTCATCCGATAATTAGAGGAAAAGCATTCTTAAAAGAACATTTCTTTTTAATAAATAAAAAACAAAACAAAACAAAGCAAAAAACAAAAAGCTCTCTAGTATGAGTCTGTCGAAATGGTAAAATTAGGACACTGGCAAGAGAGAATATCACAAATGAACATTCCGAGTTTCCTAATAACACTCATCTGCTCTCCTCTTTGGGTTACCAAGTCTCCAAGGAGAGGAATATATGCTTATGACTGACAAATCTGTTGTTGGCAAAGGAAAACTGCCTTTTCTTTCACATCCTTTGATTGGCTACTTCAACCTCAGAATGGAAGATGGGGATAGTTTTCCAAGTGGCTACCTGATTCAAAAGGGAAACTCTGACTCAGTCAATAGCTGTCTTAAACAATTCCTGATAATATGGACCCTAATGTTTCCCAGGCAAACATGCTCATTAAAACTTTGAAAAAAATGGGGCACCTGGGTGGCTCAGTAGGATAGGCGTCCAACTTCGGCTCAGGTCATGGTCTGGCAGTTCATGAGTTTGAGCCCCACGTCAGGCTCTGTGCTGACGGCTCAGAGCATGGAGCCTGTCTTTGGATTCTGTGTCGCCCTCTCTCTCTGCCCCTCCCCTGCTCACACTCAGTCTCTGTTTCTCTCTCAAGAATAAGTAAACATTAAAAATTAAAAAAAAAAAAAAAACTTTTACAAAATTTGTAAGTCCTCCTATACAATTTTTAACAAATAACAATGACATTTGAAAAAATTCTCTTTGGGGAGCCTCGATGGCTCAGTCGGTTAAGTTCCAACTTCGGCTCAGGTCATGATCTTGCGGTTTGTGAGTTCGAGCCCCGCGTCGAACAGCTCAGAGCCTGAAGCCTGCTTCGGATTCTGTGACTCCCTCTCTCTCTGCCCCTCCCCTTCTCATGCTCTGTCTCTCTCTGTCTCAAGAATAAATAAAACATTAGAGAAAAAAAGAAAAAATTCTCTTTGCTAAAAAATTAGAACATTATAGAAATGCCTGAACTTTGATCGTGAGCACCAAATCTGGCTCCTCCTACTTCCTTTTAGTTGCCTGGCTTTCTCCAACCCCTTCTCTCTCGAATATACACATTAGAGCACATATATTTTTTGGTGTTTGTGTTTCATAAATTGAATCATATCATATATACCTTTCTGAATATTTGTTTTTGTCCACTGATCAATGAGATCTGGAACCTTCTATGTTTGTACAAATAGACCTGCCTCAATCTTCTTGATCAGCTGCATAGTATTCCTTGAGAATGTTAGTATATATTTTGCCATTCTCCATTGATAGAGACTTAGGTTATTGTTAATTATTCGCTTTTATAAAAACTCTTCAATGAGCATCTTTTCACAATACATCCTTGGGTACTCCTCAACATGTTTTTCCAGAGTACAAGCAGACCAAAGAAATGTCTCATGCTTTTTAAGTGCTGTGCTAAAATAGTAGGGAACAAAGAATGAAATAAAATATACCTGTCAGACTAAAAGACATAAAATTAGAACTTTCCGAAAGGAAACCAGAAAGCTACAGAAGGTTGGTTTGGAAGACATTCTTAAAAAGTCAGAGATTCCTAGCTTCAAACCTGGCCCCAGTTCCAAATCAAAAAGAATCTAAGTGCCCTGTTTTTGTTTAATGTTTTTTTTATTTATTTTGAGAGAGAGAGCATGAGCAGGGGCGGGGCAGAGAGAGAGAGAATCCCAAGAAGGCTCCACACCATCAGTGCAGAGCCCAATGTGAGGTTCAATCTCACAAACCTGTGAGATCATGACCTGAGCGGAAATCAAGAGCCAGATGTTCCACTGACTAAGCCATCCAGGCACTACTATGTGTCCTTCTATGGGAATGGCAAAACACATACTACCTAAAGAATACTATATAGCTTATTTTTAAAAATTACGCAGATCTAGATATATTAACATAGACCGTAACCTTGTGTAACTTTTAAAACGTTATTTTTCTGTCAAGCTTTAGTTTCCCCATCAAAATATGGAAAAGAAAAATTTTTTGAAATGAATCTACAGCATAAGGTTCTTTCACAGATTAAATAACAGAATACTTGTTAAGCACTTAGTATACTAATGACACAGAGTAAGTGCTCAAAAGATATTGGTTTCCATTACATTTCTATTTTTGATGTGTCCCACGATGGTGGAGGAATTTCAACAACCCAAGGCCATTTATTAATTTGTCAGTCATTTATTAAGCATCTATTATTAGCAGAGTTTTATGCCACCTCATTTGAGGA
Organism: Puma concolor; assembly: GCF_028749965.1. Lineage (NCBI taxonomy): Eukaryota > Metazoa > Chordata > Mammalia > Carnivora > Felidae > Puma > Puma concolor. The sequence continues at coordinate 16,426,738 of NC_141675.1, forward strand.
GAACACAGATGAATGAAATATCATTATAATATTCCTCAAGAATCTTGGAAACATATCAAGGAATATAAATCATGTCCCAAATAACCTTAATAAAAAAAGGAATGTAGTATTACAACAGATCTCATACTAGACTACTATTATTTTTATATGTCCAGGGCCACTTCCTTCGTCAGGCAATAGCATCATTCTTTGGAAGAACTATTCCTCCTCCAATGCCGATACTGATGTGAAGACAGCCAATTATAGAAGCCACAGCTCTGGTTGGCCACAGTTGATAGGTCAGGAAATGTGCATATGACTTAGTCCTATGACCCAAGCCAGGCCAGTCAAAGCATTTTCACACTAAGAATGGAGGAAAGGGAATGGGTCTTTTCTAATGACAAAGGCATGTGATGGCAAGTTTGAGCACTATTTACAGCCAAGTTCTCCCATATTTGGGAGACTCTAGTCTGAAAAAATAAAGAACCACAGTGACAAGAGTAGAGGCAAAAACACAGACAGATGTGAGGGGATTTGAGTCCCAGGTTCTGGAGGCCCAGCCTCAACCCTGCCTTTTGGTAATGACATGGGATATCATTAGTTCTATGAAAGCAGACGTTTCTGTATGTTTTTATTTACTAATGTATCCTCAGCATCTAGAACACTGCTTGGTGCCTAGCACATAGTAGACATTCGTGACATATTTTCTGAATGAATGAATAAATGAATGAGTGAATAATATCCTATAATATAGCCCTCTTTTTTTTCTGAGTTAAAATTTTATTTTATTCTTTCCTTATAACCGAAGCCAGAATTACTCTTGAAATTTTTTACAACCCTATCTCAGAAGGAAAAAGAGGAAACGAGGCAAAGAGTAAGGGAATATAACATCCAAATATTTTCCTGGGCCAATAGGCTAGTGGCTCCAGACACTACCAGGACCAGATTCTATCAGAGTATTGCCCATCTCTGTCACCACAAATCCAGAGCTATTTTGAGTTTGAGTTATTATAACTTCTCACGTAGGATTTAGTCTACTTTAATAAAACACAGGCTTGTCTACTTGGTTTCCAAGACTGCAGACTTTAGATTCTAGAAATCAAAAGACAGTCTGTCATGTGACTGCTTCCGTCTCTCTTATTTGCGTATGTCTTATTTATTTCCTTCCATGGACCAATGGGTAAGGTATAAATAAGTAGCCAGGCAGTTAAAGACGGGCAGAAGTCTAAAAGGTTGTCAATGAGCTCATTGTCAACAGGAAATTCACATTAATGAGCTCAGACTGGCAGCAGTTTGATGTAACATCCAGGGATTGAGTAGCTTGCAAACACCTCTAGCAGATCTGAAATACACAGCTTACTGAGAATCCCATCATTATTGAAAAATTGCACGATATAACTCAATGTGCATGACGGTTGTGGCATCAGTAAATTAAAACAAAATAGAGGATTGCCTCTTTTTAATATCTATTAACTGCCTAATACATGTTGGGAGTTGTTGCACAGAGAAGAAAAAATAGATACAGATCTCAGTCTATAGACTTAGACTCTAGCAGATGACTAAGACATCCTCACCAATTGTCAGATCAACCAGTCCAGGACAAAAGTGAACCCATATGGAATCCAGCCATGATGAAGAGTGTCAGGTGAGAAAAATGTCATAGTAAAGTTTTCATCAACTGTTGAGGAAATAGCTACTTTTCAGCTCTCTCTCATGCTACCTTGACCATCACCTCCCATGCCTGGTCTATCTACGGCTTTTGACATTTTTTTGGCTAAAGTCCAGGTACCTCCTCATGGCTTCCATAAACAATACTTATGGCCCATAATGCCGCCACTTGGTCACTAACATAACCTGCCCTGTGCAGGCTGCTCTCCAGTACATAACACCTCCGGGACTATTTATTTGGCATATCCTATCCATAAAAATTACCCGGTCCTATGTAATCTTAGTACAAGATAGAATGAACCATGACGGTACAATGCAACAATTTTCATCAGCTGAATTAATCTGGCTTTTTGGGGTTTTTTTGTTTGTTTGTTTATGCAAAGTTTTAAAAGAGTAGATTGCCAATTATATATATATATATATATATATTATATATTATATATATATATTAGACATATATTATGCATATATATTATGTATATATAATATGTATATATGTGTATATATTATATGTGTATATATATATGTACAATAAAACCTTGGATTGCGAGTAACTTGTTCTGTGAGTGTTCTGCAAGACGAGCAAACATCCCTAATACATTTTAACTTGATAAACGAGTGCTTACAATACAAGTAGTATGTGATGCCAAACATCACATGATCACAACAGAGCCAATGGTTCTTCTCTCTCTCTCGCTGTGGGATTGTGGGTGATCATCTCCCATGCTCAGATGCTCAGTCTCAGGCCGTGGTGTTTGGCAGAAATCGGTGATTTTTCAGAACACTGGAAGGTGCCCACAACTGACACTAGTGTATTTTTGTCACCTCAAAGCACCTATGGACAGTCCTTTGCTTTTCCATACCAGAGTAAGCTTAGGAATGCTTTGCTTCATTTCTGGGTCATTGGACAGGTTCTTTGTTAAAGTTGCATGAAAAGAAAAATTCCATTGAGCCAATAGATAGCATGATTTCATTAGTGACAGTGAAAATTGTCCTACACAATAACCTTCCCATCTCTTGTCTCCCTCACACCAGCCACTAAGGTTTTTAAAGGTAATTGCAGGTTGATTTATTTTTCTTTATATTTTGTATTTTCTTTTATTTTGTATTATATTACAGTATTGTAATCATTTTTATATGAATATTTTTGAGTTGCAAAACGAATCATCTGAGCTTTCATTATTTCTTTTGGGGAAATTCACTTTGATATACAAGTGCTTTGGATTATAAACATGTTTCCAGAATGAATTATCCTTGCAAACCAAGGTTTTACTGTATATGTGCATATTCATTATATATGCACTTATCTGTGGACTTCTAAACATATGTTAAACATATACAGTTTATCTTGGTGAACATCCTGTGTGCTGATCAGTACTGTGGAGGGAAAACCAACTTACTGTGTTTATTATGTGTCTGCTCTGTATTTGTTAGTCTCCTCCTTATATATCCCTAGCCCCAAATTATTTCCTCTATTTCGTTCCACTGACTTTCCAATGAGAAAGAGACAAACAGTACAATTAGACTTCATTGTTCCTTTTCTCTTCTGGATCACATCCCTAAAACTTTCTCCTAACTTTCCACCTACAAATAAAGACACAGTGTCTTTATAAAGGCTCCAGTGGGTCTAACAAAACTTAACAAAATAAATGTTTTGGAAGCATATTATTTTACTCTCTGATTCTTTTTACCAAACATAGAATTCAGAGGCAAGCCAAATGTAAAAATGAGAGACAAATGAAAACGTTTGTATATTGAAACCTACTCAGGGACTGCATACATAGGAAACCCTTGAATATGTGTTTTAAAAGCAGATCTGGAATTGAACGACTATTTTTTCAAGTGTGGATCCTTGACTCAGTTTCTATTCTTCACTGAAGAATTCAAGATGATGTCCATTTATTGAGATGGTCACAGCCCAGTATCTGTGTTAACTATTACGGGAAGGATTCTTCCAAAAGGTAACCAGTAGGATCGTTTCATCCATGAGAACAATAAAATGGAGCTATGCCACTCTGGCATGTTGATATTAGGTCACTGAATACTGTTACAAGTTAAGTCTCAGAGATCATCTTCCAGACCACTGTTCCACAAAGTAAGGTCCTTGTACCAGCAGCAGCAGCAGCATCTGGGAACTGGTTAGAAATATAAATTCTTGGCCCTATCCTAGACCTACTTACTCAGAAACTTTGAGGTACAGTCCATCCATCTGTGTTTTAACAAGTCCTCCAGGTGACTTTGGTGCACATCCAAGTTTGAGAATTCCTGATCAAGATAGTTTTTTATTTTGGAAGTGAACCGACTGAACCCCAAAGAGGTGAAACAAGTTGCCCAAATGGATGACAAGAACCAGGTAGAAATCTCACAAAGCACAAAGTAAGGTTGCTTTGGGGGTTCTAGAGAACCAAAAACTCAATCCTCAGTATTTTTATTAGTCAGTGTCTTGACAGGAATTCCTTGGTGTGCTCAAATTTGGGTAATGTTTCATGTATTTACACAGGTATGGGTGAAGTGTAAAGAAACCACAAGGGGGAGACACAGTAGAAGAGCATATTCCACTCACGGGCCTAAAAAGGAAAAGGGTGCAGGACGTGGGGGTCAGCAGGGAGAAGAACTATGTAGAAAAGAGAGCCTTGAAAAGTGCAGTGATCTTTATTCATGGGTCATAGACAGCCTGAGGTCACCTCACAGGAGGTATCCAAGACCAAAAATCCCTGACATCACTCTCTACCTCCTTATCCTTTTAGGCCAACCCAACTGGAAGCCAGATGGCATAGAAACTCATGTGCACAGTCTATACCGACACCCTCCCCAGGCAGAGTGGGGAGTAAGAAGGATGGAGAGTAAATTTAGAAGGGCAAATGGGAGATTTCTAAACAATATAAAATCAAGGATGGCCAGAAATTTCTGGAATTCATGATGCATACTAGTAATTGGCTCCAACTACTTTCTTTTCGAGACGGGATTCCTGAAATCACCCCACATTCAAAACAAAATACAGATATATCTTATTGTTAGTATTCCTTACTAACTGTCCCTACCTTCTTTATCAGCAGTAGAACTCCTAGATCTTAACTGGAAATGTGGCCAGCACACCTAAAAGATAATATTTCCCAGTCTCACGAGCAGTTAGGTATGTAATGTGACTAAGTTCTAGCCAATGGTACATAAATACAAATGATGTCCATAACTTCAGGGATTGTTCTTAAGGTTCCTCCTTCCAGTTGACTGCAAATTCAGGCAAAGTGTCTGGCATTCCAGGAGCCATCTTGGATCGTGAGTTCACATTGAGAAGGAATGACATACACAGAGGAGCAGCAAGCTGGAAAGAGGCTGAATCTCTGACCCCCTGCAACATGAAGCCAGTCCTAGGCTGACCCTCTATCTACTTTTTAAGTGAGTGAGAGCAATGTATTTTTACATTCTTAAGCCACAATTATTAGGTGATTGCTATTACCTAAATCTAATTATAACTAACATACTCTGTATATACTAACAAGAAAATATCAGCAAAGGCATGTGTTAAGGGGTAAACTGTACCACTACCACCCACCCAAATTCATATATTGAATTCCTAACAGCTAGTACCTCAGAATGTGACTGTATTTGCTGACAGAACCTTTAAAGAGGTGACTAATTTAAAGTGAGGCTGTTAGGGTGGGTCCTAATCCAATCTGACTGGTATCCTAATAAGAAAAGAAAATTAGGGCACACGGGATAGTATGCACAAAGGAAGGGACATGTGAGAACACAGCAAGAAGGTGGCCATCTATAAGCCACGGGGAGAGGCTTCAGAAGAAACAGCAAAAAACCTGAAGATGTCTTGATCTTGAACCTCTAGCCTTCAGAACTGTGAGAAAATAAATATCTATTATTTAAGCCACCCCTTCTGTGGTATTTTGTTATGGTAGCCCTGGCAAACTAAGACAACATGGTATTAAGTTAAAGAAGAAAGCAGCAAAATGCAGAATGGTATTATTTATGGCTAATGTGCTTATGTATGAATATGTACAAAGGTCTGGAAATACACAGCAAAAAAGAAACAAAATGGTGACCAAAAGTGAGGAGCTACTGGGGGACCAGGATTAAGGATGGAGGTTAAAGGGGAATTTCACCTTCTATAGAAAAATTTATGCAAGATTAGATGTGAAATTAAAATGTATTTTTTAAATCTATTAACTTCTCCTCTGGTTTTGGCAGAACCTGGATTCTGCTGAGCAATTAAAATTGAAATCTGATGTGCTTGCCCATGGTGGTAACATCCAGTATAAAGAGAATCTCAGAACTTGGCACTGAGTTTGGCTTTTGCTGTTTTCTGTAAGCCCGGGCTGCTGTTCATTGTTGAAATAAATTGTACTTCAGCTACATGGTCTGCAAAGTTGTGAGAGAGTCATTAGGGAATGAGGCCTATAGGGCTGTGGGGTCATGTTCATAAAGATCACATGCTGAGTTGTCTGGAATCAAACCCAGAAATATAGAGAAGTGGCAAGAAATCCAGTGGGATGAAATACAATCTGGTTATGAGACCAACAATCAGGAATGTGTTGTAATGTGACTTATATTGGAGAGGGAAAGAAAGAAGTCCTTCTATTGGAAATAATAGTAATTTAAAAAAAAATAGGATAATGATTTTGAATGACAGGACTGAAATTACCCCCAGGAAGGGCACATTTTGGAAACTACTCATGAAATTTTTTGGTCTGCATAGGGCTGTATAGAACAGACGCCCTTGGAATGTGTGTGTCCCCACATCTGTGTTTCCACAGAGGAGAAGTGGTCCCTAATGGAAGAAATACCCAGGATGTGGCATATGGAGAACTGCCCTGAGCTCTGGTGCCTATTGTAAGAATAGCATAGAGTTATAATTAGAGGAGCCAATGAATCACAAAGGACCATGGTAACATGGCAACCCTGGGAACAATGGGATGAGGAAATAGGTCACAGCTCTATCTGGCAGTGGGACAATGTTACTTCTGATTTCAACACCTGGGCCTAGTTAAGAGGAGATTACCCTGGAAAGAAAGGATTACGGGTTGAAAGTCTACATGGTTGAGTGTGGGGAGTTTTGTTAATAGGAAATGTGGCTATTCCTGTGATAGTAATGTATTTAAGCAGCTAAGTAATACAAAAGAAACAAGAAACAAGAAACAAGAAAAACAGATGGGGAAAAATTACGCATAGGATCCTTTTCACACAACAAAATTTAGGAAAACTTTTAAAGGGTGGGTAGATGTTGTAAGGGTGGCGTTTTGATCAGAGGGGGGATCTGAGAAAGGGCGTAAGTCTACCAAAAAGAAATAGGAGTTCACTTACTAAACTTAGGAGAAACTGATTAAGTGGGCCAGATCTGGTGGCAGAAGAGACAAGATAGAGGAAGAAAGGAGTATCTCCTTAACCACAAGACAACAACCTGACAAAGAGCTCTAGGTATATCCCATTTCCAGTTGTAACAACAACATCCTCACCTTATGGTAATGGCGGTGTAACAGAAAAACATACAAATAAAGAGAGCTGTTAGAGGCAGGCCCACACAGTTAGCTTCCCAAGATTTGGAGGAAGGTCTTGGAGGAGTTTATGCTACCAGACCAAGGATGATGTCAAAATGGAGAAGGATCCTGACTTGAATATAGAAAGGTTCCCTTGCACCTGTGGCTAAGAAGGGCTTCGGGTCCTGCTTCTGTTGAGTCTGATTGGTGTCAGAGTCAAGCAGTAGGTCATACAGTGATTTACTCTCAATGTTTCCCTAGTTCTCTGCCAGGCTCAATGCTTAAGAGGAAATCCTTAAAATTAAGAGCAAGATCTAGAAAAGACAGGTACTCATTCAGTCGGTGCCTGAAGCCAGGGCTAAGACTGTTCTTCCTCCATTCCCACCACCCTACAGGTCTAGGCCTGCCCAGAGTGGGGAGAAGGGGGTAGGAAGTCAAAAACTCTGCATGCACCTCATCAGAGACTGATTCCATCCAAGACTTTTCCTGGGAATGAAAAATAGAGTGTCCTTGAGGCAGATCTGCCCCATCACAACCCAACCACCATCCCGTTGAAGTTTCTTCCATCATAACCAAGCAAAATAACATGATTTCTAGCTTAAAAGTACATGTGGTTGCACACCCCCAAAGAGGGCCCCACCCAAATACTGGTGATGGCCTGAATACTGCCCTGCAGGCGCCCCAAGGATAGTTGAAGGGATGTGGCAACCAGGGCTAAGAGTTCACATCCAAGTGAAACCATCACACCACACCCTGGGCTGTAGCTGTTTCAGGTAGCTTAAGATAGCAAACACATTGCTTTCCAGCTCAGATGATCACTTCACTTGCTCCATTTTCATCTTTCACCAAACCCTGCTGCACCTCCTCCTACCTAACAAAAGCCTGTACCCCTCAGACCGGCATTTGGCCCTGTCCATGTTAGATGATACCTCCAAGAACGTCAGGAAAGAAATACTAGAGTCTTTCAGACATCACCATTAGTTCCAGAGTGGATGTCAGCTGGAAGGACCAGCAAAGAAAACTGCCTTCTGACTCTATGTTAGAGTGGTTTAAATCCTTTAAGTCCTGTAACTAAGTAAACTTGGAAAAATTTCAGCCCTGCTCCCACCACACAGGATAGACAGCCACGAGGAAGAGGTATTCATCTATTCTAGACCCTGTAAATGGATCCGGTCCCTTGCGCCATGCCACTAGGTAGAGATAGAACTGAAATCCAGTAGTATTTGGGAATCCATCTTAAACTCCCACCACCAGCTGTTACTTCTTGCTACTGGAAAACTTCTTTGGCTCTCTATACCCATCCCAGGCTTTCCTTGTTTGGTGTATAATAGGTTTGAACATTCTCTTTGATTTCTGACACTATATCACTCTAATACAATGCTATAGAGCACAGTTGCACATACTGTGCACTGTTCAATTCCGTAACACCATTCATATAGTTGTATTTTAATACTATTGATATAGATTCTCTGGCTTCACACACTCATGACTACTAATAAGAGACACTCCCACCTTTTGCCCTTGTTTTATGATAACTATACAGGCTGGGTTAGCCCCAACAAAGAGAAGTTCAGAAGTAGTTCTCAGAGGTAGAGATCTGAGCCAAGAGAAATAAGCAACACATGTTCTGTAGGTTACAAGTCCCCTGGCTAGTTTTGAGATGTGGCTTCAGTTAGAGTTTCAGAATCAAAGATGTGAAAGCTGCCTTTGTATTGTTACTTTTCAAATGCAGCCATACATTAACATTTTATTAACTCAGAAGCAGTGCCAGTTTTCAATTTTCTTTCTTTTTTTGCTTCAGTCTTTCATCTTTTCCAGATTAAAATTTATGAATTCAGTTGAATTATGCCTTGTGACTCTACCTAGATTTATTTCCTTAGCTCCTTTCCTCCAAAACACTGCTCTTCTGAAGTAGATGAGTAGCTAGCTATTAAGTCCACGAGTTTATGCTTTCAATAATATGTGAATCATTTGAACGATATATAAGTTTGGGGGATTATTTTAATTTTATACAACTAACGTTACAAGCTGTCATTCTGTACCTTGCTCTTTTTGCTCAAAACCAAGTTTTTAAAATTCATCTGTAAGATTCACATCCTTCAGCAATTTCTTTTTTCTTATTCTTGGAGTTCTTTATGAATTCTGGAAGTGTTTCCTTTTTCAGATATATATACTCTTCTAGTCTAGTTTTGCTTTTAAATTGTTTATGTTATCTTTAGTCATATATATTTTTAAAGTTTCAACCTAGTCAAATGTATCAATATTTCCCTTCTGATTTCTGTCTTTTTAAGTTCTGATTAAAATATTGTTCCCAACACTGCACAAAACTAGAGGTATCACAATTCCAGACTTCGTATTACAAAGATGTAGTAATCAAAACAGTATGGTACTGGCACAAAAATAGACATTTAGATCAATAGAACAGAACACAAAACCTGGGAATGAACCCCCAACTATAAATAGATTATATACTTTTCTCCCTAAAGATCTTGCCCAATATTACTAAAAAATATTCCTAGTCTTCATGCTATTATGACTAGGGTCATTTTAAAATTTCATTATACTTTTGAGTTGGTTATTCCTGGAGTATTAGAAGACTGGTGATTTTAAAATATTAATCTGGATCCAGGAAATTTGCTGAACTTTATTTAGTTTCAACATCTTGTGAATATATCCTGCTAGATTTTCTAACCAACAATTTATCAGTTGCATATATGATAATTTTCTCTCTTCCTTTCCAAATCTTACACTGCCAATTTCTTTTTCTTATTCTATTGCATTGGATAGGACTACCAGGACACTGATGAATAGTAATAATTACAGATGCATCTTTATTGTGTTCTTGATTTTAGTGGAAATTCTTTTAAATTACTTGAATTATGATGTTTTTATGTGTTTAGATTTTTTATATTTTTTCAAGTAAATAAACTTCTTTCTAGTTGCTGAGATTTTTTGTTTTTAATTTTTAACATTTATTTACTTTTGAGAGACAGAGAGAGACAGAGCATGAGCAGGGGAGGGGCAGAGTGAGAGAGGGAGGCACAGATCTGAAGCAGGTTCCAGACTCCAAGCTGTCAGCACAGAGCCCAATGCAGGGCTCAAACTCACCGAACGCGAGATCATGACCTGAGCCAAAGTCGGATGCTTAACCGACTGAGCCACTCAGGCGCCCCTGCTGAGAATTTTTAATCATGAATATTTATAAATTTTGTCGGATCTTTGAAGATGATCATAGTTTTTTCTCCTTCAATGTATTGTTGTGGTGTACCATTAATGGATTTTCTACAGTTAAGCTATCTTGCATTCTTGGGATAAACTTTATTTGGTCAAGATATGTTTTATATACTGCTAGATATGATTTATTGATATCTGAAAGGTTTTTTATCTCTTTGTAAATCAGCTTCTCTTGTTTGTACACAGTCTGTCCAATTTTGATATGAGTCTAAAATTAGTTGAAAAGCTTTTCCTCTGAAACAGTTAAGTTAGAAGGGGATTATTCTTAAAGGTCTGATGAAATAAAACCCTCTGTGGTTGGTACCTTTACACAAAGGAGGGAAAAGGAGATGTATTCTCCAAATTCAGTCTCTTTCATAGTCATTTGATAAATCTGGCTTTATTTCCCTTGAATCCATCTTGACAGCATTATGTATTGCCTGGTAGTTATCAGAATCCTGGCACAAAATGCCTAATTTGTTCATAGTTTATTATATAACTACATTATCTCTAGCTATGCTCTTTTTTATTTCTAAAGTTGTTAATTTATGCTTTATTGCTTTTTATCAAATGCAGGAGTATTTCAAATATTGAACTTTGAGTTTTTGTTAATCATTTCAATTATTTCTTTAGCTATATCCCACAAGTTTTGATATGTAATTTGTATTTTTATTTCATTCTAAATATTTGTTTTCCCACTGCAATTTTACAAATGCGTGAATATTTACAAGTGTAGTTTAGTGCTGAAATACATATATTTCTATTGTCTTTCTATTATTTCCAATTTTATTACTTTGTGTTCAAGGATCATGGTATATATGATACTTAAGAGTGTCATTAAGACTTACTCTGTAGCCAATTTTTTTTTTTAATTTTTTTTTCCAACATTTATTTATTTTTGGGACAGAGAGACACAGAGCATGAACGGGGGAGGGGCAGAGAGAGAGAGAGAGACACAGAATCGGAAACAGGCTCCAGGCTCTGAGCCATCAGCCCAGAGCCCGACGCGGGGCTCGAACTCACGGACCGCGAGATCGTGACCTGGCTGAAGTCGGACGCTTAACCAACTGCGCCACCCAGGGGCCCCGCCAATTTTTATAATTATATCCTGTGTATACTAAAAGTAATATATACATAACTTTTATACACATACACACACACATGTTGGGGATAGAAATCATATATCTCTGTTAGCAGTTTGTTAAATCTGTTACTAAAATCTTAAATATCATTCATAATGCTTTTGTCTCTGTGACTTGTAACTTTCAGAAATGCGTGTGTTACAACCTTCCTTTGGGGAACAGAATTTTCCATTTATCCTTATAGTTCTGCCATTTGTTGTTTTATATGTTTGGAGGCTACATTGTTTAGTGCATACAGATTCATGATGGTTATAGCTTCTTCAGTCAATTGTTATCATTAGATAATATCTCTATCATTATTAACATTTTTTATTATATACATTTTTAAATGTTTATTTATTTTGAGGGAGAGAGAAAGAGTGCTAGTGGGAGATGGGGAGGGAGAGATGGAGAGAGAATGCCAAGCAGGATCCACACTGTCAATGCAGAGCCCAATGCAGGGCTCAATCTCAAGAATTATGAGATCATGACCTGAGCCAAAACCAAGAGTCAGATGTTTAACTGACTGAGCCACCCAGTGGCCCACATTACATTTTATATGATATAAAAATTGTTAAACTGGCTCTTTTTTGATAACACATAAATTTATTTAAAATAAATTTTTTCCTAAAAATTCAAAATCTCAAATCACTTAGTTTAATTTCATACATTTCCAGTCCAAAGGTAAAATCAAGAAGCTGGCATCTCCTTTTTTTTCCTTGATTGAGGTATAATTGACATATAATTATATTAGTTTCATGGATATAACAAAATGATGTGATATGTGTAAACACTGCAAAATGATCACCATAAGTCTAGTTTCCCCTACCACCATATAAAGTTACATAATATGCAGTACAATCTTATTAACTATAGTCACCATGCTGTACATCACATCCCAATGATTTATTTATTTTATGACCAGAAGTTCAGACCTTTTGATCCCCTTCTCCCATTTCACTCAATGCCACAATTCTCTCTAAACTGGCTCTTGTATTAGTATTTACCTAGTATATAATTTTCCATTCCTTCATCTTCAAACTTTCTGAATTAAAATGTTATTTTAAATATGATAAAATTATTCACACATGCACAAGAGTATAGAGCCTGAGATAATTAATCCCATTATGGCCATAATGCAAATTCAACAGTCAGCAAGACTTTGCCCACACTTGCTTTATCTATTTTTTGTTGTTGTTGTTATAGTATTTTATAGAAAAATTCCACACCTCATGTCATTTTACCCTTGCATACTTGCAAGGTGTCTCCAAAAATACAAGCATTTTCTTACATATCTACCCTGTCACTTGCACTTCGAATAAAATTAACATTAATTCCTTGGTGTTATCTGATTCCAATTTAGCCTCAAATTTACCAAGAGTCTAAAATGGCTTTTGTTGTCGTTGTATTTTTGTTGTTGTTGTTGTTTACAATTTGTCCAAATAAGGATCTAAACAAGATTCACATATTATGCATTATTTTTGGTTGTGGCTTTTTAATCTAGAGTAATCTTTTCCTTTTTTTCTTTTTCTTTTTTTTTTTTTTTTTCTTTTCATGCCTATCTTTCTCCAAAACCCAGGTCAGTTTTCCCATAGAAGGCCCTACATTCTGTTTGCTTCATCCTCACTGTTATGTCATTTAACTAGTTTTTCTGTCCCTGTGTTTCCTGTAAACTGGAAATTATCTCTAAGGCCTACGTGCACATAGGTTCAACACTTTGGGGCAACATTACTTCATTAAGTATACTTCTGTGTGCTTCATATCACTTCACCTCTGGAGGCATACTGTAAATGGTGTTGTTTCTGTCCTACCGTCTTATTCTAATTCTTCCTCTAATGAAAAGCCTATATATTCTATTTCTATCATTTCAATTACTATTCTTAATTTCTCAATATGCTTATCTATGTAGACTTTATGTTAATATCTCCACTCTCTTCCCAAACAAAACAAAAAAATTAGAATGCTGTAACTCTGAACTCCTGCTCCTATCACTCACATTGTTGCTTAGGAGTTTGATTCTCCTTTTTTTTCAAATGTCATTATGAACTAATGTCATTATTTTTAGAGATAATATTTATTTAGTATTTCCAACATGTTTACCAATGTCTTTTTCACCCTTCTTGCATTATATGGCTTCTTCTGGGTTTAATTTCCTTCTTAGTAAAATACATCCATTACTAGTTTTTGTCATCTATTTTGTTTTGATCCAGAAAAGGTCTAAAGTAGTATCTTGGCAATCTTTATAGTTTGAAAATGTCATTTTACCCTCACTCTTTAGTGATGATTTAGCTGCATACAGAGTTGTAGACAGACATTATTCTCCTTCATAACCCAGAACCTACTTTGTGGTCTTATGGAATACATCTTTAATGTTGAAAAGGGTTTTTTTGTTTGTTTTTAGTCTGATTATTGGAATTTCACAGGTGATGTCTTTGTGAGGGTTTTTAAAATTCTTTCTGTCTTTGCAGTTTTACATTTCCATTATGATATATCTGGGTTTAAAACTGTTATCCTATTTGAGAACTGTAAGCCTACTTTGATCTCAAAACTAATTGAATTTTTCTTAATTCTGAGAAGTCCTCTACCATTATGACTTCAAAAATTCCCTCTCTGACATTACTTGTATTGTTTTTGTGTTATTATACACAAATATATATTATTTTCAATATCTCCAAGCTTCTCCTTCATGTTTTCCATTCCTTTCCCTCTCTGTGCTGTCTTCTGAGTGACTTCTGAGATACATCACCTAATTCCATTTTCAGCTCTATACAGACTTCTATGAAAACTACCCATGGAGGTTATTTCAAAGGGTATATTTCCCATTTCTAAAATGGTCTATTTTTTCCAAATTCTTTTTTGTTTTTTTCATAATATTCATTATTTTATCCTTCTATAATTGATAGATATTGAAGTGTGAGATTTGTAATTTGTCAGATTTGCTGATTCTTATAATTTGTAACTTGCCAATATGGAAGTAGAAATTGTTGAGCAAGAGGTTCCCACATGACCTGGGCTGAGGAGTTTCTTTATGTGGAAGTTTTATGCTGGTCTCTATCTTCATCCAACAGTTTCCCCAATGTCTGATCATTTTATAAGCAAATTATTCAGCTAAGAGTTCTCACATGACTCAGAAAAAAAGGAATTGGGACCCCACATCCATAAGTGATTAAGGTTTCATGTTCCATTTTCCCAAATGTCACAGGCATTGGCCAACTTCCTTGTTACCAAGTTGTAGACTCAGTTGGTCCCCAGTTCATAGATGGACCAGGCTTGAGTGACTCTCAGTTTTACTAAAGTGCTTTTGATTCTAGTTCTTCACTTTCCTATAAGCCTTATCAAACTTCGTTGAGTTCTTGGCATTTTTAAAGCATCCCTCCATCATTATTTACATTAAAATAAAAGGAAATGCCATTTTGAATGACAGAGTGTTAGAAATGGAAAAATTGAGTTGAGGGTTTTTTTTTTATATGAGAAATCTTAAAGTGGGACACACACATTTTCGACTTCATATTTTTCAAGGGGAAACTATTCTTAAGAGTATTCAGAGAAAAGAGGGAGACATACTAAAATACTGCTGCCTATGAAGGTAGGGAAAATGGATTGACCCCAGAGCCAAGAACTCCAAAAATCAGGTTTGAGACTCTGGACCATGAGGTTTTACAAACTGGGTTTCTCAGGATTTCAGCTTTCGATGTATCAAGTTAGAAAAATGGGGATTGGCAGGAAACATGCAGCTTCAAAGATGTCTGTAAAGAAAGGTAAATTCCCGTAGGAAAATTTATAACAAAATGCCACAACCTTTTTAAGTCATACTTCTTAATATGAGAAAAGAAGCTTTGTGGGTGATGAGACCACAAAATAAAGCCATACAAAGTGAGACTACTTTAGGCTCAGTTAGTCTGACCCTAGACTTTGTTCTTAAAGTGCTGCTTACTTAGCTAAATCTAATCTGAGAGGGAAACATCATTTGCTAAGCTTTGGGAGCTAGAATATTCTGTAAATTTAAGATTTTTCCCAGAAATATTACAATAACTCTGTTTTTAAACTCTGCTCTGTCCTGCTTGCTGTGGTCATAAAGTAAAAAAGAAAAAAAAAAAAAAGGTCTAAACCGGTCTCATTAGTCAGCCTTAAAAGATCAACTTCCCACACACTTTCCTCATGATAGAAGACCAGCTCTCTTCCGGGACAAGAATGGCTTTGAGATTTCAGAAGATATTTCTCATTTTGAAGAAAGAGCAGACAAAATGTAGACCCATTTTATCCGAGCAAAAACACTAATAAGGTTATAGACACTAGAGAAGCATCAACATCCCCAAAATGTGTGAAGGTCAAAATGTAATAATAAATTGTGTGTCTCTAGTTATCATAAACCAGAGTAAGGTGGATCCTTGTTATAGGTTAGTGGAGAGATTGGTGAAACTGTGTCCTACAAGTTATGTGGAAATAACTTGAAGACGATGAACTTGGCTCTTCGCTTGAGGACATTTCCAAAGGAAGTGTTGAAGGTGTGACCGGATTTCATCTTGTTGCTTATAGTAAAATGTGAGACGACAAATTCTACCAGTGGACAACAGCTTCAGCCTGTGCCTGTGAGTTCTGGTCTGCCCTATGCATCTTGGACTTGCTT
This sequence comes from Puma concolor, assembly GCF_028749965.1. Lineage (NCBI taxonomy): Eukaryota > Metazoa > Chordata > Mammalia > Carnivora > Felidae > Puma > Puma concolor. Next base: position 16,442,832 of record NC_141675.1, read on the forward strand.
AGCAAGCTCCCGAACTGCAAATGCCAATTCCTTGTAATAAATCTCTTCATATATTTGTTAAATAAATAAATAAATAAATAAATAAATAAATAAATAAATAAATGGTGTGTCTTCTGCTGAAAAGGAGCTAGGACTCATCTAATACCTATGAGCTAATCTATCTTAAGAGCTTAATTTGGGACAGTCTTCCTTCTCCTAGGTTAGCAACCAAATGAATTGGTCAGCAAGGCAAAGCCTTCCCAGGCGAAACGTTTTGTGTTTTTCACCATTCTGCCTCATTTCCAGGATATTAACAGGACATCTGGAGATGATGTGAAAGATAATAAGATATACTCCTTCAAAAGTAAAGCAGATTAGGGCTTCCAGAAAGTCCGTTGCTAATAATACTCACTGAAGCCTAATATCTTTTTTTTTTAATTTTTTTTTTAACGTTTTATTTATTTTTGAGACAGAGACAGAGCATGAACGGGGGAGGGGCAGAGAGAGAGGGAGACACAGAATCGGAAGCAGGCTCCAGGCTCTGAGCCATCAGCCCAGAGCCCGACGCGGGGCTCGAACTCACGGACCGCGAGATCGTGACCTGAGCTGAAGTCGGCCGCCCAACCGACTGAGCCACCCAGGCGCCCCTCACTGAAGCCTAATATCTTAAAAGTGTTTTCCTTCGGAAGGTGTGGGTATTTTCAAAAGGCTTTTCAGGCAAACGCCCATTCTGGACATGCAGACCTAAGCACGTCCTACCTAAGCACTGACACCAACGCTCATTTCCAGTGGATAAAAGGAACCCGTGGTCTCTATATGCACACAGGAAAGCCCTCAGTATGTGCTGACCAAATCATAAATTCGACAGGGATGAAGACAGAACCTGGGCAGTCTTTAAATATTGTGACAATTACCCTGTTGTCAGCCAGATTTTTGTCTCCAGATGTTGTTACCCAACAGTACCATCTGTGTAAGTGCTTTTTTCTTTTCTGTGGCCAAGACAATTTTCCAGCTGTTTCCTCCTTCTTAAAAGTTAGCAGTGGTAAAAAATGAATACAATCAGGCACCGAGAAGACTGCCAGCCCAGCAGCAGCTGCAACAGCAGCCTGACTTTCTAGAACACTGATGCTTCACTTTCTTCCTTGTCCAGGAAAGGAGGGGGCAAGCTGTCAGTCAAAAGAATGCCATTCTAAGTTTCAGGGAGGCAAAGAGGGTGCCTCCCAGAAAACTCACGTTCTAGTGAAAGGAACGTGGACAATAAGCAGGTAAACAAACGACTTTTGTCCGACAATATTAAGTGCTACAAAGAAAAGAAAATAGGGCAATGAGACACAATAATGAGGCATGGAGGTTGGTAGCTGTTTTAGATACTTCAGCTGTCTTATGAGAGGTGACATTTGAGATGAAAACTGAAAGATACGTAGTAGGCAAACTGCTCTGAATACTTTGGAATGTTTTTAAAATATTTTTAAATGGGTTTACATATTTTGTAACATGGTATTTACTCAATCTGTTAGGAAAGTATTTCTATTTTTTAAGTACTCTTCCGCAGCATAATTTTAACAGTTTATTTGAAGAGAAATTAACACACCAAGAAATTAAATATCTCCCACAATCTTACCACTTACACACAATCATATAATGAAGTTAAAATTCTCCATTTCTTCTGTTTCTTCCATCCTTCCAATCTCCATGTCCCTGTGGCTAGCTAGTCCCCACTGCGCAGTGGAAAGAATCACTAGTAATATTCCCATCGGTAAGTGGATTACGGACAGCACTCTATCAACATGCTTACGTTTAATTCAATTATGGTGGATAACTTGCAAAGCTTTAGGAGTTCTCCGATTGTTCTTTGCCTACACATCATTTTACCTTCCCTGGGGAAGTCCCAATGGCTGCAAAACCCGTCAGTTCCCCTTTAACTGCATGAATGAACTGTGAGTACCAAACAGCAGCTCCACAAACCACTGTAATGATGGCGAATGATGAGCATGGACTGTGTGCCCAGCAGCCAACTAAAGACTTTGGATACATTACCCTGTTTAGTCTTCACAACAACCCTATCCTACAATGTCAGTGTAAACGTCCCCATTGTAAAAGCGAGGCTCAGAGATTAAGCGTATCACCCAACATCATGTAGTGAGCGGCAAGCGAAGATTTATGTGCACATCTGGCTGACTCTATCAGTCGTCCTCTGGATCGGGGGTTGGCAAACTACAGCCCAAAAGACCTTGTCATTTGTTTCTGTATAGCCCATGAGCTAAGAATGGGTTTTAGATTTACAAATGGTAGAAAAAAAGGTTTTCGTGACACATAAGAATTATATAAAATTCAACTATCAGTACCCATACGTGAGGTTTTATTGGACCACGGGCACATTCGTTCATTATGTATTGTCTCTGGCTGCTTTCATGCTGTTATACGGCGAAGTTGAGGAGTTGCAGCAGAGACCAGTGGACCCACAAAGGCTCTGATATTTACTATTGTGATTTACGAGAAAGTTTTCCAACCCCTCCTCTAGATAATCAAGCACCGCCCAGGCAGTAAATGAGTATATAAGCTGTCTCATTCTGAGTTTGATCAGCAAAACAGAAATACTACACTATTATGATAGTAAAGGGTTTGCTATGGGAATCAAGTTTACAAGAAAGTGGAAGGAGCTGGAAAACCCAAGATCTCGAGGCTACAGCCACTTTTAACCTCATTTTGAAGCACTGGGGTAGGTGGAGAAAGTAGAGCTGGTGGGGAGCTCTGAGGAACCACTACATCTGGCTGCACCGCCTCAAAGAGGGAGTTTACAGAAAGGTCGACATGGCTGCCATGTCTGACTGTCAATATCTCCTAGAATGGTGGCTTCTCCTTCACTTTCACCTTCCAAAGCTCTACAAGTTCCTCCCAGTGGTAAATGCTAACCGAGAATTATAGAAGAAGAGGGATTCTGGGAAACATAGACGAGGCATAGAACCGGGTGGTGACTGTGCAGAGTTGAAAACACAATTCAGCATGCAAACCAACCTGTACTTAGCAATACCATAGGCAAGATTTACCCAGTGGTAACCAGGACCTGCAAAGAGCGTGTCATCTTGCCCACAGTAATAGGGATGTAGATTGGAGTCTTGGGGTGCCTATGAGAGGACAGAATGCAGCATTCCAAACCCATGCCCACTAGATGTGACAGGTTTGCTTGTCTGGCCTTCTACCATAACCCTTATTCATAGTAGCTACACTGCTTTTTCTTTGGGATAGTGATCCAAGCTTAAAATTCAAACTGGACAACGGGTAACCCAGTATTGTATCATCATCATCATTGTCTTCATTGTCATTAAAAGGAACCTCCACTTAAAAAAAAAAAAATGCCTACTTCTTACTTGGGCCCATACTGGGTGATTTACACACTTCACCTCATGTACTCTAACCACAATCCTTTCAGGCAAAGAGGTTTTACCTCTTTTTACAGATGAGAAAACCAAAGTGTGAACAGGTTAAGAAACGTGCTGAACTTCACAGCATAAACGACTGAGCCAGGACTTGTATCTCAATTCTGTAAGACTCTCAACCATAGCACACTGAATCACCATGCAATCTGCCAAAGCCAAGTTTCTCTCAAACCCTGCTTCTGGTACCCTTTTCTTCACTTTGGCCTACAAGTTGGAAAACCTTTGTTTGCTGGCCACCGAATTATCCACGACAATGCTCCCATTCTCCATCCCTCAAGTTAGACCCTTGGAAAGTTCCAGATTCAATTGGATTTCACTAAACTTCCTTCATCGTAATAATAACTGCTGATTTCATCCTCGATGGGGCTGAGGATCACACATATTGCCCTTCTGGGCCTTTGTTTGCAGTGCTGCACAGCATAACATCTGCCCTACTAGTTCTCAAAATATAGCTTGGTCCAGGGTGTTCCCAGCTAGGACAATAAAAAACAGTCTTAACAAGAGGCGCCTGGGTGGCTCAGTCGATTAAGCACTGACTTCGGCTCAGGTCACGATCTTGCAGTTCTTGAGTTCGAGCCCTGTATCGGGCTCTGTGCTGACAGCTCAGAGCCTGGAGCCTGCTTTGGATTCTGTGTCTCCCTCTCTGTGTCTGCCCTCTCCTGCTCATGCTCTGTTTCTCTCTGTCTCTCAAAAATAAATAACGTTAGAAAATTTAAAAAAAACAACAACAGTCTTAACAAATAGTCTCCTTTCCCAACACTGTAAGGGTAAGAGTTCAAGCACAGGCTCGGGCATGAGATTACCTGTTTTAATCTAGGCCCTACCACTTACTGCCCATGCATGATCTAACCACTGACCCTATGTTTTCTCATCTATAAAATAGAGACAGTAATCATATTTCCTTCACAGAGAGGTTGTACGGATTACATAAATCAAGATATACAAATAACTTGCTGCAATGGGATACTTACTATAAGCATACACAGTTGGCTATGGTTATTACGATTATCTTCATAAATCAAAGACATCAAAAAATACCGGCTTTTCAAAATGATATACAGTGCATTTTCTATCCAAGCAAGCCAATTTGAACAATTGTTTCTAGTATGATGAAACGGTTTCTCAGTATAATGATGATAAAAATAATTAATAGTAGTTAGCCAGTATGGCGCCTTGTGATTTTGAAATAGCTTCCTCATTAATCATAAGCATGCACAATCATTTCTGTTCATGGACTAAAACGCCAGTTAATGGATTCTGAACCTGGGCTGTGTCAGAGCAGCCAGAAGGTGTGTGAATTTTTGACGAAGTAGAGAAGAGCTTGGAAAGCTGGTGTTCAATTGCTAATACAGGCAGGCCCCTGTGCAGCTGATCTGCATGGTAATTGCCTTGCCAGAAACTAGATTCTGCAAGGCAGACACCATGTTAGTGAAATTCTCCTTCTCCCTCTCTCCCTTCCCCCCTTGTCTCTCTTCATCTTGCTCTTTATCACCATCACTCAATCTTACTGTCACCAAAAAGAAAAAAAAAACACTCCACCCTGTCCCCAAAATGAAGCAAGAAGTCTGGAAATAGTGGTTCTTTTATGAAGTCCCCACAGCTAGAAAGCTATTGCTTGGGATCCAGGCACACTAAATGACTTTAAGCGTGAGAATAACATGGTCAGATTTAGATCCTTTATAGAAGGATCTACCTGGAAACGTGGAAAAGGGGGATTGAATAAAGACTAGACTGAAAGCAGAGAGTATCTTTTACAATAATCCAGGGTGATATTATGTTCAAGGTGGCCTGAACAAGGTGCTGTAAAATGGAGAGAAATGGATAGATTTGAGGGACATTTAAGAACAAGGACTAAAGACTGATCCGACATGGGGCTGAGAGAAGAGGGGAGTCAAGGATGACCCTCAAGGATGACCCCGTCACAGTCAATTGGATCCTCTGGGCCTAGAGATAATTAGGAATTTAAGTTATCATTTGATTAAATGGCCTCATACACCCAATTCATTAACACCTAGGTCAATATATTCATATCAACATTGAGACTATTTACCCATTAGACACAGTAACAAAAGAATGGTTGACAGGGCTATTTAGGGAACAATCCCCTACTATCTATGCCAGGCACCAGCAAGGATATAGAGATGAATAAGACAGTAAGACGACATTTGCAAAGCAAAGTTGATAAGTGTTACATTAAGGTAAAAAAAAATGCATTCAAAGGGCGAAATACACAGGAATGGGAAATTAATTCCAAACTACCAGAATGAACACTAGCCCCAGGGGGGGAAAAATGTGGAATCTAAAATGGTCCTTGAAGAATGAGCAGAATTTCAACCGGCATAGATATGATGCTCCGATTGATGAAAAGGTTTGAACAAAACCTCACAGGTATGTGAATGTACTTGCTATACAACAAAAAGCCTGAGTCGATAAAGTGAAAAAAAGTATCATGAGATCAAGTAAAACCAAGTATGACATAGTGAACGGGGGAAGTCAGAGTAAGAGATACGTCTGGGAACAGGGGTTTATACTTGGATCTTGAGGACAACGGTGGCACATTCGAAAGCTTTTGAGAAGACAAGTAATGCTGTCAGATCTGTAATTCAAGATGAGGTGTTCAGTGCAAAAAGTCAAGAAAAAGACATAAAACACATAAAGATTATAAAGGGGGAGGGAAAACTATCTCTATTTGCAGATGACATGAATTTTAATATAGCAATTCCCAAAGAGTTTATAAAATAACTAATAGAACTAATACATAAATTGATCAATGCCACAGCATACTCGGTTAATATTCAAAATGCATGCTGGCATCAAATACTGGAAAAAAAAATTTAATGTTTATTTTTGAGAGAGAAAGCAAGAGTGGGAGAGGGACAGAGAGAGGGGGGCAGAGGATCTAAAGCAGGCTCTGTGCTGACAGCAGAGAGCCCAATGCGGGGCATGAACTCACAAACTCTGAGATCATGACCCGAGACAAAGTTGGACACTTAACTGGCTGAACCACCCAGGAGCCCCAGAAAATAATTTTTTAAGATTATTTCTGCAATGCCACCAAAAAGCAAACTATACTTAGGAATAAATTTAACAAAACACATGTAAGACTTGTACAATGAACCTACAAAACATTGCTGAGAGACAGTAAAGAAAACCAAAGAAAGTGAGCCACATGCTGTCCAGATGGAATGACAGAGTCAATTTTATTAAGAAGTCGGTCTCCCCCAACCCCCTGCAAATTAATCTATGCATTCAGTACACCCCAAATCATAATGGCAAATGACTTTTTATAAAAGTTGATGAGACGGTTCTAAAATTTATGTGGAATTACAAATTATCTAGAATATTTTTTAAAAATCTGAAAAAGAAACACACTTATACCTACTACCTAACTTCCAGCTATATTATAAAACTACTGTAATGAAACGGTGTGGAACTAGCATAAGACACATAAATAAACATAAGAGAATGATAGTCCAGATAAAGCCTCACAAGTATACTAGTATTTCACTTTCAACAAAGGCACCTAATCAATCTAAAGAAGGTAAGAAAATTCTTCAGTAAGAGGTGTTGAACAACTAGGTACCTATATGGAAAATGAACCTTAATCTCCACCTCACCTTATACTCAAAATTAGTGCAAAGTGGCTCATAAGCCTAAGTGTAGAAGCTATCTTATGTGAGAGAATATTTGCCTAAGTATAGATTGTTTTCTTAAGTAGGACAGAGAAAGCGATGATGAGCAAAGCTCCTTAAAATTTACCCGAAGAAATTAAAACTTATGTCCAGACAAAAACCTGCACATGGATGTAAACAGCAGCTTTATTCATAATTGCCAAGACTTGGAAGCAACCAAGTGGTCCTTCAGGAGGTGAATCTCATTCTCATTCAGTGGGTGAACGGGTAAGCAAATAGTGCTACACCTGTGCAATGGAATATTATTCAGCACTAAAACAAAAATAAAATATCAAGCCATGAAAAGACATTGCAGGAAACTTATGTGGCTATTACTAAATAAAAGAAGTCCATCTGTAAAAGCTACCTACTGTATGATTCCAACCATATGACGCTGTGAAGAAAACAAAATATAAAAAAGAAGTGGTTGTCTGATCTGAGGGGAGGGAGGGATGAACAGTTAGAGCACAGAGGATTTTTAGGACAGTGAAACAATTCTGCGTGATACAATAATGATGGCTTCATGTCACTATACATTTGTCAAAACACATAAAATTTATACAGACGTAAGACAATCTTGGCAGATATATCAATGCCCAAGCACCAAGTAAAATACATATACTTTCAAGATCAAGAGAGTAGGTCTGGTATGAGTTCAGACTGCCAATAAATAAGTTAATTTCTATTTCCCCATCTTCTCCTGAATGCTTAGAATTCCCTTTAGCTTGTTGTGAGGGCGGGGGGGTGGGATTTAATCCATTGAGTTAAAAGACATAAAATGTAAACACCTGTGTGAGGTCACTTTTTAGGCAGAATATGTTTCATGGTGGGGGGGGGAGGGAATCCAGTGAATTGATTAACCAAAGGATTAATTTTCAGATAATTGCCTATTCTTGGATAGACACAACAGTGAGCAGGAAGATACCATAATGGGTTCGTTGGCACTTGGCCCTAAATAAAATTATATTGCACATAATATTCAGAAATGATGCTGACTATATCTGGTTATAACAGGGCTTACTTGACAATTCCCCAAGGGATTCCTCAAAATTACATAATCATTGTTCAGAGTGCTTAAACCTCATAATAACCTCCAAGGAAACCTGGTTGTTAGGGTGGTCTCTGGAAAACAAAAGTGGAAAATAATGTGTTACTTTTATAGTAGATACAAGAACTTCTCTTAAAAAGGGAAGTGTCTTCATCTGCAATGTGCCACTTGGAAAAGCAGGTGAAATCTAAAGGTCACAGGGTACAGAGTGCCTATAAGAGGCAAGAAGAAACTGGTTTTGCTCTTGCATGAATGGCATGGAGAAGAAAGGAGAGGGAGAGGAAGAGGGGGAGGAGGCGGGGGAGGGGGAGGGGAAGGGGGAGGAGAAGGAGGAGAAAAGTTAATGTATAATGTTCAACTTGAGGTTTGTGTTTCTGAAATATAATCTCCAAGTCTGGATCCCCAAAGCCATTCCCACTCCCAAATCTTCACTTAAGTCTACTAGACACAGCAAGTATCACGTGGAAAGACGCTTTTTTGGAAATCAAGAAAATCACAGGGATTCATTTCTATGTCCACATGGTAGAGAACAAAGAGGGCATTTTAGGACTGCTCACTGGTCCATAAAGAGAAGGTTGGAGACTTTCAAAGCCAGGATTTCTACAAAGTGAAAGCCCCTCTGGAAATTTTCAGGAAATCTTGTAGGTAGCCACTGGATAAGAAAGTTAAGGTTTAAACCAATCTTTCCTAGATCTGAAGAAGCAGAACTAGTTGATATCTGACAGCCGCACACATAAGCACGCAAGTCAAAAGAAGCTAAGGTACCTTTTGAGAGATGCCTTAGCCTCGAGGTGTATGTTTTGAAGCTGGATTTTGCCAGTGTAAATTATTGATTTTTGGCCATCTGAAGGACAAACTACAAAAACATCCATAAGAAACACGCTGGCTACTCCTCTGCACAAAAATCTACCTCTTGACTTTTTAACGAATGACATGAAGGGGGATAAAGGCAGTGGCAAGACATCAATTTATAGAATGAGATTCTAAAAATAAACACAGTTGTGAAGATGGACAAAGTAACAAAGAAAGGAGGAGGAGAAATAGCCCTCACTATTCCTCTGAGTCAAGCACTCAATCCCCCAGAGTGTTTGTTCTTTATAGATATGTCATTTGAACAGCTCTTAGGTAAAGCTGTTTGAAACCGGCATATTTCACGACAGGCTGTGAGCGCCAGTTCTAATACAGGGCATATCTCCACTGCAGTTCCCTACCACAGTACGTGACCTCAAAGCATTCCGCAACTGCAGCTTTCCACAAAGGAAAACATAGCACCATTGTTATAAAGGATATTAAACTCAGTTGAATAATGGCTAGAAAATCAAGCATGATGATCAATCACTTTAATCAATCTGTTTCTAGCTCCCCCAATGTTTAATTATGCAAAAACTTTGCTGTAGGTCCATATTCCTCCTGATACTATTCTAGGGTTAGAAAAGAAGCAGGGTCAGTATCAAAAATGGACTAAACTGGGGTGCCTGGGTGGCTCAGTCAGTTAAGAGTCTGACTCTTGATTTTGGCTCAGGCTGTGTGTCATAGACCCTAAGCCTGAAGTTCTCTCTTGTCTAGCAAAAGAGCAAACGCAGGATTAAAACCAAAGATGGCTAATGTCCAGGGGGAGGGGGGAAGACAAGAGCCCAGAATAAGGGTCCTTGCCCTGTTTTTATTCAGATCAGAAGGCTTACAAACATGATGGGCGTGTACAAGGAGACAAAGAAACTGAGCATTAACTTTGGGATGTGAGGGGGAAAGGAGGGTCTGAAGATATACAGTGTTTGGGGTTTGGGTCAATATAAAATAAAATCCGGGCGCCAGGCAGATGGGTAGATGGTTGTTAACAGCAGACAGGAGGCGCCGTGCCCATTTATCTTTGCCAGCCTAGGGGATGAAACAGATAGGGGGAATAACCTCAGAGTTAACAAGACACCTTTTCTTTTGTTAACCATCTCTGCTCCCGGCTGCTTTGCCTGCAGCGGTCCAAAATCCAATTCACCAATTTACCTAACCTGGCCCTATTCTCCTATGAAAGCAGCTTTCTGCTATAGTACTAAACTTGGGATGCTTTCACCCTGAATACCTAATCTTGTTATTCCTATGTATTGGGCACCCTTGTGCCATTTCTATTTCAGGCCTTTGCCTCTCTCTATTTTGGGGGACTCTGCAGCCCCTCCCTATTTTGGGGTGCCTTTGCACCTCCCTATTCCTGGCACCTTTGTGCCTCCCTATTCTCGGGGTGTCTTTGCATCCCCCTATTCTTGGAGTGCCAATCTGTTTTACCCAAACTTGGGTGTGAGCATTTTATGACTTTGTATTTCTTTATGCCTTGTCAACTCATTGGTGTAAGCCCTGGGGGATTCCTAAGCTTATCCCCCACAGCTGTGATCTCACGGTTTGTGAGTTCAAGCCCCGCATCAGTCTCTGCGCTGACAGCGCAGAGCCTGCTTGGTATTCTGTCCCCCTCTTTCTCTGCCCATCTCCCGCGTGCTCTCTAGATCTCTCTCAAAATAAATACAAATAAACTTTTTAAAAACCGGACTAAAAAATTGCTACAAGTAGTTGAAAAGATTTGTATAAAAACTTCACCCCCACTCACAGGCCTATGTGAAATCACTGTGTCCTTAAAATGTCCCATAATTCCAGGGTAGCACTTGCCATAAATTCTCTTCCCAGAGAAACTCTGGAAACAACAAAAGAACAAAAGACCTTATCGCTGGCCTTTAGAAAAGATAAAATTGCAGCATTATTTTTCACCACACAATCAGAGGTCTTTGCTCAAGGTCAAGCATTTCCTTCTGCACTTGATGAGTTTGCTATAATTGCAATTGGCACCACAAAAGGAGGTGCCCCCAGAGCTCCAGTGTTTTGTCAGCCCGGAGAAGAGGAAAAGAGGCCGAGGTTGCTGGTTGCGTCTCCTGATTTTAAAATGTCTGTAGTTTCTCTAAAGGAAGGACATATGTGGGAAAAGAAAAGAATACTCTCCCCAAATTTAGGGCCAGATGATGCATTAGGACTTGGCCAGCTAAAGTGGTTTCTGTGCATGCTACATTTGCACTCAAATGGTGTATCTGGCCCCCTGACAACATGAGAAATAAAGAGAATAGTCTGATAAAATAATGACAGCCAGGGAACAAGCAAGTTAGACCAGAAGCAACCCTTCACCAGATTCTGTACCAAAATCCTGTATCACCGTCCTTACTGATTTCAATACATCACAAGGAGAAATCTGAGTTACATGAAAATCATGGTATTGTGCCATCTATTACCATGTGCCATGGACCATCGGAATGTTTTGGGGCTGAGAATTTATTAGTGTTCTCCCACCCTCTCCCAGTCTCGTACCCCAACTCCTTGCAATCACTCTGACCTGATTCGCCAACTTGGAACACAATTACGACATCTTTCGTTTCTTCAAATACACAAACTCTCACCTGCCTTATTATCAAGAAGTGTGGATTCCCTTCCTGGAGCCCCCATCACCATTCTGACTGATCTTAGTACCCAAAGAGGATCGGTCCCCCTTACAATGTCATAAACAAAAAAAATTTGAAATTCTAAGCAATCCACTATCTAAGAGCCTCCACCTCCTTGCCAATGCTTGTTACCATCCATCTTTTTATCATAGCCATCCCAGTGAGTGTGAGGTGCCATCTAATTTGGTTTTCATATGCACTCTGCTAATGAGAATAATGTCAAGCATCTCTTCATGTCTTTAATGGACACTTACATATCTTCTTTAGATAAAGGTCCATTTAACTCCTTTCCCCAAATTTTGTTGGATTTTTGTCTCTTTATTGTTGAGTTGTAAAAGCTGTTTGTATATTCTGAATGCTATATAACTTTAATAATCCTATAAAATAAATTGTATATATATATATATATATGTGGTGCCTGGGTGGCTCGGGTCATGATCTCACCGTTCGTGAGTTAGGGGCCTGCATCAGGCTCTCTACTGTTAGCACAGAGCCCATTTCTGATCTTCTGTCTCCCTCTCTTTCTGCCCCTCCCTGCCACTCTCTCTCTCTCAAAAATAAACATTTAAAAAAACAAATTTTATGCACACACACATGCATATATATGTAATTTACAGGTATTTTCTCCCATTTTGTAAGTTGTCTCTCCATTTTCTTGATTTTGGTCTTTAAAGTACATAAGGTTTGAAATATGATGAAGTCAGGCCTGGGTGGCTCAGTCAGTTAAGCGTCTGACTTCAGCTCAGGTCATGATGTCATGGTTCATGGGTTTGAACCCCGTGTTGGGCTCTGTGCTGACAGCTCAGAGCCTAGAGCCTGCTTCAGATTCTGTCTCCCCCTCTCTGCCCCTCCCCCACTCATGCTCTCTGTCCCTCTCTCTAAAATAAAAACATTACAAATAATAGTAATAATAAATAAATAAATATGATGAAGTCAAATTCACATAGTTTTTTCTTCAGTTGCATGTACTTTTGATTTCATACCTAAGAAACCATGGACTGATACAAGCATACAAAGGTTTATGCCTAGGTTGTCTTCCACAATTTTTATACTTTTATCTTTTGCATTTGGGTCTGATCCATCCTGAGCTCATTTTTTAATATAGGTGTGAGGTAGGGGTCCAACTTCATTATTTTGCATGGGCATATTCAGTTGCCACAGCACCATTTATTGGTTTTTCTTTCCCCCACTGAATAATCTTGTTACCATTGTCAAAAATCAACTTACCATAAATGTAAAGGTTTATTATGGACCCTCCATTGTATTTAATGATGTATATCTATCTTTATGCCTCATAGTCTTGATGTTGCAACTTTGTAGTAAGTTTTCAAAGTGGGAAGTGTGAGTCCTCCAACTTTCTCTTTTTCCAGAAGTGTTTTGTCTATTTTTAGCTCCATGCATTTCTGTATGAATTTTGAGGTCAGTTTGCCAATTTCTTTAAAAAAAAAAAAAGAAAAGGCAGTTGAGATTCTGAAAGAGATTGCATTGGATCCACAGACCAATTTGGAAAGTATTTCCATCTTAAAAACATTAAGTCTTCTAACCCATGCAAACAGGATATATTTCCATTGATTCAAGTCTCAATTTTTTTTCAAAGATGTTCTGTAGTTTTTGATGTACAAATCTTGCACTTATTTTGTTAAAATTATCCATAAGTATGTTATTCTTTTGATGCTATTATACATGGAATTACTTTCACAATTATATTTTTGGGTTGTTCATTACGACTATATACAAATACAACTAATTTTTGTATATTGATCCTGTATTCTGCAGCTTTGCTGTATGGTTTATTAGCTCTAATAGTTTTTGTGTGTGCATATAGATTCCTAAGGATGTTCCATATGCAAGATCAGGTGATCTGTGGCTAGAGATAAGTTTAAGTTCTTCCTTTCTGATCTGGATGTCTTTTATTTCCTTTTCTTGTCCAGGTGCCCCAGCTGGAAGCTCCAGTACAATGTTGATTATAACTGGTGGGAACAGACATCTTTGCCTTGTTCTTAATTTTAGGGGAAAAGCTTTTAGTCTTTCACTACCTAAGTATGATGTTATCCATGGGTTTTTCATAAAAGTCCTTTATCAGGTTGAGGATATTGCCTTCTGTTATTAGTTGGTTGACTGTTTTTATAATGAAAATGTGTTGGGTTTTGTTAAATACTTTTTCTGTATCAATTGGGAGGGTCATGTGATATTGATCCTTTATTCTATTAATATCATGAGTTGCACTGGTTGATTTCCATATCTTGAAACAACCTTGCTTTCCTGGAACAACTTCCATTTGGTCATAGAGTATGATCCTTTTTATATCTTGCTGGTTTCAATTTTGTGGTGGTTTGTTGAGGATTTTTGCTTCTACAATCATTCCATATTCTATGTTTTAGAAAATACCCTTTGTTTCTAGTAATAATTTTTGTCTTAAAGTCTATTTTTTTCTAGTAATTGTATAGCCCCCCTGTCTTTTGGTTTCTGTGTGCATGTACACCTTTATCCATCCTTTTGCTTTCTATCTCTTCGTGTCTCTGAATCCAAAGTGTGTCTCTTATAGACAAAATGCAGTTCGGTCATTTTAAAGTCCATTCTGTCAAACTCTACCTTTTGACTGAAGTGTTTAGTTGATTTACATTTACCTAACTGCTAACAAGGAAGAATTCATATCTGCCTTTTGGTCATTTCTTTTATATACATATTATGTCTTTTCTGTTCCTCTATCCTTTCATCACTGTCTCCTTTAGCATTAAATAAATATCTTCTAGTGTACCATTTTAATTCCCTTTTTGTTTCTTTCACAATAGATTTTTTAAAGGATTTTTGTTGTTGTCATCATTGGTTTTTAGTAATTACTCTAGGAATTAAAATTAACACCTTAAATTATAACAATCTAGTTCAGATTAATACCAACTCAATTTTAATAGTTTACAAAAATGTTCCTTGATATTCATTCTCTTCCCCTTCTTTTGTGCTGTTATTGTCATACAGATTACATTTTATACATTGTATAACCATCAACACATATTTATCATTATTTTTATGCAGTTGTCTTCCAAATTAATATGAGGAAAAAGAGTTATCAAAAAAAATTCTTGTCGGGGCGCCTGGGTGGCGCAGTCGGTTAAGCGTCCGACTTCAGCCAGGTCACGATCTCGCGGTCTGTGAGTTCGAGCCCCGTGTCAGGCTCTGGGCTGATGGCTCAGAGCCTGGAGCCTGTTTCCGATTCTGTGTATCCCTCTCTCTGCCCCTCCCCCGTTCATGCTCTGTCTCTCTCTGTCCCAAAAATAAATAAACGTTGAAAAAAAAAATTTTTTTTTTTAAAAATTCTTGTCATTTACATTTACCTATGTAGTTACCTTTACTGATGTTCTTTATTTCTTCATGTGGATGCAAGTCACTAGGTAGTATCCTTTCATTTCGGTCTGAATGACTAGCATTTCTTATAGGGCATGCCTGCTAACAACTGATTTTCTCAGTTTGGATTCATCTAGAAATGCTTTAATACTTCCTTTATTTTTGAAGGACAGATTGTTGGAAATTGAATTCTTGGTTAAAATTCTTTTTCTCTCAACACATTGAATGTATCATCCCACTACCGTTTGGCCCCATGGTTTCTGAAGAGAAGTCAGTTGTTAATCATACTGAAGATCCCTAGTCCTGGACAAGCCATTTTTCTTGTCTTATTTGCAAGAGATTTTCTTTGTCTTCAACGTTTCAAAGTTTGACTATGATGCATCTAGATGTCAATCTCTTTGAATTCATCCTACCTAGAGTTTATTAAACTTCCTGGATATACATGTTAATGTTTTTCATAAAATATTAGGATTTTCTATACGAGATCAATGCCATCTGTGAAATGATGTAGTTTTACTTCTCCTTGCCAATCTGGATGTCTTTTATTTGGCTAATTTTCCTGACAAGAGCCATTATTTCCTCAACTATTCTTTCTGTTCCTTTCTCTCCTCTCCTTCCAGAATTCTTCCTCACTATGCATACATTGTTACACTTGATGGTGCCCCACAGGTTCTCTGAGACTGCATTTCACTTTGTACTTTTTCCTGTCTTTTCTCATATGGGATAATTTTAAGTGATCTATCGTTTTTCAAGGTTTGTTTTATTTTTGAGAGAGCAAGGGCAGGGACACACAGAGAGAGAGGGAGAGGAAGAACCCCAAGCAGGCTCCACACCGTCAACAAAGAGCCCAACGCGGGGCTCACATTCACAAACCGTGAGCTCATGACCTGAGCCAAAATCTAGAGTCAGATGCCCAACCAACTGAGCCACCCAGGTGTCTCCTAGGTGATCTATCTTTAAGTGCCCTTATCCTTTATTCTGCTGGCTCAAATGTGCTTTGAATCTCTAAGGCAAAATTTCATTTCTGTAATATTTTTGGACTCCAGAATTTATATTTCGTTCTTGTTTACAATTTCTATCTTTTTAGTGATCGTCTCTATTTGCTAAGACATCGTTCTCACACTTCCTTTAGTTTCTAGACATGTTTGTTTTCCTAAATTTCCTTTCTGAATGTGTTCTTTGAATAGCTGATTAAAAACCTTTATTTAATAAGTACAGTGTCTGTGCTTTCTCAGAGACGGTTTCTATTGATTTTTTTTTCCCCTGTGTATGCATTACACTTTCTTCCTTCTTTGTATGTCACATAATTTTTTGTTGAAAACTGAATGTTTTAAGTAATATAATGTGGAACCTCTGGAAAATAGATCCTCCGTCCCCAAGATCTGTTGTTGCTGTTTGCTATTGTTGCTGCAGTGTGTTTATTTGGTGATTTTCTGAGCTAATTCTGTGATTTATCTGTATTCAGGTTATAATGGTATTCTGTATTGTGTGTGGCCACTGGATTGTTTGCCCATTTATGTTAATGGTCATCTCATGCTTGGATAGATTTCCTTAAATGCCTAGAACCAGTAAATCTCCCAGACTCTGCTGAGGGTCTCTATGTATACCCTGGGGCATATTTGCAACACTCAGACAGACAGGCAGTTTACAACTCTGTCTTAGCCTTCACTTCCTGCATGCACATAGCCTTAAAATCAGCTGAGATGAGAGTTTAGAACCTTTTCAAGTCTTTTCTGGGAATGTACACAGCCCTATACATAAGTATAGCTTTCTATATTCCTAGGAATATGCTGAATCCTTTCAAAGTCCTCTATATACATCCTATTTCCAAGCTTTTCCTTTTAGATTTTTTGTTCACCTTGTTGTTTGCCCCAAGTGTTATTACCATCTCAGGCAACTGCAAAGTTTAATAAATGCCACTGATTATTTTAGATAAATGCCCATTGGCAAAAAAAAACACAATGGGCCAGACCTGAGTCAGTTCAAATAAAAGCAAACCTTGTTAGAGGGATTTTTCCAAGGGACTAACATATTAGTCAAATCATGTGAGTTATATGGTAATTGAGCTTAGAGGAGCTCCAATCCCATTCTTCCCTTTCAGAGACTGCTAGGCTGCTGGTATTCGATGTGTGCTATTGGTGTCCAAGGCTACCAGTGAGCTGGCAAGACGGGAAGAAGACAAAGCAAGTTAAAACACCACACACATGGTGTTCTTTCCAAGATTCAGAATTTTCTCAAATAAATATTCTTCAAATTGTTGCAATCATTTGGCTATTTTCTAAGGTTTTGAGAAAGTTCGTTTTCCACTATATTCATTGCCTTATGGAGGAGGGGATTTTTGAAGGTCCTTACTCTACCATTCCTGCTGATGTCACTTCCTCCCAGAATTTTTATATATCTTTTTCATTAGTTTTATGATCTGCCTTAATATGTAACCAGTTACACAAACTTCCTTGTCTTATGACGACTAAAAGTGTCTCAGGATCAAACTGAAAAAGAAAAAAAAGAGATCAATAAAAGAACCCATTTGATCACCACTATCTGCTCTGCATAGACATGACAGTTTGTCATGCTTCACTATCGGAGTCACATACCAAATGGACACACAGAAAGCAACTTCTCCCAGGTTAGAAAACATCCTTTATCCATGTCTCTCTCCTCACTACTTGGTTCATTTTTTTTTAAGTTTTCTAAAATTTTAATCAGTTTAAAGCATGCCCAAAGTTAAATACACCCCAAACATTAATGAAAAAAAGCAATAGTTCTCTGTCCCAGAGTGAAGCACTTTCAACAATTTATGTTTTCAGTTATTTGAAAGATTATCTCCACATTTTAAATAATACGTTTATACCACTAACTCTTCACTTACCAAATTTGGATGTTATTATTTCCTTACTACTATAACTTCAAAAATGTTGGTGCTTAGGTCATTATTTTTAGTTTTTCTATTGATTGCCTTTTAGCTTAGATTATTTCTATAATATAGTTCTTTCTCCACCAACTGGAAATGGAATTTTACTCCTCACATTTTTAAGAAAAGGATCCTTGCAACCCAACCTTCTCCCCACATTTCCTCCCTCTTTCATTTTCTCGACTTCATTTAGGAATACTTTTATGTTTCCATTGTCAACGTTGATAATATTTATATTCTGTTCTGAAACATCTATATTTTTTATACTCAGTCAGTAGGTTAACTCTAAATATTGAAAACCAATAGACAATACTTCCGTTATTATTATTCTGTTGTTCACAGCACAGGTAAGTAGAAACTATGATGAAATTTCCTTCCCTGAGATCACAATGTAATTATCTCTGTGCCACTCACAAGGCAATGTTCCTAATGACAAGGTCAAATGAGTTTTCTGCTCTTGCTCCTCCCTCCCCTATTCCAACTAATTGTTCAAACCTTGATGTATTTTAATTTGCTACTTATGTGACCATAACTTCCCTGTGCTTTTTGAAAAGTTAATTTTGCCTTTCATCAGGATCCGATGGCCTTCCTTCACCTTAAGACTGATAGTAAGCTCTTAGTAAATATTTATTGCAATTAAATTATCTGAGTTACCAGCCTATCCCCACTAATAATGGAATGTTAAAACATTGCTTTTTTCTGGGAATTCTGTATGTGATTACTGGCAGGAGGAGAGAGAAATTATTCAGTATGTCCCTTTAGGATAAATTTCCACGTTTTCCTGAAATGTTTGTAGGCAATATTGGTATCATCCCACACAGCATGACTTCCAGAAATCACAATGACTTTACTGTACTCAATATTAACTAGCCAAAAGGGAAATAAATATTTTATTTTTCCATAAATGAACTAAAATAATGTTATCTGTCAGGTTCTAAATAAAAAGCATCTGGCTCAATTTAAAAGGTTTACCTAAGGACTTTGATTCCCAAAGAGTGTGCACATGGTGAAGAATTACAATAATCAAATCCCGGGAAGGAAAAAAGAACCCATGAGCAAAATATTGACAGTGATTAAAGGTAATGCCATTGGGGGAAATAAGCAGCTTTAATTGTCGAAAGAGTGGATAGTTTCTAGCCTCCTGAGACAAACTTTACAGAACCATTCACACATGCTTTCCCATTCAAATATGGACCCCTGCCAGTTCTCTGGAGCATGGATTCCAATGTGGGTCCTCAGACCTCTCTAAATAAGCCTCAGCAAATTGGTGAACCTCCTATATCTATTTAACAAGTTTCATGCTTATGAAATTTCTGGGTAACGGGTTTACAGATTTAATTGATTTGCAAAGGGTTCCAAGATTCCAAAAAAAAGTTGAGCTCACTGCCACAGATTAAATATGCTTCTTGGATATCATATGTTGACAGGCCAATCCATAACAAATATACCCAAGACTTCTTTAGAAGGGTTACTAAATCTGTCATAGCCATACAGAACCTACATCTCTTATTTATAACTTAATTAGTCAAGCTACCACTTTAGATACCTCCCTTTCATTTTTCTTATTCCATGCCTATCAGAAATCGCACATGGCCTAAAGAAAATATATAATAAAACCTATACCTTCTAAAAAGTATCTTCATAGTCCTCAGAGCCATTGGGCAATAACAAAATATCTGCCAAAAATTTCACTAAAAAGTATAAACAAAACATGGCAACCATCTGGTTCACTCTATTAAGGCCTAGGAACAGAAAGTGTAAGTGCCCTAGACCTCCTTAGGTAAACACATACATTCCATATTGAGGATAGTACATTTCATGGGAAGATAGGGACGTGAAGTTTATGGGACCTAGTGCTCTGGGGTATATCGAGATATCCCTCCAAGTGGCAGAAACTTGCTACACCTTGAGCTTCCTACCATTACAAAAAAGTCACAATGCTTGGCGGTCCTCTTGGGTTGTAGAGGTAACATACACCACACTTTTGTGTACTTCTCTACCCCATTTCCTATTGATTCCAATGGCTGTCAATTCACGTGAGGCTAAGGGCAATTTGAGATTCTCCACCTGGTCCAAGCTGCAATATGAGTGCCCTGACACTTGACTCAACAAATCGGACAAGACTTGATGGGCTTATGGCAGAAGTGTAATACTCTATGGAGAATTTCACAAGATTTGAATAGTAACCTCTTGGTTTGGGGGACAAACATGCCCCTTTCAAGCTACTGTCCTTTTGAAAAACATCTCTTGGTTTGCTGTTAGGGAAAATGAAGACCCAATACCTTATTATGGGATGCCAGCTGACCATACTTCTCCATGTAACATCACATATTAAGTGTTATTTAATTAATCGAACACCATAAACTCAGGCATAGTCAACAAAACCATAATCATTAATCAATTTATATATATATGATCATCAATCGATATATTGACCTATATCAAACCTAAATAGATAGCTGCATAGATAGATACATAGATAGATAGATAGATAGATAGATAGATAGATAGATAGATAGATAAAATTATATCTATGGTACATATCCTGGGAGTGCCTGGGTGGCTCAGTCAGTTAAGTGTCTGACTCTTGATTTCGGCTCAGGTCATGATCTCACAGTTTTGTGAGTTCGAGCCCCGCATCAGGCTCAATGCTGACCAGGTGGAGCCTACTTGGAATTCTTCATCTCTTTCTCTCTGCCCCTACCCCTCTCACACACTGTCTCTCTCTCTCTCTCAAAATAAATAAATAAACTTTAAAAAGAAAGAACTGGGACACATCTTAATGGTACAAGTGATTTGCCTGAGTAAGTGGTCTACACTCCCTGAATATTCACTCACGTCTTCTGCCACCTCTCCCTCAGCCCTCACTTATGGCCTCCTGAGGAGATTCCTCTGACCAGAGATCTGAAGAGAGAAAGATATAAGCTTAGGTTACAGACAGTTCCAGAATACAGTGCCAGTGCCAACCAGAAGTGGACTATGGACAACCTGATAACTCTCCTAACAAGTAGCCATGAAAGACAGTAAAGAGAGGTTTTCCCCATGGGTAGAAAATTGAATCGGATATTAGTCGTCTTTCACTCAGTAAGTTGTGGTTCAAACAACCCCAAAACAGGAGTGCTTACAGTAAAGGTTATTTGTCACTCATTATCATGTTGGCTTTGGGTGAGTTATAGCTTTGTTCTGCATGTTTTTGCAGTCTTAAATCCATATTCCATCTACAACACTGCATCCTTCCATCAGAGCAAAAACAGACAACGTCAAAGCTCATGATGGTATTCTGATGTTTTATCTGAAGATGCCAGATGTTATGTCTGGTCCCATTCCATTGGTCAAAACATGTCACATGGCAAAGCCTAATCAACAGTCTCTACAGGAAGAACTGTCAATCACATGACAATGGATAGGCTACATAATTCTTTAATAGGAAGGGGTGTGAATAATTAGGAAAATAGTATAATCTGCAAGTGGCACATATCATTGTTCACTTTTACTAGAAACAGAAACTTTTCAAGATATGATTCAAGACCAATTTATAGGGGGTGGCTGAGAGTTTAGCGGGATCACAAAGAGTCTCACTGTGGAAGAAACTCTTAGTAATCAGATGATTTATCTAGTGAATGCCAGCCTCTGTCTTCAGCCAGTGAACTCTTGAACTAAATGGCTATGCTAACAGGCACAGAGAAATCTCCCCATGAAAGTCATGGCGGAGACCACCAATGAATTCTCCAATTGCCAGCAGCAGCAACCAATCCCAAAATCTGATTATACAACCATATCCTTGGAGTGAGGGCAACGCAACTACCTAGCTATCCTGTAAGAGTTGACTGTATTAGACCCCTTCCATCAAGGTGAGAACATTGATTCTTTTTCTTTCCCCCCACTGGAACAATCACTATTTCTGGATTTGAGTAGTGATGAGATATCCTTACAAATTGTTCCTGCAGTCTCTCAATCATTTTGGAGCCTGGTTCTCCAGGTTTCCCACTGATTCTGTGGGCTACACAATTTCCTTCCAATAAATCCCTTTTCGGCTCAGAGTCAGTTTCTGCTACTTGCAACTAAGACTCTGGACTGAAAAAGAAAGCCCTTAGGATTTCTACTCAGTCACTTTCCCTCTGAAATAAAGCCCTAAATTCCCAACTTCTCAAAATCCTGCCATTTACAAAAAACATGGATGAACCTTGAGGGCATTATGCTAAGTAAAATAAGTCAGACAGAAAAGGACAAATACTATATCATCTTATAATGTGGAACATAAAAAAAAAACCAAACATGTAGAAAAGGAGAGCAGATTGGTGGTTGCCAGGGTAGGGGGTTGGGAAGTGAGAGAAATGGGTGAAAACAGTCAAGCTTCCAGTTATATAAGATGACTAAGTTCTGGGGATACAATGTACAGCGTGATATACAGTATATATGGTTATAGGTATATATAATTAACATTACTACACTATATTTTTGAAAGTTTCTGAGAGTAGATTCAAAAAGCTCTCACTACAAAAAGAAAGTGTAACTATGTGAAGTGATGGATGCTATTTAATCTTATTTTGATGACCATTTTGCATTGTATACATATATCAAGTAATTACGTTATTGCCTACCTTAAACGTATACAACGTTATATATCAATTTTATCTCAATTTAAAAAAATCCCAATTTCTCCATAAATGAAGCAGGAGTTTCCTGTTTCTTAGAATTATAGGCCTGGCATCCAAGTTATAATCAAATCAATCCAAGAGGAATTTCTTAGAGATTCAAGTTTAGGCTGCCTAGGCAAAACAAGGGCTAAATTGAGCAATTTTCCACTGAATTTGCTAACTACAGGCAGCAAGGCTGTCATTCACTTTATAAGATGCTTCTTTTTCTTCAAACGAACATATATTTCCTTGGATATCCTGGCATCCTTTCTATATACTTCATTTTTTCTGCATAAAATAAGTTAAATTATGCAGTTCTATTTAAAATATAGCAGTAATTGCTACCATGTCTGTAAGTTTTCCCCAGGCATCTTTACTAAGGAGATGTGCAACTAGCTGCTTCTTAGTGACCAAAATTAAAAAGAATTCAGGTAATTCCAAAGCAATCTCTTAGCACTTGTCTGGGGCTCCTGGATTTTTTTTTTAAGTGTTTATGCTACACACCCATGCCTGCATCAAACTTCCAGTAGCCTTCATGTAACATCTTAGTTAAGACAGACAAAACTCTGTTTTAGTGACTAACACAGCAAAGCTTCATTTCATTTTTATTTCATTTATCTAATGTCTGATAAAAGACTGCTTTTCTCCGTGCAATGACATAGAAATCTAAGATACTCACATTTGTAGTTCCACAGTCTCAACATATGACCTCTAAAGCCTTTTGGCCAGAACTAGTCACGTGTCCTCATGGCTAGTGAGGCTGGGGAATGCAAGAAAAACATCAACTATCTCTGTTACAGATGAAAAAAGAACCAGGTATTTTTCATTTGTTCTAGCATTCAAAAAGGGTTATTTTCTTTAGTAGCTGGCATATGTCTGACACTTTGTATGCACCAGGGCTATGAGCTTGAGCTGTACATGGGTCTTTCCTCAGGAAGATTATAATTCCGAGAGAGGTGAGAAATAAATCAAACCGTTTACATCATCATGTTATAAGCACAGTACACAGGTTACTGTCAAAGCACAGAGAAAAGAAATCAGGGTAAGATTTTTACAGGAGGTGATTTTTCAACTGATTTTTTAAGGATCTAGTTTAAATTAAGCAGATGATGGAAGGGAAAAGAACATTCTAGGCAGAGAAGCCAGGACGTGAGGACACTTAGAAAATAGTAACAGCATGATGAATTTCAGAGACAAGCTGGATCAGAGAATAGAAGAGACACAGTCACCAAAGTTAAGAGGCTGGTATTCGTGAGAATTATGAGTCTCCTGAAATACTTCATGACAAAGTGATTCAATGGTTAAATGTGTAAAATTCTTGGGAAATGTAGCAGATTATATGCTATATACATTGTAGCATACTGAAAGTTCTGAGAAACCTATGGTATCAAAAGGAACTTGGCCTTTTTGACTAGTATTTATCAAATTCAATATGAAATCTTATTAAAAGTTCATAAAATTGATGATCTAGAGAATAGAGATGGAGAAAAATCTGTTATAGGGACAGTAAAGATCTCTAAATAGAGTAAAAATTTGAAGATGCTGTGACGTATGGTAATCCAGCCATGGAGTTATTGGGGACTGAACATAGCTTTTTTTTATTTTTACCTTTTTCTTTGGTTGAATCAGCTGGACTGTTTGCTTAAAGTCAGGGTGCATGGTTTCTTCATCTGTGCGTGCATACATTCCAAGCTCAGGGTTCCACACAAGGTAGAAGTTCCACAGTTGAAGAGTGACTGAGTGCTTTAAACAGCTTCTGCAATGATTCCCAATGATCCCTGCTCTCTCGGCCTCCATGTCCTTTCTGTAATCCCCTCCCCTTGAGCCGTGCTGGACCTAGTGACTTGCTTCTAACAAACAGAATACAGCATAGGAGGCCACTGCTTTGATTAAGTGAAAGAGAACTGTGACTCCCGTCTTACTTTTCACTCTCTCTTACTGGAATTCTCTCTGGCTAGAATTCTCTCTTGCACTCTTGCTGGCTACATGTTACAGCACGTTCTGTGGAGAGGTGGACATGGCAGGGAGCTGACACAGACTTCCAGCCAACAACTCACAGTGAACCGAACCCTCAGTGAAGCAGACGGCAGGAATTAAATCCTATCAACAATGATAGAAGTAGATTCTTCTCAGTCAAGCCTTGACATGGCTGCAGGCTTGTAAGAGATCCAGAGCCAGGGGGACCCAGCCAAGTATGATTTCTGACCTACGGAAACTATGAGATAATAAGATGTATTTTTTGAGCTCCTAAGCTTTGAGGTAATTGGTTATGCAGCAACAGATTACTAGTACACTAAATGAATAGATGAAATCAATCAGTACATACATTTTTCTCTATTTTATGGCTTTGATATTTATCAAGTCTTCTTCCTTTCTCTTTTATACTTGACGACACAAGAGCTATGTGTTTGATGGCATAATTGGTCCCCAATTTTCACCTTTTCCTATGTGACTGCCAATTTTCACCTTTAAAAAAGTGATATATAGGGGCGTCTGGGAGGCTCAGTTGGTTGAGCATCCGACTTCGGCTCAGGTCACCATCTCATGGCTTGTGAGTTCGAGCCCCACATCAGGCTCTGGGCTGACAGCTCAGAGCCTGGATTCTGTGTGTCTCTCTCTGCCCCTCCCCCACTCGCACCCCATCTCTCTCTCTCTCAAAAACAAATAAACGCTAAAAAAAACAGTGAAATATATTTTCCTATCTCTTGATACTGGGTTTAGCTACATGACTTGCTTTAGCTAACAGAGTAAAGCAGAAGCAACAGGGCACCAGCTACCATCTGAGGTTTAAGAGGCCTTGAATGTTTTCATTCCAATTTGCATGTAATTCTACCGTTGCTACAAGCAGAATGAGCTCAACCTAGTCTGTGTATCCCTAAAGGACGATGAGAGACATGTGGAACTGAGCCACGTGGTCAAGCATAATGTCAATCAGCTAACTCCCAGACCATTCTCTGAGTCATGAGCTCAATAGATGCTTACTCACATATGCTATTGAGATTTTGTGATTTTGTTGTTGCTGTTTCTCAATAGGAGAAACACTTTACTTAGTTCTCCCTTTTCCATTACCATGGTTCATAAATCCGATGCTTTTGAAGAACTCATTAGCTCTTTGGGATCATACTTAGCTGGAGGCCATAAGAGCATGGATTGACTCTCATTTTGTTACAGTTCTTTTTTTTCCAATAAATTTGTAAACATAGAGAGGAGAAAGTGGTCAGTTAAAGGGAAATTTAGTCCATGACTGTTTTACATGTAGTCTAAGAAAAGTCAACCTTTGGTGGACTGAACCAGACTCCTATTTGAGCTTAATTGCTGTTAAGTTATTTGAAAGAAATTACTATGGTTTGCATGTTACTATTTTTCTTTCAAATTTTTATCCCATTATGCTTAGTTTTTTTTTTTTTTTTTTAACTGAGCTTCTAATGAAAGAGTATTTCTATACCTCTGCTCAAACTGCCAAATCCCCTTCCAAAGATGGCTGATCCATGCTATAACATTTTATGCAGTAAACTAGAACCTTTCTGGTTTGTTTGTCCTCTAGCCAAATGTATTATCATAAACTATACATTTCCAGATTTCTGTAGCACTGACAGTTGAATGTTTGGTAATTTACAATATTGGAAAAAGTGTTTACCACTCAAATCACATGGCAAATTGAACTAATTTTAACAATGATGTGGAAATACTGCTTTCTTGAAATACTAGTCTAGGCTTTAATTGCTGCAATTATCCCTCAGTAGGGGGGTGGTATAGATTTCCCAGCTGCACCAGCTGTATGGCATGCTGGGACTAAGAGGAGGGAGAAACTGAAGGGATCGTGGAGTTTCTGGAATAAACAAAAATGCAGCTCCAAGAAGTAGATGATCCAAAAAAGCCCAAATTTGAAGAGAGACATAGAAAAATCAAACTAGATTTATGACTGATGATCAGTAGGAATGGAATGTGCCATTTGGGAGTACAAAGTAGATATCTTTTCATAGCCAGTTTCCAGGTTGGATCTGTCTAAGAGTTCCATTACAACAGGGCAAAGAAAGATCTGAACAATGTGAGCCAGATTCCAGGTGTGATAGAATAATATTATGAAGAATTAGCTCACGTGTCTCATATTCTTTACTCCCTTTAGGAGTAACCTTCCCATCCCCTTCCTGTGTCCCAGGAACAATAAGTTCTCAAATGAGGCCAGATAGCAATACACACAATGCTTTTTCTTTAAATATTTAAAACCCAACGCAAGACCAAAATGAATGCAGCAGATATGGAATCAAACAGAATGGAGCCTTGCCCCCAAGTATTTTAGCTGGCAACGATTTTAAAAAATGAAGAGAAAGTTCAGATGTTGGTCCGTTTCTGTACTATAGCTGCTACTCCCAACTCCCAGAGTTGGTAGCAAAGAAAGGTGACACAGTCTTCTAGATAGATTTGAGGAATACCAGAGCAAGAGACCTGTGCTTCACATGTCTTTCCTGAAACATGTTAAGTTGGCTGCTTTGCTGATACTATTCATAAAACAAAGGCAAGAGATTAACACAGTATGGATAGCTGGGAGGGGTGTCTATGTCAAAGTAGGTGCCAAGTGACAACCCTGGCTTTTCCATGGTTTCCCACACAGAAGAACAGCTGGAATTTCTTTATTCCCTTGAAAATAGCAAATAAGAGCCAAGCAAGGCCTAGCACACCATGCCCTCATCCTCCCCTGACCTGGGGGGAAAAAAAAGACCTGGCATTTGGAATAAGAAGGAAGCCAGGTAACCTATGTTGACCTGATAGCCAGAGATCATGAAAGACTCGACACTTAATGGGATGATTTCTATCTCTTCGTGGGCACCTTATGAAAGAGGGTCAAGCCTGAGGACCAGACTGGATGGGGTCTAAATGGAGCAGGAAGACAACAGAAGAATAAAACAGACAGAGACAAAGGAAGAGAACGATCTATTTCCATCAATGGCTCAGTGACCTTTTTAAACCTGATGGAGATACAGGCAAGGGTCATTAAGAGCTGGTTAATGAGTTTTAACTTTACTTATGAATAGTGAAAAGACTTTGAGGTGTATTTTTTTCTACAGTGATCAAAATTCAACTACTATTGGCAGAAATGGACAGATTTTTCTCATTCTCAATATTCAGAAGTCTGGAGGGAAAGAATTCTGGGCTGATGCAGCAACTCAAACATGTCATCAAGCACTCTGGATTTTTCTATCTTCCTGCTACACTATCCTTAGGATGTGGCTTTCATCCTCATGAATGAAAGACAGTTGCAACACATCTAGTAATCAAGTCTTTATTCCATCCACAAGGAAGGTAGAAGGCCACAGTGTAGAAAACAAAAGGGTTTTACCCTGGTAAGATGTTTCATTTTGTTTTAGTTTACATACTGTCATTATAATCATGGTGTATTTTCTTGTACTCTTCTACTGAAGGACTAGAGAAATGTTTTAACTATTTCATTTTTCTTTCATTATTTTTGACAGCTTTCCTGGGAAACTACTTACATACCATTACATTCACTCTTCTTGGCATACAATTCAGTAAGTTTTAGAAACTTCACAGAATTGTACAACTGACAGTATAACTCAATTTTAGAGCATTTCCATTGCCCCTAAAAGATGCCTTACACCCATCTGAAGTCATTCTCCATTCCAATCTTCAGCCACAGGCAACTACTTTCTGTCTCTGTACATTTGCCTTTTCTAAACATTTCATACAAATGAAATTATATAATATGTGACATTTTGTGTTTGGCTTCATTTCACACATTGTTTTTGAGATGCATCCACATAATACATGTGTTACTAGCCCATTCCTTTTTATTGGTGAATGGTATTCTATTATTTGGAAATACCACATTTTATTTATCTGTTCAGCAGTTGGTAGACACTGGGTTTTTCAGAATTGATCTATTATGAGTACTACTACCATGAACATTTATGTACAAGTCTTTGTGTAGATATGTTTTCAATTCTTTTAGGTAGATTCCTAGCAGTGAAATAGCTTGGCCATATGATAAACTTATGAAAAACTGATGGATTTTAAAGAAATTGCCTACATAGGGGCACCTGGGTGTCTCAGTCAGTTAAGTGTCCGACTTCAGCTCAGGTCACGATCTTGTGGATCGTGAGTTTGAGCCCCACATTGGGCTCTGTGCTGACAGCTCAGAGCCTGGACCCACTATGGATTCTGTGTCTTCCTCTTTCTCTACCCCTTGCCTGCTCACACTCTGTCTCTCTGTCTCTCTCAAAAATAAACATTAAAAAGAATAAAGTTACAGGATACAAAATCAACATGGAGAAATCAGTTGCATTTCTTTATACTAACAATGAAATCCTCTGAAAAAGAAATAAAGAAAACATTCTCATTTACAATAGCATCGAAAACAATAAAATACTTAGGTATAAATTTAACCCAGGAGGTAACAGATCTATACACTGAAAACTATAAAAATTTGTTAAAAGAAATTGAAGACACAAATAAACAGATAACTCATGTTCATGGATAGTAAGAATTCATATTGTTTAAAAGTCCATATTACCCAAGGCCACCTATAGATTCAATTCAATCTCTATCAAAACCAATTGTATTCTTGGGGTACCTGGGTGGCTCAGTTAGTTAAGCGTCTGACTCTTGATTTCAGCTCAGGTCATCATCTCACAGTAGTAGGATCGAGTCCCACATTGAGCTCTGTGCTGACAGTGCAGAGTCTACTTGGGATTCTCTCTCTCCCTCTCTTTCTCTCTGCCTCTCCCTCTATCAAAACAAACAAACATTAAAAAAACAATGCTATTCTTTACAGAAATAGAAAAGCAATAATAAGATTCATATAGAACCAAAAAAGCCTCCAAATAGCCAAAACAATCCCGAGAAAAAAGAACAAAGCTAGAAGCCTCACGCTTCCTGTTTTCAAACTATACTCCAAAGCTATAGTAATCAAAGAATATTAGAGTAAAACCTTGGATTGTGAGTAACTGTTCTGTGAGTGTTCTGCAAGATGAGTAAATATTTCTAATTAACTTGATAAATGAGGGAATGTCTTGTAATACGAGTATTACATGATGCTGAATGTCACATTAACACAATGAAGCCAATGGTTCTTGAAATTTGCTTTGATATACAAGTGCTTTGGATTACAAGCATGTTTCTGGAATGAATTATGCTTGCAAACCAAGATTTTAATGTATACTGGCATAAAAATAGCGACTAAGGGAACAGAAACAAGAGCCTAGAAATAAACCATAACATAAACATTCAACTATTATTTGACAAGAGAGCCAAGAATACTCAATGGGAAAAGGATAGTCTCCTCAATAAATAGTGCTGGGGAAACTTGATAATCATGCAGAAGAATGAAATTGGATCCCTATCTTACACCATTCACAAAAATTAACTCTAAATGGATTAAAGATTTAAACATAAGACTTGAAACCCTAAAATTATAGAAGAAAACATAGGGAACAAGGTCCTGATGTTGGTCTTAGCAATGATTTTTTTGGATATGACACCAAAAGTGCAAGCAACAAAAGCAAAAATCAATAAGTGAGATTACATCAAACTTAAAAGTTTCTGCACAGCAAAGGAAACCATCAGCAAGATGAAAAGGCAATCTATACAATAGGAAAATATTTGTAAACCATCTATTTGATAAGGACCTATTAAACAAAATATATGGAACTCGTATAACTCAATAGCAAAATATATATATATAATATGATTATGATTATATCATATATATTATATGATGATTATGATTATATGATATATATATTATATAGATATAAATATAGATATATATGATTTAAAAAATTGGCAGAGGACCTAAGTAGATATTTTTCCAAAGAAGAATACAAATGGCCAATAGGTATATGTAAGGTGTTCAACATCACTCATCATCAGGGAAATGCAAATCAAAACCACAATGAGATATCACCTCACAACTGTTAGAATGGCTATCATCAAAATATCAAAATGACAAGAGAGAACAAGTATTGTGAGGATGTGGAGAAAAGAGAACCGTCATGCACTGTTGGTGAGAATGTAAATTGGTGTAACCACTATGGAAAACAGTAGAGCCACTATATGATCTAGTAATCCCACTTCTGAGTATATAACCCAAAGAAAATGAAATCAGGATCCTGAAGAGGTATCTGCACTCCCATGATCACTGCAGAATTATTCACAATAGCCAAAGTATGGAAACAACCTAAGTGTTCATGCACAGATAAATGGGTAAGGAAGATGCAACATAAATACAGAATGGAATATTATTTAGCCACGAGAAAGAAGGAAATTCTGCCATTTGTGACAACATGAATGGACCCTGAAGGTATTATATACTAAGTGGAATAAGCCAGAGAAAATCAAATACTGTATAATCTTACTTATATGTGGAATATAAAAAAAACTGAACTCATCGAAACAGATAGTGGAATGGTAGTTTCCATGGACTGGAGGTTGGGGAAATAAGGAGATGTCAAAAGAAACAAACTCCCAGTTATAAGAGATCTAAGTTCTGGGGATGTAATGTACAGCATGGTGACTCTAGTTAACAATACTGTATGATACACTTGAAAGTTGCTAAGACAGTAGATCTTAAATATTTTCAACACACGTCCACACAAGGTAATTAATTATGTGAGGTAACAGAGGTGTTAACTATCCTGCTGTGGTAAACATTTTTGCAACAGATTTGTGTATCAAATCATCATGGGTACATTTTAAACTTACACAATGTTATAAGTCAATTATATATCAATAAAGTTAGAAAACAAATCTTAAAAAAACAGAGGTGCCTGGGTAACTCAGTTAAGTGTCCAACTCTTGTTCTCAGCTCAGGTCTTGATCTCATGGCCATGACTTCAAGCCCCATATTGGGCTCTGCACTGGCTGTGAAGCTTACTTAAAAGAAAAAAAGAAAAAGAAATTTCCAACCTCTTCCAAAGTGGCTGCCCTATTACACCTTCCATCCGTGATGTATAAGGATTCCAAAATCTCTGTTTTCCTTGCAAGTATTTTTTACTGTCTATCCTTAATGAAAGCCATTCTAGTGGGAATAAAGTGGTATCTCATCACATCTTAATTCACGTCTTCCTAGTGACTGACTAATGATGTAGAGCATCTTTTCACATGCTTGTTGGCTATTTGTATATCTTCTCTGATGAAGTGCCTATTATATATCTCCTGCCCATTTTTTTAAATTGGGTTGTCTGTCTTACAATGAGCTCCAAAAGCTCTTTATTTTATTCTGGACATAAGTCCTTTATCAGATATGTAATTCAAAAAATATTTTCCCTGGGCCTGTGTCTTGTCTTTCCATTTTTAAAATAATGTCTCTTGAAGCACAAAATTTTAAAACTTTAATGAAGTTCAATTTATCACTTTTTTCTTTCATGGATATTCCTTTTTATTTAAGAAAGAAGTTCCTCTCTAGAAATTTCTGCCCAGATACCAATGACCAAAACCATATTATGTAACTGATCTTAGGGGTAAGGGAGTTTGACTCTAACAAAATTTGCCCTCAACAAAATTAGGTTCTGTTATAAACGGGACAAAAACAGACAGAAAGGCTATTTGTAAAGCAATTAGCATTGTCATCATTTTTTAAGCAAGATTATCCGATTCTACTTTAGAAAGTCCATCGGTTTTTCTATCGCCAAAATAATGCTTCATAACAACACGCAGAAAACCCCTGTAGCATACACAATGAATGTTTATTGCCCACGTGTCGAGAGTAAGCTGAGCTTTGGCTGAGTGGCTTTGCTAATCTTGGCTGGTTCTTTCTCTCTCTCTCTCTCTCTCTCACACACACACACACACACACATGCCTAGGCATGGGCTAGCTGTTGATTGATCTAGACTGGTTTCAGTAGGCTGTGTATGATAATGTTGCTCTACTCCATGTGTCCCTCATCCTCCAGCAGGCTAGCTGAGCCACACTTTCCTGGCAATGGCAGAGTGCAAGAAGGCAAAGTCAACAAGACCTCTTGAGGCTAAGGCTAGGGAATGACATTCTTCCACTTCCCCCACATCCCATTGTCCACTCCGAGTCATAAAGCTAGCCCAGATTTAAGAAGTCAAGAAACAAATTAATTCCTCTCTTTAGGGAGGAGAATTGCAATCTCACGTCAAATATGTGTACCCAGGGAGGGATCTGGGGCCTTGAAAGCAGTCAATCTAACATACAAAACAGCATTGTCAGACTATGGAAGTGGGGTGAGGGAATGAGCTAGGCTTGAGTAAAAACAAGTGAGGCAATTTCAGTAACTCAGGTGAGAAAATGGTAGCCCGAGCTAAGGGGAGCCTATGAGTAGGAAGAGAAACAGACCAACTCCAGAGATATCTAGGAGCTAGTGAAGAAGACTTGGGTTGATTAAATCACAGGGAGAGGAGTACAGGAGGGGGGCAAGGAGCAGTCAAGTACTCTACATAATTTTTCTTCTTTCTGCTTTTCAGTGAAGGTCTAAGTCATCAGATATTTTTGTTATCAAAGAGACTAGAGAGAGAAAAAAGCATTATATATGGAACAGTATGACACACATTTGAATTTTACTTATTGCCAAAACTGGCCCATTTTTATTTTAGCTTCAGTTTGATTTTACACTGATCTCTTGGGAGTGTTGCAAGGTGCAATAACTTGTGACACGTGTCTATCACTAAGATCTAGTTTAATGAAGCATTTTATTCTAAATGATACACTGTAGGCGAGGTGAGAAGAGAAATGTTTTCCCAGAGCCATACGGATATGGCTTTTGGTTGATTAGCCCTGAAAATTGTCCAAAATAAATTAGTACTTAATGTAAGCCAGAAAGCCAGATGCCAGCTTTAATGGGGAGTCACAAAGTAGCATGACAACAGTAACACAAAAAGAGCTGAAGGGGCCTGTGAATCAAATGTTGCATTTGCTGATACAAGTTTTGTGCATTGTCAGGGCTACAGACACCTGCTTTACTGAGAGTGAAAATTTCCAAGGCTTATTATCATGGAATATGGTACTCCGTGGGGTTCGTTCAGCCTTCAAATGCAGAAGTTCTAGCTTGAAAACCAAAGCTGGAAGCACATATTTTGCTGGGTCTTGATGACTGCACTCTCCAGTGGACATTTCAAGTTTCATTCTAAAAGAAAAGTCCAGGTGTGCCTAGGTGGCTCAGTTAAGCGTCTGACTTAGGCTCAGGTCATGATCTCATGATTCGTGAGTTTAAACCCTGCATCAGGCTCTGTGCTGACAGCTCAGAGCCTACAGCCTGCTTCAGATTCTGTGTCTCCCTCTCTCTGCCCCTCCCTAGCTTGTGCTCTGTCTCTCTCTCAAAAATAAATATTTAAAAAATTAATAAATAAATAAAAGAAAGAAAAGGACAGGTTCCCATACCCTTAAGCAAAGCCCCACTAAATTTCAAGAACAAGATAGTAGGAGAGACAGAATGTCATGGTAAACTTGTGTGGGAGACACAATCAACACATTGGAGGATGTGCTGGTCTAGGGTACCTGGAAGGAAATGAAGAGAAGGGTAAGATTCTCTCTCCAGAGACACCCCACACCCTTTATTTTTGTCCCCCAAAAATAAAGAAGCAGAAGCTGGAGTGTGAATATTTTACCAATACCCATGACAAGGTCTCTAGTGGACACTACCATTTGCTTACTCACTCGCCTTTTTTTATACTGAGCTGTTATCACTTAGCTAAAATATCACTAACATCACGGCTGGTGAGTTCTATTGTGTGAAACGAAAACACAGAGAGACTTCCTGAACTGAGGTAAGGACAACAGCAGTCTTCGCTGAGATCTATATAGCAGGCATGTTGCATGTTTATCTTATTTATTCCTCTGAACAACCCCCAAATGTAAGCATTTGCTATCATTATTTAAATGATAAAGAGAATTAAATTTGAGAATGGTCAAGAAATATGTATCCAAGCTCATGCATCTAGAAAATTTGTTCAACCAGGATTTGATCTTCTTCTATTCTGTTCCCAAACCCCTTGGCCTTAACCATGCCTACATTAGAGTCTAAAAGGGAAGATAAAACATGGATGAAAGCAATCAGGGTAGATATAATGATCCTTAGAATGGTTTCTACATGCCCAACATTTTTCTAAACACTTTGCATGTTTTAATTCACATAATCCCTATAGTGATGTCATTATGTAGGTACTAGTATTGCCTCCATTTTTAAGAATAGGAAAACTGAGGCACAGAGACATTTACTAAAAGTCATACAATCAATAAATGACAATGCTGGGACTTGAGCACAGGGAGACTGGAGCTCAAAGAAACCATGCTGTCAACACCTTGCTATGCTGTCACTCTCAAAGGAAAAACACAGATTCAAAGCAACAGGAGGGAGTAATTTCTTGAAGCTATAAAGTAGACTAGTATGTGGGAGAAAATAACTTAAGTTTTGGGGGAAGATGAAAGTCTAAACTCGTTTTTGGAAAAGAGGTGCACATGTGGTAGGAGGGTGAGGTTCAAGTGGAATGTGGAATACATTCTACTTACATTTCTCTCCAGCACCCTGCCTTTATTCTCTATCTTTGGCATTATTTCCTACATAGCAGTTTGTGGTCTATAATTATGTATTTCCTTACTTCCTTATAAAAAGACCATAAGGGCAGAGACCAGATTCTTTCCATCACTGCATACCCGGTGCCAGGCACTCAATCATCACCAATGAACCGGATAAAGGAGAAGGAAGGAAATTGGAAAAGCTAGGGAATGTGTAAAGGGTTGATAAATTCTGTAGGAATTCAAGAAACCTGTCCAGGATTGGTCAAGGAGGACTTCGTGTGGTCAGTGGAATCTGAGCCAAGCAACAATTTTTAAATATAGTATATTACAATGTTTCTAAAATTTACATGTTTTTCATGTGAAATGAGTGACACTGAAATTAGAACCCACTTTTAGTCAAGGGTATACTTTAGCTTAATTGGCATCCGTTTTTCTACCTTAAATAATAAATTAAAATGATAGTCCATTTTATAATTGATGACATCTTAGATCAATGAAATAAAGTATTGATGTAAAAATGGCTTGTCTGACACCTATAGACAATGCCTGTTAGGAAACAAATGGGGAAGACAAAAGCAAACTATGGAGTGTCCTGGAATCCAGTCTTATTGTAGGCTTGATATGAAAAATAATAGGAAGCCATGGTGACTTTCTGGGCAGAGGAGTAACTTCACTGAAACAGTGTTTAGGAAAGAAGTGACTGGACTCCGCATAAAGAAAACCCTGAAGATGGAAGAAAATGGCACCAGTGAAGGCAGCCTAGCAGTGAGGAGATACAGAGACATGTCCCAAAGTCAAGAGTGGTTCAAAGTCCACTGTGTAACTAATGCTTTGAGCTGACATGCATCATTTGCCTTTCCAGTTTGGGTTTCTTCATTAGTAAGACAAAGGGGTAACACAGAACAGTTTACAGGGCTCTGTGAGTTCTAAACCTTGATGTGTACTCCAGGTATGAAACAGTAGGACAGACAGCAACATAAACCATGAATACTTCGGGACCAGTATTTTGAAGGAAGAACAGTGTGTGCAGAAATGTCGAGTTTGGAGGAAGGATGGAATAGAATCCAACACAGTGTGGCTAAAGATAAGGTCAACGATGCAGAAGGGCAGAAGTGGATGGACAAGGCTGAGCAGAGCCTTTTGGAAGCCACGTTGGAAGGTTTGGACTTTATTCCAGGAACAACAGGAAGCCATTGAATAAGCAAGCAGAACTATCATAACCAAATATACACTTAAGGTGGTCATTTTGTCTGATTTGCTGTGGGAGAATGTGGTAGGGGTAAGCCCAGAATGAGCCGACCTACTCTGAAGAACCAGTTGGAAAAAAAAAAAAATGGAAGAGGCTAACATTAGAGTGATAGACCATAGGGAGAAAGGGAATTAGACAGGATTCAAGACACTTAGAGACAGAACTAGCAGGATTTACTAAGAGATTTAATTTTGAGAGAGAGAAATAAAATAATAATTTTAATAGTGGCTGTTATTAGTTTTGTAGGGCTGCCACAAGAAAATCACTACAACTGGGTAGCTAAAATGAGAGATAATTGTTTTCTCGTGGTTCTGGAGGTTAGAGGTCCAAGATCAAGGTGTCAGCAGGTTTGGGTTCCTCTGACGCCTCTCTCCTGGACTTTCAGATGATTGCCTTCTCACTATGTCCTCACATGGTCATTCCTCTGTGTGTGGGCATTCCTAGTGTCTCTGTGGCCCAATCTCTTTTTATAATGACACCAGTCAGATTAAATTGGGACCCACCAAACACCTTCATTTTATTTTAGTTATATCCTTTTTTCTTAATTTTTTTAAATGTTTATTTTTGAGAGGGAGACGGAGTGCAAGCAAGGGAGGGGGAGAGAGAGAGGGAGGCAGAATCCAAAGCAGCTCCAGGCTCTGAGCTGTCGGCACAGAGCCTGACACGGGGCTTGAACCCCAAGCCATGAGATCATGATTTGAGCCGAAGTCGGATGCTCAACCAACTGAGCCACCCAGGCACCTCTTAATTATATCTTTAAAGGCCCTATTTCCAAAAAACAGTCATATTTTGAGGTTTGGGGTGGGGGTAGGCTTCAACATATTAACTTGGGGGGCACACAATTTAGCCCACAATGTAGTAATAAGGATAGTAATAGCTAATACCTAGAGGACCTACTAATTCCATTGTCTCCCTTTCCACAATTCTGGACTATCTTCCTTTCTTCTTCCACCCTCTCCACCCTCAGCTATCCATCTGTTAGCCACCTGCTCTCCTACTTATTTCCTGGGGCTCTGAATCCCCCACGATCACATTGGACACCAAATCACACCTCAGTGCCCCCCCTCCCTAGCTTTCCAGCCATTCATTAAGCACTTTAGCTCCCATTACCATCATGTGATCTCACCCAACCCCCACCCAGTCAACGGAAACAAAGAAATAACTACCACACTTCCACCTCCTCAACAGACATCATGCCCTCAGTACTCAAGAACTCAGCACATATCCGTAGTCTACAACTGAGATCACTGTGACTCTGCCTGTGTAGCGGTCAATACATGTCAGAAATTAATCCCGTCCCCAGGTTAGGTTCTCCAGGAAGCACACTGTGAGATAGAATTTAATGTGCAGGATGTGTTAAGGAGTTCTCTTGGGATTGACACCCACAGAGATAGAGAAAGCAAACAGGAGTGGGCTGAGGCAAAAATCAAGTTGGTCCACAGCACAGGCCTGGACAACCTCAGTCAACCCTGTGGGGAGCTCTGGAGGCAAATTAGAATCATCCCAAGTTGGGTTTAAATGGCCAGGCTTTTATATCCCCACTTCAGTCAAACATTGCATACGGGCTACCATGGAAGGATGTGACCTCGGCAAGGTGGCTTTCGGCACTGAAGGTAATTACTGAATGGGTAGATGGTGGAAGGTTGTCCACTGACGGCACTCCCAGAAGCTGGGCAAGTCCTTCCCTGAAGGAGAATCTGGGTGGCACAGATGGCCCCCACAAAGCCCCAGCAAGCAGCCCTGAGCCAATGACTGACCAGGGTTGGAGAATAAGTACCCCAGTGTCCTCATTTCTTGGGGTTGGGACTGGGGGAGGGAAGAGATCTTTAAAGCACATTCTGCCCTCTCCCAGAAGTTCCCAATTTAATTGAGCCTCAGTTGCCCAAAGTGATAACCTGCTTGATCTCACACCATTTACTGGATTTCTTCCCTTCCCCATCTCACTTCCCCACTCTTTACCTGTGCCTCCTAGATACACTATGTGCATTTAAATCCTCATCTCAGTGCTGTTTTGGGGATAACCCAACCAAAAATATCTCCAAAAAGTTTCTTTATTCATAGTCTCTATGTTAAAAATAGACATTTTTTTTTAAAGGAATGGCCTATATCCCTAGGCTAAATTGCTTCCCTTTCATTGCAATTTACACCTTTTTTTTCCCAATTGAACCAGTTATTTGAAGTAGGCATGAGTGACCTTGGCATATGCTAATGCCTGTAAGGTGCAGACTGTTTGCAGAAAGTGCTGATTTCTCCAGCATGATGTTTATTGTTTATCAGAAGGCCCACGCGTTCGACAAGAAAACATCCTTAGCACTTCTCTGTGACTTAATCAAAAGCTGGTCGCTGAAGTACATTCCTCAGTCATAAACCTAGCAGACAATAAAATCAATCTTCTCTGAATGGTTATGTCTGGTACATGCTTATAACAACTTGTTGGCTGCTCGAGTCCCCACATCTGTATTCAGCAGCAGCTGTCCAGGGAAATGGTCTCCATATACCTCAGGAATACCTGCTGTTGGCCTATCTGCATCGAGAGATAGAACCAGAGAATTGCTCTTCCTGGCAAGGGATGACAGATGGGCTGACGACCTCCAGAGGGTTTGGTTGCTACACCAGGACTGGCAGTTCCAGGTGGTAGATGACTACACAAACACTTCTAACCATGAACAGCTTTCCTTTATGTGGGAAGGTTCTCTTAGTTGACAGATACATGGGGTAAGGGGAACGTTTGTTTTTGGTCTTCTTTACTTCCTTTTAACCTGTGGCCCTTAGCCGTTTGGATCCATTTGAGTTGTCAAGAAAGAAAAGAGAAAAAAAATCGAAAGTCTTTGGCTTTTAAGTTGAAAAGCCATAGTCCACCTGTCACAGGAGGTGTTCAAAGAATACGTGCAAAGAGAATTTGTTGCCACCCATCAAAGAAATTTTTATTGTCCTGAAACAATGACTTGAGTGCAGGGAGTTTATTCACAAGGTGGTTCTAGGAAGCAGTTCCAGGAAGCACATGTAAGATACGAGACAGGGACGCCTGGGTGGCTCAGTTAGTCAAGCGTCCAACTTCAGCTCAGGTCATGAGCTCACAGTTTGTGAGTTCGAGCCCCATGTTGGGCTCTGCGCTGACATCTCAGAGCCTGGAGCCTGCTTCGGATTCTGTGTCTCCTCTTCTGTCTGCCCGGCTCATGCTCTGTCTCTCTCTGTCTCTCAATAATGAATAAATGTTAAAAAAAATTTTTTAGAAAGTAAGATGTGAGACAGAGAAAGGAAGAAAGTAAATAAATGGCGCGTTGATGAGCTGGTTTGCAATGTGGGCAGCTGGTGCTAAAATGTATTAGGGACCCTCTGAGAAACTGTGTGAAGCACCCCTCAGAATCTTCCTGAAAGACAAGCAGATTGGGGCATTTAACTCCCAAATCCCTTCACCTGCTGGGCAACAGCTTCCCACAGAGATGTCAATACTGTATAATTCTGGGCTGTACCTGCTCAGCCAAGCATGCTTCCATGATATCACAGAAAGCCCTCAAGCAGAGAAACAGAAAGAGGCAGGTGCGGGCACTTTGAGTGGGAACTGGCAGTATGTTGGAAGTGTTTATAGCTGCAGCTCAGCGCGGGTGAGAGAATGAGAGAATACAGGGCAAGAAATCAACAGTGCCTGCTTTAATATGCTTGAGAGTTGAAGAGAAGGCAGTAAGGGACAGAGGCAGAGGGAAGTAAGGCCATGAGATACCATGTGACGTTTTGAAAAGGGGCTCTGCCCCTTCTGTCCCTCATCCTCCACTGGTCAAATCCAGTATGGGGAAGAATGACTGAACCCTCACAAAACTTTTAGAGTCTAAGGACAATGAGAGCCTGAGTTCAAGTTCCTGGCAAGGCCCTTGAAAGCAAGCAAGGCCCTTGAGTTCCCCCATACCTCTCTAGCTTTAAGAACAACAACACAGAGAAAAATGATGTCAGCAAGGGTAATCTCAGAAAACACAAAAATACAAGAAGGCTAGAAGGGTGCCTGGGTGGCTCAGTCCGTTAAGCATCTGACTTTGGTGCAGGTCATGATCTCACAGTTTGTGGGTTGGAGCCCTGCGTCGGGCTCTGTGTGGAGCCTGTAGCCTGCTTTGGATTCTGTGTCTCCCTCACTCTCTGCCCTTCCCCCACTCACACTCCATGTTTCTCTCTCTCTCAGAAAAAAAAAATAAACTTACAAAAAGGAAATATAAAGTCAAGGACAATACGAATATTTCAGCAAAGTCAGGGTGAAGGGTAGCGATGGCTAAGAAGAATGCAGCTGCGACCATTGCAGCAGGTGCCAGCAAAAAACCAGAGACCAAAAACATTCCAGATTCCTCCCTCCAAAGCCATGGCACTCTACAAATTCCCCAAACCTTAGATGCTGCCGCAGAGAGGAGGGGGGAGAGAAAATGTCCAAATTGACGGAGGCTAAATCTAAAATGACTATATGTCTTAGTTTGGGCTTCCGTAAAAGAAGAGCCTGAATTTGAGTGTAGCTGCTTTTTGGGGGAGGCAGAGGAAGGGGATTCCAGAGAACAGGAGTGAGGGACTAGAAGAAAGAAACTGAGATAGAAGCAAAGCCAATGTAAGGGAGTGTTACTGAGGCAGCCCTTGTGAGCAGTAAGAACTCACTTCCTTTGGAACCTCCTGAGAATCATAGAGAATTGTCCACCTGAATGATGGGAAGCTGAGGCATTTATCCATGGACCCCCATCCTCAAATGGTCAAGGGATAGCCTCCGTATTAGTCTGCATCTCCAGTAAAGCAGAAATAGTAGAGTGTGTGTGTGTGTGTGTGTGTGTGTGTGTGTGTGTGTGTGGAGAGAGAGAGAGAAAGAGATTTATTATAAGGAATTGACTCACATGATTACAGAAGCTGACAAGTCACAAGATCTGCAGGGTGAGTTAGCAAGCTGGGGACCTAGGAGAGCTGATGGTATGGCTCCAGTCTGAAGGGCGGGCTCAAGGCTCAAGAGGAGCCATTGTTTCAGTTTGAGTCTGGAAAATGACAATGTACCAGTCCACAGGCCATTAGGCAGAGAGAGTTCTCTCTCGAGGGACAGTCAGCCTTTGTGTTCTATTCAGGCTTTCAACTGATTGTATGGGGCCCACCCACAGTATCCAGGCAGTCTGCTTTACTCAGTCTACCCATTTAAACATTAATCTCATCCAAAAACTCCCTTAGAGAAACACCCAGAATGATGCTTAATATCTGGGCACCCTGTGGCTCAGTCAAGCTGACACATAAAATTAACCATCACATAGCCTCAGAAGTGTTCATTCTTCTGCACTTCCAAGCTGCATATACACTACAGGCCAAGCTAGCGCCTGCCAACATTCGTGAGTTTGAAGGAACCCACGGGCAAAAAAAAAAAAAAAAAAAAAAAGCAAAGACTCAGCACATAAACCTCAGCCTAGAGGCTGACAGTTGGAAGTAAGTCAAAGCCCATACAGAATTATGCACACAGCCAAGATTTAAATCAGAAGTGAGGCACAGATGATGTGACTGGGGGCATAAGAGCATCTTCTCTATTAGGTTTTTCAGAATTTATTAAGATTATTATTTTTCTTTTATTTATTTATTTTTCTTTTATTTATTTATTATTATTATTCTTTTTCGAATAGGGATTCGAAAAAGAGATTAGATTGAGTCACAGAAAGATTTAGAAAGCTACACTTTCTGCACATCTGCTTTTTGTCGTCTGGGATATTCTTACCCACTTCGCAAGTATTACCTTAACAAGTTAGATTAATCAGATCTTGGCAATCAATGGATTGCTGCCCAATCATCTCATACCTAATGGACCTGTAATTTATTTTTCACATTAATTCATCCATTGAACCTTTACTGAGTATGTAAGCCATCATGCCAGTTGGGACCACAAAAGGCAGACGAGATGAATTTTCTGCTCATTGATAGCCTCCCTACTACTTGCCATCAAAGACAAAAGGTTGACTTTGTGAATACTGGCAGCTGTATAGGATTATAATGTCAGGCCTTATTTGGGCACAGTGTCTCTGAATAGAGATTGGGAAGAAAAACAGATATTTACCTAAACACTGGAGGTCACAGAAGTCCACATTTGTGTCAGTTCCACTCAAAGGAAAACTGTTTGACTTCAAACATCCAGGCATGTCTACAGCCAAATTTATAAAGGTAAAAAAATTCTCTTCTGGGCACCTGGGTGGCTCAGTCAGTTAAGTTTCTGACTTCAGCTCAGGTCCTGACCTTATGGTTCACGGGTTTGAGCCCCACATCAGGCTCTGTACTGACAGCTCAGAACCTAGAACCTGCTTCAGATTGTGTGTGTGTGTGTGTGTGTGTGTGTGTGTGTGTGTCTGCCCCTCCCCCATTCATGCTCTGTATCTGTCTCTCAAAAATAAATTTAAAAAAATTCTCTTCAAATTATACCACCAGCATTCTGTTTCTTTTTACCACCTGGCAATAAAGGAGTCAAACCAAACATATAATTTCTTTTTCTCACTCACAAATAAGTAGAGGTCTTTCCAAAATGTTCTTCCTGTATTTCCTCCCTTTTTCCCTCTTATTCATTAACTGTTACCTTTCTCTAATTTTTCCTTCTCCCACTCTTTCCCCAAAGTCCAGAGAAGGAGTAGGAAGCCAGAGTGGACGGAGAAAACAAGAAAAATGATTAATTTTTAAGAAAATTATTTCAGCAATGTTTTCCCCTTTCAAACCCTGAACAAAAATGAACTTCCAACAATACTCCCAGTTTATTCATTTGAACTAAGGAGATGCTTAGTTCAAATGTGTGGCCCATATGCCATCAGTGAGGTATAAAGATTTTCCTAAGAGACCACCAAATGATCAAAACTACAGGTTCTGGGGGCACCTGGGTGGCTCAGTTGGTTAGGCATCTGACTCTTGAATTCTGCTCAGGTCACGATCTCATGATTCGTGAGTCCAAGCCCCGTGTCATGCTCTGAGCTGACAGCGTGGAACCTACTTAAGATTCTCTCTCCACTTCTCTCTGCCCCTCCCTCACTTGCACTATCTCCCTCTCAAAATAAAGAAATACACCTTAAAAAAAAAATTACAAGTTGTATGGTTGTTACAGGGGAGTAATGCACTATAGTGTATGTATTCCACAGACTTTATCATCTTTATCATACTCCGGCACTATGTTAATAACAGAAATAATAATAGCTAGCATTTGTTGAGTATGAATGCACCAGGTACTCTTAGAAATGCTTTCTTTACATGTACTAACACATGTATTCTTCACACCAAACCTCGGGTTTGGTCATCCCTATTTACAGGCGGGGAAACAGAAGCACACAGAGATACAACACACTACCCAAGATCACACAGTCAGTAACCAGTGGGACCAGTCCAAGCTCAGGCATTCTGGCTAGAACTCTGTACTACCATGCCTTTGCATGAGCTGTAGAGCAGTATTGAAATTTGTCATTTATAAACTAAAATGAGCGGTTTACTAGTGTTTACCGAGGATTCTCATTCAATGTTCTAATTGGCTGGTGGCATAATGCCATGCAGCCCAGCAAATCTCCTATCAAGCATAAACATAAGCAGTACTTGATTCTAAATTGCTAAGTCCAATGGTCAATTCTCAGTCCTGACTACACTTGATCTATCAGCAGCGTTTGACACAGGCTCCCTCCTCTTCAATATACTTTCTCTTCTTTTCTCCCAGAGTACCAGTCTCTCTTGAAAGGGGCACGCTTGGCCATTGCTTCTTTTTTTTTTTTTTTCATTTTTTTAAAAATTTAATTTGGCCATTGTTTCTTGGGTCTCTTTGGCTGGTCCCTCCTTTAATAGACCTGATAGTACTGGAAGGCATCAGAGTACAGCCCTTCATCGTCCCTCCTTATGTGTAACTGCACACGCTTTTTTGGTTAGACAATCCATTCTCACATCTTAAATACCATCTATTTACATGCCAGTAAGTCCCAAATGTTTAAGTCAAGCCCAGCCTTCTCCTTCCTGAACTCCAAACTCTCATACCAACTGCTACTTCAATGTCTTCACTTGGATATCTAATAAACACCTGAACCTCAATACGACTTAAACAGTCCTGTTCTTTTCCTCCCAAACTTGATCCTCACTCAGCCTTCTCCATCTTCAAATGATGGCAATTTCATCCTTCTGCTCATCCAAGGAAAATACCTTGGAGTCATGCTTGACTTTTCTCTTGTTTTCACATGCTGCATAAATTCCACGTAGGTTCTACTTCCAAACGTACCCACAACATGACCACATCTCAACACTTCCACTGTTAGCACCGTAGCTTGAG
The DNA here is from genome assembly GCF_028749965.1 of Puma concolor. Taxonomy (NCBI): domain Eukaryota; kingdom Metazoa; phylum Chordata; class Mammalia; order Carnivora; family Felidae; genus Puma; species Puma concolor. The sequence goes on from NC_141675.1 coordinate 16,487,338, forward strand.
CCACCATCCTCTTTTACCAGGATGACTGCAATAGACTCCTCACTGGAATCCTTGCTTACCTTCTCATCTTCCTACAATCTATTCTCATATATACAGCAGCCTACTAGATTATAAGCTATACCATGTCCCTCTGCACAAAACCCTTCAATAGGTTTCCATCTCACTCGGACATGAAGAATGCCTCCCACCACCCCTACCTTTCTGACATCATCTTTCCCCTTGCTCATCCCACTCCAGCCACACTGGCTGCCTGTTCCTCCACACGCACTCTCCCATCTTAGAGCCTGTACATTGGCTGTGCCCTCTCCCTATGTGTCCTTCTATTCGAAATCCACTTGGCAAATCCCTCACGTGAAGTCTGTTCTTAAGTGTCTCCTTCTCAATGAGTCTTGCTCTTAACTGCCCCTATTCAAAACTGTAACTAATCCCCTACACTTAATACTCTCAATCTCTTTACTTGGCCCTCCATTTTTCTTCTTAGATACTAATTGTCAACTACTGGCAATTTACTTATTTTATTTATTCTTAATTATCTGAATCTCCCACTAGAATGTAAGCACTAAAAGGGCAAGACTCTTTTTCTTTTTTATTCGTAGATATATTCTAAGACCCTTTCCTAGAAAAGCTGGCACATAAGAGGCTCTCAGTAAGTACTTTTGTCTAATTAATCCTCTAGTGTTCAGAACGCTCTCTTTCTTAAAATATACGTGCTGGGGGCGCCTGGGTGGCGCAGTCGGTTAAGCGTCCGACTTCAGCCAGGTCACGATCTCGCGGTCCGTGAGTTCGAGCCCCGCGTCAGGCTCTGGGCTGATGGCTCGGAGCCTGGAGCCTGTTTCCGATTCTGTGTCTCCCTCTCTCTCTGCCCCTCCCCCGTTCATGCTCTGTCTCTCTCTGTCCCAAAAATAAAAAATAAATAAATAAATAAATAAATAATAATAATAATAAAAAAAAAAAGTTGAAGAAAAAAATAATAAAATATACGTGCTGCCTTGAACTGGTCATGGTTTTTATTTTTTTTTTTTTTTAATTTTTTTTTTCAACGTTTTTTATTTATTTTTGGGACAGAGAGAAACAGAGCATGAACGGGGGAGGGGCAGAGAGAGAGGGAGACACAGAATCGGAAACAGGCTCCAGGCTCCGAGCCATCAGCCCAGAGCCTGACGCGGGGCTCGAACTCACGGACCGCGAGATCGTGACCTGGCTGAAGTCGGACGCTTAACCGACTGCGCCACCCAGGCGCCCCTGGTCACGGTTTTTCAATTACTACTCTTGCTTTTTACTTATCACTGGAGTTAGTATAGCTACATAATTATGATTTAACTTGTTTTTATTTGATTAACCTTACATGTCTTGCAAAAAATACATTCAGCAACAGCATTTTTTGACCCATAATCTCTCAATAAATACACTTTAAGGGCTTTGTATTGAGTGCAAATATGAACTGGCCATACTTTGGGGCTGAAATAGATATATGCAAAATCCACACAATTTTGCTTTTATGGTGGAGGATACTTAATTAGCGATACACTGCCTATGAGTTTGGGTTATTTAAATAACATACTTCAAGGCAAATGTAAAATTATAAGTTATATTCCAGTTTAAAAGGTACTGATATATAATAAAAAATCGTATGTTTAGGTTTAAATTCCTCTAATAGATGGCACATGTTACTATAATAGCAAGTAAATCGCTACTTTTTAATTTTTGTTTCTCTCCAATTTGTTATTATAAAGCATTTTTCAACAGAAAAGTGAGTCTAATGATTGGACCTCCATAGTCTGTCCCCAGTCTCTATGAGCCACATTCAAAACTATATGAGATCCACTGATCTTGGGGTCAGTGAATATGTCTGGAGAGTATATGATCAGGTAAGAACTCAGTCTCCAGAATGAGTCACGCTTGGATATGAATCCCCAGATCACCAACTATTAGTCATGTAAACTTGGGCAAATTATATAATCTCTCAGCATCTCTACTTCATCTGGAAAATGAAGATAATATTAGTGCTTACTTCATATAGCCATTGAGAGGATTAATTGAGTTAATGCACTTATCTGTGTACTTAGCACAGTATCTGGAACATACTTTGTGTTCAATAAATATTAGTTATTATTAAATTATTATTTTTAACAATATATACACAACAAAATCATTGCACTTACAATGAATCATATCATAGGAGAGGTGGGATTTTATACAGCTACAGAATCCAGGTTATGCCTACAGGGGAAAACATAAACCAAATATTGGTTTCTTAGATTTTATACAGGAAAATTAAGGCACAAGTTCATTTTAACATTTTTTTCCCAAGGTCAAAATTAATTTTGCTTTGGGCTTTGCAAATCCCTCCTTTAATCGTCTAAACATCTGCAATTGAGAAAACTGAGTGTGTAAGTTTATTTTCTCCAAAGACCAAAAAAAATTGAAGGCTACCAAATTGTTTGTTAATGCATAATACAAAGACCTAAATGGGGAAAATAAATCTTCAAAGACTTTATCTGCAATCACTTCACTAGCCATGATAGCCTTAAGATACATATTAATTTCCTAAACAAATAGAAATTTCCTACCTTTGGAAGCTATAATTTTAAATGGGCTAGGAGAATCAGGGAACAGTATACATATAATATAGACAAGTATTTCAAATTTAATATTTCTTGATTTCATGAGTACATATGTTTAAGAACTAATTTTATGCTAACGCCTTCCATTGATTCATTACAACCAAGTGATGTTAGTGAGAACAACTTTTAGCTGAGGAGACATTAATATATATTGCAGGCAAAGGAAAGCCACAAGTTCTTAGACATTCTTCCCATTAAGAGGTGGCACCTACCTCCCCTCCCTTTGATAATGGGTAGGCTAAGGGGCACCTGGGTGGTTCAGTCGGTGAAGCATCTGACTTCAGCTCAGGTCATGATCTCATACATAGTGAGTTGGAGCCCTGCATTGGGTTCTCCACTCTGCTCTTAGCACAGAGCCCACTTCAGATCCTCTGTCACCCTCTTTGCCCCTCCCCCCCTAGTATGTGTGTGCGCTCTCTCTCTCTCTCTCTCTCTTCCTCTCTCAAAAATAAACACTTAAAAAGCAAAAAGAAGCTAGATGGATTATTGAATAGATGTTTTTCCAAAGAAGACACACAGAAGGCCAACACACACATGGAAGGACACTCAACATTACTTATCATCAGGGAAATGTGAATCAAAACCAAATGAAATATTACCTCATACCAGTCAGATGAATAGTATCAAAAAGTTAAAAGGAATAACAAGTGTTTGCAAGGAGGTGGAGAAAAGGGAACCTTCAAGCGCTTTTAGTGGGAATATAAACTGGTGCAGCCACTTTGGAAAACAGTATGGAGGCTCCTTAAAAAATTAAATATTGAGCTATCATATGATCTAGTAATTCCTACTGGGTATTTACCCAAATAAAATGAAAACATTAATTCAAAAAGTTATATGCACCCTCATGTTTATTGCAGCATTATTTACAATAACCAAGACATGGAAACAATCTTAGGGTCCATCAATAGATGAATGGATAAAGATACGGTATAAATACACAATGGGACATTAATCAACCATTTTAAAAATGAGATATTACCATTTGCAACAATATTAATAGACTTTGGGGGTTTTATGCTAAGTGAAATAAGTCAGAGAAAGACAAATACCATATAGTTTCACTTATACGTGGAATCTGAAAATAAAAACAAGAAAATAAAATAAGACAAACAAGAAAATAAAAATAGGCTCATAAATACAGAGAACAAACTGGTGATTGCAAGAGAAAAGGGGAGTGGGAAGATGGGGTAAATTGGTGAAGAGCGTTAACAAGTACAAACTTCCAGTTATAAAATAAATAAGTCAGAGAAATAAAAAGTAGAGCATAGGAAATACAGTCAACAATATTGCAATAATTTTCTATGGTTACAGATGGTGACTGTACTTAGCATGGTGAGCATTATGTAATGTCTGGAACTGTCAAATCAATATATTGCATGTCTAAAACTCATATAATGTTGAATGCCAACTATGTTTCAGTTAAAAAATTAAAAATTTCCCACACTACCTACCTCCCCTTCGTACACCATAGTCAACAGTCAACTCTAGGGTTTGAGTTTGACTGCTGCTGAATAATAATTTCAGTACTCTTTATGGATTAATAAATTCTTTAATCTGACTCGTTTTGAAGAATTCTCTTGTGGAACTTGAGAGCAGACAGTATGATGTACAGAAATAATACCAGACAGTTTAACATCCATTTAACTGCAGTGTGGGAAAACTGGAGTGTAGTTATATTGCTTTAGCTACACTAGCATTGGTCAGCCTATTATGTATTTTTGGTGTGTATCTGAAAGGACGTTTGCCACCCTAAATCTAATTGCGTTTACTTATCAATAAATGCCAATAAATGGGAATTATATTACACTTGACTATTTTCCAAATGAAAGAACAAAATAGAGTATAAAACCTAGCCACCTGTGTAATCCTAGTCACGTGCCTGGAATATATATGTGTCACATTATCTGGCTCATGCTACCTGTTTTGATTCATGCTACCTCATTCATTTATTTGACATACTGTAGGCCCACTGGAACTCTCTTCTAGGTGATGACACATGGCACAAATGTTTCTTGGTCTTCTTTATCAACACAAATGCCTTTTAATTACATCAGCATTTGCTACTGGAATACACATTTGTTCAGGAAAACATGTGGCATTCTTGAATAATAATTTCCAAATACCTTTAATACAAAGAAAAAGACTTAAAGCTTATTTCCCTTTCTTATGCACACCGGAATAAAAATGATGTGCATGTTTTAGGGATAGATTACTTAACTGTCCATTGGTCTATTTACGTGTAAGAATGTTTTTTAAAGCACACATCTTGGCTTTTTTTTTTAATATTTATTTATTTAAGTCATCTCTATACCCAATGTGGGTTTTGAACTCATGACCCCAAGATCAGGAGTCACACACTCTTCCGACTAGCCAGGAGCCCCAGCCCCAACAAGCCCCATATCTTGTTTTAAATGATAAGCAAACTTAAGGCATTAATAAAATTTAAGAGTAATAAAATAAAATTCACACACAAAAAGAAAAGAAAATGGGTGTGCACCATGACAATTTTCACACAGAGAATATGGCAGAAGAGACACTGTTTCTAATGTCTGAGGCCAGGAGGTAAGAGACTGGCAGCTTCCACCTCCTTTCTCTTGGAATACTGTCCCTGGAAGAATCTGTTGGTTTGCAAACTTGGGAGTTTCCTAGGTGAAACATGAAACTGTTCCTTGTACAGAGGGTAAAGAGAGACTGAAAGAAGAAGCATACCACTGCAGGTCAGTAGGTGGCAGTTTTAATAAACAGGGGAACTTACTTACAAGACTTGTCTTGGGCGGCCACAAGATGAGTAGATCTTGGCACCCAGTTGCCAGAATCATAAATGTTTACAAAGAGGCCTTAGCTGGGTTTAGTCACATATTCAGTATGATGATCTTTTTTTTTTAATGTTTGTTTACTTCTAAGACAGAGAGAAGGAGCATGAGTGAGGGAGGGGCAGAGAGAGAGGGGGACACAGAATCCGAAGCAGGCTCCAGGCTCCGAGCTGTCAGCACAGAGCCTGACGCGGAGCTCAAACTCACGAACCGCGAGATCATGACCTGAGCCGAAGTCGGATGCTCAACCGACTGAGCCACCCAGGCACCCCTTTAGTATGATGATCTTAACAACACCTTACTCTCTCAAACCTGCATCCTTGAAAATGACTCCCACGGTAAGAATGGTGGGTAGAACCTACATCCCAACAATAGGGGAGGGAGTCAGGAGCCTCTGATTGCCTGGGTCAAGCTTGCTGGTCAACCAGAGGTCGCATCCTGTCGATGACCTCCCCCAACAGTAGCCAGGCCCCATATAAGAGGTCCAGCTCCCCTGAGACCAACATACAGTGATGAAACTCAAGATAACCACATGGATAGTTCACAAGGAGACACACACACACACACATACACACACACACACACACACACACACACACACACGTGCACACATGCGCACACCCAATCAACCTGCAACTATTCCAGCCAGCTCAGCCCAAGCACCAAGTATAGGAATAACAAGCCTTAAATGACTCCAGCCTGAGCCACCATCTGACTGTAACCATATGAGGAATCCCAAGCAAAGATCAAAGATCATTCATCTACATCCCTCAACCTCCAGACCATTGATAATTTATTATTACACTGTAGATAACCTGAATAGCACAGTCTTTCATTTATTGATAGAAACAGTTAACTACAAGTCTTCTCCTGTTTTATGTATTGTATAATGATGGACCTAGAATGAGGGTTCCAATTCTACGAGCTTTATTTCAGATTCTCAATCCAGTGGTTTCTGGTTAGAAATTGATTCTCTTATTTTATTTTTTTAAAGTTTATTTACTTATTTTTGAGAGAGAGAGAGAGAGAGAGAGAGAGAGAGAGAGAAAGCAAGGGAGTGGCAGAGAGAAAGAGAGGGAGATACAGAATCTGAAGCAGGCTCCAGGCTCTGAGCTGTCAGCACAGAGCCTGATATGGGGCTCGAACTCACAAACTATGAGATCATGACCTGAGCCAAAGTCATATGCTTAACCGACTGAGCCACCCAGAGTGTCCCATCTTCCTTTCTTTTAAAATAATAATCACAGGGGTGCCTGGGTGGCTCAGTCGGTTAAGCGTCCGACTTCAGCTCAGGTCACGATCTCGCGGTCCATGAGTTCAAGCCCCGCGTCGGGCTCTGGGCTGATGCCTCAGAGCCTGGAGCCTGCTTCCGATTCTGTGTCTCCCTCTCTCTCTGCCCCTCCCCCGTTCATGCTCTGTCTCTCTCTGTCTCAAAAATAAATAAACATTAAAAAAAATAAATAAATAAAATAAAATAATAATCACAGGAGCACCTGGGTGGCTCAGTCAGTTAAGCATCCCACTCTTGGTTTTGGCTCATGTCATGAATTCACGGTTCGTGAGTTCAGGCCCCACATCAGGCTCCATGCTGACAGCATGGAGCCTGCCTGGGATTCTCTCTCTCCCTCTCTCTATGCCCCTCCTCTGCTCTCTCTGTCTCTCAAAATAAACATACAGGCACTTGCACCCTAATGTTTATAGCAGCACTTTCAACAATAGCCAAATGATGAAAAGAGCCTAAATGTCCATCAACTGATGAATGGATAAAGAAATTGTGGCTTATATACACAATGGAATACTACTTGGCAATGAGAAAGAATGAAGTAATAGCCTTTTGTAGCAACGTCAATGGAACTGGAGAGTGTTATGCTAAGTGAAATAAGTCATATAGAGAAAGACAGATACCATATGTTTTCACTCTTATGTGGATCCTGAGAAACTTAACAGAAGACCACGGGGGAGGGGAAGGGAAAAAAAAGTTAGAGAGGGAAAGAGCCAAACCATAAGACACTCTTAAAAACTGAGAATAAACTGAGGATTGATGGGGGGTGGAAGGGAGGAGAAAGTGGGTGATGGGCACTGAGGAGGGCACCTGTTGGGATGCGCACTGGGTGTTGAATGGAAACCAATTTGACAATAAATTCCATATAAAAAATAATAAAATAAAAATAAAAAATAAAAAATAAATAAAATAATAATTCCAATGTTCAATTTTTTTTATTATCCCCCAATTTATTTCAGGCAGAAGTAGCTAAATCTTCCTTGAACAGTTATATCTACCTACTAGTCCTTAAAGTATTGTTAAAATATGCTTTAGTATTATTAATGAGCAATGAATCACATCAAGTACTTTCTAATTTATGGGATTTTGTCTCTGTACTTTCATATGCAAAATTCTAGAGGTCGAAAATTAATATTGTCTAAAAGGCTCAGCTGACAGTATATTGGGATGAGGCCTGGATATCAATGAAATGCTGATCCTTATTTTTTTAAAAAAATGAAGTTTTCCAGCTCAGTTCAGCCATGACTCATTGAAGAAGACACATTTTTGATAGCTTTAATTAACTTGTTCACAACTGAAGTATGGAAGGACAATAGCTTCTACAATCTTTTCTTACTTTCTGAGTGGAGTTTTCAAATGAGTTGTCCATTTTTTTCATTCATTACATAAGTTAGGAACTTAATCTTTTCTCAAACAGTAGCTCAATGATTAGTTGATTCGTTGATTCATTCATTCATTCATCCATTCATTCATTCAATAAATTGGGTACTACCCTGTCTGTCAGGCACTGTGTTAGGTCCTGGCAATACCAAGGTAAACCAGACAGACTTGGTCACTACCATGGAGTTCATATTCTAGCAAAAAAGCAGGCATTCAACCAATGGCAAGTGTGTTAAGAGCTAAAAGGAGAAAATATCAGGAACTATGCAAGCATGTAGAAAAGGAATTTAACACAGTATAGAAAGTCTGAGAAGGCTGCCCATACATCATACAACTTGATCCCAGTAAACAGTACCATAAGCTCCAGGCTTTGTACAATTTAAGGTACAAAGTAATGGAGTGGCAAAGGATACCTAAATAACCATCTTTTTACTGATAGACCCTTAATTAGAGGACAGAACTTTAGCATGAAAGCCAAAGCAACCTGAATTAAACACATTTATGCACTCATCCAGAGCAGGTGGTGTTAGATCAGGTTAAGCAAGAAAGGCAGAGCTGGGCTAGGCATGCCCACCTATTATTTCCAATTTTATCATCAAAGCAAAGCAAATCACTCATGGACAACAACAACAACAACAACAAAGCAGAGAAGGATCAGAAGTGTTGCATCAATAGAATTTCTTCCACTTGGAAGAAACCATAATGAATGGGTAAGACACAGGAGCTTATTTACCCAAGAAAAAGCCATTACTTCTCTCTCTAACTAGTTTCTTCTTGTCCTGCTGTTCTCTTTAACAACAAAAGAAAAATCGTTCTGAAAGGCATCTCCACCTTCCTGATGGTTTCTATTAACAGCGAAAACCCATTGCACAAACAGTTCAAGATTTAATAAATGCCTTTGATGTATAAAATGATCCTTTTGCTGATTCATCAATAAGAGTAAAAATGCAGTCTGACCAGATTGGACACTTAAAATGCTTTCTATTATTACCGTATGTTTTCCCAAGTGCAAAGCTGAATGTTTAAGCAATTCCACTTAAAATACAGTAGATCAGTGTAATAAATGCCAATTGAAAAGCTTCCAGCAAATGTTTCATGCTAAATTTTCTCTGCTCTACCTTCTGAGGAAGAATATTTTCTTTTCAAAAAACTCAAGAAAAAAAAAAGGACTAATAAAAATTAAGTATAAATACTTCCAGATAGCTCACATCTTCAATCCCTGCTCTTATACCAAACTCAGTATTTCTTTGTCCATCCTTCAGATTAGTAAATTTTTAGTTCCCAAAATATTTCAGAAACCAGGCTGAACACTGGTACTTTGCCAAGTGGAGAAGCAAAATCATGCATGTGAAAGCATAAGTAAATGTAAAAAGATTCATTATGGGTTGCCGTCTTGTGAAAGTGATAGGATCCCCTTAATAAATGGATGAGCAGATTCATATTTCAAAGAAAATCATGACATGGAAAATGGGGGTGCTTTTAATACCGTTCATTTCCAGAAGCTTCCTGGCTGCTTGCAATAATTATTTAAAAAACAAAAACAAAACTAGCTAATGGTGGTAGGCTAAGTGCAGAGAGGGCCCCAAATCTCATTATGTTCCAAGTAATACTGCCTCTTCCCAGACTCCACCCACCAGTGAAGAGGACTGAGTGGAGAGGAGGAGGCTGAGCTTGCGTTCTTGGCAAGGCTCCCACCCTACCCTGGACATGATCACCCCAACACTCACAGCCTCACCACCCCTACCTGTCTCGGAGACCATCAGCACCAGTTCCATATGCCTCCAAATCAGGAAGGCCCAAATCCCAGCCTATCCCTCAACCCCATACGGCTCTGCACAGTTCTTAGTTTGACCTATCTACCCTCCCCTGGCCCCAGATCTTACCAGTGCCCTCTCTGGAGCTCATGATGTAACATCAGTAAAACCTTTGTTCTCCAAGTGCTTGCCACTGGGTGATATAGCACAGCAATTATGTACACCGAGATTCTGAGGTGACCCACCTGAGCTCAAGTCCCAACTCTGCCAGTTGCTACTACCAATCATGCGCAATATACTCAACCTGTATGTGCTCCAGTTTCCCCATCTATAAAATAGGGCTAAAAATAGTATCTTCCCCCAGAGAGCTTGTTTTGAGAATTAAATAATTAGTATATAAAAATCATAGAAGAGTTCCTGGTTCATAGCAAGCACCTTATAGGTATTTTTTTTTTCCTTTCACCTTCATTCTCCCAATGAGCCCTGGCTCTCCCCCTGAGACTGCTTTCCCTAAAGCTCTAGTAGGTGGTATCTGTTTTTCTCCCCCTCATATCCCTCATACTAATGTGACTGAGAGTTGAATAGAAGTCTTTCTTGCTCATTTCCCCTTTCAGACCATTATCCTCCCCTCCTCCCAATGACCCTCTCCAACTCTGAAGTTCATACATCAAACCACACTACCCAATTATCACTCCTTGTAGCAGCATTAATAGAGTAGCAGATCACCTCTCTCGTTCCTTGAGAATTTCAACTCCCACATCCTTGCTGTTCTAGCTCTACTGTTGTTATGCTTTCTGGTGACTGTAGTGTCTACGGGGATGATCCTTTCAACTCTCTGGTTTTTTACTTTCCTCACCACTTAACTTCCAGTGATTTTTCTCCTTAACTGTAACTCAACACCTCGCTCCCCTGGTTATACCCTACATAGACCTTGCCATTGCCAATAAACCCATCCCCTTCCACAGTCTCATTCTCTGACCATTGTCTCCTATCTTTCAGCTCAATCTCTTTGCTTCTCCTAACTCCAACAATTACTTGTCTTCAAAGTTCTCTTGATGTATTGATTCTACCCCTCATGTCCAGATTTCCCTGCATATTATTAAAATTCCAGGGCATGGTCTGTTATTACAGTCCCTTCCTTCCATACACCCTCAACTCCCTTGTGCTATTACCCTTCATTATACTCGCCTGGCAAAACCCAACCCTGGTTAAATCCAACTCTTGACAGCTCTGTGCTGTCTTCCACAGAGCCTAATAGGGCTGGAGAAGATTTCAAAATCATACCTACTAATCTCACTTTATAATCACTAACCTAACAAAGTTCATCTGGGCCCAATAAGCATACTCTTTTTCTCTGCTCCTTTAACTCTCCTACTTTATTCAACAGCTGTTGAATACATCTTCTCTCTCCTCAAACTTCTAATATATCCTCCATAATCCTTATTTTCAGTTGGGACTTATCCCTCCTATTTTGGGAGAAAATAGAAGAGGTCAGAAGATAACACTTCCACCAGACGTTTTCCATTTTCCCTTCAGATTCACCCTCCATTCTTTTCCAGCCAACTCTGTGCCTGAGAGGTTGACTTCTATGGATTTCATCAGCTTTGTTATCCTCTGGATACCAGTTGGCTCAGCCAACGAGAGGACCAGAGAATTGAAGGCAAGAGGAGAGTGAAATCCAGAGCTTTATTCCCTTGGCTCTCTCCCTTCTGGTCTATGGTTTTAGAGTTACTGCATTTCTTTTATTAGTCTCCAACTCTGTCATGCGGCCCTGTCCTCTAGTTATAGTCACAGCTGGAGATCCACTGGATTCTAATGACAGCCCTTCCACTTGACTCTTCAGACCCAGGGTTGTAATAGCCATTACATGTAATGCTAACATGAGGGGCTTCACCGACTCTTATTAGTTGCCCCAAACTTGCCAATTTCTTTGTAAGTAATCATGCTATCAGTTTCCTGTCAGGGTCCTTCTAACTTATTCCCACCTACCTCCATTTGTGCCTTACTCCCTTGCAGCCCTCCTGTTACAAGGATTAAGAGTCTGGCTCTTTTCTAAGGCAAACCCCTGCACTTGTCCCCAAACTCTCTTACCAATTAGCCCTCTAGCAATTAATCATTTTTGGTCCTACTTCATCCTTTTTTCTCTCTCTACTGGATTATACCAATTGGAATGCAAACATGCTGGAAGAGTCCACTTAAAAATCCTCCCACTACCTCATATCTTCCTCTAGCAGCTGCCCCATTTCTGTGTTCCACTTTAAAGCAAAACCCTCCAAAGTGTGGTCTATTCTATCTTCCATGCCTCCCTAACATTCTGTGCATATCTCACACCAAACAAGCATCCTTCTCTAACACTTAACAAAAACAGCCATCATCCAGTTATCTGTGACCTCCTCGTTGATGAGTCCAATGGCCACCAATCAGTCATCACCTTCAAGGACCCACTGGCAGCATTTGATACATGTGATCACTCCTTCCTTCTTGAACCACTTTCTTTCCTTGGCTCCGGGACAAAACTTTCTCTTGGTCATTTGCTATCTCACTGCCCACTCCTTTCCAGTAGACTTTGCTGGCTTCCCCCCATCTAATGGTGGAATGCCCTAAGACTCATTTCACAGGTCTCTGCACTTGTTGGTTTAAATAACTTCATCCCACTTCATATCTTTAAATTCCACTTTGTCTCTACCCAGACCTCTCCTGCAAGCTATAGGGTGGTTTATATATCCATATAGTCAACAAACTTTGAGGTATACTAGGCTTCTCAAATTTTGTATCATGTCCAAAATCAAACCAGTGAACTCCCCCACCCATCTCTCAACCTATTCCTCCTAAACGTCTCCATCTCAGAAAGTGTCAACTCCATCTTTTCAGCCATCTTTGACATCTGAACCATCTTTGACTCCTCTCTTTTTTCACATCCTATGCCTTATCCATCAGCAAATCCTGTTGGCTGCACCTTCAGAATATAATCAAAATCTCACCTTTCCTCAGTATCTCTACATCACTCCTCTCATCTAAGCCAACATGTCTCTTGACTTACTGGTTTACAGCCACCTAAGTTGCCCCCCTGCTCAGTTGAGACTTCCTCTGACATCCAATATACTAGAGGAATTTCCCTATTCCCTCTACTCCCGCTATGGTTTCTCACATGGCACTTATCACCATCTGACATAATCTATGTTCACATAGTTATTATGTATCACCCCTTAAATTCTATGAATGTAAGGATCTCTGTTTTCATTTAGTGCTATATTCCCAGTGCCTTCCAGGGTGTGTAACACACAGTAGTCACTCAGCACATATTTTTCAAATGAATCATTGAATAAGTATTGGAATAAGCCACAATGATGCCATGATCTAAATTCTTATCACTAGAAGAATGGGAGACCCAGGAAGACCTGTATGACTAGGAAATCATAGCATGTACAGCCATTGTTAAATACTCACGTACTTCCTGGTCAGCCTTAAACCTGACATTGTAAAATGTCAACCAGTGGACAGCTTTATCTTGTTCGTTCCTAAATTAATATGTAATACATTACTCCATACCAAGTTTGGAAAACCAGTTCTTCAAGTGTACAATGTTCCTTTAGGAAAGAAAAAAGACAATCTGTTCCAGCTGGGGTGAATAGTGAGGGAGAAAACTAAGGCAGAAGGTGCAGGCTGTGATAGACTATGTGGGAAACAGGGCCATGTTGGAAGCAATGGAAGTAGGGAAACTGAATGTGAAACGATATTCATCAAACATTTATTAGATGCTTACTCCATACAAGATACTGTGCTGGGTGCCAAGACTGAGGCACATTTAAACACGAGTAAGGCAAGTTCCTGTCTCCAGGTGTTCATAATCAAATATAGCAAATAAAACATGTGCTTAAATAACTCTAATATAGGTACAGCATGAGGTGTCAGAAAGGAAGAGAAGGTGAGAAGAAAAAGGCTATTGGGTGGTATAATGACTGCTAATGGAAATGAAGCAGCAGGTGGAATCAAATAGGGTTCTAAAACTTTAAGCCTAAAGTTTCAGAAGGATTCTAAGTACATGAACAGAAATGAGGAGAATCAGTTTGGCAAAGTCTTAGGATCAGTTCGAAATGACAGTGGACCATTGGAAGAGCCATTACCCAGGGGCTCCCAAACCTCGCTGTTCTTGGGACGGAATTGCCTGAGCAATTTCTAAAAACTACTAACTCCTAAGTCCCAGCCCACAGCTACTCTGTCAGAATCTCTAGTGGTGCCTATTGATATATATGTATTTTGTATATATGCATGTGGGTGTTTGTGTGATACATGTGTGAGTGTGTGTGTGTATTTTTAGGTAAATAATTTAATGATGAAAGAACACTAGAATGTCTTTAAACACAATATCTCAAGTTACTATATTTTGTCTGGAGTACAGATCTGAAATGGTACAAACTGCACCCAACTAATGAACCATGAATTAAGCAAATAGAATGAAAAAAATTTCCTTGATCTTAGGTAATTTCTGAGGCAGTCAATCCATGGACCATCATTTGGAATCATGGCTACTGACAGCTGAAAATATAGGACTAAAAAGAAGATGAGGAGTCATTGTTGGAGAAGTTCTAATTCTTTAAACCAATGACCTCATTCATATACTGAGGACTGGCACCTCTAAGAATGGAGGAAATCTGGATGATTTACAGCTCTCTAAGGGTAGAATTAGATGGGCATCAAGGGACAAAAGGAAGGCACAAAGAGGCACTCTGAGAACAGACTGAAAATAGTTCTTACGTGAAAAAATAATGAACTGCAGCAACTCAACAAGCAAGTACTTCTTACGCATAATAAAATATGGAGTCACTTCTCAGGTATATCCATGCCCCACATGCATATTTTCCCTTTTTTTGTATTTTGAAGCTTAGTGATGTAGAAGAGCAGAGTAATGATTCATTTCCTTCTCCAAATATTTTTGAAAAAGAGAACTGCGGTCTTAAAATAATGAATACTGAATTGAATGTTGCAGAACAGATGCAGTACCCAAAAAGACAGGTCTTGCTAATTAACTCAGTACTCATTAAAGATGAACAGCTCATGAAGCTAAAACATAATTGTGCACTGGTTTAAAATGTATAATTAATATGAAAGAGAATGTATTATTAAAATAAAATAATTTGTTAATGCAATAGTTAGTCTGTGGCCTACTTGGAAAAGCACGGTCTTAACTTTACCGATGACCGTTATGTTTTACTCAGGTGCGTAACCAACACGTATGCGGCATATGTTATATGCCAGGCACCCTTCTAAACACGTCACAAATCTTAATTCATCTAACAACCTTATCGTACATTTCAGTATGTACCGTCTACTTCAGCTAGGAAACAGAGGCCTAGTGAGGCTGTGCAGCTTGCCGAGGGACCACGACTAGAAAAGATTCAAACCCAAGCCATCTATCCCCAGAGTCTGTGTTAAGGCAAAGTAGTTGCCATAACACTGGGAATATTTTTACTAACTTTAACTAAATTTAATTTTGATCTGAAAACAGATAACAGAAGTTAGTTTGTGGTACTTCACCAGTATGTCTAACGAACATATTAAAAGCAACATATACGGAAGATGAGATGACTGAAGCAACCAGAGTTACCCAAATGTCTGATGCTCGAGTGCCTCCTATCTTAAGATGGATTCCCCCAGAAGCAGACGCTGAAATGAGGCTGTGAGAGCCAGCTGTGAGAGGCTGGGAGTGACCCCAGGAGGCACTAGAAAGGATACCTGTACACGAGACAGCAAAGGGAGAGAAGCGAATATAGTACGTTTTTGAATACATGACTCCTGTGGGACAGTGTGGCTGAATCTCACTAGGGAAATCTGGGTAGCCATGTGCAGCATGCTACCAGGGCACGAGAGAGCTGGGGTTTTTACCTACCAACTCCTGTCACTGGTGGAGAGCTATTTCTGGGGACTTCTGGGGACTGTTAATACCTCTGGCAGCCAGAGAGAGCCCTCAGGCAGGTGCTTAAAGTTGGAAACCCTGGGGTCAGTAGTCACACCCATGCGGAGAGGATGTGGGCAAGCATCAGCAGTATCCTTACGCATCTTGATGTATCTGGCTCTCACTTCAAAGAAGAAATGTTTTCCCATGAAGATAGCTTTAATTATATAAAACTGTCATTCTATAAAGTTAATACTATTTTCCCATTTGTTTAAATCACACCTCAGATTCAAAGCTCTTTCGACAATATATTGCATAGTCAAATACAAAGTATTCCAGACATTATATTACATTAGTAAAGTTTTACCAGGATTATAGTAAAGATAGCAGTAAAGTGAACTTCCATGAAATAATTCAGTGCATGAACAGCTTTACATGGAGGAAAAACAGGAGTAACATTCTAAAACCAGCTCTACTGAGCTATGTGATCTAGAATGAGTAACTTAACCTCTCTCCACCTGTTTCATTATGAGGAAAATAGAAATGGTGATATTTGCCTTGTGGATTGGCAAGAGATGCATATTCTTTGTCTTTGGAGTATTTCTTTCTTTGAAAAATTAGCTCTCCTTCATTCCGTATGTCCATGGGGGAGCTATCCTCCATAATGTCCAGTCACCCCCCCAACAGGGGTGAACAGGTGACCTACGTAGGGCTAATGAGAGTTTTTTCCTGAAGTTAAAATAATGATTCTGGAAGAGGAAACTTCTCATCTACTGCTTTGCTAAAATGACAGGATGAAGTTATGGACAGGACAGCAGCCATCTTAGCAGATACATGGAGACAGCCTACCTACAAAGAAACCAAATTGACACAGGCAATGAAATGCTTCAAGGGAGAGAACCGGCATCCTGGCACCATTGTCTGAGCTCCTGAATCTTTGTGGCTAAAGTGCCCTTTATCTTGGAAAAGTACCGTTAAATTCCCTTTTACTTAAGCTGGTTTAAGTTCAGTCTCGTATTAACAAAGTCCACTCCGGGCATATGAAAATCTTGCAGCACAGTGTTTAATACATAATGGATGTTTGACAAGTACCAGTTCATCCCTAACACCAGAACCTCTACTATGGTTTCCCAATTCTTGCCTCTAACTTGAAACTTTAATCGTAATATTATCCTTTTGATAGTAATTTCTCACTTACCTTGAAATCACATGAATCCCCAATGATATCCTCTAAAGAAGGGTGTATATCCCCCGACTAGGTGGATTAAATTATGTTTAATGTTGCTATGTTAGTTAAGTTCCTTAATGTCATATGTTCCTTATTACAGTTAAAGACTTAAATTCTGAAGAAGTAATGCCTCTATTTTTAACCACAATTTGGTAGGAATTAACTTAAAATAAAAGTGTACATGTATGTGGTGGGGTGGGAGAAGGAAAAAGAACTAAATCCTCATCTTCTGAAATAAGGTTATAGATGTTGTTCCAATGAAGAGAAGAAAATAGAAGCCATAAAAGCAAAGAATTTATTGCTGTTGAGGTGAACAAAACACACACACACACACACACACACACACACACACACACACACACACACACAATTTCAAACACCTCAGTTAAAAGAATGTGGTTTCTTCTGGAAAAATGGAAATGGGGTAATGAGCATTAGAAAAACTGTCTTAAACATTATACAACAAACTGACTCTTTAATCTATATACATTTATAACTCTGATAAAAATGAAAACTTATCATAAAATATAACAAAATTGAACATCTTACTAGTAGACTCACTTTCAGGCTATTTTAATACTTTGCTATTGCCTTTACTCACACTGCCTAGAAAACACACTTCACTTCTCACTCTCTTTTCCTATTATTTTCACCAGTGAGGTCACCTCAATACACATGTGTATGTGAAGTGCAATGCACTAGGTCCAGAAGTGCATGCTATTATGTGCTGTACAGAACTGCACTGAGTTCCGGTCCTAACCATCCGTTAGGCTGAATAAACACCATTATTTATCTGTAGAAGAAGAAAAGAATCACAAAAGATATCAAAAGCCCAAAACCAACAAATGTGTTTAACCATATTTTCTCTTATGTAGTTTTTCATTTAATATAGGTGTTACAACTAAACATTACCACCTTTTATTCTAGATATTTGAATACTGAGTTTGCTAAGTAGTGTTATCATAAAAAAAAAAAAAAAACAATAATGGTCTGACATACAAATGTCAGAATCACTGAGTAGCTATGTAACATTTGACAAGCCACTTGAATATTCTGGGACTTAATTAGCTGGTATATAAAAAGGAAGAAATGCATAGGTGGACTAAATAAATTACTAATTTCCCTTCCAGCAAGAACATTGGAAAATTATTTATAAATTAGTTGCTACATTTCAAAGAAAGAAATTCTTTCTGGTAACAAAAATACAAATTTTAGTATTCTAACAATGAAACTAATATTTCCCAGATATCATAACTCCACAAAATAGAAATTGGCTTCCAGAGGAGTTCAAAGCTTCTCATTACCACTCTGCCACAACTTCCCACCCCATCTCCATCTCAAAGGTCAGGATCAAGGTAAGAAAGGACATCCCACTGAAGAGGACTACCTGGCATCGCTAACTGGCTGGATTCTGAAGCATCCACTGTTATATTTTCTAAATGGTTCAAAGGGAGGTACAGGTTGCTACATGAGACATGATCTCTCCTCTTTTCTTCCTCCTCTTCTTAGCCTTGCACCCACACAGCTGAAGCAGTCAGCACACTTGGGCTCCCTTGGAGTTGGCCACACCAGGGTCTGGTACTGAGAATCTAGGAAACTCAGCAGCACAAGGCACTAGAAGTAGATGTGGTCTCTCTTGCCAATTGCCTCTCTTATTCCATTTCCTCTACTATTGGCTGTTATGGCTTTTTGTCCTAAAGGAGCAGTAAATACTGGTGTTAAGAGAAAATGCAATACTGGGACCTCAGGAGACAAAGCTAGTGAAGGGCAGATCCTGGATCCAAACTCACGACTCTTTACTCAAGAGTCCTATTCCTCCCATTATACCCCAAGTATAATAAAAGTAATACAGAGAAAAAAGACACAGTCTTCTGGTCCTCTCACAATTAAATGAAGTTAGTGAAGTCCCATGGATCATCCTACTCTGTATATCTAACACAGTACTCCTAAGGAATTTAATAATAAATGCAGTGTCTCAGTTGGAAGCAGCAGCAATAATCTTTCAATAATTCATTGAGGAAAAAGTAGGTGGGAAGGAAATAAATTTGGTTTTAACACATTTAATAATGACTTAAAATGGAAAAATTATGAAGGAAGCATGAAAAATAGATGTGCTGTTGTTCAAATGACTAATATTTTTGAGGGTGAAAAATCTTTATATAAGAAAAAGATTTGTGTTTGTTTTGGGATGGGATTTTTATTTTTGCCAAGTAACTTCTAAATGGTACATAGAAATAAAATATGATAAAGACATTTACATACACACCATGTAATATTTTATACAGCACCAGTGAGTCCTACAGAAATAGGTGTTGATATGAATAATTCAGAAGGAAATTACATATTACTTCAATAATAACATTCATCTACAATTACTTTCAACCCTATTCAGGTGCTAAAGCTCTTCAAAATGAACACAGAATGACGGTATGGCAGCAGTAGCATGACCACTAATATGGGGATCAAAGAGTAAATAAAGAATCTGTGTTTTGTTCTAAGAAACACAAAATTATTTCAAGGCCACTCACAGCTTTGTTAAAATTACTCAAGCCTGCCTGAGCTACATTCAAGTTAACTATCACTTCAATGGATGGTGATCACTGTGACTATAACCCAATCCACCTACTAAATGGTAGACATTGAGTATGCAGTCATAGACAAATCTGCCTGTCAAGGCAAAAACAAAGCTGTGGAAATTCACAGAATTTAGCTGCCATTAGCATCATTCACACTGAGTGAAGAAGATTGGGCAATGACTAACTGATATGTTGTATCACTGCTCAAATTTTATTCCATCAGACTCAGGATATATAGCAACCAAGACCAGAATTTTAATCTCTCTTCAAAAATAAAATAAAAAAAAAAATAGGCCTACAGCTAATTTAATACATGCTAAATAATAAGCAACCAACAATCCATTCTAATAACAATAAAGTAGGAAGAGCTGAGAATGACTACTGCAGATTCACTCAAATTCCTCCCAAGCCATAACACTGGTTAGCACATTTTTTAAAGTCGTGCTCTAAAATAGTATTGTGGTGGTATGGTATCCCTTGATCTGACACCTATAGTTGCATGGCATAATGAGTTGAGTCAAGGAGAGTCAAATCCAAGGCCAAATTCTGATCCATTGATCAGAATCTCTTCTTCAATACCTGTCCCAGGTGGGTCTTCAATTGGCAATGCACTCTGAATTGAATGTCTGACTTCATACAGCATTAATTCCATGATTAGTTTCTTTCTGACAGCATATTTATTAACTCATTGCCACTCCTACCTAATTTTCTCTTAATTTATAAGTTAAAAGATATAACAGAATGATTTCCTGTATCTTGAAGTTACTTTACCCTTAGATTGCCAAGATCTCACCATACTATTGGTGCAAATGTGGTCACAGTAATAATAATGAAATTAATTTCATCAGGGCTTTCTCCCACCCACATGATACAATATTGCGCACTCCCACAGAACTCCCTTTAAGAGTGTTATGTGGTTTCCAAGAGGTATCTCACAAAGGCTTACCACCAATCTTAACATCCTTCTCTAGATGCCTTTATTAATGGAAACTGTCCATAAAGCTAACTAACTAGCAAAGTGATACTTTACTATTTTTATCCATATGTGGGGGGTTATTCTCTTAACACCCCCAGTTCTGAAAAGCTGAATAGCCTTGAACCAACTGTCAGGGAAGGGGGTCACCCGTTAGGCTGAGGTTGTTAATTCCAATTACTAAGGTGAAGTTGGGGTGTCTCTACATAATGGAGCTAAGAGGAATTTGTTTGGAACCCAGGTGATTCCCTAAGGGGCCTTTTAGTATTCTCTTGACCAATGCTACTTCTCAACAGAAAACTTCAGCAATCAAATAAAAATAGAACTACCAAGGGCTCAAATTCTTCAGGAATAAAAGCTTGATAACCCCCTAGGAAAGAACAGAGGCTAGCCAAGACACTGGAAGAGGATTAGGAGAACAAGAAGTAGGTTATAGAAGATGAAAATTATCAAATTAGACCTCATGACCAGATTCAAGAGATTTGGCAGCTGTGTTTATGCTCTTTCCCTGCTATGTTATATAAAGTATTTGTAATGGCTAGTATTTTAGATTTTAGGTGGAAGTGAGTTGACATTATCTTGTGATAAAATGTATCTGATGGCATTTTGTGTGCCCCCATGTAGGAAATACATTTTTTTTTTTTTTTTTTTTTTTTTTACTCAAAGAATAGTGGTAGATGCTTAGGGGCAAAAGCTAGATACTTTCTCTAATCTTTACTCTTCTCCACCCTATTCTGTACTTCAGGAGACACAATTGTTACTACAGCATTAATGGGATCCCTTGCCCTCTGGCTTCCCATTAAGTTTGACCAATAGGAGACACTGGCAGAAAATCAGAAGGGAAGAAGAGTGAAGTCAAGTGTTTATTCTTCCAGCACCTATCCTGCTGTGTTGCTGCAACTTAGTTGCACTTATCAAAAGCCACAGCCCCTGTAAGTAACCCTTTCCTACATTATAGCTCTCACTCCAAGTTCTAGTAATTCCTTCATTCTTTACTCCTTCAAGTACATGACTCTCAACATCTTAACTATTGTTAGTCCTAGGATGCTGCACCATCTTTCATTGTTTTTTACCTTGTCCACATCTTTATAAATACTTCCTTTATGTGCTCTACTCATATGGAGAATGTAGTTTTTTCTTGTCAGGACTGAAACTGGTATACAACACAATAACAAAAAAGAGCAAAATACTTGAACAAGCCTGTATAGCATATTCTCCATATCTGTGTCATTAAAAAAAAGTCTTAATAAATTTCAAAGAATTGAAATTTCAAAAGATTGAAATCCTATTATGGTGTTCTCTCACTAAAATAGATTTAACTTGATGGCCTATATTGGAAAGAAATCTGGGAAAAATGAAAATGTTTGGAAATCAAACAAAATACTTCTAGATAAGTATCCAGAAGATAATCCATGAGAGAAAAAATGTAAGATAGCTTAAAAATAAAACAATGAATGAAAACAAAAACACAATATACCAAATGTTATGGAATGTAGCTAATGTAGTGTTTTGAGGGAAATTTATATCTTAAAGTGCTTATCAAAGAAAAAGATCAATTTAATAACTCAATAGTCCATCTTATTAACTAGAAACAGAAGAGCAACCCAAACTAATACAAGTAAATAAAGGATACAGTAATGATTATAGTGGAAATCAATGAGATAGAAAATGAAATAATAGAGGACATCAATGAAACCAAAAGTTTGTTCTTTGCAAAGACTGACAAACCCTTCTCAAACTAACAGAAAATGAGAGGAAATACAGCCTATCAAAATTAGGAATGATTTCCTATCCTATAGAAATTAAGAGGATTATAAGGGAATGCTGTGAACAATGTTATGCCAACAAATTAGACAACTTTGATGAAATGGACATATTCCTAAAAGCCACAAATAACTAAAATTGATTCGAGAAGAACAGATTATCTTAATTGGCTTATAAGTAAAAAAACAGAATTGGTAATTTCAAATATTACCATAAAGAAAAGCTCAGGGCCAGAAGGTTTCACCGATGAATTCTATCAAGTATCAAGAAATAATACCAACATTTTATAACCTTTTTCTGAAAATAGAGGAGGAGGAAACACTTCTCAGGTCATTCTATGAGGCCAGCGTCAGAAAAGATACCATTAAGAGAGTAAACCACAAATCAATATTTCTCATGAACATAAATACAAATACCATCATAAATTCAAAAATTCGGCAACATATAAAAATGATTATAGACCACAGCCAAGCAAGATTTATCCCAGGAATGCAAGGTTAACATCTAAAATTCTGTTAATATAATATGCCATATTAATATAGTAAAAGACAAAAACCACATGATTATCTTCTGATAAAAGTCAGTGCCCATTCCTGATTTTTTTTTTAATTTCAACACTGAGACCAGGAGAGCACTTCTTCAACTTCATAAAGGGCATCTAAGAAAAGCCTACAAATAACATCATATTTAATGGGGAATGGTTTCCCTCTAAGATTGGGAATAAGGCAGGGAGATTTTTAGGCCAAGATAGATAAACTGAACTTCACTTAAAAACTATTTTTTTTTTGCCTTAAAGGATATCAACTAGAAAATGAAGTCAAGAGAATAAGAGAAAATCTTTACAAATCATATATCTGAAAAAGGATGTATACCCAAAATATGTAAAAACAAAAAAAAACAAAAAAAAAAACCTTATAACTCAAGAATTGTGAAACAACCCAATTTTTAAATGAGCAGAAGACTTGAATAGCTATTTCACCAAAAATGACATATGTATGTAAATGAGCAATGCATTAGTGATTAATGCAAATTAGTCACTACAGAAATGCAAATCAAAATCACTAGTGATACCACAACACACCTAATAGGCTGGCTATAATCAAAAAGGAAGATAATCTAAAATATTGGTAAGAATGGGGCACCTAGGTGGCTCAGTCGGTTAAGCATCCGGCTTCAGCTCAGGTCATGATCTCAAGGTTCGTGGGTTCGAGCCCCGCGTCAAGCTCGCTCAGAGCCTGGTGTCCATTTCGGATTCTGTGTCTCCCTCTCCCTCTACCCCTTCCCCTCTCTCTCTCTCTCTCTCTCTCTCAAAAATAAACATTTAAATAAATAAATAAATAAATAAATAAACAAATAAATAAATAAATAAATAAATAAATAAAATATTGGCAAGAATGTGGAGAAACTGAAACCCTCATTCACTGTTGTGGAATGGTAAAATGATGCAGCCTCTGTGGCACACATTTTGGCAGTTTCTTATGAAGTTAAACATATTTTTTAATTATTTGTTTATTTTTAATTGTTTTAACATATTTATTTATTTTTGAGAGACAGAGTGTGAACGGGGGAGGGACAGAGAGAGAGGGAGACACAGAATCTGAAGCAGGCTCCAGGGTGTGAGGTGTCAGCACAGAGCCTGACAAGGGGCTCAAACCCATGAACCCTGATATCATGCCCTGAGCCAAAGTCGGACACTTAACCGACTGAGCCACCCAGGTGCCCCAAACATAAATTTATCCTATAATCCAGCAATCCCACTTCTAGAAACACACCCAAGTTAAGTGAAAAGCATAGCCATATGATTTGTGGTTTTTTAAGTTTATTTATTTATTTATTTATTTATTTATTTATTTATTTTTGAGAGAGAGAGAGAAAACAAGTTGGGGAGGGTCAGAAAGAGAGGGAGACAGAGGATCAGAAGCAGGCTACGTGCTGACAGTAGAGAGCCCAATGTGAGGCTGGAACTCACGAACCATGAGATCATGACCTGGCTGAAGTTGGACTCTTAGCCGACTGTGCCACATGGGTGCCCCCAAAGTCACATGATTTGTAAATGAACATTGATAACAGGATTAAAACTGGAAACCACCCAAATGTCCATTAACTAATGTACAGATAAATATATGAATATATGTATGAATATATATATTCATACACTGGAATGTTATTCAGCAATAAAAATGTACTGATCCATGATGCCACAATATAGATAAACCTTAAAAACAATATGCTTCAAAGAAGACATACGGTCAACATACATACAAAAAGATGCTCAACATTTCTAACCATCATGGAAATGCAATCAAAATCACAATGAGATATCATTTCACCCCTGTTAGGATGGCTACATTATCAAAAAGACAAGAGGTAACAAGTATTGGTGAGGATGCAGGAAACTGGCAAACCCTGGTGCACTGTTGGAGGGAATGCAAATTGGTGAAACCACTATGGAAAACAATATGAAGTTTCTTTAAAAAATTAAAAATGGAACTAGCACATGATCCAATAATCCTACTTTGGTGTATATATCCAAAGGAAATAAAATCACTCTCAAAGAGATATCTGTACTCCCATGTTTATTTCAACATTATTCACAATAGCCAAGATATGGAAAGAATCTAAGTGTCCGTCCACAGATAAATGAATAAAGAAAATATACTGAATATAGTTAATAATATATTACATACTTGAAATCTGCCAAGAGAACAGATCTCAAGTGTTCTCACTACACACACACACACACACACACACACACACACACACACACAGTAACTATGTGAAGTGATGGATGTGTTAGTTTAATTGTAGCCATCATTTCACGATGTATACATATATCAAAACATCACGTTGTACACCTTAAATATATATAATTTCTATTTGTCAATCTCAATAAAGCTAAAAAAGGAAAAAAATAAAAGCAAAATTTAATAAAACAAAATAGAGAAAAAAACATGCTAAGTGAAAGAAGCTAGATACAGAAGACCATATATTGTACATAATTCCTTTTGTTTTAATTTGACTATAGTTGATACCCAATGTTACATTAGTTTCAGGTATACAACACAGTGATTCAACATCTCCATCTACCATCTACAAGTGTAGCTGCCATCTGTCACCATACAATGTTACTCCAATACCATTCACCATATTCCCTATACTGCACCTTTTATTCCTGTGATTTATTCACTCCATAACTGGAAGCCTGTATCTCCCACTCTCCTTCACCCATTTTATCCAACCCCCTCCCCACCCCCACAACCATCAGTTTGTTCTCTGTTTTTATAGGTCTGGTTCTGCTTTATGTTTGTTTATTCGATTTCTTTATTAGAATCACATGTAAGTGAAATCATACGGTATCAGCCATAGCAACATTTCTCTAGATGTCTCCTTAGGCAAGGAAAACGAAAGCAAAAAATTATTGGGACTACATGAAACTAGAGAGCTTTTGCACAGCAAAGGAAACAATTAAAAAAAAAGTCAACCTATTATATGAGAGAAGATATTTAAAAACGGTATTCTGAATAAGGGGTTAATATCCAAAATATATACAGAACTTATACAACTCAACACCAAAAAATAATAAAAATAAATAGTCCAATTTAAAAAATGGGCAGAGGAACTTATTAGACATTTCTCCAAAGAAGACATAGAGACAGCCAACACACACATGAAAAGACGCTCAGTATCACTAATCATCGGGGAGATACAAATCAAAACCGCAATGAGACATCAGCTCACACCTGTCGCAATGGCGAGTATCAAAAATACAAGAAACAAGTATTGGCTAGGATGTGGAGAATAAGAAAGCCTTGTACACTGTTGACAGAAATGTAAATTGGTACAGCCATTGTGGGAAACAGTATGGAGTTTCCCAGAAAAAATTAATAAGCAGAATTATATGATCCAATAATTCCACTAATTTACACAGACAAAATAAAAACACTAATTTGAAAAGTTATAGGCACCCCTATGTTTATTGTAGCATTACTTACGATAGCCAAGATATGAAAACAACGTGTCTACCAACAGATTAATGAATAAAGAGGATGTGGTGTATACACACACACACACACACACACACACACACACACACACAATTTAATGGATTATGCATTCATAAAAAAGAATGATATCCTGCCATTTTGCAACAGCATGGATGGATCTAAAGGGTATTGTGCTATGTGAAATAAATTGGACATAAAAAGATATGATTCCATTTTTATGAGATATTCAGAAAAAACAAATTTATAGAGACAGGAAGCAGATTAGTAGTTGCCGAGAGCTGGGAGTAGTCACAAAGATTGAGTGCAAATGAACTTCACAGAATTCTCTGGAATTATGGAAATGTTCCAAATTTGTACACATAATGATGATTGTGTAATTCTATAAATTTACTAAAAAACCACTCAATTGCACACATACGAATGGTGAATTTTATTGTATGTAAATATGCCTTGTGAAAAATAGGGAGAAAATCATGTAGAAGATGTCATTCTCTTTCTTAAAGGTGGACTGTGAAGGATGTGGAATTTGCTCATACCTCAACTACAGAATTAATGTAAATGGTCAGGAGCATATCGTCAATACAATGGAGAAATGATCAGCAGTTGCAGTAAGGCAGCATGCTGATAAAACTTTGTTAATATGCTAATATTGACATGTAAGGTAGGTTGCCTACCTTTACTTAATATTCTTAGACAAACCAGGTATAAATAACTGTCACCCTATTCTAAACATGTCTGTTTTTCTTCTTCTTACCAATAGAACAAGGCAAATTAGAATGCTTTCCTGAAGTTACCCTACTACAAAGGTCACATTAATAGATATCTCTCTAATATATCTTATACAGTAACTTGCTGAAAATTAGCTAGTTTTCTAACTAATTTCTGGGCTTGCACTCAAGACTAGGATAAATGCATATTTCCCCTCCTTTGAAACCCCAGAGCAATTTCTCACATATTCCTGCTCCAGAATTAAAAGAACATTTCCTTTTTGTTGTACTCAGATGAGCTCTTTCTTCATGAAATATACTACGGATTACTTTGAAATCCATGGTGAAAGATGCCTTCCTCCTCGTCCCCACATCCTCCTCCTTCCTCTTTCTTACCTTACCCTGTTCTTATGGAATGACAGAAGACCTGCCAGGACTATTCTTTCTCCTTGAAGCCTTCAATCCACTTTTTAAAAACAATCCCCCCCCCCCCCAAATTTTATTTCCTATTCTAGTTTCCTTTTCAGGATCCATTTATCAAGAGCTTAATAATGACGTATGCCCATTCTGTCCTTTTGCCCCTACGTCACACATATTGTACACTTAGAGTACGTCTGTGAGCTCAGCAATGTGCAAGGCTCTGCAGACTGACTCTTAGGAGTCAGAAGGTTCAGCTCCAGCTCTGAATGTCAGCAGGATTGGATTGGGAAAACAAGATGCACATATAACAAACCACAGAGAATCAAGTCACTCAATTGAATCCCAGACAAGAAGAAATGGACAAAGTTTGAGTGCAAGGAGTTTATTTGAATAGCAATCCCAGGAAGCACACTATGTGAACCAGGAAGCATGAGTAATGGGAAGGTGCTATCAACTTACCACTGAGGACAACTGACTTGCCCTCTCCTGCTTGAGAACTCAGGAGACATCGTGAAATAAACAAAAGTTGTCTCAGTACCCATCTATCTTTGGCTGAGGAGAGATTAATTCTCCACCACTTTCAGCCTACCTTATACAGGGGTGAGAGGAAGCCCTCAGACAGAAGATGGCATGAGCCTGCCATAGGATGACATCTGCAAGAACTGGAAACATGACTGCCAGGGAGATGACAGCAAAGCCAACACTACTATAGTCAGCAAAGACTTTGTGAGGGATGGCATTTCCGATTCTTTAAACAATGCACTGTGAACTGGTCGAGAAAAATAGCATGGGTGAGAAGAGAGGAGCAGGAACTGGCAGAAAATGGCGTGAGTGAGAAGAGAGGAGAGGGAACTGGGAAAGGGTGACAGCAAGAATCCCAGGAATTTTGCAACCACTCTGTTATTTAAAGAGGTGGAGGGACATAACTTTCATCTTAGAATCTTTGTATTTGCAAGAATTAATCATCTCATTGCACACAGATCAGATTAAACTCTCAAGAGAAAATGAACAGCTCTTAGTTTCAAAAGAAGGCAACTGGGAGAGGAAAATACTAAATAAATTAACGTGTTAGAAAGTAAACTCTTGAGCTAAGGCTAACACTTAACATTCTTATTATATAGCACAAGAATGAACAGCATTCGCCCTTAAGTCAAAGGCCTATGAAGTATAGATCTTCCTCCACTTACAATGGGATTATATCCCAATAAGCACATCGTAAGTTGAAAATATCATAAATTGAAAATACGTGTGATAAACCTAACCTCCTAAACATCATAGCTTAGACTAACCTACTCAAACATGCTCAGAACGTGTACATTAGCCAATAGTTGGGCGAAGTCATCCAACAGAGAGTCTATTTGATAATAAAGTGTTGAATACCTCATGTAATTGGCTGAATACTGTACTGAAAGTGAAAAACAAGAATGGCTGTATGGGGGTACACAGTGGTTGTAAGTTTACCTTCGTGCCACTGGCCAGCAGCATGAGAAAGGATGGACTGCATAGTACCAGCCCAGGAAAAGATCAAAATTCAAAATTTGAACCAAGTGCTTATTGCTTTCACACCACTGTAAAGTTGAAAAATCAGAAGTTGGGGACCATCTGTAAAAAGTAAGTAAAGCCTAGGCCAAGAATACATCTTCAGGATGTCTCAGACAGTGGTCTTCAAAGGGGCTTGTATATAAGAATCACCTATGACATGTCTTCAAAACACAGATTCCTGAGCCAAATACCCAAATGTTTTGACTTAGGATATCCTGGGGTAGATCCTAACTACCTGTATTTTTAAGACCCATAGATAATCTTAATATGTACCCTGGTTCAAAAACCATAGGTGGAGAACAGAATGAACTATGAATCCTGTAGTTATGCAGCTGGACTGTGGAGGATGCCTAGGGAAAGAGAGAGAGACTGGGAAAGTAATTAGAAATTACCTCTGGCAAGAAAGAAAGAAAGAAAGAAAGAAAGAAAGAAAGAAAGAAAGAAAGAAAGAAAGAAAGAAAGAAAGAAAGGAAGGAAGGAAGGAAGGAAGGAAGGAAGGAAGAGGGAGGGAGGGAGGGAGGGAGGGAGGGAGGAAAGAAAGAAAGAAAGAGAGAGAGAGAGAGAGAGGGAGGGAGGGAGGGAGGGAGGGAGGGAGGGAAGGAGGGAGGAAGGAAGGGAGGGAGGGAGGAAGAAATTACCTCTGGCCAATAAATAAGACATTAGAGAGGGAAAAAGAAAAGAATGTGACAACACTAGGGGAAAAGAAACCTTCTACCCCAGTCCTATGTTGCCAAAAGGAAGGGTTTGGCATGTGTCCTGCTAGATCTATATAAGCCTAATAATCAGGTTAGAAATACCCCCATAGACCCTAAGAAAGTGGGCCCATTCAGTGTGAGTGTTAAAAAACCAGGTCACAGAGTTAAGGAAGACTTAATGGAAGAATTTCCCATTTCTTCAACCATCCTAAGTAAAACAAACATAATCAGAAAGCAACTACTGTTGGTATGCAGGATGGAGGAAGAGAATTTATCAGCTTCATGCACCAGCCACTGATTGAATGTGGAATATTGAGAGCTCTGTTGATTAAATTTATTTAGTACTCATAAGAAATGTGTTTAGGGAAAGAACAGCACTTGATTCAGTGGGTTCTAGCTATAAAGCATACTAAATAAAGAGGATTTATAAAAATCCTAATCCTTCAGGCCAACAACATGCAGTAATAATATTTATATGCTCCAGGCATATATATGGTAATTATACAGAAAAGAGTGATCTAGATGCTTTCTGCTTCACCCTGGAAAACATCAGAACACAAGAACCATCTTATAACAAAAGCTTAACATGATTTTAGATTAACTGCACACAAGTTCCAAGGTATTAAACACCAAAATGAATTAAGGGGTATATTGTAGAGATCTCTACAATTCTCTCTCTAGAATTTTGCAAGTAGATTATAGATCTTTCCCAGCTGATAAGTTTCTATATGTTGAGTAATAAAAAGTAGAAAAGGGTGTCCCAATCTTATGCAAGTATTTATTGATCCTAAGTGTTAGCATTGCACTAGGTGTTTGGGGAATATAACAGTAGCAAAACACTTGCCCCTTGTCTTCAATGATCTTATATTCTAATAAACAAGATGACAGTAATACATTGCATACAACAGCAACAAGTGAAAAACAAATTGTTGTGTTTCTTCCATTCTAAAATATCACTAATTATAGCTCACATCAATTTCTTAGACAGCAAATTCTTAGGGGGAAAAAAGAAGCATATTAATATCCACAATAATTGTGAGATGTATCTTAATTCCCAAAACATTAAGTTGTGGAAAACAGGTATGTTTTATAATTTAAAAAATGTTGTAATTAAGAAATACATCATATAATACAGGCTATAATCTTAGTGGGGAAAAAATAAAAATGAGGGAAACCACTGTGCGCCTTTCCATATCTAGTTTGCATTTAATACTGTCCATCTCATACACTGGATATTCTGTGGAACTATACTTATCCTTCTACACGAAACCCTGTCTCTTCAGATAGACTAGAAGTTTCCAAGGACAGTAATGGTGTTTCATACCAGTGTTGCTCAAACGTTCCTGCAAATGAGACTCACTGGGGCAGATTTGAAAATCAAAATGCCCAGGACACATCCAACGCAACCAGTACTTCAGGGCTTGGGGCAAGGGGACGAGTCTCCAAATTTTTTAAGCTTCCTGGACCATTCAAATATGAAGTCAAGGTTGACACCCATCATTTTACACCCTTTTTTCAATCACCAATCTCTAGCAGCTTATTTTCTCAATAAAGGTTTATTATCCATGATATTCTCCGAAGGATCTGGATAAAGTTTTAATCATCTTATCTCTCACTCAAATATGCATGCATATTTAATCATGCATATCTCTCACACAACAACATGCCTGAATTTCACAACTTAATGTTGAGTCGGAAAAATCCAGAAGCAAAAAAACAGTAGACAGTATGATTCTATTCCTATAAAGTTCAAAATAGTCTAAAGTAATCAATGATGTTGTAAGTCAATTCTCTTGAAAATGGGTACTGACCATGGCCATGAGATTTGGGAGTGCTCCAACATCCTGCTTCTTGATCTGACAATTGTGTTCATGCTGTGAAAATTCATTGAGCTGTACATTTATGAGTTTCTAAATGTAACACTTCAATGTAAAAGTTTACTTAAAATAACAAATGAGGGGCGCCTGGATGGCGCAGTCGGTTAAGCGTCCGACTTCAGCCAGGTCAGGATCTCACGGTCCGTGAGTTCGAGCCCCGCGCCGGGCTCTGGGCTGATGGCTCAGAGCCTGGAGCCTGTTTCCGATTCTGTGTCTCCCTCTCTCTCTGCCCCTCCCCCGTTCATGCTCTGTCTCTCTCTGTCCCAAAAATAAATAAACGTTGAAAAAAAAAAAATTTAAAAAAAAAAAAATAAATAACAAATGAAGCCATTTTAAAAGCTGGCTTTGAACTTCTCAGTAAAGATGATGTCGTGATCTAAATCACTTGGGCTCCACCTCTAATATGAACAAGATGAATAATAAACAATAGAACCCAGCCTCCCTCAAAAAATTCATCAGCAGGAGACAATAAGAAAGGTCACAATTTAATGGCATGATATTCAAAATTAGAAATGGCTGCAGGCTGAATTTGGAGAATGATCTGTGTATGTATCCCCAAGGGGTGGTATGTATATTTAACAAAATTATCAGGAGATCAGAACCTAGTTTTCCAACAAATGGTTCTTCCCATATCCCAATTCCCAAAATCTAAAACTATAGAAAAGTGGCTGAGACACAATATCAAACTCTAAAACTCTAGTACAGAAAAAGTAAGTACATGTGATTTAAAAAAAAAAAAAAAGTCAACAAGTATTCATCAGTACTTTAAGTAAGTAAAGAGAAATTCTGGTTAGAGTTTCACACACTAAATAGGAGCCAGATGAATCATCATGAGAATCATATTAACAGACTAGAGATAAATAAATAAAAGAGGAAAGAAGGAATGAAGAAATGGGAAGAATGAGAGAGTGGAGAGGGAGGAGTGAAGGAAAAGGGAAGGGGATTAAGAGGAAATAAATGAAAGGAAGGAAGAAGAAAAGTAGGAAGGAATGGAGGGAAGGTGGGAGGAAGAAAGAGGAAAAAAGGAGGGAGAGAGGAAAGAAAGGTATCAACTCCAAGTCCAGAACCTCGAGCTGATGAATGATTTCCAGCTGTGGCACCTCTTCTTGACCCAGAGACCCTGGCAGTAAAAGGACAAGTTATCTTCACGACCACACATCCAACATACAGCAGTTGAACAAGAAGGACAAAACTGCACTGAACAGTTCATTCAGAAATAAACCCTATCACTTGCAAAGAGGAAGGATGGGAGCACAGAGCAGTCTCTGGTCCATTGCAAACCTGAAATCCGGCAGGGAAGATGTCATGAGGAGCCGAGACCCTGGTGTGGGGAATATTCCTCCATCTGGCTCTGATTTTATAACCTCTGAGTAGCTCGCCTGTCCATTTTCCAGGGATCTTGCCTCCACCCTTGAAAAGCATCATCCTTTTCAATTAAACTCCTTTGTTACACCTGAAGAAAGCTTTGAAGCAACAACTGAGGCAAAAAAAGATCAAGGGATTTGAGCAGTGAACCAAATACGTTTGTAAACCTCTACAAAGTAGACATGGACATAACTTAGTTCAATATATCTTTAATGAGATTCATTTGGTCAAAGTGAAAAGTCTGTGTAGAGTAATGGCGGCAAAAGAAGGATTTAAGGAACCCTTTGATATGTCTCCCATTGTCTACAGAACAAACTCCTAACTCTTAGCCTAATAGCCAAGACCCTTCAAGACCAGCACCAACCTGACTTTCCAGTATTATTTTCCTTGATCTCTTTTTGATTCTATAGATTAATCAAAATAATAACATGGCAAATTATTCAGAATTAGTAAGCTATTGAGAATATCCCCTCCAAATTAAGTGTGTATATTTCTTGAGATCTTAGTAACAATACTCAATAATAAAGAAGCCTTAGAACATTTCTATATTCGGAGCATTTCTGCACACAGATGACACTAAGAGTCTGAAGAAAGAATGTGGAGGGCTTTCTGCTCCAGACTCAGTAGGGTGACACTCCATGTTCAGATTCTTTGAAAAGGATGAACTACTTCATAGCTCTTTAGCAGTGGTTCTTAAAATGGGTAACGTTGCCCCCTCAGAGAAATTTGTTAATGTCTGAAGACACTTTTGGTTGTCACAAATCAGAGGAAGGGAGGGAGAAGGAGCAGGGGCTATTCATCTAGTGGGTAGCGGCCCGAGATGCCACTTAACATGCTACGATGCACAGAACAGACCCCCCACCACCCTAATAAAGAATTATCTGACCCAAAATGTCCATAGTGCCAATGCTGATAAATCTTGCACTATAATTTGGCCTACAGGACCAAGAATGGCCCCAAAGGAAAATGGAAATCGAGAGTTAGAAAAAAAACAGTCCTCATCACTAAAGTGGAGGGGGGTGTGCGTTTGGCAGAGAGCCCAAGAGAATAACTACACCTGCCTCCATTTCTTCAGCCCCCACACTCTACCCACGCTCTTTCCCATATGTCCCCATAGGCTCTCCGGATCCTGAAGAGAGCAGTGCACAGAAGCCAGATGGCTTTGCCTCTCACCCTCTGCTTGTCCACTCCTCTCTGGACTCGTTGACTCAACACAAATAATCCTAATTACCATTGCTATTTTCAGCTTGAAGACAGATATTTCTTAAATGAGCAAGATCATCCTTACTAAGAGAAAGAAAGAAAGAAAGAAAGAAAGAAAGAAAGAAAGAAAGAAAGAAAGAAAGAAAGAAAGAAATTGAAAAATCCCCAAACTTTAAGTCCTTGGCATTGAGTACTTCAATTTCATGTCAGGGAGTCTGGACTTGGCCTGAAGGGAAAATGTAACAGAGCGTGCCATCAAAATAACTAGGTCAATTTTCAGCTTCTTCTTGGAAGGCTTTCTGCTCCTTCCCTGCCCTCCCCGCTGGGCCCTTGGCCTGCCTGTGCCAACCACCCTGATTTCAAATAACTGGCTCTCTCAGCCTACATCTCAAAGTCCAAAGGCCCCTGGGATTGAACAAATTGCCCACCTACTTTGAATCAAAGAATACAGTCCTGCTCTTTCAATTTGGGCATCTGGAATTAGTGACACCTACAGTGTGCAAGCACTAGACCACCTGGCGGAGAATGAAATTTTATGTGATGCCTGCTGGCATCCTGGGCTTCGTCCACTGCCTCCATCAGAGCCTACCGTTGGACCTCAGGAACTGCTGACTTGCTTGCTTTACTTAAGGACCTAGTGTCAGGCTCATGTCAGTGGAAAATACATGATTTATCAGGTTTATAAAAAAACATCAAACAATAAAACCAAAAAGAAGGCCAAAGTGCCAGGTTTAAGGAATCCGAAAGCCCGAAGGGAAGGGAAGGGAAGGGAAGGGAAGGGAAGGGAAGGGAAGGGAAGGGAAGGGAAGGGAAGGGAAGGGAAGGGAAAGGAAGGGAAAGGAAGGGAAAGGAAGGGAAAGGAAGGGAAAGGAAGGGAAGGAAGGGGAAGGGGAAGGGGAAGGGATGTGAAGGGAAGGGGGGGAAGGAAGGGAAGGGAAGGGAGGAAGGGAGGAAGGGAGGAAGGAAGGAAGGAAGGAAGGAAGGAAGGAAGGAAGGAAGGAAGAAAACCGATGTGAGGAAAGATTCTTTTCAATCAAACCTTCCCAGAACATGGCATCCAGCTTTTTATAAGGTATGAATAAAGACATCAATTATACAAGTTCTCATAGTCCTTCAACTATTTCTTTACACATCTTTCTTCCTCTAAACACCTACACATCCAAAGATAGAACTTACACTTCTGTCTTATATACTCAATATTCAATAGAATGCCTGACTCATACTGATACTTAATAAATTGATTCCTCAACCTTTCCTTGTACTCTTTTTTTCAATGACCACTCTCAAATAGTCTCCCAAAGACACCTGGATTCCAGTGGTCAGCACCCTTTGATCCCAAGACCTTTAGCTACTATACCTACACCCAGTGCATGTTAAGGGTTGGCTCTTCCCCACCTGGGAACTGTTTCCTCTATATTAACTGGCTACCGCTTACAATCAGTTGGCTAATGTTACAAACCATGTGGGATTTGTGTCCTGATAAATAATTTAAAAAGAAAAGAAAAAACCTCCTTTACTTTTAACTATAACTTTTTAAAGACAGTATGCGTCCTTACTATATTACTCATTGGTTGACATGGCTAAATTCAACTCTTTCTAACATGGTGTCCTATGTATAGTAGATACTTATAAGCACTTGCTGAACAAATATTTGCTTCATTAAAGAGACATCTTCTCCTAATATCATAGAAGGGAGTTATTGAATAAGTGTATCTTTGTATTATATTTACATAACAACAAGCACCTGCTGATTCCCACACAATTTTTTCCCAGTAAAAAAAATAAATAAATAAACAAGGGAACATAAGGGATAAATCATACTAAAATCCATAACCCCATGGCACAAAAACAGACACATAGACCAATGGAATAGAATAGAAACCCCAGAACTAGACCCACAAACGTATGGCCAACTCATCTTTGACAAAGCAGGAAAGAACATCCAATGGAAAAAAGACAGTCTCTTTAACAAATGGTGCTGGGAGAACTGGACAGCAACATGCAGAAGGTTGAAACTAGACCACTTTCTCACACCATTCACAAAAATAAACTCAAAATGGATAAAGGACCTGAATGTGAGACAGGAAACCATCAAAACCTTAGAGGAGAAAGCAGGAAAAGACCTCTCTGACCTCAGCCGTAGCAATCTCTTACTCGACACATCCCCAAAGGCAAGGGAATTAAAAGCAAAAGTGAATTACTGGGACCTTATGAAGATAAAAAGCTTCTGCACAGCAAAGGAAACAACCAACAAAACTAAAAGGCAACCAACGGAATGGGAAAAGATATTTGCAAATGACATATCTGACAAAGGGCTAGTATCCAAAATCTATAAAGAGCTCACCAAACTCCACACCCGAAAAGCAAATAACCCAGTGAAGAAATGGGCAGAAAACATGAATAGACACTTCTCTAAAGAAGACATCCAGATGGCCAACAGGCACATGAAAAGATGTTCAGCGTCGCTCCTTATCAGGGAAATACAAATCAAAACCACACTCAGATATCACCTCACGCCAGTCAGAGTGGCCAAAATGAACAAATCAGGAGACTATAGATGCTGGAGAGGATGTGGAGAAACGGGAACCCTCTTGCACTGTTGGTGGGAATGCAAATTGGTGCAGCCGCTCTGGAAAGCAGTGTGGAGGTTCCTCAGAAAATTGAAAATAGACCTACCCTATGACCCAGCAATAGCACTGCTAGGAATTTATCCAAGGGACACAGGAGTACTGATGCATAGGGGCACTTGTACCCCAATGTTCATAGCAGCACTCTCAACAATAGCCAAATTATGGAAAGAGCCTAAATGTCCATCAACTGATGAATGGATAAAGAAATTGTGGTTTATATACACAATGGAGTACTACGTGGCAATGAGAAAAAATGAAATATGGCCTTTTATAGCAACGTGGATGGAACTGGAGAGTGTGATGCTAAGTGAAATAAGCCATACAGAGAAAGACAGATACCATATGGTTTCACTCTTATGTGGATCCTAAGAAACTTAAGAGAAACCCATGGGGGAGGGGAACAAAAAAAAAAAAAAAAAAAAAGAGGTTAGAGTGGGAGAGAGCCAAAGCATAAGAGACTGTTGAGAACTGAGAACAAACTAAGGGTTGATGGGGGGTGGGAGGGAGGAGAGGGTGGGTGATGGGTACTGAGGAGGGCACCTTTTGGGATGAGCACTGGGTGTTGTATGGAAACCAATTTGACA
Source organism: Puma concolor (assembly GCF_028749965.1). Taxonomy (NCBI): domain Eukaryota; kingdom Metazoa; phylum Chordata; class Mammalia; order Carnivora; family Felidae; genus Puma; species Puma concolor. The sequence continues at coordinate 16,524,652 of NC_141675.1, forward strand.
ATAAATTTCATATATAAATAAAAATAAATAAATAAATAAATAAATAAATAATAAAAAAAATAAAATAAAATCCATAACCCCAGCATCAACAACCTCCAAAAACATGGATGTTTCTGAACCACAGTAAAAGAAATAAGAATTGCTCCTAATTGAAGGGCTTAAGTATAATTTTCCTTATATAATAGGACAAAAAAATGAAAGAAAAAAAAAGTCCCAACTTGACATGCAGTCTGTCAGGGATGCCTTCTTGAGTAAATAAGGTTTTAGAGTTTCTTTTTTAGAAGTGAAAATTTGGTGAAGATTTAGGAAGGTATTTCAAACACGGAGAAGATGAGAGAAGGGCATGAAGTCAAGACAGCAAGTCACACCAGCTGAACCACTGAAGAAGGTAATACACGCTAGACAGAACAGTGAGTAGAGAGAACAAAGGTGATGTCAGAGACAAGGAGGTTAAAGCATCATGAGGAATGCCTATAAAATGGAAACACTGGGTGAGATGATCTCTAATATTATCCATCATTCTACAACCATATGGACACTGATGCCAGCTTCTGCTCTGTGCTTGTCTTTATCAGGACAATGTATCCCCCCTTTTTTTGCTCCAGAAACACTTGCCACAAAGTCAAGCTATAATAGAGTAGAATATGATCACAACTTAAACAACAATCCTTTTGAAGTAAACCTCAAGTTCTCAGAGTGTAAGTTATTAGGAAACTACTACTAGAAACCCACAGTGAAAGCTTTAAGACCTAATTTTTAAAAGATACATGATTATAGTGAAAAAACCATAGGAATAACAAAAACCATCATTTTCTTCAAGACAGCTCATCTCTATGTAATGCAATGCTTTAAATGACCGTATGGTACCAAGTAAGAAGAAAGGAAAATGGAATCAACATGTATTGATTTGTAAGCTATTTTATACGATCAATGTCCAAATCATGACTGTCTTGTATTTTGCCCTTACTTGGTCGAAGATATGTCTGGAGGAAACTATGTGCCAGCCATTTCTTGGGATGTTTTATGAGAATATTTAATCTTCCAGAGAGAAATATTACCTGCACTAGTTTATAGCTAAAGAAAGGAAAACTGAAAAGAAATTTTAAAAGTTCTCAAAGTATGAGGCAGCCCCAGGATTTGAACTCTGACTGTTCTATTCCCAAACTCTCATGTCTAATACTAAGTCAGTACCTTCCATACTTTGAAATTTCACAAACCAGTAAAATTTCAAAAACATTCTGAGATCAATCTAAGATTATCAACTTTTTTTTCCAAGACATTAAGCTCGTGCGCGCGCACACACACACACACACACACACACACACCTGTTACCATCATCTCAACAATGAACATTTTGACACCGAAAGAGTGAATAAACTTAGCTTTGTAAACAACTTGCTATATATCCTTGCTTTTATTACACTGCCTCAAATAGGGAAATTCTAATCAGACGGTGAAAACGTCAACACGGCACTGAACTTCTGAGGACTTGCCCTTGGGAACTGCTGCATGTAGCCAGGGAGGCTCTTCATGGTAAAATGGCAACAAAGTGCCTCCACCTGGAATTGGATTGGATCCACTGCTGAAAAACTAAAAACTGCCAGGGCCTTCCAGCTACCCACATGGATCAAGATGTCCAGGAGATCATGTGGAAAAGGTAAATTTGTATGGAGGAGACAAGTATATAGATAACTTCAAACCAACACACATAGGTATCTGCGGCCACTTTCAAAAGCAGATACTGCTATTTGTTTGTCATTGTTCTCTATAAACTGTTACTCTGATAAAAGACATTTCTGTATTATAATTAAACCTTTCCTGAAGCTGGAGACAAATTAGGAACCTTTCTTGGAATTAGGTGTTTACATTAAACTATGCCAATTTTGCACAAATTGTGCACTAACTGAGGGGGCATACAATTTAGTAGAAAAGACAGACAGACAGATTTGGGTTCTCCACTTTGTTTTGACCCACTTACTCTGTGATTTCTAGCAAACCATTGAATGTTTCTTGGCCTCACTTCCTCACCAGTAAAAGGAGAGACTGAGAACATTGCTCTCCAAGCCTCCTTTCAGCTCCATTAAACTCTACTTGCCAACATCTGAGCTAATGGCTTATTTACAAAGAACTTACTTTATTCTTATTACTTTTATTTTTCTCCTTCCAATTATATTAACATTTCTCAGTACTGTAGAAAAATTGGAAAAGTAGACACAAAATATGAAGAAAAATACGTAACAATTCTACCACCCAGAAACAGCAATGTTAACAACACTGTTAATATTTTTCCAAGTACATTTTTACATGGCTTATAAAGTTTTGCACATAAAATTTTGCATCTGCTTTCTCTTGATATTATATTAAGACTTGTTCCCAGTGTAACCAAATATTTTTCAGCAGCATACTTTTTAAAATCTATGTTTTTGTTAATTTAAAAGTAATATGCTTATTATAGAATGCAAACTTGTAGAAAACATAAAGAACAAAATGTTAGATTTCCTAAGGGTTGATTCCTATTAATCCTTCCATGTAAGTATTCCAGGTACATATTATAAAATTTTTCCATGCTAATTTTTCCACATCAAGTAATGGCCATGCAGTACTTGATCACAGGAAATTACCAAAAGTATTTATGCAATCCCTTACTATTGTTGCATGCTTAGGTTTTTAGTCCAGTCTGATTTTTTTAAATTTTATTTTAGAGAGAGAGAGAAAACACAAGTGGGGGAGAGGAGCAGAGAGAGACAGAGAGAGAGCGAATCTTAAGCAGCCTCCATGCTCAGTGAGGAGCTTCTATGCCACGACCCTGGGATCATGATCTGAGCTGAAATCAGGAGTCGGACGCTCAACTGACTGAGCCACCCACCCCGGCGCCTCCAGTCTGATTTTTAAAAACCAGATGTTACTACTGCCCTTTTATCAATAATACTAGTTTTATTAATACACATTTTGACATTTCAAATTTAAAGCTGCTCGTTTGCTATAATAATTACAGTACATATAACTTAGTGCTCTGTCCCAGGCATCGTCCCATGTATTTTGTTCAATCCTCATGACAAATCTGATGTGATAAGTACTATTTTATCCCCATTTTATGATGGGCAAACTAAGGCTTGGAGAGGCCAATAACTTGCTTCAGCTCAGTAAGATTAGTAAGTAACAGAGCTGGGATTAAATCCTATCAGACATCAGAATCCAGGCTGTGAACCTGGAGACTATGTCAATTCCTCAGTATGCCATAAAGTGAATATTTACTTATTTGTTTACATACAGACTCACTTAGTCTTCTGAACAACCGAGGTCTTATTATCCCCATTTAACAGATTAGATAACCAAAGCTTAATGGAGTTATACAACAAAGCTAAGAAACTCAAGTTAGCAAGTGACAGAAACAGGAAGGAATCTAAGGTGAATGACTCAAAAGCCATGTTTTTTAACCATGGCACAGAGATTTTAATACACTTTATTTATTGGTTAAACTGATTGATTTAGTTTATTTATTCAATGTGTATGTAGCATAATTTTGAAGCCTTTCTTGTTTTTTTCTAATTTTTTTTGCTTTTCTTTCTATAGTACAGAAAAGGTACATGTCGTATTTTTTTAAGTTTATTTATTTATTTTTGAGAGTGCGTGGGTGCGCGTGCAAGTGAGTGGGGGAGGGGCAGAGAGAGAGGGGGAGAGAGAGTCCCAAGCAGGCATCACACTGTCAGTGCAGAGCCCAATGAGGGGCTCAGTCTTAACAACTGTGAGATCATGACCTGAGTTGAAATCAAGAGTTGGACACTTGACCAACCGACACCCAGGTGCCCCGCGTGTGACCTATTTTTAATTTTGTTAATGGTTACCTTTTTTCCAAAATATTCCATGGACCTACATTCTCCCAACTTCTCAGAATCAAAAGTAAAAGAGTATCTTTTCAATTTCTTCTTTTATAAGGCATGGGGTTACTCTGTTACCCACCCACCCCCAGCCATGGGCTCCTTTAGCAACTTCTCAATCTTTATTACCACAACCCAGTAATAAATTCCAATCTATATTTTTATGGCACTATTTATTAATTTGTAATTAAATGCATTACCTATTAATATATAAAATGTTAAGCTTATTAAACTAAATTGTTTCTGCACTACACATTTTTCAAAAAACTAATTTAACACAAGTATTCAGTTTTATAAGAAGATTCACAGTAATTATTTTTTAGTTGTGTCTTGCTAAGCTAGTTCCAGTGACACCATGGTCATCTTTTGCACAGCATCCACATTTGTGGGTGCCAAGCTTCATCATTTGAGCAGTCACGTGACAAACTCTAGCTCTAGGCCCATCTAGTTTTTATATCCTTGTAGATTCTCTCCTCCCTGGCTGGATGCTGACACTATTTTCCCCTGTCATTTAATTCGGTATTTATTATCTGGATAAGTTTGAATATGGATCTCTTTTCAACTATTTTTCCGGGATCATAATGGAATCTTTCTTGTGCCTAAACTAGCCTTTTTAGCTCATTTATTATAATTACATTGTTATTATTGTTCTTATATTCCTCTTGTAAACACAGATTATCCATTTGTTGAATCTTCCTTCTGTTTTCTGCTTGTATTATCATCTTTCTTATTATTACTGTCAAATTTATCTTTTATTTCTACATTCCAGGGGAGTGTGTCTTCATTGACTTTTCTATAATGCTAAATCATCACTTTTTTTTTTTTTTTGGCCTCCAAAGTAACTTTAGTTCTACTATTTAATTTTTAATGCACTTGCAATCCTTTTTAATATTATCCTTCTCCCTTTTAATTTAGTCTTCTTGTCTTTTCATCAGAGCCTCTTCTCCCTTTATAACTTTTGGCTACTATTCCACAGAGGCCATGCTTGCTTGCATCCTATTGAGAATATCTGTTCCTTCATAGTTTATTCTACCTCTAGAGCAGGTCAATTTTAGAGTTGTGATCTTCTTCAAAGACTTTACGAGTCTGTTCACTTCCCCTATTCTATGCAAATTTCCCACTAACTCCATGTTGGTTGTAGGTTCGACTGGGTTGGTGCTCTTTCTTCATCCTTGGCGAGAGAACACTGCTGGCCCCGGGGCCAGCTCTTTGATCACCGAAGTAGTCATCAAATGCCAGTCCAGTTGCAAGTTTCTTGCTACTACTTACCTGGAGCAGCACTCTCTGTCCTACTGAGACCATATTCCCTTTCTCACCATCTTGCTCATTCTCTAGTTTTCCTAATCAAGGAAGATAAATTACCATTTACAGAATGCACTGCCATGTGCTTTTACTTTTCTGCTACCTTTCACACTTTCTTCCTGGAGACCCTATCTCCCAGGGTGCCATTGGCCATTACCAGATACCCTGAACTTCTCTGACCTTAGTCTCTAAGACTGATTGTCTCTGATCTTTCAAACAAAGTTGATTAGGGAAGGGAAAGGGGAAAGAGTGATCTGGCTGCCTCAAAAATCAGCACCAAGTCAGCAGAGCACTGGCTCTGAAATTTTAGGTGCATCCCCCACCCAGAGCTTCTGACTCAGTAGATTGGAGATGAGGCTTGTAAATTTGCATTTCTATGAAGTTGCCAAGTAATGCTGATGCTGCTGGTCTAAGGACCATACACTGATATCCACTGCAGTTGTGGAATATATGCCCTTTTCTCTGATTAATAAGACCCCTCTAAGTCAAAGCAGACAGTGGGAGTGGAAAATGCCTTTTTTTTTTCCCCAGGTGGGCTCTATATCTTGAAGCCAAACTTGAGCAGGTTTTCTCTGATTGGAAGAAAATAAAAACTTCTAGTATTAACTCCTCTGTTGGTTTTGGCTTTCAGGGGAGGTTGTTACAGATATTTTAGTGAGAAAGGGTGTTTTAAGGGCTGCTAGCCAGATGCCATTTTAAACCAGAAGTTTGTAAACATCATTTTTTAAAACAACATAATATTCCTTCCAATGGATGTCCCATAATTGCTTCATTCATTCTCCTAATGTTGTGCTCTTAGGCTATTATCAATTTTTCAGTATTAGTAGGTACAGCCGCACTGAGCACCTTTATAAATGAAGTCATTTCTGAATTTTTATATTATTTCTCCTGATAAATTATGAAAAGAATAATTACATGACCCCTTTCATGGCTACAAATACAAATAGCCAAATTCTTTTCTCAAAAATGTATTGTAGCAATCAACATTAGGTATTCTCATGGGGGCAGGGGGAATCTACTATTTTGTGTTACTTTAATATATGAAAAAGAATAGTATCTCGTTATTGTTTTAGCTAGCTTTTCTTTTTTTTTTTTTTTTTTTTTTTTTTTGTCAAGGAATAGTTCTCCCCTTAACCTGCACACTCTACTTTTCCTCAAACCAGGCACACACCAAAACTACCATAACAGAAGGGGTCTTTGGTAATAAAATTCTGGTAGGAAGGAAGGCCAGAACCTCCTTCATCATAATAATATATAGAAGATGCATCGGCAGTAAGCTCATTTTGGCACATGAAGGTCTGTTTTATTCTCTATTCAATGAGTGGGTCATGCTGAAAGCCTGATCTTGCCTACACACCTGCAATCCACCCTCAGTATCCAAAAACCGATGACACTTCTGATGCAGAACTGGTTGTAAAATAATGACCCAAACTTTCACAACAGGCTAGACATAAGAAAAGGTAGACTCCTGGGACAGCAGATGTAGAAGGAGAGAAGAGGAGGGTGCCTGGATGGTTTAGTCAGTTAAGTGGCTGACTCTTGATTTTGGCTTAGGTCACGATCTCCCGGTTCATGGGATGGAGCCTCACATCAGGCTCTGAGTGGAGACTGCTTGGGATTCTCTCTCCCTCTCTCTCTCTCTGCCCCTCCCCTGCTCATGTGCTCTCTCTCTCTCAAAATAAATACATAAACATTTTTAAAAAATAAAAGTAGAAAAAAGGAGGGAAGAGGAAAAGGAAGCAATGAGATTTTAAAAGACCAAAAGCTGAGAGAAAAGGGGAAGAACCTAGAAAGAACCAGAAGTGGCAAGATCCTTAGCTGACTTTGAATAGGTGGACAGTAGAGTGCCCTTAAAGTAGGAAGCTCAGAGCCAGCATCCACCCTTTGGAGGACCCAAGGGTGAATGGCTTATAGGCTCTCTTTCCGAATTCCTTCCCAAAATACACAAACTACCACACTGGATACTGTAGAGCAGTGGTTCTGAGCATTGGCTATAATTAGAATCACTTAGGGAGGGAGTTAAAACAACAACAACAACAAAACTGATTCCAGGGACCACAATTGGGCATTAATCTTGTTTGGAAATTCCTCGGGTGATTTTAATGTAAAGCCACTAGTGATGAGAAGTTTGGGGAAAATCATTCAAATCCAAAGTCAAGAACTGATTATCCTTCTTATATGTTAAACTCCTTGACCAGTTAATGGGAAGTTCATTTGGGAATGAACTGTGCCGCCGCGCGCATTCCACAATAAAGACTGTAGTGCTAAGTTAGGAAGTAAAATTTAACATTTCTCCATAAGCCGTTCCTCAGTCATTCGGATGGTAGGTTCATAGCTATAAATCAGAGTAGCAGAGTAATGTCTACCTACTTTCTGAGTCTAGCAGCTCAGAGCTGATTGCTGACCATTTGTAAAGTGCCACGGAGCATGGCTTCTGGATGAGTTCTTAGTACAGTATTATTGTCTCTGTTGTTCTACCACATGCCAGAGTGTACATTTAATGGTGTGTAAACAGAACCACTGAAATGTAAATACTAACTTACAGGAGCAAAATTCCTTTTGTTTTCCTCCTCTGAACACTTAAACTAGCCTGTCTACAGTAATAGCAAAGCTTATGATGATGGATATGAGATTAGATACTGTACTCATAAAGCTCTTTTGCTATGTAAATTTTAAATAACTGAGGTTGTAAAGGACCTTTAAAAATGTCCTAGAGCTATCAAGGGACATACAAATAGGATATATAAATAACTTCTTCAAATCAGTAAGAAAAAAGAGAACCCAATAAAAAAAAATGTGCAAGTGACTTGAACATACACTTCACAGAAGTGGTTATCCACATAACATGTGAATGGATTCTCAACTTCATTAGTCAGCAGGGAAATGAAAATTCAAAACCCAGTAAGAATGCCTAAATTAAATATACAGAGAATATCAAGTGTTAGCAACTGGACTCTCATACACTGCTGGTGGGGGTGTAAATTGATACAATCACTTTGGAAAACAATTAGAGAGATGAACATACATACCCTCTGTGACCTAGTAATAGGCACCCCTGTGACATAGCAATATGTGATCACTATAACCCAACACTTTCACTCCTAAGAATTCCTCCAATAGAATTTTTTATTCAAACATGAACAAGAATGCTCATAACAGCACTATTCATAATAGCAAAAATCTGGCAATGACCCAGATATCCATCAAGAGTAGGACAGATGAATGTATTATGTATATTCATACAATGGAATACTGTCAACAACGATAAAGAACTACTTATGACTTACTCATAACAACATCAGTAAATCTTACAAATGGAATAATGAGTGAAAGAAGCCAGATACAAAATCATACATATGTATGACTTCAGTTCTATGAAGTTCAAAAACAGGCAAAAAGTATCTACAATATTAGAAGTCAGGATCCTTGCGTAACAGTTCAGGAATGGTGACTACAAAAGAGGGGAGGGAATTTCTGAGATACTACAATGTTCTTCTTGACATAGGAGTGGTTGTGTTAATGGACTCCTTTTGTAATAAATAAATTGTGAACAAATGATTAATATAGTTTATTCTAGACATACAAAAAGTTCTTTTAAAAGTAAAGTGAAGTTTAGGACAATGTTTTCCATAATTGTGAATTATAAAAATCTAATTTATATACAGTCAAGACAGCAGACAGAAGAATTCTAACACCACCACTTGCTAACGAGGTACCTATGGGAAAATTATTTTATCTCTCTTAGCCTCTACTCCTTCAAGCATATACATTAATTCTAACAACAGCTACAGGAAATAGAATTAAATGGCATACAAGTGAAAACGTCCACCATGGTGTATAACATACAACAGGAGCTCCATAAACATTTGTGAATTTCTACGTGTCATATTATTCCCATGTAGAATGAACAAAATAAATAAAACTGTAAGAAAGAGCCTTAATCTACTTTCCTACTCAACTCAACAAAGTTAAAGGATTCAAATCTATCTGACTGCAATTCTTTCAACTTTCATGCTTGGTCTTACGTTCCCTAGAAGATACTAGCTCTGATGAACTCTTTGTCCCACCCTTGCTGAAATTCATCCAACACTCTTACTAGAAAACTTAATTTGCCATTGCAATGTTGGGAACCCCAGGTGCCTCCAATGATCTCAAGGACCATAATGGAATTTTCTAAACAAGCCTACCTCACTTTATTCTTTAATATGTAACTAACTACATGTTCTAAGCATAATTAGAAATACATAGGTATAAGGTAAGGAGGTAATGTACGATACCATGAAACCAGGTAAACAATGAAAAATCTTAAGAATTATTTATTTAAATCAGGTGTTGGCAAACTTTTTCTGTAAAAGACCAGATAGCAAATGTTTCAGGCTTTTTGGCCGTGCTGTCTTTGTTGTAACTCTCAACTCTGCCATACTGAAAGCTGGGCCAAAAAATTACCTTTTTAAAGTTCAGAACAAGTTTTGGTTGTGAAGATTCTCACACAATACATAGCTGAACCGTCATAGAAGTGTTCTAATAAACCTTTATTTATAAAAACCTGCAATGGGTTACCTGTGGCCCACAGGTTCTAGTGTGCTGACCCCTGATTTAAAGATGAAGCCAAAGGTGATTTTTTCTTTTTTAATAATGCTCTATGTCTCAACTCTTTCAGGCTTGTTTTAAAACGGCCTGGAGAAATATCCAGTCAACTGAATTTAAACCAACTTGGGACTTGGACGGAGGGTCTTTCTTCCAGCCCTGAACTAATTAAGGACTGGTTTCTCTTTGACCTAACCTCGCGTCAGCTCCGCGAGGATGAGGCACCGTGTTTCCATTCATCTTCTAGCTTTATCACAGCTGTACCATTCCTGTCAGCAAAACTCCAGGGCTGTCAGCATTTTCATTATAATGCTAGCATCTCAGGAGGTTATAAATCTGCCTAAGATAGCCTGAGCTAAAACTTGGCATGACAGCTTCTAGACCAAGAATTTTCTCAAGGATGAGCAAGCTGGCTCAACAAAAAGTAAGTTCATACTGAAAGCTGGGCCAAAAAATTATCCTTTTAAAGTTCGGAACAAGTTTCAGTTGTGAAGATCCTCACATGATTCAATTTAACAAGCATTTATTGAGTTCCTACCATGGATAGCGTGTGTTATTTTATCTGCCCCACTGTACTTCTCTTGGGGATCTGCATCTCCCCCAATTCATGGCAGCTTCTAATGGAGCTGTCAATCAAGGAGGCTTGCCTTGCCTTCCCCCAGAGTAATTCACGTGACACAAGTGAGCCAATTATATGATCCCAACTCTCAAGGCACAGCATTGATCCAAGGACAGTTTGGATTGTTTCCTTTTTCAAAGCTGTTACAATTTCTTGGAACAAGAAAACCTCTCTCCTTCTTTGTTGTTATCAAGTGGCGCCATGAAGCTGCTGTGTGGGACGAGTGTGAGGGACCACTGGACATCCTGTTGGTGATACCCAGTAGGTGGTTGGATCCAGGATGCAGCTATGGATTTGGGAGTCATTAGTGTGCTTTAAAAAAACAGTATGAAGAGACCTCTGGGATCCTACAGTTCTCCGAAACACAGTTTAAGAGTACTAAGAACACTACTAGAAAGTAAAAAGTACAAATAACTCCTCAACAAAGATACTGTGCCCCTACTACATGGTTCATTCCAGGCTAGGTGCTAGGGCTACAAAGGTGAATGAGAATAATGTATGGTACTTATAAGGAGATACAAATTCAATGCACTTATCAGCTGTGGACTCCGAGTCCCATAAGATTTGGGTGATATGATATTCTGTCCCTATACTATGACCGATGAAAGCCCAAAGCCTTCCTGAAAGTTTCTGCGGAGGCGCCACTCTCTACACCTTCCTACTTCCACACAATTTGTTTCCACTGAGTAGCAGCCTAGATGAGGAACACATTTATGAACTCCAAGAGCATGTTATCATCCATTCACTTGGCTTGTATTTGTAGTATTTTGATTTACCTTGCATTTGTGACTATCATATTTTGCCAGCTACCCCAGGACTTTATTGTAAACAGAGACTCTATAATTATACCTCAGGCTGTACAATAGTGGTGCTATGTCTTTGTCGATGAAGCTTTATTCCACTCATTCTACCTATACCACCCTTGAGAGGCCTCTCTCTTTTTTTGTGTCCATAACAGGGCATTAGCCTGCCCAATCACTAGTTACCCAAGCCAACCCAAGAAAGCAGCCATAGGATTTTCTCCTGTGGCAGGACCAACAGAAAAGATAGATGAGATTGCGTCAACTCAGAAACATTTGTTGCATCAGTTAGGTTCACTCAACTGCTGTGACAAATCTAAACATGTTAACCGGTACCGACGAAATTGAAGTTTGGTTTTGGGCCACAAAACAGTCCAAGGGAGATGTTCCTGATTGAGTGTGATACCACACAGTGATTCAGGGGCCCAGGCTCCATCTATCTTGTGGCTCTAGAATACCTATGCCTCATCATCATCATCTACGTCCAGCTGGTATAAAGAAAAAGAGAGTAGGGAGGAGGCACACACATCTCCTTCAAAGCCCTGGCCCAGACCAGACCGTCGGACCATCACACAGTTTGTCCCATGGACACACAAACTACAAGGGCTAGGAAGTGTAATCCATTCAACACACCCTCCCAAAATCCAGTCTCCATGCAGGGAGACAATAGACATAGGTGGTCAACTAGCGGACTCCTACCACTCTTGGTTTATCTACTCTGGTTAAGATCACCCCAGTGGATAAAATCACAGGCAAGAGGCACCATACATTGCCTTTTATCCTCTTTTATCCATCACTCATCTCTTTCTCTTACAATCTCAAGTGTTCTTCTTCTGCAAGACCTCTCACACTCCTCCTAATTCCACCTTTTCTCTTGTAATGACATAAATATAAGAATTCAATAATATCTCCATTGTGACCACGGCTTTATTCTAAGCATTTTACGGACCAAGTCATGAATATCTAAATTATTCATTACATCTAATGGAACACAACATGCAAAATAATCCCAACCTTTCAAGGCCATGGCTCCAAACTCACATAAGGCAACTTTTCCAAAGACATCGTTTATCCTGACAAGTTCTCCCTTTTTCTGAATACAGCAAATTCCTTCCTGATCAGAATTGCATCTAGCACTACCGATGTCACTTTATTAACTGAATTGTCTTTCGTGATCCTAGTTATTCTAACCTGAAAAGATACAGGACACATATTTAGTCAACAAACATTTACTAAGAGCCTACTGTGTAGTTAGCAATGTGAAAGACAATGTGAAAGACACTGGAGATTGGAGGATGAAGAGAATACACTTGCAAGTCACCAAGGATTGACTGAGGGGTACGGAAGACAGGTTATAAACAAGTATTTATAGCCCGTTGAAAGAGCTCTGAACAGGTCTTCATAGGATAAGAAAAAAGGACGCACTCAACTCTGCTTGAAGATGTCAGGTTAGTATTATTCACCAGCTCTTACGGTGTCCCCAGTCTGTATTCAGTGCTATGATGGGCAGTGTGAAGGCTATGAAAGAAATAAAATGTTCCGTCCTTGTCCTTGAGGAGCATATCATCTCCATCCACAGAGCAATAATGTTCTCGGCAAGGCTGTATAGAGTGCTGCAACTCAGTGAAAAGGGATGTTAATGATGCTGAAGATGAGGTAAACTTCCTGGGGGAGGTTAAGTCTTCAGCTGGACCTTGAAATTTTGTTTTGATTACGATGGGAGTGACATACGAAACAACTGGCTTTCCAGGCAAAGGAAAGAAATGGAGTAAGAGAGGACAGGGGAAAATACAGCCAGTGTATACCCAAACAGGAAAGACATTAATCTTTCTGGAGTGAAAGGAATTTAGCAGACCAAAATGGAGGCGAGTGTGAGTGGCTTGCTGGAGTCAGCCTTATGAGCTCAGCAGGTAAGATTTAATGTATATACATTTTTAAATGAATTATTTCACACAACAACACACCTCACAGGGAAGCTTCTGTAATTCCAAATTGGGCTAAACTCGGATGTAAAACGTCGACATGAAGAGAAGACAGCCCTACCTCAGATGGCAGAGCAGCAGAAATAAGACACAAATAGTCAACCCTGTTCTGCTTTCCCTAGTAAAGGCAGATTATTTGCATAAGTGAACAAAAGACATTTTACACAACTTTGGGAACTATTTTTACCTTTCCTCCATAAACATTAATGAAAATCAGAATCCCAGAATCCTAAAAGGAATCTTGGGGGTCAGATTTATTAATTATTCTCTTGCACACTTAAAATGATTACCCATTAAAATGATTAAGATGATTAAAAATTACCCAAGATTTGTAATTTTATATTTGATTGGATGCTGGTGTATATTGTAAGCTTTGAGGTACATTGTTCATGTGCCCTGAGTAGTTATGTTTAAAGAAGCATTTTAAAATCAAATGTATTAAGTAAAACATGATATAATAAAAAATAAGAATAATTTAATGCATATAAATTAGGAGACTATTGAAGCTTTATGAGGATGGGGACTATTTGATAGAAGCAGAGACCCTCATGCCTACAGTGGCCTGATCCATAAACACTTGTGGATTTTTAACCCATGCACAATTTTCACTATCAAGAGTCAGGAAGTGGGCACCTGGGTGGCTCAGTCGGTTAAGCCTCTAACTCTTGATTTCAGTTCAGATCACGATCTCACGGTTTGTGAGAGAATCGAGCCCTGAGTCGGGCTCTGCGCTGACAGCACGAGCCTGGTTGGGATTCTCACTCTCTCTGCCTCTCCCCCGCTCAAAAGAGAGCATGTGTGCTCTCTCTCTCTCTCGCTGTCTTGCAAAGTAAATAAACATAAAAAAAAAAAAAAAAAAAAAGGAAGCATTGGTGCTGCCACATCATTCTGGATTGAGTGGTACAACTTTGATCCTCTGGGTTTATGAAGTCAGTATGTAGATGAAAATCAGTTGGAGACATCCTAAGAATACTGCAGGTAAAATTTCCCCAATTTCATAGCGCTGCTTTCTGAAATCTTTTTTTTTTTAATTTTTTTTTCAACGTTTTTTTATTTATTTTTGGGACAGAGAGAGACAGAGCATGAACAGGGGAGGGGCAGAGAGAGAGGGAGACACAGAATCGGAAACAGGCTCCAGGCTCCGAGCCATCAGCCCAGAGCCTGACGCGGGGCTCGAACTCACGGACCGCGAGATCGTGACCTGGCTGAAGTCAGACGCTTAACCGACTGCGCCACCCAGGCGCCCCCTGAAATCTTAATGAGGTTTTCATGTGGGAATCCACGGCAGTCCTTCTGAAATCACTATATATCATGCTTCCCCCTTACTGGTCTCATGTGAACAAGCTTGCTAACTTTTTTAAAGGAAATTTGAGATTTATTTTGTTTCAAAACTGTGTTATTTTCCTAAATTTTTTTTAATGTTATTTATTTTAGAGAGACAAAGCAGAGAGAGTGGCACAGAGAGACAGAGACATGGAATCCGAAGCAGGCTCCAGGTTCTGAGCTGGATGCAGCGCTCGAACCCATGAACTGTGAGATCGTGACCTGAGCCAAAATCGGATGTTCAACCGACTGAACCGACTGAACCAGTTGCCCGAAAGCTGTGTTATTTTTTATCTGAATCTGATCATCTTCTAGGTAGATGCAAATTGATTTCTCTGTCCTCTTTACCTTCTCCTGCTGGGTATGACCAGTTGACATCTCGAGTCAAATGAACTACTTTCACATTAGCTACGAGCCTTAAGACTAAACGATCTATTTACAAAAATTAGATTTTTCTTCTTTACATATAAAACTGGGGCCCAAAAACAAATCCCTGTGGGATGCTTTTCTTCCTTACTCTGACTGTTTAAGATAATTCAACTGAATTGCCTACAGGAGTAAACCAGATAACATGAGCAATGAAGGATCCCTCATATAGTAAAAACAACAAGGCAAACACAATGAGGAATGGCAAATAATAGAGTCTCAGTGATGGGAAGAAAATGAAGAATAATGAGGCCTGTGGCAAAATCAGTTGCCACGCCCCATCCCAACGGAGCAGCTGCTACAGAGTGCTGGCTTGTCATTTCCATGCACACAGCTACAGCATTTCCAGATTTTCTCATTTTTCAAAAGATGACATAATTCAGGTTTTTATGCGAAATCTCTCGGGTTTTGTGGGTTTTTTTCATTTTGGCAACCACATCAGAGACCCTACCGGTGCTGCCCACTGGCCATTTCTGACCCACATGACCATCTCCCACTTCCCTTTTCAAAAGCTGAAAAAGCAGGTCCTCACTTACCCCAGACTCCCTACTTTTAGGAATGGCCACGTGACCCAGTTCTTGCCTTTGAGATATAACGAAAAATTTTCTGGGGGCAACTCTAAAGACAAGTTTTCTAGGAAGGTATCGTTCTTTATCTGATAAAAGAAAAAAAAGGTATGAAGAGAAATCATTCACTGCCATGGCTGTTACCTAGCTTTTTTGCCCTTAGTTGAAATCACTTATGCGGTGCGATGCCTAGAGGTGTGGCAGCCATTTTATAAGCACAATGAGGAGAAGAGAACTACGGAAATGTCGGTCTAGAGCTCTGTGTTAGTCTGCTCAGGCTGCCGTAACAAATCACCATAGACTAGGTGATTTGACAGAAATTTCTCTCTCAGAGGTTGAGGAGCCCAAGGTCAAGATGCCAATAAGGTAGATTTCATTCTGAGGCCTCTTCTCTCAGCTTGCAGGTGGCTCTCATCTTGCTATGTGCTCACATGACCCCTACTTTGTGTACATGCCAGCGGAGACAGCAAGCTCGTTGGTATCATTTATTATAAGAGCACTAATCCCATCATAAGGGTCCCACCTTCATGACCTCATCTAACCCTAATTACCTCCAAAGGTCCCATCACCAAATAGCATCATACTGGGGGTTAGGGCTTCATCCTATGAAGTTTGAGAAAACACAAACATTCATTTCATAACAAGTTCTTAAGTTGACAAGCCACTGATAGAACTCTGGGAACATCCACCTCCATTCATTATGTTATACGAGATAATAAAAGGTTTATTATTTAAGCCACTATTAAGTAGGTAGTTGGTACACACAGCCAAAAAATATTCCTAATTGATATAATTTTTTTGTTAAATTCTGTATAATTTCCTTACAATATATTTTCCTAACAATAATTCAGAATTCCTATGTATTAACTGGGACTGTTAAAGATTCAAAGTCTGATATCCTAAATAAAGCTCCACTACTTAGGGTCAGTACTATCTGCTTAGAACTTTCTCAGTAATTGTGTTATGGGTGGTAATTATAAGCTGTTATAAGTGAGTTCCTTCATGCCAATTTCTCTGGGAAGATCTTTAATCTAGTTTGTGATGCTGATACAACTTTGAGGAAGAAAAGTACATCCCTGGGAAAATCTAATGAAAGACTTGGAATTTCTCCTGAGAAAAATGCACTTACACACTTTATACTGATGTCTGAGTATACTTGCATGAGTTTCACAGGCCCCCTGAATCATTCCATGGATGTCCAAATAAAGAACCAATGACTTCGAGGTTGATTTAGAAGAAGTACTAAATTCAGACCTGGAAAACCATGATTGGGAACTGACACAGAATCAGAAATGACCAGTTTGGGAATGAAGGATAGCCATCCTCTGTAACCAAATAACCCAACAGCTATTTGAGATGAACTCCATGCCACAGGCTACTTGCTCAGGATCCGGAAACAACAGCTCTTCCCTGAGAAGCTGTTATAAGTCTCTGGACACACATACGGCCTCCAAAAGG
Organism: Puma concolor; assembly: GCF_028749965.1. Classification (NCBI taxonomy): domain Eukaryota; kingdom Metazoa; phylum Chordata; class Mammalia; order Carnivora; family Felidae; genus Puma; species Puma concolor. The sequence goes on from NC_141675.1 coordinate 16,541,593, forward strand.
CAAACCTTACATTACTTCACCTTCTCCACCTAGATTGTAGTACACAGCACAACTAGACAGAAATAAGCCACCATGAGATGGCATTCCGCAAGGAGGTAGGAGGAGGGGTGCTCTTGCCTTTACCCAATCTGGACACAGACTCTTGACATATAATAATACCGGGCTATGTGATTATATGCCTCTATCCAGAAGGAGTCTTTAACACGGACTTCTAAGTAGCGTCTTAGTGTTGCCAATTTGCCAGAACTAGTTTTGATTCCCTAGGCCTAAAATGTACACTTCTAAGTTGATTTGTGTCTTAAATAAATAGCAAAAAATTTTACCGCAGCACTGGTACAAGCGAGACTCTGCTCAGTGAAGCCAAGGAATCTGATGGGCTAAGTTCCAGATTCATCTTGGCACGGCTGACCAGCCCAACAGTATGCAACTCTGTGAAAATCTGAACATTTTCCTTTTGAAAGCACATTATTCACAACAGTGTTTTTCTTTATCTAGCTTTTATCGCTCCTAAATCTCAAATATCTTTTCTAAGTGGGAATATCTTGCAGCCCTACTAAAAAATGAGAAAGCTGGCCATCTTAAATTTTAAAATATTAGTTTACATTAGTACTAACATTTCCTGAAGGAAAAACATTTAAAGGCAGACATGTCTTCTATAATCTGGAGACTACTTCTGCTTGAGTTTACCAAATTCTACCCTGAGTATTTTGAGTTTGGCTAACAATGAAAAATTTGCCTTTTTTGGATAAAGCCAGTAAAATCTGGACGTTGTTACCTAATGAAGAAAAAGGAGCCTTGGTTATGGCATTATTTTCTGTGGAGAGAAAATAATCTGCCAAGTGAAAAAAGAAATTTCAGGAAAGAAATTACTACAGCAAGTCTGTTTGCATTGTTTTTAGACTCTAGTGCTAAAGACCTTTTGGTGTCATGTATGGGCCAATAAGCACAGGATTAAACGTTGAGTGAATAAGAACTAAACTATGCATTTTCATCTTTTACTTGTGCCTTTTGGTTGTTTGCAAGCAAATGATGACTTTTTAAAAAAATAATTCATTAGGGGCACCTGGGTGGCTCAGTCGGTTAAGCACCCGACTTTGGCTCAGGCCATGATCTCGCAGTTTGTGGGTTCGAGCCCAACATCGGGCTCTGTGCTCACAGCTCAGAGCCTGGAGCCTGCTTCAGATTCTGCCTTTCTCTCTCTCTCTCTGCCCCTCCCCCCCCTCGTGCACCAGCTCTCTCTCTCAAAAAATGAATAAACATAAAAAAAATAATAACTCGGGGCGCCTGGGTGGCGCAGTCGGTTAAGCGTCCGACTTCAGCCAGGTCACGATCTCGCGGTCCGGGAGTTCGAGCCCCGCGTCGGGCTCTGGGCTGATGGCTCAGAGCCTGGAGCCTGTTTCCGATTCTGTGTCTCCCTCTCTCTCTGCCCCTCCCCCGTTCATGCTCTGTCTCTCTCTGTCCCAAAAATAAATAAACGTTGAAAAAAAAAATTAAAAAAAAAAAAAATAATAATAATAACTCATTAAAGCCATACAAGTTAATGTGATGTATAAGATAAACATAGAATGTTTCCAATAAACTTCACCTCTACCTTGGCCATCCCACAGCAGTGCCTTATGTCTAGTTTGGTCCTCATCTGATATGTCCTATGTGCTCATCTTTCACAATATCCCAGGACACACGGAAGTCCTAAAAAAGGAGAGTGGAAGCTTCAATTCTGAGACCTCCTCAGCAGACTGAAATAGTAGTTGTTGACATTCTGAGATTTTTACTATGAAAGTCACTAAAGAACATGAATCCTCAAAGATGTCAATGGGATCACGTAAAGACAACATCAGAAAAAACATCCTTACACACTGGATGTTTGCCCTCTATTCACATCCCTGCTTGCTAATTGCTGTTATGCTTGCTTGTCATTATCCATCTAGAATCTAAACAACCAATTTAACATAATGTGTGTTTGTGGGTTTATAAAACCCCAAATCAGTTAGCTCTGGTGCACAACAAACCATCCCAAAACGTACCAGTTTAGAATAACCCTTTATTATGACTCATGAGTCTACAGTCACTTAAATGGTTCTACCAATCGAGAGCAGGCTTGATTGTCTTGGCTAAGCTCTTTCATATCTGAAGTTTTGCCTGGGAAACTGAAATGACTCCACTCTAGTCCACATAGGATCTCATCCTCCACCTGGCTGTCCAGGCCTGTTCCCATAACGAATGACACTGTTCCAAAAGGAAGAGTGGAGAGGCACATAAGGTGTCTTGAGACCAGGCTCTTAATTCACACACAATCACCTGATGGATTCATTCCATTTGTCAAAGAAAGTCACAAGCCCCGCCAAGGATTGCCCGCATGGGAGAAGATACAAAATCTCCCATTGCAAATGTAAGGGATATAGGGAGAGGTGAAGAGTGAGAGCTATTTTTGCCACAGAAACAGGATAAACCTCCCAAGCAAAAAAATGTTTCTTTGTAAGGGGTTTAATTTGAAATAAGGAGAACTCTTTGTAACACCAATGGGTCTTCACAAATCTAAGCACATTACCAGGTAAGGCCCGGCTTCCAGTTTGTGCAGACCCCCAGCTTATTCCTCAGTTCTGTTGCCACACACTCCCACTCCCATCAAACGATCTTTCAGTTCCCACCCAGGAAGGAGAGTTCGGAGGACAATGTTTGTTGAAAAGTAATTTAGGCAGCCTCTGGCCCGGAATGCATCCACTGAACTGGAAGATTCAGGAGCTACAAAAATAAAACACTTGATGGACAAATAAATGCTTGGCTCTTTCTAAAGGAGGGGGCTGGAGAGCACAGGAACTGGCAGGAAAGGTCAGTACAAGAACAAACATACCACACAGCGCTCGCCAAGGTACCACAAACTCCCGGGGAGGCTCAAAGCCCTCGGGGGCAAAAGGAGGAGGAGAGGGAAAGCTCTTAACAGAAGGAAGCCGAATACCCATAAAAGCCAAAGACAGAGAAAATGAAAACAACACAGAGGCAATAGAAATCTGGAGGACCCAAAATAAAATGAGTTCAGTTTCAACAAAGTTCAAAAATACTAGTCTTTCTGGAAAATGAATCACTGGCATGCATGCCAATTTCACTGATGGCATGTCTTTAATATTTGTATATACAGCACCAAATAGAAATAGCTCCTTGATATTTAAAGAGTTTATTCCCAAGCCGTGGATTATCTGGTCCTCTGTTTCTCCTCCTTCTATTTCCTTTAGCCTAGGTAGTTTGGCAGGTAAATAGAGATTTACAGAACACACTAATAGAAGAAAATAGCAGAGGATAATAAAAATTAAGACTACTATGTAACAGAAACTTTATAAATGTTAAATGTTAGCATCCTAACAACCCAGAGAGGAAAGTATCATTACATCCCTTGAAGAAAGTCAAAACTTGAGGGGCGCCTGGGCGGGTCAGTCGGTTAAAGCATCCAACTTCGACTCAGGTCATAATCTCATGGCTTGTGGGTTCGAGCCCCACATCAGGCTCTGTGCTGACAGCTCAGAGCCAGGAGCCTGCTTCAGATTCTGTGCCTCCGTCTCTCTCCGCCCCTTCCCCACTCTCTCTTTCCCTCTCTCTCTCTCTCTCTCTGTCTCTCATAAATAAGTAAACATGAAAAACAAATTAAAAAAAAAAAAAAGAAAGTAAAAACTTGGGACACCTGCATGGCTCAGTCACATAGGGGTCTGACTCTTGATTTTCACTCAGGTTATGATCCAGGTTGGTGATCCCATGCTGAGCATGGAGCCTGCTTGGGAGTCTCTCTCCCCTCTCTCTCTCTGCCCCTCCCCCCTCAAAATAAATATAAGAAGGAAGGAAGGAAGGAAGGAAGGAAAGGGAAAGAGAAAGAAAGAAAGAAAGAAAGAAAGAAAGAAAGAAAGAAAGAAAGAAAGAAAGAAAGAAAGAAAGAAAGGAAGGGAGAGAGAAAGAAAAAGAAAGAATCAAAACTTTAGGATTAGAACAGTAAACTAACTTTCACAAGGTCTCACTTCTTACATGCTCAGGATTCAAACCCACTTGTGCCTGACTTCAAAGCCCAGTGCTTTAACATGGTTCCTTAGAACTCTGAGACCAATTAAAGGCCTCCATTTGACTGTTGGGCACCCAGACCACTGTGACTGGTTGAGCTGCCAGTATTAATCCGTGTCCTGGGTTAGTGACGGACCCTGGGCTTGAGACAGTTCTGCCACTTTCTGGTCCAGGGCCCGTGCTCCCACCACATTCCTAAGGGGACAAAATCCAGTTAATGTCTTCACTCATTTGCAAATTGTTTATTGAGCAGCTGCAGGGGAGCACAGCGTGAACAACACACTGAGTTCCCAGCAGTTGCAAGATGAACACTGGATTGTAAGGAACCCTGAAACACAGAGCAGAGAACAGCGTGGGGATTCAATTACCCATTATTCCTACTTTTTCCTCCTTACTTGTTCCTTTGATGTGTGTTCGTCCTTCTCTTAGTCACCCCGCTCCACAGCACTTTATCACAGCAGTACTTTAGCCAGTAGTATTTTAACGACTCAAGAAGAACTGATTGGGCTCCTGCTCCCCACATTTGGGACCTTTTTCTGTAATTAAAGGATTGAAAAACACTGAAGACGACAGCTCTGAAACTTCAGAAGTCCTAAATACCTTGACTATCTTCACAGCAGTCTCTTAATCCCTCCAGTATGGTGGTAAAACCCACTGCCAAGAATCTTCTCCATAGGGTGCTTACAGAAATATCTCCTTTTGCAGCAGTTTGATGTCTTTTTTTTTTTTTCATTAGCACTATGCTAAAATGTCTAGAGGAAGTTAGCCAGCCTAGGGTAATATCTCAGAAAGCGAAGCTTGAGACAAGGGCTGGGGTGCAGATGGTTTTATAGGAGTCAGCCCCAGAAAGCAGAGGTGAGGGAGAGGCAGATGCAATCCAGGAGAGCAAGCAAAGACAATAAAATTGTATGTTAATGTGCTGGTTACCTCTGTGGACAAGTACAGCTCACTCCTGCTAAGGAGCCTCAGACTTGTCTCACCAGACGACAAGCCTAGAATAGTCGCACTGCCTTCCATTAGCCTTTGAGGCAAGACTGCTCCACAGTGCATTAACTTCCCCGCACTTCCAAGGCCTGTCTCTGGGTGCCTGATCATCCGTCTGTGGCTCCAGAAAGGCCCTCTAAGGCAGCAAAGTAGAAAGATGCCACTTCCCACACTTGATGAGGGATTCTGGTCACTTGCATGGATCTGTCCATCTCAGTGGCACTAAAATCGGAAGGCCCGACAGGATGCAGTACATTGCATCATCAGCATCTACCAGAAGTAACATTACTCGTTTTGAAATAGAAGTAATTAGAGATTCTGTTTGGTACCTTGTAATTTACAAAGTGCCCTTCACATACATAGTTGCATTTAGTTCCCATAGTAGACATACTATGAGATTGACCTTATTATTATCACATTTCCTCATAAAGCTCTGAGGATCAGAAAATTTGACAATGGTAAGAATACCCCTTCTTACTGAGAGTTCTAGTCTGCTCCCTCCAGTCAGAATTGACTTAATGAGAACATCTTCATTGGAATGGTCAGTGTACTCTAAACCCCTGACTTGGAAATGCTAAGCAAAATTTTTAATTATCAAATGATTTCACAACCATGAACACCTGGCCTAATAATACTGCAGTGGACAGATGTCAACAACTTATAACTTTCTCATCCTCTGATACATAAATCAGAACTACAGAGGCCAAGAAATAATTAACAGGTTCCAATTTATCTTAAAATAGCCACCAATATAACTCATATGGCAATTCCAGCAATATGAATGTTCATCCCTCATGCCAAAAAATCCTCCATAGAAATCTGTTACTGAAAACATTATGTGGCCACATTCCCATCTGCAGAGATGCTTGCTTTTCTCTGTTCCGTGCCAGAGTACTTAATCCAGTCATCATAATAAATTGCTTTTTTCCCTGCCCTCTTTATACAATTATTAGCGTATGTATCTGAAAAATTCTTGAGGTCTTAAGAATAGAGGAAGCTCTACCAGAAACGTTAATAGAATCACTCCCACGTTTCACTCCTCTAATCTTTGCTTTATCAAAAAGTTAGGCAGCTAAGTATATTTTTTATGAAATGTCACCGTGCATTTAAAACGAGCTCAAATTATGTTTATTTTCATCCTTTAACCTGTCTGTGTCCCAGTCTTACTCAGCAAATTCTGTATTTGTTAATAAAAACAACCATAACTTTATTTGCTTTGTCTACTGGCAGAGAAACACATATACTATCATATCATATGGTTATTATATGACACTATGACACATATAGTCGTCGCAAATAGAGCAGATGAACTAACCTATAGAATGTAAATTTACTGCCAAGAACAGTAAAATCAAAATAAAATTGCTGAAAGAAAGGAGAAAACATATGGTTTGTAGGTCTGCCTACTTGTCATAAAATGGAAAGATACAATTAATTATTCCAGTTCTTCTTAATACTAAAATCTATTTATTACCTACCATTCCTAACTATTCCAGTCAAATGGTATGATGGTGTAAGATTCCCACCAAAGGAAAACTATATCTACGCCACAGTTTTCCATTCTTCCTTATGATTATTATTTCCTATTGCTCTCTTTTGATGTATTTTGCAAACCACATCAGGGCCAGAGAGCCTCCTACCAACTTCCCTTCAGTGTTTATAGAAGGGTTTACCGTGTCTCTTTCTTCATCCTTTGATATCAGAAAGGTTCAGTCTACAAAACCAGAAGGATTAAAGGGCCGTTTATCAAGAAATTATTAATAGCAAAATTCTGGGTAAAGTCAACACACCACGTTTGACAGATTTGGACATGCTTCTAATATATTTGCTCAACTTCAGAGAAATGTTCCACCCAAGCAACCAAGAAAATAACTCATTAAATGTTCAAAAGGCTAACTGGTTTTTATTTTAGGCTAAGCTAATGAAAAACAGTTGTTTTCCCACGATATGTATGAAAACTTCAAGCATCACTTGCAGAAGGCAGATCTGGATCTCCTGGCCAACCTCAAACCCTCTGGGAGAAAGAAGCTCACATCAATTATTTTTCACAACCAAAATGCGAAACAGAAGTAATTTCCTAATCATGACAAAAGCAGGGATCTGAAAGTGCCCCCGAGAATGCACGGCAATGGGGGCACCATAGTGTACCCTTCATGTCATTATTAGATGTCCTTCTTGAAATCATCTATTCCAGTTGGAAATATACTTTGTGCTTTCGTATTTCGAACACTTTACAAGAAGTAACATTTTCTATAAAGGGAAAACATATAGAGCTCTGTTAATCGAGTTAAAAAATATCCCCACCCAGTATTTCTTTAGCTACTACACCTCAGTAACAGATCACCCTTTATCTCTATTTGCATTCACTTATGCAAATATGAGCACCTACTCTGTGCCAGGTACTCTATGATACACCGGGGATAAGAAAATGAAGAAGAGGTAGTTTCTGTACTGGTGGTGGCGGGGAGGTGGGATCACCTTCCAACAGTGGAAAATGTAACCAGATTAAGATGACAGAGCAAGCAAAACACGTTCTACTGAAACTATACAGACTAGACACGATGTGAGACCAAAGGAGGCAATGGTTCAGCCTCTGCCCAAGAGATTCAGGTTCACATGGGAGGTGACTTTCGTTCTTACTCTTAAATGAAAGTATTCATCAGGGTAAGGATGATGGAGTGGGGGCAAGGTGTGACTTAAGGCATGTGTGCAAAGCTAGAGTGAAGCATGTCGTCCAGAAAAGTAGGAGATCTGGCTGCAAAGATGCTGGTAGCAGATGATGGGGAAAGTTTTATGCTATACTATGTAGGTCAGGATATAGAAGATCAGAACTTCTCAGATTATTAATAAATTTCCTGATAACACAGAACCAATATATTTCCCTCAGGATTGAAAGCTGAAGATTAAAGCAACTTCCAGCTTGGGCCAAAATTATTTGAAATTCATATGTTTCAACTTTAAAATTCATGCGAATTTATGCCCTGGTCTATAAGATATCCATGTTTATTTGAACATTTTTAATGTTTTAATTTCCATTGAGAAACTAACGCTCCAGGAGGTGGCAGAGGAGAGGAGCTGGGTTTCTCCTACTCATCCTGGAACTCTGCACACCAACAGCCAGTAAGTATTTATCGAGCCCCTACTACGTGCCAGGCACTATTTGGACTGGCACACCACCACGTACTCCTGTCGAGAAGCTCTGGGGGGCAAATGGGCAACCATTTAAAGGATTAAAGATGGTGTAACAGGTTGGGTTCTCTGGAAGCAGGTACTGACCATAAGGGGTGTAAGATGTTTATGAAGGATCAAGACACATGAAGGGAAGAAAGAGAGATGAAGCATGAACGGGTAAAGAGCAAAGCAGAACTAAGATGCAGGCCTAACCATGCCTTGGCCAACCCAGTAGGAAGCTCAGGAACAAGCACGGCTCTTCAGAATTGGCCAGCTTCCAACAGAAATAGCCAGGCCTTTATCTCTCCATCACTCAGCCCTGGGTGTAGCCCTCCAGGGAAGGGATCCAGGTGAGTCAAGGTCAGGGGAAGTCTGCAGCTGAGGCAGCACCTGAAGGAGCTGAAAGCTGATGCTACCTACGGACCACACTCTGCTGCAGAGAATCAAGGAAGATTCTTGATGTGGCATGTCTCCACATCTACCAGGGTGGGGAAGTGGTGTGAGAAGATTTGCTTTAGAAAGATTAGTCTAGGAACCGTAGGAAAGGAGACACTTCTGCAATAGTATAACTGAGAGCAGATAAGATTTGCTATTCCTTCCTTCTCCTTGGTTTAACTTTTTAAATCGGGGGAAACTGGGCAGAGGAGCATGCTGGTGGAATGGAGACATGATGTGACAACGTTGCTTTCAAAGTTTTTCTCCTGAATGCTCACACACCCCTTATTAAATGGCACTTATGCCATTTTCTATGGTTCATCTGGCACCATCGCATGAACCATCTCATTTGTTTGATACTCATAGCAAATCTACAAAAGTAGATTATAACAGAAATAAGGCAGATTACATTGGCTTGCTGCTCCCAGCTGCATAATACAGGACCCCAGAGAGCCATCCAGTCCTTCCATAAAGAATCTTCACCCAAATCCAACAAGGGGGTGGGGGTGTATAACTGCACCATAGAGTATTATTGGAGCTATTTAGCACACACAACAGAGATCTGTGCCTATCGCAGTGTTATATGTTTAACTATTGTATTAGTCAGGATTCTCCAGAGAAACAGAACCAATACAATGTGTATACAGAAAGAAAATGAGAGATTTATTTTAAGGAACTGGCTCATGCAATTGTGGAGGCTGGCAAGTTCAGAATCTGCAGGGTAGGCGGCAGGCCAGAGACCCAGGGGAAAACTGCACTTCAAGTTCAAAGGCAGTCTGCTAATAGATTATCCACTTCATCAGGGCCAGTCAGTCTTTGCCTTAAGACCATCAACTGACTGAATGGGACCCACTCATACTGTGGAAAGTAACCTGCTTCACTCAATGTTTACTGTCTTAAATATTAATCCTGTGTTGAAAAAAAACTTCACAGAGATATCTAGAATAATGTTTGAGCAAATATCTGGGGATACTGTGGCCTAGCCACGTTGACACATAAAATTATCCATCACTACTATTAAGATAATAAAGATACTACACCAAAATAGTCCAATTAGTACTATGCACATTGATTTTCATATGATAGAAAGTAATATAGAAGTCACCATGTTGTTTTCATACAAAGTTTCCTTTTGTTTTGTTTTTTGTTATGCGGTCGTTTTAGCCTTCTGTATCTGTTAAGAGCTCTTGAATGCAAGCAACAGAAACTGACTCTGTTGTCTTAATCAAAGGCAATTTATTGGAAGGACATAAAGACTTGACAGAATCAACAAAAACTTGGGAGACCAAGCCTATAAAATGGAAAGGAACCAAGGTAACCGCAGAGGCTAGACAGCCAGGAGACCACACTACTATAAGACAGTGCAACTACTCACCCCTAGATGTCACTGCCCCCCACCCCTGGGCCATGTCAATATTCATGATATTGGTGCCATTATCTTTGTGCTGTTCAACGAAGATTTAAAGTCACCAGGAGACATTAGATTGTCCAAGTCTGAGTCACATGCCCACTCTTTAGCCTCTTCTCCAGGCACAGAGAATACTGGAAATTTTGGGCTTCCATAATGTAAGATAACACCCCACATTCAACAAGATGGACAGCATGATGGATTCCCACAAAATGAAAAGAATGTTCAGATAGTTGTAACCAAAGAGTAATGAATAAATATGAAAAGGCAGGCATCAGGTTTACTTACTCTATTCTCAATTTGTAATGCATCCTTTTTTCTATTCCCAAAAAATTCTGAGAAGAACATGGAGACTCCAAAGGGATTCCAATCAGGTGGCTGTGAGCCAGAGTGTCTAGCTCTCACATCTGTTCCTTTATCCCTATCCTGAATGTTGACAGTGGTGAGGCCAGAAAATCCATCCAGGGTATGAGCAGGGTTTGGGCAGGAGCCCTAAAGGAATTAATTTATGGCCAAACACAACTGGTCTGCAGCTGATCTCACAAGGAATTCAGGAGGTATGCAACATAGCTCTCGATACACAAGTTGGTTTCCAAGAGACATCATTATTTAATATATATTTATTAAACATCTACTGTAGGCCAGGCGACGTTCTAGATGCTGGAAATAAACAAGTGAAGACAAAAAAAGATAAGATCTTTTCATGCTACTGAAATTTACATTCTAATGGAGGAAGTCAAAGAAGAAACAAACAAACAAGCAACTGTTCCAGATGATGCTAAGGGTCATACAAAAAGCAAAGCAGGAAGAGGTGACAGAAAGTGAAAGGAAGTGCTATTTAAATAGGGCTTAAGGAGGGGGGGCGGGGGATGGGGGATGGGCATTGAGGAGAGCACTTGTTGGGATGAGCACTGAGTGTTGTATGTAAGTGACAAATCACCGGAATCTATCCCCAGAACCAAGAGCACACTGTATACACTGTATGTTAGCCAACTTGACAGTAAATTATATTTAAAAAATAAATAAATAAGTAAATAAATAAACAGGGCAGTAGATATGAGCTCTCCAAGCAGGTGACATATGAGTAAACAACTGAATAAGTAACAGCATGAGATGTATAACTGGAGGAAGAATATCCCAGATAGCAGATATGCCTAGTGCACAGACCCAGAGTTGAAAATGTTCTTGATATATTTAATTAATAGCAAGTAGGTTTGTATGACTGGATTATAAGGAAGTATAAGGAAATAGCAGATGAGGTTAGAGAAGCAGCAGGGTCTAGATCATGTTAGGACCTTGTTAAGTTTTGTTAAGAGGCTAAGAAGTTTGGGTTTTATTCTAAAATGGGAATTTATTTAAATATCTTTATCAGAGAAGTGGTGGCATATAACATATTTTTAAAGGGTTACTTTGGCTACAATGTTGAGAAGACAATTCTAGGGAGAGGACAAAAACAGACCATCTAATTACACTGGTCCGGTGAGAAATTATGGGGTTTGCACTAGGCTCTTACAGTAGAAGTACGTGGTCAGGCTATGTAAATGTTTGGAACATGGAACCAACAAGATTTTCTGTTAGGAGGTGCAACATAAAACAAAGAGAAAAGGCAATGATGACTTCAAGGTTTTTGGCCTGAGCAACAGTAATGATAGAGTTGCTACCAATTGAGATGGGGAAAACTGGAAGGTAAGAGTTAGACAAAGAATTTTAGTTTGGGACACGTTAAAGGTGGGATTTCTGTTAGACTTCCAAATGGAAATGTTAAAGTCATAAAGATGAAAAGGATCCAGGAAAGAGAATGGAGACTGAATAGCTGGAGAGGCGGGTGGAGAACCAAGAGACTGTGGTGTGCTACTGAATGCCAAAAGATGGAAAAGTTTCAAGGGCGAGCAAATGAGAAACTTTGTCAGTACGATGAGGACTACATCCAGTAAGATGAGGACCACCAGATTTGGATTTAACAACATGGAAGTCGTTGGTAACCTTGACCACCCAGTTTCAGAGGACAGAAGGCTTATTGCACTAGATTCTACTGAAAGTGGAAAAGGCAATAGACAAGTTTACTCCCAAGGAGAGCAGGGAAATGGAACAACAGCTAAAGGAGTAAGTGAAGTTGAACATAATTGGTTGGTTAATTTGCTGGTGGAAGTATGTGAATGTTCTCTTCCAACTGCTTCTAGTTTCTCAGCAAAATAAGCAAGGTCTTAGTGGGAGGCAGGGCAGGGAGAGGAGAGGTTGAAATCTGAGGAGAGAAGAGAAGGTATGTAACAATAATTTGCCTAATATCCATTTTCTCTTTCTTCCTTAGTAAGAGAACTATTTTTAGGTGGGCCCTTGGTTACCTAGAAGAAAGACTGTATTTTCCAAACTCCCCTGCAGTTAAGTGTGAACAGTCTACTAAATTGTGGCAAGAGAGAAGTATGCAAAAATGCTATGAGACTACCAGAATAGTGCTTCTGTTCAGAGGGGCCTCATTTGTTTCTCCCCTTCCTCCTTTCTACTTCTTGTAACTCAGATGTGATTGACATTTCAGCAGCCATCTATCTTACCTCGGGGATAGAAGTTGAGTGCAAAGCATGGCAGGGCAGAGACATGGAAGTTTCTTGGGTCTCTCATGACTTTGTGTGACTGCTAAAGAAGCCAAGAACTACCTTTTTGTGTTTTATATTAGAAGATCCATCAGTGGGTTTCTGTTATGTGCCGCTGAATCTAATTCCAACAATATATGGGAGTATGAGAATGCTGAAAGGGGCAATGCCATGGATGTGCCAAGCCAACTAGAGCTATGTGGTTATATATTTAGAGTGATCTTAGTCATCATGGTTATATTTTTCTCTGTTGCTTGAGTGCAGAGAAAAGAGATTTATCAGAGTTGGAGTTTTGCCAAACATACTGAAGAGAGACAAAAGTGTCAAGAATGCAGGCAGCAGAGTGATTATCATGATGGAGACTGGGATCTAAATGAAGAAACAAAGAAAGTGAAGACATGGCAGAGCTGAGGGACAGTGAAAATATATTAACATTCTTGGATTAAAGGTCCTAATGGGGTTGAAGAATTGATATGAGTATGAGATGCTTGAAATTGAGATGGTAAAGGCATGCAGGTATACTTGGTATTAGCATTTAAGGCATGCCCATGGGACTGGGTGACTGAGATGGAGTATGAGACAAGATCAAAGCAGCTGACATCAAAGTCATGTTGAATCCCACGCACTGGACCTAGACCCAGACCAGGCTGCCTTTACAGATAGACATCTAACTTAGTCACATGAAAATTTTGCTGAGCTTTCTAAATTTGTTTTTGAAAAATTGTTGATTTGGTACCTCATTACTATCACAATCGAATCAGAAACATCCCATTTGTGCTTACAGTGCCTATCTTTTGAATACGAACTGATTGTCAGGTTATTACGATCAATCACTATTACAGAGTTCACTGTGAAGAGGGTAAGGGTAAATATCAACAGCCCTGTTTTTTTTTAATTAACAACCTGAGACAGAGAATGAATAACTTGGGGAAGAACACACATACAAAGAGCAGGTACTGTCAGTGGCTTTCTAAGTGGATAAGTCTAGCTTTCTTGGGGGATAAGTACCCTCATCAGAGTAACTTAGGAAACAGGAACCTTCTTTCCCTACTAACTTTGTGACACAGAGTGAAATTCTACCCTCCATTCCAATGGGAATTACACTACTCCAAAAAAAAAAGATATGAAGAGAAGCTTCCCTGCTGTTAGATTGGGGCAGACTCTAATCCTTTTAAGCACTTAAGAAAACCCAGACGTATTTCTCTGACCTTGAAATCAGACTGAAATCTGAAGTTTTGTTGTTGTTGTTGTTGCTCCGATTGTACTTTTTATGGGCCCCCAATGTAGCAAACATTAAAGTGAGCGTGGTTTGCTTAAGGCAAGAGTGGGAGCCTGGGGCCCTGCATACTTGGGTTTTCCACTTATCCATGTTGGGGACAGGAGAGGGTTATTTTCTTATGCCAGGGTCCCTGGCAAGATTTGAAAATTAAACTGACAAAGAGAGATGAATAGGAGAAAATTTTTTTAATATAAATTTTTTTTAATATAAGATTTACTTGACATGGGACACTTCATAAGGAAATTAAGACCTGAAGAAACAATAACCAGAGTATTTTTATGTTGGGTTTGATGATGAGTGGACAGCCAGAGAGGAAGATGATAGATCAAGGGGTATGAGGTAACTGTTTAAACTGGGGGAAACTCGGGGTGCCTAGGTGGCTCAATTGGTTGAGCGTCCGACTTTGGCTCAAGACGTGATCTCACAGTTTGTGGGTTTGAGCCCCCCGCTGGGCTCTGTGCTGACAGCTCAGAGCCTGGAGCCTGCTTCAGATTCTGTCTCCCTCCCTCTCTGCTCCTCCCCCACTTGCCCTGTCTCTCTCTCTCTCTCTCTCTCTCTCTCTCTCTCTCTCTCTCTCTCTCAAAAATAAACATTAAAAAAAATTTTTTTAATTGGGGGAAACTTAGCAAGGCCTGTTCCTCAGGATTCTCCTAGGCATCCCTCCCAGTATAGGGAAGACATCTCTCACATCAGCGTTCTATGATGAACTGTTTCAAGAGAAAGAGTTGAGGGTGGGACAGAAGGTCACAGTAACCTTCCTGCTCCTTCCATTTCCCTAAACTCCTTTACCCTAAAATAGTCAACATGCCAAGGTGCCATATTTTGGGGTAGCATTTCCTGAACCCCATCACGTTTGGCAACCACTCTGGACACCCACTGAAGGGACAACAGTTTGAAAATAGGGATCAAGGGGCTCCTGAGTGGCTCAGTCAGTTAGGCGTCTGACTTCGGCTCAGGTCATGATCTCACGGTCCACGGGTTCGAGCACCCCATTGGGCTCTGTGCTGACAGCTCAGAGCCTGGAGCCTGCTTCGGATTCTGTGTCTCCCTCTCTCTCTGCCCCTCCCCTGCTGGTACTGTCTCTCTCTCTCTCTTTCTCAAAAATAGATAAAAACATTAAAAATTAAAAAAAAAAAGGAAATAAGAGAGTTTAACCCCCATTTTGAATGATGGACTGCCTGACTCTAGTCTACACATTCAATTTATGGCATGGCTAAGACCTAAACTAAAATGTTTTTAAAATACCTACATATGTATATGTATGTATTTATTATGACAAATACTCATTTATTTACTTATTTCTGTATGTAATGAGTTTGTAAGACACAAGGAAATGGAGGGAAGACTGAAAGGTGCAAATCCTCACTGTCCTTGACCTTTTCTTTGTGGTTGTTACCTTCTTTCTTTTAGAAATCCCTGAAAAGCAGAGGGTACTTTTAAATAATTTAAATTGTAATTATTAGAGTTGGATTCTAAAAAAAAAAAAAAAAAAAAAAATGAGAGTAATTAAAAAGAGATTAGTAAATGCATTCTATAATCTGAAAATTTTCAGGTTCTCCAGATTTTTCATATGATTGTATCCACTATAAAAGATAACCTAGTTATAACCAAACCAAGTTTAACCATTGGTGCAAAGGTGCCATGTCCCTGAGCAACAGGGGGTCTTAAACTTTAGAATACATAAGAATCATGGTAGAGTACAGATTCCTGGGCCATGCTAGCCTGAGAGTCTAAGCCAACAGGTTTGAGATACAGCCCCAGAATCTTCAATCATTATTTTTTTTAATTTTTTTAACGTTTCTTTATTTTTTAGAGACAGAGACAGAGCATGAGCAGGGGAGGAACAGAGAGAGAAAGGGAGACACAAAATCTGAAGCAGCCTCCAGGCTCTGAGCTGTCAGCACAGAGCTCAATGACGAGCTCGAACCCACGAACCGTGAGATCATGACCTGAGCCAAGGTTGGACGCTTAACTGACTGAGCGCCAGAAGCCCCACCAAAATGTGCACTCTTAACAAACCTTCTTTGATAAACAAAATGTTTCCCAATATTCTTCTAAGATCCTAATTGTAGGAATTACCTAAAAACATATAATCTCTACAGGTGGAAATAAAATGACTTTTTTTCTATGTCCAGGTAGGCACTTCTATATTACAGAAATAGAAGGATCCATCTTATCAGATGTATTTGCTTTTACATATATATTTTTTCATTTACGGTAGTGAACACTCCTCAGTATGCCAAGCATACATAGTGCTGGAATTTCACATCTATGGTTTCCTAAACGTGTCAGTGAATCTGACTTGTTGAGGCCTTTGTTAGGGCCTGGAATGTCTTCACCAGTTTGAAGCATTATGCCATCATAAAGGGTAGCACATCAGCTTTCTAACAGTTTATACAAAATCTCTTTGAATCATTGCCATTTTGAGGAATAACAGAATGAAACCCGGGATAGATGTGTTTTATTAAAAGGAGGAATGACAGAGCATATAAAATATCAGGAGCTTGAAGCTCCTAAGAAAACCAAAGGAAATGTTGAAGGGAGGCTAAAAACAAATCTTGTCCAAATGCACAAGATTCCCTATCTTGAGGAGGTCTGACCATATGGTTCGCTAATTGATAAAGCTACCAGGACCCCCAGGTTGGCCTCATTCTCTCCCTACACATTCAACACCGCTCCATTTCCATTTTCATATCTCACCTAGGATTTCTATTTGTTTTATAGGTCAGAATTTTTAAAAAGAAAAGTGAATGTATTCTTCATGAAGTCAACTTAATCATAAATATAAATTTATGATGATCTGTTGGTATCGTTAAGAAGCTGTTCCTTTAGTTCGTGAAAATGCAATAGAAAATACTGCATTTAAATCAGCAATATTTTGGATGCCAGTCACTCTATAAGTAGGCAAACTTTTGTTTTTGAGATTCAAGAAGAAAAAATTTTACATGGATTGTTGTTAACATACAAACCACTTCCCAAGCAGATCTCTTTGTACATTCAGAGCAAGGTAAACACATAGGTGTCTATTCCTTTATCCCAAAGGATTGCTCAGTCGTGACACAGGTAAGGCTGACTTTTTTGAATTTTGAATGTAATTATTTTGTATTCAGAACACTGAATAATGGAATTTAAACATTCCTGAGAAAAGCTGTTTCTAGATGTTATATATTTTAACTTCAACATTTTAAGTGCTTGGTTGGTTGGTCGGTTTACCTGGCAAAACGTAAGGTGACTTACCTAGGTTACTAGATACATTGTTGAATAATTTGAGGTTTAAAAGGATTTTATGCCTATTAAATTATGGAGGAAGTTGGGCAGAGTGGGATAATTACTAAGTAACAGTTTTATTTCCTCTACCACTTAACTGGTTATAAGAAAAACAAGACTATAATTGCTTTTTGTATGTTGTGTTGCAAGAAGTTTTGTCCCCAAATCATATGCTTAGCTCTAGGCTACAGTTAATTGGCAGTGAATGCAGAGATATTGTTTGCTGGAAATTAACTCTCATTTAGAAGTTTTTCTGAATACTCTGTGACCTTGGGGACTAAAGGGAGGAACTTTCAAATAGGGCTTCAGAATCATTAACAGTTGAGGAGATCATTTAAAAGAGCCCACCTGCTTGTACAGCTGAGAGAGAGAAAGTCAAATTTTCCCTCTTTGGTGCCATGAATCCCCATAAAGTCATCATCAAGATGTTGAAATATTTACTAAGTGCAAACAGTAAGCTAGAAAAAAAGGAAGGAAGATGGAAAGAAAGAAAGCGAATCTACAATATTCCTCAGAGATTGTCTTCAGAGTTTTCTCTTTGCACAGCAGTTGCCCCATCGTCAATGACAAGCATTTAGGCTACACAGGACATGAGCTGAAACTCTGGAACCAGCATGCCCCTTTTCGTCAGTGGGAAATCATGTCTTCTTTTCGTATTCCATTTGATTCAAATTGACTTATGCCCAATTGCCATTCAAAGATTGCCCAATATTTTGTGAATGAATAGCAATAGCTTCCATTTATTAAAAATAGTTGAGGCCTTTGTGTTTCCTCTTCCCCAACCTCTCTGCCAGGTGGTAGGTTACAGTGAAAGTAAGTCTCAGGCTAAAGTCTGCCACTGATGCAAACGTTTAACAAGTAGGAATACCAACACAGTCGTTCAAACTGTGGTATTCATAGTGCTGTTACCCAAATATCTCCAACTATCTACTTTGTGGTCACAAAGATAGCTTCATATTTGCCCATACAAGACCCTCCAGAGAGAGCTCAGTTTTTCCTTCTTCTAAGACAATGAACAAAGGTCCAGCTCATGGCTGCTCTGTCGGGCTCTGAGAGTGATAGCAATGCAGAACAAACCCTCGGTGGACATACAGAATGAGAAAGAAACAAACCTTTGTTGTTTTAAGGCAGTGAGATTCTAAGTGTAATTTGTTACTGCAGCACGGCCTGGCTATCCCGACTGACGCAAAGTTGTCACTGTAAGCTCAGTGAAGTCCCCATTTTTTGTCCTTTATTTTTAATCCAACAGTGATTTTGAATAAAAAGCTCACTCTGAAGTAAATGCAATGTCCTCACAGTAGGATCAACTAGAATCTCCCATATTCAAAGTGAGGAAGGGTAGCAAGTAGGGATGAGCTAACTGCTGTATCTAGGGAAATATGCTGAAGTGGCTAGACTCACCAGATTTTGACCCATTCACGCAATGACAAGGTATCGGGGAAATCATCATTGCCAACCGCATATCTTAGAAACCATTCGTTTAGGGCACCTGTGTGGCTAAGTCAGTTGAGTATCTGACTCTTGATTTTTAGCTCAAGTCATAATCTCAGGGTCATGGGATCAAGCCCCACATCTGGCTCCACGCTGAGTGTGGAGCCTGCTTAAGATTCTCTCTCTCCCTCTCTGTCCCTCTCCCCAGCTCACACTCCCTCTTGTTCAAAAAAATTCTTTTAGTCAATGAAAAAGTATTTCTCATCCCTTATGCTAAATAGTGAAGCCTGTTGTGCAGACTCAAATAGCTATCACCTATTCTCAAGTTTGGATTTCCAGTTAGGGTATCTTGAAGTATTAATTAACCTCAAATATTAATTTAACTTTAGGGTATAAATTAATCTACTGTGTACATATATATATCACAGCCTAAACTGAAGTATTATAATTAATTACAGACAATACAATATCAGTAAAATAACTCAAGCCCTGGTCTCATCTATTTACAAAAAAATAGCCTCATCTCTTTTCTAAGGATATATCTCCCATCAAGATCCTCAAAACTCTCTAGAATGCTTACACATAACCAACGGATTCATTCACCACCTTTTTGGAGGTACTAGAATTCTACATGTGCCATCATGATACTGGAAAAACCTGCCCCATCAGAAGCAAGTTGCTTTAGAAACAGCTCTACATTTACCAAACTGTAAAACATGTATTGAATAAGACACCTGGAACATCCAAAGAAAGCCAACACCTGTGTTCTAGTCACTGACACTGTCATTGGTTGAGACCCCTACCAGGTCTCAGTGGATCTTCTAGATGCAAGAGAGGAGATTCCTTCTCCAACCCCCCCTCACTCCTACCCCAGTCACTGCAACAATCGGTCATGCTTACTCCTTGTCAACATTGGCCTGTGCTTCCAGTTTTACACCTTTAAATTTATTCGATCTATTTTTCAAAATCCCAGCATATATTTTAAAACATATAGTTATTATTTAAAAGGACTATTTTCAAAAGTATGGGCATGATGCAGAGAAATCTAAGGAGTAACCTAAGACTCCAGAGCAAGTAGCAGTGGAGAACTGTTACTGTCCCTATACCTGAAGGGCTGGGGAAGGGGTAGGGGGAATATGAGAAACCATGGATAGGACTCTGTGAGACAGCACTGGAGAAGAGCTGTGATCTTTGGTTGAAGGATCAAACCAGCCTACAAGAACTCCACAGGAAGGGAGTTCAAGGGAGGGACAAACCCAACTTTACCCTTCAATATCCCGACGGTATGTGCTGTTGGCAAACCCAAACAACAACAAGAGGGCAGGGAAACCCAATAATGTAATCCACAAAGGTTAGCCTCTCAGAGTGGGGAAGAGGAATGAGTGCATCTGGAGAGGAAAAATAAAAATATCTAGCATTCATATAGCTGCTTCACAGGGCACAAGTCTGTCTCAGGAGGTTAAGCTAGAAGTCACCATTTCATGGATCCAGAACCACCTTCCCCAGTAGCCCTATCACTTTCTATCTTCATAATATTTTTTTTCAGGGATTTTCCTGAATATCCTCTGCCAGTTCCTCAGTCAGGGACACCAACATTCTCCCCAAAAGGTCCCAAAACTCTTACCCTCAAGGGCGAATTGGCAGTAAAGAATAAAATTTGTGTGGGGTGCCTGGGTGGCTAAGTGGGTCGGTTAAGTGTCCAGCTTCAGCTCAGGTCATGATCTCATGGTTCGTGGGTTCGAGCCCCATGTCAGGCTCTGTGCTGACAGCTTAGAGCCTGGAGCCTGCTTCGGATTCTGTGTCTTCCTCTCTCTCTCTGCCCCTCCTCCACTCATGCTCTGTCTCTCTCTCTTTCAAAAATAAATAAAAGTAAAAAATTTAAAAAAAAAAGAATAAAATTTATGTTCCAATGTAAAACTGTACATTGTCTATGTACAGCATTTACTTTTGGGTTACCAGACTGTAGCCTTTCATTTATTTGAGCTATTTGGTAATTCTTTGTAAGTTAGACATACAAATTCTGCTTTTTCCAGTAAAGTTTCTATTTACTTCCATCCTTTTAGTTAAAAAAAAAAGTTTACCTCCATTTGCAATTTCAATTCCTTTATTTCATATAAATTTGTGCTTTTTTACTTTTTCTTTAAGCTGACTTTCTTAAGTTGACGACATGCTAAGAAAATAAAGATTCTGGCTAAATTGTGAAATGTTGAAATGTCAATACCTTAATAGTATTTTATAATTCTCTCCTGATTCATTTTGTAGATGTGACCATGACTCAGAACCACAATGAATGCTAAATTTTATAGTAATGGTATTTGGTTTCACAGTGTGACTCCTGTCTTATTTTTCACCTCTTCTCAAATATCTGTTGGAGACAGACAGGTTTCACTGGGTGTGAAAGCCATTGGGTGTGCATGAGACAAAAAACTCAATACTTCTGAAAAAATTATAATATGGGAGAGAGGGTACCCCACCTTTAGTGAGCAACCAGAGAAAACTAAATAATCCAAGATTCTAGAACTAATTATTTTAAAATCACCTCCGAGCTGCACATTTGAAGAATTATTTCCAATTTCATCAGTCAATATGTTATCCTTTCAGAATTGTGCCTTTCACCAGCTAAATCAGGCCCTTGTCCACTTTTCCTGCTTTAACTCCCACTATACCATAACAAAAGCTTCCCACAGTGTCAGATTTGACTTCTCCTTGGGGCTAAACATTCCTAGCCTTTCCAAGGATTCATCATCATACTCATCAGGCCCCTCCCTAACCTCTAATCAACTTATTTCTAAATCATCCTTATGCTTTTCTGCCAATGCAAAGGAACTGTCCCTTCAGGGCCAACTCAAATATCATCTCTTCCACAAAGTTCCTCCTGACCATTCCAGCTGGAAGTGACTTAACATCTGTACCTCTTTAACACTTACAGCTTGTCCGTGTCATCCATTCGGTGATGACGGGGACGCTAACTCAGAGAGGATAAGTATTGCAGGCAGGCTGGATCTGCTACAAGAACAGATAAGAAGAATGCCAATCACATCCCTTCCCTCTGTGAATTCTAAAACAATTAAAACAGATACAGGAGTCAGGCAGGGGTCAAAATGTCAGGTTTGTTGCTGGCAAAGCTGCATTAGAAGGCACAGATCCAACCGGAGGATGAAACCAAGCTTCCTATTACCTCCTTCTGAGTTGGATCAATTTATTCACCCAGTCTGGGGGCCAACAGGCCTACCAGGGCTTGCCTACTCACCAAACAGCAGCAGAAATGGAGAGAACATACGCATCTCTTCAGGCTCAGCTGTCATGCTCACTAACCTTTCTGCCCATGAGGGTAGGTAACAAAAGGGACAGAGTATGGGACAAAAGCTATTCATAAAGGGGTGGCAATCTCTAATTCATAAGCCTATAGGAACACAAGATGAATGAGAAAGTGATCCTGCCTGCAGACAAAAAGTGTAATTATGTAACTTATGTCTGGGAGTAACGGGTTCATCATCTCCTCCCCTCTGTGGATGGTTGGCTCCCTCAATAAAACCAGCACAGCCTGTTGCTAAGATAAAGCTGAATTCCCTGCTACCATAAGGAAGAGAACCCTCTCCGCAGAACTCTGACACTGTCAGGGTGGGGAGTTGATCAGGGAAGGAACATCAGAATTTATTGAGAATTGAAAATTTGGTTTAGGGAGGACCTTTTGCTATGGGGAGTTGATTTGGGTTGAGTAAGGATTGTACTACAACAGTCCAGTATTGATGGAAACAGCAAAGGGGGGATTTTATAGTGAGAAATCCCAAGAACCTTAGTGTGCAAACTACCCATTGATGCTTTCCACTGAAGAGTTAATGAGATTTGGGGGATGTTCTTATAATGAACAGTCAAATCATTTTCCTGGAAAGAGGCTCCTAATAACATAAAGCATGCTAGTGAAAACAGTGGAATAACAAAGTCATGTTAATATAGACATTAAGTGGTGGCTTCTGCTTATATTGTCCACTGCAAGTGGGGATAAACTATTTTGGTTCTCACTTCATTCTGAGAAGAACGATGACTATTTCTGGAGTAGGACTTTAGAAACTCAAACCTCAACCCCATCTCAAAATTTAAAGCATAGAAGCCATCATACACAAAGAAACTCAAATCTAACCACAGGAGTCCTGACATTCACAGGTCTCAGAAAAAATTTCCCCAAACCTCTCAGTCCCCAATTCTCCCTAAAGACCTCTTGGTAGTTGTATTAGTCAAGGTTCTACAGAGAAACTGAACCAGTAGGAGAGGTTAAAAGAGAGAAATAGATTTAGTGATAGATTTATTTTAAGAAACTGGCTCACATTGTCATGGAGGCTGGCAAGTCTAAAATTTATAAGGCAAGCCAGAATCCTGGAAACTCAGGAAGTTTTAGACACCATGATGCAGTGTTGAGACAGAATTTCTTCTTGAAGAAGGCTGTTTTTGCTCTTAAGGCCTTCAACAATTGGATGAAGCCCACTCACATATTTGAACGTTATCTCCTTTACTTAAAGTCAACTAATTACAGATATTAACTATAGCTATGACAGATCTACACAGTAATCTACACATCTAGATTAATGTTTAATTCAATAAATGGATGTGATAGCCTAGCCAAATTGGCATATAAGACTAACCATCACAGCACAGAGTCAAAAGTTTCTCTCCCCCCCCCCCCTTCTGAAACTCTATAAAAGTCTTTATCTGTGCTGGCTCACCTCTCTTCTCATTTTCTCTCACATTCCTCCTTCTCTCTCTCTGTCTCTCTCCCATCCCCTCTTCCTTCTGCCTTTTGGATCTACATTTCTCTTCTGGAGGCAACTATATACACTTCCTCTCTAATTTTTTTAAATTATAATTTAGCAGGGTTTTTTACTCCTGCCAGAGAGACAAAAGGAAGATAAATGAGTTGCCAGGCACACACAGTCACATGGTTTGACAACCTATGTTTGAACATCATCTTCTGACTCCATTTGCCTACCTCAGTGCCTCTGTCTCCATAGTTTGTGTGTTGCAATGGTCCTAGCCCAACATTTTACAGCAACGGTGTTTTGCTTGGCTCTTCTCTAAGAAGGGAAATAACCCCCAAATACCATAGCATCTCCATGCTAAATAATACTGTCTCTGCAAAATAATTCATCTTTCTAAAATAGTCATAGTGTACATGCCATCCATCTAGTTCCAACAAAAACAACGAAAATATATTTTTAATGAGATAGCATTAGGACCATGGTACAGGTTGTACTTCTTTGCCTTTCTTTTAAAATCTTGGGGGCGCCTGGGTGGTTCAGTCGGTTAAGCATCCGACTTCAGCTCAGGTCATGATCTCACAGTTTGTGAGTTCAAGCCCCACGTCGGGCTCTGTGCTGACAGCTGGGAGCCTGGAGCCTGCTTGGGATTCTGGGTCTCCTCCTCTCTCTGCCCCTCCCCTGCTCATGCTCTGTCTCTCTCTGTCTCTCAATAATAAATAAACGTTAAAAAATTTTTAAAAATAAATAAATAAAATAAAATCTTGTTAAAGTCATTAAACAGACTCATCTTGTAGTCTTAGTTAGTGCTTAGGAAAAGTAGAGACTGTGGTAGAGCAATTAAAGCAAAGAAATTTGGGATAGGCAAATAATAAGCCTCTAAAATGCCCATGCCATAGTCTTTAGAACCTGGGAATATGTTGTCTTACCTAGAGAAGGAACTTTGAAGATTTGATTAAGTTAAGGATTTTGAGACTGGAAGATTATCCTGGATTACGTGGGTGGGCCTAATGTAATTACAATGTAAGAAAAACTCAACTGACCATTGCTGGCTTTGAAAATGGAAAGGAGCCACAAGCAATGAACATGGGTAGCCTCTAGAACCTGAAAAAGGCAAGGAAATGGATTCTACCCTATAGCCTCCAGAATGAATGTGCCCCCGCCATCACCCTGATTTTAGCTTTTGAGATGCATTTCAGACTTCTGATCTCCAGAACTTTAAGGTAATAAATGTTTGCTGTTTTACCCCACCCAATTTATGGTAGTTTGTTACAACAGCAAGATGAAACTAATTAAAGGTCTCTGGTACTGAAAGTCATGACAACTGAGACAGACAGCATCAATAGTAGTTCCTTCAACAACTCTCAAGGAGCTTCTGCTGCCTTGTCAGTCAGAATAATTTAAGTCTGTGTATTTATAGCAACCTACATGGCTAATTCTTTTAGATCAGGGGTAAGACACTCAAATGTGAGGGATAGCAGGTAATATAAATGAGAGAATTAGATCAATATAAGAAACTGGGGATTGGTGAAAACTGAGGCACACTAGAGAATGCATATACCGTCGAAAGCAGTGCTGTGTAAGAGATCTTTCTACAGTGATGGAAACATTCTATATCTGCACTGTCCAGCATGATAGCCAAACAGCCACAGGTGGCTATTGAGTACTTGACGTGTGCTAGTGTGAATGAGAAGGTGAATTTTTAGTTACAATTAATGCTCATTAATTCAAATGTAAATGTAAAATATCCAGACATGGTATCTTATTAGATATATCTGATATAAAGAATATAAAGAAACCAATATAAGAATATAAAGAGTACAGAAATAAAGGTTCTAGTGCTACATCTTCTGGTTTTTCAAGAGAAACAAACAAACAAAGAAACAAAAAGCATATTTCATATGCTTCCATATGAAATATCTTGGCTTTTACACGTTGGCTCAAATTTTCTTTTTGTAAAAGTCAGATGTGTTGAGCTATGATTGACATACAAAATATTTCACATATTTACTGTACAATTTGATGAGTTTGGACACATACATACACGGGCAAAACCAACACCACAACAAGGTTATGATATATTCAACACTTCCAAAAGCTTTCTTGTGTCCTTTGGTTTTTTGTTTTGTGGGAATAACACTTAACAGGAGATCTACCCTCTTAACGAACTTTTAGTGTGTCGTGCAGCACTGTTGACTGGAGGTGGCTCAAATTTTCTCTTAAAGAGTGTGTAGGCCAAGGATATTTATTAGGAGACTCTATTCTGCCCGCAGACCTAACAGTGTCTGTCTGCTTGAGATTTAAACAATCTTTCTTAGTCTCAGATACTTACCAATTACCTATGCAAGGCACATTCCTCAGATACCAGAAAGACCCTAAAGAGGATCAATATGTCCCGTAGACTAAAGACACAGCTTCCAATCTCCTTGTCACTGCTATCATCATCTGAAGTTCTTTCACAGTCTCTGATCACAGAATCTACTACAAACGAAAATTTTAAACTCCATGAGATCAAAGACCAAGTCTTATACTTTTTTGAAGCCCTCATTAGTAACCGGAATAATGATTCCATTTTCAAAGACTCTTGTTGTTTTTTCCATTGCTATTGTATCTGAGATGGAAATTTTATCATAGACGTTTAGAGCAAAATTAATGTACACATTTCAGAATTACAACAAATAAACTAGTAGGTGACTTTATGTCTACATCGAGAATTCTTCTAATGGCAATTTTCTCTACCATATTTAAGATATGATTCTAGGGGCACCTGAGTGGCTCTGTCAGTTAAGCGTCCAACTCTTGGTTTCGGCTCAGGTATGATCTCACAGTTTTGTGAGTTCACGCCCCACGTCAGACTGTGCTAACAGCATAGAGCCTGGTTGGGATCCTCTCTCTCTGCCCCTCCCCTACTCACACTGTCTCTGTCTCTCTCAAAATAAATAAATAAACTGAAAAAAAGATATGATTCTAGAAGAAAAAGGAATATGCAATTATTTGTGGATGTGTCAGTTGTATCAAGCAGTGATGATATCTAAGTTGACTATCTCAAAACTATGATCAATAAGACAGAAATATATCTGAAAATGAAGCCTTCTCTCGGAACCAAAATACAAATTTTTTTTACATTTTCATTAAGAAATTAAACTTTTATAATACAACATTATTTCTACATGTATCATTTGGCTAACAAGATAATTCTACAGATAAAGGGACCCCAACATACAGTCCAAATCAAAATAATAATTTATTCTCCATATCACTAGCCATTAGGAAAATGAATTAAAAACACAATGAGACACCACTTCATATCCATTAGGAAAATAACTGATGTTGGCAAGGATGTGAAGAAATAGCACCTTTGTACATTGCTAGTGTGGAATAAAACAGTGCAACCACTGTGGAAAACAGTTTGGAAGTTCCTCAAAGAGTTAAACATGGAATTACCATATAATCCAGCAATGCCAATACCAGGTATATATCCAAACTGAAAGCAGAGACTCAAACAGATATGTACAATGTTCAGTGTAGCATTATTCACAATAGCCAAAAGTTAGACCCAACCCAAGTTTACATCAACAGACAAATGGATAACATATGGTATACAACAGAATAATGTTCAGTTTAAAAAGGAATACAAGTCTGGCACATGATACAACATGGATGAACCTTGAAAACATTATGCTAAGTGGAATAAACCAGACACAAGAGGATAAATATTGTGTGATTCCATTTTAATGTGTGTCTCAGTCAGCTCAGTCTGCTTTAATAAAATGCCATAGACTGGGTAGCTTGAACAACAGAAATGTATTTCTCATAGTTCTGGAAGTTCAAGTAGTCTGAGATCAGGGTGCCAATAAGGCTAGGTTCTGGTGAGGGCTCTCTTCCTGATTTACGGACTTCTGTGTTCTTGCTACTTGCTGTGTTCTCACATATGGAGAGAAAGACAACCTCTCATGTCTCTTCTTATGAGGACACTATCCCATTCATGAAGTTTCCACCCTCATAGCCTAACTACTTCCCAATGGCCCCACTTCCAAATACCATCACATCAGGGATTAGGGCTTCAACATATGAATTTTGGGAGAACACATTCAGTCCATAGAAATATGCTACCTACAACAGTCGAATTCATCAAGACATAAAGTAGAAGAGCAGTTACCAGGGGCTGGGAACACAGGGGAAAGGGGGTTATTGATTAATGAGCAGTTTCTGTTGGGGATAATAAAGAAGTTCTAGGGGTGCCTGGGTGGCTCAGTAGGTTACACATCAGATTCTTGATTTTGGCTCAGGTCATGATCTCAGAGTTTGTGAGTTTGAGCCTAGGATGGGCTTTGTGATGACAGCAAGGAGCCCACTTGGGATTTTCTCTCCTTCTGTCTCTCTGCCCCTCCCCCACTCACATTTGCTCCCTCTCTCTCTCAAAACAAATAAACATTTAAAAAAATAAAAAAGTTCTGGAAACGGATAATGGTGATATTTACACAACATTATGAATGTATTTAATGCTACTGAATTGAATACATAAGAATAAGTAAAATGGCAAATTCCGTGTTATGTGTATTTTACCGCAAAAAAAAAAAAAATAATAATAATTGATGCTTGGATTCTCTAGACCACTGCTTCCCACCTATTTCCCAGCAGTGCTAATAACTGAGAGGTATTAGGCACATACAATTAAACAGACTTGCTGCGTTCTGAAGAAGTATATAAAGCTGCCATCACAGCCATTACCTTATTTTGCCACAGGCATTCAAGTATGTGAGAATGATTTAAATAACAAGACAAGTTATGGAAGACTGAATTTTTCCTTTTGTTGTTGAAAGACATACAAAATTTCAAAAGCCCACGAAATAGGAAAGGACACTGTATAATCATTCAAAGAAAGCCTACAAATGTGACCCTAAGAGAACACATGGAAATGTGAGGCCTGCTTCAAATCTCAGCACAAACCTCTCTGTATGGCTGAGATCAGGCAACAGTTCAAAACCACAACAGCATGTTGTAGAAATCACACCCATCTTGAAGTCCAATAGAAAGAAGGTAAATCTTAATGATACACCACAATTTTGCTGCAAATGGAAGCTCTAAAAAGCAGATGTTTTCATTAAATTGGTCTATCACAGACCCCTTCCAAAAAGTTTTAGCTGACAAAGTACCAGAAGAAGCTCATTATATGACTGGCTCAATACTCGAGGTGGTGCCCTGTCCTGACTTGAAGTGAAGCACGGTTCTAATAAGGTTCTGGAAAGTGCTACCGAGCCATGTTGGATCTAAAAAGGCCACAGTGCTAAGAACAAGGTCACAATTTCTTTGGCTATATTTTTGCAACTTAGATTTTAATGGGAATAACCACTGGCGATTGGCCTGATCAAAACAAAACTACTTTAGTTTATCAATGCTCAATCTCCAAGGTCCTCACAGTTCTAGCATGTTTTAATTCTATTATTGCAAAAATTGCTGAAATATCCAGTTCTTCAATCTAAAGACAATTAATTTGGGGACTATGAGTACCCACGGTCTTGAGTTTATGATCGACTGACTCACTGCTTAGGAAGACATTAGCAATTGTCAATTAAGCTTTAATGATAGTATTAAAATGCAAACCGGGATAATTCATACACTCTTCTATGACTTAGAAACAGAACTTTTGTTCTACAGAACAAAATCTATTAAAACAGCCTTCATGCATAAATCGAAAAAGAGAATAATTTGCATAAAACTGATAACAATTAACTCACACTTGCATAGGGCTTTAAAATTTACAAAGTGTTTTAACATAAATTTCCTCATTTAATCCTTATTAATACATTGTTTTTTGGGCTGGAAGCTGAAATTTCCCATTATACAATCTAAGACAAAAACAATGCAAATAATAGTGGCTGTAAGAGTGAGCTGAGAACTACCTTAAATTTATAAAAG
This sequence comes from Puma concolor, assembly GCF_028749965.1. NCBI lineage: Eukaryota > Metazoa > Chordata > Mammalia > Carnivora > Felidae > Puma > Puma concolor. Next base: position 16,570,867 of record NC_141675.1, read on the forward strand.
AAACCTCACAATTTTTTTTCTTGATTAAACCAGCAAAAAATTCCCTCTACACTAGAACTACAATGCTTAAATAATTCTTGAGCCTAAATTACTTGAACCATTGAACAATATTACACTATGTGGGCAAATGAAGTTCAAACACAAAGATAAAAATGAGTAAGTAACTATAAGACTAGTCAACCCCTTAATCATCATAGAAAGACAAACAAGAAAGAAAGGCTGAAAGTCTGCTATTAAAATAAGTGTGAGTTAGGGGTGCCTGGGCGGCTCAATCGGTTAAGCTTGAGCGTCTGACTTCAGCTCAGGTCATGATCTCACGGTTCCTGAGTTTGAGCCCTGCGTTGGGCTCTGTGCTGACAGCTCAGAGCCTGGAGCCTGCTTCAGATTCTGTATCCTCCACCCCACCCCTGCTTGTTCTCTGTTTCTCTCTGTCTTTCAAAAATGAATACACATAAAAAAAATTTTTTTAATAAGTGTGAGTTAGCCTTAAACTATTTTTAGAAGGATTTAGGTTTTTTGCGGTTTAAGTTTTTTCTTTTAAGGTTTATTTATTTTTGAGAAAGAGAGAGACAGAGTGCTAGCAGGGGAGGGGCAAAGAGAGAGGGAGACACAGAATCCAAAGCAGGCTCCAGGCTCTGAGCTGTCAGCACAGGGCTTGAACTCACAAACTATAAAATCATGACCTGAGCCAAAGTCAGACGCTTAACCAAGTGAGCCACCCAGGTGCCCTGGATTTTAGTTTTTAATATTAGTTTGTTCTCCTTGTCTCCTTATGTTTATGTTTTGAGGATTTTGTGTGTTTCAAACATATAACAATGATAAGTAAAATATTTTAAAAGAATATTTTCAAATGTGAATAATGCAAAACTGAAATAAGTAACTCCAAGAGCAAATGGCACAGAAACATTCAGTAATGAGGAGGACACCAGATTCTCCACATACATAAGCAGACAGAAGAGTCTCGGAATTTGGTTCCCGTTGGGAAACAGGTTGGTGTTGGATCCCTACACTCTTGAAAAGAGGGAGAAGAGATTTCTGCTAACCACTGCCTGTGGATGCTCCTTATATGAGCCTCATGCCTAAAGAGGCAGATGAATATACCTACCACCTTGCAGCAAGATGCTGAGGCCAAACTACCCATAACTTGGTGACAGATTCTCCACTAGCCCTACCATCACTGAGGGACAAGTGTTGGGAACCACCAATATGAGACATGGTTCTGAGTCAGAGGCCCAGGGATAGTCAGGTGGGAAAGTAAGTGTAAGCACAAAACTGCTAAACAGGAAGAATGGAGTACAGAGCAAGAGACAGCCTTCAATACATGATGAGCCTGCAAAACCTTAAGACCAAAATACATAAATAAAACTATAGCAAAGACAGAAAGTCCATAAATCAGAATATGGATTTATGACAAACAAACTGTTCGGTATGCCCAAAGAGACAAAGTAATGACATTCATAAAAATAAGCAAGAAATCCTAAATCCAAAGCAGTCTGTAAGAAAATAAGAACAGATGATGGTAAACAGAAATTAGTAAAAGTAAACTTAAAAACACTAAAATTAAATCACAGTGAATAGACTAGATAAAGCCCTAGGTGGACCCAAAGGGAAAAACGAATTAGCAAATTGGAAGGTAGTCTAAAGAATTCACTCAGAATGGAGCACTGAGAAACGAAGGTTGTTTGGCTTGTTTGTTTGTTTTAATTTTTTTTTAACGTTTATTTATTTGCAAGACAGAGAGAGACAGAGCATGAACAGGGGAGGGGCAGAGAGAGAGGGAGACACAGAATCGGAAGCAGGCTCCAGGCTCCGAGCCAACAGCCCAGATCCCGACGCGGGGCTCGAACTCACGGACCGCGAGATGGTGACCTGAGCCGAAGTCGGACGCTCAACCGACTGAGCCACCCAGGCGCCCCTGCTTGTTTGTTTTTAAGTAGGTTTCGTGCCCAGTGCTGAGACCAGCGCAGGGCTTTAACTCATGACCCTGAGATCAAGACCTGAGCTGAGATCAAGAGTTGGATGCTCAACCAACTAAGCTACCCGGGCATCCACAGTGGGGTTTTAAAGATACCTATATCTGTGTGGATAGAGAAAAAGAGTGAGAGAAACATAGAGACAGAGAGAGACTCAAAGAAATACCTGATAGTAGTGCCAGAAGAATAGAATAAAGGATACGGTGAAGAAGTAATACTCTCAAAGATAACTGCTTGGATCTTCCAGAATTAATAAGAATATAAACAAGATTATACCAATAAATTTAAGTTAGATAAAATGGATAATTTCCTAGAACAGGATAAAAATATCAAAATTGGCTCAAGAAAAATAAGGAAAAGAATTCCTGAATAAACAGCCATTGAAGAAACGGATTTAATTTTTTAAAATCTTTACCAAAAGAGGACTCAAGTCCCTCACAATTTTATAGGCACATTACCCCATCTTCAAGGAAAAGGTAACTTCTCTTCTACAAAATGATAAGTTAATATAAAGACTTACTATTAAGCCTTAGTAATTAAAATGGTGTGAGACTCAGGCAGGAATGGAGAAAAAGTACCAATGAGGCAGAAAAGGAAGCTCGGAAACTGACGTATCTTCATACTGAAACTTGGTATATGACAGAGATATCCCTATAAACCAGGAAGGGCTAATTAATAAATGCTCTAGGTTAATAACCATGGAAACGACTAGTTATCTCAAAGTCAAAACTTTGAGAAGTAAATACAAGAAAACACTTTTATGATGTTGGACACAGTACAAATCATTAGGGGTAAAATTGATCAAAAATCCAAAGTGTCTGTGTCCCAAACAGCATCACTTTAAAAAGTTAAAACATGAGGGGCGCCTGGGTGGCGCAGTCAGTTGAGCGTCCGACTTCAGCCAGGTCACGATCTCGCGGTCCGTGAGTTCGAGCCCCGCGTCGGGCTCTGGGCTGATGGCTCAGAGCCTGGAGCCTGTTTCCGATTCTGTGTCTCTCTCTCGCTCTCTGCCCCTCCCCCATTCATGCTCTGTGTCTCTCTCTGTCCCAAAAATAAATAAAAACGTTGAAAAAAAAAAAAAGTTAAAACATGAGACCTTATAGCGGGAGAAGATAATATATAACCAATAAAAGATCAATATCCAGAATATCAAAGGAAGTGTTCTAAATCAATAAGAGACAAACTACCCGGCACCAAAGAAAATGAACAGAACCATATATTTGAAAGGACACTCAGCCTCACTACTAGTGAAGGCAATTCAAATTAAAACATCAAGAGGAGACTATTTCACACCCATCAAACCAGCAGAAAGTAACAAGTCTGAAAATACCAGGTGTTAGAGAGTAAGAAGAAAAACAGGAATTCTCATACACACACTGCTGGTAGAAGACAAAATGGTGTAACGACTTGAAAAGTAATCTGGCGACATCTAATAAAACTGCAGATGTGATTTCTCTTATTGAGCAATTCCCTAGATATATGCACTGAAACTCTCATACATATATGCACAAGAGGAGACAAAAGATAGGTGTGTGTGCATGTACTTCCCAACCCACCCCACGCTTGGTCCCTGAAGTTTAGCCGTTCCATACACACGTACATGGTCTTTCATTGCAATATGGCTTATAATAGTATTTAAAAAATGTAAGACAGAAACCATCTAAATATCCATAAAAGGAAAATGAACAAGTCATTGTTCAGTAATATGGAATACCACGGAGTGGGACAAATAAATGAACAGGAGCTAAAGGTACCGTAATATATAAATCTGGCAAACAAAGTTGAGAGGAAAAAATCTGGTTGTAGAACAGTTTGATCTAATTTGTTTCAAAACAAAATAGTATTTTGTACAGACATATATATATATATATATATATATATTTTTTTTTTTTTTTTTTTTTTTTTTTTTAATGAAAGCTGCATAAAAGCTAATGACCAACTTAAGCATAGTGTGTATCTCTGGGGAGTAGGGAGAGAGCACTAGCATTAAGGACAGGCACAACACCTATTTCTTCAAAGAAAAGAACGAAAGTAAATGTGGAAGATATTGACGCTGAGTCGCTCATACAAGCCTCTTTTTTTTATGTACTTGTAAATGTATTTGAATATTTTCTCATAAAAATATTTTTCCAATAATGTTTATTGGAAAACTCCACAAGAAAGCTAATTGACTAAAAGTCAGTTAGTTGAAAGAAAACAGAACTCTCAGATTCACAAAGAGTAGCAGTAAAAATTGTTAGACCTTCTGGGCAAGTGTCATCTTTAAAATAAAAATGAATGACATTTTATAATAAATTCAGAGTCTGTGTTCAGTGAAAAATGTCTGTGGATGATTCTCTGAGCATTACACTAGAAAATGCTGAGGAAGAGCACAAAATGAGATGCTATTTTCTTAGAAACGCAATCGATAAATTTTGTAGTGCCGTCTATAAAAAGTGACAAGTAACCTCCATAATTTCAAGTTTTATTTTATATTCCTTCAATACACGTGTTCCAACATCTGTGGAGCCACAGAAGGATCCCCTAACTGGCCATCACAAAGCGTGAGGCCTGGATCTGCTGCGTGCTGGTCCTTGCCTTAACTCATCCCACCCCGGTACAGGGGCCCTGCAAGCCCTGCCCAGCCCTGAGTCAGTTCTCATCAAGGTTTCCAGTGTATGATTAGTCTAAGAAACATCATCCAGCAGGCTCTAAGTTTCATCTTACTGCCCTAAACAATGTGGCTTTCCAATCCACTCCACACTTGGTCCCTAGACTTCAGGTGTTCCATATACACATCACAGCCCCCCCCCCCCATGAGAAGAAACATCACATGCATGCTGGCACTGTTAGCTATTTTCCAGCCCCACCTTCCTAGCACAAAGCTTCCTGTTTTCCTATTCCATTTGTGATGTTTCTGATTCTTGACCCCAATGTTGACACTTACCTGGAGGCTCCTCCAGGATTTGACACCTTTCCCCCACATTCCTGTCCTTGCTTTTTTTGCCGCAGCCTGGTCCTCTGTTTCAAATGCTTCCCATTGTCTTAAGTAAACTTCCTTCTCTTGCCTCTGGACAAGGCAAGAGGCTGACAAGAGGTTGTCAGTGGACAACCATACTACAGCCTTCCCATGCTACAGTCCATCAGCCAGTACCCAGGCTATGGTTCTAGTTCATTTGGTGCCTGGGATGAAAGGAGCATTGAGGAGCTCCTTGTCCACCAACATTAGGCCCATTGCTCCAGCATCTGACCTGCGAATAAGCTTCCACCCCGGTTTCCTAATTTGCCCTCCACTTTCCCTTCCTGGAGCACAAGCCCTACCTTGCAGGATTAATAACAACAATAGCTACTTATACCAAGGTTGAGCAGGAAAAACAGAAGCTACTCTGTGTATTCCTGGTAGAAGTATTTTAATACAGGGATTTAGAAGTTAACACACCTGCTAGAAGACACAGGTGGGAGAGGGCTGGCAAAGCTACCACCAGCCACCTCGGCCTGCAGCACTAATGTGCGTGGTTCTTCAGGGCTCGCTGGAAAGCTCTAGGAATTTCTCTGTCCGTGTTTCCAGCTGCACAGCCTCCAAAGACTGGGGCTTTCTTCTCTTACCTTCCAAAGCTCACCCAAGTGTTTCTCTTGGAAACACCATAACCAAGATTTAAAGACAGAAGGAGAGTATGGGAAGTGAAATCTCCAGCTTCTCCTACAGCATGCAGAGAACTTTCAAGGGGGTAGTACTGATGCTGATTCGACAGCAGACAAGCCAGCACGCTAAACATTTACTGAATGCTTGGAATGTGCCAGGCACTGTGTGAAATTATATCATCTAATCCTCACGATAAATCTATGACATGGACACTTTCTCCATTAACAGAAAAGAGAAACAAAATTCAGAAAGGTGAAGGAATATGCACAAGATTCAACAGCTAAAAAAATGGCTCAATTAATATTTGAACCTAGGTCACCTGACTGCAAAATCCCAACACTTAACCACCATGCGGCATGTGCCTGAACTCTACCTTTTAGTTAGAACTCTTCAAATGAACTGATCCTTACTAGAACCTTCCACCACTAGTTGAAGACTGATTCTATATCTACAGCCTCTGCTTGGGGTCCTATTTCAAATTGGATAAACCTACCAAGAATAAGGTGGTACCTCCCAATTGACTCTGTTTTCATGCTGTTTGAAGTTTTCTAGAAGTAAGGCTTTCTAGGATCAAGACATTCATTGACACTTCCCTTTGTTCTCTGATACTCAGGCTGTGGACCTTTCTCTCAAGGCCAGCTCTATTTCCACATTAGTTCACCTAGACCTGAGTTTTCTCGATTCCTACCCTTTCCTACTAGCTCAATCTCCCAGCATCCTTCACTGCCATCAAGGCCAAACCATACATGCTATAATACTGCAAGATTTCAGCAAGCCAATTCTGCCACTACTCTTTGGAACTCCTGAAGCTCCCCACCGCAAATGCACTGTGAATACCTTTCCCAATTTGAGTTAATTGGACAAGTGGCCTAACGTGGCAGAAAATTTTTCAGTAGCCATCACTGCCTACAGAATAATACAGATGCCCTCAATTAACACATTCAAAGCCATTTCCAAATGGTTCAAATCTAATATAGCCCATTATTTCCCTAAATTTATCTTTTATCCTATCAAAACCCATCTAGTTACCATTCTTCTAAAAGGACCTGTATGGACCTGCCTCTCTACCTTTATTCAAGCCATTCTTTCCACTTGGAATGTGCTTTTTAGTCTCCGTCGTCCCCAGCAAATTACAGCCTATTTCTCAAAGTACCTAACAAAAATTGTATTTCTCAATAACAAACATCAATACAGTGCTTGTATCCTGACTATTTGGATAAGCATGTTACCCTTTATATTGCACCAAAAATCACTGAGGGCAAGGACTATTTGTCTTAACGATGCCGCTCACCAACATTTTCACAGATTCCTACTATGGACTAAGACGTGGCAGATGATAAATTAAAAAAAAAAAAAAAAAAAAAAAAAAAAACCTTTAAAATTTAATGTAAAATTAAAAGAAGGTCAATAAAACTGTTACCTAATAAAGTAAGACATTTCCAGTTTTCCCAAATTAGAAAAGACATTCTACACAATAATTTCTATCTATACAAAATAGAGACTTTAGATGATGCAAGTATAAAGAAATTTAATACGAAACTACCAAAATGAAAACTCCTGGGGGGAAAAAAACCTAGTTTGTAATTACCAACAGACTTTAACTCTCATCCCATCCAAGGTTCGAAACCCATGAAGAGTCAGTACAGGTTATAGATTCTGAGCATTTATCCAATTATGTTCCATTTGCATCCGTTATTTTCAGTCTGTTAAAACACCTACACAAACCCTTAGGATTTCCCCTACCTCCATTCCTAAAAGTATCTCCATCAATATGTTAAATGAGTAACAGAAGCTTTTGTTGAATCGTTGCTAAAACACACTAAATACTGAGAATAGAGAAAATATATCTCCTGAGTCATTCAAATACAGAAACATCAAACTCTGGAGAGACTAACAGCCTAAGAATATAGGAGGTGTCAAAGATTGAAGACATTAGGAAGCCTTAAGGCACTGACACCAAAAGTTGTGTGGCAAGGAGTCTTTGTTTTTCACTGAAAGGAAAAATTCAGATTATAGGCATAAATATACCTCCAACCTGATGGAGGTGGACATGAACAGGATCAGGGTAATAAAATTAAAGCCTGAAGAGGACTGGGCAGAAGCGGGGCTTATGTGAAGGTTTCCACTACATCAGAGACTATCTGTAAGCCAAGAGGTAAAGGCAGAAGCTTTAGAACATAAGCTAGCAGTTGTCAGGCATAATCCAAAGGTCTAAAAGCCAAACATTGAAAACAGAGGTGTCTTGGATATCAGAGATCAGGAGTAAGTCAAGCATTTTTAACACAAAAAGGTCAAAGCAGAAGTGAGGAAGACTAAAGGATTTTAATGGTCAAAGTAGATATAAATACAGAATTGTGAATGTCATATTGATCAAGACACTGGCACCAAGGAGGAACCTGGGTGGCTCAGTCGGTGAAGCAGCTGACTTCAGCTCAGATCATGTTCTTGCGGTTCATGAGTTCAAGCCCTGCATTGGGCTCTGTGCTGACAGCTCAGAGCCTGGAGCCTGCTTTGGATTCTGTGTCTCCCTCACTCTTTGCCCCTCTACCGCTCATGTTCTATTTCTCCCTCTCCTCAAAAATAAACATTAAAAAAATTAATCAAAAAAAAAAAAAAAAAAGACACTGACACCAAGAACAAGAATGCAAAATCTGGTCTGTGAAATAAACATGATTTATTTGTGACACTAATACCCTCTGACTTCCTCCATGCATTTTAGTAATTGTGACTTGTTCTGTGTTCACAAGTAAATGAAGAAAGTAACTAAACAAGCTGGAGCCCAGAAGCATCCCTGATACAGGTGAGCTGTGTTGGCAGATGAACAGGAATAGATGAACTGAGTGTAGCAGATTGTATTTTCCAAAGACGGCTACCACAGTATCTCCCATCAAATGTGCTCTTCTGCAATGTGATCCTGCCATTTCCCCATCAAGAAGTGAAGTCTCATCACTCTACCTGAGGGTGGCCTTTGTGACCTACTCAGCCCATAGAATGTGGCAGAAGTGACACCCTGGGACTTCTAAGACAAGATTAGAAGAAGCCTTGCAGGGGCACCTGGGTGGCTCAGTCAGTTGAGGGTCTGACTCTTGGTTTCAGTTCAGGTCACGATCTCACAGTTTCATGAGTTCAAGCCCCACGTCGGGAGTTTTTCTCTCTCTCTCCGCCCCTCCCCTGCTGGTTTCTCTCTCTCTCTCTCTCTCTCTCTCTCTCTCTCTCTCTCTCTCTCTCTCAAAATAAGTAAATAAACATTTAAAAAAAGAAGCCTTGCAGCCCCCATCTGAGCCTCTTAGAAGGTCGCTCTGGGGCTACTCCTCTGAGAACTTGGAAAGTTCATGGGTAAGTACATGGGAGGCCCAGCTGAGCTCTCAGCAGTCAGCATCAACTGCTAGCCATGTGACATTCCGGCTCAACTGAACCTTCAGCCTCAGCCTCTGTTTGACTTCAACTGCATGAGATACCCCAAGCTGAGCCTTGCTGATACACAAAACCATGAGAGATAATAATAAATTGTTATTTTAAGTTGTATGTTTTGGAGTGGCTTATTATATAGCAGTAGATAATCAGTACCTGGAGTTAAAGGAATGATTTTGAAAATTACCTCTATCTATAGCTTGTAATATTGAGGCCATGTCATTTACAATTATCACCTCTAGTAGACTCAGAAATGCACCGTTTCCCCCATCCACTGCCTTTGATATTCTAACGAAAAGTTTGGTGGAGGAAGAATCTGAAAGTTAAAATGAAATTTGGGATCATCTGGGGAGTTTGACTTGCACTGTCTCTATAATGCCTGTTGCTGCAAATACCTGAGATTTGGGTACAGCCTGGAACAATTGAAAATGTGGAACAGTCTATATTAAAAGGCCAGGATGGAGCATGAGCATTAGAGATAATTGAGCAATTACTGAACACCTTAGAGAATCCATACTCTGGTGATAATTGCCATTAACAGCAGGGAATTTTCCAGAGAGATAAATCAGACCTTTCTCAAACAATTAATGCCAGCACTGTGCTGTTTGTTAACGTTGTTATCTTCCACCTTAAATATTACAGGTGCCAGGCTATTTCACTTACCTCTAAACCTTCAGTTTTTCAGTCCCTGTTAATGCAGGGACATAATGCAAAACATACAGTGATTCTCACTTTACAGTCAATTCTCAATTATCCGAGGCTTATGGAATTATAATTCAGTCCATGAGAGCTCTGCTTAAATATTGGCTTCATTGACATTTGGGCACATCTGGAAATCCCATCTGTTTAATTATAATTTTGCTATCACAACTAAGTTTTTGAAATCTACATAAACCAATCACCTCCCATGAAGGATGGGGCTAGACAGAAGGAGGGAAAAAAATGTATAGATTGTCTTTTGTGTATCCATTGCTTTACCATACATTATCTAATTCAATCCCTGTATACAGCAAGGCCATGAAGTACTGTTACTTTTCTTTTATAGAAAAAGAAACTAAGGCTCAGAGTGGTCAAGTTATGTTTGCTTCCTTCCCCTATTTTGCTGCTTGACATCAGAATTAGAGTACAGAGTCTAGAATCAAACAGGTTGGAATCATAATGTGTTAAAATTAGAATTGGTTTTCTAATGTAAAGTTCATCTCTGTTTTTATATATGGCAGTTTCTCTGTGTTAGCTTTTAGAAAAAGTTACATTTTTCTTAAATGACCTAGCTTCTACTTTCTTGAACTCACATCATCATTATCTGGGAAACATCTAGCCTTAGAAGTGAAACAGGTAACGACTTAGCTCAAATAGCAGCAGCAGCATGCACTGAAACAGAATGAGAAGTAGGAAGATACAACACATCATTTTAAGAGCTATCATGACCACACGAGCTGGAATTCTTTTGATAATGTTTTCTCCTTGTTCTCAAAACTACAATTCTCTCAGTCAGTGTGTCCTGAGTTTTGTTTGGAAAGCCCGATCGTCCTTTGTTTAGAGAGGAAAAGTAGCCTTGGACAAATGGTACTATTAAAAGTTGCTTGGTGGCCCTTTGTAACAAATACGGGCCAATTAATGTGGAGACACAGATTCCTGTGTATTGGTTCATATTTTACATGCAACACAGGGTAGAAATATAAATGGTCTGCAGTGCAACTTATAATTTCAATTTATTAAAAAACTTTGTGTTAGTGACTTACCATTAACTAAGGGACTCTAGGCAGATGTTCTAATTCTCTTCCAGTAGTGTATTATTTGCCTGGTTCCCAGTTGACAGCTGGAATTAAACAAAGAATTGAGTTTCATTCTATAGTATGACAATCTTATGGGAACACTAAGAGGTAAATTAAAAATTAGTCTACAATCTCTCATATAACGAAATCATAAAAACATTTGCAGGCATCACTTCAGATGCAACAATAGAATGCAGAGTGTTGTAAATCAAAGAGCACACAGACTATGCTGCAGATTAAGTAATGATAATGCACAAATTAACTTTAGCAGTAATCCTTGAGGAATCCATTTTACTGGGGTAGTATCAATCTTAGCATAGGCATGCAGGAAGGGAAGAAGCAAAAGCAAAGATTAAATAAGAATCTCTGGCAAGTATATACAATTTCTGAAATGTAAGGTAAAGGAACAGGATATTAGACCTAACTTCTTCTAATCTAAATAAAAGTGTGAAGAAATTAAAATGATCTGAAACTGATAACTAATCAGCTAGAACTGTATATCAATCCACAGAGACAGGTAAAAAAACAAGTGAAGGCACCCCCGCACAAAACAAAACACCCCAGAACGCCCCAGCCTGCACCTGCCCATTGCTCCTCGTGCCCTGCCTAGGTGCCCCCTGCTAGAAATGCAAGGATGGCCGTTCTCGCTACTTTTATTCAACATAGCACTGGAAGTCCTAGCTGCAGCCATCAGACAAGAAAAAGAAATAAACGACATCCAAATTGGAAAGGAAAATTTACAACCATGACTATTTGCAGATGACATGATACTATATATAGAACACCCTGGGGGCACTTGGGTGGTTCAGTCAGTTAAGCATCCAAATTCAGCTCAGGTCATGAACTCACTTTTGTGAGTTCAAGCCCCATGTCAGGCTCTGTGCTGACAGCTCAGAACCTGGAGCCTGCTTCGGACTTTGTGTCTCCCTCTCTCTCTGCCCTTCCCCTGTTTGCTCTCTCTCTCTCACTCAAAAATAAATAAAGATTAAAAAAAGAAAGAAAGAAAACCCTGAAGACTTGACAAAAAAAAAAAAAACCTATTAGAACAAATGAAATTAATTCAATAAAGTTCCAGGACACAAAACTAATATACAGAAATCTGTTGCATTTCTATTCACTAATAATGAAATAGCAGAAAGAGAAACTGAGAAAACAATCCCCTTTACAAATGCACCAAAAATAATAAAATACCTAGGAATAAATGTAACCAAAGAGGTGAAAGTTATGGTACTCAGAAAATAATAAAACATTGATGAAAGAAAGTGAAGAGGACACAAACAAATGGAAAGATATTTCACACTCATAGAAGAATTAATATTGTTAAAATGTCCATACTATCCAAAGCAATCTACAGATTCAATATAAATCCTTTTAAAAATACTAATAGTATTTTTCACAGAAGTAGAGCAAATAATTATAAAATTTGTTTGGAATCACGAAAGACCTTGAATAGACAAAGCAATCTTCAGAAAGAACAAAGCTGGAGGTATCACAATTCCAGATCTCAAGATATACTACAAAGCTTTAGTAATCAAACAGTATAATACTGGCACAGAATAGACACATAGGTCAATGGAATAGAATAGAGAGCCCAGAAATAATCCCACATGTATATGGTCAACAAATCTATGACAAATGAGGTAAGAACATGAAATGGGGAATAGATGGTCCCTTCAGTAAATGGTGCTGGGAAAACTGGAAAGTTACAAGCAAAAGCATGAAACGGGACCACTGTCTTACACAAAAATAAACTCAAAACGGATTAAGGACCTAATGCGACCTGAAACTATAGAACTTTTAAAAAAAAAAAAAAAAAAAAGGCGGTTATCTCTTGGGCCGTAGTGACATTTTTCTAGGTATGTCTCCACAGGCAAGGGAAAAAAAGTAAAAATAAACTATTGAGTACTTCACCAAAATAAAGATTTTGTACAGCGAAGGAACTAATCAACAAAACAAAAAGGCAGCCTACTGAAGAGAAGATATTTGCAAATGATATTATCTGATAAGGGGTTAACATCCAAAATATAAAAAGAATTTATACAACTTAACACTAAATAAATAAATAAGTAAACAAACAAACTGATTTTAAAATGAGCAAAGGACCTGAATAGACATTATTCCAAAGAAGATATCCAGATGGCCAACAGACACATGAAAAGATGCTCAACATCACAAACATCAGGGAAATGCAAATCAAAACCATAATGAGATATAGCGACATTTTTCTAGATATGTCTCCACAGGCAAGGGAAACAAAAGTAAAAATAAACTATTGAGTACTTCACCAAAATAGTTTTTGTACAGCGAAGGAACTAATCAACAAAACAAAAAGGCAGCCTACTGAAGAGAAGATATTTGCAAATGATATTATCTGATAAGGGGTTAACATCCAAAATATAAAAAGAATTTGTACAACTTAACACAATAAATAAACAAACAAACAAACTGATTTTAAAATGAGCAGAGGACCTGAATAGACATTATTCCAAAGAAGATATCCAGATGGCCAACAGACACATGAAAAGATACTCAACATCACAAACATCAGGGAAATGCAAGTCAAAACCACAATGAGATATCACCTCACACCTGTCAGAATGACAAGTGTCCAAAAGACAAGAAATAACAAGTACTGGTGAGGACGCAGAGAAAAGGGCACCCTTATACACTGAGGGCAGGAATGTAAATTAGTTCAACAGCTGTGGAAAACAGTATGGAGGTTCCTAAAAACTTAAAAGTAGAAATACCATATGATCAAGTAATTCCACTACTGGATAGTTACTCCCCTTAAAAAAAAAAAAAATAGAAACGCTAATTTGAAAATATATTGAAAATATATATGCACTCCCATGTTTATTGCAGGATTATTTACAATAGCCAATATATGGAAGCAATTGATTGCTTGATAGATGAATGAATAGGTGAATGGATAAAGATGTGGTATATACATACAATAGACAATATATACAATATACAATTGTATATAGACAATATACACAACAGAATATTATGCAGTCTTAATAAAATAATGAGATCTTGCCATTTATGAAAATATGGGTGGACCTAGAGGATATTATGCTAAGTGAAATGAATCAGACAGAGAAATACCTTAAGATTTCACTTATATGTGGAATCTAAACAAAAAAAGCAGAAACAGACTCATAAATTCAGAGAACAAAGTGGTGGTTACTGGGGGTGGGGGGTGGAATGGGAAAAATGGGTGAAAGGAAAGGGAGATAAAGGCTTCTAGTTATGGAAGGTATAAGTCATGGAAATAAAAGTTACAGCATAGGGAATATAGTCGATGGTATGGTAATAGTATTGTATGGTGACAGATGGTAGCTACGCTTGTGAACGTAGCATAATGTATATAGAATTACTGAATCACTGTGTCATACGCCTGAAACATGGTATGTCAAGTATACTTCAATTTTAAAAACGTGAAAACAGATTTGAGATTGGTAATCAAATAAATATGAAAGAAAAAGTAAGATGTTTGAAAAATTGGACAAAACCCCTTGGAAAAGAAGATCCACTGAAGAACAATTATCAAGGACATCGCTAGATACATGGTAGTTTTGGGCCTGATATGGGCCACCTTCCCATTACACACTATAAAAGTTCAAGATACAGGTGAAGATAGCTAACACCTGGCACTCCAGCAGCCCCAAGTGGTACTGCACCCAAATGTAGGCTTTAGGAGGTAACTGAACTGCATGGGGTTCAGGTTTGAGAGAGTGATGCTAGAACTAAGACCCCTACAGAGAACCAGAAACTAGTCCCAGGCATCCAGTCCATGAAATAGAAATTAGACTCCGTCCCCATGGAAGGCAAAATGTCACAGAAACCTGGGGAAAAAGAGAAAGTCTCCTACAAACACTTTTAAAACCCAATATTGCCCTACATGCACGGGTAGAGTCAAGATATAATACTATGTGTGTAATAATAATAAATTGTTGTTTTGATCCATAGGTTCTGGGATAGCTTGTTATATAGTAATAGAATCAGTACCTGGAGTTGCAAGGATTCTCCACATGGCAGGAATTTCAAACAAAGAAACTAACACAAGAAATCTGGTCTAGAAGTGCTGAAACATGAAGAACTGACAGAAGCCAATAAAGTCATGTTGAAATGATGTTTCTAACTCACTGCAACTCAGACATTGACAACACGATGAAACCAAGTTAAAGATAAACTCACAATCAAACATTGCAAATCAGGGGTGCCTAGGTGGCTCAGTCAGTTAAGCATCTGACTTCGGCTCTGGTCATGATTTCACGGCTCATGGGTTCAAGCCCTGTGTCGGGCTCTGTGCAGACAGCTCAGAGCCTGGAGCCTGCTTCAGATTCTGTCTCCCTCTCTATCTGCCCCTCCCCAACTCACACTCTGTCTCTCTCTCTCAACAGTAAATAAACATTAAACAAAAATTTTTTTTTTTTAATTTTTTTTTTTTCAACGTTTATTTATTTTTGGGACAGAGAGAGACAGAGCATGAACGGGGGAGGGGCAGAGAGAGAGGGAGACACAGAATCGGAAACAGGCTCCAGGCTCCGAGCCATCAGACCAGAGCCCGACGCGGGGCTCGAACTCACGGACCGCGAGATCGTGACCTGGCTGAAGTCGGACGCTTAACCGACTGCGCCACCCAGGCGCCCCTAAACAAAAATTTTTTTTAAAAATTGCAAATTGGCCAACAGGCACATGAAAAGATGCTCAACGTCGCTCCTCATCAGGGAAATACAAATCAAAACCACACTCAGATATCACCTCACGCCAGTCAGAGTGGCCAAAATGAACAAATCAGGAGACTATAGATGCTGGAGAGGATGTGGAGAAACGGGAACCCTCTTGCACTGTTGGTGGGAATGCAAATTGGTGCAGCCGCTCTGGAAAGCAGTGTGGAGGTTCCTCAAAAAATTAAAAATAGATCTACCCCATGACCCAGCAATAGCAATGCTAGGAATTTACCCAAGGGATACAGGAGTGCTGATGCATAGGGGCACTTGTACCCCAATGTTTATAGCAGCACTTTCAACAATAGCCAAATTACGGAAAGAGCCTAAATGTCCATCAACCGATGAATGGATAAAGAAATTGTGGTCTATATACACAATGGAATATTACGTGGCGATGAGAAAGAATGAAATATGGCCTTTTGTAGCAACATCAATGGAACTGGAGAGTGTTATGCTAAGTGAAATAAGTCATACAGGGAAAGACAGATACCATATGTGTTCCCTCTTATGTGGATCCTGAGAAACTTAACAGAAACCCATGGGGGAGGGGAAGGAAAAAAAAAAAGAGGTTAGAGAGGGAGGAGGGAGGGAGCCAAACCATAAGAGACTCTTAAAAACTGAGAATAAACTGAGGGTTGATGGGGGGTGGGAGGGAGGGGAAAGTGGGTGATGGGCATTGAGGAGGGCACCTGTTGGGATAAGCCCTGGGTGTTGTATGGAAACCAATTTGACAATAAATTTCATATTAAAAATAAATAAATAAATAAAAATAAAATTAAGTTTAAAAAATTGCAAATCATATAAGGATATGAACAACCACCAGAGAGAGAGAGAGAGCATACAAAAAATAATGGAAAACTTTATAACCTAAAGATGTTTATAAATTGTGTATTTAAAATCATTAAAGAAATTAAAAGCAGGAATAATGGTGAATATCTCAGCTCTTTTTTTTTTTTTAAATGCTTATTTGTTATTGAGAGACAGAACATGAACATGGGAGGGGCAGAGAGAAGGAGAGACACAGAACCGGAAGCAGGCTCCAGGTTCTGAGCCGTCAGTACAGAGACGGACGCAGGGCCCGAACTCACAAACCGCAAGATCACGACCTGAGCCATAGTCAGACGCTTAACCAACTGAGCCACCCAGATGCCCCCTCAGCTATTTCTTGATTTCTGAGCTATGTCCTCCGACATTCCTTTGGTAATATTGGTAGTAAACTGTGTCTTTTGTTTATCTGAAAATGCAGGTAGGAAGAGGGTATCAACTACAAAAGGCATGAAGGAATTTGGGGGGATGACAGAAATATTTTATAGCTTGATTGTTGTGGGGTTACAAAACTGTTTTGTCAAAACTCACCAAACTGTGCATGTAAAAGGGAGAATCTTACTATATATAAATTACACCTCAATGCCTGACATCAGGAAAAAAAAAAAAAATCAGTCTCTTCTCCTTCAGGCTCTCCACAGACAGAAAACAGAACAAAACAGACATTTTCATTCAGAGAACAATAATTTGTGCAAAGATTCACTAAGCAATAAGCCTATCCAAACAAACAAAGCCACGGAAAAAAAGTAGATTCAAATTCTACTAAGGGTTCACTGACTTAAGTTAAAACTTACTTGAACACCAGGCCCCAAAAGCAGACATGGATGAGGCAGCCCCACATGGGAAGCAGCTTCCCTGGTGAGATCTGGTGTTAATGCACAGCCACATCCATTTCTGAAAAGTTTATAACATAAATATTCACATTCATTTATAGCACTGGAAAAATAACAGCTAAATCCTTAGTAAACAGGTTTATCATGGAAAAGTGAGAATAAATGTGTTGAATCAGAAAATAAGGAAATCATTCAAACTCAGACTTTGCCAGTAATAAGTAATATGATCTTAAGTCAGACATCTCACTTCTCTTCAGAATCTTTGTGATAATAAAGATGACCCCTTGGGTCCATTCCTGCATTCATACTCTAAGAGTTTATGACAATTTGGACTTAGACAAGGAGCCACTAAAACTGGAAAGTCAAAATACTAAATTGGAGAAAATTCTGAGACCTGTAAAATCTAAATGCCATGGTACATGGAGACTGTACAGTTTCAGAGTAGTCACATCACGCTTTCCTCAAAAATCTCCATTGAGGGGTTTTAGTGTAGAAACTAATTTCTCACCGACGCTAACAGAAAAAAATGTGAATTACAACATTTGGAGTTCAATACATGACGTTTAAGAAGAATTAGCAAATCACAGCTTCACACTTCATGTCCCATTCCTTCAAAATTATATTTTTCTCTTTGTGAGAGATTGTGGAAATAGTAGCCAATTCCAACCAGCCTGGAGTCTATCAGAAAAATACCAGCAGATCACACGGAACCTAGGAGAAAGAAGTATAGCCATGCCTCAGAAGGTGCTAAAATCAAAACATCACGATTTGAAGTTATTCTTCATGATTCTCTGGGGCTGTAAGAGAGCTTATGCTAGCACCAGCTGACATCTGCACATTAATTCTGGCACTATCTGGAATCAGCACTGACCCACAAGTTAAGGGCTGAGTCCTCCACAAGACAACCCTCATTTTATTGCCAGTCAGACATCGGTGGTCCCCGGGCCACCTGTACTTCTGACTGGCTGGCTACAAATTCAGGGGCTCCCACAAACCCCCTCAGGCTAACTAATTTGCTAGACTGACTCACAGAACTCAGAAAAGCACTATGTTGATTATTACAGTTTTCTTATAAAGGATACAGATCAGGACGAGTTAAACAAAGAGACACAAAGGCCAAGGTCTGGGAAGTTCCTAAACCCAGAGCATCCATGCTCTTCCCATGGAATCAGGACATGTGGCCTTCCTGGCACATGGATATATTTATCTATTTGAAAGCTCCCCTGATATTCAGGGTCCAGAATGTTTACTGGGTTTACATTATACAGGCCGGATTGATTAAATCATCAGCCATGTGACTGAACTCCATTTCTAGCGCTTCACTTCTTTATGTGTCAGACTGCTCAAAGTCCCAACCTTCTAATCATATAGTTGGTCTTTCTGCTGGCCAGCCCCAGTCCTGAGACTACTTGAGAGGCTAATCTTGAGATATTTCATTTGCATAAATTCAGGTCCAGGGGCTGATCCAAGGGACTCATGAATAACAAAGACACTTGGGAAATTCCAAGAGTTTAGAAGGTCTATGTCTGTGCTCAGAACCTAGAACAAGGGCCAAATTCTTTTTTTTTTTTTTAATGTTTATTTTTGAGAGAGAGAGAGAGAGAGAGAGAATGAGCATGAGCAGGGGAGGGGCAGAGAGAGAGAGAGACACAGAATCCGAAGCAGGCTCCAGGCTCTGAACTGCCAGCACAGAGCCCGACGCGGGGCTCGAACCCACGAACTGTGAGATCATGACCTGAGCTGAAGTCAGACGCTTAACTGACTGAGCCACCCAGGTGCCCCAGGGCCAAATTCTTTATTATACAACATAGCTCATCTCAGATTCTCTCTGTGCAGTCTTTTAAAATATTCTCTCTCTCTCTCTCTTGGTACACAGGCATTCCTGGCTTCAAGATTCTGGCTGATCACAGCTGACCCAGCTGCAGTGCTCCAGTTTGATATAACCATTCAGTCTTAACACCCAGCTCCGACTAACTGACTAACATCCCTGAGTTACCATTTTAAATCTCTGGGAGACAAAGTCTAAATGCCACAGCATGAGTCGAGACCATTGGTCTAAAAAGCTGTGATCAGAGGGACAAAGTCACAGGATGCTTTGAGATGGGCCTGACAATTCTCAGAGAACAAAATATGCACTTGGCAGGCATCAGACAACATATCTAAACTCAAGTTTTACAACTCTGACAAGCACAGGTGTGTAAAGCAAGGCCCTAGGAAATGGGAACAAGGATCGGCACAAAGAGAACTAAATGTAATCAAGCTCCAAGATCGTTGTCCTCCCTCCTACAGTCTCTTTATAAAATAAGCACAGAAATAGCTCAGTTCAACTTTATCCAGGTAGGATGTCATTATGATTAATACTCACGGGAGGCAAACCCAAGGTGGACATGTTCTTGTGTGAAAATGGTTCTATCTGGCTTTAGAGAATCATCCTAAATGAAGAGAGCAATTTATAGGAAACGGGAGAAAGAGGAAGTCCATTTGGGAATACTCTTATGATAGGAAAAGATAGGATTCTAGCAGGCAGCGAGGGCAAGGTTAGGACCTAAGGGCCCTGGGTGGGGAAAAACACACATTTTGGAATAATGCTGGGAGCGTCTGACCACAGGAAACCCCCTTGGGCGTAAGGTTCCTCTTAAGAAGGTAACAGACACCTCGTACTCCCCCTCAGGTTCCCCTCAGGAATCTGGCAATCAAAATACCTAACTAAAATAAGTAAACCATAAAACTTATGTTAACCGAGGGACAGTATGACCATAGTCTGACTCCACACAATGGAGTCGAGCCAGTCAGCAATGGACAACCCAGCACTCAAGCCAGAGTTGTCCAGTCAGTAAGGGTAGAACCTGAGAAGAACCGAGGGGGAAGGGCAGGGGGGCGCTGACCAGAACCTTATAAAACAAGGGCCCTTGCCTATAGTCACGGGCATTCACCTTCAAATGCCCCCTCTCTGTAAAGAGAGCTTTCCTACTATGCTTCCTTTCTAATCTTATGCTCTAATACATTTCTGCCTGCTGCTCATTTTGTGTCCACCTCTTCATTGTTCGAAGGGGCGAGATAACGAACCCCAGGCACTGAGGTAAAAAAAAAAAAAAAAAAAAAAAAAAAATCCCACAACACTTTCTGGAATCAAATAGAAGACAGAGATAAAGACTTACCTAATAGTACACAGTTGAGCTAAAAGAGAAAAAGATAAAGGTCTCTTTAGCTGCATCTGAGAGAAGCTAATTGGAGCTAGATTAAGAAAAATGAGAAGTTGTCATAATGATGAAGGGATAACTCATGAACTCCAAGTGCAGAAATGCAATCTGGCCTCCCGAAGGGACTGAGATCAAGGCCTAAAAAGTCCTCATGGCTTCTCTCTGTATGTTTTCCTTTTCTCCCTCCTCCTCCCCTCTGTCTGTCTGTCTGTCTGTCTCTCTCTCTCTCTTTCTCTTTCTCTGGCTCTTTCTGGCATTTCCATTTTGCTGTTTCTCAGGTCACACAACTGTGCATGACGGCCACTTTACAACCCTGAGTTTACATTCTGAAAAGCAGAAAAAGGTAGAGTCCCTCAGTTCCAGATCTTTAGCTCCAAGAGCTATTGTCTGATTGGATCCCTCAGGTGCAATCAGCAATGCTCTAGAGGGCAGGGATCACATAGTGCAAACGTGGCTGCAGGGGCCCATCTTTGTGGGTCAAAGAGGCAGTTAAGGAGCCATTTTTGAGTTGAGAAGACGCCCCAGAAAGTAGCTGTGCTACTACTCCATTTATTTAATTTAGAGAAACACAACAGCTGCTCTGGATAAATGACAATGTCTAAAAAACATCTCCCCAGGCTACATCATAGTTTCTGCACTTAATATTTTTCTAAATTATGTGAAAAGGGAAAGCTCAGAAAAAAAACAAAAACAAAACTCACATTGGCAGATAAACAAAGATCTCTGGAGTATAAGTAGGCCAAGGTGGTAGGAATAAAATGACAACAGATGAACTTCGGTGAGTGTAAGGGAAAGGTAATAATACCAGGGCTAAGTAAATCCAAATGATCTAAATCCATTGGTTCTAAGAAACCAAAGGAGCGGGGCGCCTGGGTGGCTCAGTCGGTTAAGCGGCCAACTTCAGCTCAGGTCATGATCTCACGGTCCGTGAGTTCGAGCCCCACGCCGGGCTCTGTGCTGACAGCTCAGAGCCTGGAGCCTGTTTCAGATTCTGTGTCTCCCTCTCTCTGACCCTTCCCTGTTCATGCTCTGTCTCTCTCTGTCTCAAAAATAAATAAACGTTAAAAAAAAATAAAAAAATAAAAAAAAAAAAGAAACCAAAGGAGCATAATCTTGGATGCACTGAAGAGAATTTCAAACTGATAAAGACGTGACAGCCCTATGACCTAAAAGATTAATAGAGACTTTTATTTATTGAATAAATTCTAGTTTCCAGTATTATTTACTCATTCACCCATGCAACGTAAATATGCAAGGAAAGAAAGGGTGTGAGGGAAGGGAGGGAAAGAAGAGAAGAAAAGGAAGGAGAAAGGAAAACAGACAAGGAGGAAGGGAAAATACACCCTAGTATGTCATACATACTCATGAGGTGGATTACTGATCTCATTTTTCAGATGAGGAAACTGAACTCAAGACCCCATAAACTACCCCAGACCATCAGTTAGTAAGTAGAACTAGGATTCCAGTTCAGGTGGGTCTGGGTCCAAAGCATATGTTCTCTGCATCACATGGTTATCCCACATTTTCAAGATTTTGGCATAAAATTTTTTTAATTATTTTATTTTTTTTTAAGCAAGCTCCGTGCCCAACATGGGGCTTGAACTCACAAACCCTGAGATCAAGAGTTGCATGCTCTACCAACTGAGCCAGCCAGGCACTCCAAGATCTGCCATGAAATTCTTAGCAAAAACATTAGCGTGCATTAAAACAGCCTAAAAAAAAAAAAACCCACGAAGTACTGCTTTTTTTCCATGCTACATAAAAGTCTGAAGATGAAACAATAACCCATTTGGGACTAGAGTATGATACCAAAAAAAAAGAAAAAAAAAAAAAAGGGTAAACATATATTTCTCGACCTGCCTACATTTGCACCCCCAAAATGCTGCCCTGTTTGCTTTACTAAGGCCCAAAATTTCCAAGAGGAAAACTTTGGTGTCAAGTATAATGAAAATATTCAAACCTAAAAACAAATAAATAATGAAGGAAAAAGAGATATACCACATTACAGAAAAATTGAAAGTTACATATAGGCAAGTAACACCAAAAATAAAGGTAAACTGGAAATCATGTGTGACATGTATGAGTTACTATTCTTAATAGCTCAAGAGGTCATGCAATAAGAAAACATTAAATGTGTCAACAGCAAAAGGGCAAAGAACAAGAAGAGAAGTGCATTTTCCAAATAAAGTTAGGAAAAAAATGTCCATCCTTGTTAGTAACCCTGGTATTTCTCTATCCAACTGCAAGTTTTCTCTTTTTTTAAATTTTTTTAATGTTTATTTATTTTTGAGAGAGAGAGAGTATGTGCACGCGTGAGTGGAGGAGGAGTAGAGAGAGAGAGAGAAAAACACAGAATCTGAAGCAGGCTCCAGGGTCTGAGATGTCAGCACAGAGACCGATGTGGGGCTCGAATCCACAAACCAGAGATCATGACCTGAGCCAAAATCAGACGCTTAACTGACTGAGCCACCCAGTTGCCCCCTCTCTCTTCTTTAATGACAATAACCAGGGTTTGTGGAGGATATCGGGAAATATGCTTTCTTAATTTTGCAAGTGACTATATAAATGGACCATATTTTCTGTAACACGATTAGTCAATAGTACCAAACAATGCAAACATCTGTCTACCTTTTGACCCAATACTTGCACTTCTAGGAATATATTCTAAGACAAATATTAGAACTCACAGACTATGAACAGTAATGTATTTATACAAAAGCATCAATAAAAACTGAAAACACCTAATATCCAAGAGTAGCAATTGCTTAAAGAAAGTTGATCCATCCATGTCATAACTGTTTGCAACCACTAGAAAGTGTGCTCTAACAAAGCAGTAATGCTCTGAATAATTAAGTAGAAAGGGCAAATTATGAGATTATGTTTACTTATCTATACAGTTTTAGATATGCAAACATTACATATTATACATAACACATAATAGAAATAATTTAACATACTCATCAGAAACACACCAAAATATTAACAGCAGCCCTTTCTGAGTAGGGTTATAGGAGATTTTCAGGTTGTACACATAGGTGTTGTTCTTTATTGTTCACAGTTCCCATAATAAATTAAGTTGCATTATTTTCATAATGGAAAAGCAAGTATGTTAAAATAAAAATGCAAAGCTTTCAATGAGAAGGCATTATTTCTGTTCATCTTGTCTATGTGCAGAATGAATTCACACAGGTTTTGATTCCATTCGAGGAGGCCACAAAGGTGGTGGTTGATCCCATGTGGCCAGAAGTAAACCGTCCTATTCAGAAATGTGGAGAGCCTTTTTAAATATTCCTTCCCAAAGCAAAACACAACAGTTACATTTCTAATAAGAGCAATTTGCTTTTGATGATGAACTCCTACCAAAATAATTAAGACATTATTCAGAATCTTCAAAAGCAATAACACGAGTAAGAGCAACAGAATAAAACACACAATAAAAAGGATAAAATACAAAATCAAAACAAGGTCATCTCTTTAAAAACCAGGGATTACTGTTGAAAATGTCTAGGGTCTCATCAGAAGGACTTTATTGTCTTTAATAACAGTTTTGATTTGAGAATGCCAACACCAAAATGACTCCATTTTCCTCTCAAATGCTTTCATGATTGTGTTTAGATAGCTCTGAGAAGGCTCACACGGTTGTCTACAAAGAAGACTATGATTGGTGAAAATGGGAACCTGTTATTTGCAATATTCAGAAACAAAATACGCTGTATGCAGATAATTAATTTCAAAATGTACTGTATTTTTTTTATTTCATACAAACAGTATAACCTGATTTAGGATTTTTTTTCTTTTTTTATTATTTTATGTTTTCACCATGATCAGTGACTCTTTAACCTCCATCATCTATTTGATCCCCCTGCCGCCTCCCCTTTGGTAACCATCAATTTGTCGTCTATTAAACAGAGTTAAGTTTAAGCAAGTCTGGCCCCCTCTTCCTGTTCTTCTCCCTTTCCCAAATATCTTTGCCACCTCATGCCAAAGGGACCATCTACACCATTACTGAGTCATTCCCTGGGGTCCTATCGCATTTACTTTATCAAGAATCTTCATTACTTAAAAGCGAATACTCTCTGAGCCAAATTCAGCTTGGTTCTTGGTTAGTTGCAGTCATCTGAGAGTCAGAAATTGACCAAGACAACCGTACCAGGTGAGGGGACTGTATACCAAGGACATATATATGGGAAACATATGGGAAGTGAAAGGCAAAGAAAAAGGACTGTAAGCAAGCACTGCGAGGTATCCATATACAGACGATGGATATAATCATGAAATTCCAGGGAAAAATAATTGATGCACTTTAAAATCAAGGAAGCATCCACACGATCGCATTCTATGGAGGCACACAAAGCAAACCATTCAGTCCCTGAAACAAGCTACTTCCAGCCACAAGGTGCAGCTCTCCTCAGGATCTGCAAACGGACTGCATATTTAGAGCTGAGACAATGGCAAGCTTGCATTAGAAATCCCATCTATAAACCATACTCCTTCAGTCAATTCAGTTTTGAACAGAACTTTCTGCCAATGAAACACTCTGCACAAATACAGAGTTCTGTCCAAGGAGAAGCCCTCCTTAACTGATGCTACGTCTGTGTGGGCAAAGTCACCTCTACATTGCAGCATCCACAGCCATCATTTTCTTTCCTCAAGCTGAGCTTTCTGCTATGGAACTGAGCTCTATGGCTCGCCCTCTCTCTCCTTTCTTCTTATTTCCTGGATCTTGTTATTTGCTTTTTGTGTTATGACAAGTCAAGTGAAATGTCAGATATGGAGATATGCCACCCAGATTATTCTTCAGGAAAAGACAGGCTGCCCAGCTGTGAAGAGTATAATCGTCAGTGTCAGCTGTCAGCTCCCTCCCAGTACGAGCTACAGAGAGCCACCTTGTTCAAGCCCATGCCCTTCCCAGAGCAGCCTGCATCAGGTGACTGACGGGTGCCGGGAGGGTCAGTAGGGACAGGCCACTTCAACTCAATGCATGACAATTACAACAGGCAATGTTTGTTCTAGAGCTTTGCTGGGCCTTCACTGCACATCACCTTCTCCCCACTGCTTCCAGCCCTCTTCGTTTCAAGGTACTAATCCCTGATAACTATCTTGTGCCCCAAACCACATCTTCTGTGCCTATGTCCGGTGAACACAGCCTGCAACATTGCAACAATGAATTGCTCAGATCATCTGACAATGATAGGCTATTAAATAATTTGGAATACTTAGCTTTTGCTTTTATGCACTTTTGTGCTTCAGATATTTTCACTGAATCGCCATTTACTCATTTATTCAATAAATATTTGAGTGCCTCCCATGAGCTGGGCACCTTGCTTCGTAAAGAATACATGAAAAATATCTGGAACACAACACAGTATTAGGGTAAAGCAGCCATCTTGCAAACATGAAAATGAAAGCAACAATCCAAGGGATGGCAGGAGAGAGAGCCAGAAAGAGCCTTCATGGGACAGTAATGATTGCCCTGGACTGCCTATCTCTGACCTCATCTTATGAGAAAAGTAACCTCTATTTGGTTTTCTATTATCTGCAATGGAACGACATCAACCCTAGCTGACAGACTCCCCCCTCAGTCGACACTTAGTATGCCCACTGCAAATACCATGCTTTGGCCACTGTTTGCTTATTTACTGATTGAGTAAATGAACAAATGAACGATAATTCTTACTAGTATTTTATCTCGCATTCCCTGGTCAAATCCAGAAAGTGAGCCAATAAAAAGGAATAAAGCCCGAAAAGTAGTCTGGTCCCCAACTGCCCACTCCTTGGCTCAAATCTGTTCACCTTATTCTTCCCTTTTTCATTTCAAAATTATATTCATATCATTCCTTTTATAGTATCGCCACATGAAAATTAACAACATGCAAAGCATTTCTCCAGTAAGATCATTTTTGACACTTTTTTCTTCTATATCTCATGTACAAAGGAGAGGAAAATTTGACACATGGGCTGTGGGGCTGTATAAACATATAGCATACCATTTTAAATGCTTCAGTTTCAGAGGCTCTGAGAGATAAATGGCACATCTATAATTATCCCTCCACCATCAATAAGCTTCAAATTACTATCTACTCTCAAAGGTAGAGAAAATGTTGAAGTATTTTTTATGAAACTTCAGAAGTTGCATATTAAGTAATTTGTTGTATCATAAAGTCCTAGACCCAGGAAGTGTCTTTTGTTTTATTTACCAGATTTTATTTACCAGAAGGGAAGTTTTCAATTAATTGTTTGATTGGGATATATAAGAAGACCACCGAGAAAAGCCTTACAATGAAGTCAAATAAACCTAGGCTCGCTGAGGTTCACAAAAGCTTTCCACCAAAATTACCAGCCACTGACGGTATGACATTCAACTCAGCTATCGCCCAATAAATTTCCTTCTTCCTAACAAATGTTTCCTCTTAATTTGTTGATTTATATATCTACTCAACAGACATTCATTAAACACCAATTATGTGCAGGCTTAGTACCAGGCACTAGAAAGAAATAAGGTGTTGTCCCGGATCTCAAACAACAGAATGCATAGACAGATACGAACACAGGACATAGCATTTCAGTGCAATATCATGTGTCTAACAGAGGTGAGCATGGGCTGTTTGGGGGAATCACAGAAGAGGGAAACCCAGCATGGAAGAACAGTACAAGAAGTATTTCTCAAAGAAAATGGCCTTTGAGTTAGCTTAAACGGTGAACACAAGTTACCTCTACTTACCGTAAATATATTCAAATCCAACTGCTTCTCCACACATCCACCTCTACCAGCCAAGTCCATCATCCACCTGCCTGGGTCACCACCAGAGCCTCCTAACAGGTCTCCCTGCTGTGAACTGTTGCACCCCTACAGCAGCCAGAGGGAGCCTCTTACAAGGTAAATCAGATGATATCACCCCTCCAATGGCTTTCCTACATCCTTAAAAGAATAGTCCTCACCATGTTGGTAAGAACCTGTGTGATCTGGCACCTGGCTACCTAGTCAATTTCCTATAACTCTTCCCATGGCTGACTGCTCGCTATCTACATTTGTAACCTTGAAATTCCTCCAACACAACAAGAAATCTATTTCAGGGCCTTTGTATTTGCTGTTCCCTCTACCTAGAAATACTCTAATGGCTTGCTCATTTCATTTGGGCCTCTCCTCCAATGTCACTTTCTCAGAGAAGCCCTCCACAACCACACCACAGAAAATACTACACGCTTTCCCCTTATGTGACATCATTGTCACATTCCCCTCTGGACTGTAAGTCCCATGAGAGTAAGATTTTCTGTAGTTCAATGCTGTGTCCGCAGTCCCTGCAGCAACTCCTATTACACACAGCAGACACTCAGTAGACATCTATTGAATAAATAAACCCTTTGCATGTGCCCACCACCAGACAAAAAGAAGAAATAAAAGGATAGTGTGTTTACAAGTTGTTTACAGCGTAGGCCCAGGCCCTCCGCTCCCAGGACTGTTAGATCGACTGAACAGTCCATCTAGCTAACTGCATGAAACCAAAGAGAGAGAAGATCAGCTTCAAAGTGAGTACAAAGGTGGGGGTGGTGGGAGAGTTGGGCCAGGATTACTCATCTGAAAAGTTTTGGACACAGTATTGTCAGAGAATCAGAGCCCTGATACTAACAGCCTTTTGAAATCCTTCAAGTTCTAAGTGACCATAAGGCCCAAGTCCATTTGGAGACATGCTCAGCCACGTCAGCCTGATGTCACGTCTGAAGATAGGATTTTGTGATGGACAAGGGTTCCTGGAGAAACTTTGCTGGGTAACCTCAGTGGGAGGCTATGTAAGAATTTCCTACACGCGGAGGTAAGAGTTCTTAAAATGGTGACCCAGAGGCCCATTCTGTATTTGAGAAAAAGGGAAGGGGCCTGTGAGGGCTGTATACATTTGTATTTTTAAAAATTTTTAAACATCCAACGTTAGAAGATTTCGTATCAAAATCCACATTTTCTATTATCTCCTGAAAATATGAAAGATCTACCAAAACTAGGCTGCAGTCTAGTCACAGCTGCTCCCTTTAGATGGGGCAAGCACTCTGTAGCTCACCACCATGCTTAACAAGACCTTTGTACTACCTCAGGTGGGTGCTCTCATTTATTTGACTCGTCTGAGCCAGGTAGGCATTTGAGTCTTGATTCCTGGTCTTAAACTTGATTAATTACTTGTCCCAGAGTCAGGAAGATCATAAAAAGAGCCAAACACTCAATGCTATGAAGAACCACCAAGTATCGAAATGACACAGTCCTTAACAGAAATGTAGAGCGGGAAGGGGCCTCAGAAATCATCCAGTCAACTTCATTATTACAGATGGAGGAACAGAGGCCCATGTGGCTCAAACTTTGAACAGATCAAAGATTGGATCTCCAGATGACCAGTATGGGTCTTATACCTCCCAGTGAGCGGCTATCGGAACATACATTTGCAGGTTGGCAAACACCGCCATGTAACCCTTGTCAGTGTCCTAGCCGCTCACTGGCCTTCATCCCTAATGTGTTAAAAACATTTTTAAAAATCTAAATATTAAGAAGACAGCATTTGTAACCATGTAAGGGCAAAGGAGAAAAATCTATGGAATAAAAATCTCACGAGGCCTGGACAAGACGGGAGAACTGAGCTGGCCTCTGTCAGAGGTAAGTAAACTCTTTTGGTAAAAGGCCAGATAGTAAATATTTTAAACTGGGCCATGCAGTCTCTATGGCAACTACTCAGCTCTGTTTGTAGCAGGAGAGCAGCCATAGACAGTATATAAACAGGTGTTAACTGTGTTTCAATAAAACTTTACTGATAGATACTGAAAGTTGGATTTCATATAATTTCATGTGTCGTGAAACAATATTCTTCTATTTTTTGCGGGGAGGGGTGGGGGGGTGGGGGTACCATTTAAAAATGTAAAAATCACGCTTAGCTCAAGGGCCATACAAAAACAGGTGGTAGGCAGGGTTTGACCCTGGGGCCATAGCTTGCTGATCTCTGACCTAGATGGTGAGGGCAGATATCCCAGGGCTTCTTTCCCTTTGAATTCGAGACATCTCCTAACGCACAGGTCAGACTTCTTAATGATAGTATCGGAATTGTCTCACAGTGTATCAAGTTTATCCAGTTACTCATATTCTCGTTTGGTCTTCACAATGATTCTATTAGATACGAGGAATGAGTGTAAGTGTGCATTGCATTTCCAACCTGTTCACTTTTTGTACGGATTATAATGACATGAACAGAAGAAAAATTTACCCGAAATGTCACCACCTCAGGAAAAAAATGTTGACATTTTTCTTTGTACTTCGCAATTCTTTTTTTTCCATATCTAGGCAAACTTTCACTGAATTGGCATCATAATGTGGATAAAACGGTACATTCCAGGTTTTCACAGAGTGGATTTATGCATTCTACCATATTTCTAAATAGGCCTCAGGGTAAATATTTAAGATTCTATGTAGTATGTCATTATCTGTGACATACGTCCTTTGTTGGACATTTAGGAAGTTTCCAATTATTTACCATGATAAATAATGCTGCAGTGAATGTCTTTATTCACTTTACTTTTATAGGAATATTTCCTTGATATTCCCAGAAGTGAAATTACCAAATAAAGTACAGTAACACTCTGATTACTAATATGCTTTGGAAACACCTTTCAAAAAAAGTTATACCAAAGCAGGTTTCCTTAGCACAGGGTGAAAGCAATGGGCCATGGAGCAGTCCAGCCCTGTCATGGTCTCCGGTGGGACCTTGGGAAGTCACCTCTACCTTAAGCTTCAATTATGTCACCTGTCAAGAGAGGAACATAATCTCTGCCTTCCGTGAGAATCAAAAGAGACAGTCGATCACACTGAGCAACTTCCAAACACCAGTGAGGATGCTATGAAATGCTGATGGGGAGACTGATAACAGTGATGATGAGCTTCAAGTTATGTGTGAAGAACCAAGGCTCAGATTTAAGAGTCTTGCCCCAGGCCACGCAATTGGTAAAGAGCACTTCAGACTCCAGTTCATGCCTTTTTCTGTTTCTCTTTGATGGCACCCAGGATCTCCTGGGACTTTGAGTATAGAAATAGTGTTGATTCCTTGCTCACTCTCAGGCGCATTTCATTTGCAGACTGATTTCTAAGTCTCAGATGTCAGCCAATTTGTTCCTTCCAGATGCTTAGACCCTACTGGGACCCCCACCTGCTACGCCTGGTGTACTTTTTTTTTTTTTTTTTTACTTTTTAAATTCAAAAAGTAACAAATGAGCATTATATGACATAACATTTGTGCCTTCAAGCCCTCACATCAGCCTAGTCACTAAACTTGCCAGAGCAGTCCTTTCCCTTCTGACAGTATTTAGATTGCTATTAAAGTAGATGTCGACAAGTTCTAACTCTGAGTTCATTTATATTCATAATCTTTTATCCACATTCTGATAGTTCAAGGTTAATGAAATCAGTACTTCTGAAACTGAGAATTAATATCCAAGAAGAATTCATATGAAAAATATAATACTTCCTCCCCTTTATTTCTTCTTTTACAAAAACAATATCCGCAAGAAAGGTCAAAATTAGAGGCAAGAATAATTAACATGAGAATTTTGACAAAACCTATAACCTCTGTCTACATTCTATAACCTATTCTGATTGAAATGCAAAGACAGAGTCTACGAACTTTCTTGCCAGTTCTTAATCACTCCTCCCAGGATGGTTTTCTGTAAGTTTACTCATTGATAGAACTGTGTTTCTAGGTGTTGGCTGCACTTTGTTTGACTCAGGTCATGATCTCATGGTTTCTGAATTTGAGCCCTGTGTTGGGTCTGTGCTTGGAGCCTGGAGCCTGCTTCGGATTCTGTGTCTCCCCCCTCTCTCTACCCCTTTCCCACTCACACTGTCTCTCTCTCTCTCTCTCTCTCAAAAATAAAACAGCAAAAGCATTAAAAATTTAAAAAAAAAATAAAGTATTTGAGGCAAATCTAGTTCCAGGAATTAACGATACTTGTGGTTAGAGACTGAGGGCATTTGTGGGTCTAGAGCATGTCAGGAGACGTTTCCCTTAAATAGTCAGATAGTAAAGATTTTAGCCTTTGCAAGCAAAAGGTCTCTGTTGCAACTATTCAACTCTGCTATTCCAGCACAAAAACAGCCATAGACTATGTGTAAATGAGTAGGTGTGGCTCTGTCCCAGTGAACCTTCATTTACCAAAGCAGATGGTAGGCCTGCAGGCCAGAGTTTACTGACCTCTGGTCTAGAAGCTAACAGAACTTGCACTTCTGGATGTCAGTATCTTGGCACTTTGTAGCCCTTGATGATACTTTAATGGTACATACTATCCCAGTGTTTTCTGGCACTTTGTGAAACCAACCCCTGGTGAAGACTTGCTGGGACCGGGTGGCACTTATGGTTCTTGACCTTCAGCACTTGAGGTTTTACGCTTGATGATCCTTGCGGCTGTGAGTGCTTGTGGCATTTACATTTCTAGAAGGTAATCATTTAATAGCACTAAAGGTCATGTGCCGATCCTGAAGTCATAGCCCTGAATCCATAGTAAACACTCAGAGAATGTTTGTCGAGTGAATAAATGACCTCTTTTGGGTCTTCAAGGTATGCTAAAATTGGATCTCTAACATTTACAGATTTCTAAATTCCATGCTTCGTATCCAACAAAAACTGACTACTTAATTTGGAAAAAGTAACCAACTTGGGCCAACAGGTGGTTTGGGTTTTCCTTAATTCA
Source organism: Puma concolor (assembly GCF_028749965.1). Taxonomy (NCBI): domain Eukaryota; kingdom Metazoa; phylum Chordata; class Mammalia; order Carnivora; family Felidae; genus Puma; species Puma concolor. The sequence goes on from NC_141675.1 coordinate 16,602,951, forward strand.
TACTCGCAGTCACCATGAGCAAATATTAATTAAGAACCTACTATGTACAGGGTAGGGTACTTCCTCTAACCAATCATTTCAAGTGTTATACTGAGGTATCTGGGTTCACCAACTTCATAATCGTCTCTTATTAAAGCTTGGTATCTCTCCCGATGCACTTTGGAGAAATGTTTGCATTCCCAAAAAAAGGGCGATGCTATTATACACAGAACCTACTGGTCTCATACTTAAATAAATAAATACTGAACTTCATCTTTCTTTGATACGCTCTGGGTTAGACAACTCCAGTTTTGCAAGTATAAAATAATGAGAACTAAGTCAGTTTTACCTACTGACTTAAGAACATGATTAGAACTAAAACATTACTTTGACAAAATTTCACTTATCCTCAATGAATTTGTTTTTTAAAATAAAATAACTAAGTGAAGGTGGCGACATTTCTGTGGAAGGAATTTGCCCGCAGGTCTGAACAGCCACACTAACTATCGAGGTTTTGGCGCCATCATGTGGCCATTTAGATTTATCCACTAAAAACTAAGTGCCACTGTCACCGTTTCCAATCTGTTCTCTTCCAGGAGACAAAAGATAATTATAACCAAACTATTATCTGACTTATAAAGTTACCTCACTATTTTGCAACCAATTTTTGTCCAGCCTTGTGGAATGTCCTGGCTAAATGTCTCCTGAATCTTCTCTCTTCTGCTCTCCCACAGCCAGCACCCTGGTCCAGGCACCACATCTGTTTCTCTACAAATCTCTCTCACAGCCTCCTAGACCGATCTCCCTGCACAGACTCTTGAGTCCCTCCAATTCATTCTCTACTCTGCTGCCACAGTTATTTGTGTTAACACCAAACTGATCATGTCACTTCTGAATCTACATCCAACTTCTCCTAAGAAAAATGTCCCAGTCCTAACATAGCCCACAAGTCTCATAGAGCTGTCCAACACAGCAGCCTCTAGCCACATGTGGTTCTGGAACCCTTGAAATGTGGTTGGTGCAAATTAAATGCGATGTCAGTATAAAATGCACCCCAGACTTTGAATACTTCAAACATAAAAAAAAAGAATGTAAATTATCTCATTACTAATTTTTATAGTGATTATATGATTATATTACATGAAATGACAATACTTGGTATAGAATGGGTTAAATACAATATAATTTTTAATGTTTACTTATTTTGAGAAAGACAAAGACAGAGTACGAGCAGGGGAGGGGCACAGAGAGGGAGAGGTAGAATCCCAAGTAATCTCTACACTGTCAGCTGTCAGCGTGGAACCCAACACAGGATTCGATCCCACGAACCACCGTGAGATCAATGACCTGAGCCAAAATCAAGAAGAGTTGGATGCTTAACCGACTGAGCCACACAGGTGCTCCTAAATACAATATAGTTTCAATTTATTTTCACCTGTTTCTTTTTACTTCTACAGTGTGGCCCTAAAACCTCAGGATACAGTGAAGCAAACAGGAAAAGTCCCTTTCCCTGTGGTGCTTACAATCTCATGGGAGAAATAGGGCATAAACAATATATACCGCAGAGTATGTAAGATAGTGACGCACGCTAAGGAGAAGGGAGATATGAGGCACGCAGACAGGCAGCTGAATTTGACATAAGTAATTTTAGGCAAGGCCTCACTGAGTAGGTGGTTTTGAGACATAGGAAAAGTGAGAGAAGACACCAGGAGGCAAAACATTACAGGCAGAGGAAACAGCAAGGGCAAAGGCCATGAAGCCAGCGCAGACCTTGTTTATTTAAGAACTAGCAAAGACGTCAGTGTGGTTTAAGCTCAGTGAACAAGGGGAGAAGGGGAGGTCAGGGAAATACCAAGAGCCAGACCATTTAGCCTCTCACAGAATGTACTAATAAGGACTTTAGCTGGGAGACAGGAAGCTACCCAAGACTTTCAATACCGCATTTACGCTGACTCGGAAAATCTATCTGCAGCCCTAGCTCTTTACCTGACTCACACCTGGATATATAACCACTCGATGTCTTCTCTCGGCTGTCTAAAAACTCTTTCGGATGTTACCTAGGCAACTAGACAACACTGATTCCTGATATGCCACCCCTCCATGCCCCGCCCAAACCTAGATTGCTAAATTGGATCTACATAAACCTATTCAGCACTTACATACAAATAATTTACGGTAAAAGGCTTCCAGTTTCTGCTCCCAGATGCAAAAAGATTAGAAATTATCACGCTTACATTCCAACAAGAAACAGCTGAGCAAACTGAAAATCAATGGCTTTCCTTGGACCCATCACAGAACTGAGGTAACAAGGCAGATAACACCCTGTAATCTGGAGAGACAGATGCATGCAGTGACTTACAGCCAAGACCTGCTCACCAGGAGGAGAAGCCACTGGAGTCACAAACTGGTAGCCTCAGGGTCCCCACGGTTGCTACAATTACACAGAGAATTTGACTCCTAGGCAACTGGCAGGTGTCAAAGGCTTTTCCAAGTAAGGAATGAAACCCCAAGTAAAATATCTACAGAAGCCATGAAATCTAAAAGACAGGTTTGACTACATAAAAACGAAGAAGTTCTGTACAACGAAAGGGGAAAAAGTTAAAAGATAACTAGAAAGTCGGAGGGAATTATTAGCAGCAAAGGTATCAAAAGTTCAATGTCCATAATACATAAATAACACCTACAAATCATGTTTTTCAAAAAGACAACCTGAGTATAAACAGGCATTTAGAAAAAAAATAGTTGTATTTGGGGAGAATCTAGCAGATTGAGAAAAAATGTTAAGACATAACATTCAGTATTAAAGGAACACGGATAAAAAGGCACCGTAAAACAGCACTGGTAGGAGTACATTTTGACAGCATTTGCCAAAATATTAAACATGCAGACATTTTGAGCCACTTCCAGAAATTAGTAAGTGAATATATAGAAATACAGGTATAAAGGGGCGCCATGGTAGCCCAGTTAGTTGGTTAAGGGTCCAACTTCAGCTCAGGTCATGATCTCATGGTTCGTGGGTTTGGGCCCTGAGACGGGCTCTGTGCTGATGGCTCAGAGCCTGGAGCCTGCCTCAGATTCTGTGTCTCCCTCCTTCTCTGCCCCTCCCCACTCACACTCTGTCTCTCTTTCTCTCTTTCACTCTCTCTCTCTCTCTCTCTCAAATAAATAAACATTTTTAAAAAATTTTTTAATTAAAAAAAAAGAAAAGTCATGCTTTGTTAAAAAAATGAGGGGCGCCAGGGTGGCTCAGTCGGTTGAGCATCTGACTTCGGCTCAGGTCATGATCTCACAGTCCATGAGTTGGAGCCCTGCATCAGGCTCTGTGCTGACGGCTCAGAGCCTGGAGCCTGCTTCACATTTTGTGTCTCCCTCTCTCTCTGCCCCTCCCCACTCATGCTCTGTCTCTGTCTCTGTCTCTCTCTCTCTCTCTGTCAGAAATAAATATTAAAAAAAAATTTTAATAAAAATAAAGAAAAAAGAAATATATGCATGAGGAAGTTCTTGTTACATTGTTTCCAACACAGAAAATTGGAAACATTCTAATATTTGCCATTAGGAACTGCTAAGAGTAGGTATACCCATTCAGTAAGGTTCTATGCATGTGATAAAGGCCTGTTGTAATTCATCTACTGCCTTAAGAAAATGTCCACAATTTGTATTTAAATAACAAAATCATGATAAATATTCAGAGACTTAAAACAAAGTACTTAATGTATTTATTCAAGACCTCTTTTACGGCCCCACAATGAAATTTTACAGTTTTCTTCCAAAAGGACCTTTACAGTTTTAGTTAAGTTTATTTCTGTATGGTTTATGTCCTGTAATGCCATTATGAATGGAACATATTTTTCTATTATATTTCCTATATAAATTTCTATACAGTTTATATAAAATGTATTAACATTTTTACATAAGAAATCTCCTGATTTTGTATGTTAATTTATAATTGGGCTTCTTAATGAATCATCTTATTGTTTCTAGTAGTTTCATTTCCTACCCCTTCTATTTTTTATATTTCCTTCTCCACACCCCAAGAGGAGCTATTAAATATGACTGCCGTTCAGGGGAATTTTACTGCTAAACACCTGGGAAAAGAGAGTAGGGAACCATAAAATTACACATATTTGGAAAGAAAACAGTTTTACAAAATCAAGTAAGTAACTATGTGGTCTGTGAACTAAGGTTCCTAAAGTCGGTCTCCATCTAGGCCTGTGAACTAAGGTTCCTAAAGTCGGTCTCCATCTAGGCCTGTGAACTAAGGTTCCTAAAGTCGGTCTCCATCTAGGCCACGGTATTGTTCACATACTTGTTAAGCTTTCTCCAAATGAAACTTGGGCAGGAGCACAATATGTAAAAACTGTGCTGGTCTGACGCTGCCATAGAAATTACTCTTTTTGAATCTATGGGGGTCCCAAGAGAACTTTTGGACACAAATAAATAAGGCATTTGCTACAGTCCTAAAGGCATGTTCTATGATCAACATATTCTAGGCTTTGATTTGGCTTGAAGGAACCAAAAGACAATGTTTTAAAATATATTTAGCCAATTCTTGAAAATCCCTACCTGTTGACCTCATAAACATACCACAGTGAGTGATTAAAATTTCAGTGTTTCATGGGGCCCCTGGGTGGCTCAGTCTGGTTAAGCGTCTGACTCTTGGTTTTGGCTCAGGTCATGATCTCACAGTTCATGGGTTCGAGCCCCACACTGGGCTCTGTGCTGGCAGCACGGAGCCTGCTTGGAATTCTCTCTCTCTCCCTCTCTCTCTCTGCCCCTCCCCGACTCATGCTGTCTCTGTCTCTCTCAAAAAAATAAACTTAAAAACAAAAATTTTTACTCCCAACGTTTCTGCTGATTTTTTAATATGAAACGCTTCACAAATTTGTGTGTCATCGTTGAGCAGAAGCCATGCTAATCTTCTCTGTATGGTTCCGTTTTAGTGCACGCGCTGCCGAATTGAGCCCTGTTTCTGCCGATCTTATGTCTTTATGAAGATTATCAATTTAAGAAAGGTCTTACTCTGTACGCCCACAGCTGCTTCTCCAGAAGTCAGGAAAGTCAAATCAAAAGTGGAAAGAAAGCAAAAAACTTTGAAAACGACGTAGACCAAGGATAGGGCTTTACAACAATGGGGCTTTCGTCCGAAACTGTGCCTGGTACAAATCATTCTTCCAGTTCCATTTACATAATTGGCTAGGCTGAGAGGTCTGCCGTCTGGCAAGCACTCACTTATAAATTTGGTTCTTTCAGTCCTATGTCAGGTAGAGGAGGCAGCTGTGCTTTGGAACTTCTCTTACTCTCCTGGCACACGTCTATGTGTGCTTGCATAAAATTCCATCTGCTGGTATATGGAGGGATTTTAATTGCAAGACCGCATTTGGTGAGTGGATGAGATAATACGCCCAAAGTTTTCCACATGATGAAATTACATCTCCCAGCATTACACTTTTTGATTAACTGACTAGGCTAAACTACATTGTTTCTGAGCAAAAGCCTTTCTCCCCAAATCATGTTTTACAGCAGAAGGAGCTGTCATGCTCTGAGCAATCACACTGACCAGAAGGCTTTCTCTACAGTAAAGCCTGTCACTTGCTAGAGCCTCTATAGAAAGTACAGTATGGCACAGGGATTAAATGAGTATCTTTGGTAACTGCCTTGTCACGATTGGTATAAAGAGAATAAATACACAGTTGAGGAAAATTACAGCTATCCAGACGTACACCACTGAATTAGCTTAGCCTCGACTAAACACACTAATCATTTTCTCCTTAACATGCCTGCTTTCGCTTCTCTTTCTTACAAGTTAATTGTACCCCCGACCCCAGGCTTAGGCTACACTCTAGCTTTCTGTATGGGTTTAAGTCTGGATTTGCAAGCTACAGAATTCAAAACCCCCTCTCACAGCCAGATGAGGTACGTTAAGTTCTATCCGTGCGTCCATTTCTTCCTCCCACTGCCCCTGAATATGCTGAATATTTGTTTTATGCATCAAGTATTGCTGATGAAATGTCTGATATCATTCTGATTTTCTTTCCATTGTAGGTAATCTGTCTTTTATCACCGGTAGTCTTTAGGATTTTCTTTCCATCCGTCGTGTTTTGAAGTTTCACTACAATATGTTAATTTTTGTGGAAGGTATAAGGTCTGTGTGTCCACTTATATTTTTTTTTTGACATATGGATTTCCAATTGTTCCAACACCGTTTGCCGAAAAGATTATTCTTTCTCTATTGAAGTGCCTTTGCTCCTTTGTCAAAGATCTGCGGGGTCTATTTCTAAGCTCCCCATTCCGTTCCATTGATCTATGCTAATCTATGCTATCAGTTTGCCCTACAAAAAAGGTCTGCAAATATAAACTCCCACCAACACTGTTTTATGTTGACCTTTTATCCACATCCCCATCAACACTGAATGTTATCTTTTAAATTCTTTTCTAATCTACTAGACTACTCCCTTCAAAAAAAAAAACTTGTTTTTTTTTTCAAAATGCCTGCTTACCCTTTAATGTCTTGGGTGACATTTTTAAATTTTTTAATGTTTTTATTTATTTTTGAGAGGGAGGCCTCGAGCGGGGGAGGGGCAGAGAGAGAGGAAGACACAGAATCTGAAGCAGGCTCCAGGCTCTGAGCTGTCAGCACAGAGCCTGACGCAGGGCTTGAACTTGTGAACTGGGAAACCATGACCTGAGCCACTTAACCCACTGAGTCACCCAGGCATTGGGTGACATTTTTAAATTATCTGTTTACATGTTATACATTGACCTTTCATTACCAATTTATAAATAGCTCCCTCCAGTTTCCTAGTTACCTTTTAACGTTTGTTTTCCTTTGATTGTACAGAAGTTTTTCATTGTTATGTAGACAACACATCTTTTAAATTTTTATTTCATTTCATTTCATTTTAAGAGAGAAAGCACGCATGAGCAGAGGAGAGAGGCGGGGGGGGGGGGGCGGAAACCTAAGTTGGGCATGGAGCCCGATGCAGGGCTCAATCCCATGACCCTGGGACCAGGACATGAGCCGAACTCAAGAATCAAACACTCATCCAACTGAGCTGCCCAGGTGCCCCGACAAACCCATCTCTTAGATTTCATGGCTTGTGTAAACATTTTACTTCCAGGTTTCATTTCTGACTTTAAAAAGCCTTTGGCACCTGCCAGGTGCCTAAGAGTCAAATTCTCAGTCTAATCATAGCAACCATGCGGAACCTGTGGTTTACATATTTTCATCTGAAATTTTTGCTTTCTCATCTCAACATTCTTCTTAACATTGCTTCACATTTGACCTAGCTAATACATCTAATACCACCTCAATTAGTGTTTCTGTCTTGCAGAAAAGAAACCCCCAGCACAAAGTAGGTAAAAATAAAAGTATATTCCACTCCTAGGTATAAAGCCCAAAGAATTGAAACCAGGTGTTGAAACAAAAAACAGATGTTTATAGCAGCACTATTCACAAAAGCCAAAAGAAGGGAACAACCCAAATACCCATCAAAAGATGAATGGATACACAAAATGTGGTACATCACACACTGGAATAGTATTCAGTCATTACTAGGAATGAAATATTGATACCCGCCACAACCTAATGAACCTTGAGAACATTATGCTAAGTAAAAGGAGCCAGATGCAAAAATTCACATATTGTATGATTCCATTTAGACGAAATAATCAAGAATAAGTAAATCCCTAGAGACAGAAAGCAAACGAGTGGTTGCCAGGGACTGTGGGGAGAGGGTAATGAAGACTGACTACATAACGAGTATGGGGTTTCTTTATGAGACGATAAAAATGTTCTGAAAACTACATAGAGGGAATGGTTGCACAACATCTGTGAACATACTAAATGCCACTGAATTGCACACTTAATTTCTTTTCAGTTTACTTATTTATTTTGAGAGAGACAGAGAGAGTGTGAGTGGGGTCGGAGCAGAGAGAGAGAGAGAGAAAGAGGGAGAGAGAGAGAATCTCAAGCAGGCTCCGCACTGTCAGTGCAGCGCCAGAGGTGGGGCCTAACCTCATGAAACCGTACGATCCAGACCTGAGCCAAAATCAAGAGTCGAATGCTTAACTGACTGAGCCACCTAGGCACCCCTGAACTGCACACTTTAAATGGTTAAGTTTATACTATATGAATTTTACCTCAGTTCTTCTTAAGTACAAATAGATAATAAACATTTCCTTCTATGGTAGGGATTGTAATTTCTACCTACTGTAAATGCCTGTTGTAATGCTTAGATGATACACAGAAAGTTAGAGCATGGTACAAATACAGCATGATCAAATATATCATAATCATGATTATTTTCCTCTCTAGGACAGATTTTGCCTTCCTTTCAAAGCTTCTCAGCTGTGGTTTGTCATTCGTAAATCTGTTAGGACAACAAATTGCTTAGTTTTCACCACTGCCCTGCTTGAATTTCAATAAAAGGAAGGTCATGGTTAAAATTCTAGCCCATCTCTGTCCCTGCTCCAATTAGGAGCAGGCAGCTGCTGTTCCTACTGACTGGATTACAAACTGTGGACTCAAAAAAAGCACAAAAGGCAGTAACTGTGAGCCTCTTCTCTAAAGAAGAGTTCACTTTGGTGTTGTTGTTTTATTTTCTTATTCAAAAATAAAAATGTTTAAATATATATATATTTTTTTTAATATTTATTTTTTAGAGAGAGACAGAGACAGAGTACAAGTGGGGGAGGGGCGGAGAGAGAGAGAGGGAGACACAGAATCCGAAGCAGGCTCCAGGCTCTGAGCTGGCAGCACAGAGCCCGACACGGGACTTCGACTCACAAACCGTGAGATCATGACCTGAGCCGAAGTCGGTCGCTCAACCGACTGAGCCACCCAAGCGCCCCTCACTTGTAATTCTTAATCCAGATGTACAAGGAAATGAGTATCAGTGAAGCCACTCGTGACCATGGGGAACAGAAGTCAATGAATACGTTCCTCCCTCTTGCACTGCCACCAAGAAAACAGTTCTTAGATGCACTGCATAAGACTCCACGTGACATCTCACTGGATCCAACACAAGATGCCTCTAGTGCTGGTCCAGTTCAATCATCTACCCCTGTATTGACTTACTCCTTTCCAGTTTCATTCCTCCATCCTGTATTCCTGTTCCCTGAGACCATATTTCCAAATAAATTGACTTCACACAAACATATCTCAAGTTCTACAGGAACTTGAGGGAAATTAGGGGAAATCCAACCCAAGACACCTCCCTACACTTTCAAAACACTATGCCCTTATTCCTCCAGAGTGCAGTCCCCTAGAATGTGGTGCCCACCTGGAATGTCAACAATTGTCACACACACACACACACACACACACACACGGCCTTGACTGACAGCTGGTTCTACGCTGGCTGCCCCTTTAGCTCCCTCTGTTCCCCACAGCCAGGAGCAGAAATTGAATCCAGAAACAGGTGGCCAGCAGATTGTGAAAGGCCTGGGGTGCCATGCCCAGAATTTAGGCAGAAGAGATTCATTAGATATTTTTAATCAGGGCAGGAATGTGATCATATTTTGGAAAAATAACCAATGGCAGTGTAGATGGTAGATGGGAGGAAGAAAGTCTGAAGCCATGAAGCAAAGTAAATTTAAGAATATACACTCTGGGGGGCGCCTGGGTGGCTCAGTCGGTTCAGCGTCCGACTTCAGCCAGGTCACGATCTCACGGTCCGTGAGTTCGAGCCCCGCGTCGGGCTCTGGGCTGATGGCTCAGAGCCTGGAGCCTGCTTCCGATTCTGTGTCTCCCTCTCTCTCTGCCCCTTCCCCGTTCATGCTCTGTCTCTCTCTGTCTCAAAAATAAATAAACGTTAAAAAAAATTTTTTTTTAAAAAAAGAATATACACTCTGGGGTGCCTGGGTGGTTCAGTCGGTAAAGTGTCCAACTTCAGCTCAGGTCATGATCTCATAGTTCGTGAGTATGAGCCTCGCATCGGGCTCTGTGCTGACAGCTCAGAGCCTGGAGCCCGCTTCAGATTCTGTGTCTCCCCCTCTCTCTGCCCCTCCCATGCTCTGTCTCTGTTTCTCAATAATAAATAAACATTTAAAAAATGTTTTTAAGAATATACACTCTGAGGGGCGCCTGGGTGGCGCAGTCGGTTAAGCGTCCGACTTCAGCCAGGTCACGATCTCGCGGTCCGTGAGTTCGAGCCCCGCGTCGGGCTCTGGGCTGATGGCTCGGAGCCTGGAGCCTGTTTCCGATTCTGTGTCTCTCTCTCTCTCTGCCCCTCCCCCGTTCATGCTCTGTCTCTCTCTGTCCCAAAAATAAATAAAAAACGTTGAGGAAAAAAAATTTAAAAAAAAAAAGAATATACACTCTGAATAATCATTAGTTTCTCCTCAAAAGTGATCATCTGCCAATAATGCTGGACACAGAAGTAGAGCGAGGGCCCCAGGGGAATGGTAGATGTAACCCTCCTCAGTGGGGTCCTCCTGTGGAGGGGTGGGTTGCCCTGGGTTGAGAGCAGCTTATAATAGGTGCAGAGGAAGGCTAACAGATAAGGGAACTTGGTGATTGATGTAAGGATGTGGTTGAAGGGATAGATTGTGGACTCAGATGGGGAAGGTACAGAAACCACACACAATGCCCAGTCTAAAAGAATCAAAACAGTCAAAAAGTGGTGGTTTTGAGAAGGGACAAAAAGGTGAAACTTTAAAATATCCATCTTCTTAATTACAATTCTAAGTGGAAGGTTTGGCATAGAATACATGGATACTAATCACTCTGATGAAGTTTGGGGATTATTGGTGGATTTCAAGGATAGTTGGACTGAATATGCAATGAAATTCAATTCTGCTTAACTGATGGGAACTAATGATCTCATTTCAAAGTCTAAAGTGAGAATGGACAAAAACTTTCTATTAGTTCAGCATAAATATTAATATGGGGCCATGGGTACAAGGCTAGAAAAATGAGGCCAGAATCACAGCCCTAAAATTAATTAGAATGACGGTCAAAACTAAATGCTATAACATTTATAAGAGTTTATGAGACTGATGCAAATATAAGTAAACTAACAATCTTTTAAGACAACTTTAAAAGTAAATTTAGTTTAGGGGCCCTGGGGTTGCTCAGTCTGTTAAGCATCCGACTTCAGCTCAGGTTAGTTTGTATGTTTGAGCCCTGCATCTGGCTCTGCCTTCAGATCCTCTGTCTCCCTCTCTGTGCCCCTTTCCTGCTCATGTGCACACGCTCTCTCTGTCAAAAATAAATAAACATTTACAAATAAATAAATGAATAAGTAAATAAACAAATTTGGATTATCAATTTGGTAATTTTTTCTTTTTCTTAGTAATTTAACTTTTCTATTTTCTTTCTGTAATTGAACAACTAATCACTCATCTTCATTTTAACTATTAACATGATTTTTGGGGCGCCTGGGTGGCTCAGTCTGTTGAGCGTCTGACTTCGGCTCAGGTCATGATCTCGCGGTTCGTGAGTTCGAGCCCTGCATTGGGCTCTGTGCTGACAGCTCAGAACTTAGAACCTGCTTCAGATTCTGTGTCTCCCCTCCCTCTCTGCCCCTCCCCCACTCGTGCTCTGTCTCTCTCTCTCATGCTCTCTCAAAAATAAATAAACATTGGGGCGCCTGGGTGGCTCAGTCGGTTAAGCAGCCGACTTCGGCTCAGGTCATGATCTCGCGGTCCGTGAGTTTGAGCCCCGCGTCAGGCTCTGTGCTGACAGCTCAGAGCCTGGAGCCTGCTTCCGATTCTGTGTCTCCCTCTCCCTGACCCTCCCCCGTTCACGCTTTGTCTCTCTCTGTCTCAAAAATAAACGTTAAAAAAAATTTTATTAAATAAATAAATAAATAAATAAATAAATAAACATTAACTATTAACATGATTTTCATATACATGAAAAACAAATAGCCAAGATAAATGCAAAACCCAAGATGGAAATGAGGTCTGTAAACTAGCAAGGAAGTTTTTGCTTGTTGGATTTGGTCTTTTACTTTCATCTAATTATAATGGATGTATGAAATCACTTCCACTAAACTGCATTTATCACCTTTAAAAAAAAATCCAGAAAAATGTATCAAGGCTGGATAGAACTGTATAGAAAACTGGATAGAAAAACTACAAATCAATATAGGTACCAATAAAAAAAATTCAGTAGCCAAATCCCACTATATCAATTATCTATTGCCACATTAATGCTTTGTAACAAACACCCACAAAGCCTCATTGGCATCCACAAACAATCTGTTAGTGTTCACAGAACTGAGGATGGGTTGTGCGGTTCTGCTGACCTTGCCGGGCTCACGCAGGAGCCTGCAGGCTGGGTGAGGACTCTGATTCAGTTAGAGCTTCACTGAATACGTTTAACTGGGCTCGTTCCGCTTTCACTCTCCCGGAACCAGCAGGCTGGCTCGGAATGTCCTTCTCATGGCGACGGCAGCAACTCAATTGCAAAAACACCTTTGGGACTCTGCTTGCACCACGTTTCTAACATCCCGTTGACCGAAGCGAGTCACCGGAGCCCAAAGCTGGGACGTGGCACCCTGCTCACAAGGAAAAGTGCTGGAAAGTAACATGGCAAAGGGTACAGATGCAGTGAGGAGGCCAAACATCCAGACGCTGGGACAATCCACCATACCCATTCTTAAGAATTTACCCAAGGAACTATTTTAAAAGGATAAAAGAACAAAACCATGCTTAGGACTATTTATTAAACACAGATTATAATATGGAAAAATTAGAAATGTACATCGCCATGAATAGATGCCTTGTTAAGCACATCATGATACAGGAAAATGATCATGTGTACCGCTATTAAAATCGGTGTAGGGGCGCCTGGGTGGCACAGTCGGTTGAGCGTCCGACTTCAGCCAGGTCACGATCTCGTGGTCCGTGAGTTCGAGCCCCGCGTCGGGCTCTGGGCTGATGGCTCAGAGCCTGGAGCCTGTTTCCGATTCTGTGTCTCCCTCTCTCTCTGCCCCTCCCCCGTTCATGCTCTGTCTCTCTCTGTCCCAAAAATAAATAAATGTTGAAAAAAAAAATTTAAAAAAAAAATCAGTGTAGATCCTTTTCCTCTTTAAATGGAAAAATATCCACTACATTCAGCAGACGGGGGTTAGAGGAAGGAAGCAACTTTCAGAGTAAAATGAATGGTATGAACCCATTTATGTAAAATGCATACATATTTCCACGTGTTGTATGCGTATGAAATATCTCAAATAATGTCATCTGTAGTTGTCTCTGAACTGTTGAGCTTCAGATGCTTATTTCTTTCTCTGTATTATCTGAATTTTTTATAATGTGTAATTATTTTACACAAGTAATAAAAGAGTCAAAAAATAATAAGTAACTCATCTTTAAGGTTAAATACAGGGGAAAACAGATCTTTCTTCTCAATTTTATTCCTGATTCATTGTCAAGATTTAGATTGGAAGTCCTAATTTTTATCCACAAAAAGAGAGTTAATATTCATTTAAAAACAAACTTTGGGGCACCTGAGTGGCTCAGATGGCTAAGCATCCAACTCTTGATTTCCACCAGGGTTGTGGGATCAAGCCCCACATTGGGCTCAATGCTCAGCATGGAGCCTGCTTAAGATATTCTCTCTCTCTCTCTCTCTCTCTCTCTCTCTCTCCCCCTCTGCCCCTGACCCCTGCTTGCTCTCTAAAATAAAATAAAATAAATTACTTTTTTATTAACTGGATAGAAAGTACAAGGATACGTGTTATTTATGCTTATACTCTTTTGTGTCTTAATTATTTCGTATTAAACATTTTTGAAAAATTTTTAAGCCAAACTTGTTTCACTATTCAATGTATTTTTATCACAAATGCAATTTTTTAACATTTTGTTCATATTTTTAGAAAGAAAGAGAGAGACAGAGACAGAGCATGAATGGCAGAGGGGCAGAGACAGAAACACAGAATCTGAATCAGGCTCCAGGATCTGAGCTGTCAGCACAGAGTAGAACATGGAGCTCAAACTCACAAACTGCAAGACCATAACCTGAGCCAAAGTTGGACACAGCCAACTGAGCCACCCAGGCGCCCCACAAATGCAATTTTTTTTATTAGTCTGAAACTTGATGTCCAATAAGGAAGATGTTTCAATTTGAAACTATTTTTAATAATATGCTGGAATCCTCTAAGAAATAATCACTCATTTAATAAAATAATCACTTACTGAATTCCTACTGTATATAATGTACAGTATCAAAGGCTATGGGAGGCTTTTTTAATGTACACGACAAAGAATCTACTGTCAAAGAGCCATAAGTTTCATATTCTGAAGAATCCTCTCTAAGTACAAAATGCTATGAAGAATTCCTAATTCTAAAATTACCTAAGTATCAAAGCTACATTTCATAGAGAAGATCCATCTCATCTATTGGACACTCATGTTAGCATCGTTGGCCTGAAATGACCACACAGGTGTTCCGGGCCCATGCTTCTACCAACTTGAAACTTTGCTCCAAAATCTACGGATGGTCAGTAGGCAACTTTATGCCCCAAAGGCTACAGGGCACCAAATAGAATGTATACTAAAGAAAAATAACAAAAAGAGTGGTATTAAGTAGTAAGCCTAGTATGGTGATCCAAAACTGGCCAATATCCCAACGTGACTATTCACCAAGACTACTTAAAGCTCCTGAGAATGGTTTGTCAAAAGACTTCAATGTATCCAACTTGGCCTGAGCTTAGTGTGACTGTGCACACAAACTCAGCTGCCACATTTTCAACTCATTGCCCTCCACTTTCCACCAAAAATAGGGATTCCATCTGTATGTTAATAAGCACTGCAAGAACTTTGCAGCATTACCAAATACCAAATTGCAGCCAGATTTCCTAGTAGGATACCGAGTTGGTGATACATTCACTTTAGTTCTTGAATACTAAATACCAATTGAAGGCAATATTTTCTGCCTTCCAACTGTTGTTACTCCAAACTCCTATAGTTCATATTTTCAGTACAACTGCATTTAGATGTTGATTTACGTTTAAAGCATTTTCATTCAGGTCCTACGTTCCTTCATTGATCATATATTCCTTAAAGACAAGAAGAGTATCTATTAATTTTTGCAGCCCCAGAATCCATACCACATCGTCTAGTAATGTGCCAATAAATGGCTTCTAAGTAAGTGAAAAAATTCTAATGCTATTTCTATTTCTAAGCAATAAAAATACATCTGATGAGATAAGATTAAAAGAGCACTGGACTTGGAGTACAGAGACGTAGTAGACACTGTCGGTTACCAAAACACTTCGCAACGCTATCATCTTTTATAGCAAAATCTGCCTCCACGAACAGAGACTAAAAGTTCCAGATATTTCCTTTGCCTGCCTCCCTTGTTACTGGGGTTAAAAATATAACCAAGTTCTAGCCAATGAGATATATGAAGAAATGTCTGGAGAATTATTTCTTGGAAAGATGTATCTCCTAACTAAAGAGAGGAAGAAAGAAAGAATGTAAGAGAAGAAGAAAAAAGAGAGAAAGGTGGACAAAATCAAGAAAGAAAGGGGAAGGGGGAGAGAGAGAGAAACAGAGAATGAGAGAAATAGACAGGAAAGGAGGACAGAGGAGAAAAAAAGAAAAGGCAGAGGGAAAGATGGAGAGAGAGAAAGAGGTCTCCTATCTTTCTCTTTCTGCTTTAGACTGATTCTGTTCTGTGAAGATGTGATGTTTGGAGCTCCTGTAATCATAGCGTGGCCTAGAGGGAAAGGTGGAGAGAATCAGAGACATCAGTCTAGCTCCTTGAACTAACCTGGAGCCATTTGTTTCCAGTCTTCTTTTAATATAAGATTATTAAATGTCTTCTTTGTTTACACCACTATTAGCCAAATATACTGTCATATGTAGCCAAAGGCATACTATTTGACGCAGAAGGTGTAGGTTTAAGTCCCAGCTCTGCCACTTACTGTCTACATAACCTTAGAAAAACTTCTTAATATCTCTGATTCTTTGTTTCTCTACCTATCATAACCTTACTTAATAGGGATGGTATAATGAATGGGGAACCACTGAGGACGGTAAACAGCTATAAAAATTAATTGCAAGTTGAAACTAAAGATATCCTCATATTTTTCAATGACTGTTGACAGATCATGTCCTCAAATCTCAAAATCAATGGATAAAGAAAAGCATACCATAAAAACAAAATCAAAATCTGCTGACAAACAGAAGCAATTAAATTTCTTATATCTCTAGGTTATCTTTTTATCAAAAAGAACTTCCAAGCCTCATTTGACCAACTCCAAGAATTGTGTTTTTTTCCCCACAAAAATACTATAACATGATTTTAAACAATATGAGTTTTAGTCTTCTTAAAATATGTTTAGGGGCGCCTGGGTGGCACAGTCGGTTGAGCGTCCGACTTCAGCCAGGTCACGATCTCGTGGTCCGTGAGTTCGAGCCCCGCGTCGGGCTCTGGGCTGATGGCTCAGAGCCTGGAGCCTGTTTCCGATTCTGTGTCTCCCTCTCTCTCTGCCCCTCCCCCGTTCATGCTCTGTCTCTCTCTGTCCCAAAAATAAATGTTAAAATATGTTTAGGGGTGCCTGAGTGGCTCAGTTGGTTAAGTGTCCATCTCTTGGTCTCAGCTCAGGTCTCGATCTCAGGGTCATGAGTTCAACCCCACATTAGGTTCTGCACTGGGCATGAAGCCTACTTAAAAAAATATATATATATATGTATACATACGTATGTATACATACATATATATGTGTATATATATATGTATATATATGTGTATATATATGTATACATATATATGTATATATATGTGTATATATATGTATGTATATGTATATATATATGTATATATATGTATGTATATATGTATATATATGTATGTATATATGTATATATATATGTATACATACGTACGTATACATATATATATATATGTATGTATGTTTAAAGTGGGCCAAGAGACATTTTTCTGGAACATAATTATAGCAATATGGACTAATTACAGGATAAATCCAAAGGCTGTTTTTCCTATGACAGGTTGCACACTTACTGTAGATAATGGCTCAGTCACTTACAACAGCATATAATTACTCAGCATTTACAGCTAAGTACTCTATATGCCTTTGCCAAATGAAACCATGCAAATACTAAAGAACAGACTTTAGAAGAGTAAATGGAGGAAAAGCATAAGTGTTTTACTTTCAGGTTGCCTAGTCTATGATTTAGGATGATTTGGTATTCTTAGTTGCACACATTTGTGTGGGTAAACTCCAGGCAGCTTCAACTCAAACAAGCAGAGGCGCAGCTCAACCTGCCCTAAGTGAGAGGCTTGTTAATCACAGCAGATAGTAGTAACTACTATTTTATCTACTAGACATATACACTTTCCTCTCTCCTTTTTCTGGCAACAAACTTTCCCCACTAGTCACAGGCTTAGGCCTCATAAACAGAATCAGTGAAGTGCAAAACCCTCCTGACCCCAGTGTTCGGTAACGTGTGTGTGACCCAAGAAGGGCCAATCAGAATCCTACTCTGGATTTACTATATGAATGTTAAGAAAAGTTCATCTCCATCAGAGAGAATCAGCTCAGCACATAGAACTGAATAACTAGTTTCATTGTTTGGGGCAATCCTGGGATTGCCAATAACTGGCAGGTTGCCAATCCAAATGACTTCTGGCAAAAAAATCACTGGTTAACCCAAGGACGTGACTCAGTTGTTCCTCCAGATGATAGCAAGCAAAAGGTGGGTGGTAAAGTAAGCTGTCATCTGAATGCAGGTAGAATTTAGGAAAGACTTGGATTAGCTATACCATTAGAACACTGATTAACATAACAAGCAGAAACAGAGAGTAATTGAGAGTAAAGGTTAGTCAATCCAAAGAATCTAGAGCAGCACTATCCAACAGAAATATCATGTGAGACCCCTATGTAATTTTAAATTAGTAGATGTATTTCAGAAAGTAAAATTAAAGGCAAAAATAATTTTAACAACATTTTATTTAACCTAATATAGCCCAAATCTTATCATTTTAACATATAATTGATATTTGAAAATTATTAGTGAAATATTCTTTTTTTAGTAATAAGTTTTGAAATCCCATGTCTATTTTAAACTTACAGCTTATCTCAATTCAGACTAACCATATTTCAAGTGCTCAAAGGCCACATGTGGCTAGTGGCTACTATATTGCATAGTAAGGTCTAGAGAATAAAATATCCTGGTTTATAATTTTAGGTGGCAGCTCCCTATTATCCCTTGGATCTGGGAATCAAGGTGATTTCCTCTAATCCAAAGACTCACTTACCAATATGATAAATAAAAATTCAATCTTTGATATATTTTTAAATGTTTATTTATTTATTTTGAGAGATGGGGGAGGGGCAGAGAGAGAGAGGGAGAGAGAGAATCCCAAGCAGGCTCCGCACTGTCAGTACAGAGTTTGACATGGTACCAGATCCCCTGAACCGTGAGATCATGACCTGAGCCAAAATCAAGCTGAGCCACCCAGGTGCCTCTCCATCTTTGATATTTTAAATGGCAAATTCGAAGATTACACGTGGGAGTGGTACACCCCCATATGTGCCAAGAGCAAAAACACAACCACGAGCCATCTATTCTGCACCTGCCCCCAGGTTGTTGAGCTCTCTCTTGGAGAAAAACCATATAATGCTGAGCGTTGGTATCATTACAAATTCAAGGCTTCAAACCTCAACTGGAAACTCAGTATTACCTTTAAAAAAATCCTGCCCCTGATCATTTATTTCCCTTTGCCATTGTCCTCAAAAACTATTTCACACTTTTACCATTTTCCTTCAGTCCACTGCCTTTAAATACCACCTTCTTCTGTCATTCCTCCATGGGCAACTCCAATCTTCATAGAGAAATGAAAGCCTCCTTCATTTCCTGACACCTGTATTCCTCCTTCAAACCTCAGGC
This sequence comes from Puma concolor, assembly GCF_028749965.1. Taxonomy (NCBI): domain Eukaryota; kingdom Metazoa; phylum Chordata; class Mammalia; order Carnivora; family Felidae; genus Puma; species Puma concolor. Next base: position 16,621,794 of record NC_141675.1, read on the forward strand.
TTCAACCTTTATCAATCCCTTTTGGCCTCTCATCTAAATCTAATTGCAGTCACCTCCCACCTTTGTCAGGGCTTTTTCTCTATCAATTGCACCACTCCTTGCATATTCAACCTCTCTTCTCCGCTTCCTCTTTCTCTTCAGCGTATAAAGTTCAAACTTCTATTGTATTGAAATTATATAAAAGCAGTTATTGCTGCTGCTTGCTTTCTCTGCATCCTTTTGTAGCAATCTAGCCTCCTTACTCCATTAAAACTGTCCTAAGATCATCAGATACCTCCTCCTGGAAAATCCAACACAGCATGTTCTATCTTTATGTTATTGTTTCTCAGCAACATTTGACCCAAGTTGAGCACATCTGGTGTATTGAAAATCTTTCCACACCTGACTCCATGACACCAATAACTTCTAATTCTTCCTGTTCTGGTTTTTGACAATTTCTTTGCAGTTTTTTCCCCTTTGCCTATTATTTAAATGTTGTTCCTTCAGTATCAATCATCTACCTCTTTTGTTTTCCATGTGTGGTCCATGGACCAGTAGCATTGCCATCATCTGGGAGTCTGATGGAAATTCAGAATCTCGGACCTCATTCCAGACTTTCTGAATCAGAATCTGCATTTGAACAAGATTCCTAGGCACAACAGGCACATGAAACTTACTAAGGTCCCACAGGCACATCTGATCTCATGTGTTTAGATAAAGGGAAGATCATGAAAGAGAAGTAATCATAAAAGAACATGTTGGAGTTGAGGTTGAATTTGTCATGAGACTAAAAGGACAGGGAAGACCAGGATTCATGTAAATAAAAAGTGACAGGAAGCACAAAGCCCATTTATCTTCATAATTGATATGGAACCCTTTTATCCTGAAGCAGTAGTCTCCTGGCCGGGAACATAAGGAAGAGATAACTGTTTAAGGTTTCTTCAGCTGGTATGAGAATTCACCCAGACCTCTTGGTCTTTCTTCTTCAAATTTCTTTTTATTCACTGAACAGATATTTACTGAGCTCCTACTATATGTCAGATACTATTCCCAGTGCTGGCCATAGAGTAAAGAACAAAACACAACATTCTTAGTAGAAATATTAATTTTCTCTCCTTAATGATTCATTTAGAACAAAGTCATCACGCAAGTTCAGTCCCTATGTGATCAACCCCCTGTCAAGCTCCAAGGTTCAGTTAAGAATTACAAAATATCACTTGAAACACTTTAAGGCAAGACTTTATATTAGGAAAACTGACAAGTAAGCGTCTATAGGCCAAAAAGGCCTGAATCCTTCATGTCCCACTGCTTCTACAAAGAGGCTTGCTGGAAGCTGACCCCCTGGGCACCCCAGAAAGACTGATGCACTTGTTCGGTGTTTATACACACTGGACCATGATATCACAACAAAAAAGAACATCTCTGCCCTCCAGCAGGGGCAGGAGGTGAATGACCATGAAGAATGGAAATCCACCACCATGCTTGAGAAATGTTTTCCAAGTACATTAATAGGTTTATCAGTGCATATAAAAACAGTATGAAATATTCTGTTGTATCTCTTAGTTTATACAGATTTCATCTGTGGCACATTCCCCACTGCTCTAATAAACTATAGACTAATTAAAACCACCACCATAGTTCAACTACAATAATGCTCCATGAAAAATGAGTATGTGACACATGTCTACAACTGTGAAAGTAAGTCTATTAGAGTTCATTTATGAGCAGAAAAATATTGATAACAAAACACTAAGCCACAGAAAATTTACAGGGGAATTACAGATTAACTGCAGAAATGGTGCATTTCCCTGACACTTTCATAAAATGATGTTTGCCTCCAACCCCAAAGATCATGCCCTTCAATATGTTCGATAATTGTAAAAATTCCAACCGTAAGTCACCACACTTATCTCTTTACAGTTCTCTTTTTATATTGCATTTCAGTGCTGATAAAATAGGGAAGAAAAAAAAGTAGAGCTCTGATATCATGCCTCTTACCTTTTGATTTGATTTCAATCCCATTATCACGTATTTCCAGAAACATACAATAGCGCCAAATAGCTTTCTCTATCTTGGGTTGGTTTCCCTGTATATTAGCTGTCATTGTAAAATTATTGTGCCTCTTACATGCAGACTAAAATTCCAAACAATGGTTACTGACAAATTTCTCTGTAGTTCACTGATTCCTCAAAGAAAATGGATTTTCTACCCAGCTAAAATTAATTACCGTTGTTATAGAAATTGGAATGCATCTGTCAGCTTGAACAGAAAACATTGTGTGCTTTGCTTTCCTTTTCATCGTATCAGTAATACATTCTCCAAAATCAATTAGTATCCTATAATCTTCCCAAAGAAATAACTACCCAGGGGTGCCTGGGTGGCTCAGTTGGTTGAGCGTCCAGCTCTTGATTTCGGCTCAGGTCATGATTCCATGGTTCGCGAGGTTGAGCCCCACGTGGGGGCCTGAGCTGACAGGGCAGAACCTGATTGGGATTCTCTCTGCCCCTCCCCAGCTCACATTTTTACATTTCTCTCTCTCTCTCCCTCTCTCTCTCTCTCTCTAAGTAAATAAACTTAAAAATAAAAATAAATAGCTACCCGCTATACATGCTCACTATGGAAAAGTCACTGGGTTTGTGTATCTCTCACACACAAGAATCTCATGAGACTATGGAGACACAGGTTTGGGGAATAGGAAAAGGCTTCGATGAATATGTTATCACCTCTGGTCTGCCTAAAGAATATGTCGGATCTAGGAAAACGACACTGTGCGATACCAGGCGCCCAAGATGCAGAGTGTCAGAGTGTTTAAGTTACCACCTCTGCCTAACGAGCCACCTAAAACGGTAGCTCACAACAGCAGCCATGTATTACACCTTACACATGTACAGGTCGTCCAGGCAGTTAGTCAACTTGAACCCATCTCTGTGTCTGCAGTCAGCTGGCAGGCTGCTTGTGCTTGAAGCTTGTGCTTTAGCAGTGGCTCTAGCAGGACAACTTGGAGGTGTCAACTCTCCTGCCTGTGGTTTTACCTATCAGTAAGCTGGCCTGGACTTACTCTTAGGGCGGCAGCAAGGAGAGAACCGAAGCATGCAAAACCCTTTAGTGACTAGGCTTGGAATGGACATCCTGCCAGGTCCGCTGCATGCCATTAGCCAGAGCAAGTGACCAGTCAGCCCAGATTCAAGGTGTAGGAAAGTGGATTCTACCTTTGATGAGAAGATTTTATTGTTTAAATTCATGTTAGTTAACATACAGTGTAATACTGACTTCAGGAATGGAATTGAGTGATTGATCACTTACATATAACACTCAGTGTTCATCCCAAGTGCCTTCGCTAATGCTCATCACCCATTTAGCCTATCTCCCACCCACCCCTTCCATCAACCCTGAGTTTATTCTCTATATTTAAGAGTCCCTTAGGGTTTTCTGATGAGAAGATTTTAAAATCACACTGCAAAGGGCTTAAATAGAGGGGTAGAACATTATTAAAGTATTTAATCAGTCAGTCTAACATTCATAGGAAATCCCTGGATAGCCTTCTTGGGTATTAACACTTCTACCTGGCACGTCCTTGGGATCATGTTCTTGCTGAGACTTTCTCTTACCATGGCCTCATCCTGCAGATGCGGTTACACCCCAAAGGGCAAAGGTAGAAAAAAAGATAGCTCAAGAGGAGAAGACGAAGATGCTGCCAGTGTCTACAGGACTTCATTGTCTCTCAACTCCCATCAACACATCCAAAACCCTTGCTATGGCTTCTTGGTGGGGGAGTAAATTGCCTCGCCCCTTGACTCTGGGAGATCCACATGCCTTGCTCTGGCCAATGACATGTGCCACCAGCAAAGATTTAAAATGTGTTTACACACTGCTTATATTATTGCATTTAGAACTTGGCCACAAGAAAAACATCCTGAATAGACACTGTCTTTCAGCATGAAGCAAACCAGCCCAGACAATCCACAGGTGCGTGATATAAAAACAAATGCTTACTGTTGTATGTAGGTGAAATTGGGTGGCTGTTATACAGCAAACATTAAATGAATTATTGATAAACTGAATTAAAAGAGTAAACAAAAGACAAGGAGAAGACTGGGAATTCTGAAGGCAGGAAACCAGCAAAGACGTGATGGAATCACTGTCTTAAATCAGGTTTATTCAACACATGAATTTTGTGAAGAGAAATCATGCAGAAAGAGTCCTTCTTTACTGAGCATTACAATCATTGATCCAAGAACATCTTTTCTACTGTGTGTGTGCACGTGTGCATGTGTGTGTGTGCAAATATACTGCTTAATAGCAGGTGCTGGCTGTGGCTACTCATTGGGCCAGAACTTTGCATTATTTTTTTAAGTATAAGAGGATACACTGGTGTTTGTTCAAGAACTATCCCACCTTCCGCCATCTGTGAAATGGGGATTAACACGCTAAGATGCTTCAAAGAGTTCTGTTTTCTGGGGCTTTTTTTTGCCCAAGAATAATGTAAAAATAATTGAACACATTTAAGAAATACAAAGTGATGTAAACACTAAATAATAATCACTTGTGAGAATGGAAATGAGAATTGCTTTGCCAAGAATCTTACGTAATATTACAGCTCTATTATTTGTGGGGAACATCTAATGGGAATCTTCATTAAAATTTCTAATTTTCTACTGACTGACTCTTCACCGGATCAAAACTATTAGCAAATCCACATCAACCATCCGTCACGAAACAGAATGTTGCTCAGGGCAGCTAGCTTAATTTCCTTTTGGGATACAGATGACCAGGGTTGTCAGAAGTCACACAGCCATTGCAGAAAGATGTGGTACTTCCAGTTAGAGAGGAAAACAATCGTTCCCCCGGCAGATAAAGCTTCACAAGGATACTAGGCGGGGACCTCTAGTTAGTTGGGTGAAAAGCTAGCTAATATAATATTTGTACTACTACCATTCCAAAGACTCATTGCTGATTTCCTTATGCACACTAAAAATAATAGCAATAGCTACCACCTATTGAAAAACTACTATGTGCCAAGAACATTATATTATCTTATCCCCAATACTTATTATGTATAGTTCTTTATATATAATAGAAGCTAATGAATACTTAATGAACGAATGAATATTCCTTCTTATAGATAAGAAAAATGGGACTTAAAGAATTTAATAACTTGCATAGCACATGACAGAAGCAGAATTGAAAGAAACTTTTTGACTCCAAAGCCTGGTCTAGGACACCTGGTACATTCAAGGACATTTTACCCCTTCTCCAGTGTAGACACAAAGAACAGAATATAAATTAACAGAATCCTTGCTCTTTAGTCATTTCTGATCTAAACCAAGGCGAAGTTCTCTGGTGCAACCTGAGTCCAGCTGGATCCAGCCATCCCGTGCGAGGTAAGATGGAGGGTCATGGACCAGATCAGGGTAACTTTCTCTACTCCCCTCTCTGATTCCCCCAAGGCTGCGCCCTCTGGAAATCAGTTTGAAGTAAGTATCTTGGCATTTCCAAGCAGAGTGTCCACCCAGTAGGGCCTCACCCCTTCCCTAGTTCTCTCATTGATCAACTACCCTATGAGCACCCTGACCTGCCCTTGTACCTCTTGTTCTACAAAGACTCACCCTGTTACCCAGCTCCAGGAAAACACATGGGCAAATTGGGGCTTCCTGGGACCCTTCTTCTATTTTCCTCTTGTCTCTCTGGCTACCCCACATCCCACTTAACTCACCATGTTTCTCCCCAGTGTTTGCTATGGTATCATGAGCATAAAATTTGAAGCCAGAAATCCCAGCTCTGTCATTTCCTAACTGACTTTAAGAATGTCTCGGGGCACCTGGGTGGCTCAGTCGGTTGAGCGGCCGACTTTGGCTCAGGTCATGATCTCGCCATCCGTGGGTTCGAGCCCCGCGTCGGGCTCTGTGCTGACGGCTCGGAGCCTGGAGCCTGTTTTGGATTCTGTGTCTCCCTCTCTCTGACCCTCCCCTGTTCATGCTCTGTCTCTCCCTGTCTCAAAAATAAATAAAACGCTAAAAAAATTTTTTTTAAAGAATGTCTCATAATCATACTAAGCCTTGGCTTTCTCATCTATAAAGTGGAGACGAATCTAAGCAGGGAAAAAAAAAAGTGCTTTAAGGCAGGCCTTTCAAATCTCACCAAAAGTATTGTTAATCCAGGTACTTCAGACAGAATATCATGACCAACTGGGATGAAGGAGAGTGATTTTAGATGAGGAAGCTTTCTCTATGACCCTAAGATCATACTGCCTAAAAGACTACCTGATTCCCCCTTTACATTAGCCCCGAATCATAGCTCTTAAAAGAGGTAGACGCAACAATAACTTGGTGAGGGCAAGAATTTTTGTTTGGTTTACTGAGATCTTCTAAGGACCTGACACATAGTTGGTGCTCAGTAAATATTTGTTGAATGAATGGAGAAGTTGCCATAAATGACCCAACCCAGAGCAATCCCACCCAATTGGGAAGTAATCGGCCTAGTGGTTTAAAAAAGCAACTTAGGGGTCTGATTTAGGGGTCTGATGGGTTTGAGTTCCACTTCTGGCTCTGCAACTATGTGAGCTTGAGTTTAGCAGGAGCTGAACTTTCCTAGGCCTGAGTTTCATCCTCTGGAAATGAAAATAATAGTAGCATCTACTTTCTTAGGGCTGTTTGAAGGATTAAATGACATAATACATGGGAAACATTTAACACAGTGCCTGGCATGCAGACTGATTGCCAGGAGAAGAAAATCTAAGAGTATTGGCAGAGGGTGGCCATTGAGTCAGAGGTCTTTTGGTTTGTGGAATTCATTGTGTTCTCTTTATAGGTATAAGTGACAGCAATTCATTCATTCACTCAGCAAATACGTTTCAGGCACTTTCTATGCGTGTGCCGAACATTGATTTGGGCACAGGAGATGCTTCAGTGAACAAAACAAAGAAGCCTACCACCAGAAAGCTTACCTTCTGGCAGGAACAAATATTTAAGCAACAGATGAAGCAAATAAATAAATTATAAGGTAATTATAAGGTATGTTGGAAGGGGACTAAAGTCTTGGAAACTTAAAAGTAGAACAAGGTGAGTGTGATCAGTAGTGTGGAGATGGTGAGAAGAATATAGTATTTAAATACTTATTTAGAAATAGAATGATTTTTTTTTTTTTTTGAAAGACAGAGTGAGGAAGAGGAGAGGAAGAGAAAGAGAGATAGAGAATCCCAGGCAGGCTCCATGCTCAGTGCTCAGCACAGAGGCCGATGCAGGGCTCCATCCCATGACCCCAGGATCATGATCCAAGCCAAAATCAAGAGAAGGATGCTGAACCAAACAAGCCACCCAGGAACCCCTAGAATGATTCTTGAGAAGGTAACATTTGAGCAAAGACTTGAAGGAGGTGAAACAATCGGTCATGTAGGTATCTGGGAGAAGAGCACTAAAGGCAAAGGGAACAGCCACTGCAAAGGCCCTGTGGAGGGATAGGACAGGTGCATTTATGGGTCTGAAAAGAGATCATTGGGGCTGGAGTAGAGTGAGCAGAGGTAGGTGCAAATGATTTAGAGGATGGTAAGTCACTGCAAGGACTTCAATACTTATTTTAAGTAGTACAGGTAAAATAGGACGGGTTTGAAGAGAGGTTTCATTTGACATAGCCTGGGTTTTAAAAGGGCTATTCTGGCTGCTGGGTCAAGAACACGTTGTAGGGAAGCAAGTCCACAAACAGGGACACATTAAAGAAGTTTTTTTAAACCACTAAAAATGTGATGTAGACAGGAGGTGATGGTGACATGGACCAGGGTAGCAGGGACCTGAGAAATGGCAAGAAACAGATTCCAGATATATCTTAAGGTGATTACAACGGGTAGAAGTCAGAGGCTTGCTGCGCTCATCCCCTTTTATTTCCAGCTGCCGTCACGCCCAATCAGTAAAGATAAACAGGATTAGTTTCACAATATTATAGTGGGTGGGCCTTGCCCTTTTCAAAGAAGCATTGCCTCCACTGCTGATTTTTATTCAGAATTAGCAATCTATAAAACTTGGCCTGTCTGCTAACATCACAAAAAGATAGCCATTATGTGCTGCCTCGTGAAGGTACGTACTACCCTTGAAGAGTGTGTGCTCTTGTGAACTTGGTTCAAGTCAAGTCTCCAGTTCTAACCACTAGTTTCTAGGCAATATAGAGGATACAAAAACACGTTAAATGATACCACTTGCAAACAGCAAAATACAAATGCATAAAACTCTGTAAGACAAATGATCTATTTCTTTAACAGATAAATTGCAAGGGGAACAGAGAGGAAAAAGGACTGCCTCCTTTAGACTGAAAATGTCTTAAGAGCTTTATCTTCCAGGGGTGCTCGGGCAGCTCAGTTGGTTAAGCATCCAACTCTTGATTTCAGCTCAGATCATGATCTCTCAGTTTGTGAGTTCCAGCCCTGCCTCTGCTTTGGGTTCTCTCTCTGCCCCTCCCCTACTCAGGCTCTCTTTCTCTCTCCAAATAAATAAATAAACTAAAAAAAAAAAAAAAAAAAGGCTTTATCTACCAAATGTGTTGACCTTATCTGGATCCTGTTTTTTTAATAAATCCATATTTTAAAAAATTTGAGATATTTGGGGAAATTTTACCACCAATTCAATATTTGATAATATTAACGGCTTACTGTTAATACTTTAAGGTGTGAAAATGGATCATGGTTTATGTTTTTAAAAGAAAAAGAGAGTATCTTTGTCTTTTAGAGTAGGAGTTGACAAACATTTTCCATAAAGGGTCAGATAGTACATATTTTAAGCTTGTGGATCATACAGTCTGTCAACAACTACCATTACAGCACAAAAGCAACCATCCACAATAAGTAAGTAAGTAGGCAATCACTGTTGTTCAGGAAGAAAATCTTTTCTTCTACCCTCTTAGATTCACTTGTTGGGGGCCTGTGAAGTTAACTGATTGAAAAGCGGATTAGGAAAGACAGATTTTTACTCATGTACATACATAAGACTTTACATACATAAGAGGTGTGAGAATTTGGGACTTATGTATCACCTTAATAAGGGAAAAGGAGCGGGGAAAGGACACTTATGGGAGACGAAATGACATTTAGGAAAGATAAATGGGCCCTTAGGAAAATAGGTAACAGACATGATAGCTTTGTGACAATGTCTGTTTAGATGTGGTTCCAACTTTTTTGTGATAAGAGCCAATCTTCCATAGTCCTGAAGTTCCTGGGGAGGGGATATATGACAACGGTTCTTTTGGGAGACTCTGCTCTTAGGCAGATAAGGGAGGAGTTGACAGAAGAAAAGCCTATTCTTAAATTACTTCAACTCAAAATAATTTTTATGCCACATGGCATATTCTGGGCCCCTTCACTGTGTCCCAATTACACTTTATTTGTAAAACAGGGGTGCCTGGGTGGCTTGGGGGTCGGTTAAGCATCCGACTTGGGCTCGGGTCATGATCTCACTGTTGGTGGGTTTGAGACCCACAGCCGGCTCTGTGCTGACAGCTCAGAACCTGGAGCCTGCTTCAGATTCTGGGTCTCCCTCTCTCTCTGCCCATTCCCCGCTCACACTCTGTCTCTCTCCCTCTCAAAAATAAATAATAAACATTAAAAAAACTATTACAAAAATAAACTTTATTTGTAAAACAGACAGGGGCTATCATTCGCTACCACTATGTTAGACACGCATATCGGAATATTAATAAATGAAATAATATGATGTATGAAATCTGTTTCAAAATAATCAAGTAGGAGGAGGGGAAGTGAATGGGTATTTAGGTAAAACAAGACTGCCCATCAATGGATAACTACTGATGAATACATGGGGGGTTATTATACTTCTCTACATATTTTTAAATGTTTGCTATTTCCCATGATAAAATTTAAAAAAAAAAAGAAGCAAAACAAAAGCAAGCAAAATAAAACACAACACTACTTAAGATTTTGAATTAATCGCTATTATTGAACACATTATATTCCAAGAACAGTGCTAACCACTTTATATGTACTAACTCAGTTAATTCTCACAACAACCTTAAGAAGTAGGCACCACTATTATCCCCATTTTACAGATGAGGAGCAGGAGATACAAAAAGGTGAACTAAATCGTCAAAGTCACAGAGCTCATAAAAGGTCAGAACCAGCATCTGACCCAGGCAGGCTGACTCCACAGCCCATCCTCCCCTCTGTTCTCTGTTAACAATGACTCTTTTCTAGTTAATATGCTGCTCCAGTAATGTCTAGTCTGGGAGGATTACCTCCTGGATCTTTGCATTCTACATTATTATTCATTCATCTTTCTGAACTGCAATATGATAACTAAGCTTACTTATTAAAATAATTTAAATCCTTCTGTATCTGAAGGCATTTTTTATCAACCCTTTCCCCCTTGCTTTCATCCAAAACACAACAATGAAAAAAACCTTCTTGAGGAGAAAAAAGACCCAATGGCTTGTATAAAACATGAGCATTTGAGACCTGTTAATCTCAAGTATACAATTTTAACCAGGCAGGCATAGATTCAGGTCAGGAGCCAGTACTTTCAACCATCACTGTGTACAAAGGATTTCACATCAGCAGTATTAGCATAATCTTTAAATAGACATCAAAAAACAAAACCCAGGCTACAAGGCACCTTGAGAGGTCATCTAATCCCCCTTGCTGCTAGGAAGGGGTGGGCCTGAGCCAGTGAAGGGAGGCCACCTTTCATCTCTTCACAAGGAATTTCATAAGCTTCTTTGTTAACGTTTCTATGCTTCAAACCGCTTATTTTAGGGAAAATTCCTCAAGTCTGGATGTGGTGTTTTTTACCTTGACAAAGCTTTTCTCCATTTAGTGACAGGTCTCAAGGATGACACTATAATAACAGTCATAATAAATAAATATAGATCTAAAATATAAGAATAATCATAAAATCCAAACGCAACCAAATTTCTGGATGTAGCAACAAAGCGCATGGAGAATTCCTTAATAAGGAATACTTGTCTCTTAATTAACAGCCCTTTTTATACAGAGGATTACACTTAGTATATTCACCAACCTAACTGAGGCTCAAAATCACTGCTGCACAGGTAGTATTACTGATTCCATTCACAGATGAGAAAACTGAGGCCACGGGACAGTGGTTTAAATCTAGTTCTACTGAGTCCAAATCTCTTATTCTGCCCACAACACCACTCTGGAAAGCAAGATCTTCAGGTGGGTTGTTCACCACTGGGCCATCGTTAACGGAGCTTGGCTAGGGTAGAATTAAGCAGTGAAAGGAAAATTCTCATGTGCTGTTTGCTGAAGTTAGGCCAGACCAAAATGGCAACACATATTTCAGTTACTTTGAGGTTACAAAATATTATTAGCCAGTGGTGAGGAGTGTGGAGAATGGGCTGACTTACATTCTTCCACACCGCTTTAATTTTTAAAAATAAGCATATATCACACACCATCTGTGGCATATGAAAAATATGCCATCAGTGGTTTTGTCTATAAGTTCATAGGTCCTTCCTTTAAGACACTATGATGAATTTAAAAATTCTAAATAAAGACATACAAATATTACACCTAGAAAGAGAATATTCACACCTACAGAAGGATCGTTTTGATTTTCAAGTTGGGGGTTGGTTATCAGACTTTAAACATTTTAATGTAATCTACCAACACCTGCAAAAACCAAACAGGTCCTATCTTTATTCTTTTCCAAATAAACGAAAGGAGCCACTCTTTAAACTTTGAATTGGCCCTTCTCCCAACTCAAAACCAGGTCCAAAAGAGTTATCTCCACCCCTTTCTATAGGATTTCCCTTAGTAGGGAGCTTCAACCCTTGCTTTTTGAGTAAGTGGTGTATTCTTGAGATTAAGAAGCTGCTCTTTGGGGTCAGAGAATATTCCTGAGTCCCTCCTTTGCCACCCTTTGTGTGACTTTGCACCAGCTTTTTAACTTCACTGAATTTCAAATTCCTTATCCATAAAATGAGGACAATATTACCAAAATTACATCATTCTTACGAGGAGTACATGAGAAGACATTTAAAAAGTCACCTGAAACAACACCTGGCATATAAGCATCAGCAGGTGTACTGAAATCCAGTTTTCTATGGTCACACCGCAAAATGTCTGGATACTTCACTGATGCAGAAAGAGTAGCTGGCTAAACATTTCAGAGAATGTGCTTCCTTGAAGAGTTAGAGCAGGAGCTGTAAAAATACTTCCCATTGGCCGAATCTGCCCCCTCTCTCTGTCAAATCCTGCCACACCCACTCTTTTATGCATTGTCTATGGCTGCCTTTGAACTATAAGGGGAAAGCTGAGAAGTTGTAACTGAGACCATATAACCCACAAAACCAAAAAGGGCTGATTTGCCATCCAGCCCTTTACAGAAAAAATTGGCTGAACCCTGAGTTAAAGGCATTTTTGTTCAAGACAACACATTGATTTGGTCTCTTACAGTTCAAGATAGCATTTCTTGTAAGCAATCCTAAAGAAACTACCAAGATAACCATGACCCTTTCTATTTGATCCCAAACATCAACGCTGAGTCTCAAGTAACTAACCAGAGAAAAAACCTGACGGTTTTAATTAATTATAGCTATGAGGTCCATCCCCGTACTTACCCTTAATGGGCAGCTCTTACTTTAATAACAACTCTTTTGGTTTTCTAAGACTAAGCCTGCATGGCTCTTCCTTACTACCTTCCTAAAACAGAGAAATTTTTAGTCACTGCTGGCACTAAAATGTTTCTGTTTGTGTTGGTGGGCGTGTTTGTGTGTGCACATGTATGTGTGACACCTGTGTGTCCCATACACTTTGCTGTATTCTGGGAATACAACTTTTTTTTTTTTTTTTTTTTTTTTTTGGCAGGGGTGGGAGAGATCAAATTTTTGTTCCAAATATTGGTGAGATTTCTTTTTCCAGGAAGCTTATATCCTGACAGATTTGTTAAAAGGCCAGAAAATATATCATTAAAAGGAGATCTTTTCTGATGGCGACAAGAGATTTGAAACAACACCACCACCACAACCAGGCTCTGGGATGGAGGCGGATTAGTAAGGAAGAGAGGGGGCTACTTTCGACTGGGTGGCTAGGGAAGACCTCTCCCAAGAAGAGGTATTTGCACTGAAACCTGAATAACAAGAGGAAGGCAATTTGCACAAAATAAAAAATAATATTCCAGGACAAGGGAAGAGTAAGCATAAAGGCAGAAGTGAGCTTTGTGCATTTGAGGAAGAAAAAGAACACCAATGTGGCTTGAACGCAAGTAGTATGAGATGAGATTGGAGACGGAGGTCAGGGCCAGACCATGTAGGGACTCACACGCCTCAGTAAGGTGTTTGAACGGCATCCTACATCCAATGGGAAGCCATGGGAAGCTTCTCAGCAGAGAATGACATGATCTGATCTGTATCATATAAAGATCAATTTGGCAGCTTTGACAAGAGTGAATGGTGTTTGGAAAGCATCGGAGAGCAGAAGCAGGAAGACCAAAAAGTTGGCTCTTGTACTAACTAGTTCGGGGGAGAGGTGACGGTAGTGAAAAGCAGTGACTACTCGGGGTATATTTGGGGGATATAATCAGCTGGAATTGCTGAAGGACTGATATGGGAAAGCAAAAGTGGTAGAATCAAGGATGACACTTATCAGTCTCATGGTCTGAGCAGCCAGGTGATTGGTAGAGCAATTTTCTGAGATTCACTCATTCGTTCACTCGGCGTTTACTGAGGACCTACTTTGTGCCAGGTACTCTTCTAGGCACCAGGAACTCTAGCGATAAAATAAGCAGCAAAAATTCCTACTCTAGTGAAATTTGTATTCTGGGAGGGAAGAGAGAATACAGAAGATTAAGGCAGAAGCAAAGAATCTGGGGGGAACCATTTACCAGATCCTGTGGATTCTGTCTCCTAAGTATCTCTTGTTCAAGTTGAAATGGATGATGGCTGCATTAAAGTCACAATTACCTTGTAAAATTAATTAAATGAAAAGGATATTAGACTGAGGTGACTCCAATATCATGGCAGCTGATGTAAACAAACCAAAATCTAAGGCTGACTATGCCTCAAGGTTATTAAATAGAAACCTAAGGACAACCAAACACAGAGAGCCAACTAGGATTTAAACTACAGCCAATCAAAAATTTCCTTACTCTGCTTCTGCCTTTTCTCTACAAAGTCTCTCCCTGAGCTCTTGGTGGAACGCTCCTAACCATTTCTGGTTTAGTAAATCCGAATCAGTAAATTTTCAGACAAACTGGAAATTTTTAGTATATCTCATTTCATCTTCTAATGAGGAGTAGACTTGAGAGATATTGGTGAGGGGAAGTCTTTCTAATAGGCAGAGCTGCAAACAATGCAACTGGCCATCCACTTTTTGTACAAAAGAGGCCCAAGAAGTGAGAACATACAAAGATTCTTAGAGAGTAGACAAAGGTCTGGACTTTAGTCAGGAGTCTGGAAAGAGTAAGATAGAAAGATAAGAGATAAGAATATGGGGGGGGGGGGGGCGCCTGGGTGGCTCAGTCGGTTGGGCGACCGACTTCGGCTCAGGTCATGATCTCGCGGTCCGTGAGTTCGAGCCCCGAGTCGGGATCTGTGCTGACAGCTCAGAGCCTGGAGCCTGCTTCAGATTCTGTGTCCCCCTCTCTCCTGCCTCTCCCTGCTCGCGCTCTCCCTCTCTCTCTCTCTCTCTCTCTCTCTCTCTCTCTCTCTCTCTCCCTCTCTCTGTCAAAAATAAATAAATATTTTAAAAATTTTTTTAAAAAAGACTATCTGGGGCAGAGTCAGGCAGGTGGACATACGGACACTTAGTTGAAGACTAAAGACTTTTGTATCACATATTTAAACCCACCAGAAAGCATCCACCACTGTAGAGGAACTGAACAACCAAGTAGACAACAGGACTCTGCCAGCTGAGATCGGTCTTGTCATTGGCCACCTCAGAACTTGCATGGAAGACCCATGAATGAAGCAGTCACAGTGGCAGAAATGGAGGCTACATATGGGCCCAACAATATGGACTCCCACTTACCAAGATGGATCTAGCTACTGCTGCCTACATTTACTAAGTGTAGCTACAGCATCGCCCCCTTATCCAAGGGGATACATTCCAAGACCCAAGAGGATGGCTGAAACCAAGGATAGTACCAATTCTATATATGCTTTCTTTTTTTTAAATTTATTTACTGAGAGAGAGAGAGAGAAGACATGCGTGCGAGCAGGAGAGAAAGGGAGAGAGAATCCCAAACAGGCTCCACGCTGTGGGCGCAGAACCCGATGAAGGGCTCGACCCCACCACCCCGGGATCATGACCTAAGCCAAAATCAAGAGCGGGAAGTTTAACCCGCTGGGCCACCCATGAGCCCCCTAACTCTGTATATACTACGTATTTTCCTATACATACAAACCGACAATAGAGCTTAATTTATAAATTAGGCGCAGTGAGAGATTAAGAATAATAATAAGGAACAATACGACAATATACTGTAATAAAAGGTATGTGAACGTGCTCTCTGAAAACACCTCACGGCGCTGTACTCACTCACCCTTCCTGCGATGACGGCTCACGCAAAATGCCTACGTGATGACGTAAGGCGAACGTGGTAGGCGGGCCTTGTGACGTAACACTGGGCTCCTACCGACCCTCGGAGGATACTTCGCAAGGCTCACCAGCTTCCGGAGGTGGCTGCAGGCGGTGATTGAAACCGTGGGGAACGCCACACTGCGGGTGAGGGGGAACTACCACACTGCTGCCGCTGAATGTCCAACGCAGCTCAGAAGTATCTGTGTTTCATCCTCATAGGTATAGATACCTATTTCAGGTGTGGGCGTGCCTTTCCTGCCCAGAGAGCGTCAGCCAGCACCACTATCTGCAGGCTTATGGAACACCCCATCCGCACGCCTGGCACCCCATACAACACCGCGTCTGAGGGCTGCTTCACCAACTTGTTGCTTCCCTGCGATACCTGGACGTGGCCCCTTACCCGGAGAGCAAGGAAAGACTCAGGAAATAGGCTGGCCACTCCAGATTGGTAGGTGTGGCTGCTTTAACAAACAAGGGGATTTTACGAGGCTTGTTTCCACTGGATCTCTGCACCAGTGGATCTTTACATCCGCTGCCAGAATCTTTAAAGTATATTCAGAGGCCTTAATGAGGTTCAGCCGTGTAACTGCCCAGCTAGTCTCAACAACACATTGCTCCCACGGGGGCTGTGTCCTTGAAACTGGTTCCTCTTGCAGAAACACAGGGCTAAATGTACATTCCAAGGACAGGGGAGGGAGTCGGGAGCTTCTAAATTGCCCGGGATCTAGCCCGAGGGTCACCTGGCGTTTGTGTCCTCCGGATGACCTACCCCTCCTGACCTGCCTTTACCATCTTAGGTGCCCCCACCCCCACTCTGGCTCTTCTGCAAATTACCCTCAGCAGTGAGCGAGGAGTTTCACTGAGATGGAGGTGACTCCTTTAACAGCTACCTGGCAAAATTGGTGGCAGGTACGGCAACAACACAGGCACATGCAAGAGAAAACACAAATTAAGATAATGATTCCTAACATAAGGAATGATTTTTTCCACCGAGAATGCCATGATACAAACCACCAGTTTATTAACCAACCTAGGAACGGTGTCAGATTTTTTCAGAACATTCACTGGTATCTTCATGTGACTCTACTTAACGTATTAGCAGAGTCATCACCTATGATCACGGCATTCTGTTAGGTTAACAGCATAGGTGCCTCTTTGGGAGGCGGTAATAACGTTCAAAGCCATAGTTTTTCTCATTAGAGACAATTCAGTGTTCAATAAGGACAGGCTTTGTTGGCATCATTTAAGACTTCTTAGATGAATTCAGTAAGGCCTTGTATGTGAGCTATAACATCCTCCAGGCCAATGGCGGAAACAAAGACAATGGCCAAATGATTGTACCAGTGGAAAACAGAATGTGTCCATCTGGCCTAGAGGAGAGTGAGGTTGACAGCTTTAGGAATTTGACCTGGTTGTAATACCAAGCATGCTGCCTGGGGGAGGCAGCACTGTCAGACATGAGGAGATGGACTGGGGGTGGGCCATGCCAGACCAGAACCTCTACCTTCTCCGCTTTTAAAATGGTTCATGCTTCTTTCCAGGTATAGTACATTCCAAAGGCCCAGCCTGCAGCAGGACAAGTGGATCCCAGTGGAGATTATATAGTTCCTTCTCACCCAGGGGGGACACAGTAATTATTCATCCATTCCGGTGAGAAATTCCATAGTAATTATTCATTCATTCCGGTGGGAAATTCAGTAGGTAACACCTTTCCCAGGCATCATGGGGCTTGGTGTTCTCAGCAGCATAGCAGATAAATCCACAGTGACAGCTGGGGAGGGAGGGGGCTAGTTTCCCACAATTCCCATACCTTTATGGTGTTGGGTGTCTCCGCAGGGTCCCCAGTCTGGCATACGGAGCAACAGGGGCTACTGGTTGGTCATTCAAATGTATTAAAACATGGGGTAGTACCTTAGTCTACCCAGGCAAGCTAGTTTTACCCTTTAGTAATTTTATCTATTGCTTGCAGGTCATAGGAAAGGTGGAACCTCCATTCAATGTCATGCTCTTTTGCCCAGGTTTGTACATCATGGCATTTGACATGTGACACCTGATCACTGTTTATTTGATGAAGGTATCTACCTGGTACTCAGTTTCTCTAATCCCCTAATGGTGGGAGTGTGGTTTGTGCAGTGACAGAGGAAAGCTTGGTTAGTCCAGACATCGTGTCTACACAAACTGAGACATATTTAGGATTCTCAGTTGGAGGGAGGGGGCCAACATAATCAACTTGCCAATCCCTCATTGGTTGGGAACTCCAGTGAATGGCCCCAGGGTCCTTTGGCAGTTGCCTTGGGCATTGTTTAGCACATATAAGACATGTTATTGCGTTAATCACTGTATTTCAAGGGCAATTTGGCATCGTTGGCAATATGCCATCCCACCTGGATAGGCAGTAAGTGGCATCTACTGAAGGGTCAGTACTAGGGCTTGTACAGAGTGATGGCCTCAACCTCCGCATTGCCAGGAGGCGTCAGTGCCTTATGAGCTGGGATGCGGAAGACAGTGAGGAATGTCTCAGGCTCGTGCAGGTGAACCCAAATGTCTTTCCGTATATCCCCACCTCACAGGGACTTATGCATGATCATCTACCTCTCAGCCTCCCACAGATTCAACCCATGACGTTAATCGCCCTCTAGAATTGTCCAGCTATCAGTACAAAGGGTTAATGGCCAGGGCTCTGAGTGATCACCAGACAAATTGCTCTGAGCTTACTGGTTTGCTGTAGTTCTTGCCTGTTACGAAGAGAACAGATTCTTATTGAACTTATGCAAGTAACTATGTGGACATGAAAATAAGAATATTCACTAAGATTTCCAAATTCTGGAGGGACCAGGTAGGGAGGAAAAGATAAATGTTTCATCTTTGTTCATAAAGGTATATGTTGGCAAACTGCTGATAGCTCAAGAAAAAAGAAACAGAAAAGGTTTCCTGAAATCTGGAAAATCAAAACATAAAAAAAAAAACCTATAATGTTTCCAATAAAAAGTCATAAAAATTACAGTCATCCTCATCAGTTTTTCCATTAGAGTTCTGTAAATTCTTACTCAGTTCAGTAGTATGACTTTAGTTATCAGAAACCTGTAGTTGTCCGTCTTTTCCATGAATCTCCTTGTCTGCATGAACACCTTCGCAAAGGCATCAGAGTAAAAACAATAACATTCTGTAAAGGAGAAAAGACTTAAAAAGATATGATAAGGCTCATTACAATGTAATCAACATGGAAATTTGGTTATTTCTGTGACACACCTGTCCTCGTGATGACCTCCTCCAATACTAAGCAGAGGGCGTTCCTGCACAGCACAGGAGATTGACCATGGGAGTCAGCCGGTGACATGGGCATGGGCTCCCTGAGTTATATTACATGTTATACCATCCTGAAGCAGCCAGCCTCAGAGAATGCTGGAACAGCCCTCTAAAGGCACACCTGAATCAGCAACTCAGAGGCAATATCGTGAATGCGGTGCCATCCCCAGGATGCAGTATATTCCTACATGAAAGACTTCTATACTTCTATGTGGGGCTCAGTCCCCAGCAAAGAGAACACAACCTTTGCGTGTGGAGAGGGAACGGGAGCAGCCCCGCTTACCATCGCTCCCAGTGACCCAGGCACAATGGGGAATTTTGTGCCTCCCATCCTTGCAACTCTGAGCTCCTCAGTGCTAAAAATTCTGGTCTCTACAGGGTATACAGACTCTTACCAGGAGACACAGAAAGTGTCTCATTGAACAACAAAGTGTACTTACCACTAGGACACTTTGGACTCACTGTGCCCAGGGCCCGGAAAGTCAACACGCTGGCTGTGGTATTTGATCCTAATCAGCTGAAGAAGGTGGTGCTGCTTTACGATGAAGACAGGGAGAATATGTGTCGAATCTAGGAGGTGTACTTGAGCACCTTCCCGTGTTTCCTTGCCTCCTGATTCCAGTGTTCTAGACACAAACAGCAAATGCTGTCTGAAAAAAAGGTGTGGTATGATTGCCAAGGCCCCAGGCTGTCAGGAGTGAAAGTTTGAGTCACAGCACCAGGGGAGCCAGCAAGGCTTGCCAAGATAACAGCTGAGTGTGTATGTGTGTGTGTGTGTGGGGGGGGGGGGGGGCGGGGGATTTGGAATGAATAATGGATTAGAGAGAGGATGAGGACCTGAAACCTACCACAGCACTAGGAGCTACTGTTTGTCCCACTAACCTTCCTCTTCAAAGGTTTCCCTCAGAAAGAGAGGCCACAGGAACCATGGAGGAGCCTCCCCCTGAACTTGAAGAAGTTGATCTCTTTGGCGTAAGAAGTAGAGTTTGCTGACCATTAAAAATACAGCTCAAGGGCCTCTGGTTGGCTCAGCTGGTGAGGTGTCGGACTCTTGATTTGGGCTCAGGTCATGATCTTGCAGTTCATGGGATCGAGCCCCTCGTCAGGCTCTGCTGACAGCACAGAACGTGCTTAAGATTCTCTCTCTCCCTCTTTCTCTGCCCCTCCCCTGCTCATGCACACACTCTCTCTCAACAATAAACTAATAAACATTTTTTAAAGGATACAGCTCAGATCTCCTGCTGTGCCCAGGCAGCTCCCAGCCACTCACCAAGCATGGTATAGGTACTAATGAAGGCCTGTTCTGAGAATTGTGGAACTCCTTTAACAAGAGATTTTAACCAGCAACTCTTCATTAGCCTGGCCAAAGCTTTCTTAGAATGGTACTTCAGTCTGAGACCCTTCTACCAATCCCCTCTTTCATTCCTTACAGAGGGAACTCTCGGCTGAGTCGCAAGATACTCTCTGCTTTCTCCAGCTTTCTTTCTCTGTCCTTCACGGGCCTTTCCCCCAATGAATTTCTTGAACAGAAAATCCTGTCTCAGTGTCTGTTTCTCAGGGGATCTGAATTGACATAAAAGCTAACTGTTATTATTTTTATTATCTTAAGTTTCTCTACCTTTTTCTTTAACTGTAAAAACTTTGGTGGGATAGAGGGGAGAGGATAATTGGGTCTAAAAATAGTTATATACACTTGGCACTATACCATAGGAAGTAATTCTCAAATTTCTAGACATTTGTAGTATTCTCAGTAATAGGAGTATATATATAGATATATACATACATACACACACACATATACATATATATATATGCTATCTGTATATATATATCCTTTGTTACATCCTTATACATTTGTGATTTTCAGAGGAAGGATTCTTTGCTTTAAAAGCTCTCACAGTTCCAGTATATTTTTAAAAACATGTCTTTTGTTCAAAAGGCAATACATATTCATTTAAAAATAATAGTGAGATAAAGTAAAATGTTATAACAAGTTAAGTGGGGATTAGGGACAGGAAAAGTGAAGGGTATCTATATTGACTGAAGAATTTTGAAAAGTCAGCAATAGATGGAATGAATTATTGATCTACTCAATAACATTGAAAAAGCTCAGAAACACTGAGTGAAAGAAGCCAGATACTAAAAGTATACTCTGTATGGTTCCATATATATAAAATTCTAGAAAAGGCAGACCTTCTCTATAGTAACAGAAAGCTCTTCAGTGATTGTCTGGAGTTGGGGTGGGGGGGGTGGCTGGGTGGGGAGTTGACTGCCAAGGGGAATGAGAGAATTTTTGTTGTCATGGAAATGTTCCGTATTTCGATTGTGGCAGTTACATGAGTTGTGTGTACATCTTTGTCAAAGCTTATTTAACTGTACACTTAAACTAGGTGCATTTTATTATATATAAATTATGCCTTAGTTGATTTAAGAAAACAAAACACGATATTCAACTTTGGAATAATCTTGGAATAAGATTCCTCATCCAGGCCACCATCTTTTCTTACCTGGGTTTTGTAATACCCTTCTGACTGGATTTTCTTTTAGGAATCAAGCTTCCCTCCAATCTGTTCTTCACTCTAAAGCCCGAGTGATGTTTCCAAAAGAGTGATTAAGTTACTCCCAGTAACTCCCATTTTTTTTCACATATATCAGTCAGGGCTCAGAGAAAGAGAACCACTAAAATAGATGTAGGTATGCAGACATAGATACTTGTTATAGAATTTTGACCTTACACAATTATGAGAACTGGATGTTCACCTGGTAATCTTCTGTTGCTGGAATCTGAAGTCCACAGGGCAGCCAGTTGGAAAGGGAAAATGGATGTGACCCTTCAATAACAAGCTAGAACTCACAACCACAAGAATGAACTGAAACCTCTCAGACCTTGCTGCCTGTGACCTTGGTGGTATGGGGCAAAGCTGGGGCCCTCCATTACCATGGAGTTAGACACACACCTGGCCGAGAAGTCAAGGAAGCTGAAGGAAGATCCGACAGAAGGGGAAGCAGTTGCAAGGCTCAGCCACTGCCTTCTCATCAAGGTGAGCCAGCAAAGCCACAACATGTATCTGCTATAAAAAGGAGGCTGCTTCACTTCCCCACTCCAAATCTCCCACAAGAAATGTCTTATGGCCAGCACTGACCAAAAACATACAGTAGAGAGAATTCTAGGAAATGTATGTAGTTCAGCCTGACCCCTTACAAAACCATCAGACCCTTACCTTGAATGACTTCCCATTACTTTTATATCCTTAACAAAACTTGTAAGGTTCTTTGTGACCTGTCTTCCACCAGACTTTCTGGCTTTATCTCCTACTCCCCCCACCCCCTATCTGAGGCCATTATGTATTTGTGTTCAGTACAAATGTTCGAACATTTCTAACCTTTTCACACTATCGCTCCTGGCTGAAATACTGTTCTGCCTTCCCTATCTTCCCCTTAACCTAGCTGAGACCTATTCACCGTTATGGGCTCAGCTTCTTTTAGGAAACCTTCCCTGACACATCCCTTTACCATTGGTGGCCAGTACAAAACCAGGTCCATAGTTAGAACCCAACAAATTTCAGTTGAATAAATTAGTATGTGCCAATGACAAAACTGAGTATAGCTGAATGAACAGGGCTGCAGCCCTAGGCACATAGGGGATAAAGTGCTATAGGGAAGGTCTATGGGTGGCAATATATTCAGCCTATTAAAATGTGTGGAACACTATTCACTCCTGCAGAAATATACACATTCCATTTATCCCCTTATTCACTCGATCTCTTTGCTACATAAACCCCCATTGCAACAGATACTTCTTGTCTTAGTTTCAGTCCCCCACAAAGCAGAGCCTTAACACAAGGTAGGTAGTTTGGGAGGTGATTCCTGGGAGTAGGATTAAAAATCAGGGAGGGAGGAGAGGGAAGGGGGAAAAACCCAGTAAAGGGAGTTATTGAGCTGGTTAATGCCCTGAGCTGCCCCACTTCCCGAGGACCTTTATCTCCATGAATCACTAGGTGCCACCATAAGTACAAGAAGAATAAGAAACACCAAACCAATTTTACCTCCTCCTTTCAGAGAACTCATGATTTGGGAGTTTAGGGAAATTTCACTAATTTTATCTCTGTATAGATAGTATGAAGAAAAGAGAGAGTGGGGGGACACCTGAGTGGCTTAGTTGGTTGGGCGACCGACTTCGGCTCAGAGCATGATCTCACAGTTCATGAGTTCGAGCCCTGCGTCGGGCTCTGTGCTGACAGCTCAGAGCCTGGAGCCTGCTTCGGGTTCTGTGTCTCCCCTCTCTCTTCCCCTTCCCTGCTCACGCTCTGTGTCTCTCTGTCTCTCAGTAATAAATAAAGGTTAAAAAAAAACAAAGGTAGAAGGGGTAAACAGCTCATCGTTGGATGACTGCTTTATTCAAAGAATGTTGCTCAACGATGCAAACTCCCAGTTATATGCACATTCCTTCTCCTTATGTTGTATGTGAATGGTAAGCCTGGGGTGGTACAGGGCAACAACCTTGCCTAGCACAGAGCAGCTACTCACCAAATGTTTGTGGAAGGGACAAGAGCAGGTGAAATATCAAAGAGTTGTTTGACCAAGGGTATGAGGAAAATATAGATCAGTGTTTCTCATACGGGGACTATTTTGCCACCCAGAAAACACCTGGCAAGGTCTAGAGACATTTTTGGTTGTCACAACTAGAGAAGAGGGTGCTACTGGAATCTTGTGGGTCAAGACAAGGATGCTGCAAAGCATCTGATAATATATAGGACACCTCCCCTTCCCCCAACAAAGAATTATCCTGCCCAAGATATCAGTAGTGGCAGGGGTGAAAAATCCTGACACAGATAAAGGTTATCTGGGCATTAATATATATATCTATATAGATATATAGAGATAAATATTGATACATTTCTATAGACATTTTATTTCTTCACTTAAGATAGTTTATAACATTTTTAAAAATCAATGTCTAATTACAAATGATTTGCCCCTAAAAAAGAAAAAAAAAAAAAAAAGATTTGCCCTACATGGCAGCAATACAAAGTGTTGCGTTAGTACCACCAAAACCAAAGGAATTGGTGAGTCCAATACGTCTTTTCTCAATTTTCCATTCTTGTGCCTTTAGTGGAACATAATTGAGATCAAACTCTGGTTCTGTACAATCCAGGTTTAAAGTAGGTGGTAGTTTTTGATGATAACAAGCCAGAGCAGTAAAAGCTGCCTCAACTGCCCCTGCAGCTCCCAACAGATGTCCCGTGGCTCCCTTAGTTGAAGAAACCGCAAGGGCACGGGTATGGTCTTTGAAAAGATGTTTGATAGCTTTGTTTTCAGCAGCATCTCCCAATGGTGTGGAAGTAGCATGTGCATTGACATAGGATATCTCTTCAGGTTGTACACTTGCATCTTTTACAGCTGCAGCCATACATCTAATAAAATAGGGGAAAAAATGATCAGAACTAAGTCTAATTTTAACACACGAGTCATTATATGGCCTATGAGAAAGAAATACACATATATACAGGATAAAAAGAATCTTTTGCTCTAATAACAAAACCCCAACTTGGATTACCACACGCATTAGCATGCCACCTGCCTAGTACCCTGGACTAATTCAACACCATGAGATAAATACACAAGCCTATGGGTTTTAAAACCTCTAATAAAATATATTTCCATTTATTTGGATTGATATCTTTCCCTGGGAGAAAAACCACATTGACTCAGCCTAGAATAGTTTTTCTTCTAGCAATCTATCTTTCTTTCTTTCTTTCTTTCTTTCTTTCTTTCTTTCTTTCTTTTTCTTTCTTTCTTTTCTTTCTTTTCTTTCTTTCTTTTCTTTCTTTCTTTTCTTTCTTTTTAATTTTTTAATGTTTATTCTTTAAGAGGAACAGCAAGCAGGAGCAGGAGACGGGGAGAGAGAAGGGGACAGATGAACCAGAGCAGGCTGTGCGCTGACAGCACAGAGCCCGATGCGGGGCTCATACTCGCCAACTGTGAGATCATGACCTGAGCCAAAGGCAGATGCCCAACCACCCAACTGACTGAGCCACCCTAGGAATCTTTCATCAGTGGGATGTGTGTGTGTGTGTGTGTGTGTGTGTGTGTGTGTGTGTAGTGATTCCAAATAGGGAGAAAAATTTTATAACCATGTTTTAATTTTCTTCTCATATTTAAATGTAAAACTTGGCATATTTCCCAATAATCTAAAAACGTCTGTACCAATACTTTGGTGCTTCAGATAACCTTTCAAGGGGCACCTGGGTGGCTCAGCTGGTTGAGCGTCCGACTCGATTTCAGTTCAGGTCATTATCTCACAGGCCTGCGTCAGGCTCTAGTTGGGATTCTCTCTCACTCTCTGCCCCTACCCCGCTCACACTCTCTCTCTCAAAATAAATAAACGTTTTTAACAAATAACCTTTCAAAATTCTATTTAAGCTATAAGAATTCTAAGTAAGTGAGCAAGTATAAAGCCAAGCCAAAACAAACAAATACGAAAATAAAACTTTTCTCTCGAAGAACCTTTGAAACAATCTCAGGAATGTCAACACCCTCTTTTTTAGATCCTGATCTCTGGGTTGCATATATTTCCTTAAGAGGCAGCTTAGAATGTAATTTGAACTTTCACCTAAATACAACTATTTCTGCATCTAGCTGGCTACTATGTTTGACATTTCTAGCACCAGCAACTACTTACTGAAACTCAAAAGGATAATTCAGTGGGTCAGTAAACTATGGCTCTAGCCAGATACCTGCTTTTACAAATACAGTTGACCCTTAAATAATATGGGTGGGTCCACCTGCGGGTTTTTTACGTAACTATCCTGTAAATGTATTTTCTCTTCTTTATGATTTTCTTAATAACATTTTCTTGTCTCTAGCTTACCATGTAAGAATATAGTACATAATATGTATATAAAATATGTGCTCATTGACTGTTTATGTTACCAGTAAGGCTTTTTTGTAAACAGTAGGCTATTAGTTAAGTTTTGGAGGAGTCAAAAGTTATACATTAAATTTTTGACTGCATGGGGGTCAGTGACCCCTTGTTCAAGGGTAAACTCCAGTTTCACTAGATCACGCCCATTCATTTATGTATTGTCTATGGCTGCTTTCACAAGAGAAGACACAATTGAGTAATTGTGACAGAGACCCTATGGTCCACAAAGCTGAAAATACTCTTTGTCCCTTTACAGAAAAGGTTTGCCAACCCCTGGTCAATTTGACTGGTTAAAACATAATATGATCGGGGCGCCTGAGTGGGTCAGTCGGTTAAGTGTCCAACTTCAGCTCAGGTCATGATCTCGCGGTTTGTGAGTTTGGGCCCCATATCGGGCTCTGTGCTTGACAGCTCAGAGCCTGGAGCCTGCTTTGGATTCTGTGTCTCCCTTCCTCTCTCTCTCTCTCTCTCTCTCTGCCCCTTCCCTGCTCGCGCTCTGTCAAAAATAAACATAAAAAAAAAATTATGATCTAAGCAGGCTAACCTATTAGCTAACACATTAACGGATTTTTTTTAACTTAATTATCTCTTATGCAATATCAACTTGTTTTTCAAAGTGTGGTCCTCAGACCAGCAGCATCAGCATCAGCATAATGGGAGATTGTTAGAAATGCAGAATCTCAACCACCACCCTAGACCTAGAATCAGAATCTGCATTTTAATATCCCTGGATAGTTACAAGTTAGGAAGTCCTGATTTAGTAATAGTAGAACCCTGTTGAAATGGTGCAAAGACCAGACACAACTAGAAGAAAGGTTTGACTTTACTGTCTGAGTCTGATGAAGGGCCAAAGAGGAGGACTGTGGGAGGGAGCACTCTGACAGCTGTTAAGCACAATTGAAAGTATGAAAAGTTGGCAAAGACACACATGGCCTTTCTCAAAACTTTACTGGCCTTAACTAAAATCCAATTTTTATTAAGGATGGTTAAAAGCTTTCAAATATTTCAAACGTGTTGAAGCAAAGAATTCAAAACCTTTTTAAAACGGAAAAACACCAAAGATACTGTGTACCAGAGGCAGATACTACAATTTCCCCTAATTTGAGATTCCAATTAAGATGCCTTATGTGAAGAAATATTTTAAATAAAACAGCAAGTCTTTACCTTAAGGCGCCTTCTCCTTCGGGATCAGGTGCAGTTATGTGACCAGCATCACCTGAGAGGCCATAGCCCAAAACTTCTGCATAGATCCGGGCCCCTCGTTGAACAGCATGATCGTGTTCCTCCAGTACCATCACAGCTGCACCTTCTCCCATTACAAAACCATCTCTCTTGGGGTGAAACGGCCGACAGGCCAGCTTAGGATCAGAGTTTGTGCTCAGAGCACGGGCTCTGGAAAACCCAGCAAGAGATAAAGGGCTAATGCAAGAATCTGCACCTCCAGCCACCATCACATCAGCATCACCATGGGCTATAAACCTAAAAGAGTCTCCCACGGCATGAGCTCCTGTGGTACAGGCTGTAGACACTGCATGATTGGGGCCCTTGAGTTTATATCGAATGCTGACCTGCCCTGCTGCCATATTGACCAGAATCTTCGGGACAAAGAATGGGCTGACTTTACTGTAACCTTTTGTCTGAAACATCAAAGCAGTTTCAGAAACAACTTCAAGAGGAACCATTCCCATGCCAATTGCAACGCCAGTAGCCACTCGATCGGCTTCTGATTGAGGACGCCAGTCAGAATCTTTCATGGCTAACTCTGCAGCCCCAATGGCCATAATGGTGGGAGAAGACATGGACTTGATATCTGACCTGGATACAAAGTTTTGTTCGTTGAACTGACCGTCAGCACAACCTCTTGGCACTAAAGCAGCAACACTGCAAGGGATACTCTTATATTCTTCACCGACCAGTGAAACAATTCCACTCTCTCCCCGGATAAGACGATCCCATACCAGCTGCGTTCCAACACCAAGAGGAGTCACTAAACCAATGCCTGTAATGACAACCCGCCTACGAATTCTGGATGTTGGCACAGTTCCAAAAAACCTCCTTTTATTTCCTATTAATTGCTGGCATAATCTTGAATATAGATGAGGGCTTGTAAGTTTTAAGAAATTTTGCAAGCAATTTGACAACATGGTTGAGATTCAGATGATCATAAACACATTCCTGTACATCATAACACGCCCAGGAGGTAACCACTGTTGTTTAAATAGTTTATAGGCCTAGGAAACAATAGCAGAAACGGTTCTTTCAGGTGCTAGGTGTGAGCTGTTAATGAACACAGAGAAAATAACGTTAACATCATTTTAATTTATACTTATTAAACGAATCATTTGGAGTTCCCTTTTTTGATTGTAAGTACCCTCACATTCCAAGATGAAGAGGTGAAATGATGACTCAATTCACCCAAATAGAATTACACTAGGTAAATTACAAAGGCATTTCCAGCCCTTTAGGGGCTGCATAAAGGAAGGAGCCTTTTTCAGGATTATCGAGGCCTTATTCTAACTATTTCTGGCATCAGTGGCACACAAAAAAAACCACTTCAAGGCCTATTCTCTGAGGTACGGGTAAGTGAACTTTACTGATCTTCAAAACGTGGAGATAATTAGGGTTTTTCATCAGGAGACGGGAAGTGAGGGGCGTGGCCAACTCCTCCCTCCCCTCCCTCCCTCCCTCTCCCCCTCTCCCCCCACCCCCTGCCTCTCAAGCACCACCACACACACTAAGAAAGCATGGCTAGAGGAAGAGAAGTCAGGCGAAGATCATCAGACTCCCCTTTCCCGATCCAACCCCCACCCGATCTGCCGGTGGAGAGGCGGAAGGAGAACGCTAGCACGCCGCTGATACCTTCACCAGGCGTCGCACCGGCCGCGCAGCCGCCCTCTGCATTCGCACGTCCGCTCATGCGCGCGCCCACGCACGCGCTACGTGTGGGGGGTGGGGGCTGCCGGTTGCTCTTTCTCTGTCACCTTGACGGAGGTCAGACCCTGGGAGGTGGCGGCGCTCAGCTTGCTAGGGAGGAAACTCCCCTCCCTCGACTTCACTGACTGTAAGCTAGACAAGAACGCGCACAGAACGCGATGAGGTAGCCCTTTTGCCCATCAAAAAAAGGACTTTTGTTTTGTCGGTAAAGATGATGTCCAGATAGTTCCATCTTGTGGAAGAAGGGACACCGCCATATTCTACTGAAATCTTTGTAAAGAATTAAGGAAACTACAGGAGCCTCAAAGTTGTTACTGTTCTTTCTAAGGTTGTTTATAATAGTAAAGTAGAACTAACCAAAATGCCCAACATCAGGAAATGGGTTATTTTGCAGTACATCTAAAAGCTATGCAGCCATTTAAGATAATTTTGTAAGTTAATACTATATAGAAAAATGTTAAAAGTATGTTAGGAGATGACAGGTTACAAGATGGCATATATCCACTTAAATTTATGTGTGTGAATGTGTGTGTGTGTGTGTGTGTATATATATATATATATATATACACATATACACAAAATATTTACATTTTATGTAATGAGTCACCTGAGGGGCTCAGTCGGTTGAGGATCTGACTTTGGCTCAGGTCATGATCTCCTGATTTGTGAGTTCAAACCCAGCCTGCTTCAGGTGGTCTGACCCCCCTCTCCCTGCTCTTGCCCTGCTTGTGCTCTCTAAAAAATGAAAACATTACCTGTTGGGATGAGCACTGGGTGTTGTATGGAAACCAATTTGACAATAAATATCATATTATAAATAAAGAAAAAAAACATTTTGGGGTGCCTGGGTGGTTCAGTCGGTTGAGTGAACGACTTCGGCTCAGGTCGTGATCTCACAGTTCGTGAGTTCGAGCCCCGCGTCAGGTTCTGTGCTGACAGCTCAGAGCCTGGAGCCTGCTTCAGATTCTGTGTCTCCCTCCGTCTCTGCCCCATCCCCACTCATGCTCTGTCTCTGTCTTAAAAATAAATAAAACATTAAAAAAAATTTTTTTTAAGAAAACATTTAAAAAATGTATATATGTGTTGTGTGTGTGTATGTGTGTGTGTGTGTGTGTATGTATATATGCATTGGGGCAGGGCTCAAAATGCCACATGGATGTCCAACGAACAGAGACAAGAAGGGGCGCCTGGCAGTGAGTTGGTGGAGCATGAGATTCTTGATCTTGGGATGGGGAGTTTGAGCCCCGTGTTGGGGTTAAGTAGAGATTACTCTAAAAAATAAATACAAAATAAAAATTTTTTAAAAATTTAATGGAGACAAGAATAGAGATTGTAGACATTTATTTCTAAGTGTCTAAAAAATATAATAACTTCATTTACTCAGAGCTAGCTGTGAATCTATGAAAATAGAACATGAAATTGTAAAAAGCAAGATCAGCAAGATACTTATTTAGATGACCATCTGTTGTTCACATGCTGTCCCAGGTGTGAGGTTTATGTCCTTTTTTCTTCTTTATTTTTTTGAGTTTATTTATTTATTTTGGGAGAGAGCATGCTCAAGCAGGGAAGGGGCAGAGAAAGGGAGACAGAATACCCAACTCAAAGCTCAGTCTCATGACTCTGAGATCACCACGTGAGCCAATATCAAGAGTCAGATATTGGGGCACCTGGGTGGATCAGTCCATTAAGCATCTGACTTTGGCTCAGGTCATGATCTCACAGTTGTTGTGGGTTCGAGCCCTGTGTCAGGCTCCTTGCTCACAGCTCAGAGCCTGGAGACTGCCTCCGATTCTGTGTCTCCCTCTTTCTCTGCCACTCCCCTGCTTGTGCTCTGTCTCTCAAAAATAAATAAACATTAAAAAAAAAAAAAAAAAGCCAGATGCTTAACCAATCAAGCCACCCAGGCACCTCCTTTTTTTCTTCTTTAGATAAAAGGTTGAACATACAATCTGCATTTGAACCTCCCAGCCATATTTGTTTCTTTCTGGACAGTGTCTCTCGAATGATTGTTTTTGAATGCTCTGCCTTCTTTCCCAGCTCTAGAGAAGAATTTTGGTCAAGTACTGGATTTAAATGAGCTTGGAAATGTACTTTGCCTAAAATAGTTTAGGAAAGCCCAATATGACCTTGAGTCATCCTTGATCCTAGGCCTATTCAGTTACTTCTTAGCATGACCTTCATTCATTAATTATAGAGTTAATTTCAGAGGGATTAAACAAACACATGTGGTTATAAAATAACTAAAACTTGGTTAGTAGAAATATGCAAACTTGCTGTCCCTTTTCATTGTTTTATGATATGTTTAAATTACAGTGGGAAAAGACCTACAATATATTCTTTGAAGCGAAACTCCTATGAAACAGTTTTAATGTGCTGCTTGGTTTTTCTTTTGTAATATCACAAGATTATCTTGGATCTAGACAAATCAATTAAAATCCTGTAGAAAAGTAAAACCACCAAAAAGTCATTTCATTTTTATTTCTACCTCTGATCTCCTTTCCTTTGGTTTGGAAAGAGGTAGGAATTCTTATGATATTCCAATAGCTGTACTAGGGTCTAGTACCATATTCCTTGCTGGTGATGCTGCTGCTGCTGCCGATCTAACCACTGCTGTGAACTCATTAGGACTTCTATGAAAGCAGGGCTCATGCTCATCTGATTCACTGCTTCACAGCCCCTAGCACAGTGCCTGGGATTCAGTAGCCATTTCATAAATATTTGGTGACTGACTGAATTATGAAATAAACCAATAAGCACATACCCTTCTATCGGTTAGTATACACACACTATTTTGTGTTTTTTACCAAATGACTTCTTTTTCTTTTCATAGTAACTTTTGTCTCATCAGCTCGAGGGCTGTCTGTATGCAAGATATTATCATTAGTTTTGTCTTTCCTACTAGAATAAAAGTCTCTTATGTCCTCCATCTCAGACTGCTTTGTACACAACAGGTGCTCACTAAATAGTTGTTGGGTAATCACTTAATGCAATCATACCATAATAAGTCACTATACCAATTCCTGAAAGGCTTCAACCCCTCTCTGTGCTATAGTCTTTATTGAGGTCAATGTTTTCTTTTTTATAGCAAAACTGATCCTGGGGAAATTTAATGGGTTATTTCTTTGTTCTATTCTATTTAAGAATAGTGCCACCATGTGTCAACTTTAACAATGGTGTACTTAAAGCAGGAATACTGAAAAAAATTATTTGGAGAAAAAAAAACAAAAGCCAAGTAAAAGAATAGAAAGTTCAATGCTGATTTAATATTGGAACACCCATTAGTTGTGTGAAGCAATGGTGAGCATAAAGAAATTAAGAGTAGCTTACTATCTTCAACTTTTCTAAAGGAACTGAAAACTCAAAATATTTTCAACTTGACTTAGTGGAAGAAGCAGACAGGGAAAAGAATGAGTCAAAGTCCTTTATAATAAATTCTCTTTTTTTTTAATAATAAATTCTCTTAACAGTTGCATAAATGGTGGTAACCAAGAGAGATTGTAGTTACTCAAGAACTTCAGCAGAAACATTGGTAAACAGTAATTTGGAAGGATTTAAATTTCAGGTGATCTAAGATAAACAATAACTTACTGAATTACCCTTGAAATGATGATTTCCATGATTTTCTAGACCCTGCATTATTATCACAGTATTAACTTTATGGCATTGGTTTTCACACTGTGTTTGCGTGTTCCCCACAAAGATGCCTGATGGACATTATCTCCGTCAAAGGGCAGGCTCAGTTGATGGCATTCTATCCTTCCTGCCACCCACACTCTCCTGCTTCAATTCTAGAGCATCTCCACTTTGGTGTTTTATATATACTGGTTTCCCTCCCAAGAATTTATTTGAAAACAAAAAGTGTTCTATTTCTTTAAAAGTAAAATAAAGTACTACATAGTATGTAATAATCTTATGCTATTATAAGGATAAATAAATGTGAAAAAAAAAAACCACCTCAAATTAAGGTGACTATAGTTTGTGGTAGAGACAGCTAGTTATAACTCCAGGCCCCCCTCCCTGCACCTTTTATCCTTTAGAGTTGTGGGTACATGTCCAGCTAGGAACTAAATTTCCCAGCCTTCCCTCTTTTATCTAGATGGGGCTTCCTTTTCTCAATTATATGGTAGAGAAAATGCTATACCAGTAAAACCTTAGATGGTGAGTAACTTGTTCTGCGAGTGTTCCACAAGATGAGGAAACATCTCTAACAAATTTTTACTTTATAAACGAGCGATGTCTTACAAGTATGCAATAGGAGTACTAAGTAACACTGAAAGTCACATGATTAGAACTGAGCCAATCGTTCTGTCTCTCTCTGTGGGATTGTGGGTGATCGTCTCCCACACTCAGTCTCAAACCATGATGACCACCGATCAACTGATGGATCTGTATTGCAAGCAACAGCAAGAGGTTATGGAGGCGATCTTATCTGCAGAGGAGGAGGAGAAAAAGGCAGAGGAATCCCTTACTTCAAATGAGATTAGGGAGATGTGTAAAATGTAGGAAACTGCAAAATTCTGTAGGAAAGCACCACCCAAATAAGGCTGTAGCAGTGTGAGCGATGAATCTGTTTAATGACAATGCAATGTCACATTTCCGTGAAATCCTCATAAGGAGGCAAAAGCAAGTATCATTGGAAAGATTTCTTGTTAAAGTTGCACGAAAAGAAAAAGATTCCGTTGAGCCAATAGATAGCATGATTTCATTAGTGACAGTGAAAGTTGTCCTACACAATAACCCTCCCATCTCTTGTCTCCCTCACCATGAAGCCATGAAGGTTTTCAAAGGTAAGTGCAGATTAATTTGTTTATTTTTCTTTATATTTTCTATTGTCTTTATTATTTTATATTACATTACAGACTATTTTTGGGTTGTGGAACAAATCATCTGAATTTCCATTATTTCATATGGGGAAATTTGCTTTGATATACAAGTGCTTTGGATTCCAAGCATGTTTCTGGAAAAAATTATGCTTGCAAACCAAGGTTTTAGTATCCTTTGGGGCCCATGTGGTTAAGAAGCAGGTATGTCTTCTTTTTTGCCCAAACACCAACTAAATACAGAAGTCTCTGAGGCTCTATGGCAGGAATAGCAAACTACAGGCCCAATCCAGCAGGCTGTTTTTGTAAAGGCTGTTTTTGTAAACAGAGTTTCATGGGAACACAGGCATGCCCATTTATTTTACAGTATTGTCTATAGAACTACAAGTACAAAGACAGAAGTAAAGAGTTGAAACAGGGACCCTAAGAGACCCTAAAGCCACAGAGCCTTAAGCATTTATAGTCTGGCCCTTTACAAAAAATGTTTGTTGACTGCTATTCTACAGGATGGAAGGAGCCTGAGAGTCCAAATTATTACACAGAGGAAAGCTGCCCATTGACTAAAGATACCTGCTTTACTAAACTGTTCTGTGAGCAAGAAAGAAATTTCTCTTGTGTTAAGTCACTGAAAATTTTAGTTACAGCAGCTAGGAACATACTATCAGTTAAACACACTAGTCCTGGAAGCTGGTCCAAAAACCTACATATTTATTTAAAACTTTCCCCATGTTTCTGGCAGATGAATGGTAATTGAAGCAGACAGCATAACTCAAGGTCTTGCTCAGAAGTACTGAAAGAAAACTTCAAATGTAAAAAGCAAACAGAAGATAAAGCATCAAGAACATTTAAAGAAGCTACTTACGCAAATAATTTACCTTAAAAACATAAGGTCAAGGGGCGCCTGGGTGGCGCAGTCGGTTAAGCGTCTGACTTCGGCTCAGGTCATGATCTGGCGGTCTGTGAGTTCGAGCCCCGCCTCAGGCTCTGGGCTGATGGCTCAGAGCCTGGAGCCTGTTTCCGATTCTGTGTCTCCCTCTCTCTCTGCCCCTCCCCCGTTCATGCTCTGACTCTCTCTGTCCCAAAAATAAATAAAGGTTGAAAAAAAAATTAAAAAAAAAATAAATAAAAACATAAGGTCAAGATAAATATTTGTTGAGGTTTGGAAATGTTTGTCTGCAAAGAAGGAAGCCGTTGGTAAAAGTACACTTTCAAGGCCATGGTGAGGCCAAGAACGGATTAAATAAGTTAGGACTATCTTCTAAAAGGAATAAAGGAAATTAATCACATGATCTAACTTCAAAACAAACTCACAATACCTACCCACACTATATGAGATGACTATTTTTTATTGTCCCCCCCCCCCCCCATTTTAGTCTATTCCTTTTTGTCGTTATTGTATATATGTTTTATACTGGTAAATATACACGGTAAATTGAGCCCACAACTCACTATGTTGAACCTGTGGTTTAAAAACTTCTTTAGAGCAACATCATACTATTTGAGCTGGTACTTATGAAAAAGTATTTTCAATCACTCATCTAATTCTAAAAAGAATCTATATACCAGAAACCCAGCAGAGTTTATAGACACCCATTAGGTTTGGAACATTTGTTGCTCCTTCCTTGAGGTCTTTCATTCACACGTATTTAGGAATGCCTGGCCGTCTACGAGGAGGAAGCGGTAAGATTGTTTTGTTTGGGGGTAAAAGGCGTGGTTAGACGTACGTGGGGGTTACCCACCTTCGTGGCTCAATCGAAACCCACTCTGGGACGCCGAAGGACCTGGGATTTTGCGACCCATCGGCCAGCACAGGCCAACACCCGCTTCCTGGGCCCTCCTCGCAGAAGCGACCATGCCAGGACGACCAAGCACCCCGCCCCTAGTTTCTGATTGGACCCCCAGGGCCTGGCAACGACGCCCGCGTCCCTCCAGGTCCAAACCCTCGACCTTCCCAGAACGCCCCCACCCAGCCGGGTTGAGCGCCCCCACCCCCCGCCCCCCACCTCCCGGCCCAGCGCCCCGCCCTTCCTGGCCAGCCGCAGAGGAGGCCGCGCGCTGTGGCGCCTGCTCAGTGCGGGACGCGGCGCGCGAGGGGCGGCGACGGCCGCGGGCGCTCAAGCATGGCGGCAGCCGCGTTGGGCAGCTCTTCGGGCTCTGCTTCCCCGGCTGTGGCCGAGCTGTGCCAGAACACGCCAGAGACCTTTCTGGAGGCCTCCAAGCTGTTGCTCACCTACGCAGACAACATCCTCAGGTGCGGGGCTGCGTGGTGGGACGGGGTGCCTGGGCGGGCGGTGAGGGGCACCTGCTTGGCGCAGGTTTGGGGGCGCCCCGCCAGGGCCCCGAAGGGCCGCGAGGCCAGGAAGGAGCGGGGCCTGAGCCTGGTTCCGAATCCGTGTCGGAGCCCGCTGGCCAAGGGCCTGGAGACTTGGCCAGGCCCCTCTGTCCAGAGAAGAGTAAGTTTCTTTTGCACTTGTGACTTGGCACCTGATGGCGGGGTGCTCCAGGGTGAACTGGAGGTGGTGGGGAAAGCGCAGGGCGGAGGGAGGTGAGAAGGCGTGCCGGAAACACTTGCCTCCGATCGAGTTGTTTAACTGTCTTGGTGTCAGCGCAGATGACAGCGTCTCATTCCCGCTGCGTGGGTCTTACCGTAGTGCCTTAAATTGCCACAGGCTTATGAGAAGTTAGTCTCCGACAAAATCCCCCTCCCCCCAACATTTTGTGAATATTTTAATATTAAAGCATCATGCTAACTGAAGTAGTGGGGTTTTTACATTTCTTTATGGTCTTTTCCTGTCCAGTTTTGTCGACTGACATATTAACCGTGTTACTTTAAAGTTACAGTTTTTATATTAATACCTGTAGTGTAGTTTTCAACATGACCTTTTAAATAAGAATGAGTGAAGATTACCGTGGCTGAGAGTAATTTGTTTCATTCTCCTGTGAGCAAAAGTACACTTGTAGATAGATCCTAAAGGGACCTTACAGATTTGGGGAATTGGGAGGCAAGTTTGATTCCTCATTTTGAATCCTTTTCATTATCAGTTCTTAGATCAATTCATGTAGTGTCTTGAGAATGTGATGTGTGGGGGAGGGAGATAGAAGCGAGGTTAAAGGAGTTCTAGGTGGCAGATACTTGAGTGGTGATACCTCATTTATCAGGTCACCACGATTACTGTCTATGCTTCTCTCCCACCCCACCCCCTGGTGCACATGTTCTGCTGAGTGGCGGGTATATTGGTGTGAACGCTGAAAGGAAATGCTTCTTAGTTTCATGGTTATAGATTTGATATGACCCAATTTTAGAGACCTTAGTTACAAGTGTAGTGTTTCAACCCGTGGCAGTTCGTTGTTCATGGCAATATATTGTTTATATAGGTAACAGTAAGGATTTTAAAAGTAAATTGAAGGAAAAATGAGCCTTTATTATTTGCCAAATGCTATAAGGGATACAGCCTGGGCAATGTACACAGCTACACAATTGTGACCTATGTGGGGGACTGCCTTTCTCCTCTGTGACACCTTCTTCAGCTCACCTCTACCCTGTGAGGTCTAACAGCTCTTCAAAGCACAAAGATGCCAGTGGACTGTGCATGAATGAACCCATAAACTGAGTCCTCCGGATTTTAGCAGCTGGGACCTCCAACCTGGAAAGCCATCAAACTATTTAAACCCAATTATTCAGAAAAGGGAAGTGGCCTTGTAATAGGATTCACTTCTGCTTTTAATCTAGTGAAACCCAGAATGCTAAGATCAAGATGTTTTGAGGAAGGAAAACCTCTGCATGCAAATAATAACTTGGTATAATCACCATTGTGAATATTTATCAAACTCGTAGAGGCAGCTTGGCATGCTGCCAGTTCATATTACAGTTTTTACTATGGTTTATGTTTCTGATCTTGAAAAGCTTTATCTAAAAAGAGAATTAGAGGGGCGCCTGGGTGGCCCAGTTGATTGAGCGTCTGACTTCAGCTCAGGTCATGATCTCACGGTTTGTGAGTCCGAGCCCCGCGTCGGGCTTTGTGCTGACAGCTCAGAACCTGGAGCCTGCTCGGATTCTGTGTCTCATTCTCTCTCTGCCCCTCCCCTACTTGTGCCCTGTCTGTCTCTGACTCTCAAAAGTAAATAAATCTAAAAAAAAATTTTTTTTTAAAGAGAATTAGAGGTTTGGAACTGATAATTGGAGATGGTATGAAAAACTACCCTTGTTAGTTTAACTACAGGCATACCTTGTTTTATTGCGCTTCATTTTATTGTGCTTTACAGATATTGTGTTTTTTACAAATTCAATTCAATTTTACAAATTTTTACAAAATTCAAATTTTATGGTGTTGAACAAACCTGTCGGTGACATTTTTCGAACAGCATTTGCTCACTTTGTACCTCTGTGTCACATTTTGGTAATTGTAGTATTTCAGACTTTTTCATTATTTGTTATGGTGATCTGTGATCAATGAGTTCTTTAATTTTTTTAAATTTGTTTATTTTGAGACAGAGATCAAGCAAGGGAGGGGCAGAGAGAGAGAGAGAATGAGAATCCCTAGCAGGCTCCACACTATCAGAGTGGAGCCCAACACCGGGCTCATACTCATGAACTGTGAGATCATGAGACCTGGGCCGAAACAGAGAGTTGGATGCTTAAGGAACAGAGTCACCCAGGAGCCCCTGAGCTCTTTTATATAATTGAAATATAGTTGACACAATGTCACGGTAATTTCAGTATTACAACATAGTGATTCCCCGAGTCTGTATATTATGCTATGCTCACAAGTGTAGCTACCATCTGTCGTCATACAAAACTGTTATAAAGCTATATTAATATAGCCATGAACTATAGTTCCTGTTATGTTCCTTTTATCCCTGTGACTTTTTTACTTTTTTTTTTTTTTTTTTTTGGTGAGCTCTATGCTCAGTGTGGGGCTTGAACTCACGAGCCCGAGATCAAGATTCACATGCTCTACTGACTGAGCCAGCCAGATGTCCCCTGCTGCCATGACTTATTTATTCCATAACCGGAAGCCTATATCTCCCACTCCCCTTCACCTATTTTGCCCATCCCCCTCTCTGTGTTTGTTTCTGTTTTTTTCTTTATTTGTTTTGCTTTTTTTAGATCCAAGTTGTCACAGATGGCAAGATCTCATTCTTTTTTATGTCTGAGTAATATTCCCATTGTGTGTGTGTGTGTGTGTGTGTGTGTGTGTGTGTGTGTGTGTGTGTACACACCATATCTTCTTTATCCTGTGATCAGTTATCTTTGATGTTACTATTGTAATTTTTGGGGGTGCACCAACTGCACCTACATAAGATGGGAAACTTAATCTATAAATGTGTGTGTTCTGACTGCTCCACCCATTGAGCCTCCTGTCCCCTCCTTTCCTAGGTTTCCCTGTTTCCTGAGACACAATAATAATTGAAATTAGGCCAGTTAATAACCCTGTAATGGCCTAAGTGTTCAAGTGAAAAGCAGGGGTACGCATCTCTCACTTTAAATCAAAAGCTACAAGTGATTCAGCTTAGTGAAGAGGCTGTGTCAAATTCCAAGATAAGCCAAAAGCTAGGCCTATTGTACCAAAAAGCCAAGTTGCAAATGTAAAGGAAGTGTTCTTGAAGGAGATTAAAAGTGCCATTCGAGTGAACACACAAATGATGAGAAAGAAAAACAGCCTTTTTGCTGCTAATAGAGAAACTTTTAGTGGTCTAGAAAGAAGATCAAGCCAACCACAACATTCCCTTAAAAACCAAAGCCTAATCCAGAGCAAGGTCTTAAATTTCAGTTCTGTGAAGACTGAGAGAGGTGGTGAAGTTGAAGAAGAAAAGTTTTAAGCTAGCAGAGGTTGGTTCATGAGGTTAAAGGAAAGAAGCTGTTTCCATAACACAAAAGTGCAAGGTGAAGCAGCAAATGATGATGAGAAGTTGCAGAAAGTTACCCAGAACTAGCTAATATAATTCATGAAGATGGCTACACTAAACAACAGATTTTTCAACATAGACAAAGCAGCTTTCTATTGGAAGAAGATGCCATCTAGGACTTCATAGCCAGGGAGGAGAAGTCAATTGCTAGCTTCAAAGGACAAGTTGACTCTCTCTTGTTAGTGGCTAACACAGCTGGTGATTTTAAATTGAAGCCAATGCTTATTAACCATTCTGAAAATTCTAAATGGAAAAACAAAGCCTGGATGAGAGCATGTCTCTTTACTATGTGATTTATTGAATATTTTAAGGCCACTGTTGAGACGTCAGAAAAAAAGATTCCTTTCAAAATATTATTGCTCACTGACAATGCACCTGGTCACCCAAGAGCTCTGATAGAAATGTACAATGACATAATGTTTTCATGCCTGCTAACACATCTCTTCTGCAGCCCCATGGATCAAGGAGTCATTTTGACTTTCAGATATTTTTATTTTAACAGCTACATCTTGTAAAGCCATAGCTGCCATAGATAATGATTTCTCTGATGGATCTGGGCAAAGTTGAAAACCTGAAAAGGATTCACCATTCAAGATGCCATTAACATTTGTGATTTCATTGTAGGCAGTCAAAAGGTCAACATTAATAGGAGTTTGGCAGAAGTTGATTTCAACCCTCATGGATAACTTTGAGGGATTCCTGACTTCAGTGGAGGAAATAGCAAAAGAACTAGAATTAGAAGTGGAGCCTGAAGATATAGCTGCAATCTCATGATAAAACTGTCACGGATGAATGGGGTGCCTGGTGGCTCAGATGGTTAAGCGTCTGACTCTTGATTAGTTCAGGTCATGGTCTTGGGGTTCGTGAGATGGAGCCCTGCATCAGGCTCTGCACAGATAGCGCAGAACCTGCTTGGGATTCTCTCCTTCTCTCTGTCCCTGCCCTGCTCTTTCTCTCTCTTTCTCTCAAAATAAATAAATAAATACATTTTAAAAAGGAAACTTTCATGGATGAGGAGTTGCTTTTTATGGATGAGCAAAGGAATTGGTTTCTTGAGATGGAGCCTCCTAGTGCAGATGCTGTGAAGATTGTTGCAATAACAACAAAGAATTTAGAATATAACAAACTTTGCTGATAAAACAGTGTCGGGGTTTGAGGGGATTGACTCCAGTTTTGAAAGATGTTTCATCAAACAGCATCACATGGTGCAGAGAAATTATTCATAAAAGGAAGAGTCAATTGATGTGGTAAACTTGATTGTCTTGTAAGAAATTGCTGCAGCCCCACCAATACTTAGCATCCATCAACATCGAGGCAAACCCTCCACCAGCAAAAAGATTACAACTTACTGAAAGTTCATATGATAGCATTTTTTAGCAATAAAGTATTGTTTAATTAAGGTATGTACATTTTTTTAAAACATAATGCTATTACACTTTTAATGGAGTACAATATAGTATAAGCATAACTTTTATATGCAGTGGGAAATTTTAAAAATTCATTTGATTTGGTTTGCTGCAATTTTCACTTTACTACATTGGTCTAGATCCAAACCTATAATGTCTCTGAGGTATGCTTGTAATAGTAGTAATCCCTGGTCTCATTTTCTTTGAATTAAAACTCCTTTACGCTTCAGGAAGTTAAAAAACATTCTTTCTTCCACTTCTAAGTCCCTGATCTCTTCTTCAGAGATTTCTAATGTAGGTTACTCTAACTACATTCTGTTACAGATCTGCTAATCTCACTTATTTCAGAGTAGAGAAAACCAAAGTTTTCTGTTCCTTTTGCTGTTTGGGGAAATCCATTAGTGTTAAAGATAAGGGACTGTGTCAGGGATGTTGTCTTAATATATCTTATTCCTACCTCAGTGTTTGACGTAGTATTTTATGAAATGAGTGCTGAAATGAGACTTTCATTAATAGCTGGGTTTTTTTGTGGTTTTTTGTTTGATTTTTTATAAACAGCAGCACTTGTCACTACACTCAAGTGAAGATTATGGTTTTGGTTACATTTCAGGTTTCTGCTGCAGGTGATGTTAACCTATTCCCCAACTAAGAGTCATAGTTAATGAAACTACAGAATAAAATATAAGCTAATTTGCACGCACAATATGCCATGGGTTTGAACCTTTTACTTTTTTTTTTCAGTTTACTGACTCCTAGATAAAGATGAGCTGTACTCAATAATATCTGTTTTTCAAACTCTAAAATAGTTTGACTAGCATTCCACATGTGTGGAATTATTCCTTGGGTAATTTGCTCCATTTATTCCTTAAAAAATATGTTTGATGTTCTACTAATTTCCTTTGCAAACTGCACACGGTTATTGGTTACAAATTAAACTGCCTATGATTGGGGAGGGCCAAGAATGGAAAGTGGTTTCTTCTTTCCAAGAAAATAAATAAATATGTTTAGGAGAAAGACACAAGTATGGGAAACAGCCACAGTATAAAATCCAGAGAACAATTGCAAGACAGTGTTCAAGGAGTTACATGTTCGTGTCTGGAGATAGCAGGGGGACCTAGTGTGGAAGAGTTTTGAGAACAGAGGTTTGGTAAGATGGGACAGGTTGATGGAATGGCAGAGAACATATATTTGACATAGGAGACAAGAGAAAGTGATTATACGTTCTAGAGTCAAAGAGAAATATAACGAAGGAGTTTAATGTAGAATAATGATGTAAGAAGACACAAGGCATGGATTTCATTTGGGAGCCTATTACAGTAATCATAAACATAAATGCAGAGAGAAGAGAACTGTTGGAGGCAGGGATTGGTAGTTCTTGATGACTGAATGCAAGGAGTAGAACTGGAAATGGGAAGAGACAAAATAACCCAAATAACTTCAGATTTCCAATCTAGGTTACTACTGACAACTGGAGAAATCGAAAGAGGGTTAATTGAGGAGTGGTGAGTTTGTTGGTGTATTGTATGGTGAAGAGTATGTAAGCTTTGTAATCAAACCAGTGGTTTTAAACCCCAGTCAACCATTTCCTAAGAGTGTGGCTATAGTCAATTTATGTACAGTCTCTGGACTTAAGTTTCTTCATTTTTTTTCAGTTTCCTCATTTTTAAGAGGAAAGAAAAAATGCCTGCATTATGAGATTCTTGCAAAAGAGAAATAAAGGCACATATGTTATCTATTGTTACCATTATTCAACCTTTCACTCTGAACAAGCTAGGTTATGTGTATGTTTCCCTTATTGTCAGCTACATACAATGGTAGACAGCCAGAGATGGTTCCCAGCTGGTTCTAAAGGCAGTTAGATGTTTTTGAAAAATATACACAATACGGGGCACCTGTGGCTCAGTGGGTTAAGCATTCGACTTCAGCTCAGGTCATGATCTCACAGTTTGTGAGTTCGAGCCCCGCATCGGGCTTTGTGCTGACAGCTCGGAGCCTGGAGCCTGCTTCGGATTCTGTGTCTCCCCCTCTCTCTCTCTCTGCTCTTCCCCACTTGTGCACATGCGTGCTCTCTCTCTCAAAAATAAACATTAAAAAAAATTTTTTTAAAGAAAAATTTACATGTATCTCAATTATTTTGATTTACAAAAGGACTATTTTGTAAAGAACTATTTTGAAAAGGACTATTTACAAAAGAAATATGTTTTAAATGGCCTACAAACCAATTTTTGTGATTAGTAATACAAATACAAGATTATAGGATCTCTCATGTACTAAGTTTCCATTTCTGTAAACCCTTTCTGGGATTATGCATTCTAAAGAGAAAGAGGGCTAGTGAATGGTCAGCTATGTTTATTCTCAGCATTTCTGAAATTCTGAAATAGAAACATTTAAGTTTTTTTTTTTCCTGAGTCTATGACCTCAGTGGGAAGCTTACTGTTTAACATGCCTTAAGATCCTAAATATATGGTAGATACTGACTTTCAAGGTGAAAAGCATGACTTTTCTACCATTCAATTGTAAAAGTAAAGACTAATAATTAACATTCTACAGATTAAACAATTTTGTAGATACCTGGGGGTAAGACAACTAGGAAGATACTAAAATGTGTTCAAAGTGATAGTGAGTGAGGTGCAGGAAATTTTGTTGCCCTTTCAAGACCCTATTCATTCGTTCAATACTATCCAGCAAACAACTAAACAAACACCTCAAGTGAATGTGAACAATTATTTCTAATAAGCAAGATAAATATTACCAGTTGTAGAAATAGTTAAGAGTCAGCAGAGGCAGAAAAAACACATTGAAGAATTATAGCAAAAAATATTGAGAAAAGTCTGCAGAGGAATTAACAGAAGAAGATGAAGCAAAAATAAAGGTGATCGTTAGGGGTAATTTAGACACTGCAAGATAAGGACAGTAGTAATGAGTTCAAGGATGGTGGATACACTGGGGTGAGAGGCTGTAAAACTAGAGATTTAGAAAGTGTTTTTGTGGTACTTTTCCAAGGACAGGAAGTGGGATCTTATGGATTTGAGGCCTAATGGCTTTTTCTCTAAGTCTTTGAGGGCTTCAGGATGAACTTTTGGCACCATTTTATGTTCAAGACTATGGCTGGTGTGCTCAACATTTTAAAAGAGATAGATAGGGGGCGCCTGGGTGGCGCAGTCGGTTAAGCGTCCGACTTCAGCCAGGTCACGATCTCGCGGTCCGGGAGTTTGAGCCCCGCGTCAGGCTCTGGGCTGATGGCTCAGAGCCTGGAGCCTGTTTCCGATTCTGTGTCTCCCTCTCTCTCTGCCCCTCCCCCGTTCATGCTCTGTCTCTCTCTGTCCCAAAAATAAATAAACGTTGAAAAAAAAAATTAAAAAAAAAAAAAGAGATAGAATTTGGGTAACTGGACATTACTGTTGGGTTTTTTTGTTTTTGTTTGCATTATGTTTTTAGTGAGAAAAATACATAAATGGTATGTGAGGCCCATAGATGTAAAAAGATGGGAAATAGATTATAATAGAAAAGCCATATCAACAGTTATTTTGAAACATGTATCAGATCAACTAATGAGTGTTTTATAAGAATTTTTTAAACAGTGGTAAAAGAGGGAGGGAAAACTAGAAAATTAAGGCCAGTGAAAGACTTTGATCATGTAAAAATCTGGAAGCTATTGGGGAAAAATACGTAAAACAAACAAAACAACCTCAAGCAGTTTTGCACCAGTAGGTTCTGTCATACTGATGGTAGTGATATGTTTATAACCGTGTGAAACGTGTTGAATATCATGAAAAGATGCTACATTTATCTGTAACTAGCCTTGGTAAATGTAGGGTTATTGTATGGTTTAATGTTTTTTGTTTTAAGTAGTAAGAAAGGGAGGCACACTTATGATCTAGTGTGGCATAAAAGCCAGGGATGCTAAATATCTCGCCGTGTGCAGGGCAGCCCCCTACAGCAAAGACCTCCAATGTCAATAATGCCAAGGGTGAGAAGCTCTCATTTAACACACAGAGTAAAAGAGCAGAACATACATTTTTTTCTTTGTGTTTTTTCAACCACCTGTGATGCTCACATGACCTGTGGTGAAGAACAAGTGTTTTTGTTTTTAATTTCC
Source organism: Puma concolor (assembly GCF_028749965.1). NCBI lineage: Eukaryota > Metazoa > Chordata > Mammalia > Carnivora > Felidae > Puma > Puma concolor. The sequence goes on from NC_141675.1 coordinate 16,666,705, forward strand.
AGTCTTTGGTGGACCTATACCTTTTGTAAAATAACAATAAAAATTTCATGGCACATCAAATTGTTATAATAATTGCTGAGTATTCTCAATTTCTGCACATTCTCATGAATGAATAGCAAGGAGTTTGTAGATTGGCTCCAGTCCATGGACATTTTGAATAACACTATTTTAGAGCTTTGTCCCTGAATATTCTGTAATAAACTTGTATAATTTTGGAACTTAAGGAAAAGTTTTAAAAAGATTCATGTATTTATGACAATTGGGCAATAGAGAGTTGCTCAATGGAAAACAAATGTGAAATATGTTAAAACTTCCACAATTAAATTAGGACACAAATGGTTAATGAGTTGTTAATAGTTGCCAGCATTTGTCTGCCATCCCCATTCAATAGCCCAGGCAGATGGCCTCAGCACTCCTTCCCATAGACCCCTGACACAGCCTCAGAATCCTTCTTAAAATAGTAATGGAAGCCACTACCATTGGAAGGGAGTTTGTGTCAGATATGAAATCTGCTTATCCTAAATTATGTTTGATGGTCTTGAGTATAATACTGTGATTATCTTAACCTTGTTTTTTTTTTTTCTGATTTTTTAAAAACAGCATTTCCGATTTATCAACGTTATTAAAAATCTCAAAGCGGGGCGCCTGGGTGGCGCAGTCGGTTAAGCGTCCGACTTCAGCCAGGTCACGATCTCGCGGTCCGGGAGTTCGAGCCCCGCGTCAGGCTCTGGGCTGATGGCTCAGAGCCTGGAGCCTGCTTCCGATTCTGTGTCTCCCTCTCTCTCTGCCCCTCCCCCGTTCATGCTCTGTCTCTCTCTGTCCCAAAAATAAATAAACGTTGAAAAAAAAAAAATTTAATAAAAAAAAAATCTCAAAGCTTTTCATATGCTGGTCTTATCCCATGCATGCTATTCAAAATCTTAATCACCGTAAAAAAAAAAAAAAATTGGCTGTGACTAAAATATATCTTGAGCTGAAGCAGAACATAGAGTAAAAACAATCACCGGTCTAGGGAAGAAAGAAAATCAAGGTGTACCTGGGTTTATATTTTTCAGAAGTAAAATCTTCCAGGAACTGTGATCAGTTTTTATGCAGCTTTTTAGTTTCTTTCATTCATTCATTTCACAAGTATTTACTAACCACTGTCTATGCATCAAGCACCATTCTTGATGATTGAGGTCCATCAGAACAAAACAGGCAAAACCTTCTGCCCCATGTCTGGAGCTTATGTGGATTTTTTTTTTCTTAGCACCCTAAAAACTCATAAAAGTATGTAGCCTTAATAGCACAGAATTACAGAGTCACATGGATGTCTGTTATGGAAGCATTAATATTATCAACTGAAATTAAACAGTAGGGTGGTAGTAAATGTATATTGAGGTAAGAATCTCAAAATCAGGCTGTTTTTCCAGACTGTTCTTCCTCTTTCTGTAAAGCTGGGATCTGTTCTACCTTGTAGCAATATAGCCAATATAAAATGTGAAAAGGAGTGCAAAAACACTGTGGAAAGTATAAATTGTTATATATAATCAAATTTTTTTTATTTAAATCAGAAACCCTAATGATGAAAAATATAGATCTATCCGGATTGGAAACACAGCTTTTTCTACTAGACTCTTACCTGTCAGAGGAGCCGTTGAATGTTTATTTGAAATGGGCTTTGAAGAGGTGAGTATGTTGAGGGGTTTCTTTTCCCCAATTCATGTACAAAGAATTTGTTGTAGTGTTGATGGATAATTACCTAAATAAGATAATATTTTTTTAATTAATTGATCAGTTTGGAAATCTGTGCAGCTAGTTATTTCTTCACCTGTTAGACATTTGAAAGTCACAGTAAATATGCTTTAAAATCACAATATAACAACTCTCCCACAGAGAAAATTCTTACAAGTCTTAATCCTTTAGAACAGGTAGGTCAGATATACAACCTAGAGACCCCATTGTGGGTCACTTTAGACTTTTGACAAAAACCTGCTTTGTGAGCACACATGAATACGAATAGGGTCTAACCACCTGTCTCCGTTAAGAAATGAGAAGAGTAGACACAGAAAAGCTGAGTTTAGTTGCCACTTGTAAGGAATTTCTTCTGTGACAGAAGAGAAGAATCTCAGTATGTTTTTTGGTTTTTAGGTCAAAGTAAACGTTTGGTGTTTTCATCCTCCGGAATCTTGTGGCATAGTTCAATTCTATGCCACAGTGAAAGTAGTTATCAATACCGTGAATTTTCTGTCTGTGTATATGCTTAGCCATTTCTAGTTCATGGAATATTGAAAGAAGTAGAACCAGCTTATGGATACTCGGTAGTCCACAGAGGCTGAATTGGCAAGGCTGTAGAAATTGTTCAAGCGATATGCTGAGTTGCCATAAGAGGTCGTTTCCTTTCTGCCTCTCTGCTTTTCTCCCCAGGTTCTGTTCCAGGCTCTGAAGGGTATAATAGCGAACTACAGAAATAGATCCCATCTCATGTGGAGCTTGGATTCTAATAGGTTAGACAAATAGTAGACATGAACACAAAGATGAGTGCAAAGAAGAAAATAAGGCATGGTGATACGATTCAAAGCAGCTGTAGAGGCAGGCAGCTAGGTACAGATGCGTGGTCGGGGAAGGCCTCTAGGGAGAGAACATTTGAGCTGGGACCTAAGTGAAAAGAAGTATTTCAGGTACCTGAAGCCCTCAAGTCCAAGTACTTCAGACGATTCACATGTCCAAAGCACTTCCAGCAGGAGTAGCTTTGGCACAGAAAGCTGCACAGACAGGCAGAAATCCAGGGCATGGGGTTTTGAGGACTGTGGTAAAGACTTGGATTTCATTCTAAATGAAACGGGAAACCATAGGAAGGTTTTAGGCAGGGAAGGATATTTAGAAGGTTATTCTAGCTGTTGTAAAGGGAATGTTCTGGATGTTCTGGGATGAGGGCAAGGGGTGAAGCAGGAAGGACCAGTTAGAAAGTGTTTATTAACCTAAGGGAGAAACAGTAATGATTTGTATAAGTTCCATGAAGGCAGAGTCTTTTGTCTTTTTGTTCCCTGTGTTGCTAGCTCCTAGAATATTGCTGGCACATTGAGGCACTCAGTAAACGTTGAATTAAAGACTGATAGCAGTGGAGATGGGGGAAAGTGGAGGCATCCAGAATTTTTTTTGAAGCAGAGTCTGCAGGACTTGCTAATGAACTACATGTGGGGTACAAGGGAAAGGAAGGAATGTAGGTTACTTTTAGGTTTGGTTTGAGCATCTGTGTGGATGCGGGTACCATTCAGATTGCGAAATCTGGGAGTGTGGCAGATACTGGGAGAAATCACTACCCAACTTGTGGATAATTATAACTGATAAAACTGTTAAACATAGCAAGTAGGCAATTGGATATATGAGTCTATAACTCGAAAGGAGAGGTCAGGCCGGAAGTATAAATTGTGGTATCTGCTTGTAGTTACTCACAGACATCTGAACATAAAGAATTTAAAAGTGTAGGGGGGAGAGTTGAGAACGTTGCTGATTTTGTTCATGAAAATACAGATGTTTTTAGTCAAATGACAGAAAAATTTAGTAAATGACAACTGGAAACTATACTAATTTTTCATTTTTGAAGTGTCACAGGTTCTGTGGAATCATATTTGTCTTTCATTCAACAAATATTTGAGTGCCGGGTGTGATGACCAACTGTCCCAGTTTGCCTGAGGCTATCCTGGGTTTAGCACTCAAAATCCCACATCCTAGAAAACCCATCTCAGGCAGACCCAAAGATTAGTCACATGAGTGCTAGTAACAAGCTGAGACTTGCAGTAGTATTTGACCCAAATAGAGCCACAGTTTCAGAAAAGAGTAACATGTTTTGATTCAAGTCTCTGATTGGCTTTGGGCATTGCACCTCAGGGCCCGTCTGAAGTCTGTGTGTTATCAGTGTGGCTAAGTTGCAGAAGGAACCATTGGAACTGCAACTGAACTCGGACATCAGAAAGAAACTTTGGTAGGTTACGGTGAAGTAGGGATCTCTCAGACCCATCCCCAAATTTTTATATTTTGTATATTAAAATCCTGGGCACTTTTGGGCCTACTTGCCTCTGAGGCTGAGCTCTTTGTGAAAATTCTGAGAAGAAGGTTGAGAAAGACCGGGATCCGCATGGCTGTGTGACTCATCAGGCTTGCTGAGTGGGATGGTTCCCGCCAGGTGCCACAGGAGGTGGGCAGTGTTGGTTGTCTTGGTGACTGGAAGATATTACCAGCATTTAGTGGGCAGGGAGGGGGCAGGTTTGCTTAACATCTGGCAGGGAGAATTGTCTTAGCAAAAATATGTTAAGAAATAGGGATTTTGTTAAATACTAGAATTCTCATTGATTTCTTATAATGTTACTGGATCTAGTGCAAAGCCTGTGATTTTGTCCTTTCATGAAAATACAGTGCCACTGATTAAACTTTTTGGTACACTTTGGCCGTGATCATACATTCTTTTCGGACTGATCCTGCAAAGTTGGAAAGGAAAGCAGCATCTCTGTCTTATCCGGGCCCTCTCTGAGGTGTGAACTGAACATAGATCCAGAAACCTATTATGCTGTGTTTCCACCTCTCCGTGGTGTCTTCTACCTTTCTCAGTGCTGCTCCACTAACAGTAGGAGATGGGAAACCTCCATATCTGGTTTTGAATTAAATGTTGGTCTCTCTTCCCAGACCTCATCAGAGATGCGAGGTGGTTCCTTTCTGATGTTGGAAACTCATTGTGATCTGATTTGTGCTTATCATATATGTAATTATCACGGCTATAAAAATATTTTCTTTTGCTCAACACTTCCAACTTTTAATCCAGCTTGTGGTTATTGGTCTCTGATCAGTCTAAGATGACTCAATTATAGCATAACAATTAAGATTTGTTAAGTGTGAATCCTTACTCCAACAATTGTTCTGTGGCATCGGGCAGGTTATTTAACTTTTCTGAGCCTTCATATTTCCATATAAAGAGTAGGGATAAACCTAGTACCTACCTTGCAGGGTGGTTGTGAGAATTACTTGAGATAATGTATGCAAAATGCTTAGTACAGCACCTAGAACACATAAACACAATAAATGATAGTTTTGTTTTTACAGCTATTATGGGTAATGAATATAGAGAGCTTACTGGCCCCTTCTGGCTTTTTAAAAGGGATTCATATGGAGTTAATTTTCATGTCATTAATGAGAAATGTCTTGGTCAGTTCATTCTGATAGGTCTGCCATCACCAGGGAAATAAGGTCATTCTCAGTTATGGAGCTTAACTTAAATGCTCACAATCTGTAAGTCTTACTACTGCACGTTAACAATAGTTTTCTCTCATATATATGCAGCTGGTGGAATTACTATTTTAACACTTGTTTCTCAGTGCCTTGAAACTTAATTGAATATATTTTCATTTCACTTTTTTTCTTGTTTGTAATTTGCTGACTATTTTACATTGTGAGCTTTGTTGTAATGCTTATTGTATCTTAAAGCACTCTGATTATATTGTGGGTATTCATTAAATGAATCACTACTTGAAGAATGGGATTTTTATGGTTTGATTGTTTTGTTTGGACCACCTTTGTATTTACTGTTAACAATCCATAATTTTGAATTGATCATCAGGGTGTGCTTTTTGTCTTCTTGGAAAAATTAGTGGACCCCATATACAGACTGCTAGTCATATAGCTATTCTTTAAAGTCTTGGGTTTAGGAGATTCAAAGAAAGAAAGGAGATTTATAACTTCTTGGTTTTATGTGACCCCCTGATCATTTTGTATGGCTGCATCCCTAGTAATTACTGTTACTTCATAGGGGATTTCACAGGGAATAGTAGTATTATATACTATTGCAGAGAAGACAGGAATGTACATTTTTGTAATTCTTACGAGACTTTGTGACTTACTGTTCCTAACAGAAAATATTTTTCTAAAGGCCTTTGAATCGATCAAATAAACTAAGCATTATATGCTAAGAAAGAGACCAATTTTCTGAATTTCCTGGTTTACATTTATGCAGTTTTACCTTTGTTTTTTTTTTTAAGTGCCACAATGGTAGAAAAACAAAATGATTATTAATATCTGATGTATTCTATAGTATTGGTTTCATTTTATAGATCTATATATGAATGACTGTCAGTATAAAGCAAAAGTTAAAATTTTTCCCATTTTTATAAATTCCAGGGAGAAACACATCTTATCTTTCCTAAAAAAGCTTCAGTGGAACAGCTGCAAAAAATTCGTGACCTGATTGCCATAGAAAGAAGTAGCAGATTGGATGAATCAAATAAGACTTACAAAGTAGAATTATCTCAGCAACCTGCACCCAGTACCCAGCTTCCCATTACACAGTCTTCAAATCCTAATGGGTTAACCCAGCATGCAGGGAACAGTGAAGGACAATCATCAAATCCACCATCTGCTCCAATGGTAATGTCAGAATTAAACCTTTCTTAACCAGTTCAGAGTATTGAAACAGCAAAAGCTTTGAAACATGTGATTTATTCCTGGATTTATGCCCTCATATTCTTGGCTCTTAGAATTATAATACATCAGATTTCCTTAGCTCTTTAAAAAATTGTCATTTTGTAACAAGTGGGGAAAATGACCATCTTTTTTTATACTTTTAAATCTTAACTTTCAGTTTATTGCCTTTTAGCCATTTCATCATTTATCATATAAATGTACCCGTTGCCTTGGTACTTAAATCAGTCATATAAATTAGTATGTCTTTAACCTAAAACACAATAACAGACTTGCAGGACGATGGCAGTCATATGAGATTTCCTCTACTGTATTGACAATTCTGGTCTAAATTTTACCTGCTGCCATTCATTCTGGGGATTATTAATTCCAATAACCAAACCCTTATCAACCCCTCAGTTTAGTGAAAGGAACCAACTTCTTTAAGTTTAAAGTAAATAGTAATGCATTCACTTCTTAAGAGTGGTGCTACCAGATTAGTGAAGCTTAGTTAGTGGCATACACAGATACATGCTTCTGTAGAACTGATATGAGACTTGTGATCTCTTATAGGCATCCCTGGTACACTTAACTGATCTCATGTAATAGGAAACTATCTTGTTTACAAAAATCCCTTTTGATACAAGTCCTTAAGGTTTCCTCTGAATTTTCACTCTCAGAAAAATTTCGTGATTTTTTTTCTCTAGTAATTTTATCAGTAGCCAGCTTCAACTCGTATCCTCTTGTGTTAATTTTGGTAAAACATCTTGTTGCTGTCCTCCATAAAGCAGAACTTCTATATAGAGTCAGTTATTAAATCTACCCTTAATCTTCAGCTGATTAATTCCCTAGTAGTCAAATGATTAGTGGGCATTTCTTTGTTTATGCTGAGAAGACCCTAAACTTGTCTTTAAAAAATAAAGAATAAAGGTGGTAAGGGCTGTCAGGGGAATAGACAGAGTCACTGTCCTTTCATGTAATTCTTGTTGAGTGGTTTCCATACTTTTTTTTTTGTGGAGGATTAACTCCTCTGAAACATATTAGTGCTTCAGTTTACTTAAATTAACCTTGAAGTCTTTATTTTTTTTTCTTTTTTCAACGTTTTTTTTATTTTATGTTATTTTTGGGACAGAGAGAGACAGAGCATGAACGGGGGAGGGGCAGAGAGAGAGGGAGACACAGAATCGGAAACAGGCTCCAGGCTCTGAGCCATCAGCCCAGAGCCCGACGCGGGGCTCGAACTCCCGGACCGCGAGATCGTGACCTGGCTGAAGTCGGCCGCCCAACCGACTGCGCCACCCAGGCGCCCCTAACCTTGAAGTCTTTAAAATGTTTATTCCTCTCATTAACTTCACAGCTAATTTTTATTTATTCTTAATGTTTATTTGTTTTGAGAGAGAGAGCTCGGAGAGATGTGTGCAAGAGATGTGTGCATGCCAGCGGGAGAGGGGTAGAGAGAAGGTGGAAAGAGAGAGGGTGTAAGTGGGGGAGGGGCAGAGAGAGGAGGAGAGAGAATCCCAAGCAGGTTCTGCACTGACAGCAGGGTGCTCGATCTCACAAACCATGAGATCATGACCTAAGCCGAAATCAAGAGTCGGATGTTTAACTGACTGAGCCACCCAGGCGTCCTTACAGCTAATGTTTATTTATAATAATAATAAATACAACTAGTGTTTGTGAATGCTTTCAAGAAACTGGTACTGGATGCATTAGGTCAACTAGTAATAATACCAAGTGGCAGTGGCCATTCCGTGAGATAGCATACGTGAAAACTTTTTTTAACTATAAAGGTTGGCTCTTGGTAGTAATAATTCTTTCTGTAAAGTATCTGAGCTGCTACATTAAGTGGCAGAATTATCACAGAGTAACAAAAATGTGACTGCTTAACTCTAATATGACAGAATCGTAACCCTAATCAGTCCATTCTTTAGAACAGTGGTTTCCACTCTTTCTTGATTGCACATCTTAACAGTAATACAGGTGTTGAGTACCTGACCTGGCATCTATTTCCTTATAAATTATATACTTCTAATCTGTTATGTACCTTATAAAAGAATTGTGTAAAGAAGGTGAAATAAAAAGTAAATCTAAGATGCACCCAGTAGATTCTTTTGTGCTCCTCTCATGAGCATGTGTGCTCCATCTTAGATTGCCTGACGTCTTCAGTTTGGCAGTTAAGGTTGATACAGAAGCGCCTTTCACTCCTTCATTTTTTAGCACCATTTCTTATGTTTTCTAATCATAGTGCTAAAATATATGTTTTAAGATTCCCTACTTCATCTTTTGTTGGATCTCATTGTTACGGGTTAAAATGTACAGTAGTAACCAGTTTTACAGAAAAGCATATAATATACGAAAACATTTTATTTTACAAAATAGCTGTTTCCTAGACTAAGTACTGTTTTGGCTCAGGAAACCCATTCGCATTTTCCATCTCATCTGTAACCTCTTTCCTTTTTTTGATTCTTAACCTTGCAATTCAGATACACTTTGAGGTCTTTAAAACTCTGTAATCACCAGAAAGCCACTGGATGCTGTACTAAAAACAAAATGCCATTTTATTGACAAAACAAATACAGAATTTAGAAGAAAATAAACTTTCTTAAAGACCTATCCCTTTAGTAGGCAGTCTGTTACCGACTCTTATTTCTCTGGTCCTTGGAACACAGTAACCATTTTTGAGTTCCTTAAGGGAATTGGGAGAAATTAGAATGAATCTTGTTTTTTATTGCCAAGTCTTGGTTATCTGCAGATCACTGGAATACGTAGTTTAAAAAAGTGGGGCACCAGAGTGTTTAAGTAAGTTAGGTGTCCAGCTTCAGCTCAGGTCATGATCTCATGGTTTGTGGGTTCAATCCCCACATCAGGCTCTATGCTGATAGCTCAGAGCCTGGAGCCTACTCTGGATTCTGTGCCTCCCTCTCTCTGCCATCCCCTGCTTACACACTCATGCTCTCTCTCTCTCTCTTTCTCTCTCTCAATAAATAAACATTAAAAAAATGTTTTAAGTATTTTGTTATTTAAGCATCCATCACCACTACTTGTTATACTACAGAATTTGATAATTATGTTCTCCTGCCTTGCCCATTTTGAATGGGGGTACTAATTGCTAATTAAAATAGACCAAATTCAAGCAGCAAGAGAAAGATTTAACATGCATATAAACTAGACAAATCCTGAGCACTGATGTGCTCGCAGCTATTATAATATTTTTCGTTAAAATTACATCAAGTAAAATCATGAATTATAAAACAAGGTGATAGTCACTGATGTTGAAGTTTGCCAATAAGCTTTTCCTTTAAGATATAAAATACTGGAATATATTGGTATTAAATAAAAGGTGATGGTTGCTAGAAACTTATTTTGCTGCTTTTTTTGAATATTTATGTAAGTAAATTACACAGTATGTAGCTTTTGCTTCTGGCTTCTTTTACTTTTATGCTTTTGAAGCTTATTCATATTGTAGGATGTATCAGTATTTTACTCCTTTTTACTGCTGGATAGTATTCCATGTTGGACTTTTGGGTTGTTTCCCCATCTTTGCCAATTATGAATATTGCTGTTTTGAACATTCACATACGAGGCTTTGTGTGGACATATGTTTTCATTTCTCTTGGGTAGATTTCTAGAAGTGGAACCACTAGGTTGTATGGTAAGTTTATGCTTAATGTTTTAAGACATTGCCAAGCTGTTTTCCAAGGTTGCTGCACCATTTTACATTCTCACCAGCAGTGTGTGAATGTTACAATTCTCAATATCCTCACTGACACTTGTTATTGTCTTTTTTATTATGGCAATTTTAGTGGATGTTAGGTAGTATCTCATTGTGGCTTTAATTTGCATTTCTCTAATGACTCAATTGACTTTTAAATTTGCTGGTTATACATGCTGAGTGTGTAGTGTTCCTATAGGACATAATTTCCTGTTAACCCTTTATATATTTTTATACCCTTTGCTCTCCAAAAGCAGTTTCAAAATAACAAAAATAGTTTCTCAAAGACATAGAACCTTAGAATGTTAAAAGCATTATATTTCCAATTTAGGTTGAAAACATGATTCTGAGTATGATTTGCTTAAAATAAGTCTTTAGCAATTATTATACAGCTAGTTTATGTGCATACTTTTATTTGGCATATGCCTAATTTTTTAAATGTATGTGGAATTGTTAAAGGACTTTTCATCAACTCCAACCACTCTAGAAATTATTGCCCATTGTGTATGTGGGTATACATTTATTTATTTAAAAGAATTACCATTTGAGGGGCACCTGGGTGGCTCAGTCAGTAAAGCCTCTGACTTTGGATCAGGTAATGATCTCAAGGTTTGTGAGTCCGAGCCCCACATTGGGCTCTCTGCTGTCAGTGCGGATCCTCTGGCCCCCACTCTGTCTGCCCATCCCCTGCGCGCGCACGCTCTCTCTCTCTCTCTCTCTCTCTCTCTCTCAAAAAATAAACTTTAAAAAAGTAGCAAAAGAATTGCCATTTGAGATTATTCTGTTGGAATTATAAATATAATATATTTTTAGACGATAACAAAATGAGTTGGTTGATTTTTTTATGAGTTTATTTATTTATTTTTTAAATGTTTATTTATTTGAGAGAGAGACCAGCCTGTGAGCATGGGGTAGAGAGCAAAGGGAAAGAGTATGAGGGGGGGATATCCCAAGCTGGAACTCACCTGAGCCAAAACCGGGAGTCGGATGCTTAACCAACTAAGCCATCCAGGCACCCCCGAGTTGATTTATTTTTGAACTAACTTAATCTCTAAGAAACCTTTTAGTCTGTATCTATATATGATCTTTATTAGAGAAAAAGTCTTCTATTTGGACATAAGATTTAAATGTCTAATTTCTTGTTGTGAACCTAACATTGTTAAAGGTAAAATACATCTGCATACCCTTCAATAAGGGACCACTTAAATTATAACACACCCATATACCAGAATTTTTTTAGCATCTGTTAAAAATGATGATGTGGTCTGTTTTGACATTAAGAGACTTATTATGTGGGAAAAAAGGTAAACTCAGAATTCCAAAATTAAACAACATGTGTGTATGTATAATATTTCAATTTTCTTATTAAAAATGCACGTACATAGAATTTAAGATACAAAACAAATCAACAGAGGGAAGGGAAGCAAAAATAATATAAAAACAGGCAGGGGGACAAAACACAAGAGACTGTTAAATATAGAGAACAAACTGAGGGTTGCTGGAGGGTTGTGGGTGGGGGGATGGCCTAAATGGGCAAGGGGCATTAAGGAAGACACTTGTTGGGATGAGCACTGGGTTTTTATACATAGGTGAAGAATCACTGGAATCCACTCCTGAAATCCGTATTGCACTATATGCTAACTAACTTGGATGTGACTTAAAAAATAAATAAATAAATTTTTTAAATGCACACACATACGTTCATTTTAAAAAGGTCTAGAAGGCTATACAATGAATTCTTAGCCATTATTTTATCTGGGGGTGAAATTACAGGTGATTCCATATTACTTACACCATTCAGTATTTCCTGAGAATTTCTCATAACAACATTTATTACTTTGATAAGTAGAAAAAAAGGTTTTGTAAGAAATAAGGTAATTAAAATCACAAGTTGATTAAAACTATAATTAAAAAATTATTAAATGGAACTTTTGTGTTTAAAAACAGGTTCTAAATTTAAAAGCCACAAAAGCAAAGAGCTACATAAAGGTAGAAGGAAGACTGATGGGCCTGGGGACCGTTGGTTCTTTACTAAAAAAGTATATTTACTAATACAGCTTCCATGGGTCTCATCGCATGATTTGGCAAAATATACATATTATCTTTTTTTTTCATATATAGTGTCTTAAATATAGTTCACATTAGAAACCAAAATAATTAGAATCCAAGTATGATCAGTGAAGAAAAACATCTTTTCGACTTAAAACCAGACAGATTGCGCATTTTAAACTTCTATTTGGACTCCTAATATTACTTCAACTCTCTCAGGCAATTAACTGCTGCCTTGTGTACATGGTTACCCAGCTGCTGTGGTCGCCATGCAATCAGCAGACTTCTAGTTTTACCACTTAGTGTTTATGGAGCTGTGCCAAAGAATATGTAAAGAAATAAGGCAAGAAAATAAACTGTTCAGGATTGTCTGAGTGCCATTAAAACCACAACGAATGAGGTAATTTCCAGATTGGAAGTATTAAATTGAAAACAAAAATCTCTAGATGAGTTCTTACCTTACTCTCAGTAAATGAAAACTTGCATTTAAGAACAACAACAAAAATATTGCTGTGCCTCATTTTTGTAAGAATTCTTTAAAGTAAAAATGGAAACATTTCTTTTTTGTGTTTCTGTATCCATTCTGGTAAAGGAGCATATTCCTCCCTGTTGTGAAGAGCCTGGATTTGTCATCACCAGATCTTCAATAAATTTCCTCATCCATCTGTTGTACTTGTCCCTTCTGTAAATCGGGGAGGTGTGTCTGCTCTTAATAAAAGCCACTTCCTCCTTTGTCCCGGCATCCCTTCTTCTCTGTTACCTGTGTAATCTTACATGGACTGTGCACAGTCTTGAATCCTCTTTTCTTGGGGATTCTTCTCAGTGGCATTTAAACCTTGCATTAGACCAGTTTTCATCTAATGTTAGACTGTTTGCATCACAATGAACTGGACATTCAGATTCCTAGGTGTAACCCCAAACTGGCTAACTCAGAAAGGAAGATTCGGGAATTGGGAAATCTCCATTTTTACAAGTGGATTAATGTTTAAGAACCTTTCCTATAAGCACCCCTGTCTTAGAAACAAGCCAGCATACAAATATCCCTACCTAGATCCTTCACGTCCAGTGGTTCTCATTTCTTCTTGGCAGAAAGTTTCAGGAAGAGTCAGTCCCCTGTACTCATCATTGTATCTTTACTTTTTACACACTGGTGTAGTGAGCTTCCGTTCTTTGTTTGTTTGTTTTTTTTAATTTTTAGTGTTTATTTTTGAGAGAGGGACAGAACTTGAATGGGGGAGGGGCAGAGAGCAGGAGACACAGAATCTGAAGCGGGCTCCAGGCTCTGAGCTATCAGCACAGATCCTGATGTGGGCTTCGAACTCACTAATGACGAAATCATGACTTGAGCTGAAGTTGGACGCTTAACCAACTGAGCCAACCAAGCGCCCCGTGAGCTTCCATTCTTTTTTTTTTTTTAATTTTTTTTTTTTAACGTTTATTTATTTTTGAGACAGAGAGAGAGCATGAACGGGGGAGGGTCAGAGAGAGGGAGACACAGAATCTGAAACAGGCTCCAGGCTCTGAGCTGTCAGCACAGAGCCCGACGCGGGGCTCGAACTCACGGACCGCGAGATCATGACCTGAGCCCAAGTCGGCCGCTTAACCGACTGAGCCACCCAGGCGCCCCTTCCATTCTTTAATCATGTGCCCTGTCAGTAAAATGTTGAGCATATCCTTTCAATGTATATTTTTGTTTGTGAATTACATACATAATTATATAGATGTTTTTTATTATTTTGTTCACAAATTATATATAAATATATACTATTATGCCATTATATTCATCGTAAGACAATGTCAATAGAAGCTATCAAGTAAATAATATTTTTAATTTTTTTAATTTTTTTTTTTTTTTGAGACAGAGACAGAGCATGAGCAGGGGAGGGTCAGAGAGAAAGGGAGAAACAGAATCCGAAGCAGGCTCCAGGCTCTAGGCTGTCAGCACAGAGCCCGACGCGAGGCTCAAACTCAGGGACTGTGAGATCATGACCTGAGCTGAAGTCGGCCGCTCAACCGACTGAGCCATCCAGGCACCCCAATAATATTTTTAATTTTTAAAAACATATTAATCATATATCATTGATGTGGATGTAAATGAATTAATTTGGGTATAACTGTATTTTAAATAGTCTTGATAATTTTGAATTTAGGGGCAAACTTTGTTAGATCTAAGTAGATTGTGATTTATGGCATTAAAATGTAGCTGTTGAAGGGCTCATACCAAAAAAAAGTATATGAGTTAGCCTAGCCATTTTCTTCTTGTTTACATATACTTGCAGTATTAGTATTAGCTTCCATGCCTAGAGGTCTTTGAATCTTTGTTGTTGTTGTTGTTGTTTAATTTTATTTTTAAGTAATTTCCACACCCAACTCAGGGCTCGAACTCACAACCCTGAGACCGAGAGCTGCATGCTCCACCAACTGAACCAGCCAAGTACCCCAAGTTTTTGTACTATTTCCAAGCCAGGTTGAGGGTTAATTAGTGAAAACTACATAATATAACCTGTAAATTCACTTAGCCAGGCACATACGAATTGCAAAACCTTGTAATATGGTGAAAGTAGTAGTAGGAGTGAACGTGCCAGTTGTTAACTCCCCCTGTACTTTGTGGTACTTTTCTCTCCTCAGGTGAGCTTCTCTAACCTCGGGGGGAGCTACCGATAATCCAAATTCTAAATATTATTATAATTTAATTGCTTTATTTTTCGGACAAAAGAAGAATGTAAATAGAAGTTCTAATATTTTCTGTGTACTTTCTAGTGGACCATTTTGTGGAGTTGCTTTGGTACACTTAGACCACTTTGGGACACAGTTACACAACTAAGTTTCTTACAACCTGTTTGCCTTATTAACATTATTACAAAACTTCTTACTGAGATTGTCAAATATCTCCATGCTGCTAAATTTAATATACCTTTTTCTTCAGTTCATTTTTAGTTGACCATTTGTCATCTTTAGTTCAGTTGATCATTTCCTGGTTTTCCTTCTACTGTAATTGTCTCAACTATTACCCCATTTAGTTGCTCATTCAAAATTCACAGATTATTCCTGATGTATTTTTCTAGTTTTCTAACTGCCCCCTGACTTCCCAATTCAGTCACCAAGACTGTTAATCCTAAATTCTTTTTATTACTTTTCTACCACTACTGAGCCATCTACTTGAAGCCATCAGCTCTCAGTTCTACAGACCCCTTTGGGTGTTTTCATAACCTCCTTTCTCCACTCTACAGTTGGAATAATATTCTGAAACCACAAATCTGATCCTTTTACTCCCTTGCTTAAGTATTTTTAATAGCTTCCCATCACAATGGAAAGAGACCAAAAAGATCTAAGTGCTTACCAATCAACTTCATCCTCAGCTTTCTCTCTCCATTTCCCCTTGGTTCTCCATGCTCTCAACCCCGATAGGCTCTCTGACCGTTTATAATTTGCTAAGCATGTCCCCCCACACACACACTCCCCAGCTATCTCTGTGCTGTACCTTCTGATAGGAATGGTCTTTTCACTTTCCTGTTTATTAGCCTCTTCTCATCCTTCATAATTTACCACAAATACCATTTTTTCAGGGAATTCTAGGTTTGGAATCCCTGTTACTATACAGTGTCATTATCCTCTGTATTTTCCTTATAACTTTTCTTATACCTGTGAATAAATTGTCTAACTTAGCATTATATCCCAGTACGTAGCAAATAATAAAGGCTCATTAAATACTTGAGTAAATTAATATCGTTGTACCAGTACTTTTTTCTGCATCCATAGACTACTTTGTGAGGGTAATGTCCTTGACTGTTTTGGTCTCCATTATTTTTCCAGTATGTAACACACACACACACACACACACACACACACACACACACACACACACACACGTACATTATACACAAATGTTTATTGACTTAATATGGTAAGTTTTGTCATTATTTGTTTAATGCCTTTCCTTCCCTTAGACCATAAAGTGATCATGTCTGTCCTGTACACCCATCTCCAGTGCTTTAAATAGTTCTTGACATTAAAGGGAGTATTTGAGAATGGTTTTATTTATTTATTACTATTATTTTTTAAATTTACATCCAAACTAGTTACCATATAGTGCAACAATGATTTCAGGAGTAGATTCCTTAATGCCCCTACCAATTTAGTCCATCCCCCCTCCCACAACTCCTCCAGTAACCCTCTGTTTATTCTCCATATTTAAGAGTCTCTTATGTTTTGTCCCCCTCCCTGTTTTTATATTATTTTTGCTTCCCTTCCCTTGTGTTCATCTGTTCCGTGTCTAAAAGTCCTCATATGAGTGAAGTCATGTGATATTTGTCTTTCTCTGACTGACTAATTTCACTTAGCATAATACCCTCCAGTTCCATCCACATAGTTGCAAATGGCAACATTTCATTCTTTTTGATTGCCAAGTAATAGTCCGTTGTATATATATATACAACATCTTTATCCATTCATCCATCGATGGACATTTGGGCTCTTTCCATACTTTGGCTATTGTTGATAGTGCTGCTGTAAACATGGGGGTGCATGTATCCCTTCAAAACAGTATACCTGCATCCCTTGGATAAATGCCTAGTAGTGCAATTGCTGGGTCATAGGGTAGTTCTATTTTTAACTTTTGAGAAACCTCCAGACTGTTTTCCAGAGTGGCTGCACCAGTTTGCATTCCCACCAGCAGCGCAAAAGAGATCCTCTTTCTCCGCATCCTCGCCAACATCTGTTGTTGCCTGAGTTGTTAATGTTAGGCATTCTGACAGGTGTAAGGTGGTATCTCATTGTGGGTTTGGTTTGTATTTCTCTGTTGATGAGTGATGTTGAGCATTTTTTCATGTGTTGGTTGGCCATCTGGATGTCTTTGGAGAAGTGTCTATTCATGTCTTTTGCCCATTTCTTCACTGGATTATTTGTTTTTTGGGTGTTGAGTTTGATAAGTTCTTTATAGATTTTGGATACTAACCCTTTATCTGATATGTTGTTTGCAAATATCTTCTCCCATTCCATCAGTTGCCTTTTAGTTTTGTTGATTGTTTCTTTCACTGTGCAGAAGCTTTTTATTTTGATGAGGTCCCAATAGTTCATTTTTGCTTTTGTTTCCCTTGCCTCCAGAGATGTGTTGAGTAAGAAGTTGCTGCGGCCAAGGTCAAAGAGGTTTTTGCCTGCTTTCTCCTCGAGGATTTTGATGGCTTCCTGTCTTACATTTAGGTCATTCATCCATTTTGAGTTTATTTTTGTGTATGATATAAGAAAGTGGTTCAGGTTCATTGCTCTGCATGTTGCTGTCCAGTTTTCCCAGCACCACTTGCTGAAGAGACTGTCTTTATTCCATTAGGTATTCTTTCCTGCTTTGTCAAAGATTAGCTGGTCATACATTTGTCGGTCCATTTCTGGGTTTTCTATTCTGCTCCATTGATCTGAGTGTCTGTTTTTGTGCCAGATAATAATCTGTATTTTTAAACTTAATCTGGCTATGGCTACCTTTTATTTTTATTTTTTAAGTTGTTTTCAATGTTTGTTTATTTTTGAGAGGGAGTGCGAGGGCACAAGCAAGGGATGGGCAGAGAGAGAGGGAGAGAAAGGATCTGAAGCAGGCTCTGCGCTGACAACAGAGAGCTTGATGTGGGGCTGGAACCCACGAACTGAACCGTGAGCTCATGACCTAAGCTGAAGTCAGACACTTAACCAACTGAGCCACCCAGGCACTCCTTGGCTACCTTTTAATAAACACACATACAACCCATTCATATTTATCATAACTGCTAATATATTGGAATTTATTTCTGACATCTTATTTTGTGTTGCCTGTGTCCTTGCTTTTGTTTTTTTCCCATTTCTGTTTTATATTGAAAACATTTTCTTCAATTATTTTCCCTTTAAAAGTTAAAAAATGTTAAATATCTTTTTGGTTTTCTATTATTGCACTTAAGTTTTTAATGCAAATGTTTAATTTTGTGCATATATATATTTACTTTTATATATCATATAAAATCACATATATATCATATATATGTATATATATATATGATATATAAATGTATTTTTTTCCAACATGTTATAACAAGACAGGAACCTCAGAAAGATTTTACTTTTTTCTGCTTTCTTCCCTGCTACCTTCTTTATGAGAAGATTTGAGATATTGCTGTTCAGTTACTGTTTGTAATAATCAGAACTTAGGTTTTACTAGTTTATTTTTTTTAACTTGCTCCTGCTTCTTTTATCTCAGTTTCTACTGGGTGATCTGTTTATTTACTTTGAATATATTATATTTTGAGGGGAAAATAACTTCCCTAAGAATTCTTTTAGATAAGATTTGGGAGTGGTATACTTTCTACAGTGTTATATATCAGAAAACATTTCTTGTGCCCTTTTGTGTGATTAGTTTGGCTGGGTATGAATCCTGTTTCCCAGTCATTTTCCCTCAGAATTTCTTCCTTTTTTTTTTTTTAATGTTTCTTTATTTATTTTTGAGAGCAAGCGAGAGAAAGAGGGAAGCCCAAGAGGCCCTGCGCTGTCAGCACAGACCCCACACAGGGCTCTGTCTCACAGACTGCGAGATGAGCAGAAATCAAGAGTTGGAGGCTTACTGACTGAGCCACCCAGGCGCCCCCTCATTATTTATTTATTTATTTGTTTGTTTATTTATTTATTTATTTATAAGGGGGAGTGGGAGGGACAGAGAGAGAGAGTGAGAGGGAATCCCAAGCAGGCTCTGCCCTGTCAGTGTGGATCCGATTGTGGGGCTTGAACTCATGAACCATGAGATCATGACCTGAGTTGAAACCAAGTCGGATGCTTAACCAAGTGCGCCACCCAGATGCCCCAACCCCTCAGAATTTCAAAGAGTTTGTTTAAATGTTTCTAATGAGATGTCTGATTCATTAGGGCATATTAGGATTTTGTTTTTCTATTTCTCTATTTTCTATTTATGAAATATCCCTATTATATGCCTAGTTTTATCCCCCCATTCATAGTGGCTCTTTTCTTCAACTATTGGTTTCTGCTATTTCTTGGAGAAGTTTCTCTTCTCCACTTTTTCTGCTCTACTTTCTAGATTTCCTGTTGGCTGGATTTGGGAACTTTTGGATTTATCCTCAGTGTCTATTTGTTGGGTTTTTTGGGTGGGGGCGGAGGGATGCTTTTTTTTTGGGGGGGGGGGGCACATTCTCAGAAAATGTCTTGGTTCAATCTTCTAATTGATCACTCTTTAGCTATGTTTATTCTACTGTTTGACACCCTCTGTACTTTGTCCTTTCAGTGTTTAAATTTTTAATTTCCAGGATCCATAGTTGTCTTTTACTGAATACAGTATACTCTCAAATCTCTGAAGATAGACTTTTTTATACTCTGTCTCTGTATTTGCTGCCATGGCTACAGGGTTAGTTCTTCTGATGTTGATTCTAGTATGTCTTCTCAACAATATGGGTTGTTGCAGATCCAGTGAGTCTTGAGAGTTCCCACGAGCCTGTCTGTGAATACAGCATCTTCTTCTAGCAATTGTAGGGAGGGGTAGCACATGCTACCAGGTAGGCTGTACCAGAAGCAGCAGTTCTGAGCTTGGAAGTTTTTCTTTCCTTCTGGGAGTCTCAGCATCCTCCCTCACTGCTGAGAGGTATACTTCTTTGTTGACAAGGAGTGATGGGGATAGGGTGGAGAAAATGCTAGCTGTTCCTCCTGCAGAGCTCAGCCAGTGTTCCTAATGCTTGTTCCAAGGCTTTTTTTGCTCTGGATCCTGTGGCTCCTCTACCCTTGGGATTATTTTGAGAACATTTTTTAGTTTCTGTAACCACTCTTTTGGTGGCGGGGGGGGGGGGGGGGAGGGCGGTGCATATTGCCATGGTTTTTTCCTTTAATCCATTTGTGTCTGTTTTTCTCCTTCAGGAATTTCTCAAAATTCCTGATCCCTTAAGAGTACTCCTCCCTTGTTAATGCCATATAGAGTTTTCTTAAAAAATTATGTTACTGGGGTGCCTGGGTGGCTCAGTCAGTTAAGCATCCGAGTCTTGGTTTCAGCTCAGTTCGTGATCTCACAGTTCATGAGTTTGAGCCCCACATCAGGCTCTGCACTGAAAGTGCAGAGACTGCTTGGGATTTTCTCTTCTACATGCACTTGCTCGCTCTCTCTGTCTCTCAAAAAATAAACATTAAAATTTTTTTTTCAAATATTATGATACTTGCCAGGGATTTGAAGTGGAAAAGCTATTGTTCACATGCATTGCTCAGAGCAGTGTGTTGATCCAAACTTGTAATCAAGCATTTAGCATATTCTTGTTTAAATGTATCCTCAATGATACAATATATTCAGAGGAAAAAAATAGATGTATCTTAGACTGTGACCCAGATATGGGTATCTCCTAAAACTAATTTTATAAAGGTTTTGAGTATAGTTATGTATTTCACTAAATTCATACATTCCTCTTTATCTATGAAATCATAGAACCATTGTTTTCTGTTACGTGTTATTTTTGCAGCATATGGAGAAAAGCTAACTTCAGTATTTTTTTCTATTAGGTTACCACTGATTCAGTCATTCTAAAAGTTCTGCAGTCCAACATTCAGCATGTGCTGGTCTATGAGAACCTTGCTCTCCAGGAAAAAGCACTGGCTTGTATTCCAGTCCAAGAACTAAAAAGGAGATCTCAAGAAAAGTTATCTAGAGCTAGAAAATTGGATAAAGGTAGTGGCTTTATATAACCGTTCATTGCTAAATATACATCATTGCTAAATAGAAATACTGAAATGATGCCTTTTGCTGTATACATCATAAAATTCTAACCTATTAATATGTTGATGTCTCAAGTTAAAACAGTAGTAAAATTTTATTGCACATACCTTATGGATACATCTATTAACATTTTTTTTTCTTACTTCAGTATGTATTTGCAGTTTAATCATTGGTATGTGAATTTTTTTAGGTATAGTAGAACTTTAATCTGTGGAACATACAGCATTTTTAATAAATTTTAATGTGAATCAGACAGAAAACACATTCAAGGTTAATCTATATGATTAGACCATTGACTCACTTTGGTTAATAAAGAGATAGTATTTACTGATTAAGAGTATGGATCTTGAAGCCAACTGCCTGGGAAGAAATTCAGCTCTGCCACTTTACTGTACATCACTGAGCCAGTAATTTAATCTCTAGGTCTCAATTTCTTCATTTGAAAATTTGATTTTGGGGGCACCTGGGTGGCTCAGTCAGTTGAGCGTCTGACTTTGGCTCAGGTCAAGATCCCACAGTTCTTGGGTTTGAGCCCCACGTCGGGCTCTGTGCTGACCACTTGCTCAGAGCCTGGAGCCTGCTTCGGATTCTGTGTCTCCTTCTCTCTCTGCGCCTCCCCCGCTCACACTTTGTCTCACTCTGTTTCTCAAAAATAAATAAATGTAAAAAAATGTTTTAAAAAAGGTGATTTTTAAAAGTAAATGAGATAGAACAACTAAATGGCTCGGAATGATACCTGCCACACTCATCAACCAATAATTATTTGTTATCATTAATGGTTTTAGAATTTTAGTTATTTTTCCAACATCAGCATTTTTACTTTGGGTTTTTATGTAATTAGCTTTTATCTAAGTCATTTCGTAATACTAAATTTTCTAGGGGATGATGTAATTTTTTTGGTGGTTGCCTTAGTTTCAGTAAACAGTTTTAACTAATCTAAGTCCACCTTCAAAAACACTATTCTTCGTCATGTATAGTGCAGATACCTCTTAAAAGAATTGTCCCAATTCTTCCCTCCCGTCCTTATGACATTGCTGTCATATACTGCAATCACCTAATAATACATCGCTGTTGTTGTTAAACAAGTTACTTTTTAGGCCACAGATAAGAAAAACACAAGATTCTCTTTTACTTTCATGTATTCCTTTTCTGACACTTTCTTTCTCTAGATCTGAGTTTCTGACCTTTACCTTTTTCCTTCTTCCTGAAGAACTTCTTTTTAATATTTCTTTCAGGGCAGCTCTGTCAGAGGTGATTCCCTCACTTTTTCATTGCCTGAGAAAGCCTTTATTTTTTTCTTCCCGCTTGAAGGATAGTATCACTGGGATATAGAATTCTAGGTTGGTGAGGCTTTTCTTTCAACAACACTTTATTTTACTCCACAGTCTTCTTGCCTGCATTGTTTATGACCAGAAGTTGGCTATGGTCCCCATGCTTATTCTTGAACAGTTAAGGTTCCCCCACACCTGCCAGCTCCTCATCCCCAGCTTTATTCAAGATTTTCTCTTTGTCTATGGTTTTCTGCAGTTTGAACATGACAAGCCTAGGTGCAGCTTCTTGGTTGGTGTTTCCGAGCTTCCTAGATCTGTGGTTTGGAATCTCATTAATTTTGGAAAATTCTTGGCCATTATTGCGTCAGATATTTCTTTTGTTTCTTTCTCCCTTTTCCTTCTGGTATTCCAAAATGAAGATACTCTATTTTACCTTCATCTATCTCTTCCTCAGTTTCCCGCAGTTCTTAGTGCTCTGGTCCATTTTGAGATTCTCTTGCAATTCTTGGATGTCCTGTGCCCCTTTTCTTTTTTTTTTCCTTTATTCTTTCTTTTCCTCTTTGATTTTTAGTTTGGGAAGTTTCTGTTAACCTATCTGCAAGCTCACTGTCCTTGGCTACGTCTTATCTACTGATGAGCCTATGAAGCGAATTCTTTTTTTTTTTTTAAGTTTCTTTATTTCTGAGAGAGAGAGAGAGAGAGAGAGAGAGAGCATGAGCAGGGGAGGAGCAGAGAGAGGGAGACACAGAATCCAAAGCAGGCTCCAGGCTCCGAGCGTGATGTGGGGGCTCGAACCCGCAAAATGCGAGACCATGACTCCAGCTGAAGTTGGATGCTTAACCGACTGAGCCACCCAGGTACCCCCCATGAAGGGCATTCTTAAGTGTTCTTGATTTCTACCATTTCCTTTAGATTTTTTTAAAAGTTTCTAAATAACAACAAAAAAATCTATTTACATTATCCATCTATTCTTACATGTTGTCTACTTTTTTCATGAGAAACCTAATATCTTAATCATAATTATTTTAAATTTTTTGTCTGTTAATTCCAAAATCTGTGCCATATCTGAGTAGTTCTGATACTTGCTTTGTCTCTTCAGACTGTTTTTCATGCCTTTTAGCACATCTTATATTTTTTGTTGGAAGTTGGACATGATGTATTGGGTAATAGGAGCTGAGGTGAATAGGCCTTTTATGTAAGGTTTTATGTCCATTTAATGAGGAGTTGGGCTATGTTTAATGTTTGCCATAGGTGTCAGAAGCTTCAGATTTCCTCTGGTATTCTTGTCTTCCCTCTTGTCTTTGGGCTTTTCTAAGAACTCCTTAGAGTCTGTATCTTTTAGCGTATTCCATTGTTTTTACACTGGAGCCTTGTTGGTATAATGCAGAGGGGAGGAGAAGCCCTCTGTCATCTTCTGAGTAAATCTCAATTAAGTTTTAGTGGGCCTGTATCCTCAGGCCTGTGACCTTCCCAGGTCTTTCTTAACTTTTCCCCCCCATAGGCAAGATAAGAAGGCTAGAGACAGCTAGGGCCAGGGAAGTCCCCTTTCCCCACTTCAGAAAAGGCTCTGGTAAAATCTTTTTTCCCTGAAGAATAGGCCTTAATTGTAGAGAATAATCTGGGCATACTTTACAATTCTTGATCTTCTCCTCTCCTTCCCAGAGCCATGAAGGAATCTTTTTTTTTTTTTTAATTTATTTATTTTGAGAGCGTGCACACACATACACACACATGCAAGCAGGGGAGGTGAACGGAGAGGGAGAGGGAGAGAGAGAATCCCAAGCAGGTTCCATGCTGCCCTGTCAGCACAGAGCCCAACATGGGGCTTGATCTCACAAGTGTGAGATGATGACCTAAGCTGAAATCAAGAGTCAGTCACTTAACCAACTGAGCCATCCAGGAGCCCTTCTTTTTTGGTTCTTTACCAAGAAAACCTGATGGAATTCTTGGAGGGAAAACCCTCAAACGTGTTAGGAATCCCTCCTAAGATTGTGTTTCTTATTCAAGCTAGTTCATATTCAGCCTCCAGCAGTTTGTCAAAATTACCATTTAAGTGTTTCTTACCAATTTATGACTCCGGTGGCTTATTTTCCATATAGCAGATGGTGGTTGTGATTCTCTGTATTTGTCTGTTTCTCCAGATTTCAGGGTGACAGTTTGCCCTGTGAACTCTTTTGAACTCAAGAAAAGTCAGTGATTTTGGTTTATTCAGTTTTTTACTGTTGTAACAATGCGAATGAAAACTCTAAGCTCTTTACGTGTTAGAGCTAAAACCAGAAGTCTCTCAGAGGGATTAACAATGTGTCTCTTTTCCTTTTTTAATCATCTAATCACTTCTTACATATATCATGTAGATCTTTTGCTGCCCATTGTATTTTGGTAGTTTTGTCTTTATTGTAATATTATACTGTGTCATTTCCTTGTATTTGATGACCAGTCTGGGCCTTAGTCTAAATTCAGCAACATTGTTGTGAGACCTTGAGACAATTCTTCATGTTGGATTAATATATTTTTACTATTTATGAGATAAGAATGCTTATTAATATGTGATCACAAAGACCCTGTCCACTTTAAAGTACTGTCCTCCTTTAGATAATGCCTGACATAAATGCCTGTCTAATAGGTACTAACTGAAGCGTGTTTTGTGTGTGAGTCATTGGGCTAAGCCCTGCAGGGGAGACACAGCAGTGTCCCTGCTGACATTTGCCTGGCATGTTTTCCCTCTAATTATAAAGGTAATATGTGGCTTTTTGGTAGAAGATTTGGAAAATAGGAATAAGATAAGGCATCTATAACTTCATCTCATCAGAGTATGACTTAAGATTTGTCTATATATCCTCTCACACTTAAATTAAAGAAGTTAAAAATCCTGTTCTTTAGTTACTAATGTACTAATGAGTACATGAACACATTTTAAGTACTCATTAACCACAAGTGATTTGTGGCCACCTTGTCGGACAGTGTAGATATGAGCTATATTTCCATTATTGCTGAAAGTTCTATTGGATGCTGCTGTTCTACAAAAACAGTAGGATACTGAAAGATGAAAGAGTAAGAGTCATAAGTGGGAGAAATCCAAATATATAGTGAAATAAGTGGTATTACAGACATAATGGATATATTATTTCAGGTTAGAGTGGGCTGTGAGCAATGGGATTTGACCCCAGTGGCTTAAGATTTATTTTCCCATGTAAGAAATTATTGAGGGAGGCAGTCTGATGCTACTGGTAGGCTCTGAGACATTATCAGAAGCCTAGGTTCTTTCATCTTTTGGTGCTGGCATACATGGTTTCCATTCCGCAGTTACGTCTCATAGTCCAAGGTGACTGCTAAAGCTCCAGCCATTATATCTGCAGACCAGGCATCAGGAAGAAGAAAAGGAGAGAAAGCAAAAGGTACCTCTAAGCTGAGCCTATTCTCTTGAAGCAGCCTTCCTTGGCATCTCACACCAATCTTCGTCATTTGGCCTCATTCAGCTCCAAGGGAGGCTGGGACCTGTAGTCTTTTTAGCTAATGCATTGCCATCCTAAATAAATCAGAATCTGTAAATAAAGTATTGGCAGATGGATGTTGTAAGGCAAGGAGCACCTTTGGCACTGAGGTGATTACAAAGCCTCCTTTGTCCAGGTTGGTGATTTTCCTTCATTGTGGGTTTTTTTGGTGTGTTATTTGTTTGTTTTTTCATTTCCTCCTCAAATTAAATCTTCTGGGTTTCTGAACTAGGAAAAGTGTTCTGGTTTGAAGCAGAAGTGAGAACCTTGGAACACTGCCCACTGAGATACCTTTAGAGATAGTTGAGGCTCAGAGAAGTGTGATTTCATAGCTCTGGCTTGGAAGACTGAAGAGTTGTCATGATTGAGTGTTCCAAATATAGGTGAAACACCTTTTTCAAAGAGGGAGAACCCTGTCATTTTAGAAAAGTGAAATAAAATATATGTTGGCCTACTGAATTGAATATGAAGACATGGGAAGAAAAATGTTGAATATTAAGGTGTGTCTAAGGATGAGGCTACCTAGACAGATGTTTTACTGGTTCTCTTCTCTTTTTGTTTTTATGTTTATTTAATGTTCTTGTGAGTGACAGAAGGGCAGAGAGAGAGGGAGACACAGAATTTGAAGCAGGTTCCAGGCTCTGAGCTGTCAGCACAGAGCCCAGTGTGGGGTTCAGACTCCCAACCCGCGAGATCATCACCTAAGCCAAAGTCAGACACTCAGCCGACTGAGCCACTCAGGTGCCCCAATGGGTTCTCTTCTTATTCCCTCTTTTGTACACTAATGTCTGGTTTTCATAGGATGGAGTTAAGACCTAAAGTTGTTGATTTTATTTTTGTCACTGAAAAATTACCAGAAATCTATTCGTATGTTATTTTTGAAGATGCTAAATTTATTAATCTAAAGTCTTTTTTTTTTTTTTTAGGTTTATTTATTTGAGAGAAAGAGTGCACGGGGGAGGGGCAGAGAGAGGGAGAGAGAGAATCCAAAGCAGGCTCCATGTTGTCAGAAGAGCTCAATGCAGGGCTCAGTCTCACAAACCATGAGATCACGACCTGAGCCAAAATCAGGAGTTAGGCACTTAACCAACTGAGCCACCCGGGCACCCCCTTGAAGTCTTGATTATAATTTTAAAATATACACTCCACACTCTAATATGTTCTCCATATTTTCCCAGAATTTACCATCTAAAACAAACAAACAAAAAAACCAAACACAGGCACACAACAAAAAAGAATTTAGCATCTAAGTCAAACCTTCCTTTAAGCCCCATAACTCTGAGCTTTCTGAGCTCTTATCCTCTACAGACAGGATTCCACTTGCATTTCTCTGAGCCATAATTAAGGATATTGCTTGATCAAGGAGCACTGTCCCCGATGGGCCTCACACTCTGTGTGCCAGTTCTACTTCTGGCTGGGAGGCTGCAGTACCTAGAATGCAGAAATACAAGTATTCTGTCTTCCTTGCCTTTCTTTTCCCATTTTGATAATGACTATTTGGTGAACAGTATTAATTCTAAGTAATATTATGAGACTTGTTTGTTTAGTCCTTCCATCATTCATTCAGGTATTTACTGCATGACAAGCACAGTTCAAGGTGTCGGGGATACAGCAGTGAACAGAGCAAAGTCTCTGCTGTCATTGGGTGAGAGACTAAAAAAAACCCAATACTCAAATATAGCACGTAGTGATAAGTGCTGGGAAGGCAAACAAATCAGGATAACAGAATAGAGAGTGACTAGGAAGGATGCTGTTTGTATAGAGTTGTCAGGAAAGTCTTCTCTGGAAAGCAGGGATTTCCACTGCAGTTAGGGGGAACCAACAACTGCAAAGGCTCCCCACGGTGCAGGTGAGCTTGGTCCGTATAAAGGATGGCAGGGAGGACATGGTGCCTGCCACAGAATGAACAAGACAGAGGTCAGAGAAGTAAAGGGGGTACATTAGTTTCCTGTGTCTGCTGTAACAAACGGTCACAAACTTGGTGACCTAAAACAACAGGAATGTATTCACTTGCAGTTCTGGAAGCCGCAAGTTCATAATCAGAATCGCTGGGTTGAAATCAAGGTGTCAACAGGGTCTCATTATCTCTTTCTGTTCCACTATCACATCACCTTCTGTGTATGTGTAGAATTTCCCTCTGCTTCCCTCTTTTAAGGGTACAGCATGCATTTAGGGCCCACCCAGATAATCCAGTATAATCTCACATCTCCATATCCTTAATCATATCTTCAAAGTTTTGTTTTGTTTTGTTTTGTTTTATTTATTTATTTATTTATTTTTTTTGCTATGTTAGGAGTTAGAGACTCCAGGGGTTAGAATATGCTTATCTTAAAAAAAAATATGCGTATCTCTTGGTGGACCATTTTTCAGCCTACCAGAGGAAACCAACTGTGGTAAGAAAGGGCAAGAGTAGAAACTGAACTGTATCCTGAGTGAGATGGAAACCCATTGGAGGGTTTTGAGTGACATAATCTACCTTGCATTTTTGAAAAGATTACTCTGCTGTAGGCACTTGATGGAGAAGGATGGCAGTGCTATATTTCTCAAGCTCATTTTTAATCTAATACCAACTTTCATATTATATAAGTAAAGCTAGATTTGGAAAGCCAGGCGGCTCAGTCAAGTTAAGCATCCAGCTTCATGATCTCATGGTTTGTGGATTTGAGTCCCACATCAGGCTGTGTGCTGACAGCTTCAGATCTTCTGTTCCCCCTCTCTCCCTGACCCTCCCCAGCACACGCACTCACTTTCTCTCTCTCTCTCTCTCTCTCAAAAATAAATAAACTTTATTTAAAAATGCATTAAAAAAAAAAAAAAGAAGCTAGACTCTCCCTGCCAATCAGTCACATCTCTTCCATAGGTTAACAGCTATTATCATATGATGTGTTCCTTTTCATATCTTTTCCTATGTTAATACATAGGAAATACACCCATAGTTACCTGTAAAAATAGTTTAAGCTCTGTGGATTTACATAAAATTTATCATCCCATATATCTTCAGTTTCTTGATGTTTTTCATTTACTAATGTGTTTTAAAAATCTTTTTAATTCTCCATAGTGTTCTATAGTATGCATGTACTATTATGTATACAGTTCCCTATTGATAAACATGGAGATTATTTACCATTTTTTTCTATTCTAAGTATTCCTGCAGTGAGAATTCCTGTAAAGCATGCCTCCTGGTGTATATATATGCACAAGTGTTTCTCTGGGATAAATATAAATGTCAAGGATGTGTTGATACTTTTATACTGTAATGGATCCTGCCAAACAAATTGCCTTCCATTGTACATAAAAAGTGTCTTGAGAGTATTTGTTTCCACTTAATGAAATTATTGGACTTCTTTTATGGACTTTGAATTTATCTAATGGGTTTGCTAATATTCTTTCCGATTTATAGAAGTTCTATATATGTTCTGCGTACTTTTCTTTGTTAAACATGTTACTTTTTTTCTCCCAGTGTTCTTTGCTTAATTTCATGTAGTATATCTTTTGAAATTCATGTTACAAAGTTAATATAAGAAAATTTATTTTTTTCCATTATTAATTTTACAATCTGCATCTTGCTTAAGAAGGCCGTTCTACACCACAAAGCCATAAACGTGTTCTTTTGTAATTTCTGCCTTTATAGTATTCCTCCTCTCAGTATGTTATGTAAATTCTGTTGTACCCAAATCATTTTTTTTTTATTTAAAAAAAATTTTTTTTAACATTTATTCATTTTTGAGAGGCAGAGAGAGACAGAGCATGAGTGGGGAAGGGGCAGAGAGAGGGAGACACAGAACCTGAAGCAGGTTCCAGGCTCCAACCTGTCAGCACAGAGCCCGACATTGGGCTTGAACCCACAAACCGTGAGATCATGACCTGAGCTGAAGTCGAGTGCTCAACCTACTGAGTCACCCAGGCGCCCCCCAAATCATTTATTGAATCGTCCATCCTCTTAGAACTACTTTGAAAGGCTAACTTCATCAGACATTATGTATCACTTAGAAATCTATTTTTCAGGAGTCTTCCTTTGTTTCAGTAATCTACTTTGTCTATTTTTCACCAATATCACAATATTTTAATTATTTTTGTGATTTTGTAATGTGTTTTGACATGTATTTGATGAATTTATCTTATTGTTCTTACTCAAAGTTATGTTGACCATTTTGTCTTTCATGTGAATTTGCAGTTTTTCAAATTTTATGAAAGATTACTTTATAAATTTTAATTACATAAAATTTGTAATTTTTAATTTTAATTGGTATTACATTAAATTACAGATTAATTAGTAGGTAATTAACAACTTTAGAATATTGTTTTCCCATCCGGGAACATAATCTGTTTCTAGCCTTTATAGTCTCTAGGTTTTTGTATAATACAGTTTTTTTCTATTTTGAACTATATCAAACAGAAATACAAAAACACCTATGACCAGCATTGAACTTTATTAGATCTTAACATTATGCCATATATTTCCTTCAAGTATGTTTTATTATCACTTCTTAATAATAAAACATGAAAAGATAGAAATGAGAACTCCCTAGATATGTCTTCTAGATTCATTTCTCCTCTCCTTCCCTTCTTTCCAAAGATACCACAGTCTTGAATATGATCAAGAGAAATCTTTTTAAAGTAGATATAATATTAACAGGCCATACATACCTGCTGGGGTTGTTACATACATTGTAGGCATTGTTCTCTTTTTAGTTGATGTGTGGTGAGTGGCTACAGATAGATTACATTGTGTAGTTGAAAGACTAAGAAAAGTTGATAGGGTGATTTTTTTTAGGTGTCTGGAATTCTCTGATTTCTGCTTGTGATTTTGTGATTGTTTCACGTTTACTGGTATATATACCTGATAACAAATTGAATATAGTCATTTTTAAATATTTTTATGAATCAGAATGATTTTCTTACCTCCCTGTGTTTCAAGATCAATTCCACATTAACCATAGTTCCCTGAGAGGTGGTTATGTTCAGCTCACTTTAGTACATAATGTCAGTTACAGTGGTAAATGGCATACTGCTATAAATGTGCAAGGCATTATGTCGTATTTCATCCTGATTCACGATATGCTGACAGTTCTTTTCTTGCATCATATTTTAGAATACCTTTTAGATCATCTTATATTTTCATATATTTCAGCTCCATATTTTAGAATAAAATATGTGTGTGTGTGTATTTTTAGTTTTTGTCAGCTTCAGATCTTACTTGGTTCTGTTTTAACTTCTCAGGTACTGATGTAAGTGAAGAGGATTTTCTTCTGCTGGAGCTTTTACACTGGTTTAAGGAAGAATTTTTTCAATGGGTGAATGACATTTTGTGCAGCAAATGTGGTGGCCAGACTAAGTCTAGAGGTGAATCATTATTTCCCAATGATGATGAACTGAAGTGGGGCGCAAACAGAGTAGAAGATCATTACTGTGATACATGCCAGTTCAGCAATCGATTCCCAAGGTGAGTGTCCCCTGGACAGTAAAGTCAGAGTGATCTCTTAATGGAATGGTTAGAAAAGAATTTTTATTAAATGAGCTTTTTAATTATTAGAAATATATTCCTCTAAGACAGAGGTCAGCAAGCTATGGCTGGTAGGGTAAGTCCAGCCCACATCCTATTTTTGTAAATACTGGAACACATTTATTCTGATTTGTGTGCTTATGGTCTATAACTCCTTTCACATTATAATGTCAGGGTTGAATACTGGCAACAGCAGCCATATGGCCTACAAAGTCTAAAGTAATTACTGTCTTAAAATTTTTTTTGATTGTTTATTTATTTTTGAGAGAAAGAGATGGAGAGAGACCGAGCACAAGCAAGGAAGGGGCAGAGAGAGAGAGGGAGACACAGAATCCAAACCAGTTCCAGGCTCTGAGCTGTCAGAAAGAGCCCAACGTGGGTCTCTAACTCACAAACCGTGAGATCATGACCTCAGACAAAGTTGGACACTTAACTGACTGAGCCACCCAGGCACCCCAATTACTGTCTTTTTATAGGAAAAATTTGTTTACTCTTTCTCTAGCAAATATTGAGTGTAGAGGCACCTGGATGGCTCAGTCAGTTAAGCATCCAACTTGGGCTCGGGACATGATCTCATGGTTCATGAGTTAGAGCCCCTCATCAGGCTCACTGCTGTCAGCTTGTGAGTGCAAAGCCTGTTTCAAATTCTCTGTCCCCCTCTCTCTGCCCCTCCCCAGCTTGGGCTCTCTGAAAAATAAATAAATTAATAAATTTAAATAAATAAATAAAGTGTGGTCTTAGCACATTTAATGCTATAAATCTTTTTTTTTTTAATATTTTCTTTTAAGTTTCTTATTTGAAAGAGACAGCATGAGTGGGGGAGGGGCAGAGAGTGAGTTGGGAGAGAGAATCCCAAGCAGTCTCCACGCTGTCAGTGCAGAGCCCAACATAAGGCTCTCATGAAACTGCGAGATCATGACCAGAGCCGAAACCAAGAGTCAGTTGCTTAACTGACTAAATCACCCAGCTGCCCTAATGCTGTAAATCTTGTATTGTTCTTTTAATTACATAACTTGTAACTTTCTGATAACTTTATTAATAATTGATAGCACATAAAAATAACACTAATGACATTAATAATACTACTGATACATTGTGATAGTAAACACAATGAGGTACATAAAATAATCATCAGATGCTAATATGGAAGGTAGAAGTATAATGCCATCATATTAACGACAGAATTTTAATCAGGTGCCTTCCCCACCCAATCTAATGTATCCTCATTATTTAAATTTTAAACTAAGGAAGTTTGCACTTTTCAATTAACTTTTTTCATCCTTTAATTCACAAGCCTCTTATCAGATTTGTTAAATTCGCAATACTTATAAACATTGGTTGTATCATCAGTCAAGAAAAGATACCAAGTTTTGAAATACCTCATTTTGGACACATAGGGACTTAGTTTTGTCCTACATATAGAGTTGGGATGACGAACAGTATTAATTCTAGGCTAAGCTGGTTATGCAACTTGGCACAAGTAGTATATAGAGGAGGCATAGGATGTGCTAATTCTGCCACTGTTACTGCTTCATGTAAATTTACGTCTGTTTTTGGGGCGCCTGGGTGGCTCAGCTGGTTGGGCGACTGACTTTAGCTCAGGTCATGATCTCGCAGTTTGTGAGTTCGAGCCCCTCATCGGGCTCTGTGCTGACAGCTCAGAGCCTGAAGCCTGCTTCAGATTCTGTCTCCCCCTTTCTCTCTGCCCCTCCCCTGCTCACGCTCTGTGTCTCTCTGTCTCTCAATAATAAATAAACGTTAAAAAAAATTTTTTTTAATTTACGTCTGTTTTCAATTACTTTTAATTATGTTCGTCATAAATTTATTTAAATTAAGTAGTTTAATGGCATCTGTTTAAGACAAACTTATCATTGCAAAGCCAATTCATTCATGCAGTGGTTTCCTTCTACAAGCTTATGGCCAACATCTGTGCTCAGCTAGGGCACTTTTCTTGCTTAGCTTTATCAGTGAAATCCTTCTCAATGCATTATGCAAAATTTGGTGTTCTCCAGTTTTATGATTATTTTATAATTACAGTAACTTTTTAAAAGATTGTGGCAAACATCTTTCAAAAAATAATTTCCAAATTAGCAAGCACCTTTAAGTGGTTAAGAAGAAAAAAGTTCCATCAAAAAGATCATTCTACAGTATAGTAGTATTTAATTTTTTTTTAATTTTTTAATGTTTTTATTTATTTTTGAGACAGAGAGAGACAGAGAATGAGCAGGGGAGGGGCAGAGAGGGGGGGAGACACAGAATCCGAAGAAGGCTCCAGGCTCTGAGCTGTTAGCACAGAGCCCGACACAGGGCTCGAACTCACGGACTGTGAGATCATGACCTGAGCCGAAGTCGGACGCTCAATGGACTGAGCCACCCAGGCGCCCCCAGAATAGTAGTGTTTTAAGTAGAATTGAGTTCACTTAAGTTTTAAAATCTTTACTGAGTAGTTTGTTAAAGTTGTTTACCTTTTAAATACATGAGCTAATTATACCACTTGTTAGAATAATACTAATGCTTTAAGCAGATTTCCTAGAGAATCTCTGCCTGTCCAAATCTTATCTGTCCTTCAGGTCCCAGTTCAAATACAAACTTTGCTCCCAACCACACTCTGTAACACTAAATCTGACCTGTTGTGTATGGTTTTGTCACATTCTGCCTTCTTCCTGTTAATGCCTGTAAACTCCTTTAAGGCTGTACCACTGTTGAACCATTTTCCACTATAGATTCTAACACAATGCCTCATATATTCTAGGCTCTTTAATCATTATTTAAGTATGTGAAATGAAGCTAATATAAAATTGTATGTCAACTATATTTCAATTAAAAATAATTTTGGGGATGGGGACAAAACATAAGAGACTTAAATACAGAGAACAAACTGACGATTACTAGAGGGCTATAGGTGGGGGGATGGGCTGACTGGGAAGGAGCACTAAGGAAGGCACTTGTTGGGATGAGCACTGGGTTTTATATAAAGGGGATGAATCACTGGAATCTACTCCTAAAATCATTATTGCACTATAGGCTAACTAACTTGGATGTAAATTAAAAATAAATAAATAAATAAATAAATAAATAATAATAAAAAAGAAAAAACAAAAAAATTAATTTTTAAAAATGTGAAATTAAGAAATGTTGCTGTTTAGCACAGAGGTAATATAAATTGTTTAAACTATTGATTATGATAATGAATCAAGGTTTTTCTATGGTTATTTTATTTTATTTTCAAATTTCTGGTGAGTTTAATCTCATACCATGCATGTAATATAAAGCTAATAATGGGACTGTAGTGAAAAAGCAAGCCATGATGTTAACCACAATTAGGAATGAAGTTCCATATAGTACATGATTAAAAAGCAAATATTAATAAAGGTACAAAATCAGCAAAATCACAATACATTTGAGTAAAATGCCAGCAAGATACCATTGCTTATTAACGCAAAATAATACTTCAGGAAAAACTGACAACGAAACATAACAAACTTAACTGAATCCCAGTGTTATGCTCATCGTTTTAAAAAAAAGCAAATACTTTACCGGGAGCAAGACAAACTAAATTCTAAAAGAAAACATATTTCAGTGAACATTAAAGCTATAGGACAAGTCCCCCGAATGTACAAAACTATCATAAAAGCTTTAATCTTCACCCTCAGACCGTAAAAATACATCATCTTCAGGGCCGGGTAAACAGAACCTGAAAATCCACCACCATTGCCAGAATCCCAAGGATCCCCTTCATTACTGGAACTCACTGCAGTGCAGATTGAGTCGGCCCTACGTGCAGAACACCCCCTTTCAGTCTCTTTGCAGAGTTTGGTTGCAAAGTTGATAACTATGGTTATTTTTAAACAGGTATAATAACCCTGAGAAACTTTTGGAAACGAGATGTGGACGGTGTGGCGAGTGGGCCAATTGTTTTACGCTGTGCTGTCGAGCCTTAGGGTTTGAAGCTCGCTATGTTTGGGATTATACAGGTACGGAATGTGGTGTGAGCGAAGTAGTAGAGCTGTGCACACTTCAGGTTTGGGTTTACAGTCTGGGCTCATCGCTTTTTGTCTATTACTTTCTGGCCTTGTCAGTCTGAGCTCCCATTTGCCTTCTGTAAATAACACTAATACCAACTTGTAAGTTTTTTGTATAGAGTTGTACACCTACCATTTTGCCTGGTACTTTAAACATGGCCTATAAACATTCTTTTATTAACCATTTACCATGACATTTGTAACAGTGCTTTTTCTGTATGAGTAATAACATGTAATATGCTGTAGAAACCTTTATTTTTGTAGAGATTAGTATAAAAGACATAGTAATCTTAAACCTCAGTATACAAAAAAAATTAATAAAAGCCATGTGAAATTTATGTTGTTCTTATTTAGAAATGATTTATCATCTACACGTTAAAAAGTTGTTTTCCTTGTTCTTAGAATTTTACTTGTGTTTCTGTTGTTTTGTAGGATAAAATGAAACCTTCACTTAAGAGTTACTGTTCTCTTACAGTCAAATATAGAACATCAATAGCCAGAGATCCTTTGGGAGGCCTCCTACCTGTTCTGAGTCGTAAACGTCAAGAGAGACTGCAGTTTCCAAAGTGGCATTAGCTCCACATTAGCAAAAGCTGAGGCCCATGTTTCTGATGCCGTTGTTCAATATGTTCACCTTTTTAGAGTTATGGTTCACATAATTTTTAATGACACTTAAAACTAACCACCTTAAAGGACATTTTCCAAAAATATTTTTAAGGGTTTCAAAGAGAGAAATGAAAACAAATGTTCTGGAGTTTTGTGTGCCCCAAAATGCTCAGTCCTATTAGCTAAAATTTAGACTGTTAGAAATTATTATATGATCCTTATCTTAGCAGTTTGTATGTAGTTGTTGGAAATCATTCTGGTTTTATAAACTTAACTTTTATATTCTTTCTTCCTGCTGTTTTCTTGTGTCTTACTTGAGTAGACCATGTCTGGACAGAAGTCTATTCACCTTCTCAGCAGCGGTGGCTGCACTGTGATGCATGTGAAGATGTCTGTGATAAGCCACTCCTTTATGAAGTAGGGTGGGGCAAGAAGCTTTCCTATGTCATAGCATTTTCTAAGGATGAGGTAAAGCATAAGAAAAAAAGGGTTTTTTCTAAGAATAAAGTAGAATTTCTTTCCTTTTTGGACAGCTTTTGAAGATATATTTGACATATAATAAGCAGCATACATTTAAAGTGTACAGTTTAATAAATTTTGTCACTTGTATGCACCCATGAAATCATCTTTGCAGTCAAGATAGTGAACATATGCACTATATCTGGAAGTTTCCTTATGTCCTTTGTTATCCCTCGTTTTTGCCCCTCTTTAGGCAACCATGGACCATGGATCTGCTTTCTCTCGCTGTAGATTTCTAGGTTGTCGTTTTGGTTTTTTTTTAGTGTTTATTTTTTTTGAGAGAGAGAGCATGCAAGCGGGGGTGGGGGTGGGGGGAGAGGGAATGAGAGAGAGAGAGAGAGAGAGAGAGAGAGAGAGAATCCCAAGTAGGCTCCACTCTGTCAGCACAGAGCCTAACATGGGGCTCAATCTCACAACCGTAAGATCATGACCTGAACCCAGATCAAGAGTCAGACACTTAACCAACTGAGCCACCCCAGCATCCCATTTCTAGAGTTTTATATAAAATGGAATTAATACAATATATATGCTCTTTTTGGTGGGCGTGATCTGGTGTCTTTTTCTCAGCACAATTATTTTGAGATTCACCCATGTTATTCTCATGTATCAATAATTTATTATTTTTATTGCTGAGTAGTTTTCCATTGTATGCGTGTACCCTAGTTTGTTTATCCATTCACCTGTTGAGGGGCAGTTAGATAATTTCCAGTTTTTTAGTATTTCAAATAAAGTTGCTGTAAACACTTAAACACAAGTCCTTATATTGCCGTATGCTGTCTTTTCTCTTTGGTAAATGCCTAGAAGTAGAATGACTGAATCATATGGTAGAGCCATAAGAAATTGCTAAGCTGTTTTCCAGAATCATGTGCCATTCTACATTCTCACCAGCAGTATGAGAGTTGTCAGTTTCTCTGCATCCTTGCTAACACTTAGTGTGGTTGTCGGTATGTGAGATGGTATCTCATGGTGGTTTTCATTTGCATTTCCCTGATGACAAATGATGCCAGGTATCCTCTTGTGTGCTTATTTGCCATGCATCCTCCTCTTTGTCCATTTTTTTTTAAGTTGGGTTGTTCATTTTTTTATTGTTGAGTTTTGAGAATTCTTTATATATTCTGCATATAAGTCGTTTTTCAAATAAATGCTTTGCAAAGATTTTCTCCTTGTCTGTGGCATGTCTTTTCATTCTGTTACAGAGTGACTTTTGAAGAGACAAAATTGAGAAAGTCCAGATTATCAATTTGTTCTTTCAGGGATTGTGCTATTTTCCTTTTAAAATGAGGTATCGTCTGCATATAACACTGTATAGTTGCACATATACAGCATAACGATTCAGTATTCGTATAGATGATGAAATGATGGATTGTGCTTTTTGATGTTATATCTAAGCAAGTTTTGCCTAGCCCAAGTCAGAATGATTTTTTCGTGTGTTTTCTTTTAAAAGTTTTATACTTTCAGTTTTACATTTGGGTCTGTCATCCATTTTGAGTTAATTTTTGTGTATAGTACAGTGTGTGGATCGAAAGTCATTATTTGCCAGATAGATGACAGATTGTTCTAGCATCATTTGTTGAAAAGGTTTTCTTTTTTCCATTGACTTGTTTTTGTACCTTTGTCAAAAGTTAGTTATTTGATATAAATTTAATACAGTAAAAATGGAAAAAGTTTTTATTAGTTGAATATTATGAAATTAACTTTGTAGATGAGTTTTAAAAAGCTAAGTATTCTGAAAATCTCATTTTATCAGTCTTTCTTGGAAGTGTACCTATTAGAGCAGTGCCTGGGTGGCTCAGTTGGTTAAGCGTCCAACTTCAGCTCAGGTCATGATCTCACAGTTTCTAAGTTTGAGCCCCGCATCGGGCTGTGTGCTGACAGCTCAGAGCCTGGAGCCTGCTTTGGATTCTGTCTCCCTCTTTCTCTGCCTTCCCCCACTCACGCTCTCTCTCAAAAATAAACAAACATAAAATTAAAAAAATATATACATGTTAGAAAATGAATAAAAAGCATATTTTTTATTTTTCTCTGCAGGTTTTAAAATTTCAAGCAAAGGATAGCATTTTAAAAATCTATTTAAGAATTCTGTACATTCTAGGAGCACCTGGGTGGCTTAGTCAGTTAAATGTCTGACTCTGGATCTCAGCTCGGATCTTCATCTCAGGGTCATGAGCTCAGCCCCCACTTTGGCTCCAACGTGGGCATGAGGTCTACTTAAAAAAAAAAACAAAAAAAAACCAGATAAGAATTACAAACGTTCTAGACAGCAGATTAAGGTTGATGGTTGTAATCTTGTCAACTGTTGTATTCTGTGATTTGAGGTGGTTGATGTCACTTGGCGATACTCTTGTAAACATGAGGAGGTAATCTCCAGAAGAACTGAGGTTAAAGAAGAATTACTTCGAGAAACTATTAATGGACTTAATAAGCAGGTATGGGTATTTGTCATTTTTGAGAAGACATTTGAAGTTTTTTATATAATCAAGAATGGCCAGTTTTTAACCCATTGAAGTTCTTAAAGTAATAGCATTACTTTGCAAGCAAAAGTATTTTAATATGTTAAATGTCTTTTCGTTCATTGAAAATTTTGAGGACCCCTTCTAAATATTGTGAGTGTTTTATGCATTAAATTGTCACATCTCAAAGTTTAGTGAAACAAAATTTCAATGTATGTAATACTAGGCATCAAAAGTATGCTGCTTTATTTTTCAAAGAAATTATGTCTTGAATATAATTACACACACTTGTCCAAGTGTGGAAACTTTTGAGACAAAGCACAGGAAATTGTTAACAATGACTACTTTTGAAAAGAGGAACTGGAAGTTCAAAAAGGAAGATTCGGTTTTTATTTTATATCCGTTTGGTAGTATTGAAATTTTTTACTATTACACACGTGTGGGTTCTTCTGTGATTTAAAAGCCAGACCATCAATTTTGTTTCTTGGCAGGCAGTTAGAATCACCTTAACCCGGTGGTTGAGACTCAGGGTGAAGTTTCCATCTGTTTGGAATTTCACCTTCTGATGTGCAGCCCTTCAAAGATCCTAAACTGAATATCTGGAGTATTAACTAGAGCTTCTCACCTTGAAATGCTCTGAACTCCGCTGTATTTACTCCACAGTACTGTGATTCTGTAAAAATTCTGCTGTGTTTTTCAGCACTTTAGCTGTCATTTTGTGCTTGGCTTCTCTCCCTCTTTAGCTCCTACCAGTTAATAATTGGCAAATGCCTGGAAGGGAAAAGAGGTGGAGCATGTTCAGTTCACCTCAATTCATTTCTTTCCTTGGGATCTTAGCTTCTACAGCTGTGCTTGCCTTGGTAGCCTTCTGTTGCATTTAAACAGGGGTTTGTTTGTGTCTGCATGTAATGTTTTGCCCAGCTTCGTACCTTTTCTCAGTAGGACAGTTGGTCTGACACAAGGTAGTCTATCGTAGCTGGAAGCAGAAATTGCCACCTTCATTTTAAATGTAGGACAGTAAAGATCATAAAGAGTTGGATATGGATCTTAAATGATTTCTTCACATAACATTTGTAAAATTATTTTCAGTTTTCCACAGTGACCTATTACTTTTCCAAATAACTACATGTGAACAAAAAGTTGGTTACGTCTGTCAGGATCCCATTAAAATATGAATGTTTTAAGTATACACTTGCTTAGAGATGGACCTCTGCACTTCCCTAATCTTAATGACTTTTTTTAAAACATGAATTACAGAGGCAAATATCTTTGTCGGAAAACAGAAGAAAAGAACTTCTCCAGAGGATAATCGTGGAACTTGTTGAATTTATATCTCCCAAAACCCCTAAGCCTGGAGAACTTGGTGGAAGAATATCTGGGTCAGTGGCTTGGAGAGTAGCCCGAGGTGAAATGGGTCTAGAGGTATTTAATTCATTATAGCATCATAATCTTTTCACTTGACTGCTTCCTATAGTGTGCTCTTTACTTACAGAAAAATGCATTCGCCAGGACCTTTCAGTTAACTTTTTACAGTAATTGTGAAAAGACATAAACGTTTGAAGAGAAGCAATAATTGATTGACATAGTATATTCACATGCAGGAATAAGGAAAGCATTTTAAAATGGGATTTTCCTATGTAAATTTTTAGTATAGTATAACTGTTACTAAAGTACATACAGAAAAAATGCACAAATTATAAGTGTGTATAGCTTAACAAATTTGTGCAAATTGAGCATCCATGTAACCACCAACCAGAGTGGCAGATAGGCCACCAGAATCCCAGGAATGGCCATGAGTTCCCTTCCGGTCACTTCTCACCACTAAGAGTATCCATTATCCTGGTTTCTAACCTCATAGATTGATTTTGCCTATTATTGTGCTTTATGTAAATGGCATTGTACCATATGTACTCTTTGGTGAGGAGTTTTTTTCTTTTAACATTACTTCATGAAATTCAGACTTGTTGCTGCATGGTTATGGCACATTTTTTCTCACTGATATATAATAATGTATAAATGCAGTTTATCCGTGCCACCATTGATGGGCATTTGAGTTTCTAGGTCTTGGATGTTAAAAGTTGTACTGCTGTGAACATTTATATACATGTTTTCAGTGAATGTATTTATGCATTTGACTTTGATGTATACCTAGGAGTGGAATTGCTAGGTCATAGAGTAGGAGTATGTTCAGTTTGGGTAGATATGGCCAAGCAGTTTTCCAAAGTGGTTGTGCCAGTTTACACTCTGACCAGCAGCGAATGAGAGTTTGTAACATATTTGCCTGTAGTTGGTATTGTCTTTTTCATTTTAGCAGTTCTGGTGGTGTGTAGTACTATTATATTGTGGTTTTACCTTGCATTTTTGCATTTACCTTGATGACTAATGAAGTTGAATGCCTGTCCTGTAAATTTTTGGATATCATCTTTTGGGAAGTGCCTGTTTAAGTTTTTCAAAATAAGATTTTATACATTTTAGAAAGGCTTGTTTTACCTTTTTAGAAATTTTTTTATAGTACAATGAGACAAATAATAGAATCTGGATAATTCAGTGAAGGAAAGTGTTTATTTCTTGTTATTTACTTGCCTATATCTGTTATTGGCTAGAAATGATCATTGCTGCTGTGATTACTATTGCCAAATTTATATTAAGACATTCTCTCTTGATTAATGTCCCCAAATTAAATAATGAACAATGGACATATGCCTGTAGTTAGGGGCTAGGTGAGAAGCAATGTGTCTGTAATGAACAGTAAGAAAGTACAGTAGACTGTCCCTTGCCCTTAGGGAACTTAAAGTTGACTCATAAATGTCTAAGAAGGTATGTAATGAAAAATGCTTGGAAGGAAAATACCCACCACAGTATCATATCAAACAATTCCAAACAAAATAGAGTTTTATATCTACTTTTTCTAGATTTGCCATTGTTGCAACTAATTTCTCCAATAAAGGAATATGTCCAAAATGGGTTAATTATCCCCAGTAAACTTTATGTTTGCTTTTTAATTTACTTCATCATCTTTAGGAAGCAGTTGGAAGGGTTGGTTCAGCCATAGAATTACACGATCTAAATTCAACAGATAATTCAAATCACTGCTGATGCAGTGCAAGTTACAAGTATAAATCTAAATGAAGCCAATTTAAAAGAGCTAATTTAATTCACAGCTGTGTTCAATTTAAATAAAACGTCGATATTATTTAGGTCTTTATTCTTTTTTCTTTTTATGGATGGATGTGCTTCCTCTTGT
Source organism: Puma concolor (assembly GCF_028749965.1). NCBI lineage: Eukaryota > Metazoa > Chordata > Mammalia > Carnivora > Felidae > Puma > Puma concolor. Next base: position 16,708,714 of record NC_141675.1, read on the forward strand.
ATGGCATATAAGTTGATTAAACTTTAAAAATATGAATTGGGTCATATGCCTGGATTGTCTTCCCTTTTGAAATTTTTTTTTAAAACTTCTGTTACTGGAGACCATTAGGGTCATGGATTTAAAAAATCATTTTCCTCTTTAGAAGTAGATGTTCATTTTAAAAGTTAATTGAAAAATGTTAGTCCTAAAAAATTATGGAACTCTACCTTGAAATCATTTGGAAAAAGAAGGAAACATTGGTGATATCATTTCAGAAAGAAAAGTTTATCTTAATCTTAGAATTAAAAGATTTTATGAAATATTAATGTTATTCTGAATCTAGATTATTCAGTTGCATACACAATTATGTGCAGTAGCATAAATATTTTTCTTTTCTCTTTGGTAATTAGTTATCCTTTGTTAAATAGTAGATAATGCTACTTTTGAATTTTATTTCCATTGAGTTTATGTCAGCACCCTAAAATATTTTTGATAAAGAAGAAAAGAATTGGGGAGTTTTGTTATATGCTTGTTTTGAAGTTATAATCCATAATTATAAATCAATTTCTAAAAATAAGCTGCTTTTTTTTTAAACCTTTTTAACAGTGATATTCATAGGTTCTACTAGGGAATTCTGTTTTTCATACATTTAATACTACTGTTTAATAATTCCAACGTGATATATACACACACAAACATTATTTTTTCTCTTTTTGTTTCTAAGATGTTTTCTATTTTGCTTATTGATTGTTATGCATTTGAAGTTTTCATATTGTTTAATACCTAGTACCCAATGTTTAACAAGAAAGCATTGCCTACTATTTTGATTGATTAGCAAATACTGTGGCAAGACATTGACACAGACTAGAGCACTGGTTCTCAGTGGTGGTTGATTTCGCCTTCCAGGGGATTTTTGGCAATGTCTGGAGACAATTTTGGTTGTCACATCTGGGCGGAGGGGTGCCACTGCCATCAAATGGACAGAGGCCTGGGCTGCTGCTAAACAACCTGCAATGTACTGGGCATCCCTTACTACAAAGAATTAATTGTCTGGCCCAGATGCTACTATGCCCATGTCTAAAGGACAGGGACCAGTGTTTTAGTGGCATATAAAGATGTGGGATAGGGGCGCCTGAGTGGCTCAGTCAGTTGAGCGTCCGACTTCGGCTCAGGTCATGATCTGACAGCTTGTGAGTTCGAGCCCCACGTCAGGCTCTGTGCTGACCGCTCAGAGCCTGGAGACACAGATTCTGTGTCTTTCTCTCTCTCTCTGCCCCCTCCCCCACTCACACTCTGTCTCTGTCTCTCAAAAATAAATAAATATTAAAAAAAAAAATTTTTTTTTTAAGATGTGGGATAAATGTATCATCTTTCTCAATCTTTAGATTCACTCAGTGATTTCAGATTTCTAGGGATTGATTTTCATTACAATAAACATGGATTTATTTGGGGGCTAGGATGCAAATTTTTCCTGGAATTCTAAGGTAAAACATGAGCTTCACACATGTAGAAGTTTGTTTCAAGCTATGTATCCCAGGCACTCTCCTACCTTAGAGTATCAAGAAAGGACACTGATGAAATGGCTTTGAGGCCTGAAAGAAGAGAAAGAATCAAGTATATGGAGAGTAGGAAAACAACATTCCAGATAGCAGGAACAGCATGTCAAGACCCTGAGGCAGGAACTAGCTGGACCTTTTTGAGGAGCTAATGGAAGACTACCATGAGATTGGTTTGAGAAGTAAGCAGGGAATAGATCATTTAGAGCCCTGTTAGCCTTGGTAAAGGTTTGGAGTTTAAGTACAGTGGGAAGTCATTGGAGTGAGCTAAGCAAGAAAGTGACATATCCCAATTTACATTTCTAGAAAATCACTTTCATTACTATGTGGAGCTTGGATTGGAAAGGTAAGAGTTGATAGCTGGGAGTCAACTTTAGGAGACAACTGAAGGAGTCCAGTTTGGAGATGTTGGTGATAGAAATGAACAAAAGTAAATGAATTTAGGTTGAACATAAATCACAACAATATAAATCAGAGCTATGGTTTATACATCTCATTTTCTGTTTAGTAATTTTTGGAGCTATATCCACATCATACTAATCATATTTAACCTATAAAATGTTTTCCAAATTTTTTAATGGCACCAACTCTTCATTTTCAAGTTGAAGGAATCTCTTAACCACTGGATGTAGCAGTTCTTCATATATAGTCTTCCATTATGTTGAAAAACTAATTCTGCTTTCTTTTTAAGAGAAAAGAAACCCTGCTCATTCCCTCTGAAAATGAGAAGATTTCCAAACAGCTCCACCTTTGTTATAATATTGTGAAAGATCGTTACGTCCGAGTTTCAAATAATAATCAAACCATTTCTGGATGGGAGAATGGTGTGTGGAAAATGGAATCCATATTCAGAAAAGTTGAAACAGACTGGAACATGGTAATTTCCTGCATGAGGCTGTTTAAAAACTTTGTCATTGTTTTTAAACAAACATAGATTGGCTTCATTTTTCAGTTGTGTATAATGTGAAAACTGATATATCAAAAGTACTTTTAGTAATCCTTAAACCTGTAAAAGAAAATCCTGCTCCCAACGTTTAATCAGAAGTCCATAAGACAGTTGTGCATTTATATCAAGGAAGCATCCATTTTCATCAAAGAGGCTGAATTTAATTCATTCATGGGGAAAAAGAATCACATATATGACCAACTTGTGACTGGTTTTTTGCATGAATATATAAAATACATTGTTATTTAATCCTTTCACAGATACTTGTTGATTGCCTACTAAATGCACATTTAATCCAAAGTCCCAAGAGCTAAGCATTTAACATGCTTTCATTTCATAAGAATGTGGATGATTGAACAGTAATACTGGCTATTTCTTCTTTGTGTCCTGAAAAAGAAAGAAATGGATGCCGGACTATAGTATTTCACTTATACCAGCTTGCACATTGTTTTCACATGTTCCCAGTTAATAGTAAGAAGCTTTGCTTTTAAAGTGTCCTACCACTTAGACACACACCAAAAATAAACTCAAAACTATTCACATGACCTCAGCAGATCTAACCATATTATTGATAGATTTTCATAGGAATTAGTGAACTTAGAGGGAGCTTTTAAAGTTAACTTGCCAGGATGTTTGGGAAGGGAAGTTGCTCATTTGCAGGACACATTGGCTAGATTTAAAGAGCGAGTCACAGGTTAGCAGCTGCTAGTGTATAGGAGCATCTACAATATGCTTGTCACCGTACTAGGCATTAGTCAGAGTGCAGAAGACGTAAGGGTAAGATCCCTGCTTTTTTTTTTTTTTTTTTTCCAGTCATAAGTTTTTGTTGTAAAATTTACCTTGGTGCTTGTTTTGGTGACCTTTTTAAATTACACTAAGAATAACTTGCCAACGTTAATAAAATTGTATAAATTATTCCTCTTGAGTTAAAGAAGAACATAAAAAATAGAGCAAGGTGAAAATTTAAATTTTAAGATATGTATATCTATAATTGATTATACAGTTAATGAGGAAGGGTAAACTTCTCTGGAAGATTATCCTTAGCCTGAAAGTTCTTCTGAACAGAAAGCAGGATAGGATAGACATGTTATTTATCCAAGGACTAAGCTGTCATTGCGGAACTAAAGAAAAAGTATGCCTTTTTCCTAACCAGCAGTGTTAATGGAGAAAATTAATGGAAAAAAAACAATGACATGCTGCAGAAGATGTGATGTGATGAGAAGTAGGTCGATTCTGTCTTATTCACTCATTTGTTCATCAGCAAACATTTACTAAATGTCTGTTATGTCAGGCATTGTTCTTGGCTCCATGGATAAAAAGATAAAGATACGGTTTCTGCCCTCACAATCTAACAGGGAAAGCCGAAGCACAAACAGCCATCTTACCCAGGATGCAGAGTGCTATAATAAGGATATCAACACATTGCTATGGAAACACCAAGGAGGGAGTAATTAGCTCTGGCTGTGGGAGTTGGGGATAGCTCTGTAGAGCAGGAGACATTTGAGCTGGACGCTGAAGGATGAGTAGGTGTTCATAAAGCAAGGGAACAGTAGGGGAAAAGCATAGATTACATGGCATGTTTTGAGTTCTCTAAATAGACCATTGTGCCCAGAGGGTATATTGTATGAGTAAGATTTAAATAATGTAAATGAGATGCAGAGGCCATTAAATAAAAAAAGGCTCCTACTCAATTAAAGTTTATGCCTTGATTTACCTTTACAAGGGGTATCACTTTTTAAAAGTTGAATGAATCTTTGTCCAGTTATAATATTTAATACTAAATGAAGAAAAATAGTTGAATCTTAATTACCCCTATAGAGTCTAATAACTCAGAAGTAATATATTGCCATTGAAACATTGAATTTTCCACCTAGAAATAAGTCAATATTTTTAGTTTTGTACTAGCATGTTTCCAATTAGGGATTCTCTATGTCCACTAAATAGAAGAAGAAACCTAACCTACCTATTTCCCACCACACCTTTCCTCAGTAACCTCCAGCCTGGAATCATGACAGCACATGCAGCCTGCTCTCAGATATTTAGAACAGATTCTTACCGTCTCAAAGAGCTAGTCTCCCAGGTACACAGAGACTTACTAAATTTTACTACTTAGCAGATACATTGTTCAGTGATGTCTAATTTGGAAGAAATATAAAAAGCTGAATCAAGAAAACCAGTATGCCTTTTAGGAGGCAGGTGACAACACCTTGAGAAAAGTGTTAATAGCTTCCTAACTAGTCTTTCTGCATCTGCTCTGGTCCCTTCATAGTTGTTTTCCATGGTGTAAGGCAGAAAAGCATTTTCCAAACCCTAGTCATTACTGAGTGATCTTAGGACAAGAAACAACTCAAGTCTCTTCTGAGTCTGGCCTCTGCCTTCTTGGCCTCGCCTTGCTCCATGGTACCCTCTTGCTCTGCATTGCAGCTGCATTGCCCTTCTCACCTCTCCACAGGACTTCTTTTACTTTCCTTTTTGTTAGATTCACTTATTCCTGTCCTTCGAGCTTGGTGTAAGCCTCGCTCCCTCCAGTCCCAGCTAGCTGGATTCATTTCTCCCTTTATTTATTCACTGTACCATGTACCCCTCCTTCTTGACATTTATTCAACAAATATAATAGATTATTTGTCTCTATCCTACCAGATTGTAAACATTCTCATAGAAAAGACTTTGTCTTTCTACTCCCTTGTCCTCTCAGTATGCATCTATCTAGCATAGTGCCTGAGAAATATTTAGTAAAGATGGCTGGATGCAAGAAAGAATTTTTGAATGTATATGGCGTAAATTCTATACCACCCTCAAACTGTGTAGGGTATCAAAAATAATCTATCTTCATTTGGATTGCCCCTTGCATGTTTTTAAGTACTTTGCATTTTTGCAAAGTATTGTTTTTGTCAGTAGAGTCATTTTAGCACTTTTTGGGGGTATGGCATTAGTCATTAGTCATTCAGTAAGTGTGCATTGTCAGACATTGTGCTTGGATGTGATATGATGTGCTTGGATGTGCTTGGACATGATGTAATGTTTAATTAAGAGTCAAGCATCAAGGTGAGCTTAGACTAGTGAAGGAAAAAGACATGGACCAGCTGTTTAGATTGGTGAGATGACTGGTAGAAGAATATGGGTCTGTATATGACTCCAAGGGAGAGAAGACAGAAGGAAGAGCCACTGTCCCTTCTTGAGTCAGAGATGACCTTGCAGAAGAACTAATGTCTGAATAGGCTTTTAGAGAAGGAGGCAGTGGACGAGTTTCTCAGTGTGGAGACAGGATGTAGAAGGAGCATGAGATAGAGCATGTGCAAAGACACTGAGGTGAGAAACGTCTGGTATATTCAGGGGAAAGTAGTAGGGAATATGGAGGAGAATGGTGGGAAATGAGACTAGAGAGGTAAACAGTAGTCAGGTTCCAAGGACTTTGATTACCTTGCAGTTACGTAACAGGAAACCACGAGAGATTTCAGACAAAGGAAGGATAAGATCACACTAGTGATCAGAGGTAATTCAGAGGCTGCCGGTAGGAGAAATAGACAGAGTATAGAAAGATACTAATGCAGTGGGGACTGACCGATTCATGTTTGACTTCAGTGATAAAATGGAATAACCGAAATAAGATTAATGAGCAATACCAACCAGTCTATAAGTATTAAATTAAAATCTCTTGAAATATAGCTGTTCTTTTAGGTATCTGTAGGCATGACTAACTGTAGAGTGCTGCACAGTAAACTTAATTAGAGTTCATCTTGACAGGCAAAACAGAAGAATCATTTTAAGAGTATAGTGAAGAACAGCTTCAACAGTGCAGCACAAACCTCCGGAAAACCATAACAGTGGACAAAACAGCCTGGCATGTAGTAATCAGACACCCTTTAAGTGAAGGTCTGTAGGATGTGAAATACATAAAACATAAAGAAGCTGACATGCAAATTGCTCTCAATCTTGAAAATAGTGGTTACAGCCATAATCCAAAGGACAAGTTTACATTGTGTACATTGTTAGGGGCAAAGCTTAGACTTTCCAGCCACAGACAGACTGGTTTTGTTCTCACCCACAGGTTGTGATCTGCCTGTTCTGTGTGTGCCTTACAGTTGCCAAAAAGGGACAGGGATAGGTCACCGGAGGGAGGGGTGGGGTGCTGTGTAGATTTCGGGTCTGTGGAAGGAAAACTCCATGACTTCTGATTTTATTGTCCCTGCTGCGAAAGTGAGGTGGCTCAGTAGTCCCTGAAATTGCAAGACCAAGCAGGTACAACTTGCCCACAGCAAGTGATACCTATGCATTAAAAAACCAACATCCAAAAATTTGTCTAAGGTAACACTCAAGAAGTTAGGAGCAACCAGTAGTTACAAAAAAAATGGTTTGTTTTTTCATCTAGACAAAACAATTGAATATTTGAGAGCTTATAAAATGCTTTTTTCTCCTAAATAAATTATAAGTACTGGTTCTGTTGCTGTTATACAGAGAGGACTACGGTTGGGTGTTTATATAAATCTTACTGTTTTGGCATATTTCAAATGATCAAACTGAGTATACATATGCTTGGTAACTTCTACCTCTAAAAACGCTGAGTTAGGGTGCCTGGGTGGCTCAGTCGGTTGGGCGACCAATTTTGGCTCAGGTCATGATCTCACACTTTGTGAGTTCGAGCCCTGCGTCGAAACTCTGTAAGTATAGTTTTAAAAGTAAAATGTAAGGGAAAACTGTAAGTATAGTTTTAAAAGTAAAATGAAAGTATTCGTGAGGAAATGTTAGGCTGACAGCTCAGAGCCTGGAGCCTGCTTCTGATTCTGTGTCTCCCTCTCTCTCTGCCCCTCCCCCACTCATGCTCTGTCTCTCTCTCTGTCTCAGAAATAAATAAACATTAAAGTAAATAAATTAATTAGTTAAATAAAAATGCTGAGTTAAAATAACTTGGTTAAAATGGTACAGAAAATATATTGTGAGAAAAAAGTGACATGAATTTTCAATATCAGTAGTCTTTTATTTCCATATACTGTTTCTTTAGCCTGGGAGACCTTTTATTTTTTCACAATGTGTTTGAATGTTTATTTAAGCATTTAAGAGTTCAGTGATGAATTCCATCCTGTCCTTTAACTTTTTTGGTCTTAAAAACTGATGCCTTTAGGACTGAAAAATGTAAATTATAGAACAAGCAGTTCTGTCAGACATGTTCAACAGCTATTGAAAACCTTCTTATGATAGTTAAAGTTGTGGCCCAGACCCCCTTGGTATAATTAAGATAATTCTAATCTCGGGGCACCTGGGTGGCTAAGTCGGTTAAACATCCAACTTCAGCTCAGGTCATGATTTCACAGTTTGTTGGTTTGAGCCCCACACCGGGCTCTGCGCTGACAGCTCAGAGCCTAGAGCCTGCTTCGGATTCTGTGTCTCCCTTTCTCTCTCTGCCCCTCCCCTGCTCATGTTCTCTCACTCTCTCAACAACAAATAAACATTAAAAATTAAGGGGCGCCTGGGTGGCGCAGTCGGTTAAGCGTCCGACTTCAGCCAGGTCACGATCTCGCAGTCCGTGAGTTCGAGCCCCGCGTCGGGCTCTGGGCTGATGGCTCAGAGCCTGGAGCCTGTTTCCAATTCTGTGTCTCCCTCTCTCTCTGCCCCTCCCCTGTTCATGCTCTGTCTCTCTCTGTCCCAAAAAATAAATAAATGTTGGAAAAAAAAAATTAAAAACAAAAAAAAAAGTTCTGGGGGTAAGCTAGAAATTTGAAATTACCCTAACGTCAATCTTTCATATTTTACGTCCACACTTTGGCAAGGGTGGGATGGGGGAGGGGGAGCTTTTATTAGACTACTGAGCTCTAAAAAGACTTAAAACATAAAATATATATATGTATATATATAGAGAGAGAGACATATGTATATATAGAGAGAGAGACATATATACGTATATAGAGAGAGAGAGACATAAATTTGAATGTATTTATTTGTCTTAAGATAATTTTCCCCTGGTCTTTTCATTTCTCTAGCCACCTTTCTTCCAATAACTGTTTGGCTCATCTTTTCCAGATAACCCCCTTTACTAGCCACTCCTTTGAAAGAGTAATTAAGCTACAGATAATCCCTGTAAATGGCCAGGAGTTTAGGTTTAATGCATGAGCCAGTTACTTGCTGTACATCCTAGACCATGCAAATGATAGGAAGGAAGTGAGCCTTTAAAAACATTAATTAGCATGAATAGACACTTCTCTAAAGAAGACATCCAGATGGCCAACAGGCACATGAAAAGATGCTCAACGTCACTCCTCATCAGGGAAATACAAATCAAAACCACACTCAGATGTCACCTCACGCCAGTCAGAGTGGCCAAAAAGAACAAATCAGGAGACTATAGATGCTGGAGAGGATGTGGAGAAATGGGAACCCTCTTGCACTGTTGGTGGGAATGCAAACTGGTTCAGCCGCTCTGGAAAACTGTGTGGAGGTTCCTCAAAAAATTAAAAATCGATCTACTCTATGACCCAGCAGTAGCACTGCTAGGAATTTACCCAAGGGATACAGGAGTACTGATGCATAGGGGCACTTGTACCGCAATGTTTATAGCAGCCCTCTCAACAATAGCCAAATGATGGAAAGAGCCTAAATGTCCATCAACTGATGAATGGATAAAGAAATTGTGGTTTATATACACAATGGAGTACTACATGGCAATGAGAAAGAATGAAATATGGCCCTTTGTAGCAACGTGGATAGAACAGGAGAGTGTTATGCTAAGTGAAATAAGCCATACAGAGAAAGACAGATACCTTATGTTTTCACTCTTATGTGGATCCTGAGAAACTTAACAGAAACCCATGGGGGAGGGGAAGGAAAAAAAAAAAAAGGTTAGAGTGGGAGAGAGCCAAACCATAAGAGACTATTAAAAACTGAGAACAAACTGAGGGTTGATGGGGGCTGAGAGGCAGGGGAGGGTGGGTGATGGGTATTGAAGAGGGCACTTTTTGGGATGAGCACTGGGTGTTGTATGGAAACCAATTTGACAATAAATTTCATTAAAAAAATAAAAAATAAATAAAAACATTAATTAGGCAGTTGGAGAAAGATGAGCATAAAGTCATGACTATTCATGGTAAGTGCAGTGTAAATGAGGAAAGGGTTTTTTTCCAGACTTATTTCAAAGAAATACATGATTATTGTGTGAGTTTGAACATCAGGGATAAGTGATTAAAGAGTCAGATTCTTGGGGCACCTGGGTGGCTCAGGACTGTCTCTCTCCCTCTCTCTCTGGCCTTCCCCCTGCTTGCTGTCTATCTCTCTCTCAAAATAAAGATAAACTTTAAAAAATATATATTTTTTAAGAAGTAAATAAAAAGAGATTCTCGGGGGTTGAGCCTGATTGAAATGGAGTTACTGTGAAAGACCAAGGCTGTGGATGTCAATGTTAATGTCCACATCTTCTAGAATGTAGATGAAACTATGCAAGGAAATGAGCTGAAAGCAGCCAGTAACCTTGGCTGCCTTAAGTAGTATACATTTAAAGTGGTAAGGATCACTGATAATGAAGGAATGGGGGCATACTATTTGAAGAGGCAAGCATGAATACTACCTTTTAAACCATTACTTCGCATTGACTGAGTTATTTTCTTGACTTCTCACTCTAGAAAAGCTTGTCTGAAAATCCACACTTAGAAAAGAAGATATAGGGGCGCCTGGGTGGCGCAGTCGGTTAAGCGTCCGACTTCAGCCAGGTCACGATCTCACGGTCCGTGAGTTCGAGCCCCGCGTCGGGCTCTGGGCTGATGGCTCAGAGCCTGGAGCCTGTTTCCGATTCTGTGTCTCCCTCTCTCTCTGCCCCTCCCCCGTTCATGCTCTGTCTCTCTCTGTCCCAAAAATAAATAAACGTTGAAAAAAAAAAAATTTAAAAAAAGAAAAGAAGATATAGAATAATTGCATTTAAAAGGATTCTTCATTTTCAGCAGGACTTCTCCTAAAGTTCATATTAAATAGCTGGGCTTTACTAATTTAAAAAAAAATAAGATTTACCAAAATTTGGTTAGCATGCACCCCTTAGCAATGTACTTAACGGGGCACCTGTATCCAAGTTTCTTTCTTCCAGAGCAAAAGATGCTGTAGGAAAAATTGCTGACAAGATGAGAAATGTTACCAGTAAAAATCTCAATGGGAAAAAACTAGGTGTTCAGAGCATCTGTATTATAGTACCCTATGACAGTAAGACTTTGACTACATGTGTTTTCTACACTACTTCATTATTTCTGACAGTTCTTGCTCTCCCTCCTCCTTTGTAGGTATATTTAGCCCGAAAAGAAGGATCGTCTTACGCTTACATTTCCTGGAAGTTTGAGTGTGGGTCAGTTGGCTTCAAAGTAGATAGCGTTTCCATTAGAACGAGTAGTCAAACCTTTCAAACTGGAACAATACAGTGGAAATTGCGATCTGACTCAGCACAAGTAGAACTGTCAGGCGGTAAGCATTTGGAGAATTAATCACGATGTATATAGTTAACTCTGAAGAATAATCGTACTTATTTGAGGGTTCCATACCCAAGAGCCATTCGTACTCTGCAGTAAAAAATTTAATTAAAACTTGTATAACCTCATTCTGATAGAAAGGCTTACGTTTTTTATTGTGAAACACAAACGGATGAAGAAAGATTATTTCTTTGTTTCAAAGGACACATTCCCTCCCTAAGGAATCATTGTATTTATTTTTTAAGGGTTGGTTTTTACCTACGTGTTAGGCATATAATATATATAAGCTATTTCTTTATATTCTTTAAGTTACCAAAAGCAGAGTGTTAATTTTTTTTTTTTCCTCCAACAGATAAAACTCTTCGCTCCTATCATGATTTTTCTGGTGCCACTGAAGTTATTTTGGAAGCAGAATTAAGCAGAGGAGATGGTGTTGTTGCTTGGCAACACACTCAGCTGTTTAGACAAAGCTTAAATGACCATGAAGAAAATTGTTTGGAGATAATTATAAAATTCAGTGACCTTTGAGAACCTGAACATTATAGAAAAGCTGACAATAATCAAAGATTTACTGTGTTCTAAAGTAGTCTGTGGGTTCAGTGCATGCTTAGTTGGCTATTTACTACCCTCTGCTAGCCTATTTCTTTGGCTAGCTGTCCATCATGTACCCCTCAGGAAAATACATCTTTGTACTACGGACCATCGAAACCTTGAATTAAAAGCTCCCTTCCATATGTGACTGTAATTTGAAGTAAAGTCTTATTGCCTCAATATGAGATTTTAATCTAAAAACTGTAAGTATAGTTTTAAAAGTAAAATGAAGGTATTCATGATGAAATGCTATTCATGATTATGATATAATCTTAAGCTAATAATAGTAATTTGACATTTTTTGATTGGCCATTAATTTCTTCATAAATAATTAGGTTTCCTAAGATTTTTAATTTTTAATAAATGTGAAAGTATAGTATCTCATAAGTTATAATGCATGAACATTTTTATGATTGTAAATACATAGGCATTTAAGAAATAAAATGAATTATTTTGTCGTATCATTTTAGTGGTTACTTTGACTAAATAAGAATCTTTAATAAGTATGCTAAACATTGAAAACTGCTGGGATAGATAAGAGTTATGAAAACATTTAACACTGGCTGCATAAATTCAGAGATACATTATAAATCCATGTGTAGACACTTTAGAATATGCTTTACTTTGGAGTTTACTTTTGAGTATTTCTATCTACCTCATTGAATAAATATCTGTTCTTGTCTTTGAAACTGTGTAACTAGATTATGCAGTACATGCTGTTTCAAGAGTTTTTGGTGTGTTCCATGTAACCTCTCCAATTAAATGTATTAAGCATTTGTGTGCAAGTGTGGTGATAGTGCTGAAGGAGGCAGTGGTGAGAAGGGTAGGCTCCTGTCCTCTCACTATCTTTGTGATGTTCTACAAAGCGAGTTCTCAATCTTTTTTTTTTTTTTTAATTTTTTTCCGCTAATGTTTGTTTATTTTCGAGAGGGAGAGACAGGGCGCGAGCAGGGGAGGGGCATAAAGAGAGAGAGACACAGAATCCAAAGCAGTCTCCAGGCTCTGAGCTGTCAGCCCAGAGCCTGATACAGGGCTCGAACTTACCACAAGATCATGACCTGAGCCGAAGTCGGGCGCGTAACCGACTGAACCACCCAGCACCCCGAGTTCTCAACTCTTCATACAAGAAAAGTACGTTCTCAGAGATTCTCACTCTGCAACTCGTAGGACATTCATATGCATTATTAATAATGCACTAAGATCCTGAACAAAGGTCTTATATTTGCTTTTTAATTGTAGTCAAACTATTGAGGATCAGTTTCTTGCTAAAAAGTTACATTTCAAAAAAATTTTTGTATTATCTAAAGTGATTTATTAGTAAGTCTTAAATATTAGGAAGTTTTCTGGAATTCTCCCTCCTGAGTCAGCTTCTTGTCATGGTCAAATACATAAAGTGGAAGAGACTTGACTCTTACCTGTCTTGAGGTGTCTGCTGTTGGCACATGAGTATTGTGATGAGCAGGTGGACCAACCCTCTTAACCTTCGTGAGAAAACCTAGAGGTTGGCAAGCAGCTTTGTAAAGATGGTAAGAAAAATGTCAGTACTTAACTGAATGTATCTCATTTGTGAAAAGGTACGTTCGAATTTTTACTGTGGCTTTAAGCAGAAAAATGATTAGAGTTCAAATGTCGGATTTTTATAGAGTTGCAATGTTGAAGAGGAAAAGTAGTTGCACCTTTTTTAATATTTATTTTTGAAAGAGAGAGATGGAGAGGGGCAGAGAGTGAGGGAGAGAGAGAATCCCAAGCAGGCTCCATGCTGTCAGTGCAGAGCCTGACACGGGGCTTGATCTGACCATGAGATCCTGACCTGAGCCAAAATCAAGAGTCGTACCCTTAACCGACTATGCCACCCAGGTACCCTGTTGCACACTTTTTAAAAATGTATCCCGTGAGAGTCTCAACCCCAAGGGTATCCAATACATACTAACAGATACTACACAGAACATTTTGGAAATAGTACAGAAGTTTTGGGACGAAACAATTCTCAGGGATGTGTGTATAAAGCTAAGTGACCGTCAACCGGTAAGGCAAAGAAGGGCTGCAGTAGGACAGGCCCCTTCCGTACTGGCACAGAAGTAGAGCACGGTTTATGCAGCAGTCGCTTATGGTCTGCTCACTTAGAAGTATGCCGTGTGCTGTGCCCAGAGTGCACGCCAGAGCGCTGAGGGCATAACTACACCACCTTCTTGAAACCAGGGCCGGTCGATGAGCCCTCTCCTGCCACTGCTCATTGTTTAAAATGGGTTTCTACTTTGGTGTCAGGTCAAATCCCATCATGATGAATTTTACAGACAGTCTGCTTTGTATGACAGTGGGTTTGGGTGGCGGGGGCAGGGGGGAAGGTTAAAAAAGTACTTGTGCTGGAATTCACATTCTCAAGATACACAAGAAGCCACAGCTGATAAAACACAATTTTATCAGTTCACAAGGAAAAGAAGTGCCTCACGTTGAAGGAGGGCTAAGAGAACAGTGTATCATGGACTTGGGGGATAGGAAAGGTTGTTTGTGATAATTTAACCCAGACTTCTCACTTTTCACTGAGGAAACTCAAACCCAGAGAAGTTAAATGACCTAAGCAATGAGTTGCTGTTTTAGTAGGTGTTTCATAAATAATAGATACTTCGATGGGAATATTCAAGTTGAGTTGTTAAAATTCACACTAGAACCAATGATTTTTCTAACTACAGTTCAGCTTTCCTGGAGAACAAATTTATTGTAATTTGATGATACATTGTACTAGATATGAATGCTTCAGTGTTTGTGTAATAATTTTTAAAGATTTTTTCCTCTGTAGCAATAAATTGCATTTTGATTTTATAGTCCAAGTGAATACACTCTTAGAAGCTAATAACTCTGACTCAGTTGGCATTCTTTCCTTAAATACTCCTGGGGGAAGAACAAGAATAAACCAACACAAGTCGCGATTGGTTTTATTCCACTTAGCATGTATTCCAGCCACATCTTTATAAGGACCAAAACAGGGGCGCCTGGGTGGCGCAGTCGGTTAAGCGTCCGACTTCAGCCAGGTCACGATCTCGCGGTCCGTGAGTTCGAGCCCCGCGTCGGGCTCTGGGCTGATGGCTCAGAGCCTGGAGCCTGTTTCCGATTCTGTGTCTTCCTCTCTCTCTGCCCCTCCCCTGTTCATGCTCTGTCTCTCTCTGTCCCAAAAATAAATAAACGTTGAAAAAAAAAAAATTTATAAGGACCAAAACAGCGCTTTATTTCTGATAAGAAATTTAGAACGGACCTAAACTAACAATGGTCCCCTTTTTAGTGTCTAATCAGTGCCAAAGACTTGAGTGTCTCATTTGGTCATAGTGGCATTGTATGTTAGGCATAGTGACATTGGATGTATTTTGAAACTGAGAGGCTAAGGGGAGGCAGTATTTTAATGCCTGTCTATCGGCCATTCCCTTTCATCACAACACAAGTGAATACAGACTCAAAACTTGAGACCTTGCTCTCTTAGTTTTGTAAAGACTTGCTCTGAGGTCAACACAATTGTAGCAGCAACTAGAAATCTACAAGTAAGCCAGAAAGGGCCTCTGAAGAGCAAAATAAAGTCTAATCACTGAAGCCTCTATTCTTCATTGTGAGAGCATTTGGAGTAGTCACTCAAAGTCTGTCATTTACTGATTTTAATGTTTCAATTACTGAAGCCATTTTTGTTAATTCAAACAAGACGGTAAATAAAAGTGCTGCCTCCACTCCCCACCGCTGACAGAAGCAACTGCCAAAATGTTTACATTTGTTTTTTCCAGAGCTTTCCTGGAGACTTTTGTTTTCGTGCATGCACATACACACAAAATCAGCTTTTGTGTATTGGGTTTTTTTCTTTTTATGTAAATGGAAGTGTATTTTCTTTCTGCTTGTTTCCTTAACGATAGGTCTTCAAAGAAGGCTGTCCACAGGTGGTCACAGATCTACCACATTCTTTTTAACTGTCCCACAGTATTCCTTTATTTATTCCCTTATTTACAGATATTTAGGTTTTTCCCTTTGTTGTTGTTGCAAACACTACTGCAGTAAAAAAATCATCACACATATTTCTTTCACATAGAAAATATGCAAAGATACGTGCATTTTAAATCTTCCCTGTCTACCATCAAGTCATTTTCTAAATGAGGTGCGTCCGTGATAGTGCATGAGGGCACACATTTCTGCCCATTCTTGCCAACACGAAATACTGCATTTGTGGTAGCCAGCCTGCACTGATCCTCACCTCCTGGCTTTCCTGTGTTTGTACTGTCCCTTCCACACTAAATTAGAGCCAGCCTGTGTGTGTGTCCAATAGAATATGGTGAAAGTGACCTGTGGAATTTCTGAGACTTTGTCATAAAAACCTTGCTTGCTTATACTGCCTCCCCGGGGTGGGGCGGGGCGGGAATCAGTTGCCCTGCCATAAGGCCACTCAAGCAGGTCTGTGGAGAGGAACTGAGGCTCCCTCCGACCTGTAACACCAACTTGTCAGCCATAGAAGTGGATCCTCCAGCCCCAGCCAAGCCTTCAATGACTAGCTTCATGAGAGCGAGACACCTCCAGATGAAACTGTCAGCCAAACCACTACTGAATTCCTAATGCGCGGAAACTGTTAGAGATAATTGATTTTTAAGACACTTGGGGAGTGAATAATTTATACAGCATTAGATATTGTTATGGACTAAGTGTGTCCCCCTCTCCACCCACCCACCCAAGGCATGTGTTGAAATCCTAACCCCCCGATGTGTTAGTATTAGCAGGTGAAGACTTTGGGAAATAATTAGGTTATGAAGGTGGAGCCCTTTGAATGGGATTAGTGCCCTTAAGAGAGCTTGCTATCTCTGCTTCCCACCATGTGAGAATAGAGCTCCATCCATCCATTCATTTGACTTGCTTTATTGACATAGTCACTTTATTGCAGTGGTCTGGAACCAAACCCGCAGTATCTCCAAGGTGTGCCTGTATATTTGCCTATTGGGTGAGTCTTTGATAATCATTGTTACATCCAACTCTTTATAATTCCTTTGTATCATCTTGTGTTTGCTTAGTGATTGTAATATTCTATTCCTGTGTTTGTTTTACTTTTTTTAAGTTTATTTATTTTGAGAGAGACAGAGAAGCACGAGTGGGGGAGGGTCAGAGAAAGAGGGAAACAGAGAATCCCAATCAGGCTCTGTGCTAACAGCACATGGGCCTGAACCCATGAAACCATGAGATCATTACCCGAACTGAAACCAAGAGTCTAATGCTTAACGGACTGAGCCACCCAGGTGCCCCTCTATATTTTGAGAGAGAGAGAGCATGTGCATACATGAGTGGGCAAGGGGCAGAGAGAGAGAGAGAGAGAGAGAGAGAGAGAGGGAGGGAGGGAGAGAATCTCAAGCAGGATCCACGGCCAGTGCAGAACCTGATGTGGGGCTTGGTCTCACGACCTTGAGATTATGACCTGAGCCAAAATCAAGAGTTAGTCGTTTAACCTACTGAGCCACCCAGGAGCCCCTTTCTATTTCTATTTCTACAAGATTATTAATTAGAACTTTTTCTAGAAGTCTCCTTTGTTAAATAATTACCTCTCTTTTCTGGACCATATATTGTTCATTTTGGTTTCTCTTTCATGCTATTCGTTTTCTTTAAATGTTTGTTCCACTGCATGTATAATTAAGGACTAAGCTGATGCCGGGTAGCTGGTTCGGGTCTTCTCACTCCAGGTGTAGGGTATTTCTTCACCAGGCCCCTCCCCTGGTTGGGAGGCCTGACTGCAGAACACTGGAGGTGGTGGTGTGGCAGGTCAACAGTGAGTGTCACCCTTGGGTGCCAGGGCATCAAGCAGGCGGACATGCTGGGGCCTCTCACACCTAGTCCCTCCCTGATCAGTATTCAGAGGTTCATTTGTTTCAGGGATTTGATGTTATTTTTTTAATAATCTGATTTTACGTTTTCTTAGATCAAACAGTTACATAATTCCAAAGTCAAAACCATACAACAAAGTGGATACGCACTTGCTATAGAGTCTTGCTTCTATTCCTGTTCTTTTCTGCCACCTACTCCACCCTCACAGGTGATCATATTTACTTATTTGGGTTTATTCTGGTTTTTGTCTTTTACATTTCTCCTCCTTTCCATCACAATAGACACAAAAGACACTTGCACCTTGTCTTTTTTTGTTATTCATTAATTCATTTTTACCCACAGTCATTTATAAAAGTCATCTGCCTATACATGTTGGAGTATGTGACTGCCCTAAAGGGACGCACTATTTTATTTGTGCATATTTCAGCCAAGTTTAAAGTAATGACTTTGTATTACTAGTTGCTAAAAGCAAGATAATTGGCATATTGAATAGCTTTCGGGAGGGTTGTTGACTTTGAATTTTCAGGAACTTCAAATTCATTAGTAAACTACTTAAAGATTGTCGGAATCATTCCTGTGCTCAAAAACAAAATATAGGAAATGTACCAATTTGTATAGCCTTATTTCTACAACTTGTACCTTTCCCCAAGTTTTTTTAAATTTTCTGGGAGGCAAATACATTCACTTCTTGTAGTTTTATTTCGATCTTTGCAATTAATGCTCGGAATGCTTTGTAAACATCACCATTTGCAGCTCTGCTGAGTGGCCAGCCCCACCACAGTACCCTCACGGTTTAAAAGGATGATCATGGGTATCTTCAGTCGTTTTTTCCCCAGACATCCCCTCTTATTACTTGTTAATGTTTTGCTTGGGAAACACACACACACACACAAGTACAAAGAATGACATGACAAAAAAACAGTGTAACCTCCACTCAAAAGTGAAATAACATCAACATTCTGTTGTGTTTGCTTTATCTTCTAAAGAAAATCCAAATAGCGCTTACAAAGTCGAAGTGCCTTGTGACTCCTCTCTCAATCCCACTCCCCCTTTCTACTTCTCCAAAGGCGATTATCATCAGAAATTTAGAATTTCTTTATTTTATGACTTTTTCCCTTGACTATATACAGTATTTAATTGTATTGATTTGTATCATTATGAACAGTACCTGATGGTCTACAATTTGCTTTTTCCATTATTTTCTATATCCACGTTGATACACATAGGTCTTAACTATCTTAACTCCATATAGATGCCATCATTTACAAGTACCACAATTTATTTCTCCCTTATCAGCTTGATGGATATTCAGCTGATGCTCAGAGTTTATGACAAGCAGTTATCATTACTATCACAACCAATGCTATCTGTATCTCCTTGTGGGTAAGTGCAGTAAGTGGGATATATCTTAGAAATGAAACTCCCGAGTCACAGGCTATGCACATTTTCACATTTATTGCCAATTGTTTTCCGAGATGTTTACTGCCAACTTAACAGTCTTATTGGCAATTTACTCAAATTTCCTTTTTTCTACATCCTGGCCGGCACATAGTATTATGAAGCTTTATAATGTTTGCCATTATGATCTGCGTGAAATAGTATTGTGTTGCTTTACTGTTGTATTTTCCTGATTACTGGTGAGTCTGAGTATGCTTTCACATTTATTGATCATTTGGGTTCCCTATTCTGTGAATGCCTGCTCGGATATTTTGCTCCCTTTTTTATTGGGCTCTTTGTCCTTTTCTTACTGACTTTTAGGTCTTTGTGCATTTGGGACAGTAATCTTTTAAATTTGTATTAAATTCCAAATTTTAAATCTGTTGCCGATCCTTTGCTGGAAACAACGTAATACAACAAAAAGCCCACTTCTCAACAAGATCAATGTACGAAGATAACAATCTTTGACTTAAACCTTCTCATAAGCCCTGAAGCCAGTCTTACTGGGCACAGGGCTTTGTGCAAAGTAAAGGGAAAAAGCAGTATCTGGTGGCAGTACAGAATGGTGTGTTATATTCCTGGTGTTCTTGAAATGTAACACGGAATGCAATTCCATGTGTGATGGCAGCATGCTTATAACTTGGAGAACATTTCGGCTTAGAAAAGAGGCAAGTGCTTGAAAATGAAGGCATTCTCGTGCTGCTGCATTCTTTGGTGGAAAGAAAGACTGTCATCTGAAGGGTTATGTCATTCCTCCCAGATGTAAAAGGCTAAAAAAAGCAAAGAGGGCCTTTGATCTTCATTTAATAAATATGGAATCATCAAAGCTCTCATACTTCGTGCAAACGTAAATTTGAAACAGATTCAACGCCAAGGGAGAAAGATGGTGGGAGAACTCTGTAAAGGGAATCATGAGGTGGTCGCATCTGAAAACTTCACGGTTGAAGAAAGGAGTGTTGTCCTTTCGGCTGGATCCAAATCACTGGACAGGATAAGGAGTGTCAGCCCCGAATGGTCATGCAAAGTCACCCATTTTTACCTCTAAGGACAAATATCATCGGCCTGAGCGTGCCAGGTGGGAGAGGAGCTGCACAAAAGAAAGCGCGCAAACCGAGGTGCTGTGTTCCCCTTATCCGGATGTGTGGGAACGTGTGTCTCCACTGAGGCGTCACCAGGTTCCTGTTCTGCCTGAACCGCCAGCCAAGAGTGGGTGCCTCACCTCCTGCTCTCCTTCCACTTCTCCATGGACTGTTTCTTTCCCTGCCGGTCCCTGGATCCCAGAGGAGCTGCAGGAATGCCCGTTAACACACACGCAAGCATGGTAAACAACCATCACGCCTAAAGCACGTTTTCAGTGGGAGAGTGGAAATAGTCTCCACTTGACTTCTCAGATGCTACTCTGCGTGTCATAAATCGTAAGTCATGGTATTCGGGGGAACCTTTTCATTTTGCTCTGTGAGGGCAGGTGAATTGTATTTCTTACTTCGAATGCACTCTTGTGTTTAAGCCACAGTTTCTGATAAAGGCATAAGTTTGATTTCCCTCACTGCAGAATGAGTTGCATACAGATTCCCTTACACAATTTATGAAATAACTCCTGAAGTATTTGTGAATGTACTATGATGGGAAAACATACATAGAAACAGGAAGATAGGGGTTGTGGGAGGGGGGATGGGCTCAATGGGTAAGCGGCATTAAGGAATCTACTCCTGAAACCGGGCCCCTGGGTGGTTCAGTAAGTTAAGCGGATGACTTTGGCTGAGGTCGTGAATTTGAGCCCAGCGTCAGGCTCTGTGCTGACAGCTCTCTACCCCACCCCTGCTTACACTCTGTCTCTCGGAAATGAATAAACGTTAAAAAAAAGAAATTAAAAAAAAAAAAAGGAATGTACTCCTGAAATCATTGTTGCACTATATGCTAATGTGAATGTAAATTAAAAAAAAAAAAAAAAGAAACAGGCAGAAAAGAAATCACAAGATGTGTATTTAATACTTCTGCTAGGTCCCAGAGCATCTTTTGGGTAGGATCACTCAGGATTTTTCAGGATATTTCAGGCAGTGTTCCCCACAGCATGGACTGCATCTCACCATCTGAGGGGATGCAGATTCCTGGGCCTCTTGCAGGAAATGTTGAGTCAAAACCCTTAGGGTTAGGCTAGCAAATTGAGTTTATTAACAATCCCCTGATTCTTTTTTTCTTTTTTTTTCTTTTTTTTTAATTTACATCCAAATTAGTTAGCATATAGTGCAACAATGATTTCAGGAGTAGATTCCTTGGTGCCCCTTACCCATTTAGCCCACCCCCCCCCCACACCGCCTCCAGTAACCCTCTGTTTGTTCTCCGTATTTAAGAGTCTCTTATGTTTTGTCCCCCTCCCTGTTTTTATATTATTTTTGCTTTCTTTCCCTTGTGTTCATCTGTTTTGTGTCTTAAAGTCCTCATATGAGTGAAGTCATATGATTTTTGTCTTTCTCTGACTAATTTCACTTAGCATAATACCCTCCAGTTCCATCCACGTAGTTGCAAATGGCAACATTTCATTCTTTTTGATTGCCGAGTAATACTCCATTGTGTGTGTGTGTGTGTGTGTGTGTGTGTGTGTGTGTGTGTATACGTATATATATATGAGTGGATATATATATATGAGTGGATAAAGAAGATGTGGTATATACACCACATCTTCTTTATCCACTCATTCATCGATGGACATTTGGGCTCTTTCCATACTTGGGCTATTGCTGATAGTGCTGCTATAAACATGGGGGTGCATGTGTCCCTTTGAAACAGCACACCTGTATCCCTTAACAATCCCCTGATTCTTAAATGAACAAACCTTTGAGAATACTGTTCTAACCTAATGCTCTTATTTTCATGATGTGGAAATTGAAGGTCAGAGAGGTCAAGACCCTGGCCCAATGTCACACAAGTTAGCGGTTCTTTGCCCAGTGCCTAATATTTGGAAGTCTCTTCTATTGCTAACCTGATTTCATTCTCATTTTTATAACATTTTACTAACACTGTGTGGTTTGTTGTTTCCTTGCATTGTTATGTGCCAGCTGCATTTTTTTTTTTTTTTTTTTTAGTAGAAAAGATTTAGAACTTTTTTTCTGGTCCTCTTCTCTCAATTCTTAGAGCAGACCAAGGTGACCTCCAAAGGTAGATGACAAGAAAAGAAAGGAAAAGAAAGAAAAATGGTGTTCCGGATCAACTGAGCCCATTTCTTCACATCCTGTTTCACTCTGAATGAACTACAGTTCGTTGTTCTGTACTCTGCTGAAAACACAAGATGGCAAACCCCTTCAACGCCAGCACCTATGTCCTATTCTTTTTTCGTTGCCCCTGCTATACCTAGGACAGCACCCAGAAGCGACCTACGGTTGACCCTTAAACAACATGAGGGGTCAAGGGCACCCACCACTCATGCAGTCAAAAATTCCTGTATAACTTTGGACTCCCCACAAACTACCACTAATGGCCTACTGTTGGCTGTTGGCTGGTTAGCTGTTGACCAAAAGCCTTCCTGATACCATAAACAGTCAATGAACACATATTCTGTGTCTTATAAGTATTATATCCTGTATTCTTACAATAAAGTAAGGTAGAGGAAAGGAAACATTATGAAGAAAATTATAAGGAAGAGAAAATACATTTACAGTACTGTACTGCATTTATGAAACAAAATGAACATGTAAATGGACCCATGAACTTCAAACCTGTGTTGTTCAAGGGTTAACTGCAGTAAGAGACAGCAAAGGATAAGCAGATAAGCTCCAGAATAAAAGGAACCCCAAGTGGGGACTGCTACTCTTTGGGGGTATGTTTAGCAGTTTTGCCCCAGGACACATTTTGAAAATTTTGCACCCACTGTGATTCTTGTATAAACTTGTGAAGTGTCATTGAAGATCTGCTCCTGAACTCTTCTTTACCATTTTTTCTTTTTTAGGTAATAGTCTCAGGTACATATGTATCTTTTCACTCTTCATTAGTCACTGGGACCCGCTTTCTCTCAACCCACATTCTGGCTCTTTTTTTTGATTGTATCTATCAGCATAACATAAATTGACTTCCTGTTACCCTAATCCATCCAACAAGTAGTAATCTATTTTTTTTTAATGTTTATTTATTTTTGAGGCAGAGTGTGAACAGGGGAGGGGCAGAGGGAGAGGGAGACGACACAGAATCTGAAACAGGGTCCAGGCTCCGAGCTGTCAGCACAGAGCCCGACGCGGGGCTCAAACCCACGAACCGTGAGATCGTGACCTGAGCCAAAGTCGAAGGCTCAACCGACTGAGCCACCCAGGCGCCCCAAAGTAGTAATCTATTAAAATTGATATGTTATTTAAATCAAAATCTATGGTTAAAATAATCCCTGGGATATTGACAGCTAGTGGCACATACCACATCTTTCTTACAACTGTGTTTGTCATGGTCAGTTCTTGTCCACCATTCAGTTCTTTGCCAAAGAAGTGCTTAACCAAAACTCCATTGAGTCTTCTTCCTAATTCACTGTTTCTCTTACAGAATTGAACATATCTCATCGTTTCACTGACCAATCTAAACACAGATGACTCCCACAACCGAGCCTCATGCTGACCTTTCAGAGATGTCTGAGTTCTGTGTCTCCAGCCACCCGAGGTCCATTCCCATGGATATCCCATTACCATTTGCAGTCACACCCCGCCTCCACGGTGGCAACCTTCTGGGTATCAACTGTGGATGTGCCTTCTTGATGTTAATGACACAGTGAACTCAGCCATTCAATAAGTATTATGGGTGTCCTATTCTGTGTTACAAAGTGGGTTAGCTACAGAGAATACAGCAACAATGACAGACGAAACTCCCTGCCCTCGGGGCGTATATACTATGGAGAAGGAGATGGGTTTTAATTAAGATTCGTATGTGCATTTAGGTTGTGATAAATATGTAGATTGGTATTTAGATAGTGATCAATTCCAAAGAGAAAAAAAAAAAAAACATGATTATTATTTTACCAGAACAAAATTAGGCTGATGAACCAGGAATGACCTGCTTAGCTTATGAATCTAGCTGACTGGCCAACCTCTGAGCAGACTGGCTGGCATTTTGGTGTGGCTTTGTTGCCTACACTTGCCTCTCTCTGCCCAGCAGATGAGAGCTACAAAGAACACACTACCATCCCACTGTGATTCTTGTGTATCTCTCACTGCAAGCACTGAATAACTTAGATGGGCTGTGGAGTTTGAACAGTTTCTTGAGCTGACCACAAGCATCTCCCTTTCTTTGACACTAGGTTGCCCACACATTACTGTGTCCTCAGGATAAACCCAGTGCACCTGTTCTGCCATACAAAATCCTTTGCTCTCCTATCTGTTGTGTTAGTGATGTTAACTGTGGACCTGCTTGTTGAAGGACCAGTTTTTGGCCTAGTGCCGTTGAACATATATTGATGAGGAGGAACATGGCAGTGAAACTCGGTGCTTATGAACATCTCTGCATCTCTACCTTGGTCAAATTTGCTCTCTCACTTTGGTCTCACGACATCTTATCAGCTCTACTGCAACAACTTTATGAAATATTGTGTAGCTGTAAGTAACTTCCTTCTGTGTTATTGTGCAATACAAAGGCTGGAAATGATTCAAGCCTTTCAAGAATGCAAGGCGTAAGCACGATGCTTAAATATAATAAGACTCAATGTACAGTAGTGGTCATTGTGATTGATCTTCCCTCTCCTTAAGAGGACCAGATCTGACCAAATCATACCTTCTTCTTGAATTTTGGCCTTGGCCATTCCTGCTTAGATATTTTTCTCCTCATTCATAATTCTGCTTCACTTTTCACAACTTTTTGTTAATTTGTAGTTCTTGTTCTCAAAATGGTAGCAAGAATATCAGAGATATTGAAGAAATTTAATATCATGCAGTAGCAATGAAATTTTTGGATTTTTTTTCTTATAACTTTTTCTTACTTTTTTTCTTGTAACCTTTTCTTACTGTAAGTTTTTATTTTAATTCCAGTTAGTTAACATACAGTGTTATATTAGTGTCAGGTGTACAATATACTGATTCCACAGTTCCATACATCACCCAGTACTTATCACAAGTACACTCCTTAATCCCCATCACCTATTTCACCCCGTAACCATCAATTTATCCTCTACAGTTAAGAGTCTGTTTCTTGGTTTGTCTGTATCTCTTTTTTTTCCTTTGCTCATTTGTTTTGTTTCTTAAATTCCACATATGAGTGAAACTATACGGTATTTGTCTTTCTCCAACTGACTTATTCCACTTAGCATTATACTTTCTAAGTCTATTCATGTCATTGCAAATGGCAAGATTTCATTCTTTCTTATGGCTGAATAGTATTCATATATATATATATATATATATATATATATATATATATATATATATCACATCTTCTTTATCCATTCATCAATCGATGTACACTTGGGCCTAACTTATAAATACTTTTGCAACAGAAAAAATTAAAATAGAGATTAGCAAAAGTTAAAAATTACGTGTAATCCCACTGCTCAGAGATAACCACTGTTAAATGATTCTGGTATTTGTCTTTATATAAATGAGGATACATATTTGAAAATATATCTATTTATTCAAAAATGGAATTGCTCCATATATAATGTTCTATAACTTAGATATGTGCATGAATCATAATGTGCTTTTCATCATTTTTTAGGATTGCATAGTAGTCAATTATACAATGCAATATAATTTGAAGCAAACCGATCTCTTGTTGGATTTTTAGTGATTTAATTTGTTTGCTGTTTCGTTGTGGTTTTTTGCCACATTTTGTTAAGAGAAGAAGTAATGGAAAGGCGGCTCTCAGCAAATATTTCCAAACATGTCAAAATACCCATAACATGTCCTGAGATGATAGAGACTCAGTCTAGTTTCCCACCCTTTGTTTAGTAACGTCTTAGGGACATCAGTCACGAATTCACTGTGACCATTACCAAGGCCTTTACCTCCTCCCTTCCTCCTCTGTCACTTACTGGAGGACACCAGCCCAGCCTTCAAGGGGCTTCTCGACTCCTTAGCATAGGACTAATATTTTGGGGGGAGGAAATACTTAGGTAAGGTTTTGTTTTGTTTTGTTTTGCTTTGCTTTGTTTTTCATATATATAAGCATAATATATTTTTTTAGTTGAAGTTTAGTTGACACACAGTGTTACATCAGTCTCAGGTGTACAACATAGCGATGTGATAACACCATATGTAATACTGTCTCACTGCAAGTGTAGCTACTATCTGTCCCATACCACACCACTACGATACAATTGGCTATGTTCCCTATGCTGTACCTTTAATCCCCATGGCTTATTCTTTTCATAACTGGAAGCTGTTATGAAAAATACCTCCCATTCTCATTTACCCATTTGTCTCATCCCCACACACCCCACCCCTCTGGCAACCATCAGTTTGTTCTCTGTAGTTATGGGTCTGTTTCTATTAAGCAAGGGTTTTAAGAAGGCATTTTTGGTTTACTCTAATAGAGGTTAAACAGCCAGATTTTGTGGTACATATATAATTGGTGCAGAGATGTTCTTTAAACTTGAATCTCAAATCTATTACTAGTCTAAACATACAGAATATCAAACATGCCATTTCCTAGTCTTCTTGTATTTTACTTAGCACGTGCCTAAAAAACAAAAGATAATCTTACTGCTTATTCTCACGTAACAAAAAGATTAGCTGAATATCACAAGAATTGGAAAGGGCTCCATAATCAGTGGCAGATATGTTTGGCGTTGCAGAATGACAGTAATTTTGAAGAGGAAGTGAGATTAAAATAGAGCCTGATGGCTAAGTATAGGCCTGGGGTCCTGGAGCTGTAGCCTGTTTACAAGAAATCATAGATGTGGAGGCTCCAGTTTCTAGAATTCAGAGATCCACGTTAAACACACTGGCCTCTGTGAGCTGTATTAAAGTTAATGGCAAGCTAGGATTAACTCAGCATTATGCAAGACAGGTGTAGCCCCCAGTCTTCTGACAAGTTGCCAACATGGGCAAAGTTTGAAACTGTTGACTATATGTTGGTAAGATGTGGACGATATTCATTGGAGAAGAAAGCATGGTTTCAAAAATACAATTAAATCTCACCTTTCTGCAATAGATCTTATATGTGACTAGTACTAGTCAACAGAAGGTAAACGTGTAAAATATAACCAATAGATTGCTTCTTTCAAAACTAATCACTGTATAAACTGTGGCAGGCACCACTGGGAAGAGCTTACACATAGTTTGGATTCTTATAGTTAATGAAATCGATCTAATGACCATTTAGATGAGCCACCATCATCTTAAATTAAAGGTATTCTACACCAACCCCAAATGTAATTCTTCATCTCCGAGTGATTCCATTCCCCATGTTTCCTCCATCAGTAACGCCACATGAAACAATCAAGTCCTTATTGTTGACTATTCCTTTCAAATATTCTATCTTCCAACCATTCCTTTCTTTTTTTTTCTTTTTTTTTTCTTTTTTTTTTTTTTGTTTAAAGATTTTCTTTTTTTTTTTCAACGTTTATTTATTTTTGGGACAGGGAGAGACAGAGCATGAACGGGGGAGGGTCAGAGAGAGAGGGAGACAGAGAATCGGAAACAGGCTCCAGGCTCTGAGCCATCAGCCCAGAGCCTGACGCGGGGCTCGAACTCACGGACCGCAAGATCGTGACCTGGCTGAAGTCGGACGCTTAACCGACTGCGCCACCCAGGTGCCCCCAACCATTCCTTTCTAATCCCACAACACAATCCAGGCCCTCACCCCCTCCTAACAGGTTTCTGTGCCTCTGGTATGTCCCTCTTCCCAAGATATTCCACCTACCATTGCTAACACGGTATGTTGTCTTTCTGAAAATATTCATTTTATCAGATAAACCCAGTTTCAAACTTGCCCTTGATTCCCCCCAAATTTAATTCCTGGCACATAGTAGGTTTTTAAGAAACATTGAATGCTTCATGAACTCATTGGTTGGTTTCCCAAATGTGAGATTATGGTTTTGTTTTAGCTTAAACATGTGATTCACTAAGCTCAAATTCTTAACTATGGTACTATACTTCTCCCAGGTTATTTTCATTTACAACTAATAAACGAACCGTGGCATTGTAAAATGATTGTTGGCAGTAAAATAAACTAAGGAGATTAAAGCTTTAAGTACACTTCAATCTTGTGAAATAATTTGGAGTCACAATCTAACGTGTGCTTCATTAAAACTTGAATCATTCACAATGTGTGTCTTTAAGGTGAAGATACTGATTTCCATAATCCTCACTTGCAAATCAGCCTCATTATTTCCTACGTCTCTGTGTATGCTCAACCCTTTTTTCCCCATTCTTTTATTTTTAGGCCCAGCCAACCTGCCAATCATCTGTCTATGAACTGCTCATAGCAAGACCGTCACTAAACAGGATTGTAACGTTAGGGTTTTTGGTTACTGCATAAATGTTTGTAAATCAGTTGAATACATTCAGCATGTGGAGTTTAATTGTTTTACACTGAAGAGAAGTTTTACATGAAACGTTAAATGTTTGCATTTGGAGTGGAAGTCCTTCTCCTCCTCCCCATTCTCCCACTTAAGATTTCCAAAGGTTATGATAATTTAACTTTAAAGCAAGGTTTGGTAAGAACCTATAGTCATAGAGCTATAAATGATGCATATGATCAAAGTTCACAAACTGAACGAAACCAGTTAGTTGGTTGAAATAGTTCACAGGGTGATTATGCTGTATCGTGTCCTCTCCATCACCCAGGTAGGTAACCATTGCTGACTCTTTACCAGAACCAGGTTTTAGAGCCTCAATATCAGCTGAAGGGAGAATTTCTCTTTTTTCTCAGCTTCATTTTTATCACTACTTCTGAAAGATGTACAACTTGCTGATCAGTGACTGAAAATGAGGGAAATGAGGTCGATTAGTCAGATCTATTCTGGCTAATATTGAACGATTCTGGATAATTCGCTCCTGAATAATTGACTGGAATATGCATATCTCTTTGGTTCACAGTTATAAGCTCTTTTAGCTCTTCTGATTGCACACTCCAAATTTTCTAATTGTAGGCTGTGTCAAGTTGCCCATGTTCCAAGCAGGCTGGGGAGAAATGTGGGAATTTAGCTTATGCTTCAAAGTTATTTAAAACATGTATCGCTCTTAGAAGCTGCTTTAGACTCTATTGCCAATAGGCTAAGTTTAACATTTCTCTCGGTGTGCTGGGATGATGTTGCTACTGTAAATTGCTATTGTGTAGATTGGAACTTTAGAGAGTAATTATATATTCAGAAGGCTCTAAGCCAAGTTCTACTACATGTTTCTTGATAATTTTGCCTCCAGCCAGTGTGATAACACTAGAAGTTACTCATCGTGAAGTACAAGACAACGCCTGGGGCTGAATCTGAAAAGCCCCACCAGTGACCACCAAGCAAGTTGTTCCCTGCTGAGGAGGAAACCAGCAGCCATATATAATATAATACAGGAGAGATGCAGGGATTTCCTGTCTGATGTCTGATGGGCATTATTTTTCAAGTCCTCCAAAATCATTTTTACACGGGGAGCATTGTCTTCTTCACCATAAACTTTCTAGTTTATTTTAGCATCATCAAGACTGTTTTGTTCTTTGAATTAGAAACTGTTCAAAAAGTGCATACTGTTGATTTGATTCCGTTTGCACCAAATAATAAATAAAGAGCATTGGGTGTGGTGATTTGAGGTACCACAAATAGATTTCTGGAAAAGCTACCTATTACAATGGGCTCTTCCCTTCTTTTTTTAAGATGAATCAGTGATTCTGATATTCATAAATACAGGCTCTGGTTTACCCGTGGGTTGTGCTCCGTAAGTGTGTTTTGAAGTCAGCCAGTGGATGCAGTGAAAATGCCAAGGACTTTTAAGTAAGTCAGGCCTGGTCAAATCTTGATTCTATTATGTCTTGGCTAGATGAAGTCCCTTAACCTTTCAGGGCCTCATTTTACATGTGTAGAAAAGGAATAACATCTTCCATACTGAGTTGTAGAAAGCTTAAAAGAGAATGTGTACAATATACAAAGCATAGAGCCTGGGATGTCGTAAGTATTCCATGATTAACTGTAGTGGGCAGTTGTTGTCAAAATTTAGGATTAACAGCGGGAATATGGGTTACTACACTATGCATTAAAATGAGTTTCTGTAGAATAGTCTAGAAACCTCATCTTATTTAAAACCGGGGTGAACATGTTTTCTAACAAATAAGGTTCAATTCTGAAAAAACATTTCAGACTAAATTTTTACAATTTTGTAACGAAATTAGCTTTAACCTATGGGGAAGAATGTGTACTTTTACAAGCCAAAGAATTTTTTTTTTTAAGTTTTATTTGTTTATTTTGAGAGAGAGAGGGAGAGAGAGAGTGTGAGCGTGCATCAGTTGGAGAGGGGCAGAGAGAGAGGGACAGAGAATCCCGAGCAGGCTTCAACAGTGCAGAGCCTGATGTGGGGCTCAAACTCACAAGCCATGAGATCATGACCTGAGCCAAAACCAAGAGTCAGATGCTTAACTGACTGAGCCACCCAGGTGCCCTGCCAAAAAAGACTTTGCTCAGAAGAAAGTCACCAAGGGCACCTGGGTGGCTCAGTAAGTTGAGCGTCTGACTCCTGATTGCACCTTGGGTCATGATCTCACAGTTCGTGGGTTTGAGCCCCACGTTGGGCTCTGTGCTGACAGTGCAGAGCCTGCTTGGGATGCTCTCTTTCTCTCTCTCTCTTTGACTCTTCCCCGCTAGCACATGCACTCTCTTAAAAATAAATACAGTTTAAAAATTAAAAAAAAGAAGGAAGTCACTGAGAATAGTGGCAGTGTTTTTGACATTGCAAGTTTAATATCTGACAGTATCTGAGAAGAAGCAAAATAGAGGAAACTCTAATTCTTCATCCTTTCATGCGCAGAGAGCTTTAGGGTTCATAAATTTGTTCATAGGCATTATCGTAGGGGTCATCCCCATTTTACATATGGAAAAACTGAAGCTCAAGCAAATTCACTTGCCTGAAGTTACGTGGTAAATTAACAGCAAAACAGAAACTAGAATGAGTTCGTTTAATGCATGGAAACGTTTGCCGAGCGTATGCTAATACTGGGGATCTGGAAATAACTATATCCCCCACCCCGCACTCCAGTCCCCTCTCCCAACACCACGCACAAAACAGACCTTCCCCTCCAGGGTTTTCCTTTCTGTTTGGAGCAAATAAGGCCCCCACCTTGCTTGCAGCTATAAAAAGATCACAAACTGGATACCTTAGAAACAACAGAAATGTATTGCTCGCCATCAATGATAGCGTGACCGGGTCACGGGTGAGGGTGAGGGGCCCTCGTTGGGTTGCAGGCTTTTCTGTTGTGTCCTCAAGTGGTAGAAGGGGCTAGGGCACTCTCTGTGGACTCTTGTATAAAAGCACTAACCCTCACCCTCATTTCATGACTTCAGCACCTCCCAAAGTCCCCACCTCCTACTACCATCACACTGAGTATTAGGATTTCAATATAGGAATTTGGGGGTGCTTCCCCGACCGTCCACACAGATTGCCAAAGTTCTCAGAACCAGAGAGGTTTCTTGTTACACCAAGGCAGAGGGGTGCTGGCAGTTCCAGAAAGTCCTATTTTTATTTTTAACTACATAATAGTTGACCACTAACAAACTGTTGGTCTAGTCCACTTTTTGAAGCACCAAAAGTCAAGGCGTCTTATTTTCTACAATTCGGCGATGGTCTATGAGTATTGTTCTCTTTAAATGGTTTTTTAAGGGGCATCTGGGCGGCTCAGTTGGTTGAGCAACCAACTTTGGCTCAGGCTGTGATCTCATGGTTCGTGGGTTCAAGCCCCACAGTGGGCCCTCTGCTATCAGCATGGAGCCTGCTTCAGATCCTCTATCCCCCTCTCTCTCTGCCCCTCTCTGGCTCGCTCGCTCTCTCTCAAAAATAAATAAACATTTAAAAAAAGTCTTATTATAAAAGCTACATTAATTAAAAAATAAATAAAAGGTTTTTAAGGGGCATGTAGGTGGCTCAGTTGGTTAAGCATCTGACTCTTGATTTCAGCTCAGGTCAGGATCTCACACTTTGTGAGATCAAGCCCCACCTAGGGCTCTGCGCTGACAGTGTAGAGCCTGCTTGGGATTCTCTCTCTCTCTCTCTCTCTCTCTCTCTCTCTCTCTGTCTCTCTCTCCCTCTCTCCCTTTCTCTCTGCCCTTCCTCGGCTCGTGCTCTTTCTCCAAATAAATAAATAAACTTAAAAAAAATAAATAGTAAGGTTTATTAAGTGCTTTATAAGTGAAAAACAGAAAGAAAAAAGAAAAACTTTGCATTCCTGTTTTGGTGAGCTCTAGTAATGTTGAAACGACATACACATGAATATCTAGGATACATCCTCGTTTTTAAGAGCAGAAAGTATGGCTTCACTTCCCCCCCTTTTGCAGTGTTCACAGCATTTTAAGAACAAAATCTGCGATTCAATAAATGGGGGGTTTTGACGTTTTCAGGATTCAGATCATGAGTGGGTTTTATTACTTTTCTCCAAAGCATAATATATTACTGGGTTTCTCTTCCAATGCCCAAGCAGCTAATAGCTTTGTTGAACTGTGTTCTCTTCTCCACAAAGGAAATTCTAATTAACTCAAGCGCTTTGATTCAACCTCTGAGCAATTTAAAGATGGGGGTTGTGTTACAGTTGGTCTTAGTTTTTTCTAATGTCCTTTGTTAGCCTCATAAAAACGTCTATGGATATGAATCTTAATAGATTTCAGTTCTGTTCTATTTTCACATTCCTGCTTGTCCTGAGGGAGTAGTATAGTTTGGTTATTGTTGGTCTGGCACGCAGCTGGAGGAAGAATGTGGAGTTTGTGGGAGCAGGGGGCCTCTGTGCTTGTTGCTGCTGCCAGAAATGTGTACCTTGCAACATCTAGGTTTTGCACAAGACATGTTATGAGTGGAACCACACACCTTGATGGGTATAAGAGAGCCCGCTGAGGTTGAACCTACTTGTGTGTAACTTATTTTGTCATGGGTGGGGGAGATAGAAAGATTATCCATATTCTGGGATATCGTACCTCCTTTTTCCTCCTCCCATTCTTTTCAAATGGCCTGGCTTCTCCCCATAGAGAGAGTTACTAGCTTGAGTTAAGGCACCGTGTCTTGAGGAGCCCTCTTAACATGTTGCTCAGAGAGTTTATCCGTCACCTCAAAGAGCAGAGGCTAGCACCTTGGCACAGTTGTACATGGGAAGTGCATATGATGAGAGAGCTGTTAAGTGCCAAGTTCAAGGTTACACGGCTAGCAGCTACAACCAACCCTCTTCCTTTTCTCCAAGGCTTTCAACCTGCTCGTGGCTTTGCTTCTTTCCCCAACCAGCCTCGACTCTGGGCTGAATCATTTCAGCTTCTGCCTCACTCGCTCCACCATCCCTCATCCCTCAACCCATCCACTCCTCCCTGCATTAACTGCAGTTTGTCAGGCTGCTGGTAAAACTCACTGCGTCAGGAAGATCATCCCGCCTTACGGCCTCTTCCCACTTTGCCTGCTCTTCCTGGGCCAGCGCATCTCCACGGTTTCATCTACTAGACCTGTGCCCGCATGTTGCAACATTTTGTCTGAAATGTTTGTACTCGGGGCAGTTCCAGACCCATCCCCTCCCATTTACTGGAGAGATTCATTCACATGTCCCAGACAGAATTCATCGTCTCTCTCAAATCTGCCCCTCCCCCTATTGACGGACCTAAGATCTTTGGAAGGGAGGGGGTGGGGGGAAGCCAATAAATCAAAAGCCAGGAAACGGAAGTTCTTTGCCTCTGACTCTCATCCAAAGCTAATTAGAGCCTAGTGCTTCAAAAGTTAGGTTGGCATTGCTTTATGCCTTCATCAGTAACCTTAGGATCTAAGTCGTTGTATGCACAAGTTCAGGGTTTCAGGATGGGACATGTTCATTCATTTATTAGGCATCATTAATGATGCCAGATATGGACCTAGGATAAGGAGAGTTACGTAGATAAATAATATCTGAGTGTGCTGTTTTCTTTATACGCACTGGGAGATCTTCAACATTTCTTGAATAACCAGTCTCTCTGGGATATACACACTCCTTCTAAATTCTGACACTGCCTACCTCCCCTCCTACTGTGTGAGTGATTTGTATTTAAAGCGTTATCCTGAAGGAATAGTTTGTGAAAAGGGGGTCATAAAGAAGGCCATTGATTTCCTTTGTGACTGATAAAACATGAATGCCACATTGAATAGGGGAACATCCTAAACTGCAGCCAGGGAAGAAAGATAGGTGTGATGAAATCTTGCCTAAGGGCTGAGCAGTTGGAGAAGGTTTGGAGTCGTGGGGCAGATTCTGGGGGTGACTTGACTGTACCTATTGCTTAGACTTACACGAGTCTCCGGGCTCCGTGGCCTTTGAGCACACCCACACCTCAGGTCTGCAGTTAACCTATCTGGCCATTCTCTCTCCAAAAAAAACATGATTTGGTTGTTGCTTCTGAATAAACGTTGTCAAAAATAAGGGTGCACCTGTCGAGGCTTGGCTTTTCTGCAGGGACATGTTAAAGTGGAAAAAGCAAGGAGCCAGGAGACCGTTTATGTTCCCATGAACTGTGCAGTGTGAACCGGGTCACCCTGTTTTCCCGGCTTCGGTTTCCTCTTCTGGTAAATGATCAATTTTTTTTACTTCATGGCAAAATCTTTTGGGATCTCTAACAGAACACTTAGGAAATTTCCTCCTTTGTGAGACATATGGTCTCATAATACAGAAAAAACCACTACCGGGGCGCCTGGGTGGCTCAGTCGGTTAAGCCTCTGACTTCGGCTCAGGTCATGATCTCACGGTTTGTGGCTTCGAGCCCCGGGTTGGGCTCCGGGCTGACAGCTCAGAGCCTGGAGCCTGCTTCGGATTCTGTGTCTCCCTTTCTCTGTCCCTCTCCTGTTAGCGCTCTCTCTCTCTCTCTGTTAAAAGTAAATAAACATTAAAAAGAAAAGAAAAACCCGCTACCTTACTCGAAGACTTCTGTTATTCTTTTTTTTTTTTTTCATCTTACATTTCTATGTGTTATTTTATGATTATGGCACATCTCAATTTGGAACAGACACATTTATTCGTTTATTTGTATGTTTATTTTTGAGAGAGAGAGAGAGAGTGAGTGTGTATGTGCATGAGCGGGGTTAGGGCATAGAGAGAGAGGGGGACAGAGGATCCGCTGGGTGTTGACAGCACAGAGCCCAAGGCTGGGCTCAAACTCACCAACCCCAGATCATGACCTGAGCCAAAGTCGGAGAATCAACCAATCAACCGACAGAGCCACCCAGGTGCCCCGAAGACTTGTTATTCTAATGCTAAGGTAATTCCGGTGTTTTCTCCTTTTAAAACAGTCCTTAGATTTAGAAGTATTTTATTACTTGCTGGGTTTGGAAAATTAATTTTAAAACTATGGTATGGAATTATAAATTGTGAGCTATAAGCAACCAAGACCCCTCGTAGAGAATAACGGTAGATTTTAAAATGGGAAGATTTTACTGGGGCCATAGGCACTTTAAGAAAGAATAGGAATTGGACGAGTGGAGACGATGGAAAGCTGTTCCCTGGGACGGAGAACGCGAAGAAAAGCAGGCCGGGGAGGGTGGAGTCTGGGTGGCTATGATTCAAGTCAGAACATGCCGCTCTGTTGCTCAAGTGGCTCCTACTCTGCTAAGTATAAAAGCGAAGTCCTTCCCACAGCTTTCTGGACTCTGTGTCCCATGGCCCAGCTTTTCCGGCTCACCTCCTGCCTCCTTCCCTTTGGTCTCGTTGCACCAGCCTGCCCGTTTCTGGAATACCTCTCTAGCCCCGGGCTTCTTCGTCACCTGCCCTTCCCTAATCCTGGAATTCTCTCCCCGCCGTGGCTCATTGTGTCTCTTTCTTCCAGTTCTACTCAAATGCCAACTTATCAAAGGGGCCTTTCCTGAGCACCTTCTCTCACTCAGCATCTTTCCTCTCCTTCACCTGCCTTTATTTCCCTCATACCCTTACCACCTACTGCTTTGCAACCCTCCTGAGAGCTTCCCAGGTGAAATCTGGAACTGGCCCTGTAAATGGAGGGCAAGGGAGAGACGGAAGAAAGAGGCAGGTCACTCCACGTGCAGGGTGGCCAACGAACTTACACATGAGGCCTGTCTTGCTTGCACGGCAGCAAGACAGATGGATCTCCACACCCACCCGTCAAACTTTACATTTCTGGAAGAGGCCTCAGCTGGGTTCAGTCACCTACACCGTGCAGGTGTTCTCGACACCACTTTGCTGTCTCAAGGCTGTGTCCTTGGACCAGCCTCTGGGGGTGGGAAATGCAAGCAGAACCCACGTTCCAAGGACAGGGGAGCGGGGAAGGAGCCTCCAGGTGCCTGGGTTCAGCTCGTGGGGGTCAATCGGCTGAATGGTCTTCCGATGCCACCACCCAGTGGCTGTTGGTTTATGTCCAGACGCTCCCCTCATGTAAACATCAGACACAGGGGAGAGGATATGCTTAATCATTACCATATCTCCGGCACCTAGACTTGTTTCATGGTAAATGCTTCACAAACAGTTCTTTTTATTTTTTAACGTTTACTTATTTTTGAGACAGGGAGAGACAGCATGAACGGGGGAGGGGCAGAGAGACAGGGAGACACAGAATCCGAAACAGGCGCCGGGCTCCGAGCTGTCGGCCCAGAGCCCGACGCGGGGCTCGAACTCACAAACCACAAGATCATGACCTGAGCCGAAGTCGGACGCCCGACCGACCGAGCCACCCGGGCACCCCGCTTCACAAACAGTTCTTGAACGAACATATGAAATCAGTCTGGGACATGCTCAATGATTAGTTGCCTCAGTTACCTCTCAGTAGGGATGCACACAAGCACTTGGATAGTGCAGGTTCATCAGGGAGGTCTGGGCTATCGACTGGGAATCAGCAGCATACGTTGTGACGTGCGTGAGATCAGGCAGCGAGGAAGGAGAGAAGGGAAAAGCCAAGGATACATTTCTCAGAACACCAATCTGGAGGTCCCGATAAAGGAGAACGAATCTACGAAAAGAACTTAGAAGGCGAAGTGAGAGATGGAAAATCAAAGCAAGGGGGAGGGGTATCCCAGAAGCGAGCTCCAGAGGGGGCCCCAGCGGGACAATGACAGTGTCAGATCCTGCAGGTGACACTGGGTCCTTGGAGCGGGGTCCCCTGACGAGTGGAGGGAGAAGCCAGATGGCGAGGAGTCGGGGATTAAGTCAGAGAGGAGACGGTAAGGGTAGAAGCTGGTGGCGAAAGAACAGTTAGTTGAGGCGGTAACAGAAGCCTACTTGAGTGAAGATGGCCGTGAAAATGTGTCTGTTGAGGGAGTGAAACCCAGGAGGCAGAGGGATGAGATGGGTTTGAGGCTACGGATGAAGATCTGACCACTGTCAGGAGAAGAAGGGGAAGGCACGGGGGTAAGTGACCCCGAGGTGGGACTTAGGCAGTGGGGCAGCAATGGGAGAATTTCTGCCTGAGGCGTGTTCTCCCTCTGTCTCTGTCTCTCTCAAAAGAAGAGGTAATGTTTCCCTGCTGGCAAAAGGGGAAAAGTAATGGGTGGATTTCTTTCTTTTTTTTTTTTTTTTTTTTTTTAGGTCAATTTACTTGAGTTGATATTTATTTATTTATTTATTTTTAATATGAAATTTATTGTGCAGGTTTCTCAAAAAATTAACAATAGATCTCCCCTATGACCCAGCAATAGCACTGCTAGGAATTGACCCAAGGGATACAGGAGTGCTGATGCATAGGGGCACTTGGACCCCAATGTTTATAGCAGCACTCTCAACAGTAGCCAAATGACGGAAAGAGCCGAAATGTCCATCAACTGACGAATGGATAAAGAAATTGTGGTTTATATACTCAGCGGAGTACTACGTGGCAATGAGAAAGAATGAACTGTGGCCCTTTGTAGCAACGTGGATGGAACTGGAGAGTGTGATGCTAAGTGAAATAAGTCAGACAGAGAAAGACAGATCACCACATGTGTTCACTCTTATGTGGATCCTGAGAAACTTCACAGAAGACCATGGGGGAGAGGAAGGAAAAAAAAAAAAGAATGGGTGGATTTCTAAAGAGAGGATCAGCTTTGAAATTCCCGCTCCCGGGAATGGGAAGGCATGCGGCCAAGGGAAACCTCCAGAGGGTGTCCGGAGGTGGCAGAGGCCAGCTGGGACTGGAGACCATGATTCTTGTAGCCACACCAGTGTTCCGTGCGGATTCCTCCCAGTCTTCAGGTGCGTAGGAATCACCTGGGGATCTTGCTGAACTACAGATTCTGGCTCAGTGGGTCTGGGACAGGGCTGCAATTCTGCAGGTACCGCAAGTTCCCCGGGTGATGCTGACGCTGAGGACCGTTGAGTAAAAGGTGGTTCTGCGGTTTTCTCCAGCCACACTCAGCAGCCCAGGGGTCAGCGTGGACCTGTTCAGAGGAGGAGCGCGGGCTGGAGCTCTGCCAGATGGGCTCCAGAGAAGGGAAAGGGGGGAAGGAAAGCTGAGGAGGTTAAGAGGAGCCCCTGATGCCAGGAGTCACAGGCCCAATGTGGAGAAAGACTTTGAAGATGGACGTTGGCCTCTGAGGGGTGGAAGTGAAGACGTCAGAGAACTGAAGTTAGGTATGAGTTGTTAGATTCGCTCGGCAAGACAGATCAAAAACAACCGATGCAGTTTCCAGAGTCTGATATATGAATGCACCTAATATTGCCAAACGCTGGAGGAAAAATGCCACCCACAATCAGGTCATAGAACTTTCTAAACACACACATGTTAAATCGAGTGCATTAAAATTCTTATCCTCTTTCTTTTTAAAGAAATGCCTCCTTTTTTCCTGTTATCTTTGCTCTGGATTTTACATTTCTACCGGGCAGAGATTTTACTTTGGGATTAACATTTACACAGCCCTACATTGCAGAGGAAGCTTGGCTGATCAGCATATTCAAATACTTTTCTTCTGGGCAAGCACATGGACTTAAATGATCCATGAATCTAATAATTCTCCATCAGGAAAACCTGTTACCATCTTTCTCTGTAAAACAGCATAATTCCGTTATTTCACAGTTTTTCTTTGGAATAGGGCATCACCTACATTCTTAGAAACATAGCTCTGTTTGTAAAAGACTAAAATAATATGGCAAGCCCATGGTCTAAGTATTACACTGTCCAATTTAATTATTTTTGTAACAAGGACCTTTAAAAAAAATTTTTTTAATGTTTATTTGAGAGAGAGAGAGAGAGAGACCACGGGAGCATGCAATCAAGTGGGGGAGGGGCAGAGAGACACGGAGACACAGTATACGAAGCAGGCTCCAGGCTCTGATCCGTCATTACCGAGCCCGACATGGGGCTCGAACCCACGAACTGCAAGATCATGATCTGAGCCGAAGTCAAATGCTTAACCGACTGAGCCACCCAGGCACCCCTAACAAGGATCTTTTATATTTGGATGACATTATTAACAATCTTTAGGATATAGTGCTGCATGATGGGAATACAAACAGGCATAACGTAGGGATCCCCTCCCTCGGCTCTATTCAGAGACCAAAATACACTTGTGTAAAAGTCTTACAAACGACACCATGGCAGCATGTTCATTAAGTATCCTAATGAATGAAGAGTTCATCCTAAACACACCTTGAAAAGAAAGGTAAATCCAAGTCATTCAAAGCAAAAAAGGAGTTACCAGATTTTTTTGACTTTAGGATAATTGGAAGGCATCATTTCCAATTAGTGTCAGTTCTAATTCTGCCTTGAGTGCTGTATTTCTTTTTCAAAACCTGAAATCAATACTATTAGCAGTCGTTAGTTATCAACTAGCACTAATACTGAACAATTTAATGACTGCTTTAAAATCATCATAAATGATTTCAGACATATTAAAAGGCATAAAGAATAATATAACAAATACAAAATATTCTTTCATACTAGTCATCAGCTTTGCAGATACTCAATGTTTGTTGAATGAATAAATGATTCTCATTTATTATTAAATGCCTTGTCTCCATATTTATAGTATCCTTGGAGCCAAGGACAATGTTTTAAATTTGTCTTCCTTTCCACGGTGCCTATATAATGATGGTTACGTGGCTGGTATTCGATAAATACCTGTAAGTTGGTTGATTTTTAAGGGCTAGTTTTCCTATGTTTGTAGCTGTCTTTAAATTTGAACCCTAACCCATAGCTCTCTTGGCTCTAACCCAATAGTTAGCCTAATAAAATTATTTAATTGTAAGACGCCATGGAGCTCAAGGATGTGCACAACAAGCACTCTAATTATAAGAGTTCTTTATATATTCTGGAGACAAGTCGTTCAGATACACGATTTGCAAAGATTTTCTCCTGTTCTGTGGTTTGTTCTTTCAGGTTTGACAGTATCTTTTGCAGCACAAAAGTTCATTTTGATGAAGTCCAAATTGTCTACTTTTTGTTGATGCTCATGCTTTTGCTGTCACACGTAAGAATTCCTTCCAGGGGGTGCCTGGCTGGCTCAGTTGGGAAACCATGTGGCTCTTGCTCTCGGGGTTGTGGGTTTGAGCCCCACACTGAGTGTACAGATGACTTAAAAGTAAAATCTTTAGAAAAAATTCCTTCCAAATCCAAGGTCATGAAGATTTACCCTGTGTTTTTGTCGAAGAGTTTTATAGTTTTGACTCTGCCAGTTAGGTCTGTGATCTCCTTTTTAGCTTATTACTGTATACGGTATGAAGGGCCCAACTTCAGTCTTTGGTATGTGGCTTTCCAGCTGTTCCAGCATCATCTATTGATGAGATGATTCCTTCCCTATTGAATAATCTTGGTACCATTGATGAAAGTCAGTTGACTGTAAATATAAGGATTTATTTTTGGACTTTCAGCTTATGCCACTGACCAATAATGTTTATACTTCTGCCAGTTCCATATTGTCTTTTTAAAAATCAGTCAATTTTTTTAATTCCAATATAATTAACATACAGTCTTATATTAGTTTCAGGTCTATGATATAGTGATTCAATAATTTTATACATTACTCCATGCTCACATGATAAGTGTTCTCTTAATCCCCTTCATTTATTTTATCCATCTCACCACCCACCTCCCCTCTGGTAATCACCAGTTTATTCTTTATATTTAAGAGTCTGGGGTTTTTCTGTCTGTTTTTTTTTCTTTGTTCATTTGTTTTCTTTTTTAAATTCTATAGATGAGTGAAATCGTATGGTTTTTATCTTCCTCTGACTGACTTACTCATTTAGCACTATACCTCTAGATCCATCCATGTTGTTGCAAATAAGATTTCATTCTTTTTTATGGCTGAGTAATAATCCTGTGTGTGTGTGTGCGTGTGTGTGCACACACCTTTATCCATTCATCTATTGAAGAACACTTGAGTTGCTTCCATACTTTGGCTATTGTCAATAACGCTGCAATAAACATAGGGGTGCATATATCTTTTTGAATTCGTGTTTTCCTATTCTTTGGGTAAATACCTGGTAGTGGGATTAGGGGATCATATAGGAAATCTATTTTTAATTTTTTGAGGACTCTCCATACTGTTTTGCACAATGGTTGCACCAGGTTGCGTTTCCGCTAACAGTCATGAGGATTCACATTGTCTTGATAACTGTAGCTTTGGAGTGACTTTTTTTTAAATTATTATTTTTTTTTTTGAGAGACAGAGACAGACAGAACATGAGTGGGGGAAGGGCAGAGAGAGAGGAAAACACAGGATCCGAAGCAGGCTCCAGGCTCTGAGCTGTCAGCACAGAGCCCGACGCGGGGCTCGAACTCAGGAACCTCGAGATCCTGACCTGAGCTGAAGTCGGACGCTTACCTGACTGAGCCACCCAGGCGCCCCTGTAGTAACTTTTGAAATTGGAATTTGGGAGTCTTCCAACTATGTTCTTCTATTTCAAGATTATTTTAGCTATTTTGAGCCTCTTGGATTTCATATGAATTTTAGGTTCAGCTTGTCAGTTTGTACAAAGAAGCTAGTTGGGGTCCTGCTAAGGATTGCATTGAATCTGTAGATCAATTTGGGGAGTATTGTCATCTTAACAATATGAAGTCCTCCAGTCCATGAACATGAGATGTCTTTCCATTTATTTAGATCTTAATTTCTTTCAAAAATGTTTTATAGTTTTCAGAGTATAAGTTTATAACTTTTGTTCAATGAATTCCAAACTTTATTACTTTTGATTCTATTGTAAATGAAATTGTTTTCTTAATTTCACTGTGAATCATTAATTTATTACAATTTTTTTACTCATCAGAGACACATAGAGGAAAATCCCACTGTTGTAGTTGCAGGGGAAACTTGGCTGATAGCCTGTGAATCAACATTTCTCAAAACGTATTCCTTCAAAGTCTATGTGAAGAAAGTGTTCTGTGTCAAATAATTTTGGCAGATGTTGACTTTCTTAAAGTTTCATGATACCTGTAAACATATAGAAGAGTCTGAGAAGTCAGGCAGCACCTTGAAGCCTTAAATCCTATAAAAAGCAAAGCTCTTTTGTCTAATTTGAAGTACATAATCCTGAATGCAAATGATTTTCAGATCCTTCTTACAATGTGATAAGATACAGAATTTATGTGGCTGAGGTCTTGGAAAGACAAAATTAAGTCATTTCATAATTTTGCCTAGAGTAATAGTTAATGGTTGGTCATGATATTTGTTGTAAAATGCATTAAGTGCCAGTGGAGATAGTTCTCTTTGAAAGTGACATTTAAATTCGGTCCATAAAATACGGCCTTTTGTTGAATTTTTTCCCTTGGATTAAATTTTTGAAATCGGTTTCCTAACTAAATGTTAATATCAATACTCAATAATAAGAGTAGGATACTTAAGACTGGAGGAATGGGGCCTTGGGGAACAATTAGATGAATAATAAGCAGTAATTTTAAGTTTAGGTGGGTAAGGTATAAAAAAGCAACATAGCCTGAAGAGTCGGACAGGCTCATGTTTGTCTCTTAGATCTACATGTATCATTTGGGAGAGAGTGGACATATCTAAGGGCCTCCTGAATCTCAGTTTTGTCACATTAAAATGGTCTCTAGTTTTAAAGAAATTCTTTTTTGTGTGTGGGGGGACATTTGGGTGGCTCAGTAGTTAAGTGCCGACTTCAGTGCTGACGGCTCGGAGCCTGGAGCCTGCTTTGGATTCTGTGTCTCCCTCTCTCTCGGCCCCTCCCCCCCACTCACACTCTGTCTCTGTCTCTCAAAAGTAAATAAATATTAAAAAAAAGAAATTCTTTAAGTTTATTTATTTTGAGAGAGAGAGAAAGAAAGTGTGAGCAGGAGAGGGGCAGAGAGAATCTCAAGCAGGCTCCACTGTCAGCACACAGTCCATGAGGGGCTCAAACTCATGAAACCATGAGATCCTGACCTGAATCAAAATCAAGAATCGGATGCTCAACTGAGCCACCCAGGTGCCCCTAAAATTGTCTTAGTAGCTGTGTCACTTTATCAGATACATAGAATGCTACATGCATCACTCAAATGTAAAATGGCTTTGTTCCCTAAAGTAAGGATATAGTATTTATTATTCCATTTTGCATATGCTTTTTTGTATCCTTCCAGTTTGGATCTAATTTGAAGGAACACTGGAGTTTGAAATCTGGCATCAGTATGGGGCCTTGCGTAAAGAGTGGATCCAAGCGTTCCACCCATCTGAGCTACACTCAAAGCCTCCCCAGGCATAATTCAGAACTGGGCAACTTATCGTCAGTGTTCCCCGACTCTTCTTCCCATCTGCTTTCCCTGTACCTCATTCCCTCCCTGTCTCTGAAATACCAGTCTGTCCTGACAAAATCAACTTTCTGGAAGAAGTAATGTGTCAGTCTGTCTGGGTTGCTATAACAAAATGCCAGAGACTGAGTGACTTATAAACAACAAACATTTTTTTCTCACAGTTCTGGAGTCTGGTAAACCCAGGATGATGGCACTGGCATAGTCAGTGTTAGTGGAAACTCTCTTCTGGATTGCAGACTGCCAACTTCTTGCTGTGTGCTCACATAATGGAGGGGGCTAGGGCGCCCTGTCAGGTCTCTTTTTTTTTTTTTTTTTTTTTTATTAATTTCCCTTAGCATCTAGTTTATTGCTGAGGAACATCCATGCACCT
This sequence comes from Puma concolor, assembly GCF_028749965.1. Taxonomy (NCBI): domain Eukaryota; kingdom Metazoa; phylum Chordata; class Mammalia; order Carnivora; family Felidae; genus Puma; species Puma concolor. Next base: position 16,752,599 of record NC_141675.1, read on the forward strand.
TGGCAATCACCACCCAACCTCACTGCCTTTATAGTTATTCTCGTCTTCCATAGTTTCAATTGCTTGATATACTGTATCAGTGGATGCTATGAGACAATTTGTGTATTATCTTTCTTCTTATTTTATTTTTTTAATTTTTTTTAATGTTTTTATTTATTTTTGAGACAGAGAGAGACAGAGCATGAGCAGGGGAGGGGCAGGGAGAGAGGGAGACACAGAATCTGAAGCAGGCTCCAGGCTCTGAGCTGTCAGCACAGAGCCCGATGCAGGGCTCGAACTCCTGGACCGTGAGATCATGACCTGAGCCAAAGTCGGACGCTCAACCAACTGAGCCACCCAGGTGCTCCTCTTTCTTCTTATTTTAAATACACATATTAGAGTTTTGTAGATTGTTCTTCCCAGGTGTGTGGTTTCCTCAAGGGCCATTATATTTAGTGTTTGTCAAGACTCTTTTATGAGGGCATTAATCTCATTTAGAGGGGCTCCGCCCTCCTGACCTACCCACCTCCCCAAGACCCCACCACTTAACACCATCACATTGGGAACTGGGAATTTAATATGAATTTTGGGAGGACACCAAAATTCAAACCATAGCATAATGTAAAATTGAGCCAACAGAGTACCTGTAGCAATGTTATTTGCAATTTTTTCTCTCTAGGGACCAAAAGGCATTATTTCTAGATAAAGAAATGTTGGAACATTGTCCTCGAGGCCATGAGAAGGTATGAATTCTATTTTGAATAGGTGATCCTTTCCTAATGCTTCTGGTTTTATTATATGTGCCTAACGACCAATTCCATTAAACCTCTTCTACTTGGTTCTCAATCACCAACTTTGTGGGAAAGAAAAGCATCAACCCTGGGTTTTTGATGCTTTCTTGCTTTATGTCCGATGCTAGGAAGTTGGACTGGGAAGAGAAAAGCTAGCTTCAAGGAGACTAAGTAGACAGATGGAAAATATCAACCGAATTCAGACCTAACAATAAAGCATAAAAATGTGGCTGCTAGTCTTTGTTATTACAATCTCTAAAACCTTTATTTTTTGTACTGGAAATAATAATTCTCCAAACATATTTGTTGACATGAAAATAGAATTATAGCAAGTTACTGGGGGCTATGGCATTGATTTTTTTTTCTTTCATTCTTGACTTTCCTACAATTTAAGTTTATTAGCAAACGATTTTGTGACTTGTTTTAAGCTGATGATTAAAGTTTAACATAAAAAAAATCACTCAAGGGATAGAACAAGGGAGCTTCAGAAGTGAGAACTAATCAATTCAATAAAAATTTACCCGGTCCATGAGGAGGCCTTTAAGGAGTAGGGAAAATCTAGGTGGCTCTTTCTTGGGAGAAGTGAAATGAATGGTTAGCTCATTCAGGGCCCTAACAGCCCTAAAGCTAAGATCTTTCTTTTGTTGGGACTCAAGACTCAACTCCCGCCAGTGGAAAAAGAAGTTGGATGATGCAGTCAGGCGAAGCTCTAAGTTTCCCAGAGTCATGACTTTTTCCCCCATGACCATTGAAGAGGGCAGTCTAATAAAAGGGCTAGATACCAAAATAATTTTTTTAAACACCAAAAGGCATTTTTGACTTTGTCAAACCAAGCACAATATGGATCCCGTCACAGATCTTTCTCCTAATTGCTAAACTAGAATTTTTTTTTTTTTTTTTTTTTTGAGCCTTACTGGCAAACAATGGATGCTCTCATTCAGTGCTGTTGAAAGAAGCCTGGCTGTATTCATTATTTCAAACGCCAATAGTTTAGGCAAAATATGAAATGTTTCGTGTCAAGTTACAGAAAAGAAGGTTCTCTAAAGCTGTGAAATGGAGAATGTAACTCATTGGTCCGGTTTCTCAAATTACTCCTCTTACATTTGAGTAATGGTAAGAGTCACATCATAGAACTATTTAGCTAGAAGGGAGCATTGCATCCAAAGTCCTTACATTTCACATATGAAGAAACTAGAGATCCGGAGAAATTATGCTTCAGAACAAATGATTTAATGCATAAAACCTGTGAAACTGATGCCCGGGAATTAAAGACAGCTGTGAAAAACATCATTTGTGATTACTTCCTGGAGACAATGAAACAAACGTGAAATGTGGAAAAGGAAAGGTGGGGGAGAGCTTAATTAATAAGGAAGAATTTTGCAGTGTGTTAAATTCCTGAGAGAAATTCATAACCGGAGTCATGGCAAAACACTTCAGGCTTTTACCATTCTGTATTATCGGATATCCATAATCAGGTGAAGCCATCATTATGCGGTTGTCAGAGACCCTCTGGGAAGGGTCAGCTGGGCTATTATGGAGATTACTTCACCACCAGTAATAGAAGAAAGCAGTGAATTTATGGATGATGTGTTCAGAGAGAGAGATTTTTTAAATGACAGCCCATAAATGGTGGTTGCCTGGACTTAATCTTAGAATCTAATAAAGAATCGGAATTTTTTGTTCTTAGAGCTCTACTAGCGATCATTCTTTACTCATCATGTTATTCTCCATCAGATTATTTATCAGAAGGGATCTTCTCATTCTACAGGTATGAAAATTAAGAACAAAATGGAAGGAGAGAATCAATAGCAACATGTCCTCTGTTAAGCTTCCAAGGCCTTGATTCATTGTTTAGCCAGAGGTCCCATAATCCTTAATAAGGGGAAATTTTCAAGGCTAATACTGTGAAGGAGCCATTACTTGTTAGAAAGAGGGAGACGGTAATAACCCTGACCCATTTTATCTTATTTTTCTAGTAATGAAAGAATATATTGAAGTAAGCAAGTTAGTATAATTTCCAAGACATGGTCTCTAAAACCCTCTTCTGTAAGAATGAGATAATACTAATAACATTAGAGCAAATACAATAGGAAATTCCAAATGTAATCATGATACTTTGCAGCTTAAAAATCCTTCAATGTTATCCATGGACTTTCTAGGGCCAAAGATAAAAATCCCGGGGCACCTGGGTAGTTTGGTTGGTAGAGCATGTGACTCTTGATCCTTGGGGTGTAGGTTTGAGTCCCACGTTGAGTGTAGACATTACTTAAAAATAAAATCTAGGGGTACCTGTCACTGGAGAGCCTTCTTGGAATTCTGTTTCCCTCTATGTGTGCCTCTCTCTCTCTCTTTCTCTCAAAATAAATAAATAAACTTAAAAAAAAAAAAAAAGATAAAAATCCCTGACATCTACTAGTGTGCCCTGCTTGATCTGACCCTGGCCATAGTCTTCTCTCACTTCCTCAGCTATACCATGATCCATCCGGCCTCAGAGTTTCACATACGCTATTGCCAGTATTCAGTGTTCATCCTCCATCCTTAGAACTCAACATATTTTGGGGGGGAAAGCCTTCCCTCACCCCCTACCTCATTACGTTTCCCCCATTAATCACTGTTATGTAAGCAACTAGTTAATGTCCTTCACACACTTTCATAGAGACATGGTCTATGCCGCCTGTTTACGCCGATACCGTACACCTGGTGTCCCATCAGGCACATGGTAGGTGCCTACATATTTGTGGAATGAAATAACAGCTGACTTAAATACGCGATACATAGTAAATACTCGATATTAACAGCGATGTTAGTTTTGAATTTGTTTTACTTTCCCTCTGTTGCTTGATTTTCCTTACCAGTTATTTGGAGTTACAAGATGTCTACCCAGCATTGGGAGGAAATCTGGAGTATGAAGGACGAGTGGTGTTCCACCATACGCAATAGGAGCTTGATACACATCTGTACTCACTAATGATGATGATGGCAAAGCTGCCTGGCCCAGAAAAATCTAAAACACTGGCTTTAGGCCTAATATCTCTATAAACTAGGTTAGCTCTCAGGGTACTTCATCATTGTTAAGTACATCAACTAAAGTGATACTACATTAGTTATCTGTTTAAAAATTCAGAAAGGTTTTCTTTAAGTGTTTATCAGAAATGACTTGTTCTGCTATGGGTACCTTTAGAAAGCAGAAAAGTCTTAACTCCTGGTTCTGTCGAAAGAAGTTGAAGAATGTTTATCGGAACTAAGACATTATTTTTTACAAATTTCTTTTAAAGTTTATTTAGAGAGAGAGAGCTCGTTCGTACATGGAGGGAGAGGCAGAAAGAGAATCCCAAGCAGTCTCTGTGCTCTCAGCAAAGAGCCCCACTTGGGGCTCGATCTCATGAACCCTGAGATCATGATCTGAGCCAAAATCAAGACTTGGTCACTTACCCGACTGAGCCATCCAGGTGCCCCAGAACTAGGATATTTAAAAAAAATTATTTTCATGTTTATTTATTTTTGAGAGAGAGAGCACAAGCAGGGGAGGGGCAGAGAGAAAGAGGGAGACACAGAATCTGAAGCAGGCTCCAGGCTCAGCTGTCAGCACAGAACCTGATGCAGGGCTCGATCCCATGAACCGTGAGATCATGACCTGAGCTGAAGTCGGATGCTCAACTGACTTAGCCACCCAGGTGCCCCCAGAACTAGGATATTTTTTAATATCCATTATCAACAATAGTGATACTCACTGTTCTGACTATCTTCTTTAGAGTGGTCCCTAAAACAACCTGCTGGGTAGTAAAATTATAGTAGGATTGGGAAGGAGGTTCAAATCACAAACTCTGGAGGAGGCAGAATTGGTTCATATCTTACCTTTACTACTTATAGCAGTTGGGTATCCTATCAACCTTGGGCACATCAACCTTCCTAGCCTCCATTTTTTTCACCTGTAAAATGCGATTTATAATAAGCAACACCAACGTTTGGTGAATCCATTTTACATTATTGAAAATCACAACATAAATATCCTTCGGTACCAGTGGTTCTTGATAGTGGTAGGAAGGAAGGGTTTTGTCTCTCAGGGGACAAAATGTCTGGAGACATTTTGTTCCAGTGGGGGTGGGTGGGTAGATGGCTTGGGGAGGTGGGTGACTACTGGCTTCTAGTGGGTAGACACAAGGAATGCTGGTAAACATCTCAAAATGCTATGACAGCTCTTTAAAGAAGTATCCAGTTCAAAATGTCAATAGTACTCCTGGCTGGGTGTCTGTTTATAATGAGGCTGAAAAACCCTGTTTATAGTGAAATGGTTAAATAATCACTACAGTCATTAAAAGAATGAGGAGATGATCTATGGACAGACATAGAAAGATTTCCAGGAGATGTAGTTAAAGTAAGTAAAGCAACTTACAGAGTTGTATTTATAATATAATGCCATTAATAACCAACCTCTCTTCTATGTGCCTGTGTGAGTTTCCACATACACATAAAAGATCTGGAGGGACACATATCAGCTTGTTAATCAGTGGAATCTATGGGGAAAAGGCATGTTAAGGACTGTTTGCATTTCTTAATCGTCACACTTTTTAATGGATTTTTACAACTAGAAGGTATTACATTTCTAATTTTGATAACTTTTAAAAATAAATTCTGAGCTCCTACAGTTCTTATGAGGACTAAAGTAGATAATACAGGAAATGTCAACAAAGTGCTAATATACAATAAGCCCCCCCCCCCGAAAATAGTTACAGTTATTATTTGTCATTAGAAATTACATAAGTTTCATTTGGGGCTTATTGAAAGAACTCTTCATCTTATGTCATTTTGTACACATAGAAAAGGGAAAACACTCATGAAATACATAAAAGTATCCGTACCACTTGACATTCAGAGTACAAATCTTCTAATCACTGATGACCTCAGAGGCGTCGATTTGGTCTTTCCACACACCCTTTCTGGTCAAGCGTTCATGATATAGCACTTTATAGAGTAAACTTTTATTTTTTATTTATTTATTTATTTTTTTAACATTTATTTATTTCTGAGACAGAGAGAGAGACAGAGCATGAACGGGGGAGGGGCAGAGAGAGAGGGAGACACAGAATCGGAAGCAGGCTCAAGGCTCTGAGCCATCAGACCAGAGCCCGACGCGGGGCTCGAACTCCCGGACGGTGAGATCGTGACCTGGCTGAAGTCGGACGCTTAACCGACTGCGCCACCCAGGCGCCCCTAGAGTAAACTTTTAAATCGAAGCATAATATTCGTATACAAAAGCTGGACAAATTTCCAAAATGAACAGAATCATGTATTCAGTACCTAGTTCAAACAAAAGAAATTACCAGTACCCAGAACCCTCCTTCCACAGGTAGCCACATCTTTGATTTCTAACATTATAGATTAGTTTTGTTGGTTTCTAAACTTTACATGAAGGGAATCATGCAGTATATAGTCTTTTCTGTTTGACTTCTTTAACTTAACATTATATGTGAGAAATTCCCACATTAGGTGTAACAGATCACTCATTTTCATTGCTGAACAGTAGTCCATTGTATGCATACACAATATATCCATTCTATCGTTGATGGCCATTTGGATTTTCTAGTTTGAGGCTACTATGAATAGTGCTGTTATGTACATTCTTACACGTCTTTGGTATATATAAGTATGCATTTCTATTTATATGTACCTAGGAGTGGACTTTTGGGCTCATATGCTATGTGAGTGTTTATGTTTAGCAGCTGCTACTAAACAGTTTTCAAAAGTGATTTTTTTACTAAGCTATATACTACCAGCAATATATGAGCATTTTCTGTTGCACCACAACATCCTCACTGAGAGTTGGTATTTTAATTTTAGCTATTCTGGTAGGATATAACTCATTTTTAAATGTTAAGTAACTTACTGGAGCCTATTGTTTCCTGTTATAAAAAGGTATGTTTTTGAGTGTGACTTTTTGGTAGAAAGCTATTCCCCAAATTGTTAATAGTAACTATCTGAGTGGTAGAATTATGGGTCATTTTGTTTCTTTGCTTTATATTTATTTCTACCTTTTTTTTTTAATGTTCACTTATTTTTGAGAGAGAGAGAGAGAGAGAGACAGAGCATGAATGGGGGAGGGTCAGAGAGAGGGAGACACAGAATCTGAAACAGGCTCCAGGCTCTGAGCTGTCAGCACAGGGCCCGACGCGGGGCTTGAACTCACAAGCTGCGAGATCATGACCTGAGCCGAAGTTGTTCACTCAACCGACTGAGCCACCCAGGTGCCCCTATTTCTATGTTTTAAACTTATAAAATGAACATGCTATGATAACAGAAATAATATAAAAGTGGTAGTATTTCTCAAAGTCTTTTCATTAAAACATAAATTCCAAGGATGTTAATGGATATTCCTGAAAATAGTTTCAAGGCTAAGTATGACTTGTTCATTACAAGATTGCTCAGACTTAGAGATGCTAATGTGTTTTCTAAATCCCTTACACATGCGTACTATATAATAGCATGTATGGTTTCTGGGACTTACAATTTCCAAAATACCCATTTGTACCTCAAGGAAGTAGTGTACTAAGAAACATTATTTGCAAAATGCTAAAATGGGAGATACAAAAATGTAACACATAAAAATAGTTTCCCCCAAAAGCAAATAATCCTTATAATAGAGGGAGTGTCCATAAACAAGTCTTCCCTGTGTGACTGAACACTGAGCATTTTTATGCTGCTTTAAGTGAATTTGAAGTTATCCAAAACGTCAATCCAAGAGTCTAATCCCATGGTATTTTTCTATTTGCCCCCCTGTATTGGAAAGTTAGCTATTCGAGTGTCTTCGGTAATTATAACCCTGGGTTTAGATTATAAGGTTTAAAATCATATAGAGAGACAGAGGTCACAGGACCCACAGGATCTCGGACCTCAGGCTTTCTCTGATGATTCTTTGGACTCCAACACCAACTTATTTCTTGTAACAAGATAAGACAAAGCAGATTTAGGCCGGTTTCAAAGAGAACTCCTAGTTGGTCGTGCAAATCGTAGATACTTGTCACCATATCCAACAATAAAATTTAACAACCAAAGGGTTTTACTGAGGGCCAGAATTATTCCCCAGTGTTGCCAAGTTCCTAACAGTGCCAAATATGCTACATCGCCAAGAATGTTAGCCAACTTGGCAGTGTTACGAAAGGGCGTGGTTTGGAGTGAGAGACTTGGGTTTAGATTTCAGTTCCACCACTTACTCAGTTGTGTGACTTTCTATGACTTCTAATTTCCTTGAGTGTGAAATAAGAATGAAATAATACGTCTCTTTTAGGTTGTTGAGAGTGAATTAATCTAATATGTGTGAAAGCACCTGCCCAATAAGGTGCCAAAGATAGCAGGGCTCTCAGGGAACGGGGTTGCCTTCTTTGACGAAGTGAAATAAAAGCATTGGCAAGGCTGCAGCTGATCTAGGCCACAGCCAAAATGTATTTATTGCTCCACTCAGTTTCACACAATTGGATGCTTTTATTTTCACTCTGTCTCCCCCCCACCGCATCCCCAATTCTTTCTCCTGGTACCATAACCTCTTCTTTCTTTCCTTGTACCATCCTGGATTTTCATTCCCCAAGAGAAACCATGCTTTGGCCAGTTCTGGATAATGGTAACGATAAAATGTAAGGCGCTTTACCCTCTCTGGTATTCAACCAAGAACGCTTGAAAGAACAAAAGACTTAAGGATCCTGATCAAGTTTTAGGACTATCTTTGATGGTAATGTGTTGCTTCGGGGAACTTCCTGATATGTCTCAAATTCATTTTTGAGTGATTATTTATTGAACACCTACTACATGCTAGGTGCTTTCTAGGTTTGGCTGGTGCTACTGAACAGGCTGGTCTTGTTCTTTAAGTTTTCTCAAAGAATATTTAAACCAGAAATCTATTTCTTGAAGAGTCAGCATTCTTGGGTCTTCTAGATCTTTCCACATTCAGACAGCACTTTCAAAGCAAAGAAGCAAACTAATAGACAATATTAGTTTATATTATAGACAATATTATGACTGATATGACTAATATCAGTTATATAAGATATTTGGGCTAATCTGTGCTTAACTATTTTGGAAATAGGGAACAATTGCCTTTTTGCTATTAATTGGCTCACTAAAGATCTTTTCAAAGTTCTGATTTTTAGTTATCACCTTAGATAAGGTGCAGGTGCCTCTTTTGTTCTGTTCCAGAAACCCCTGTAACTGTAGGCTTTATATATTAGATTCTTCTGGTGTAGATATTCTTCATACTTCCTGGGCTCCCCGCACCCACAACCTTTAAGTTTTAAATATACTACAGAATGAAAACAACTTGGAAACTCTAGCTTTAGAGTTCCCAGCTCTTATGAGGTGGAAACAGTTGAGTTAGGAAAGCCACTGCTATCTTCTTTCTTTAAAATAAATAAACCTACTGAGTAACTGAATTAGACGACTCCGGACAGCTTAGCAATACACATGGTAGGATCATATAATATTCTGTTGGTGAAGATTATGTGAATGATAGCATCTAATGTCCCCCACAAAGCAGGGTTTCCTTAGAATGAAAATGCTTCTTTGAGAGTCCCAATCTTTCCGAATCCCATTTAAAGGGCAAGTACAGCCTTTTTAACTCAGGCATGAGCTAATTATATTCTCCATATTATATAATTCAGCAGAGTAGTTAAGAGCCCTGAATTATTGCTGACCTATATCATCTAAAATATCTGAAAATGTCCCTTCTGTCTCTATAAGTAATTAGAGACATCAACAGAGGATCAGCTTAGCTTACTTGGCCAAAAAAAGTCAAACAAAACAAACATCCCAAACTTATTATAGGTACAAATTGGAGACCCTTAACCTTTATCTGTCTTCCCAGTGGTGATAACACTCAGGAATGTGGTAGTCATTGATATCTTTAGCCATCCATAAACATTTGTTACCTTTGGTTCTTAAGTAACTTTTTAAAAGTAAAAATATACTTATAAAATATTTGCAGCAGTTAAGTACTTTCAAAAATCAGTTAATAGTCTATTATATTTACTATAGAAATGCTGAAATCCAAAAGATTACATTGATGGTAGCTTTCTTCTTTACCTGAAGCTCACTCCTAAGGAAACTTAACACACTAAATTACATTTACAATGTCTACCTGGACGATATTACCTAGACAACCATTTAGTGGGTTAACTGTAGGCCAGACATGATTATTTCTCATTCTTTGCCTAGCTACTTGTATATATAAAGGATCCATCAAAACTGACACAGTGGGGTGGAGAGGTCAGCTGGCAGGCATTGAATCTTGAACTCAAACATTAACTTATTTAAATGCTTAGCAGATTAAAGATCCCTTCCCCAACTCCCCAGCTGAATCTCAATGTTGAAACAATACATGATTTAAGTGGAAACTCCATTGAAACTTTGCCAGGTACCTCAAGTATAGTCTTGAATTACAATCCGCTTAGATGATTTATTTATTGATTACATTACCTGCTGTGTATAATGTGCAATGATGGGTGTGACGCATCAGGTAGACTGTTTATTGACTAGCAAATGAATAAATATGAAATAGCTTTTGACTTAAAATACTAGCTCAAAACTATATGACACAAGGTGTGAAGTCAAGGCAGAGACCACATCTTCATCACATTTTGTTTTAAATGTTTTATTTATTTTTGAGAGAGAGAGAGACAGAGCACGAGTGGGGGAGGAGCAGAGAGAGAGGGAGACACAGAATCCGAAGCAGGCTCCAGGCTCCAAGCTGTCAGCACAGAGCCCGACACGGGGCTCGAACTCACAAACTGCGAGATCATGACCTGAGCCGAAGCTGGACACTCAACCGACTGAGCCACCCAGGCGCCCCCATCACGTTTTTGTATTCCCAGGTCCTGAGTATCCAACACACAGAAGACATTTAAGAAGTAGATTTCTTTGATTTTTATAATAGGGAAACATAAAATCTAAAAATTTTTAAGTAGTTAGGATACGCTCCCATGGAAGCTACTCAGTAAGTTTGGTTAAAGGCCTTTATTTTTACAGTTTACAGAACTGATTTTGATTTGTACAATTTTTTATTTTGGCTGGTGTTTGCTGTAGGGTGGAAATTAAATCTTTAAATGTAACATGCACCTACGAGTAAAGTAGTATTCCAAACACGACAAACCTGATATAGAAGCTTTTTAATGTGGCAATTATTGCTATAATGACTCAGTACATGAATGAAAATTATTTGACAAAAGCCCAGAAGGGAAAGATACGCTCAAGTTGGGTACAACCAATTTTATAATAAAGATATATTAAGTCTGTTACACACGCTAAAACAACAACAACAACAACACAACAACAGTTCTTCAAGAGCTGAGATTTTTTTTTTTTTTTAATGTTTATTCATTTTTGAGAGACAGACAGAGTGCCAGCAGCGGAGAGGCAGACAGAGGGAGACTCAGAATCTGAAGCAGGCTCCAGGGTCTGAGCTGTCAGCACAAACTAGAACCCACGAACCTGAACCTGTGAGATCATGACTTGAGCCCAGTCGAAGTTGGATGCTTAATCGACTAAGCCACTTAAGCGCCCCAGGAGCGGAGATATTTTTGATCTAGATACTTTCTCCCATTCCTCATGAATTTCTGTTTTAAGCTGTTGATTTGCATGTATATTCAACTACGTTTTTATTTGTGATTCTTTTAGGTAAGTCAGTTTCATAAAAATAAGACAAGTTGTATTTACTACACAGTCTTCATACTTAGCTAAAAGTCATGCACGAGGCAAGTGAAAAGATAAACACGAATTTCCATTAATTAACCTATCTGACTTTTGAATATATTGTTTTGTTCATTTAAAGTCTGAGGTTGAAGAGCTTTGAAAACTGAAGTTTAAAAAAGGAGACGGTTGTATATTTTATAGCTTGGGTTCTACTTAATGCACGTATCTTTCTACAAAAAAACCTCACAACCTCTAAAATTATTTACCCCTTTCAGACTTATAAACTATACATACTTTGAAGTGTAAAGTCACACTAAGCACAAGAGCAAAAATCCTCATCTTAACGAGGCACAAAGAGGCTCAGGGAAGTTAAATAACAAGGCACAAATACTTAGCTGGTCAGGTTCAGAGCCCAGATTAGCTCTGGTCGGTCTGATTTACAAGCTTGCACCTCAAGTTCAAGGTAAAGAAAGGCTTCACTGTTCTAAACCAAAGTCCCAAATATGCCAGAATTACATGGCCACTAGAGAGCTAATTAAGAAAAACTGTTTAAATTATTTCCATGTTCCAGAGTTCCCCACCTCTCTGGACTCAGCAGGCAGTTAAAATATGTGACCTGAGACATTTTTGTTTTCCCTTGAGAGGAAATGCACAGTTGGAAGAGAAGTTCACAAAAAATGCCTTCTCCACAAAGCAGCAATACGGCTTTTTATCTTTTAAAAAGCTCTCTTTTCACAGCTATTTGGTGGCACTTTATGCCCCCAAGAACTCATTTTAGTAATAGTTAACCCCCGTTTAGTCTATCTCACAAGCCAGATTATACATGATTTGAAATCAGGGGTCCTGTTTTTTATTTCGAACCCATCACAGAGCCTGGCACGGGTTGGTAGGGTGTGCATCCAATCAATACTTGTTGAATGGAATTATATTGAAAAGCAGGGTGAGGTAGTGCCTTCTTCCTTCTGCCAGACTTTGGTGCGGCTATACGGGTAATTTTCTTTCTTAGAAAGCTTTAATGGGAATGAAATTATTCCTTAGTGTGCGTTTGAGAATTCCACTGAAAGCAGTTTAAAAAATTAAACATGCCCTCTTAGAGGTAGTTGGACAGATAAGAATGAAAAGTGACAGTGGCAAATCCGCATTGTTCAGCGGAGAGAGAAAGGTCAACAAAGAGTAGAAACAGAACCCTCAACCCACGCTGCATTCCTCCCCTGGAACGTTCTCTGTGCGTCTTATCATTCAAGTTCTTTAAATGCAGTTTCCTTGAAACTGACCGGATCCCTTTTGAGGGTGAGGGGAGGACAGGAGCGGGAGGGAAAGAGATGGAGGAGGGGAAGGTCTGAGCAGAGGATTCTTCCGACAGCAGCGTCCACTCGGGGCCTTGGGGAGGCCGGGGTCACGGGGCCCTCCTTGCACCAGTGATCTACAACGTCTTGCCTGCGGTTTACAACCGCTCTTTAAAAATACTTTCCCTTTGGGACTGCCCTCGGCTTCTTCCTGCCCCCCCCCCCCCCCCCGCTTCTCTCCCTCCTCCCCCCACAGCGGCCCCAGGCAAAGAAATGCCTCGGCTTCGCCAGCCGATCTTAGAGTAAACAGCGCACTCGGAGAAGTACAATCGACCCGAGGCCAATTCGACCCTTTCCCTTTGCCGCCCTCAAACGACCCTTGACAGCAGCCCCCGCTCACCCCTCAAATGGAAAACCCACAGACACACACACAAACAAAAACCCCAAGTCTTCCCTTCGGTTGCTACCCGCAATGACGTTTCCCCCTCGGGTCCCGCCCCTCCGGGGGCTTGGAATTTTGGGATTGGCCGAGGGGTTGCGGCGAAAAGGCCCCGATTGGGCGCCGAGGCTCTGACTGACAGCGGGGCGGCCGCCGCTCCCTCCCGCCCTCCCTGGTGTGCGAATGTGTGTGTGCGGTGTTATGCCGGACAAGAGGGAGGCGACCGCGACGGTGGTGGCTCTGTTTATTGTCCCTCTCGGTGTGTGGATGTGAGGAAGTCGGGGTGCAGCGCGGCCGACGAAGGCGGCCTTTGAGGCAGCGGCACCAGCGGCGGCGACTCCCGCAACCCCAGCGGCCGGCCTTCGCGGAGTGTGAGGAAGGACAAGGCGCCTTTGCGTCCCCGCCACGTCTGGACGCCCCGGGCTCCCCGGCTGCGCTCGCCGCGCGCACCTCCCGGCCTCGGCCCGGCTTGCTGCGGCGCCCGCGGGCGGGCGGGCGAGGAGGAAGCGCCGCGGCTCTGTCGCCGCCGGCCTCCTGCTTCCTCCTCCTCCACCTCTTCCTCAGCGGCGGCCCTAGGCCCGGGCGACGCGGCCGCCGCGCCTCGAGTTTGAGGGCGCCGGGCGGCGCGGCCTCCTCGGCGGGCTCGGCCGGGCGTCCGCCCCGGGTCTCGACGATGGGGCGCGGGGGGCGGCGCCGCTAGGAACACGACGAGCGGAGCGGTCGGTGCAGAGCAGCGGGGGCCGGCGGCCCGCAGGGAAGCGGGAGCGGCGGCCGCGGCCTCGGGGCCTGTGAGCGGAGGCACCCGCCATGGCCAAGGCGGGCGGCGGCGGCGGCGCGGGAGCCGGCGGCAACGGGGCACTGACCTGGGTGGTGAGTGGCGGGCGACGGAGGGCGGGGGTCCTGGCCGCGGCATTGTTCCCGGCCCGCGGCGGGGGAGGAATTCCGCCGGGCGGACCGGGGGTGGGGAGGAAGGGAAAAGAGAGGGAAATCCGGCGCCCCGGACGGGCGCCCCGTCGGGGCTTCTGCCGGCAGAACCCCCCGCTCCCCGCCCCTTTTCTTTCTTTACCTCTATGGAGGCTCCGCTGCTGGGGCTTACGTGCGCTTAAACTTAGGGGGACAGACCATGAATCCGATAGGAAGCCCTCGCTTCATCTTTTTTCCTCTTTCTCAAGACTCTTCCAGGTCAGTCAGGCATGAGATGATGGGTATGGCAGTAATGCCTGTGTGTCTCTGTGGGTCAGCACTTTTATTAAATGTGGTTTGAGAAAATCCCGGAGAAAGGGGTGTGTGTGTGTGTGTGTGTGTCCGTCCGTCCTGGAAATGCAAATGCAACCATTTCTGATTCTCTGACCTCTCAGAGAAGAATGGGTTTGGTGGGGGATTCGTCTAAGGCAATTTACACTTGAGTTCAGAGTCTCGTTCGGTTGAAAGCGCATTCGGAATGGCTGTTTCCGCAGCAGCTAATATGCTGTAGGTCGTCCATCTGTCCGGGTGGGATTATTAAAAGAAGCGTTCACCTGCGTCAGCATCGCAGGTGAAGCGGGGTGGGGGCCGAATGGAGGGTGCTGGAGAGGTGACCGAAGTGCTTAGCCCCGGAATTAAAGGATTTCGGCGCTCCGTTCCTGCTGGGAAGTAGTAGAGGAGGGAAGACCCAGAGAGATCCGATTCCCACGGCAGATCGATAATTCACCAGCGTTTCACTTGCTCAGCATAGAGTTCAGAGCAGGGTCATTTCCTACACAAAAAAAGCGCAGCTCAGCCAACTGACTTGGTTTCCAGGAGAAACATTTAAAAAGCGTTACATTTTACAGGGACTTTCGATGGATTTTCCCTTTTTCAAAACACCCAAGGACACTTTCATATTGGCATTTTTATTACCACTGCTTCATTTTCTCTTCACTTGGGCCAGGTTGAGGGGAGTTAAGTAGCAGTTCTGTGTTGAAAAGTATTCCTTGTAAAAAAAAAAAAAAAGTATGTTACTGGTAGCAGAAAAACATTTTAACCACTTATGTTTGGGTGCTAGGGTGCTTTGCAAAGTGACTTGCCAGGCTTTTATTGTTGAGTTTTCCGAATTTTGTATGCTGCTCCAATAATGTAGCATGGTGAACAGATCAGAGCCAGAATAGATAACATGTGAGGTTATAAATTATTGGCCCATGCGGTCCATTCTCGGAGGGGAGAATGCATAAATGCAAAACACTGATTTTTACAAATGGATGGCCCTTACCCCTGTTACTAAAATCAAACAACTTCTGAAAATTGAGTTAGCCAGATGGTTCTCATTCACTATTTGGAAGTGTCCAGGCCTGATTTGTGTTCCTGAGGACTTCTGATTCTGTAATGGTAAACATTTTGCTCCAAGATGGAATTGGTTGGCATTTGACATTTGATAGCGATATTTAATTTACTGGTATTTAACTTTGTAGATAACTAAATGACTGCTTTTTCTGTCAAGCTCAATAGGAAACTTACATAAAAAAATTCATGAAACTTAGAGGGTCTCATTCAGTATCAGAAAATTCATTTGATAATTTTGATTTATTAAAGGTTTTTTTTCATACAAAACTAATACAGTAAAAGTCACTTAATCTTTTACTTATAGATTGTATCCTCTTGTTGGATTAGAAGTTTATTGAAACGCTAATCACTCCGGAAGTCCACTTTAAGATTTGATGCTTGCTTTAAATTTGTCAGGTTGTATGACCATCTTTATGTCCGTAATCAACATCATTGATCATAGACTAATTTTATGGGAGGCAACATAGTGAGGTGGTTATGAGGATGGATTTTGATGTCAAGTTGCTGTAGATTCAGATCCTTTCTCCAACACCTACTCCAAAAGGGACCTATCCTTTCTATGTCTGTTTTCTCATCTATAAAATAAGGTTGCATTGAGAATTAAATGAGATAAACATAGGTAGCCAGTTCTGGGTTTAATAAACGGTTTTTGTTGTTGGTGGTGAAGTTCAAGAAATGTACACTCAGAATAATGAAGTTGCTTTTACATGAAATGCTTTTGAACCCGGGTGAAAGGAAATTATTCCTTTGAAGGAATTCAGGGATTTGTTTCAGTGGTCGTCTATTTCTGAAGAGGGGTAACTTTGCCTGCTGTATTGAAACTGGTGTTATGTTGCCACCTGCTTGTGGGTAACAGGAAGAAATAAAAATGGAATTAGTCCCTGATAGCGTTCTTTTGGGAGGGGGATGGGTAATGCCATGTGTTGCTGGTATTAACTTCTATTGGGATGCTTGCCGGCATGTAGTATTAACATTGTCGTTGCATGAAAGTTTAGATTTTTTATAGGTATCTCTCATGACATATATTTTTAAATGTTTGTTTATTATTTTGAGAGACAGAGAGAGTGAGAGCAGGGAAGGGGCAGAGAGGGGTGGGAGGTGGGGGGGGAGCGGGGGGGGGGGGTGGGGAGAATCCCAAGCAGGTTCTGTTCTGCACTGTCAGCACGGAGCCCGATTTGGGGCTCGATTTCACAAACCATGAGTTCATGACCTGAGCCAAAATCAAGAGTCATGAAGCTCAACCCACTGACCCACCCAGGCGCCCCCTGAAAGTTTACATTTCAGTACCTGAAACCACAAAGCAGGGTGGTTTAAGACTGACATTAACTTCTCCTTATGATACTGTATTTGGTTTGTGCTTGATTTATAGCATTTTAAGCTAATTTTTTGAAATTAAAAAAAGTGAAAAATATAGTAGAACTATTTTGAGTTAATACTGACAACAGCTCTGAAGGCTTCCTGAACTAAGCAGTTTCTTGAATTAACCTTTAGTTTGTAAAGCTTTGATGAGTAGACCCTCTAGTCAATTTCATTTTGTTATTTATCATTTGTAAGTGGTTGTAAAAACTTTTGTGGAAACATTAGAATATAGTTAATTACCATATGAATATTGATCTTTTTTTTTCCTAGCAGTACTCTAATTTGGTAGATTAAAAGATATTATGATTAAAAATATTAGCATATAAAAAAGTGGTGCCCAGAATAATATAAGAAGCCTTCTTCTATTTACCAAGTTTCAACGATTACCAACTCAAGGTTACCCAGTTTGCCCCTTTTCATTATTTTGAAGTAGAGCAAATCCTGGAATTATGTCACTTCATCTGTAAATATTTCAGTATTTGTCTCTAAAACGTAAGTTTCTTTAAAAAATATATAAAACCACAACTAACATAGTGTTTTAAAAAGTAAAATTCAATGAGGGGTGCCTGGGTGGCTCAGTCAGTTAAGCATTGCATCCGACTTCGGCTCAGGTCACGATCTCACAGATCGTGAGTGGGGTGAGTGGAGCCCCACGTACGGCTCTGCTGGCAGTTCAGAGCCTGGAGCCTGTTTTGGATTCTGTCTCCCTCTCTTTTTGCCTGCCCCCTCTCGTGCTCTTATCTTTCAAACATAAATAAGTATTTAAAATTTTTAGAAAAGTAAAATTCAGTGAGAGACAAGGAATACTTTTTTTGTTTACTGTGAATATTTCTAATTCAGAAAACATGATTGTATATTCAAATATTATTTAAAGATTTGTATTAAGAACCTTGCTTTAGGGGCACCTGGTGGCTCAGTCGGTTGAGTGTCCATCTCTTGATTTCGGCTCATGTCCCGATCTCAAAGTTCATGAGTTCAGTCCCCATGTTGGGCTCTGCACTGACAGTGTGGAGCTTGCTTGGGATTCTCTCTCTCTCTCTCTCTGCTCTCACTCTCTCTGTCTCTCAAAGTAATAAACAAACATTTAAAAATATATGTCATGAGAGATACCTATAAAAAATGTGAACTTTCATGCAATGACAATGTTAATTCTACATGCTGGCAAGCATCCCAATAGAAGTTAATACCAGCAACACATGGCATTACTCATCCCCCTCCGAAAAGAAGGCTCTTGACTAGTCTAAATCTTAATTACTCTTCAAGGCTAGCTCAGAGTCTCACCAGACTCTTATCCTCCAGTTTACACTCATCCTTTCCTGTTACTCTTATGGGTAAAAAAAAAAAAAAAAAAAAAAAAAAGTATTTTTATATAACTTTCATGCATAATTTTGCCTTTAACAATTAAATTATAAACTCCCTAAAATCAGAGAGCATGTGTTGTACTTATTTGTATCCTTTATAGTGTTTAGCAAAAAGCTGAATTCATAATCCAACCTCAGTTATTTTTTTTATTAAAAAATTTTTTTTAACATTTATTATTCAGAGACAGAGAGACACAGCATGAGCAGGGAAGGGGCAGAGAGAGGAGGAGACACAATGCAAAGCAGGCTTCAGGCTCTGAGCTGTCAGCACAGAGCCCGATGAGGGGCTCAAACTCACAAACTGCGAGATCATGACCTGAGCTGAAGTGGGACTCTGAACAGACTGAGCCATCCAGGTGCCCCTAACCTCAGTTATTCTTAACAAATTGGGTAACTGACATATAACTTCCTCAAAAGTCTATCATTAGTAAGACAAGTGGTCAGGTAGCGATGTTAGATACATTGTCGAGTAACATAAAGCAGCACTTAGAAAATGTTATAATTGGTGCTAACTTTTCTGAATGGAAGTGAGTGTTTACCTGTAGTTTTAGATCTGTTAATTATTTCAGTGCCAGTAGTTGTATTTTACTAAGTACAGCTTTTAAAAACTAAGCCTCTTTTGTAGTTTTTAAAAATAGGGCCCCCGTTAGAGAAAAGGTATGATGAGTTTATTATTTTCATTTGCAGAGAAAGAAATGGGGGTGGGGCTGGTTAGAGAATTAGGTAACAAACTATTAATCACCTGACTAAGGCAGAAGTGGGATTGAAACCAGGTTTATCTTTGTAACCATGATTTAATACAACCTCCCACTTTAAAAACATTAAAAACCAAAAAGCCTCATCTTTTATATCCCGATGTAACAGGATTAAAAAGTCTTCTGGGGTATACTTGTATCTCTTTCTACTAACCTTTCGTTTACTTTCACACAGAAAGCTAGGGAATATGTTTCCTTTTTAGGGTATATGTATCTTGGGTAACAATGCTTTTTAAGAGAATGGGCTGTGAAATCAGATCACATAGTTTCATAATTCAGCTTCTTCAAGTACTAGTTTATTAGCTTTGGGAAAACACTTCTTCAGACTTCCATTTCCTCATCTATAGAAGGAGAATTATGATAAGGGTGTCTATTTTGTGGAGCTCTTTGAGGACTGATTGAGATTATCCATATATTCACATAATGCTGCCACATAATCTCTCAGATGTGTACACATGCATGCGTCTTTTTTTTCTTCAAGTCTATTGAAAAGAATTTTCATGTCTTTTGTCTCAGAGAAAGTATTCTTTTTTTTTTAATATTGTGAAATAACAATAAGTCAGCATTCATCACCACACAGTTACAATTTTTTTTTCTTTTGATTGGGATTTTTAAGATCAAATCTCTTAGCAACTTTTAAATACACAGTGCAGTATGATTAACTGTAGTCACATTGTTTTACATTACATTCCCAGGACTTCCTTATTTTATAACTGGAAGTTTGTACCTATAGGTCACCTTCTGCCATGTTGTTCCCTTCACCCTCCATATTCAGGGTTTTTGTTTTGCTTTGTTTTTAGATTCCAAATATAAGTAAGATCATACAGTATTTGTCTTTCTTTCTTTGATTTATTTCATTTAGCGTAATGCCTTCAGGGTTCATTCATGCCACAAATGGCAAAAGTTCCTTCTTTTTTTATGGATGGATGATATTCCTCTGTGTGTGTGTGTGTGCGCATATGCATGTATGTGCGTATGTACCACATTTTCTTTATCCATTTATTAATGGACGCTTAGGTGGCTCGTGTGTCTTGGCTATTGAAAATAATGCTGCAGTGAAAATGGGGGTGCATATATCTTTCCAAGTTAGTATTTTTGTTTTCTTCAGATAAATGCCCAGAAGTGGAATTGCTGGATCCAATGGTAATTTTATTTCTAATTTTTAAAAATAATAGTATTTTAAAATAATATTTTTATTTAATATTTTATTAAATATTATTTAAAATAATTATTATTTTTCATGTTTATCTATTTTTGGAAGAGAGCACAAGGTGGGGGAGGGGCACAGAGAGAGGGAGACAGAATCCAAAGCAGGCTCCCCACTGCTAGTGCAAAGCCTGACAGAGGGCTTGAACTCACGAACTAGGAGATCATGACCTGAGCTGAAGTCAACCAACTGAGCCACCCAGGTGCCCCCTATTTGTAATTTTTTTTGGGAAACCTCCTGCTGTTTTCCATGGTGGCTGCACCGATTTACATTCCTGCCAACAGTGCACTAAGGTTCCCTTTTCTCCACATCCTTGCTAACACTCCTTATTTCTTGTCTTTTTGATAATAGCCCTCCTGATAGGTGTGAGGTGGTATCTTATTGTGGTATTTATTTATTTATTTATTTATTGTGGTTTTGATTTGCATTTCCCTGATAATTAGTGATGTTGCATGTTTTTTTCATGTGTGTATTGGCCATCTATGTCTTTTTTGGAAAAATGTTTATTCAGGAAATCTGCCCATTTTTTTTTTTGTTGGATTTTTTCTTGCTATTGAGTTGTATGAGTTCTTTATATATTTTGGATATTAACCCCTTATCAGATTTATCATTTGCGAGTATTTTTTCATGTTTGGTAGGTTGCCTTTTTATTTTTTATGGTTTCCTTTGCTGTGCAGAAGCTTTTTTTTTTTAAGTTTATTTCTGTATTTTGAGAGAGAGTGTGAGTAGAAAGAGAGAGAGAGTGTGAATCTGAAGCAGGCTGCATGCTCTCTTGAACTCGCAAACTGTGAGATCATGACCTGAGCTGAAACCAAAAGTTGGACACTTAACGGAATGAGCCACTCAGGTGCCCCTGTGCAGAAGCTTTTTAGTGTGATGTAGTCTCGCTTATTTTTTGTTTTGTTGCCTCTGCTTTTGGTGTCCATTAAAAAAATCATTGTCAAGACCCACATCAAGGAGCTTACATTGAAGTCTTTAATTCATTTTGAGTTCATTTTTGTGTATGGTATAAGATAGGGCTCCCATTCATTCATGCATGTGGCTGTCCAGTTTTCCCAGCAGCATTTATTTATTGAAGAGACAATCCTTTCTTCCTTGTATATTATTCGCTCTTTTATTGTAAATTAATTGACCATGTATGTGTGGGTGTATTTCTGGGCTCTCTGTTCTGTTCATTGATCTTTGTGTCTGTTTTTATGTCAATACCATGTTGTTTTGATTATTATGGCTTTTAATATAGTTTGAAACTGTGGTGAGTGGGATGCCTCTACGTCTTTTCTTCTTACTCAAGATTGCTTTGGCTATCCAGAGCCTTATGTGGTTCCATACACATTTTAGGATTGTTTGTTCTGTTTCTCTGAAAAATGCTGTTGGAATTTTGATAGGGATTGCATTGAATCTGTAGACTGCTTTGTGTAGTATGGACTTTTTAAGAATATTAATTCTATGAGCATAGAATATCTTTCCATTTTTTTGTGTCTTCAGTTTCTCTATCAATGTCTTAGTTTTCAGCGAATGGGTCTTTCACCTTTCTGGTTAAATTTATTCCGAAGTATTCTTTTTGATTCAGTTGTAAATGGGATTGTTAATTCCTCTTTCTGATAGTTTGTCGTTGTACAGAAACACAAGAGAGTTATATATATTGATTTTGTATCCTTCATCTTTCCTGAATTTGTTAATTTTAATAGTTTTTTGGTGGAGTCCTTAGATTTTTCTATATATAATATATCGTCTGCAGATAGTGACAGTTTTACTTCTTCCTTTCCAATTTGGATGCCTTTTAGAGAAAGTGTATTTTTTATTTTCACAGTGGACATTTAAACATTCCTTATGATCTTAAGTATCCCTCACCTTCCATCTCTTTCCCTGTCCCTGGTTTGGGAGGGCATTTCTTGAGGAGCATAGATGGAAGACAAAGTGTTGGTTTTTGTTGTAGCATGGCCCTCTCTATTACATAGGTGAAATATGAGTGAAAGGAACATCAAAGCGTGGCAGGCTTGAGGGAGAAAGGAAGGGGAGGAGATGTAACAAAAGGGTAATGTGAAGTCTAAGGGGGTCATTTATAGAAGACAGGCTTGTCTAGGAGAAAAGGCTTGTTGCCAAGGTTTTGCTAGCACCACTCTTGTTGGCTTGGTGATGGTGAGATTTTTTGTGCCGATTATGTGAATGACTGGCTCAGTTCCTTTTTAGCACCAACTGGCAAACCATCTCCTCTCCCCTCCTTGGCAGCAATTCATTCTCTCACAGAAAAACAGGAACTGTGGGTGATTGCCCCAAATTGCTATATCTCACGTGACAGCTCTGGAACTGTGCATGGAACAGTCTTTTTTTTTTTTCTTAAACAGAATGATCTTGGTACATACTCATTCTGAAATAAAAAATTTGTTTTATTGGAATGTTTTTCTTTCTCTTCTGGTGGTTGAGAAGTATTCTTGATAAAGGTTGAATCTTGGATAAATGTTATATCTATATTCTTTCACTAGGAGTTAGCAATATTGCAAAAGTGCTATACAATAATATTTTAATATCAATTACATGAATTATTTTGATATTTTTGTTATAATTTAAAAATCCCCAACAATGCATTAATTTGGCAGCCAGCTTTTGAACTTCAGAAAAAGTCGTTTATGGCATCATGTGTAAACCACAAAGAGAATTAAAACGTTTTTAGATATGTGAAGGATATTTTCAGATGGGGTTATTTTACATTTTCATTGACTTTAGTTTTATGTGGAAATCAAAATGTTGCTCTGATTTCTTATATTCCATTGTAACTAGATGCTGGATTTATTACTATAAATAGCTCGGTATTTTGTCCACATAAACAAATTTAGACAGTAAAAGAAATTACAAATAAACTTAAATTGTAAGTTTTCACTCTTATCAAACCTTAAAATTTATTTAGAATGTTTTTGGTAATTGATTATTTTTACAGGCATATTGTGAATTTTTATTTAATGTGGAGTACTTAGTGCAATCACGATAGTACAAGGTATTTTACTACTATGAACATATAAGAATAAGAAAAGTTTAAATCATCATTTTTGAATCAAAAGACCCCCTTCTTTTCAGTGTTTCAAATGAGCATAATTCAAAAACTTAAAGCAAATTAAGAAGATAGCGAAACAAGGACTTGAAAAGCAAAAGATGAATACAACAGCAACCACAACAAAAATTTAAAAATCAAACCTCTTTGCTAACATTTACCTGTCTCAGTTAAACAGGAGGATGAGGGGATTATTGCAATTCAATAAGGATTTTTCAGCTTCTCAAATAGTGCTAATCACACAAGAGATTCACTGGGAAAACTTGTAGATTTACAGGTAAACCACATACGTTGTGAATGAAAACACAAACATACTGACATTAATATGGGAAGTTTAACACCTCTCCTCCCCAAATGAAACGAGCATAATTCTTTTAGCCTACAAGTGTCAAATATATATCAGTCTTCTTTATCATTTGTGGGATTGAGTGTTTTTATAAATGTGTAGATATGGGTTTGCTGGTCTGTTTCTGTTTAAGCTAGTTTCGTGATCTCTTTTCTGAATATTATCAGTAATAGTGTTAAAACTGAAGAACTACTTGGTGATTTCTTTCTTTCCTTTTCTTTTCTTTCTCTCTTAGCTAGAGATAGTGGTAATAACAGCTGGAGGGAAGATGATCAATAGATTTTTCTCATTTTACTTAGTTCTCAGGCCCAAGATGTTTGTACTTATACCTGTTCTAGGGATGGGATCATCCCATTGTGGTGGTGGGGGGGGGGGTGGCGAGCAGTTGCTGTCTGTCCCGTCACCCCCAGATTTTGATTTTTAGTGACCTGGACATTATTTAGAGGACAACTTTCTGCTAATAAACAGGACATTATTCCAGGTTTCTGTCAGAAAAACTTATAGACCTCTCAGGAGAGAACCTTCTCTTTCTGTTTGCTGTTAGTGAGCCAGCCATTTGTTGAGAATGGGAAAGTAAAAGACAAATCTGACCACAGTGTTAATTTCTATTTTCTATGCCAAGCCTGCCAATCTTATTTATTTTGGTTTTACTTTTTGCTTAGATTCTAGTGAGAAAGTGGGGAGTGTGGAAGTAATAAGTAGGTATTAACAGTGTCGCTGGAAAAGAGAAACCTTCAGTTTTATTCTAGCTTATTTACATTTTCACATACATGGGTTAATAAACTTTAAAAATACTTCTATCCATGTTCATTGTAGAAAACTAGAAAATGTGTATCAGAAAAAAAAAATGAAAGGGGCACCTGGGTGGCTCAAGTCGGTTGAGCATCTGACTTCGGCTCAGGTCATGATCTCTTGGTCAGTGAGTTCAAGGCCCACATTGGGCTCTGTGCTGACGGCTCAGAGCCTGGAGCCTGTTTCGGATGCTGTGTTTCCCTCTCTTTCTGCCCCTCCCCACTCATGCTCTGTCTCTCTTGCTGTCAAAAATAAATAAACATAAAACATTAAAAAAAGAAAATAACTTATTTCTACTTTTCACGGATGATTTTGAATGATATTCTGTTCAGTGTATTTTATATTTTTTCCTATGCGTGTATAATGAGTAATTTTTTTTCTGATAATGGGCTCATATTTTTTATATACTCTTGTAATTTTGTTCACTAAACAGTGTAGTTTTAATAAGCTACCCATTTAAAAATACTTGATTACTAACATTTTCACATAAAAGTTAAAGCAATAGAGTTTATATAGTCAAAACAAATAATTTTTGGTAAAGTTAACTAAAAATATTGACTCAATGAAATACTTAGGTTTAAAGTTTTAAATGCAAGTTTTAGAAATTGAGAGTTAATATTGAATTGTCGACAGATCTCAAAACATTTGTTTTATTATATTCTATAAATAATGTGTTCTTTAAGGCCTTTCAATACTTAAAAATTTTTTTTAATGTTTATTTTTGAGAGAGAGGCAGACAGAGCGTGAGCAGGGGAGGGGCAGAGAGAGAGAGAGAGAGAGGGAGGGTGTGTGTGTGTGTGTGTGTGTGTGTATGAGCGTGTGAGTGGGGGTGGGGCAGAGAGGGAGAGGGAGGGTGTCTGTGTGAATGGGGGTGGGGCAGAGAGAGAGAGGGAGGGTGTGTGTGTGGTGTGTGTGTGTATGAGCATGTGAGTGGGGGTGGGGCAGAGAGAGAGAGGGGGAGGGTGTGTGTGTGGTGTGTGTGTGTATGAGCATGTGAGTGGGAGTGGGGCAGAGAGAGAGAGAGGGAGGGAGGGAGAAAGAAAGAATCCCAAGCAAGCAGGCTTCACACTGTCAGCGCAGAGCCTGATGTGGGGCTTGAACCCACAAACCGTGAGATCGTGACCTGAGCCAAAATCAGGAGTTGGACACTTAGCTGACTGAGCCACACAGGCACTTGTCAACTTATTTTCTAACATTTATATATTATTCTTAGAGAAAATTACAGGTAGTAATTTAACAAAGCCAACTATGTTTCACTTGTTCTCTCATTTTTGAGACATTATCTATCAAGAATGACAACTTTTGAACTTGATAGGGATCTGTTAGGTGCAAGCAAACATTCCTTATTCTCTCATAATCCATTTGGGAGGAAGAAGGGATATGGGAAAAGTTGTTAATTCTTAAAGGAGTGCTGAAGGGCTTTACCCTTGTTTTAACATACTTGTGTGTGCGCGCGCCCTTTTAGTTCAGTGTAACTGCTCAGGGCTAAATGTGGAAGCCCAAATTGGGTAGACCTGTCTTTGGTTTAGTCAAATCAAAGATGTTTTCTTTGTTGTGGGATTTGGAGTAGTAGCATGGGATCAGAAAGCCTTTACTTGCATGGTTATTATAAGTTCCTAACCTTTATGCCAATGATTGCAAATAGTTCTAAGTTAATGCTCACTTTTATTCCATAGCATTTATTGCCTTTAAACACTTTCTAAAAGAGTGTGATCTTAGTCCTTACTATTCTGAGGACCCATTATAAAAAATCAGTTATGTTTTTACCTTTAGATTTGTTTCTATAAATTAATGAGCTATCTCATGAGAAGCCAGGATTAGAAATTTGGAGATTGTCTGGTATTTTTAAAATATAATTCATACTTCTGGCCAGTTCATCATCTAACTCTTGATAGAAATAGAATGTGAAGACTTTATGAAACAATTATTTTCTTTTATCCAAAGCTGTTTTTAATTGAGCAGTGTAATGTATAAATGAAAGAATGTATAAGAATATAGTTTAAAATATAGAAAATGAGTTATTTATAATACTTTATTTTGAAATATTATTATCTTTAATTTTATGTTAGATTTATGGCACTGGAAGATTTTAATTAATGTTTGAATTTCCATGGAGTTTGTATGTTACAGTTCTTGTCCTGGTTTAGACTGCTCAGAGGTTCTGCATTTGATTTTTAAACATAAATTTCAAGACTATGTAATGACCTTTTTTCAAATATTAACTTTAAAGATAATGGTATGTATGGATGGTATGTATTCAGGTCCTATATGTAGGACCTGAATTGAAGTGACTTGTTCAAATGCATAAAAACAAAACAAAACAAAACCTCTTTTGTTGTTTGTCTTCTGACCGCTTCATTTCTACTAAATTCAAAGACCTGTGTAGATATCTTAATTTTCATTGTGTCTTATATGTGAATTATTTTTTGGTTGTAAAAAAATATGTCAGTATAACACCTTTCTTTTAGTGAGATGTCTTATTTGTCAACATTAGGGAATTCCAGAAGAAGCATGTGTTCTCTGCTGCTATTAAGAAGACAGGGAAATCTCTAGACCTCGGGAATTGGATTAGGGATCCTTATCTACTGTAGGAATGGTTAGGATTAAGATCACCAACCTCTGTCTCTTTGGAATTGGCATAGAAACTAGAATCATGGGATGCCTCAGTAATGAGGTACCTAGCACTGATATATAAGGAATTATTGGCATGACCTCTAAAAAGTGTGAAATTTGAGATTTCATAAACCATGCTTAGTATTTTCAGCAATATCAGTGCATATTAATTAACTACATAGGTTACTATTCTGTGTAGGTTACTTTTGCCTACTCTTTACTATAATTTTCAGTAGCTTAATGGCAAGGCGTTGGTATGTGGAAGACTTGGGGACTCCTGCAGCTAGCCAGATTTAGTCATTGTGAACCTATAACCTGACCAGAACTCCTGTTCCTTCGAAAGTTTTTGAGGACTGTAAGAATTATCTTGAAAACTTACAGAAGTGGGAAATATTTGTATTTGTGGATTATATAGGTGTAGGCATATGACTTTACCTACTTTTTGGGCTGAGTCAAAACTGCAGTTTTACACTGTACTAGAAGAACTGGACTGTCAGTAAATAGACCTGTGTTCTCTTAAAGACTTAAAAATCAGTGAGCCTGAGAGATAATATGATAATTAAAAAGAAAGCCTATGTCTTGTGTCCATATACATTTTAGTTTACCCCTTGGTAGGTTATTTAAATTTGATTTTTTGGTTAATTTTAGACTCTTTTTGATCAGAACAATGCTGCAAAAAAAGAAGAGTCAGAAACTGCAAACAAAAATGATTCTTCAAAGAAGTTGTCTGTTGAGAGAGTGTATCAGAAAAAGACACAACTTGAACATATTCTCCTTCGTCCTGATACGTATATTGGGTCAGTGGAGCCGTTGACACAGGTAATTATTTGTTAAATTTTGAGATTAGGAGATGTATATCTGTTCTACTTAATAAAATTTTTGTGATTATATGCTTAGTACATAATTTCATGTCTTTGTGGTCATATGTAAAGTAGGGAGAGAGATTTAAGGTAGGTAGAAATGTCTTCATTTCCTGCTGAAGATAAAAAACTAGGATAAAAACTATTAGAGGTCAGGAGTATAGAGTAAAATGGTAGCGTGTGAACCTTTTAAAAATTCTTAAGTTTATGCTGTGGTTTGCTTCAAATTGTAGAGTTTATATATATATACACTAATGACCCTTTGATGCTTACTATGAACTTGGCTTTTGCACATATTATCTGATTCTAACAATTTTGGGATGTAGGTACTGTTACCCCCTTTTTATAGACAAGGAAACTGAAGTTTAAATAAATGTAAATAACTTGCTCAGATCTCTCAGCCAATAAGAGCTGGGATTCAAAGCTAAGTCTCTGACTCTAAAGTCATGCTGTATTCATATTATTTTAATCTGTGCTCTTTATAGAAAAATCTAAAACATGAAGTAAAATATGTATATATTTTTGTGTTTTTTTTCCCTATTTTACTTAAATATTGTTTCTAACAATTCTTGGTGCCTTATATTAATAAACTGACTTTATGTGCAAGAATACAGACTCAATACAAAATGAATAATTTATCCATTTTGAAATTTTTGAAATTGGATATGAATGTAGTGAAGATGATTGGAACTGAAGTAGTGTATGTGTTTTTACTTTGAAAGTCTAAGTATTAACAGAGGAAATGACAGATGTGGGTTTATACTATGTAAAATTGATGTTAAATGCTTTTTTACCCAATAATTCCTTTTGAATTTTTCTCGTAATGCAGCTAATGTGGGTATATGATGAAGATGTAGGAATGAATTGCAGAGAGGTTACCTTTGTGCCAGGTTTATACAAGATCTTTGATGAAATTTTGGGTGAGTACTTGCTTAAGATTTAATGCATTCCATTGATGTATATATATATACATCAATATGTAAATAAAGCTAGACTTACAGTATAAATTTTAAAGGCATATCTTGGGCTTATGTGCTGAATATAATGTTCTTCAGAAAATTTGTCACTTGCTGTAATATTTTCATATTTGTGCACATATCTTTGAATTTATTTATAAGATGAATTTGTTGTATTTGATCAGTAATCCAAAGTTGGTTTGTATCTTGTATGTGTAGTCATTGCAGGTTGTGTGTGCATCCCTTTTACCTAGGGCGGCATGTTAAAAATATAGATTACAGGACCTGATCCTTGAAGATTTAGTGAGTTTGCAGTGAGACATGTAAAATTGTGGTTTTTACCAACAGATCAGTCATTTCTGTTGGGCAGAAGCAATCATTGTTCTGAATGATCTCTGTTTTTTTTCCAAATCATAGGATTAATTAAATCAATGAAATGTGGATGCTCATTTGATTACTAGGGAATGCTTGCACATTGGAAATATTTTTAGTCAAGGACTTTCTAGAGCCTCTGGGCTCTGCTACCTCATCAGCCACTTGAGATTTCCTCGACAGCTGGGTTATGTGGGTCTCTCTGAGCTTCCTCCAGCTTTCCTCCTTTGGGGAAAGAATAGGGGAGTAAACCTGATTACTTGCATTTTATACCTTTCACTCTTGCTTCCCAGCTATCCACTCACTTTTACTTTTATGTTACATAGTATTTACCAGGAACATAGTCGTTCTGTGACTGAAGTTGAATTTGACAGCTAGCTTGCGTTCAAATTTGTGTAGTCATGTGTCTAACCACAGCAGTGGTTAATATATGAAAATATATTATTATAGTACATAAGATTTAGTTTTGATTTCTAAGGAT
This sequence comes from Puma concolor, assembly GCF_028749965.1. NCBI lineage: Eukaryota > Metazoa > Chordata > Mammalia > Carnivora > Felidae > Puma > Puma concolor. Next base: position 16,782,211 of record NC_141675.1, read on the forward strand.
GCTGAAGACGTTGCCTCTTTAATTTAAAAATAATTTATTTTATCTCAACCTGTCTATAAAACCACTAGTTTATTGAAGGATATCAAGAGAAAGATACAGTATAATTAAATTCAAATTTTTTTCTTTTGGGCCTCACCTGGATTAGGGGGTTATAGCCTGCAGATGTTTGTTTTTAATTATTTTTATATATCACAAAATCTACCCTTCCCCTACCCCTTGTTTTTAGTAGATAACACAATAGTAATTTAGTGTGATACAAATTTAAGAATATTATTTGGAAAATAAAGTTTTACATTAGAAATTAGTAATAATTTTCATTGACTATTACTATCTGTAAATATTTATATTAAGTTGGGATGCACATGAAGTTGTGTCATGTATTTATTTTATTACTCATCACAATATTTAATTTGTAGTTAATGCAGCTGACAATAAACAGAGGGATAAGAATATGACCTGTATTAAAGTTTCTATTGATCCGTAAGTATATTTCAAGTTTAATTTTTTATGCTAAGTTGTTTTATTCTGATAGCCCCCAGCTTTTGAATACTCTTCAAATACTGTATACAATTAGTACTCCTAAAGTTTCCCTGTTGCATGAGACATTGTTATTTTTGCCTCTTTTAGCCATAATATAGTATACTTTTATAGTTTTCTCTCTCATTCATGATGTTTTATTCCAAAGCACTTCCTTATGGGAACACTTGAAACCATTTTTCTCTCTCTTTGGTGCTGCGGCTATTGTTTCAGGTGATACAGTGGTCGCTTGATGTTTCCTTTTTTGTCTTTGCTTTAGGAGTCAAGGCTAAGGGCTATTGCTAGTACTCTTCCAATTATATTATGGGTAAAATTTATTTTTTATGACCAGTATTTGGACTTTTCCATTATTTATAACATCATTTGTAAATTAGGAACTGCTGGTATTATAGAATATATACCAGGTGTTCAGCTAATTAGATCTCACTATGGTGATTTGTTTTGGAGAATTGAAAGGGAGTGAAAATAATACAGTTTTAAGATAGAAATATTACTGTTACATTTATCCTGTTTTTGCCAGCATGCTTTTGTAAAATATTGCATTACTTATATCATTTATAATCTTATTAGTAATTTCGAATGATGTTACGGTTTTTCTCTAATGTGAACATTTAATAATTCAGGTTTAGTCTTAGTGTCACTAATCTAATTTTAGATGGTATGGTTACGATTCATGTATATATGTATATAAAACAGTATCTTATATGAAAATATTACCGCATAACTGTGCTGTTAAAGTTCTAGATTTTTCTTTTTCTTTCCATTTTTCCCCCCTTTGGATCCTTTCTGTAACAAATACATTCTTGAGGATTTACGTGGTAAAGTGCATAGGACCCTTATAAGTTGTAATTTATGCAGAGTTTAAAATAGTTTCAATGAAATTTTAGCTTCAAGATTACTTTTTTTCTATATTTAGGAAATTATCAGTTAAAAACAGTATCATTTAATGTGCTTTAGGAGAGCTAGCTAGTGAGGAGTAATAGATGTTGAATGTTAGATAACATTAAACTTTTTAAAGTTCAGAGTGGAAAGATTTTGACTGAAAACTAAGGAAGAAGGGGCTCTTTCTTAAATACATTCTTGATGAACATGATTACAGCTGTTTGGTTCTTTTATCTTAATTGTTTTGGCCACATTAATCCAACAACATGGACTTAAAACAGCTTACATAGAATCCCGTCATAACAAAGTGATGAAGAAGTGAGCTATAAAACAACACTGTAGACTGAATAGTGGCTCTTGGTGGAGTGCTTTACCTTTAAATTTATTATAGATTCTGGACAAAGTAATTCTATGTAACTAGTGCCTTTAGTGATCTTTTTCCCTTTTCGTTTTTTTTTTTTACCTTTTGAAAAAATTTTTGAAAAAAAATTTTTTTTTTAAATATTTGAAAGAGAGACAGAGTGCAAGCTGGGGAGGGGGAGGAGCAGAGAGAGAGGGAAACACATAATCTGAAGCAGGCTTCAGGCTCTGGGCTGTAGGCACAGAGCCTGACACGGGGCTCGAACTCATGAGCCAGGAGATCATGACCTGAGCTGAAGTCGGATGCTCAACTGCCTGTGATACCCAAGCGCCCTTAAAGAAGTTATTAAAAGCAGAATTGAAATGGGAAACTGCTCTTCTGCTATTTATTTCATTGACCCAGTGTTCTCTGCTGTTCATTTTTGATATCCTCTGAGTTTCATTCTTTTTAACATTTTTGTATAGCAGATTTAAAATTTTCTTTGTGCACATGTGTACATGAACTCTTTGTAAAGGAGAGGTTAAATTTTGATAGTTAATAGGTTAAGTGTGGATAGCTTAGCTCTTATTCTTTTTCAATAGTACTCTGATGTGGAGGTAAAGTTTAAATAACAGCTATGGTTGTAAAAGGCATAAGAATATATTAGCAGGGGGTGCCATGCAGAATTTGGGCAGCTTTGCTAGAATTTGGAGCAACTGTTTACAGAAGAACTTAAAACTCATTAAGTAATAGAATATGATGGTTAGTATTGAAACAACTGATTTGTTGGCAGCTATCTGATTAAAAACAAATGTGGAAAGCATATTAACCAGAATTCTAACTCTCCCTCTAGTTTAAGTGTCCTTGTTTATGTAGGGTTAAATCTCTTAAATCCATAGCTTTATAAAATAGTACACACTCCTATTGAAATACATCAACAGATATATTATTTTTTAAAAATTGGGATTGTATGCTTTTTCCATTTTTATTTGACATATTGTGGACAGCCTTTGTTATTAACTTATATAGATCTACTTAAATCTTTGTAACTGTTACTAATTATCATGTTGATATATCATAATTTAACCTTTTTCCAGTTGATGAATATTAGATATTTAGATTGTCTTCCAGGTTTCTTTCTGGTTTTAATTATTTTGAAACTTTATTTGTAGCTCATTCAAACATAGTATTCTTTTTCCTAATATTTCCGTGAAGATTATTAATGGAACAAAGATTATATTATAGAACTCTGAAGCATTGTTTAGAGCTTACAGAAATAAATGCCAGATCTGGGAAGTGATGTAGATTGGGATTTTTCAGTAGCGAGGGGTGACCGATAGAAAGTTCAAATTTCATACTTAGGCTTACTGAATGTAGATGTGAAGCCTTATTTATTTACTTTTTAACTGTGATAATGAATTTACAAAATGCTTATCTTAATTATAGTACCGTATATGATATACTAAATTGGATGAAAAACATTTTAAAGGTTTACTCATGACTGTATTGGCTTTTGTGTCATTCTGAGATATTTAAGGTCTGTAACTTTCATTGCCTTTCTTTATTTCCTTTAGGATTCTTCTCTATTAACTTTAAGCTCCATGAAGTTTCTTATAGAAAATAGGTACTTAATAATTACAGGTTTTAAGCTTAAGCTAAGAAGTATTTGGAAGTCAGAAAAGTAGTGTAGTTTCTGGTCTGTGTTTCTAGGGCCCACTATTATCTCTGGAGATAGGAGGCACAAGTGGAGGTACAATAGGCAATTTGAAACTGCTACATACTTAAACATTCAGCTGTGTATTCTGTAGAGGGTGTTTACCTACAAGTGAGATAATCTAATCTCCTGAGGTCCCCAATAAATAATTTAGATTTTTTTTTTTTTTCTAATTTTGGTATATAAGCAAATTTTGGTTTATAATTTGGGCTGGGTAAAAGGCTTCATGGAGAACTGAAGTCATAAACTGACTTCTCAAAGTTAGGGTAAATTTTGGCCAAAGAGACTAAAAAGGCAAAGGAAAGACCAGTAAACAAAGAAATGGAAGAATTGAGAATGAACATGGACAAGTATTAAAACTGACCTGAAGGAAAAATAGGATATGTGTTGCAGAACAGTGGCAATTAAATTTGACTATAATTAAGGATATGGCTGTAAACATGTAGTAGAGGACTTTTCAGCTTTGTATACAGTATTTAAGGTGATAACTAGGCTAGCTTCGTGTATTAGTATTTGGAATGAAGAAAGGACTGAATACTCATATGAAATGAATCTAAGGACATACTAATAAGTCTTGATGACTAAGGACTCTAGAGAATGATCAGGAGATCTGAATAAAAAATGCTATCAAAATTTGAGCCTAGGACATTTGGAGAATAGAACCTGTGTTGGAGAACGAGGGAAAGAAAAGTTGGTTGCTGATTTAGGCAAAGAAGACGATGTGCTGCTAAAAGTTATTTTTTAGTTTGTCTCTTTCTTGATTTAATTAACTGATTTCCCTCTGGATATATGATTTTAATTTTGGCTTTTATAGCAATTTTTTAGTCTTAATAACTACTTCTAAGAATTCTTCAGAGATTAAGGTATGTATATGTGAGTGAAATTCACATTAAATTCTTAGTATATCTAAGAATAATTATGAATTAGATTGGCAAATGGTAACTTTTAGAGCCAGTTCTCAGTGTTGGTTATGATGCTGTGTTTCCTTGCAAATTTGGCTCTTAAATGGGTTAAAGCATCATAGTATGTACTACTCAAAATGATAGAGTAGGCAAAAGTTTCCATCAGGACTATTGCCTACATCAAGTCGATGTTAGCTATAGGAGCCTCTATTGTATACCATTCGGGGCTTAAATGGATGGTTTTGTGATAGGAAACCCCAAAAAAACTAAAATAGGTAACATCTACATTTTTTAAAACCATTAAAATTAGTTTATAACAATGATTGCTACAATGCAAAACAACCCTGTAATATTTAGTCTGAGAATGGAATACATTTCAGGCTGTTTGTCCTCTTCCATATGTACTGCAGCAACAGGCAGGAAATGAAAATGGCAATGGCAGCTGGTTCTGCAGAGCTTGTGATTCACAGGTGGTATCCTGGTAGAATGAAGCAGGAAGAGATCATGGCTAATGTATTTGAAAAGAAACGGATCTGTGGCTGACTTTTTAAGTGTATGGGGGGGTGGGTGGGGGAGGGGCAGAGAGAGGGAGAGAGAAAGAATCCCAAGCAGCCTGACACAGGGCTTGAACTCCTGAACTGTGAGATCATGACCTGAGCAGAAATCCAGAGTCAGACGCCTGACTGAGCTACCCGGGCGCCCCTGTAGCTAGCTGATTTCTTGTAAAAGCTTCACTGCTTTAACTGTTTTCTGGGAGGTTAAGAAGTTTCTTTTCCTGAGAAAATTTTCAATATTACCTGAAGATCTTAGTGGCCCTAATTTGAGTTATGACTAGGATAGAAATGTATATCCTCAGCAAGTATTTTCTTGAAAGATGAGTGTCTTCTAATTAGTAATGGCTTTAGTTTAGCTTACAGTTACTCAGGTTTGTTCTGGATTACTTTATTTTTTATGGAAATTAACATATCTTTAAACCATTTTAAGCTCTAAACTCTGCTTGTTTATTTACAGTGAATCTAACATTATAAGCATTTGGAATAATGGGAAAGGCATTCCAGTAGTAGAACACAAAGTAGAGAAAGTTTATGTTCCTGCATTAATTTTTGGACAGCTTTTAACATCCAGTAACTATGATGATGATGAGAAAAAAGTAACAGGTAAAGTCTAAATGGCTGATCAGAATTTTTATTGAATTTTTTATGCTTTCAACATAAAATTTAACTATTCCTATATTAAATATTACAGAAAAGGAAACCTATGTAGTTTTATTGTGAAAAAATTATTTTCAGAATTAATGTCTATAAAAAACTATCATGTGTAAGTATTATGTCTGACAGAGACATTTTAAAAGCTTAATTGATAGTACATTGGCTTATGCTAGAACTCCTGGAACTCTAACCTGGCTGACAGTTTGAGTTTTGAATTAGAATACTAATGAAAGTCAGATGTATAATTCCTGTGTATGTGAATTTCTTGTTACATAAGCACCATGTCTTTTGTTTGATATCAGTTAAATTACTTCTAAACTGTTTTAGGACGGTCGAGATTGGAAATCTAGGCTTTGTAAATAGAGTTAAAAGTGCTTTGATCAAAACCAAATGTTTCCCTACTTATTTCCATTGCTCAAGTGGGTTGATGGTTTTTATTTATTTATTTTCAAAACCAAGGCTTTAGGAAGTGATGTAGATTACATTTTTGTAATAGAGAAGTAACTTTGATAGAAAGCTCAGGTTTTGTACTCCTATACACTTACTTGATTATAGGAGATAGCAAGTTTAATTTTTTTGTGATGAAGGTAATGAATCTGCAAAGTGCATATTATTTATATTATCATATGTGCTAAATCTTAATTGTATTTTTCTTTAAATGAAAAAATCCAAATATACTCTGAAATATTCAATTCATGATTATTAAGGTAGTGCAGTAAGTGGAACTATTTTGCAACAGATCTGCTCTATGGTAGATAAGTTAACCAAGTTCCCTAAAATCCCTTTCGTTAAACCTTTCACATTTAATTGTTCTTACAGGTGGTCGCAATGGTTATGGTGCAAAACTTTGTAATATTTTCAGTACAAAGTTTACAGTAGAGACTGCTTGCAAAGAATACAAGCATAGTTTTAAGCAGGTATGATAGAAATGTGTCTAATTTTTTTAAAATTGTATTTTGTTGCTTTGCTAATAAGATAATAGAACCTTAGGTAAATTGCATTGATGATGCCTGTACAACTTTTTTTTTAAGCATTAAGCACATCAATAGAGTGAAAAGACTTAAGAATGCCTAGATTTTTACATAAACCTTTTTCCTGTTCATTGAAAGCAAAGTGCTTTATTTAATAGACTTTTCCTTTAATCTAATTGAGCATTACTGAAAATGTCCTTAACCTTACAGATTAATTGAAATGCATCCACTTACCATATTTGAAAAATTCCTCATCAGTTCATCAAATTCCTATTTCAGAATTCTGTCTTATTTTTATTCTGGTAGGCTTTTGAAAAAGTTTGAAATTTTACATAGCTAAAATAATTTTGTCAGGAAAAGCATCATACTTATTTTTGTAAAGTTCTAAATAGTCACGTTGAAGAATTTGAAAGTTATTAACAGCGTATAAAGTTGTGCAGTTCATTTTGCTTATTTTCAACATGAGGTTATTATAATATAGTAGCGTTCCCCCTACCCCCCCTGATTTAGTGGTTTCACTTTCCATGGTTTTAGTTAATCCGCAATAAACTGTGGTCCAGAAGCAGATGATCCTCCTTCTGACATATTTGGAAGGTTAGTTAGTAGCCTAATACTAGGTCACAGTGCCTACATCATTCACCTCACTTCATCTCTTCATGTAGGCATTTTTCATCACAAGGAAGTTGACTACAGTACAGTAAGGTATTTTGAGAGAGAAAAAGACCACTTTCACATAACTTTTATTACAGTATATTGTAATTATTCCATTTTGTTAATTTCTTACTGTGCCTAATTTATAAATCAAACTTTATCTTAGATATGTACATATAGAAAAAAACACAGTATATGTAGGATTTGATACTATCCATGGTGCAGGTCTTGGAACATAGAGAAAGGGGAATACTGTAGTAGTGTTTAAATTTTTTTTCATCTCTGATATTATCAGTTTCCAGGATTTGTTTATTGCGAAGCTGGAAAATGGATGTAGTTATGGTAAATGATTGTTTTCATGAGCTGAGTCTTTATGTATTATAAAATATAGAAGTATTAAATATTTAAATATTTTTTCTTTTAAAGACATGGATGAATAACATGATGAAAACTTCTGAAGCCAAAATTAAACATTTTGATGGTGAAGATTATACATGCATAACATTCCAACCAGATCTGTCTAAATTTAAGATGGAAAAACTTGACAAGGATATTGTGGCCCTCATGACCAGAAGAGCTTATGATTTGGCTGGTTCATGCAAAGGGGTCAAGGTCATGTTTAATGGAAAGAAATTGCCTGTAAGTGTCTTCTAAAATAGTAAATGCTTTGTTATTTTGTGGGCAGCTTATGGTTAAATCTAACTGCTTTACACCCTCAGTTATCTTATAGAACAATTAAAAATACAGCAAAGGATTCTATTTTACCTTCATTTATGCCATTTCTAGTGCTCCTAATTTCTTGGTGTAGATTTTAGTTTCAGATCTTAATCATATTCCTTCTGCCTGGAGATCTCTAATTTCTTGTTGGTAGGTCTGGCAATAAATTCTCTTACCCTGTTTGAAAGAGTATTTTTCTTCACTTTCAAACAGTACGGAATTTCACTGGATATAGAAATAGGGGTTTATGATATTTTTCTTTCAATGTCATTCTGTTGTCTTCTTGTTTTGCATGGTTTCTGATAAGTCGGCTGTAGTTCTTATCCTTCTTCCTCTGTTGGCAAGGTGTTTATTTTTCCCTCTGGCTGACTTGAAGATTTTCTCTCTCTCTCTCTCTCTCTCTCTCTCTCTCTCTCTCTCTGTCTTTTAATATGCTTAGGTGTTTATATGGGGGTTTCATTTTGTCTATTTGATAACTGTATTTTTTTCATTGTGTTTTCTGAACGTCTTGGATCTGTTGGGTGTCTGTCACTAATTTTGAAAAGATTTTGGCTATTATTTCTTCAAATATTTCTTTGCTATTCTTCTGGTATTCCAGTTACACATATATTATACAGTTTGGTATTGTCCTAACCTCCTACACGTTGTGCTCTACTGCAGCAAGTGTCCACCAGTATTCTCATTTAGTATTCTCCAGGCTCCCTCCTCCATAAAATAAACTTCTTTTTTTATCCTTAAATGAGATAGGGGTGGGCTGAGGAAGGGCTGGGTAGAATTATTTTATTCCTGCTATAGTAATATTTATTACTCTCCAGCAGTATCCTTCCCCCCCCCCCACAAATTAAGGTGGTTCCCCCCCCCCCCCCCCCCCACTTTTCTGTGGATAGGATGAGGGTAAAGGAGACAGTTCTGGGTGAAATTCCCAGTGGTTGCTATTCTCTTCCCCCAACCAGCAGCACCATGGTGGGGAACTTTCTCTAGATTTTCTCTCACCTTCCCTGTGAGAACCTGCTGGGGTTTCTGGAGGAAAAGCCTGTAAGTGTAGGAACCCCTTATGGTGACATCCTTCAAGTGCATCACACACCCATACTGTCCACATTTGTCCTACAACAGTTGGTCAAATTTGTCAATTTCTTTATGGTTCCTTTTCACTTCTATGACATTAGGTAGCTTCTGCCTCACTTAAGCAAATTGGTTAGTATTCTGTGTCTCTCTATAGATACCTGTTTCTCTTCAGACTCAGGATGGCCAGCTGTCCTATGAATTCAATTTTTTGACAGTTCTTGAAAAATCAGTGTGTTGTCTGATTTTCTTGTAAGGGCAGAAATTTCTTTTCTTGTTTTTTAAAGAATTTTTTTTTTCAGTTTATTTTTCTTTTGAGAGTGAGAGAAAGCGTGAGCAAGCAGGGGCGGGGCAGGGAGAGAGAGAATCCCAGGCAGGCTTGGTGCTGTCAGTGCAGAGCCTGATGTGGGGCTCCATCTCAGAAACCTTGAGATTGGGATGTGAGCTCCTGACCTGACCCGAGATCAAGAGTCAGATGCTTAACTGACTGAGCCCTCAGGCGCTCCTCTTTTTTTATTTATTTATTTTTTTAAGCCTTCTCTGTGTCTGAACTCAACTGGAAGTCTACTTTGTCATTTTAAAACTTAAACTTTTGAAAGATTTTATAATAATTCACCTGTCCAGCTGTTCCTTCATAACCTCTCCTTATCAAGTACATATGGAAATGGATTCCTTTTTAAAAAGGGTAGGGATCAAGGAATAGAATGGGGGAAGTCATGAAGGTTTGGATCTGAAGAGTAAGAGCTGTTGTGATTGAGGGGAAATAAAAGTATAAGAGTACCTGATGGCATTCACCTAGTTGAACTGCCAATTTTAAGATTGTTTATTTTTGTTTTCAAATGAATAGGTAAATGGGTTTCGCAGTTATGTAGATCTTTATGTGAAAGACAAATTGGACGAAACTGGAGTGGCCCTGAAAGTTATTCATGAACTTGCAAATGAAAGATGGGATGTTTGTCTCACACTGAGTGAAAAGGGATTCCAGCAAATCAGCTTTGTAAATAGTATTGCGACAACAAAAGTAAGTATGCTAGTGCTGTGTTGCCACGTCAGTGGTAGAACAGTGCTTCATTAAAAACAACAAAATAAACAACAATAACAATGACAAAAAACCACAAGTCTGCTTTTGTGAAATTAGAATTGGCTTATGAAAATGAAAGCTTATTTTCTACGAAAATAGCTGTCTTATAATTTATTTAAACACCCACTGAGCATTAAGTTTATATGTTGAGTATTTATGGTTGAATATGTTTCATGAATTTAGAATGTTAACACATTTTTATGAATTTAGAATGTTAACACATTCCTTATTCTGTGTTCCTAGTTTAGAATGTAAAAGAATAATAGAGGAATCTGTTTTGGGATCAGATTGTGGAACGTGTTATATGCCATTCTAAGGAGTGTGAACTGTCTTACGTAGGCTTTTGGATTTCAAAAGCAAATGAAATTGTTCTCATCTAACAGCATTTGTCCATCGATCATAATAAAGTCTTAGGCAATACAAACATGTATCCTAGAATAATCTAAAGCAATGATTTGATCATTTGTCACTCTTGTTCAAGTTCTAACTTTTTTTTGTTAATATTCAGTGTTTATAATCTAGCATCACTTTCTCAAGTCAACACATTTTGCATCAGTTATGGTGACATTTTGTCCTACGTAATAGATACCTAATATACAGTGGCATAAAGATGTAGAAGTTTTATTTTTCCTCATTCTTAGTTTTGTACTGTGACTCCACAGTATCATCAGGGACCATGCTCTTCCTGACTTTCTTTTCTGCCACCCTTCGCATGTGGCTTTCCTTCTCATGCCTTTAAGATGCCTCAGTTCCAAGTTCTAGGGAGAGAGAAAGGGGCTGGGCAAATGCATATACCAACTAAATCTCTCCCTTTTTATGAGGAATACAGTAGTTTTCCTGGAAATCCCATCTGGTAGACCTCACGAACATCTCTGGCTAGAACTGGGTCAAGTGGCTGCCACTAGCTGCAAGGGAGTCTAGATTGGTTAATATTAAAAAAATTTTTTTTAATGTTTATTCATTTTTGAGAGAGAGAGAGAGAGAGAGAGAGAGAGAGACAAAGTGTGAGCGGGGGGAGGGGTAGAGAGAGAGGGAGACAGAATCCGAAGCAGGCGCCAGGCTCTGAGCTGTCAGCACAGAGCCCGACGCGGGGCTCAAACCCATGAGCCGTGAGATCATAACTTGAGCTGAAATAGGACACTTAACTGACTGAGCCACCCAGGTGCCCCTAGATTGGTTAATATTTTCAATTGGACATGTTGCCAGGTAAAAGCAAATTTAGGTCTTTCAATAAAGGGGAGAATAGGCATTGGATAGACAACTGGCAATGGCTGTCACAGTCCCTAAATTTTAAATCTTGTGAGTGCTGTTACCACTGTCATGCCAGTATTCATTCTCACTTCCATGTTTTTTTATTCGATTGATTTTACTTTGTGTATAGTTTTATGCAGTTGGTTAATTGGCCCTATAACCAAAAATACCTTATTTTTTAAATCCCCACTCTGTAATTCTGAGATTTATCCTATGCCTCTGCATAATTGGGTTTGTAATCTAATTCCACAAAGTTGTAAAGATTAAGTGCTGATTTGAGAACATAATGAATATGTAAGTATTTTGTTACCCTGACTATAGATGATTTTGGATTCTGTTTTTTTGTTCCTTTTTAGGGTGGACGTCATGTGGATTACGTAGTAGATCAAGTTGTTGGTAAACTGATTGAAGTAGTTAAGAAAAAGAACAAAGCTGGGGTATCAGTAAAACCATTTCAAGTAAGTAATGCTTTGTATAGTCTGTTGAATTGTTAAATAATACCAGTTCTGATGTTGACCTTTTTTGGGTATGTTTCCAACAGGTAAAAAACCATATATGGGTTTTTATTAATTGCCTTATCGAAAATCCAACTTTTGATTCTCAGACGAAAGAAAACATGACTCTGCAGCCCAAAAGTTTTGGGTCCAAATGCCAACTGTCAGAAAAATTTTTTAAAGCAGTGAGTAAAATTTGTATTATTTTTTCAGTGTGTTTTTATTGAAAGTTGATTTCGTTTTCTTGATTTATTTATTCTACTTGTGATTAGTTTCTCTCTTACACTAACTGTGGGCATAGGCACTTATACTGCAAACTAATGGCTTAATTCTGAAAACTACTAAGGATAGACTTTGTTTTGTAAAACATTGGATTGTTTTGCCAAGAATAAAATAAGGGAATCCCGTAACTAATTGTGTTTTAGCTTTTTATTGGTCATTATCCAGCCCGATTTTCCTCTGACAAATGTAGATAGGTCCTTATAAGACTTCTGCTTTCATCTTTTCTACTCCTTTCAATTTCATCTACTGATTTTTACCTTTATATAGTTTTTTAAAAAAATTGTGGTAACCTATGCATAATATAAAATTTACCATATTCTACATATTTTATAATTCGATTTTACTTTGTACATATTTAGACTGCTTAACTTTCTGAAACTAGGTGAGAGTACAAATAAATAACGTTAGATTTTTAACTGATCCTTGTAGCTGTTAATAATTTCTCAGAATCTGTTGTATATCAGCAAGATTTATTTCACTTCCTTTGTTTGGCAGTACCATAAGTAAATATATATTAAAGAAGCATGTGTGAGGTACCTTTAAATATATTTGCACTAGGAATATAAAGATGAATAAATCACAGCCCCTCCTCTTTTGAAGTTTATAGTTTGGTGGGGGAGTGCCGTGTAATTGCCATAGAAATAACGTTATCACATTCTGGTATGGGAAATTCAAAGGTAGGCTCTCACAAACAAAAACAAAAATTGTTTTTCAGGTTCTAGCATAAAGTCTATAGAAATAGTATTTTTGGATCTAATAATGAATTCTGAATACAAAGGACCCTGCATTAATGCTTCTGCAAATTTCTGCCCTTATGACATTCATGATGAAGTGATTTGATTTTAGATTTTAGATTTTTTCATTTTGAGAGGATTAAGTTTAGATTTGACAACATAGTCCATATCTCAGACATTCCAGAAATCTATTTCATACACCTGAAACAAACTTTTTAGGATAATGAAAAATAAATACCTTCAACTTGGAGATTCTTTACTTTTTTCCTTTTTGTGTTAACATCTCGTCACACGTTGACTCCCTGCGTGGTGACACACAATATATAATGTTGGAGTCCTGTTGCCAAACTTGTTTAAAGCATAAGGACTATTCATGAGTTCTTGAATTCATCTAATGTTTCCTATGTATTAATAATTTTTGTCATAGTGAATTCAAGATTTGTATTTTTGAAGGATATGAGAAATGTCAGTGTATAGAATTTCCCAGCTACTAAATTTATGGTGGATCAGGTTTTACTTGTTAATTTAACAAAATTAACTTGTATCAAAAGCTGTGTGTGTTTCTCATGGAGTTTATTATAATAGAGTTTTTTTCATATTTAGGAAAGTTCTTTATTCATGTTTTTGTTTCTGTACAATAGGCTATTGTATATAGCTGCCTGAGTTAGCTTTACTGAGAGTAAAATTTGCTAGTATGTATCATTATCATTAGGCCATATAACTGCACAGATTCCAAGTATTACATTAATTTTAGCTAAGTGTATGAACTTCTGGCTTGTTCTTTGTTTTTAGGCCTCTAACTGTGGCATTGTAGAAAGTATTCTGAACTGGGTGAAATTTAAGGCTCAGACTCAGCTGAACAAGAAGTGTTCATCAGTAAAGTATAGTAAAATCAAAGGTATTCCCAAGCTGGATGATGCTAATGATGCTGGTAAGGTTCATATTTTTTTTCAAGATTTTGATTTAAATTTTTATTTATCCAATTATAGAAAGTATTCATTTTCCACGTGTAGTTAGAGTATATGATTTTATGTTCAGAATATAATTTTACTTCATTAAAATTGTCACATGCATCACATCAATTTCCTCAAGATAGGAATTCAATAATAAAATATTCTTAATATTTTAACTATACTATTAGTATTTAAAGTCTACTATTATATCATGTTACTCTTACAGTCTTACTGTCATCACTGTGATTATGAATTTTTCTGGCTTCATTTTTCTCACTGGTAAAATTGAGGAATTTGGAGTATATGTCGTTTTTAATACCTCTCAGGTGGCAAACATTCCCTGGAGTGTACATTGATACTAACAGAGGGAGACTCTGCCAAGTCGCTGGCTGTGTCTGGATTAGGTGTGATCGGGCGAGACAGATACGGAGTCTTTCCACTTAGGGGAAAAATTCTTAACGTCCGAGAAGCTTCCCATAAACAGGTATCTCTCTCTCTCTTGCATATATCTCCACATATATATGATATGTTAATACTTTATTAAAATTGCTGAATTTTTAAATGTAAATTCAGACTCACTTTTTATGTATTTCAACACTTTAAAAAAAAGATTTTGTAATCTCTACAAACTTAGAACCCTAAGATCAACAGTCACATGCTCTAGTGACTGGGCCAGTTAGGCGGCCTTCAACACTTTTAACATACTCTGAATTCTTTTTCTTTTTGCACAGATCATGGAAAATGCAGAAATAAACAATATTATCAAAATAGTTGGTCTACAATACAAGAAAAGTTACGATGATGCAGAATCTCTGAAAACTTTACGCTATGGGAAGATTATGATTATGACTGATCAGGTTGGTTTAAAGGTTGCCACATATTTAAAACGTACACCTTTTTGAGTGCCCTTTTGATATTTGTTTCATGAGACTTACTTCAAGAAAGTAAAAGTGAAAACGATTGTACGTCAAAGGGGGGGAAGAAAACATTTAATGGTACTGCTTGTGTGAAACACATTTTACATTTCTGATTTATTTGGAAAGTGGTGTTTTTGGTTATTTTAAAAATGTTTTTAAATGCACTAAGTATGAGAGGAGTAGAACACATTGTAGTAGTATTATGGGGTTGAAGCCTACCTAAAAGTTGAGTGGAAATGGTGAGATTTATAAGCAAGAAAGATTAATCAATACAGTAATTTTTTCAAGATTTTATTTAAATTCTAGTTAACATATATTGTAGTGTTGGTTTCAGGAGTAGAATTTAGTGATTCATCACTCACATATGATATGCAGTGCTCATCCTAGCGGGTGCCCTCCTTAATGCCCATCGCCCATTTAGCCCATCCCCCATCCAACTTCCCTCCAGCAAGCCTCAGTCTGTTCTCTACAGTTGAGAGTTTCTTATGGTTTGCCTCCCTCTATTTTTTATTTCCCTTCCACTATGTTTGTCTGTTTTGTTTCTTATATTCCGCATATGAGTGAAATCATATGGTATTTGTCTTTCTCTGACTTATTTTGCTTAGGATAATACACTCTAGCTCCATCCACGTTGTTGCAAATGGCAAGATTTCATTCTTTTGGATGGCTGAGTAATATTCCGTTGTGTGTGTGTGTGTGTGTGTGTGTGTTTGTGTGTGTGTGTACACATACACACACCACATCTTCTTTATCCATTCATCAGTGGATGGACATTTGGCCTCTTTCCATAACTTGGCTATTGTTGATAATGCTGTTTTAAACTTCAGGATGCATATTCCCCTTCATATCACTATTTTTATATCCTTTGGATAAATACCTAGTAGTGCAATTGCTGGGTCATTGGCTAGTTCTATTTTTAACGAACCTCCATACTGTTTTCCAGAGTGGCTGTACCAGTGTGCATTCCCACCAACAGTGTAAGAGGGTTCCCCTTTCTCTGCATCCTCACCAACATCTGTTGTTTACCGTGCTGTTAATTTTAGCTGTTATCACAGGTGTGAGGTGGTATCTCATTGTGGTTTTGATTTGTATTTCCCTGATGAACAGTGATGTTGAGCCTCTTTTCATGTGTCTGTTTCTATGTCATTTATTTCTCTTCAAAGCTTTATTATTTCCCTTCTGCTGGCTTTAGGCTTCACTTGCTTTTCCTTTTCTAGCTCTTTTAGGTATGAGGTTAGTTTGTGTATTTGAGACTTTTTTTCTTCTCGAGTTAGGCCTATATTGCTACATATTCTATATTGCTATATACTTCCTTCTTAGGACTGGTTTTGCTGCATTCTAAACACTGTCGTGTTTTTATCTTCTTTTGTTTCCATGTGTTCTTTTATTTCTTCTTTAAAGTCCTGGTTAATCCATTCATATTTGAATAGGATGTTCTTTAACGCCCATGTATTTGTGGTCTTTCCAATTTTTTCTTGTGGTTGACTTCAAGTTTCATAGAGTTGTGGTCTGAAAATAATCATGGTATGATCTCAGTCTTTTTGTACTGGTCGAGACCTGATTTGTTACCTAGTGTGTGATCTCTTCTGGAGAATGTTACGTGTGCACTGGAAAAGAACGTGTATTCTGCTTTAGGATGACATGTTCTGAATATATCTGTTATGTCCATCCAGTCTAGTGTGTCATTCAAAGCCGTTGTTGCCTTGTTGATTTTCTTTGTCCTTTGCTGTAAGTAGGGGGTTAGCATCCTCTAGTATTATTGTATTGTTATCAATGAGTTTCTTTATGTATGTTGTTAATTGATTTATATATTGGGGTGCTCCAAGTTGGGGGTATAAATATTTACAGTTGTTAGATCTTCCTGTTGGATAGATCCCTTTATTATTATATAGTGCTCTTTTTCATCTCTTGTTAGTCTTTGGTTTAAAATCTAGTTTGTCTGATGTAAGTATGGCTACTCCAGTTTTCTTTTGACATCCATTAGCATGATAGATGGTTCTCCATCCCCATACTTTGAGTCTGGAAGTGTCTTGGTTCCAAAATGAGTCTCTTATAGGCAGCATGTAGATGGGGTCTTGTTTTTTATCCATTCTGACACCCTGTTTCTTTTGATTGGAGCATTTAGTCTATTTACATTCAGGGTGGTTATTGATCAGTATGAAGTTAGTGCTATTGTATTACCTATAAAGTTGTTGTTTCTGGAGATTTTCCCTGTTCCTTTGTAGTTTTTGTTTCTTTTGGTCTTTCTTTCCCACTCAGAGTCCCCTTTAATATTTCTTGCAGGGTTGGTTTAGTGGTCGCAAACTCTAATTTTTGCTTAGGAGACTCTTTATCTCTCCTTCTATTCTGAATAACAGTCTTGCTGGATAAAGTATTCTTGGCTGAGTATTTTTCCCATTCAGCACGTTGAATATCTCATGCCACTCCCTTCTGGCCTGCCAAGTTTCTGGTGGAGACATCTGCTGCTAACCTTATTTGTCTTCCCTTGTAGGTTAGGGATTTCTTTTCCCTTGCTGATTTCAGGATTCTTTCTTTATCTCTTCTGTATTTTGCACATTTTTCCATCATATGTTTTGGTGTTGGCCTGCTTTTTTGATTTTCATGGGAGTTCTCTGTGCCTCCTGGATTTGGATGTCTGTTTCTTTCCCCAGATTAGGGAACTTTTCACCTATAATTTGCTCAAATAAACCTTCTGCTCCATTTCCCTTCTCTTCTTCTGGAACTGCTGTGATGTGAATGTTATTACTCTTTATGGAGTTGCTGAGTTCCCTAAGTTTACATTCATAATCCAGTATTTTTCTTTCCCTCTTCTTTTTCAGATTCATTATTTTCCATAATTTTATTTTTTATATCACCTATTCATTTCTGTGCTACTTCCATCCTTGTGATTATATCCAGTCAGTTTTGCATCTTGGCTATAGCATTTTTAATTTCAGAGCGACTAGTTTTTAGGTCTTTTATCTTTGTTTGTTTTTTTTTTTTTTTTAATTTTGTTTTTCAACGTTTATTTATTTTTGGGACAGAGAGAGACAGAGCATGAACGGGGGAGGGGCAGAGAGAGAGGGAGACACAGAATTGGAAACAGGCTCCAGGCTCTGAGCCATCAGCCCAGAGCCTGACGCGGGGCTCGAACTCACGGACCGCGAGATCGTGACCTGGCTGAAGTCGGGCGCTTAACCGACTGCGCCACCCAGGCGCCCCTAGGTCTTTTATCTTTGTGATAAGGGACTCCTTGGTGTCTTCTATGCTTTTCTCAAGCCCAGCTGGTATCCTTACAATTGTTTTAAATTCTGCTTCAGGCATCTTACTTATATTTGTTTTGATTATTCCCTGGCCCCGATCCCTTCTTTCTTTCGGGATGAATTCCTTTGTCTTGGCATTTTGTCTAGGTCTCTGTCTTCTGTGTGTTAGGAAAACCTGTTATGATTCCTGGCCCTGAGAGTAATGGCTATTTTAAGAAGAATTCATATATTGTCCAGGGCCTGGTGCTTCAGGAAGTGTTTCTGATGTATGTTGTATGCACTTGGCTGTTGTGTTTTGGCTGTTCTTTCCCTTAGGTCAATCGGCTGCAGAGTTTCTCCTTGCCTGCAGTGGGAACTGTTTGGACCTTGTCCCGTGTGTGGCGAATTTTAACTAAGTGTGTTTTGGTCTATTTGTTGAAACAAGCTAGATCCTATTTCCCTTAGAGCTGAAGCTTTGCAGCACTCTGTGGTCAGTAGACTTGGTGTGTGCAGTGTGGGGGGTGGTGGTGGTGGTGTGCTGGTCTCCTAGGGGAGGGGCCCACTGTGCTGCTTCTCTGACTCTCAGGCACACTGCCCTAGTGAAAAAGTACCTGCAGAGCACAGAGGGGCGGAGCTTGGTGTAGACATCTCAAGCCTCCATTGTGGGCACTGTGCTGCTCACTGAATTTCATCAGTGCTGATGGGTGGGGACAAAAGGACCTCTCTGTTAGCACCAGCATCCAGGTTAGCTGTCCTCAGCAGGTTACTCTGCTCCTGTGCTAATGAACAGGGCAGCTCAGTGGCACCTGCCGACTCTTGTCCTCTGAGAGGCAGTGCCTCCTCTCCCAAATGCACTCCAAGAAGAGGAACTGTCTCTCCCAGTGCAATCCAGAGGATCCACAGACTTCGCTGTTCGCTCCCGACCTCTCCACAGCAGTACCGCTGTGTCTGCCAGGCTCCACCCTGGAGAAAGCACAGATTTCTAGAAATTCAGACTTTGGGCTCTGTTGCTTGTAAAAACTTGTGATTATCAGCCTCTCTCATTTTCTCAGTCAGTGGTTTTGGGGAAGTGCTTTTTCTTGTGCAGCCCCATGTGCTGTGTGCTCACGAGCTCTCGCTCGCTCGAGCTCTCTCTCTCCTGTGCATGCATGCTCTTTCTCTTTCTCTCACCCTACCCCGCTCCTCTCTCCATGATCAGGGCTTCCTCCCCTCTGCAGCACCCGCAATTCTTTTCTCCCCTAAATCACGTCTCGGCACCTCCTACCTTCCATGATGTGGACTCTTTTCTCCCTTCAGTTGTGCAGTTTGTTTTCTCAGTCCTCAGATTGATTTCTTGGGTGTTTAGAATGATTTGATATTTATCTGTGTTCGAGGGAGAGATAAGCATAGGATCCCCCTACTACTCTGCCATCTTAACCACTTAGGATATTGGTTAATATTTGTATATGATGATGTAATTTGGGATGTGCAAAAAGTAGGACTCGAATAGTAAAATGGCAATAATTAGGAATGAACCAGAAAATTGAAAAGGAAGAATTTCGTGTGCATCCAACTGCATGTCTCAGGTACTGTAATTAAAAACATTTGTAGAGAAAATCTTCCACTGAAAAAGCTGCTGTATAGTTTTAAGCAAAAATTTGGCTGTTTTTATATCAAGAGAATACTTATGAATACCTGTACTCCGTGGATTACTACACTTTATGTATTTCCATCCTTAAATCATTATTTTAGTGAAATCTATATAAGATACAGGAGTGCTGGTGCATAGAGGCACTTGTACCCCAATGTTTATAGCGGCACTTTCAACAATGGCCAAATTATGGGAAGAGCCTAAATGTCCATCAATTGATGAATGGATAAAGAAGTTGTGGTTTTTATATACAATGGAATACTACTTGGCAATGAGAAAGAATGAAATATGGCCTTTTGTAGCATCGTGGATGGAACTGGAGAGTGTGATGCTAAGTGAAATAAATCGTACAGAGAAAGACAGATACCATATATTTTCACTCTTATGTGGATCTTGAGAAACTTCACAGAAGACCATGGGGGAGGGCAAGGGGAAAAAAAAGTTACAGAGAGTGAAGGAGGCAAACCATAAGAGACTCTTAAAAAACTGAGAATAAACTGAGGGTTGATGGGGGGGGTGGGAGGGAGGGGAAAGTGGGTGATGGGCATTGAAAAAAAAATAAAACACTTAAGAATAATTACCTCCCCTAAATCTATATAAAACATGTAACGGTAGTATATTTTGTAATGACAAGAAGATTTAGTGTATAACTAGCCATATTCATTATTTGAATTTTAAGAAAATATTTACTGTGATGATCTAAAGGATAATTTTTACTGTTTTATAAAATGCAGTTCCAAAATTTGAATGGAATTTTACCTGTGTTGCATTCATACCTTTGAAAATTTGATTATATAAGTAATTTTATTTCATAAAATTATTATAGCACTCTGTACTAACATTTATTTAGGATCAAGATGGTTCTCACATAAAAGGCCTGCTTATTAATTTCATCCATCACAATTGGCCATCACTTTTGAAGCATGGTTTTCTTGAAGAGTTCATTACTCCTATTGTAAAGGTACTATTTACATTAATATATTTTTATACTGTTGTCTTAAAGAATAGCAGAAAACTAATTTTTTTATTTTATTAATTTAAGGCTAGCAAAAATAAGCAGGAACTTTCCTTCTATAGTATTCCTGAATTTGACGAGTGGAAAAAACATATAGAAAACCAGAAAGCCTGGAAAATAAAGTACTACAAAGGTTTGTATTTTAAAATACTTATTTGTGATGTTACTACTGACATAAATATGTTTTGAGATCATTATAAAATAATTTGAAAATTTGTTTTAGACTACAAAAATAGCTGTTGCTGATTTTAAAAGAATTATTTTGGAAAATTTTGTAGAAGCAGAGAGGGTGGTGTGATGGGCTTCCCATGCACTTTAACAGTCACCGTCCCATTGCCAATCCTGTTTATCAAAACTCTTCTCACCTTCCCATTAATTTGAAATAACTTCCAGACGTTCTATTATTTCCATAATACTTTATTTATTTAAAAAAATGTTTTTAAGTTTATTTTGAGAGAGAGAGCAGAGGAGGGGCAGAGAGAGTGAGGGAGGGAGAGAGAGAAAATCCCAGGCACGCTCCATGCTGTCAGAGCGGATCCCGATGTGGGGCTTGAACTCACGAACCGTGAGATCATGACCTGAGCCGAAACCAAGAGTCAGACGCTTAACCGACTGAGCCACCCAGGCACCCCTCCATAATACTTTAGTATGTGTCTCTAAAAGAATGTTTTAAAAATGTCCCTAATTTCATTATCATACCGTTCTTTAATAACCTTACATATTCAGTTGGTGTTAAAAATCTCCTAATTATTAAAAGAATTATTTTTGAGTTAGGATCCAATCAAGGTCCACAGGTTGCATTTGGTTTGATAAATCTGTTAACTCTTAATTTATTGCTTCTCTTTGCATTTTTTTTTTCTTGCAGTTCATTTGTTCAAAAGGTCGGATTGTTTGTCCTGTATAATTTTCTGCATTCTGAATTTTGATGATTATCACTGTAATTTCATTAAATATATAGTATGTTCCTTTGTCCCTTATTTTCTGTTTAAAAAATTGGTAGTTAAATCAGAGGCTTTATATAGATTTGGATTAGATTTATGTGGCAAAAACATTTAATAGGTGACTTTGTATATTTATGTCAAGAGGCCTGTAATATCTGAGTTTTCTTTGTTAAGATTGACCCATTGCTACAGGTGTTGCCAGCTTGATCTATCAGCTCTTAACCTAATAGGTTTAAACAATGGTTAATGTTCACAATTCATGTAAATTTTTTTAGCTTTATTGAAGAATAATTGACAAATAAAATTATACATATTTAAAATGTACAACATGATGACTTGATATATATATTGGAAAATGATTACCACAGTCAATGTATCTATTACCTCACATAGTTAATTTTTTCTGTTTATAGAGGGAACATTTAAGATCTATTCTCTCAGTAATTTTCAAGTATACAATATAGTATTATTAAGTATAGGCACCATGCTATACATTAAATCCCCAGAATTTATTCACCTTATAACAAAAAGTTTGTATTCTTTGATTGAACTTTCCCCATATGCCCCTCTCCCCAGCCCCTGGCAAATACCATTTTGTTCTCTTTCTGTGAGTTCAACTTTTTTAGATTCTACATATGAATGAGATCATATAGTATTTGTTGTTCTCTGTCTGGATTATTTTCAACTTTATTTTTTAAATTGTGCAGGTTTGGGTACCAGTACAGCTAAAGAAGCAAAGGAATATTTTGCTGATATGGAAAGGCACCGCATCTTGTTTAGATATGCTGGCCCTGAAGATGATGCTGCCATTACTTTGGTAATCAAGTTAATTAAAAATTTTTTTTCCTAATATCCATCTCTCTACCTGCCATACCTTTCTTTCTAGTCTTGGTTTTCTGTGATAAGTCTCTTTTGAACTTGAATGCCCAAACTAGTTAATCTTAGTGTTTCTTCAGCCCAGTCTCACACACAAATTAAGCTGTGCTTTCAGAGTTCTTTAATTGAAAGACTTCTGTTCAAGTATATCTTGGACAGAAGCATATTTAAAAAAAAAAAACCCTTAATTTCTGAGCAATTAATAATTAGTTATTTGCCATTATAAATTTTAATGGTATAATGAAATTCATTTAATCTTTAATATTTTAAATTGTTACCTGGAATCTTTCAGGCATTCAGTAAGAAGAAGATTGATGACAGAAAAGAATGGTTAACAAATTTTATGGAAGATCGGAGACAGCGTAGGTTACATGGCTTACCAGAGGTTAGTCATAAAGAGTGGTGGTCTGGGGGAAGAAAGAAACTAAAAGTCATGCAGGACTAATGACTGTGTTGCTGTGTAACTTTTTTTCTTAGCAATTTTTGTATGGTACAGCAACAAAGCATTTGACTTACAATGATTTCATCAACAAAGAATTGATTCTCTTCTCAAACTCAGACAATGAAAGATCTATACCATCTCTTGTTGATGGTAAGTAGCTTTTGTTTGAAAATCTTTCTCACTTTTGTATGTAGTTATTGAGTATATTCTTAATATCATGTATTCTAAGCCATTCTTATAATGAATTTTAAAATTCTGAATTTGTTTTTGAGATCTTTTGGTAGGTAGGACTGAAATCTTTTATAGTCCTTGATTCTTTAGAATCTTTTAAACTCTTTTTAAAAAGTTTTTTAGGAAAATTAGGGCAACGTTTTGAAAGTTTTAACTCAAGTTGATTGCAGACTTTTTTTTTTTTTTTTAATTTTTTAATGTTTATTTATTTTTGAGACAGGGAGAGACAGCATGAATGGGGGAGGGTCAGAGATAGAGGGAGACACAGAATCTGAAACAGGCTCCAGGCTCTGAGCTGTCAGCACGGAGCCTGATGTGGGGCTCGAACTCACGGACTGTGAGATCATGACCTGAGCCGAAATCGGACGCCTAACTGACTGAGCCACCCAGGTGCCCCAGATTGCAGACTTTTAAAAATAAAAAGTAAAATCAGATTTTGATAAATTCTAAAATATTTAACTGAGACTAATTTTAAAAAATGCTTCTTGGGGCGCCTGGGTGGCTCAGTCGGTTGGGTGTCCGACTTCAGCTCAGGTCATGATCTCTCAGTCTGTGAGTTCGAGCCCTGCATCAGGCTCCATGCTGACAGCTCGGAGCCTGGAGCCTGTTTCAGATTCTGTGTCTCCTTCTCTCTGACCCTCCCCCATTCATGCTCTGTCTCTCTCTGTCTCAAAAATGAATAAACGTTAAAAAAAAAATGCTTCTTTATTTATTTTGAGAGAGAGGAGGGGAGAATCCCAAGCAGGCTCTGTGCTGTCAGTGTAGAGCCTGATGCGGGGCTCAGTGTCACGACCATGAGATCATGACCTGAGCTGAAGTCAAGAGTTAGACACTTAACCTCCTGAGCCACCCAGGCACCGCCTGAGACTAAATTTTAAAAACACCTTTATACCTCCGTACCCAAAAACTTATGCCAAAAAATCTTTAGAAACTGGCACCCAGTAGTTAGAGCAGATTTTTGTCTTCTATCTAGAAACATTTAATTTTCATTTTATAACTTTTAGCAAGTTGATCTTTGTGTTCCTTGGGTTTTCAGCTAATAGCAGATGGTTTTACCCATCCATGTAATTCAGTTTTAAGTTACATCCCTTCTGTGAAGTCTTCTCTAACAACTGCAGTCCAAATTGGTTTCAGATGCCTAAACTTTTATTCCATTATTGTGTGCCTGTTATTTTACTTGTGTCAATTTTGCCTCCTCAGTTAGATTATAAAATTCTCAAGGAAAGTGGCCATATTTTGTCATCCTGTTGTTTCTACCTGCTCTGGGTCCACAATGATGATGATAGCTAGCCTATACTGAAAAGCTTATTACTGTGCTCACTGATCTAGAGCAAGAAAAATGATAAGGAAGCAGAATACTTTGCTTGCATTATCTCATGTAATCCTTATGATCACTCTGTTAGGAAGGTAATTATTTCTGTTACACTGATGAGGACACTGAGGCTTACTGGTTTAGTAATTTGCAAAAAGTCAAATGGTAAATGGACAAGTTGAGAAGAGTATACAGGTTAGTGGGATTCTAAAGCCTGCATTCTTAACTGCCATAACACATCTCTTCTTTATAAGGGTTTCTGATTTGGGATACTCTAATAATATACTTTTCAAGATCATCCATGGTTTCTTGCTACTTTAGTTACAACTGACATTTGGGTGTATGGATGTTTGGCAACTCCTGTGAAAGGAATTTGGTACCACTGAGCAGTTCTTTAAGACCACCAGCAGGTGGGCTTTTACATGGTACTTCACTTTTGGAATAGACTGAGATGGTGTAAAATCACGTTACTATGTACTTATTTTGTTAGGAAATCTCAGGTAACAATTTTAGTTATTTTTCAAAAGGAAACTGTTATCTTTGCTTTTTTCTCTTGAATATATGGAGCATTGTCATTAAAAGAAACATTGCAACTATATCTCAAGTAATATTTTTAAAAGAGGCATTGTTCTTTTTAAAAATAGGCTTTAAACCAGGCCAACGTAAAGTTTTATTTACCTGTTTCAAGAGGAATGATAAACGTGAAGTAAAAGTTGCCCAGTTGGCTGGATCTGTTGCTGAGATGTCTGCTTATCATCATGGAGAGGTAAGCATTAAGATTGGAATCAACTGAGAACTATACTTACTGGCATGAAGAATGATAATTAAGCATAATAAAGAATTTATTTCTTTTATAAATTCTTTGGAAATGTGTAAGAGAATCAAGAATTTGGACTTTAATAACAATTAGGGAATATGTATGCAAAGTTTAGGATATTAACGTCATATTCTGTTTCTGTGTTGTAGCAAGCATTGATGATGACTATTGTGAATTTGGCTCAGAACTTTGTGGGAAGTAACAACATTAACTTGCTTCAGCCAATTGGTCAGTTTGGAACTCGGCTTCATGGTGGCAAAGATGCTGCAAGCCCTCGTTATATTTTCACAATGTTAAGGTAACAGTTTGCTTTTGCTGATACGGTGGTGTAAAGTTCTATTTGAAGTTTCTATTGGAAGTAACTAAATGTTTAACAGAATTGTAATATGGAAATGATTGGGTACTGTAGTGGGGGCGAATCTTCCAAATTATTTGATTGCAAACAGAATGAAGTTTTTTTGATCTCAGTGTTTGGGAGTTATTGGTGAAACCAGTCCTAATTAATGTAAGGATGTTTTCTGATCCAACTTTACTTTATAGGCTGAGGAGGGGTTTTGGGGTTTAGTCAGAGTAAGAGGAAATCCATAAAACATTATTTACTAATACTAAGAAATTAAGTAGGCTAGTAAGTAAGCACATAAGTAAAATAGGGCTATTTTATTCTGGCTTTCTGCCTGAAAAATCTATTTGGTAATAAGTTTAGTAAATTGGTTAAGTACATGTAATCAAATATTTTAAAAAATGCATTCCTCTTTTTGAAATATAGTCTTTAATTATGTATAAAGTTTTATTTCCTAAAACCAAGCCATTTTTCCATATTTTTCCCCCTTTTGTTAGCTCTTTATCAAGACTGCTTTTTCCTGCTGTGGATGACAACCTGCTTAAATTCCTTTATGATGATAATCAACGTGTAGAGCCTGAGTGGTATATTCCTATAATTCCCATGGTTTTAATAAATGGTGCTGAGGGCATTGGCACTGGATGGGCTTGTAAACTACCCAACTATGATGCTAGGGAAATTGTGAACAACGTCAGACGAATGCTAGATGGCTTGGATCCTCATCCTATGGTAATTGTTTAGAACTTCCTGCTTATATTGTTTATTTAACAAATGATAATGTGTAAACTACAAAGTCCAGTCATTTTAGAAAAGTATTGGAACCATTTTCATTTTGGAACATATTGTAGACAATAAAGACCTTATTAGTGTGTAACTTGATATGTGCTTATGGTAGAAAGTAGAAGCTTTGGGAAAAGCCTGGAGAATAAGGATTATGGGGAGAAACTTTATTGAAAATTAAAAATAACTCATTTCAGGCTTTTAAATATCTAAATTATGTAGAGAATAATAGTTTCATGACAAAATTATACGCAACTTTGTTTTTGTTCTCAAACTAATAAATCCTATCAGAGTTGTAAGGACACTTAACACATTGTATATATTTTAATGTATCCTCATAATTTTTATTTTTGTCCTTAATGTTGAGATTATATCCACTGTGCTTATTTTGCCCCAAACTCTCCGAGAAAAACTTCTTAAAAAGGTGTCTTCCCTTTTTTGACTTGATTTAAAATCATTTGGAAGTTTCCCTTTATAAAGATACACTTAAATAAAAGTGTATTTTTTTTTTTTACATTTATTTAATGTTTGTTTATTTTTGAAGGAGAGAGAAAGAGACAGAGCATGAGCCCATAAGGAGCAGAGAGAGAGGGAGACACAGAATCCAAAGCAGGTTCCAGGTTTTGAGCTGTCCGCACAGAGCCCAACGCAAGGCTCGAACTCACTAACTGTGAGATCATGACCTGAGTCAAAGTCAGATGCTTAAACTGACTGAGACACCCAGGGACCCCTAAAATTGTATTTCTAATATAAAAATTAAAAAATTATAGTGGTCATTGTAGAAAATGTAAATAAGCAGAGGAAAAAAACACTTCATAAAACCAGCATATGGAAACAAAATATTTTTATGTATTTCTCTCCAAGTTTTATTTCGTTCTTTTAAAATCAAACAAAATATTAGGCTAAAAGTATGATTTAAAATCTTTTTCCCCTTAAATACTTTAAAGTACTCTAAAATATTTCTAATAGAAGCAAAAAATGTTTTATGATTATTGTGTCTTAATTTTTTCAGATGCATTTTAGAATATTAAGTCAGTCTATTTGGTCAATATTTGCTTTTCATGTGCGCGCGTGCGCGTTCTCTCTATACGTGTCTATAGATATATGTATATATTGTAAGAGTATTCAAAATGTTTAAACAGAGTGTGGAAGAAGAGTAGTGGCCTGGAAGGCACATCATTGGAGAAAAGGTAGAAAGTCAGATTGGGTGCGGGTTGTGGAAGGCTTTCAATATAACATCCAAAGAGTTTGATTTGAAAGGATTATTAATCTAGGGGAGAAGGAGGGATAGAGGCAATAGGCTGAAAAAAAATTTCCTAAGAAGACTAGGAAAGGGGCGCCTGGGTGGCGCAGTCGGTTAAGCGTCCGACTTCAGCCAGGTCACGATCTCGCGGTCCGTGAGTTCGAGCCCCGCGTCGGGCTCTGGGCTGATGGCTCGGAGCCTGGAGCCTGTTTCCGATTCTGTGTCTCCCTCTCTCTCTGCCCCTCCCCCGTTCATGCTCTGTCTCTCTCTGTCCCAAAAATAAATAAAAACGTTGAAAAAAAAATTAAAAAAAAAAAAAAAAAAGACGACTAGGAAAGATGAAGCTAAGGTTTTGAGATTTGGAGATGTTGAGATTATATTAACAGAAGTTGTGAATTCAGGATTGAGTGATTATTTGGAGACAGACTATTGAGGGTGAGGAATTTAGTTTAAATCATGTTAATCTGTCAGTAACAGTAGACCGTAGACTAAGGGGCATTCAAGTGTGGTATAGGCATTTAAGAGAGAAGTCAAGTCAGTGCCTTGAGTTATTTTTATTTTTCTCTGCAGCTTCCAAACTACAAAAACTTTAAAGGAACGATCCAAGAGCTTGGTCAAAACCAATATGCAGTCAGTGGTGAAATATTTGTGGTGGATAGAAACACAGTAGAGATTACAGAGCTTCCAGTTAGAACTTGGACACAGGTCAGTATACGTGTGTGAGCTGCCTGTCAGAAGGGCAGTGTGTTATGTAATGCTTTCTGGTAAGAATATGATTCCGTCGTTGTTTGTCCTCAGTTTGTACAGTGTTTAAAATTTCCTGTATACATTTTTGACCCCTCCAAATTGAATTTGTGCTTTGAATTTGAAGTAGTAATTTAAAAGCTTAATTTCCTTAAAAGGTAAAATGACTTAAGCTAGCTTTGAACCCTTACAAATATGGTCAATAAATCCATGTCAGTATCAGCTATTAAGATCTAAAAGTATATGCGTTGTCATCTCTTGTCAGCTGTGGTTGATGTCATCCTCTTCATACTCTTAGCCCTTTCCTTGCGCTTTGGTGTATGAGCAGATCAGAACCGTTACTGTGTATCTTCTTTCACCACTGAGACCCCCATATATTGTCCTTTATAGATGCTGGGCAGGAGATGATAGAGACGGCATTTTTCTTTTTTTCCCACCAGAATTGGGAATATTTTAAGAATTGCGTGACTTACAGTATGAGAATGCAAGTGTGTGTCAGGAAAAGAATTACTTACTTTTATATCTTTTGTAGGTATACAAAGAACAGGTTTTGGAACCTATGCTAAATGGAACAGATAAAACACCAGCATTAATTTCTGATTATAAAGAATATCATACTGATACAACTGTGAAATTTGTGGTGAAAATGACTGAAGAGAAGCTAGCACAAGCAGAAGCTGCTGGATTACATAAAGTTTTTAAACTTCAAACTACTCTTACTTGTAATTCCATGGTAATTGATTAGATTTACTATTAATTTAATGTTTCTTCCATGCCATGAGTTGGATTTTGCGATTGGCTTCATGATGGTTGTGGCTATAATAAGTCTGAATGGTTTTCTCCCTATATATTTGCTGAAGAATCTAGAGGTACATTCCTTTTCCTCTCCTATTACCCACTACTCTTAATCCCAACTCTGCATTTGTGCATCTGGGCTTGAACACAGAGGATATGTACACTGACCAGAAGTTATGAGAATGATTGGTGCAGGATTTTCATGTTCCTTATTCCTGTCTCTGTTAGCATTTTAATTGTGGAGTACTTCTCTCCCCACAGCTCTAATCTGCTTTACTAAACTTGTATATTTGTGTTTATATGTAATTGGAGAGAAAGGTAGAAAGTGAGCCTGTATGAGTAACCCTCATTCCATTCCAAATTAGCTTTTAGACATAAAATAGAGTAAGAGAAAAAGTCCAATAGCACAGTGGCTGAGACAGACTGCCATAATCTGCTAAGAAAGGCAGATGGAAAAAGGAGAATAAGGATAGAGAAGAAGTAAAATTTTCCTCCAAATTGAGGAAGTTTGAATGGATTATAGCATGATTATAAAAAACAAAAAAGAGACAAATATACCTCTATTAGGTATATGGGGGAGAGAGAACTTGAACATTTGTGAACTCAACATTTGTAAACAAACTTTTAACATTTATTTTTAGTTTGAAAAAAATTTCTTAGATGGTTTCATAGCCATTTTGAGTAGGAACCTTTTTTTAAAGGACCTATTTATCTTTCAGAATTATTTTAAATATTGTCATAGTTTTGAGAATTGAATGTTTCTTGGAGTCACCAAAGGAATATTTACTTAATAATTTTGGTTCTATTTAACAAGCATTTAGCGGTGGTGTCTGTTCATTTAAGTATGTTGTAGTTATTTTAAATACCGTAGATGTCCTACAAGTTAAAAATACCAGTACGGATTTATGTCATCTTCAAAAACTGTGTTTTCCTTAGGTACTCTTTGATCATATGGGATGTCTCAAGAAATATGAAACTGTGCAAGACATTTTGAAAGAATTCTTTGATTTACGATTAAGTTATTACGGTTTACGTAAGGAGTGGCTTGTAGGAATGTTGGGAGCAGAATCTACAAAGCTTAACAATCAAGCCCGTTTCATTTTAGAGAAGATACAGGGAAAAATTACCATAGGTAAGATGCAACCTTTAAAAATTTAAACATTAGTTAAAATGGAAAAAAAACTTTATTAATAGAAGACATTTTTATCAGTAGAATATAAACAAATACAAATTGAATCTCTTTTCTTGATCCTAACTTTATTTTTCCCTCACATAGAGAATAGGTCAAAGAAAGATTTGATTCAAATGTTAGTCCAGAGAGGTTATGAATCTGACCCAGTGAAAGCCTGGAAAGAAGCACAAGAAAAGGTAATCATTTGCAGAACAAGACATTCAGAGAAGCTTTTAAAAGCAAATTCCAAAACAAACAACCCAACCCCTAAATTTTAAATTTAATGCTGCTGTAAAGGTGCCGAGTTCTCTGTTTGGAGACTGAAGTCTTCTGTTCATCCGCAGAACAGATACAGTGCAGGACTTTGCAGTGCACACCCACCACAGAGCCCTTTGCCAGTGTGACCCAACCAGGGCCTGGAGAAATGACTCCAGGTGTGAGAAGGTAGCTCAGTCTCCTTGGCCTTTTTTCTGAGCCTGCCATTAAAGGGTGTTACTCGTGGTGGTGGTCTTTGTGAGGTGCATGTGTACAACCCGGGAACTATACTGGTAGCACATAAATGATTTCACACTGGTCTGACGATTGCCATAGTATGGTACCCAGTCACCATTCACTTGGTATGGTTTTGGTTTATGCTGGGAAGACTAGAGACAAAATCTTCAGTAGTAGAGGGTTTATTGAGCACCAAGTATGTGCTCTGTCCTACGCTTAGATCTTTGACTAGAAGTTTAAACCCTGGAACTTCAGATGAAATCTGATCTTTTATTTATTGTCCATTTCAGATCATAAAGTACTAGTATTCAGTGAATGGAACATTGAAACTTTGAGATTCTTCTCAAGAATTAGTCTCTTTCTGTTGTATATAATTAAAAGAAAAATTTAAAAAGGCAATACAACATTGTGATTGAGAACACAAATGTACAAAAGGAAGAACGTTATGGAAATGACTGATTTCTTAATTAGAATGTTGTGTATACGTGATAACAGTTATGATTATATGACATAACTTAAAGTGAAACCTGACACTTCCCTACATTTATGAATTCTCAACCCACAATGTTTTTCAGATTTTTTATCAACTACATTGAAGTGTTGCTTTTGTTTTTATTATTTAAGCTTTTTAAAAGTTTGAACAGTCTATAGAATGCCAGATATTAGCGCGAGTAAATTTAGAATAAATTATATGCTTAGCAATTATATATTAAGATAATAGGCTTATTTATCGTTCGGGGAAGATGGGGGAGGACAAGATGGGGAGTGTTCAGAATTAAGATGATCCAAGCACTTTGCTTTTTTCAGTGTGTTTTACTGCATTTTTAAACCCCAAATTATGGTTTATACACTGCTTGCCCTTCTGTATCATTGTTGGTTTAAACTATATCTTAAAAAAAATTAACTAGTAAGCTAGTAAATTTAATGCTTAGTTTTAAAAGATAAAGATGTTTAGGGTTTGAGAGTGCCCTTCCAGTGGAAGTAGACTTCATGGGTAAAACCTAGTGGTTGGTTTCAATAATTTCATTGTCACCATCAAAATTTTTTCAGCATCTTGGCCATGTGCTCACTTTGGGGGTGAAGGTAACAAAAGGAGCTGCTCTTACAAGAGTGTCCTATTGTGTAGAGTTGGAGAAGAGAGCATTACAAAGCAGATAATTATGAGATTAAAGTTTTTATTCTTGATTTCTGAAAGTATCCTTAGTTGTCTTCATGCTAACAGTGGTAGATACACATATATCCATAGAATGTTACCAATATTCTGGGTGTCATCAAAACCTAGAGCAAATAGACTTCTAGAGTGTGGATCTAAACAGGATTTCATGACAGCCTGATAATATTTTAATAGTAGTGTAACAACCTAAATATTCCATAGAAACACACTGTTTCATGAAGAATTTTTGAAAACAGTAGAATTTACGAATTTGTCGTAAGTACTATTTGTCTGGGTACTTTTTGATCATTTATTGGCTCAGCAACAGCATTTCTTATTTGGCTAATGTTGCTTAATTGAATTCATAGTTTTGTTTATGTAATGAAGCATGTTGCTTTGCAATTTTTAATCTTTATCCCTTCTAAAGTACACTAAACTTTACTTTGTGTATGTATACATAATTTTACTGAAAATTTTAAACTAAATTGAAAGCGATTTTTTTCTTTTTTTGGTTACCAAAAGCAAACGTTTTGTTTCTTGGGATGTCATGGTTAACTCAGTCATTTTTAATTATCTGAGTGCCTTAAAAAATTTAAATGCAATTTTATTTAATGGCTGTTGTTATGTTAAAAATCTTAAAGGTGATGTCACCTGTAATAACTTCTATTAAATTCATTGGATTTTGAAATTTAATATTAGCATAAGAGGATTTTTTATTGCAACCGTTTCTATGAAAAAAGACCTTGCAAATAAAAATTTAGAATAGCCCTCACAATTCTTACTCTAACTCACCAGCTATTAAATTCTTAATTGAACTTTCTGTTCATTCTGACATGAGTATTGTTGCTTTAGAGAATTTTTATTAAGAAATCATACTTAGTGACTGCACCTTAGCATATTTATATTACAACTGTGAAACATTCTTTATAAGTGATACTTATTTCGGGTTTCAAATTGTTAATTCACTCACCAATATAAAAATTTGACAAGATGCAGTGATAAAACATTAGTTCCACTCTATTAATTTCAAGATGTGGTATCTTCTCATTTTATGACTTAGTGCCTGGGCAAAGCAGTTCATTTTTCATCAGATTCCTAGATAAATAGGGATTGACTATACATTCCTTTTGAAGATTTATTATTGTGTATTTTTAGAAAACTTTTTATAGCAAATACATATTTTATATTGTAATCCTGAAGATAGAAATCTAAAAAACCCAACCACCCTGAGAATATAGCATTAAGAGTATAGCATTTGTGGAATTTTTAACTCCATATTCAATAAAATTCAGCGTTGATTTGATACTATACAGGACTTTAATATAAAGTTTATTATTTTTTACAGGCAGCAGAAGAGGAAGAAACACAAAACCAGCATGATGATAGTTCCTCTGATTCAGGAACTCCTTCAGGCCCCGATTTTAATTATATTTTAAATATGTCTCTGTGGTCTCTTACTAAAGAAAAAGTTGAAGAACTGATTAAACAGAGAGATGCAAAAGTATGAACTTTTGTGGGTTAAATAATTTGAAACTATTTCAGTATTATCCATTTATTTATTTTTCTTTTTACAAAAAGAAGTATTTTGATTTACCCTTTATACCTTATTAAATTACTGAATGTTTAAATTTTACTACTTTTTTATTATAGGGGCGAGAGGTCAATGATCTTAAAAGAAAATCTCCTTCAGATCTTTGGAAAGAAGATTTAGCAGCATTTGTTGAGGAACTGGATGTAGGTTAAGTCTCCATTAAACTATATTTGGAAAAGTAATGTTTATGAAATAAGGATGAAAGTTCTTTAATTAAATTATTTCAGTTTCTTTTAAGTCTGTAAAGGTTAATGTGTTTATAAGGTGCATTAGGATTAAGCTTCCAGCTCTATGAAGTTATAAAGAAAAGTCATATTTGGTATAGATGAGTGTAAAAACCT
Organism: Puma concolor; assembly: GCF_028749965.1. Classification (NCBI taxonomy): domain Eukaryota; kingdom Metazoa; phylum Chordata; class Mammalia; order Carnivora; family Felidae; genus Puma; species Puma concolor. The sequence goes on from NC_141675.1 coordinate 16,816,042, forward strand.
ACATGAAGTTAAATTTAGAATAAATTGAATACTAATATTTTCTGTTAAATTTTCTTAACTTCAAAATAGCTTATTGATTCAGTTTGTTTTTCCCCAAAGAGGTAAGAACAAAATATATACGATTGAATATAAGTATGTTAACTTTTACAAAGTAGAATGATAGTGACTTTAGGTTTATAACAGAGAAATTTTAACATAGTTTTTATAACTTAGTTTTCTCCAGGTAGAATTCTAATTTTTTAAAAAAAATGTAGAGAAAGATAGAAAATGTAAACTTTTTCTAAAATTGCCCAATTTGTTGTGAAGCAACTTAACTCACTTAAAATATTAGAGTTAAATTAAGGTTAGCAATATGATCATCTGATTTTGAGTAGCACAAGGCCAATTATTATTTGTCATTACTTGTATGATAGTACATTTTTTACTTTTTAGTTGTTTCATTGATTTTTGTCCACATGTTTTAGTTTTATTTTCATGACCTAAATCAGAATTAGGACTCTTACAAATGAGGGTGGTAGCCTTATAGAATTTCTGGAATTTTTTAGTGCTGTTGTTCTGGGTTTCCTTAATCATCTTTCAAGTGTCATAATATGACTTAGACTAATGAATTAGATTTTTTAAAATTAGACCCTTTTTCTGTTGATACATGAAACAGGCATATGTTAAAAAGACATTGTTTCTGATTAATATTAATGATAGTCTAATACTGCTTTAAGTTTGATCACTGATTCTTGAGACATAGAAAGCTTTTTGTGGCTATGCCTATAAATTTCCTGATTGTTGAAATATCATCACTCAGAATAGTCCCAGTGAATAACACTACTCTTCCCTCCTCTCCCCACCCCCCGCTTTTTTTATTACTCTCTTAATTCGTCACCTTGTTTTATTACTTGATAATTAGCAAAATAGGTCCAGACAACTTATTTTTTTCTGGATATGGTAACTTTTTACATCTAAAAAGATTTAGACTTAAATTTCATGTCTCTCTGTATCATTTAAAATCTTACGCCATTAATTGAATATCTTGTGTATTGGCACTGTGTTCTGTGTAATCCTCAGATTGACTCCTGTCACAACCCCAAATGAAAGAGCTTATTAAACAGTTATTTAGATGAAGATCCTGAAGTTTAGAGAGGTTAAATAACTTGTTTAGGGGAGGCATCATATCATTATGGTTAAGAGCAGTTATGTTTGTAGAGTCCCAATCTTCCTCATTCATAAAATGGGGATTACATGAGTTTTAATGCCTGGAACTTAACAGGTGCTCTATAAATTATAACTTATTTCTTGTATTAGTTTAAACTAAGAAATGGAAGTGTTAAGATTGAAATCCAGGTCTGTCTGATTTCAAAGCTTATGGTATTTCCATTAAGCTATTATGCTACAAAGACTTCCTGTTTATCTGCAAGACAAGTGATACGAGTAGCGTGTGACCCCGAACAACACATGATCCCAACTGAGCCCATGATTCTTGAAGTTTGCTTTGATACACAAGTGCTTTGGATTACAAACACATTTCAGAATGAATTATGCTTGCAAACCAAGGTTTTACTGTAGTTTTAATTTCTTATGCAGTACTGATTGTCTTTTCTAATGAGTTGTTTTGCACCCACCCTTTTTATAATTATACTTCAGAAAGTGGAGGCGCAAGAACGAGAAGATATTCTGGCTGGAATGGCTGGGAAAGCAATAAAAGGTAAAGTTGGCAAACCTAAGGTGAAGAAACTTCAGTTGGAAGAGACAATGCCTTCCCCTTATGGGAGAAGAATAGTTCCTGAAATTACTGCTATGAAGGCAGATGCCAGCAAAAAGTTGTTGAAGAGGAAAAAGGTATGACATTTCTTTTGTTTTAACTCCTTGGTAGACTCTATCTTCCTAATTATATATATATATTCAGTTTTACTGTGCGCTTATTAAATCATGCTTTGTTTCTAATATATTTCACTGTGATAGGAAATCATTTGTTCTATGAGAGCAGTTGGTCCACAAAATGAAAACATTAGTCAAGGATCCACATATATGTAAAGAACTACTTGGTTGATGGAGTTTTTAAAATGAGAGCTAGAAATAGTCTATTTAGCAGCATTCTACATTAAAATCCTGAAACAACAACCAAAAACATATCAGCTTTAAAATATGAACTTTAGTTCTACATCATGACCAATTACGGAAGTCTCTTAAGCAGAAAAATATTTGGTTTTCAAAGTAAGCTTTTACTATTTATTTGTTATTACCCTTAGTTAAAAAATTATCAAGCACCTCCCATGTCATTGGCATTGATTGGTTCTATTGAGGATTTAAAAGTATGGACTTAAGCTACCCTCCAGAAGGTTGTTGGGCAAGAGTTAGTCAAACTGAGAAGGCTGTTCAGAGTTGAGGAAACAGGAGGCATGATGGTCTGAAAGAAGCAGATTTTTCTGGGCAGGTTGATTTTAGAGCCTAGGGAATATATAGATACGTCCATCAGTCTAGTTAGAGCTTGAGAAATGAGCCTCAGAGCTGGAGTGTACCGAGCTAATATTTGAAAGCATAGGAACTTTGTGATACCAGAGAGATCACTCTCTTCTACTGTTCTGATAAACTGATGTGTGTACTATTTGCCTCTTACCTAGCTTCCTAGCACACGCAGGTTCCTCCTTAGGAAATGGCCTCTCTCCTTTTTCGTTGGTGTTTTGTTCTTAGCACTCTTCCCTTCACCTTACATAGTCTCAAGTAACCTCATCTATGCCCAGACCTTTTTTTTCACTCACACTGATGACTCTTGAATCTTTGTCCCTAACTTACAATGTTTTCAGGAGTGCCAGGTTAATACAGCTACCTGACTGCTCCAAGCCCCCTCAGACTCCACATAACTGAAGCTGAGCCCATTATCCTGATTTCAAAACCTCTTCCACCTCTGTGCCTTATCACCCATCACAAACAAGCCAAAAACCTGGGACTTTCTCATCTAATCAGTAACTGAATCCTACTGCCTGCCTATGTAGTAGTTCCACAATCCTCCCCCCACTGCCCCGCTTTTCTTGGTCTCCATTGATACTGTCTTAGAATTTCAGAAGTTTTCTTTGACGTAAAGTGTTCCTCTTAATTAGTCTTCCTGTCTCTAGTTATCATGACTTCTACATTTTTGTACTTCATTCTTCTGTTTTCTCTCTTACTACCTATGTGATATTTCCAAAAATAAGTCTGACTATTGCACAGATGCTCAAAAGTTTTCAGTGACTCCCCACTGACTGCACAGATTCTAGTATCCAGTCATATAGCAACTGCATACCTCCCTGTGTTTCCATGTGCCTACTCTTTCCTTTTCCCTTTCCTTGAATCCTACCCGACTGTTTGAAATGTGCGAAACATAATATGGTATCGTGCCTCTGTGTCTTTTGCCTGGGATGCTCTTCCCTCCTTTCCTTCTCTTCACTTGGCAAACATACATGATTCTTTCAAAACCCAGTCAGAAAGGCTCCTTCTCCATGAAGTCATGTCTGACCCTGCCTTGGGCAGAGTTGCTCACTTCTCCCCCTGGGTTACTTTTATACCTCCCTCCATATTTGTTATTTGTATTCTAATGACTTGTCCTGGTGTCCTTCTCTGTCTTTTAATAATCTTAGGGTAGGGAGACTTTGACTAATACCTAGCAGTGCATGACATGTGTTGCTTATCTTCCTTCAATAATCTGTGATTTTTTTCTAGTATGAGAGACCTGAAATATAGGAACTTATTTTGCAGGTACTCTTTGGTGTATTTTGCTATTGGTCTGAAAGCCCCTTTGATAATCAAAAGCTGCCATCTTATTTTTTTTATGGTTACTTTTAAGTAGCTATTATCTCAGAGAGTGTATCAGAATAGTAGAGTGTAAGCAATATCATTTGCCGCAGGTAAATAAAGTAGAAGATGGTCTGATCAGAGTCCTCTGCTTTACTTATCTGATATGAAGAAGTGATCTATTGACTGGAAATGCATGGTCTTAATTTTTATTTTTACTCCTAGTTATTTGTTTGTTTGTTTAATGTATAGGGTGATCTCGATACCACAGCAGTAAAAGTAGAATTTGATGAAGAATTCAGTGGAACACCAGTAGAGGGTACAGGAGAAGAGGCATTGATCCCGTCAGCTCCTGTAAATAAAGGTCCCAAACCCAAAAGGGAGAAAAAGGAGCCTGGTGAGGAACTGTTACAAAGATGTTTTTGTTTTTTTTTTAAGAAAAAATTTTTTTGTTTATTTTGAGAGAGAGCAAGTGTGAGTGGGGGAGGGGCAGAGAGAGAGAGGGACAGAGAGAATCAGAAGCAGGCTCCGTGAACTGTCAGTGCAGAGCCTGACGTGGGGCTCAATCTCATGAACTGCAAGATCATGACCTGGGCTGAAATCAAGAGTCTGCCGCTTAACTGATTGAGCCACTCAGGTGCCCCTACCTGCAAAGTATTTTTGTGAGGGGGGGAAAAAATATATATGTACAGGGTATAGCTAGATTTTTTTTTTTTATTGTGCTTTTTTTTTTTCCTCTAGTAGTTGATGTTAATGTCTTAAATTTTCATGAACATTTGTTATTTTATAATTAACCTTTCATTATGAGTTTTATTTTTAGTAATGACATTTGTATAAATATTGATACATATTCTTTCATTTTTAGGTACCAGGGTGAGAAAAACACCTACATCATCTGGTAAATCCACTGCAAAGAAAGTGAAGAAACGGAATCCTTGGTCAGATGATGAATCCAAGTCAGAAAGTGACTTGGAAGAAACAGAGCCTGTGGTTATTCCCAGAGATTCTTTGCTTAGGAGAGCAGCTGGTACTTTGATATACTTTGTTTTTATTTTCTTGTATATTCTAGTTTGCCCAAGTTAGTATTACTCCTATAAGTTGGTATATTTAGTACTGTCAATGTCATTAAAGTACTAAATTGTTAGTATTTCAGAAGTTACAGTTCATGAAGACAAAAATGTTGCTTTAGAGAATGTTGTTTTTAGCAAAGTTGGACACAGATTGCTCTAAAGTGAATCATGTTGTCTATTGGTTTTTGTTAGAAAGTTTGGGTTTTAATCCATCCATAGTTTGAAGATGTTTGGTAAAAACTGTTTCTTGGTAGAATATCAACAGTGATCAGTAGAAGTGCTTTGTAGTTTTTGTTTTGTTTTCTACCCCATATATCACGAAAAGTTTCATGATTAGAAGTCTGATTCCATGCACATAGCATAATTTATATAATTGCAGTGCTAGAGTTAGGATGAAGATATCATCTTGTTATTTTGTATGGCTGTTAAGCATGCAATTTTATCCTTTCCGAATATTCATTAATTTGAAGTCTTCAAATATTTAAAACTTGAGTGTCCTATTGTAAAGATTCTTCTCAAATTTTATTAAGTCCTAATTTAGTTAAAATGAGTGATACCTTATTATGGTTGTTTTATTTCTGCGAGATACTTTTTAAAATATATGTCAGACCTTAAATTCTTTGGTGCTCTAATCGCCAGTGATTGAATTTCTTTTCCTAATGTACACAGGTAGTACAATGTAGGTGAATTTTTAATAGAGTAACTTAACTTATGTGAAAACTAATCTATTAAATTAGATACTTCAAAATTGTATTTAGTCTTTTTCGTACACCTAAAATGAAGTATAAAATGACACAGCATCCAAATTATTTAAAAATTTTATTCCATAGTATAATGCTAGAAATTATAAGACTTGCATTATACCAATGTGCCTTTCCCCATACTTGGTACCTTTTTATGCTTTTTTTATTATTGTTTAGTAATATGTTGAGGTATTATCTCTGTATTTCTCATTCATCTGAAGAATTATGGTCTGTTATTTTGTAGTAAAACTTGTGAATAGAAGATAGAAATTTTTATGTAAGAGGTTGAGAGAACGTTCGGCACTTTCTAAGACGAGTAAAATTTGTCTTTTGTAATTGCAGAAATGGGAAATCTTAGTAGTCCCTTTTACAATGGCTTATATTCCTATTTTTGAGTAATATTTAAGTATGACAAACTGCACCCTAACAATCTTATTAATCAGTTTGTGCTCCCCTGTACCATATGCAGCATTAGCCTCCTGGGAAGTACAAGATTAACCCTTGACGCTATCAAAATAACTGAGGCCAAAGCTGTTGGTTTTTGCTGTGAATGCTTGTCTTTTTTCCCCCTTTTGTTCTTTTTAGAGATAGCTGGAATATCTTCAAATGCATTATTTGTAATATTTCATGTAGATAAAGCTGGATTTAACATTCCTGTTTTTTTTTTCTCCTCTTAGCTGAAAGGCCTAAGTACACGTTTGACTTCTCAGAAGAGGAGGAGGATGATGCTGATGATGATGAGGACAATAATGATTTAGAGGAATTGAAAGTGAAAGCATCTCCCATAACAAATGATGGGGAAGATGAATTTGTTCCTTCAGATGGCCTAGATAAAGATGAATATACATTTTCACCTGGCAAATCAAAAGCTACTCCAGAGTAAGTAATAAAGTATTATTCATTATATGGTACAATTCATTATTTAGGCATCTATCAAAGATCTCCTAGTAAACTGTGTCTAAGAATTTATTATCATTCGAGGTAAGGTCCTCCTCACAAAGGAAAAAATCTGGGTAATGTTGCAGCTGTTTACAGAACTGTTGTCTATAGTTTAGAGCATGGATTGGCAGCCCCCCCCCCCCCCCCCCCCCCGATAAAGGGCTCTATAGCAAATATTTTAGGCTTTGCAAGCCATATGGTCTCTTTTGCAACTACTCAGTTGTTGCCACTGTAGCAAGAAAGCAGCCATAAACAGTATGTAAATGACTAAGTGTAGTCGTGTTCCAGTAAAACTTTAGAAAAATAGGCTGCAGGCCTATGGGACATTGACAACATGGTTCAGAGAAGTTACTAATTCTTTAGAACTGGGAGGATTTAATTTTCTTCCCTAGCTTTGGCTTTGATTTTTTTTTTTTTTTTTTTTTTTTGGCCTCTGGAGAGTATTGAACCTTAATGTGTAAGATGTGAAGTTTGTAAGCTGTTTTAGATTTTTAAAGGAAGTGTTTTATCATAGGCAGTCTAGGGTTAAAAATAGAATTATTGAGGACTCTGACAGAGATTCTGACTTTCTCCTTAGGTTTCTGGCCATAATTTACTGATGTTGAATTCTGGAACAGTTCTGTTAATCATAAAATTTAATGTAGTGATAATCTGGATAACTTTAACCTTTGCTCAGTTTCCATTCTTTTATGTTAAATCATTGGTTTTTCTGGTGTCTCTGAATGTATTTCTATGCACACCTGTGCATGTGAGACAGAAAAAAAAAGTTTGGTTCCCCTGTCTTTGACAAAGAGAAACCAATGAGAAAACTGTAATTATAATCCTGCAGCACATTATATAATTTACCAAGGTTGAAACTATATTTAAATTGTGATTAATTTTTCTTTCTAATAGAAAATCTTCACATGACAAAAAAGGTCAAGATTTTGGGAATCTCTTCTCATTTCCTTCATACTCGCAGAAGTCAGAAGATGGTATGCTCCTTTAATCTTTTCATTGATTAATTACTTACTGTATTATTGCTATGGATTTTTTTTATGAGCGGAAAACTTACCTTCTTTTTACATTTCCCTCAATGTAATAAGGTTTATTTACTTTTTCTAAGATGAGTACCAACTAATTGGTCAAAATAGGCATTATGGAACTCGTTAGGTTGATAGATGTGTGTATAGATGTGCGTGTAGTGTTCTAATGGGAGAAAAAGATAAAGAAATCTTGGAAGATGAAATTTGATTTTCATGGCAATGTGAATGTATATGTGACTTTTTTTGTTTTAAGCTACAAGGGGACTGATATTTGGATTTGTACTAAACTGTAGTAGCTGAAAGAAGCAAATTTAATCAGGGTGTATATTATTTCCTATTAAAACAATTTTTTTTTAATGTTTATTTTTGAGAGAGAGAGAGAGAGAGAGAGAGAGTGTGAGTTGGGGAGGGGCAAAGAGAGAGAGGGAGACACAGAATGTGAAGCAGGCTCCAGGCTCTGAGCTGTCAGCACAGAGCCCGACACGGGGCTCAAACTCACAAACTGCGGGATCATGACCTGAGCTGAAGTCAGACACTCAACTGACTGAGCCACCCAGGCGCCCCTATTTCCTATATTTTTATGTGGGGAATTTTTAAGGTCAAAACAATCTAGTTACACTTAACTGTCTTCCATTTTTAAAACACACACACATACAGGCAGACAGACATAGATCTGATACATGTTCTAAGTGTATAGATAGATATGCATATTTGAGAGCATGTCAAAACTGTTATGTAAAACTGCCACATCTAAGTAGACATATCAAATCCCTGTTTTGGTTTGACAAAGGGAAGGAAGGAGGGATGGAGAGCGGAATTGTTGAATCAAAATGGAGTATAAGAGTAAACTGAAGCCTACTGCCTTTTAAAAGGCGAAAGATTTATGTGATCTGAAGAGAAACCAGAGCATGCCTACTGCCTTTTAAATTGATCTTCAGTGACTTAAAATTGGTTTTTAAAAGATGAAGTTACCACTTTCTTAGATTGAACATTATTACTGATATTCCTGAAATGGTTAACAGCATTAGATGTGTAGATAGTAAAATAATCACAGTGAGATCTTGCAGTTTAAAATAAATCAGTATTTTTGAGCTGATCAGTTATGTTTTAAATGATTAGCGTTTGGGACTATTAAGAATTTTATTACTCTATACATTTCTATATTGTTTTACAACAGAGTTAACATTTTTGAAATATAACATTGTTATATTTTTTGTTTTCAGCTGTTTGTATGTTATGGATTATATGATCACAAAATAGAAATTTATAAGATCAATTAGCTAAAGAGAAGTCATCAGTAAAAAGAATCAAAGTTTAACTGTTAAGTGGTCCTTATAGAGTCTCTTTACTGAAAGAAAGCTTTATAATTTTTAGATTCAGCTAAATTTGACAGTAATGAAGAAGATTCTGCCTCTGTTTTTTCACCATCGTTTGGTCTGAAACAAACAGATAAAGTTCCAAGTAAAACAGTAGCTGCTAAAAAGGGTATGTACTTAGATTTGATGTTGTTAAGCATCTTACAGACTATATGTAGTTGATACTAAAGGAAATTTAATATAATTTGAAACTATTTGCATGTGGATTTCAGTAGAAAATAGTATAAATGTGTATAAAGAGAATCCCTCTTGTTTTCTAACCGTATGAAGTAATAATTAAAATGTAAGACCTTATTGTAAAACTATTGTAATTATAAAATAATCCTGTGTATTGATATCTAAAGATAGCTTTTTAGGTAAGCTCTCCTATAGGTGTTAGCTTGTAAAATAGATGAAAATTTTGTCTGGCTAGTAGCCTGATTGTGTTATCTAGGTAGGTCATGTCTTCACACCCCATTTGGAATGATGGCTCGGTTCTGCTGGGGTCTTCTTTTTTTCTTTCTGAGTCATGTAGCTTCTTTCTTTTCCATAGCCTTAGATTCTCCATAAATCTAAGTTGATTTGACATAGGAATCTGTTATTAGTCCCAAGGGACATACTCTTGGTGTTTTTGAAGAAGGCCAGTATTAGTGCTTTGTGTTTAAAAGATAAGTGCTCCTTACACAGCAAGTAAATAAACATACAGTATGGACCATCTTTTCAGTACCTCAAAAATGTAAAACAGATTCCATTGTAGACACGCACATATTAGATGAAGGGGAACAACAACAGAAGTCCCTACTTATTTTGAGTGCACTAGCACCACGGTAAGAAGTTGGTTGACTGCCGCAGCTTCTCTGGCCAACACACCAGGTGCGCTGTCTGCATCCCTTCACCCACACCTCTTCCGTACACATCAGCCAGTGCCTGTATTTCTTTGCCTCAGGACTTGTTACTATGTTGGAATATTAGTATTTCCCCACTCCAGCCGCTCTTTCTCAGTAATTGAAGAGAGCTGGTTTGCAAATACGTTAGTGCTCTTGCCACTCTGGTTAGCCGGCTCTGAGATGTGTGACTTCCCATGGCTCAGAGATTGCTCGTGGTGAGCCCTCAGGGTGATGACAGGCTTGGTACCGTACCCATTACTGGCTGCTGTCGCTTCGCTGCCTCAGTTCTGTTCTCCGTTTTTTTTCACCTCCCAAATAAGTACTTGTACTGGAGTCTTTGTTTTGGGGCCAGGTGGGGTCTGCTTCTGGGGAGTTCAAACTGAGACAGGCCCTATAGTTTTTCTTTCTGCATCTTTTTTAAAATTGTCTTCACGTGAGCACTTTATAACCACCCCGAGAACTTGGGAGCCCTGTCACTTCTTGGAACGTATCGACCTGTTTCCTTCATCGAGCTGTTCACTCCTATTTAAGCTAATGAGTTAGTGTTGAGTGTTAACTAACAGGCTAGCATACCACAACCCCTGTCCCGTCTGGTTGCTTCACCAGTTGAACTAGCCTGCGTAAGTTGAATGGGTGATGCTTGCGTGAAACAGTTGAAGCCCTCAGTCTTCCTCTAGCCGCCTTCCAAAAGTACAGTTCCCACAAAATCCCATTTCAAGGAGAGGATGCATCCCCTCCTCCATCCTCTGTGAGATTATCTCTGTTAGCTCCAAATTATATGTATTATTATACAAGTTAACCTCTGTAACTCCAGTTGTTGACAGCAGAAGCAGCTCATGGTACTCCGGTATCGACTTACATTTGCTTGGTGGAACTTTAACTGCCACCTCACACTCAGGCCTGGAAACTGTAACGAAGGAGAAAGCTGGTTCCTAGAACACACTGCTGTGTCAAGCCTATACTGGTGCTAGGAGCTGCCTGCCACGTGGCTCTTGTGGTGGACTTAGTCATAAGGATTCAGGGAAAAGCCACAAAACCTGTGGTTGCCACGGCCATGAGTGTGGACTCTCTTGGCGTCCTAATGAGGGGCCTTTACCCTAGCATCTCAGATTGGGCCCAGGAATACATTTTTTCCATGTAATTAGCCTGTTCTGGTTTTTGTTTTTTAATTTTTACTAATCACACAAGTGAAGTCTGATTTATCAGTTTTCACATAGAATGTAAATGAAGCAGAAAAACATTCTATTTTAAAAGCAAAATTCATAAAACAAAGGCTTTTGGGCCTATTGTCTTACCTGGAATTCTCACATTTCTTTCTACATAAAAGTGCCATGTTTGGATTTCAACTTTTCAACTTTGAGTTGAAGTGAATCAGCTTCTATTCATGGTATTTGGGGGTCCTGTAAAAATGTTTTTTCCTTCCTCTAAAACATTTTAGAAGTTAGAACGTAACATGTGGTTATACTTGAGTTGTAATTAATGTCAAATATGTTACTTTTCTATTATGACTATATTTTTACTACTGCTTTTGAAAAGTTCCTGCTTAATTCACATTAATGGCCTTTGTTTAAAATAATCTCCCACGAAATAGCAAAAGGCATATTGTTCATAATTAAATAAAAAGCATGGTGTCATCTGTGAGAAATTGTTTGGCTTTATACTGGCACCAAGGGAAGAGAAACCATTTTGTTATGTAAGGCTACTCAATTTCCTATCAGCAGTAAGAAATTCCATTGTTACAGGATTCGCTTGAGCATGGTTTGCTGGTAAGTGTATTACATTGATTTATGAAATGGAAATTTGCTTAATAGGAAAACCATCTTCAGATACAACTGCTAAGCCCAAGAGAACCCCTAAACAGAAGAAAGTAGAGACTATAAACTCTGACTCAGATTCAGAATTCGGCATTCCAAAGAAGAGTACACCCCCAAAAGGTGAGGATTATGTTTAACCCTCTAATGGATGTCATTTCGTCTCTTCTCATTGAATTTAGAAAGACTGTACTGTTTTGTTTTAAATTGCTTTACTCCTCAACAAGGAATATGTTTAAGAATTAGTGCTGAATTAGAGTCCAGAGGAAGTCTAGTGCTTTGTTTTAGGAATCAAGGAATTACGACTCGGAAGTTAAGTAAACAACTTACATACCTAAGAATGGTTCAGAGACCCCCTGCACAGACTCACTGGGAGTAGTTATTGAGAAGGCAGATGAGGGCTCCTTGCCAAGTGGAGAGTGACCATTCCCAGGAGCTGGGACTTGTACACTGGAGCTGTTGTTTGCTCATCTAGGAACCAGTTCTTCATCCTGGAACCCTCATTTCCTTCCAGAATCTAGAAAAGTCCTCAAAGGTGCTTTTTATTTTTTTAAATTTTTTTTTTTTCAACGTTTATTTATTTTTGGGACAGAGAGAGACAGAGCATGAATGGGGGAGGGGCAGAGAGAGAGGGAGACACAGAATTGGAAACAGGCTCCAGGCTCTGAGCCATCAGCCCAGAGCCCGACGCGGGGCTCGAACTCAGGGACCGTGAGATCTTGACCTGGCTGAAGTCGGACGCTTAACCGACTGCGCCACCCAGGCGCCCCAAAGGTGCTTTTTAAAAAATATGTGTAAGATAGTTTTTTCTGAGGGTAGCCGCTCAGCCTTTTCTCCCAACTGACAGATTTACCATCAGTGTATTTAGAGTGGTGATTGGGATAAGGAGATAGCTACATGGAAACAAGGGAGAATAGGGGCAAAAAAGAAACAGTGATTGAGGAGATCAGTACTTCTGTTATGCCTGGCTTGAAACTGTTAAAGATTCAGAAGTGCCGTTTCATTGATTCATTTGATAAAATAGGACATCCCAAGATTGTTTAGGCTATCCGTACTAGTACAATCTGGTTCGTCATAGCTCTTAAAGAATTTTAAAATTTAGAATGGCAGTTTAGGTCCATTTTCTCTTTCACTGGCATCATTGTAGGATGTAGAATATTTTGTCACCATTTGCATATTACTTTTCCCCCCTTTCTCCTCCAGTGAGAATAAGAGGTTAGTTAGGTAGAAAAAAAAAATAGCTGCATGTGGTGCTTTTAAGTCTGAGAAGGAACATGAATTTGACAGATTATGATTAATACTCGGGGTTTATTCTAAGACTGTGCTACCTAAAGTGGGATCTGCAGTTGGTTGTTACTAGTGCATAAGTAAAATTTGGACTACACATTTAAACATAATTTGTGCTAATAAGAAAATATGTATTTTCTAGTAATTCATATTGTATTTTTAAAAGTACTAGTCTATGACAAATTAGAAACTAAAACTTGTTTTCATCACATACAAGTTAAAAAGCAACAAGACATTTTCTTTTTAGGCACAAAGACCACATGTTCAAAATGTAAATGTTTTCTCTTGTGTATCAGGAGTTTGGTCATTAAAATTTGTCACCAGGACCTTCCAACTAGTTTTAAATGTATTTGTGAAATACTCTTTCGTCCCATCAATCCCAAAACTGAAATGATGCCACCAAATAGTTTCTACATCATTTATATTTAGAGACCAGGATTGCAGTACTGATTGGGGCATGCCAAAGAAGTGAACTATAATGTTGTGACATTTCTCTTTTTATACTGTACTTTAACCTTGGGAGGAAAAAACCCCTTTGTGTCATTTTAAGGTAAAGGCCGAGGAGCAAAGAAAAGGAAAGCATCTGGCTCTGAAAATGAAGGTGATTATAACCCTGGCAGGAAAACATCCAAAACACCAAGCAAGGTAATCAGGAACATCTTTTTATGCATTGTTTTACGATGATCTATAACTGGCTTAGTTGGCTTATTACTATAAGGTCTTCTAACACTTTAAACCTAGCCTCTCTTACGCATATGGCACTTATGTATAGTTAAAAGAATTATCCAAGTATAAGATGCATACAATCAGGACTATTTCTTGGGTAAAAGTCTGGCATAAATGAGCCTACTTAATTAAGAGTATTCTATTCCATCCAATGAACGATTGAAGTTATTGGCTATGTGTCTGAAATACTTTTCAGACCAAATAAAGGCTGTTTCTTTTTAGCTTGGATTTATTTGCCCAGGCTCTGATTTTTTTCTTTTAACTTGAATTCATTTGAGGCTAATTTTCAGTCTGACCTTTCTCCAGGAGCACACAATCTTTTTTATAGGTAAAAGAAAAACATCCAGTGTCCTTTTTCTTCTCTCCCTATTAAAATGTAAAAATACAAACATGACTTTAGCTTCACGCCATTCTCCACCTTGGCCTTTTCCATCCAGTCTTCCATGTGTCTGGTCCATCTTGGTGACTCCTCGCTGCATTTTTATAATAAATACTGTGCATAAGTTTTGTTTTCCTTTCATGAATTGAGAGGTACTTACAAGTAAATAATTTGTACTAATCTGGGTACTGTGCATAGTTGCTTGGTAATAGAGAAATTCAGAAAAAAATATCACCACGGTGGCAGATTATTATACTTCATCATTTTTATAAAGGTAACTTAAGTTAGCATTACAATTATGATTTTAGAAGCCTTGTTATTTGTATTATTTCTCGAATGTAAGTGAAGTATAAGGAATAATTATTTTTAACATTAGTCTTTTCCTTTTTTTTTTTCTTTAAACCATGTCTAGAAAATGAAGAAAACCTCTTTTGATCAGGATTCAGATGTGGACATCTTCCCATCAGATTTCACTTCTGAAGCACCTTCTCTGCCACGGAGCGGTCGGGCTAGGAAAGAAGTAAAATATTTTGCAGAGTCCGATGATGAAGAAGATGTTGATTTTGCAATGTTTAATTAAGTGCCCAAAGAGCACAGAAACATTTTTCAACAGATAAATTGTGTTGTCCTTTTGTCTTTTCTGTCTCAGACTTTTGTACATCTGGCTTATTTTAATGTGATGATGTAATTGATGGTTTTTTATTATTGTGGTAGGCCTTTTAACATTTTGTTCTTACACATACGGTTTTATGCTCTTTTTTACTCATTGAAATGTCATGTACTGTCTGATTGGCTTGTAGAATTGTTATAGACTGCCGTGCATTAGCACAGATTTTAATTGTCATGGTTGCAGACTACAGACCTGCTTTTTGAAATGAAATTTAAACATTAAAAATGGAACTGTGTACTCTGTGTCTTTACTAAAGATGGAAGTGTAGTAAAAGCTCCCATACACTCTTAAAATAAATATATTTTATTCTTTGCCAGGAGACTCCATGGAAAAAGGTAAACAGTATATGAACATAGAAAGCATTGTTAAACAATCTCAATGTACAAACAGAGCCAGTGAAAGTACATCACAGACTTGCTAATATATCAAAAAAAAAAAAAAAATCCACTAGTGCTTAAATGAGAACTAAGAAACTGACACTTGTATCTGTTAACCACTCTACCACAGCTTTCACTCTGCTTCATAGTGATTGAACAAGGTCAAAGGATGCAGATTCTCTGTCCATGCCTTTAGGGGTTCATACTAGCCCCTGGGCATCAAGGAGGCTAGGGAAAAAAAAAAAAAACAAACCCTCAATACCAGGCATGAATGAGGAAGGACACTGGAGTTACACGGTGTAGGTGGTAGACCAGTCTGTAATTATCCCATGAAATTTCCCTAATGGCTTGTGAACAGGTAAACAAAAACTTATTAACACTGAAAAGCGTTTCTGCCTTGGAGGCTACCATTACTGTAAAAATGTATCTTTAAAAAAAAAATTGTGTAGTTATGTCATTAAGATAAACCACTCTTACAGTGACATTAACAGTTGAACAAATGACATCTGATTAACTGAACTGGCAGTTACACCGATACAGAATTCTCTTCTGCTAGTGCAGTGAATTTGTATCTTTTTACTGGGCAACATGAAATAGAAGACGCAGTTTGAGAGCGTCAGAAAGAGCAAGGACAAGCTTCTGTACTAACTAAATTAGACTTCTCTCTAGCTTTGTCATACTGTACAACAGTCCCCTTTCCTTACCTTGGTGTCCTGATTACTCTGTGAAAGCAAGTTATTTTTTTGAGCCTCTCTCAGCTGGACGCGTGCAGTAGTCTGTTCCGCAACCTCGGTGTCTTGGTTGAGTATGCAAGGCAAAAGGAAAGCACCAAACATACAGTATAGAAAGAACAGAGCCATACTTCTGTATGTACAAAGTCTTCAGAAACTTAACCGGGGTAAATCATTTCGACTGGGTCTTTGCCATGCAATCTTGAGTGTTCAAAGAGGAAAATAGAAGCTTTTAACTAGTTTCTGGTTGCACGAAATGGCTGAGTTTTAGAATTTAAAAAGTTTGTATTTCTAGGTAAGTTAGACAGTGAGGAGTAAATATTGATACATATGAAAACTTCTTGGTCCTTCTTGAGTTTTAATATATTTTCAGTCTGAAAACTAAGCAGCAGTAAAAATGTTTCTTTCTTGCGGTTTAAATCCTGGAACTGAAGGTACTGGGGAATGTTTGAAGTGGCTGGAAAGTGTCTTATTGCACCAGTGGTGACTGACTGACCCCGCTGTTTTCCACCGAGCTGGGTGAGATGCTGGGACTGTGCTCCGCTGGGTTCCCGCTCGAACTGGGGGTCAAGGGTTCATGTCCTTCAGAATTCTCCAGCATTTCCTGAATGAGAGGTGGCATTGATCCAGGAATTTCCATTTTCAAGGTAATTACACGTTCTGCACCTTTTAAAGAGAGATAATAGAAATCTGGTAGAGATAAGGAGTCAAGCTGAAGAACTAAGGCTCCACCTTCACTGACTTGAACGAGGGTTTTGGTGAAAACCGTGCTGCCAGTGCCTTCCTGAGGCTACCCTAATTTTACGACATTTAAATATTTCTACTCCATCTATAGAAAAGCAGCACAGACGCGGTGACTTCCTTAAATGTGCTGCTCCCATGCCCGAGTCAGTTGTAGGAAACAGTGTCAACATATATTCACTTAATTTACAAAGAGACGTTCTTGATAAAAGACCAGAAAGAGCGTGTCTTCCAACAAGACAGTTTTCAAGGATACCAGTTACCCGCAAAGGAAGGAAGCGACAGGTAACAACTGACAAATGGGCGGCTTGTCAACTTGGACGCAGCACTGCCCTGTCCGGGGCAACAGGCACTAGCCACGTGCGACGATTTAAGACACTTTTTTAGTGCTCGAGAGCCACGTGTAGCTAGTGGCTCCTTGTATTGGACAAGGCAGATTAGAGAGTATGTCCATAATCACAGTAAATTCTATTAGCACCGGCCTAGCTAGATCTAGACAATGACAGTATTAAGTTAAACAGCCTCACTGTTTTTAAAATCAAAGACCTCGTAATTCTAATGGCCAAGCACTGGTATCTGCTGTTTGCAGAGACTCTGAACCCCATGCTAAGGATGAACTCAGGAACGGCTCATCGAGGAAACCTCTTCGAAGTAGCTCAAGAATCGAGACTCCTCGTCCAACAAATTCACCGTGTTTTTTAAGCACTTTGTGAAATGCAGAGTTGGTTCCTTGGCTCGGCCAGGCCTTCAGGGGCAGAGCAGGCTAATGGGGAAGGAGAAGGACCGCAGCAGGCTGGGTACCAGGGATAGCTGCCGAGTTTTCTCTCCACACAGCAAAGCCGGACGCTAACACTCAACTGTGATATAGCTCTAGGCACTTCTGTAATTGCTCGCGTTGCCACACAAACTGAAAATCACTAGGCCAAGAATATTTATACCTCTCAGGAGAGCAAGAGTTCCTTTGCTGAGAAGTGTGCAGAAGTAAATCTGCCTACACGCGAGATAGCAACGGCAACACCGATGGAGAGAGAGACTTCAGCCAGTAACAACTGCCCTAAGTACTATTCGTTTTCCCCAGGTTTGGATGGTCAGGAAAAACTGGAGTCAAGTTTATAGCAACCAGAGCATGTGTGCCAAGGCATGAGATGAAAAAGGCTGTCATAGAGTACATTCTCCTGAAAACAGTTTTTCTATTTACTTAGTAATCTGAATTATAAACTCAATCTATTAAGATCATCGAGCAGGGTAAGATTTAAGGTATTTTTTTTTTTTTTTAAAGGGTGAATACTATATTCCTTCTGATTTCCGTGAGAAATGAATTCCGGAACAACAACAACAAAAAGACAGCTATTATCAAACATCCTGAATGAAAACATCAGTTTAAAAACAAGTCAGGACCACTTGGTGAATACAACATAGACTTCGAGACCTACCTTTCGCACTGATGCTGCGGAGATCTGTGATTTTCATTAAGATCTTTGGAAACATGTGAGGCTTGCTGGGTCGTCTCTTTCGGATATAAATTTTTAGTGCTTCCAGCAGTGGTTCTTGTAGCTTATCTACTTTTGTTGGTTCCTCAAGGTCCTGGCGGTCTAGACAGCAGGAATAAAGGATAAACAATTAGGGCAGCAAGAGTCACGCACCTGCCAGGTGAGCGTGCGTCCTTGTTCCTCCCAGCACATTATCATTTTATTAATGTGATGATTCCATCACATACACAACTTTGAAGATACAGGGAACTGCTTTAGGCAGTGATACTTGAACATGTCCCTCTTGCTGGTCAAAAGCACATTCTGATGCCTGGTTGCTTTTGTTCCAGGAAGAGAATTACTCCTTGTGACCAGGAGGTGTCACTAATGAACTGAATTCAAACAAGCCTTGAGCAGGATGGTTCTAACAGCAAGGTAAACAGGCCCCGTAATCAAAGCCATTACTTTTTAACCACTTATGATTCAACCTCCTGTGAGCCAGTAGGGGTCAGTACAGAGCAGAAAGCCATATTTTATCCTGGTCCTTCAAGGTTTGGGCGTTGGGGTGGGGGTGGGTTGGGGGAGACGAACCAATGAATTGTAGTCCCAGCCACTAAAGTAGCAAACAGCACAATCAAGTCCCTAGCATTATCATTAAAATGTCCCTGGGCAATTTATTTTACAACAGTCTGATCCTACCTTTGAAATAATACCTGTGGCAACTGGAGAAATAGCACTGTGGTATTTCAGAGCAACAGGATCCCAAGTACCTTTATTTAATTTATAACCATATGGAAAAATGCAACGGACCCCAAGCATGCATGCCTGGCTATTTATTCACGTGTCTTTTTCCATGCAAAATAACTCTGGAATGGAGATGGGAATTTCCCATGAATGACAAGTGCAAGTTGTTCTTCATGGAATCTCATGAGGGTTTTCTAGGTAGTTGGTACCTCCACAGATTAAGCAGATGGCACTAAGAAGGCCTGTTTCTGTGTCATCCATTTCCAAAGGCAGGAGCTGGTTGGCAAAGGTGAACACAAGGTCAGTCAGAGGACCAAATCCAGCATTGTGCATCTGAGTTCGATTTAGGGTAAGGCCATCTGAAAAAGTCATGGTGTCTTGTTCTGGGGTATACCTGGTGCAAATTCTAAGAATCTGGAAGGGAAAAAAAAAAAAAGCATATTTGATGGGTCATCAAAGCCAGCTTGTTCTTACAGCATCAACCAGATCTAGGCACGTAGATTTCCAAAGACCTCTTGCATCACACGCACACGGTCCCGCTTTGGGATGTGTGATGTCTTCTGCAGCTCTTTCATTAAAAGAACAGAAGTCAAAACATGGGTTAACGTTATTTAGGGAACAATAAAAGGACAAAAGAAATTTTGAGAACCACTTGTGCTAAAAGTAATTCATTTGACTTGAATAAACATTTACTGAGTACCTACTTATGTCCCAGGCACTGTGCCAGGTGCTGGGGATAAGAAGAACAAGATTTTTTTTAAAGAGCTTACAGTCTACAAAAAAAAAAAGGCAATATTTACCATTAAATGCCTAGTACATGTCAAATGTTCTCATGCCCTACGTTCAATCTTTCAAACAACGCCCTAGAGTGACTATTATTCCTATTTTACAGATAAGGGGCTAAAGCTCAGAAAGGTGAAGCCGTATGGCCAGTGTCACACAATTAACATGTGACTGCACTGGATTCAAACCCAGGTGAGGCCCCCTCTTCCGTGATGCCTCTGGTCACGCAGCTCCACAGACAAGGAGAGTACGAGCAGGGGTGGAGCCGGGAAGGCAGTTGGGCGTTTGGACGTCCTCTGACACCGGTGGGAGCGAGTCCAGGGCGCACACACCCAGAAGAGGCAACATTTCAACTGAGCTCAGAAATATGGCTGGGATCCTAGGTAAGCAACCTTGGTCACGATGCCACAGTCTCGCAATGCCACCTCGCATGGCCTTGATAGAAAACTCTGCCGGCCACCCCAGCACACCTGCTACTGGGAAGTTGCCTGCTCCGGGCTCGGGGCCTTCGGGCCTCGCTCAGCATGGTGAACTCCAAAACACCTTTCTGGTGTTCCTGCTGCCCTGTCAGTCCTCACTGTGGGCAAGACGCTCCGTGCATTCTGGAACACTCAGCCACCCAGAAGCATATTTCTGCACCAACAACTGTGAGGGACCTTTCTGCCAACCAGGTTTCCACATTTGACTTTTTCATCTAAAAAAGTCTCAGAGCTTCACGAAGCACAGAGACAAATTTATTCCACCTGGCCAGGAGTGAAGAACCCAGTAGGTGGATGGAGCTGAGTGTTTTTTCCCAGATGTTGGTCCTCACTTTGGGTGTGGTCACCATGAACTTCAGTGTCAACCGAGAGGACAGATGTGACCAGAAGGCTCTGCCATCTTCCTGTGATGCGGCCACATGCAGAGGGGGTGGCTCTCGGACGAAGCCACAGGACTCCCAGCTGGCAGGGAAGTCCCAGACGTACAGCCCTCCCCACTCTCCATATTCTCACCAAGACTCCTAAAGCAGGAACTAGGTCAAATCTTTTATCTTGAAGGCAAGCGTTGGGGGGTTGGGGGGTAAGGACAGCTCCCGTGCAGAGGACCATCCTGACTGGCTAAGTGACCGCAAAGGCCTCATAGCCACTGGAGCACAGTTAGCCAGGGGGCAGGGCGGTCACACTGGAAAGGTCGCATGTTCTTGGGTCCTTGCTCTGGTGTTCCCTGAACCTCCAAGAAGACTGGGCCAGGAGCCAGCCCTCCTCTTACATGCAGGACTCGGACTTGGGCAGGAGCATGAGGATGTCCCGCCCCGTAAAGTGAGGGCATGGGACGCTCGTGGATTAAAAAACGTCCGACTCTTGGTCAGGACATCTCCTGAGAGGAGAACGGTGAATGATTAGCACTCTGGCCTCCAACTTATAGTAGCTAATGTTTTTATTGATCAGCGACTACGTGCCAGGTACCATGCTAACTTTTAACATATTGTTTAATTCTTGTATCAACCCAGGAGTTAGGACTATTGTTATCCCATTTTACAGACGGGGAAACCAATGCGAATAAACAGCTTGTCCTTGGTCGCCTAACTACAAGATGGCATGACTCGCTTCAGGCGACCTGTCTCCAGCACTTAAGCACTCCACTATGCTCTTAGCCTCTGCTTCACAGCTGCCTCGTTCCTCCGCAGGCTGCTATCCGCTCCAGCCGCCTAAGGTGAGATGACCTCTGGCCTGGCGTTAATCTGGATATGAGCCTCATTTGCCTTCTTAGCTGGGTGCCTTTGCACCGTGTACAACCTGAACAGTTATCCATGGTGACCTACCGGTATACGGGAACGCACGGCCTGTGGTCTGGAAACGGAAAATTTTACAAACTTGAGGCGAGAGGGGCACAACCTCAAACTTAATTTCCTATTCTGTGACCAAGCGGCACCGTGAACTGGAAAGCATCTGAATGTGAGTGGTCACTAAACCATTACAAAGATTCCTCTTCTCTGGATGGGTGGCTATTTCTGCCTTTCAGGTATTTGCCCAGGGGCCTCTCTGAGCCATTTCCTCTGGGTCCCCGATCGGCTGACCTGTTGCACTTCATCTTGGTAGCTGATGGGCTATGAAGCCATTGCCAGAGTCAGAGCAGCAAAGGAACCGAGAGTTACTTGTCCACCTGTGTTCCCCTGAAAGCCTTTGGCGGGGGGCAGGGCGGGGGGGGGGGGGGGGAAGTACAGTGCCCAAGGTCACGCAAGCAACGGTGCCAGGGCAGACCACAGGACTCCTAGCCCCCAGCCCATGTTCCCTTCAACCACCTGGAGGATCACGAGGAAATGTGCCTGCGTAGGGAGGTATCGTGCGATGGGCAGAGTCGAGTAGGCTCAGTACGTATGGGCTCAAAATCTCCAGGCGCTTTTCCAGTTTGGAATCAAGGAGGTACTAAAGAAGTCTTTGCAGCCGTAGCACGCTGCCAAGAAGTGAATGCTCTAGATCTGTCCCTGCAATAATGAAAGAAACCAGGGTTTGCTGCAAAGGAACAGAAGACCAAGATTTAGGCGTTTGCAAGCTGTCAACAGCTCACTTGGAAATCCAAATCCAAACTGCAGTGCACAGACTCTCCTATTCTGAAGGGGGTCCCTTCAGACCCCCTTCAGGAGTTGGAAAGTGTTTGGATTCTCATGAAGCGTTTATGTTCTGTTGCCTTTCTCTCTCTAGAAAAGTTCAAAACCAGAAGCAAGTATCAACGGGCTGTCCGGAGACGAAGGCACATGGCCTGAGATGGGAGAACGGTCAACGTCTTCTTTTATCAGGAGGAACGCCACGCCCACCCTGCCCCGGCTGAGCCCAGTGGGCAGCGGGCATCTTCCTCACGGCTTCCGGCCAGGCCCGCCTCTGGGCACAAACCAAGGACTTTCACTTTGTTCAAGTCAAATGCCAGTGGCAACTACCAAGTGCTTCACCGGTATTAAAAAACGCCCTTTGTTTGAAATGAGGGTATTTCATCTGAAAGAGGAGCACGCAAGTCCCACGAGGTGGGTAAAATTAGCCCGGGCGAGGCTGACTCCCCTAAGGAGAGCCCTGTCGGGCAGCACAGAGCTCTGCTGAGGGCCAAACCTGAGACTGCAGCCTTCCTGCCTTCAGCAAGGACAACGGAGTATCGTTCCACTGCCTTTTGGGTGCCCCCGGGGAGCAGACTGCCAGAGATTGGAGCTGTGGCAAGATCTGAGCACATGGGATCCCAGGGACAGAGGAGGGACCAGTCGACACCCTTCTCCC
Source organism: Puma concolor (assembly GCF_028749965.1). NCBI lineage: Eukaryota > Metazoa > Chordata > Mammalia > Carnivora > Felidae > Puma > Puma concolor. The sequence continues at coordinate 16,838,780 of NC_141675.1, forward strand.
CTCGTCCCTGTGACTGCTCTAATCCAAACCGCCATCGCCTCTCCTCCGGGGATGGCCTCCACTCCCATTCCTACAGCCACAGCACAGGGTCCAAAACATTCACCAGAGGGGCCTCGCCCTTGCTAATCTCCCTCCCAGACCCAGGACGTTCACACTTCTTCCCGCAGCAGCGTCCGTGACCTCTGTCTATCCCGCCCCCGCCCCTTTTTCCCCTTGCCATATTGGCCATATTGGTCTTTCTGAATCTCTAGCAACTCAGTGTAGCAGCAACGCGTATGCGTTTGCCGTTCCCTCTGCCTTTGATGCCTTTCCCTTGGTCTTCATGATTCTCCCTACTCAGAGCTCAGTTCAAACGTCACCTCCTCAGGATGCACAGGGAACACACTTCCTAAAACCCATTACTTTCTATCATATCACCCCTTTTATTTGAAATATAAAATCGTTTTAAAACTGGGGTATATAGCAGGTGCAGTGGTTTTAATATATGCCCACAAATTCTTTGCTACTACTCCTTTTAAGGAGTAAAGCTTCATTCCTCTGCCCCTTGAGTGTGGGCAGGACCCAGTGACTTGGTGCTAACATAGAATCCACTAGAAGCAACGGGTAGGACTCTGGAGAGTAAGTCCTAGGAGGTGAGGCACCGTGGACTCCTGACTGCTCTCTTCAACCTCATTTTGGGGAAAGCTGGTTGACACGTCATGAGGACACTCTGGCAGCCCCACGGAAAGGTCCATGCGGGAGGGAACTGAGCTCTCCTGGCAATAACCAGCACTATCTTGCCAGGTAGCTGTGAGGAGCCGCCCCCCACTGCCCCGGCAGCCCTTCCGCAACTTTATGAAAGACCCTGATCCAGAGGCACCCAGCTGAGTCTGTTCCTAACTCACAGGGACCCCGTGAGATAATAACGCTCATTGTTTATTGCTGCTAAGTTTTGTGGCAACTTGACGTACAGCCATAGATAATGAGCATAACGTGCTGGCCTTGAGTGTGCACACAGCTCACAGGTAGAGCTGCATGTATTTTCCCCTAAGGGTGCACCCACCCAGATCAAGACACAAAGAGTTCCAGCTCCTACAGGCTCCCTTGGCCCCTCCTGATCCAATCCCCTCCCGCAAATAACCATTATTTGGACCCCGATTCCCGCAGATCGCTTTTGCCTGTTCTTGAACTTTACATAAAGGGGATCCTACACTATAGTCTCTCTTGTGTTGGCCTTTACTTAGTCCATAGCATCTCTGACGTTCCCCACCGTAGCGCATAAAGCCCCGGTTCTTTTTCCTTGCCGGGTAGTATTCCAGTCTGCCCCATCGCCCTGCTTTCTTTTCCCCGCAGCACCGTCACTCTCTGAGCTTGCTGACCACTGGCCCTGTAGAAGATGAGCTCCTAGAAGGAGGCTGGCTCTTTATCTGACCTGCTCCCTGCTGTATCTTTAGCATCTAGGGCAGTGTTGTCCACAGAGCAGGTGGCTAATGAATATCTGTTCAATTATTAACAAAGTGGATTCCCTCCTCGGAATCTCTCCCACCTTGTAACCCCCCGAGGGGGGCAGCCAGCGACTTCTGAGTTTCCAGGCAAAGGAGAAAAGCTCAAATTGCTCACATCTCGGTCTGTGCACTAATTGTATTTGGCAACTGGTGGGCAGATCCTGATCGGATTTGACTCTCCTCCAGCGCTTGTGGGAATGTTGAAGTAGTGACAATAACAACAACAGTAACACACACACAGCTTTGTGAGGCCGTCTTCCCTGGCACTACATAGCACCTATTATGATGAGCTCATCGGGACAAAATGTTTTCCCCGGCGAGACCTGCCACCAGCCTGCCTTTCTGAGACCAGCACGCGAGGAGCCGTTACGTTAACGTGTCAAGAGAGACACGAGGGATTAAATTTGATACAATATTCTGTGTCGCCGGATGTATTCAAAACATTTGTATGAACGTGTAATCAATATAAAACATCATTAAGAAGGTGTTTTACATTTTTAAATACTAAGTGCTTGAAATTGAGTGTCTATTTCGTAATGACAGCTCTTCAGACCAGCCACATTTCAGGCACTCAGCAGCCACAGGTGGCTTGTGGCTGCTGAACCAGGCAGCACAGCTCGAGCTTGGGTGTGTGTGTATACACATGTCCTGGTGTGTCAACAGCTCACAATACAAATTCGCTACCATCTAATTTAAAGGAGCCCTTACTGTGTGCCAGGTACTAAGTGTTTCACATGCATTAACCTAATTAATTATCCGAACAGCTTTACGAGGGAGGAGCCGCCATTCTACCCCTTTCACCGAGCAGATAACGGAGGCTTAGAGAGGTCACATGACCGCCCCACTTCACGCAGCTTCTATAGGGCAGAGCTGGGATTTGAACCCAGGGGGACTGGCTCCATAGCCGGCCCCCTTAACCACCACGCTGACTGCCTCGCGGGGACTTCTGGTGACAGTCAGGGCCAGGGCTCTGGACCCATGGGTGACAAAGCTGGGTGTCAGAGAGACACGGGGCCTCGTCCCGATGGCACCGGTGGCCCGAGGCAGTGCTGAAGCCTGAACCCAGGCTGTGGGCTCCGAGGCCAGAGCCTGCCACTCTTCGGGCTGGGTCCTGTCTCTGCTGAGCCCCTGGAAGGGAGAAGGACAGATTCACGTGGGAATGGCCCTCCGTGGCTGTATAGCCACATGGTCCCCAGGACCCCAGGAGCCACAGATCGTGTTTTGAGCACCAGAGCAAGGTGCTCCTACCGCTGGCGTGGGAGTGTCCCCTCAGGGCGGTGAGAGCCGTGGGCGGCAGGAGCCAGGAAGGCCCCGCGTGACTGTCAGGGGAAGACCGCACACTGGAGCTGACCCACGGATTCTGGGATTCCCACTGTGATCTCTAATTCATCTGCACACCGTTCATTCCCGAGTCCTCAACGAATGCCTCCAGTGTGCCTGAAAGCCTGCTCCAGGGACCAACCCCAACGCGGCCCCTGCCCTCCCCGAGCCGACAAGCAGGCGTACAAGACGCTGCGGAACACGTCTCTAATTACGAGAGAGACCAGTGGGGAGCGGGTAGGAACTGGGCGGCTGGTCAGGAAAACCTTTTCTGAGGAGGGGGCATCTCGGCTGAGCGGAGGGGCTGGCCAAGAAGAAAGTGGTGGGATAGTATCTAGAGAGAAGGAACGCCTGCCGGGGCCCTACGGGCCTCCGGCTTCCATTTGAGCTATGGCTGCCTCATCTGCAAACTGGAGATGAGACCAAAAATCCCCCGGAGGGTGTAGTGAGGCTCAATACAGTGTGAGGTGACTGAAGCCTACGGTGTTCCAGACACTGTCCAAGCCCCTTATTTCATTCTCTCCAGTCCCTAAAAGGCGGCTTCTATTCTATCGCCCGAGGCTCAGAGACGGGGAGTGGTTTTCCCAAGGTCACACAGCAGATAAGCAGCAGCCCCAGATTTGGAACCCGGACAGACCGGCTTCAGAGCCCACACTTGTAACTACTACCGTCAGCAGCTGGGGCAGGCCAAGGGGGAGCTGGGTGGCTGTGGGGCCATGTTGGCGCCTGGGAGACGAGTCTGTAGTAAAGGCGGGAGCTCCCCAGGGAGGGTGGCAGGGCCAGACCACGAACTCTGGAAGGGCAAGGGCTCGCCTCTCTTCCCCACCATCAAATCCCCCAGGTAGGTACATCACACAGGAAGTGCCCGACAACTGTGTGTGTGACTTCTTCCCTCGCGCTGCACGAAGAGACCAGTGAAGGGTGGAAACAAGAGCTGGACGGTGGCACACCTCAGCCAAAGCTGGTGGTGACTCCTAACAGCGAGGATGAAAATGTACCGGCCATCTTGTGCTCGCTTCCTCTCAGGCCCAGCCCTGTCGCTCACCTCCCGGCACATTCACCTCCTCACCGCTCCTCAGCTTGCCAGGGCCTCCCCGCCCCAGGGCCTTTCAACTACACTCCCCAGGACCCCTCATTTGCACATGTCTCTGACTGGTGTCTTTTACTGTTCCAGCTCTTTCTATCCCTTCGTTAAGGGTCATCTTCTTCCCTAACCACACCATAAAAATCAAGCCCGGTCCACCACAGACACGTTCCTGGCCTCGATCCTGCTCCTCTTTTTTTCTCTGTGGCCCCGTAAGACCCTGCCTATTCATTTACTGTCCGTCTACTCCCAACAGAAGGTCAGCTCCATGAGGGGAGGGATTTTTGTCTGTCCTGTTCACTGCTGTGGCATCGAGCCTAGAACACTGCCTGGCACACAGCAGGGCCTCAGTGAGTATCTGTAAAAGGGAGAGAGGGAAGGAGGTCAGCCGGGAGGAGCAGAGGCGAGCAACGTGAAGGCCAGATGGCCTCCAAGGTTGTTTCTTACGATTTTTAGGTTGACAGAGACTTGACCCCAATTACCTGCAGAGAAGAGGCAGTTTAGAGGGAGGAGGAGAAGAAACAGGACAGGAAAGATAAAGGAGAGTGAGCAAGAAGGAAAACGTGAGCAAGAACTCAGGCGAGGGGACTCCTCCGGGCCTCCCTTTCTTGTCCTGAACACAAACTTAGAATGCCACAACTCTGGGGCGAGAAAAGGAAGGTGAACTTCTATCCACAAGGGTTTCGAAGTTTGGCCCATCTTAGGAGAGACCTTTCGGCTTCTTGACCCCTGTGGGAAATCAGGAGGCTCAGAGCAGGGCTCCAACCCTGAGGGAAGCCTGGCTGTGGTCCCCACAGCAAAGGGTCCCCCCCAACAGGCAGACGCTGGGACAGGAAATCCCTCTAGAGGGCAGTGTGGCAGGGGGCGCAGGCCGGACGGGCTTCGGGCACTCTTTGTCCTTGGACCTCCTTCCTGAGGGGCTCCCCCCTCGTGACTGTAAAGCAAACCACGTCCCGCGCGGCCTGTGATTTCCCAGCACAGCGCCGGCCCCGGCAGGCGGCCCCGCGCTCAGACACAGAGGCCCGTCTCGGACCAAACACAACACGATGCGCTGGTGGCCGTGACAGCGTCGGGACAACCGTGACTTTCCTTTCTAGGGGCTGACAACAGCTTCAGCCTGTCTCTGTCCGTGTGTCCTCCTGGTCTTTCTGTCTCACTCTCTCCAGACATCAATGGCTTAGATAAGAAGATTCTTCTAAATGGCTCAGCTAGTTGAGAAGATTCTCATCCGAAAGATGCTCTTTGAAGTTGTGCATTTTTCAGGCTCTCGTGATTAATTGCCTTTGCTACAAATTCTTGGAAATGAGCTCTTGTCTGGGGCCAAATAAGTACCCCTTCTGCTTCATCTCATATGACTGGAGGTCTCTGCCCCTTCCCCGGGTAGAGTTTTCTCCTCCTGTGGCTGCTCTGTGCCAACCCCAACCCCCCTCAAGCCTGTGGAGCCAAGAAGGAGTGGTTGACAGTTTCCCGACTCATGGCCACAGGGGCTGAAATTGCCCCCATGTCCTTATGACAGCTTTGTCCCTGATTTCAACGCCACCAACTGAGGATCTACTACATGTTCCACGTTTATATTCATGTCTGTACTTAAGCCCATGCAAAGAATTACTTTTATTTTAGTTAACACCTTATCGATTTGTACTGCTAGGTAAATGGAGGCTGGGAGAGGTTAAATAACTTGACGAAGGTCATCGAAATTAGTTCCTGGGGGAGCCTGGGTGGCTCAGTTGGTTGAACATCCAACTCTTGATTTCGGCTCAGGTCATGATCTCACAGTTCGTGGGTTCGAGCCCCACATCAGGCTCTGTTGACAGTGTGGAGCCTGCTTGGGATTCTCTCTCTCTCTCTCTCTCTCTCTCTCTCTCTCTCTCTCAAAATAAATAAACTTAAAAAAAAAAAAAAAAGGAACTGGTTCCTGTTCTACCTGTTTCCACCAAGGGGCTAAGGGCCGATTCTTGGACGTACAGGCAAACCAGAGGAGTGCTTAGTTTTCATTATAAAGGTGGGATGTGGGAAGATGGCCACGGGAGGTTGGATAGGGATTTTAAGGAGGGATCTAAGCACCGTGAACCATTAGGCATAGGGTGTTGTAGAAACAAATGCTCCACTGGAGGATCTCAAAGTATCCTTCTCATTCCTTCTTTCCCAAAGGGCTAGAGTTGAAGGAACCACAAACCATCACCACCTGGCAGCCAGACAAGAGGAGGACTGAGAAACAAGCAAAGAACCGAAGTCAGAGCCCAAGCATCAGGAAGGCTCTGGGCCCTGCTGGGTGGCCGTGTGATGCAGGGAGTCAGAATTGCACCACATGCCCTGGTGCAGACACCGACCTGCTGCATGCCACCTCACAGGTCCCTCGGCGACTCGAGGCCTTTGGGGCACCTCTCCCCATGCGCTGGTGACTCCAGTCTCTACTAATATCGCGGGGGTGTCCTGAGGCTTAGGTGACATTCTCCTGAGAGCTACACTTTAAGCACTCGTGAGGAAAGGATAAGAAAGCCCAGGCTTTGTTGTTAATTATTCCAATAGCTCCTTACTAACCTCGTTACTGATTTGCTCAAGTGGCTTCTGCTATTCCCTGGTGGTCTGGCTGGTTCTCTGCCCAGGGCCCGCCTAACACCACTCCCTGGCTATGCTTCTAATCCTCTCATGGCTTTGGAGTCCAAAGATGTGGGTCTTGGGTGTGGTTCCAGCAATCACCTGACCCTGGTGACTCACCTAGTCTCCAGCTCCTTATCTGTAAAATGGGATGAATCGCCATCCCCAGCCAGGCTCACTGAGGTGTGTGAGGCTCCAAGGAGCTGAGGTTTGCAGACTCTGTGGGGTGTGGGTAGGTGACAGGTGAACGCTGCTCTGATGTTTCATTTTTTCCTGAACGTCCCTACGTTCGTCCCAGACCCTCTGACGCTATAAGATGAAGAGATACCACACATACTCTCAGGATCCCTGGAACTTGTAGCTTATCGAGTAACCATTACCACTCCTCCTAAGATCCAACCAGTAAGTGGAAAGACACATAAACATTCGTGCTTCCTGCACGACTGCCTCACACGGAGGTCTTCTCTCCTCCTGAGCAAGACTGTGTGTTTAATTACAGTGAGTAACTATATTTGCTTTGCAGAACTGTTTATACCCAAAGCTATGAAAGATGTAATAAAAAGAAAAATCTATGCTTTTAAAGCACTTTGAAAGCTAATTTTACTTTCTCTATTTTCTGAAGCATCCCCGCAGGCCAGCTTCCCCTCCCACTTCCTCCAGAGGCCCATCAGCCTATACCACCCCCCGCAGGCAGGACAGACCCCCGTCCCCTCCAATGAGAGCTGCTTCCCTGCCCAAGAAAACCAACCCAGCCAGAATGAATCATATCATCCTTGATGCCCCTATCAGGAAGAGAGAGGGTAGGTATCCAGCCAGTAGACCCACAAGGGGCAAGGTATGACAGTCGTCATTACCCTCTCTAGGGCCCTAGAAGCTACGGTGTGAGAACGGCAGAGGGAGAGAGGCACCAGGAATCCATTCCCTTTGCACAGATGGGGACACTGAGGCCTATGGAAGGAAGGGATTTTCCCAAGGCCACTGACAGGTGGTTTAAGATCAGAGGGTAGAACTAGGGTGCTATGTGCCACCTCCTGTCGCTCTGGCTTCGGGAAGTGTGACGGCCTTTGAAAGATCTATAGGACTGGCCCACGGAAGGGGCTTTGGGGGAGCAAGCAAGCCTGTGACCGAGCCAGGCTGGGTCCTTCCCCAAGATCGTGCAGTGGGGGCTCCCACACCAGGGTCGAGAAGGTAGGAGGTTCTGCCCAACTCTGGGGAGGGGAGGGGGTCTCTGAGCTTTCAGGAGTGGAACTGAGATTCAGGTAGGAAGGACGGGGCTCAGTGTGCAATGGGAGTGGCAGGAGGAGAGGCTGGAGAACCAAAGCCTCTGCAGGTCTTCAGAGCATCGCTGTCCCCTCCTCCCCCCACCCAACCCCCGCCTAAGAGTTCAGAAGGGCACATACCAGAATGTCCAGGCAGGCGGCCTTCAGCAGGGTGATTTGGTCTGCAATGGTCAAGCCGGTGAAGCCGGGCAGACGTTTAGCAAACTCCACAATCTTAATAATGCACTTGGTGGCCAATTCACTGAATTTGTCCCAGAGACCCAGGTCCAGTCGGACTCGATGGTCAGCACTGGAGTTCTAAGAGGGAAGGAAAAAACACTGTCAGGGGAGTTTCTGGAAAGCTCAACAGAAGGCAAGGAACGCAGCATATTTCCGATTAATGCACTGATGTTTCAGTCTTGACCAGGGAGCTTCCTGTTGGGGTGGCTGCGTTTGGCTAGGATGCTTTTTCAAATGCTCAATACCGTATCCCTGCCCCAACGGATCATCAGATGACAGATACAGAAATGAAAAAATAAGTAAAGTGAATTAGGAACGAGCTAAGAAGTGAACGAATGATGGAATAAAGATGCACCGTTTCAGAACCCTGATGAATTACGGGCTCGAGGCATTGACCAAGGAGGCAATCCGTCATGGAATCGCACACCCGCCATCTATGAAACAGTCGCGCCAGCATCTGAGTGGACCTCTCCACGGAACCGCAGGAAATCCAGGAGGCAGAGGAATGTGCTAAGTTCCGCTATGTGGGACGCGACTGTCACCACCCAGAATGCTAGAGACTCTGTCAAAGCAACGAATTGGTTTCTTCAACAAATACACTGCGAGGGGATCAAAAGAAACGGAGAGAGAAAGCTGCAGACTAGAAGCAACGCGACTTAGGCGCCGATGGACCGGCAAATGGGCAAATCACGGCACACCCGCTCTGGCCTGTGGGAACAACAAAGGGAGCACCCACACAGCCCGCAAGCACAGATGAGCCTCAGAAGCATCGGCCAGGTGAAGAAGGCAGACACAAGAACCTGCACGCAGAAGGAGTCCACCTGCAGGACATTCTGAGAACAGCAGCACTATAAGGGAGAGAGAAGACCACTGGGGTCCAGGGGCTAGGTAGCGACAGAGGCACAGGAGGGGACTAAAAAAAAAACCAAAAAACAAAAAACAAACAAGGAGGCTTATCAATTGTAACGTATAGACCTTAGCTGAATTCTGATTCGAATAAGCTAAACACACGGACACCCATCGCAAGAATGGGAATGTGAGATCTCACTATGAGATGCTACTTGCGAGGTGCGAGATGCTACTTTCACGTAACGAAAACATGGCGGCTACGCTTTTGTTGGTGGCAGTTCTCCGCCCGCCCCCCCCCCCCCCGAGAACATTAACATATTCACAGGCCAAAGAACATATTCGTAACTGACTTCTGGATAACATAGAACGGGGAGACAGCGTGATGAGGGCTGGGAGTTGAAGTAAGATAGGCTGGGGAGCGATCACAGCGTTCGTTACTCGAGTCTCTCCAACTTCCGCATTGCGTCCGCAGGTTTTCGTAATAAAGAGGTAAGAAAGGGACGGTGTGAATTAAAACAAAACGCTACACTGACAACAGCAGAGCACAGACTCTCTAGCGGACGTCAGTGCTGTGACGGTCACATGCACGCTTCCCCGGGCGCCCCGGGTCCCACCGCCAGGCTGGGCTCTCGGGACACGCTCGCTCGGTGCTAGGACACAGCTCCCTGAGGGGAGCCCCAGGAGGGCACAGCTGCTCCTTCTGGGAGGGACCGGCCTTCTCACCCCCCCAGCAGCTTTCATTCTGGACCCTGAGGCCCAGGTTCCTGGGGGAGCCGCCGAAGAAATCAGGGGGAAGCCCTCCTCTCATCCCCCCTACGGGAAGATTAGATGTCAGTCCGACTCCGGGCACCTACTGGCCGGATTCCTCCATCTATTCGAATACTCCTTCCTTCACTCACGCATTCGACTTCCTCTCTTGCTCCCACCCTCTGTTCCGCCAATGCTTCCTGATCCACCTTCAGGCCGCCAGGGGCCGGGGTGTAACTGCTGAGCACACCCGACGTGCACCCTCCCCTGGTGAGCTGACAGCGGGGCAGGGAAAGCGCCCGGTGCTCTGGGGACGTGCCACACGGCAGGAGCCATCCAGGCAGGCCCCGGGCTCCGAACCTCGCCCAACCCCACGGTCACCGGCCAAGGAGGGGCTGGCTGTTCTCCGAGTCATCCTGAGACAGGGAAAGCCCTTTCAGAGAGGAGAGCTAACTTGCCCACGAGGGGCCGGAAGTGGCTCCCAGGTCTACCTGATCCCCGACAGGCGAGCCCTCCGGAAGCGACGCCTCAGTCTTCCCGGGGGTAAGGAGGGACAGCCTCCCTCCAAGGCTGCAGGGAGACGCACAGGGTCCCGGGGGCGCAGGCGGTGCCTGGCGTGTCCCGGGGGGTTTGGTCAGCGTCGGGCCCCTTTCCTCAGCAGTGCCAACTGCCAACGGCACTGCCGGAGGGTTCAGACAGCGGCAATGACCGTCTTCTCCTCTGTCCTCTGGAGCAGAGGCAGCATGGCCAGCCAAGTCCCCGTACTGGTTCCCACTCCATGGCCCGTTACGAGCCTCAACCTGGCTTTCCTCGTTTAGCCAGTAAGGAGGATGCTCGGGGGACACACAGGAAATAGAACGCCACTAAGGATTTGCCGGAAATTACTGAAGGTCTCAGCTTCTGCTTAGGACCGCACTGACACACACCCAAGAAAGCGGTTGGTTGGTTTTCTTCTACTTTTCCTTCTCTAATCTCCAGAGCAGAATCTCCTGCCTGGATCACTACAACAGCCTCCTCCCTGGCTTCCCTCATTCCACGCTGGCTGCCTTATAGTCTGTCCTGATCAAAGGAACGAAAGGGATCCCTTGAAAACAAAAGTCAAAGCAAGTCAATGTACTACTCCGAACCTCCACTGCTTTCTCGTTTCATCCCAAGAGCCAAAGTCATGTCACTGGCCTGCAAGGCCTCCCCAGATCCGGGCCCTGCTCTCTGACCTCCCGTCCTCCCACTATTCTTCAGCTCACTCCACCCAGCCTCACGGGTCTCTTGCTTACCCTGAACAGGTGGGCATATGCCTGCCTCTGGGTCTTTGCACTGGGTGTTCCATCCCCCCGGACTGCTGTTCCCTCAGCTACCCACATGATGCACTCCCTCCTTCCTCCAAGTATTTGATCAAACACGTCACTCTCTCTTGAGCCCCACTCTGGCCTCCTCTACTGAAAACTACAGGACCCCCCCACCTGGCACTCCGTGCCCCCCACCTTGCTCGAAGTTTACTGTGCTTGTCTCCTGACACACTGGCCTTCACTTACGTACGCGGGGTCTCCCTGTCCCATTTCACGCTGCTTTGTCCTCAGTGTCTACAGCACTGCCCGGTACACGGCAGACAGAGGCTCAGTAAGTACGCGTTAAATGAACCAGCGAGGAATGAAGTTTCCCTAAATCCTTGCTAGTTTCAGGTCTCGGGAAGACCAGAATTCTGAGGATGGGGCTCTCCGGGCGGGGGTCTAGGCCTGGTCACGAGGCCGCCGCTGCCTCCGGACGCAGAACTGAACCACCCCGATGGACGGGGAGGCCCCCTGGGCCTGGTGTTCAGGCCTTGGACAAATGTCAACAGTTCAGAGAAGGGTGCCGTGCACCCCAATCTTGGGTTCCTCACCTCTGTGAAAATCAGCCCAGAGCGTCAACAAAGCGAGCTTTCGTTTTTAATGCTGGGGGTGGGGGTGGGGACGCCTCAGAAGGCCTCCAAAAGGTGGCCGCCGACGTTACCTTCCGCAACACCCCCCGGCAGAAAGTGGGCGCGCATCCTCCAGATTGATTTCATTCCTTCCTCAAGGACCTTGGTGGAGCACAGTACACTCAGGGGAACACAAGAGCAAGACGTGAGGCCATTCGGGCTGTAATTAAATTTAATAGGCAGTTTATCCCGTTTGTAGGAAGATGACACGGAAGAGAGGGACAGAGAGGCGAGCCTGCGGCGGGCGATCATTTGACAACAGAGTATCCATCTGGAAAAAAAGCCATTGCCCCGACCCAGCGAGTGTGAACGCAGCCTTCATCAGCATCATATGAGCTTACTTCACCACACTCTGGGCTGAGGGAGAGAAGCCTGTCGTACCTTCTATTAAAAATAATGCACCGCCGTCTTAATGGCATGTAAATCTAACTCACTATTATGCAAACTGAAGGGAAGAGGCAGTTAATAAAACACAAAATAACCTGGTGTTTTATTATACTGGTTGCTCGATTCATAGGCATGAGGTTTAAAATGGCTTATATATTATCTGCCAGCTGCAGCAAATGGAGAGCCCTGCTTGTTTGAGTCGGTAAGGAAGGCGGTTACGGGGAGCACGGAGGGAAGTGTGGGTTTTCCGGCACTTCCGAAACGGGGGGGGGGGGGGGGCGGGGAGGGGGGGGGAGAAGGAGAGAGTGAGAAGCTGGGGTGGTGGGGGAGGCCCTTGCTAACAGCTAAGGAGAAGCTCAGCCAAGACCAAGGGGGGAAGGCAGGCCTTCCTCCAACTCTCGCCCCCTGACTCCCATGTCCCCCCTCTCCTTCCCCCACTCCTCCTCTGTGGGGGGAAGCCCGTCTCCAGGTGGGAGCCCCAGCCTGCCTTCCCAGAATGCTGTGCGGCCGGGACCCTACGGAGGGGCCACCCTAGGGCCATCTTTAGCAGCAGCAAAGCCCAACCCCGCCATGAAATCCAATTATACGGCCATTTTTGTCACGCAGAGGGATCCCTGTCCCGATTGCCGCTGCTTGCAGAAAGAGACCCATGAACGGGGACGGAATCACCAGTGACTTAAAGTCCTGTTTGTGGCAGCTCTCGGATACTGAGGCGGCTCAGACAGGCTGCGTGTTGCTCCTTTTTTAGCCAAGGAGGAGATGCAAACTCTTCCAAATAATAAACAGGTAAGTCTCCCAGGGAACGCTGGGCACGTCTGCTAGGCTACCCGCCCCCCTCCCCCCCATCCCTTTCCCTAGGCCTGAATCTGCCTGTCGACCACAGGACAGGCTGATGCCCAAGCTGTATTTGCAGGACGCTCCTGTCTTCCACACTCCAGGGCACATGGCCCAATGTCCCACCCAACAGCCCCCAGAGGCAGGCGCGGTTCCCAGAGCTTCACAAACAGCTCCCTCTCCTCCTCCCCGCACCCTCATCCGGTGGGAGCTGTTCTTGTCCCATGTGGCCGTGGTGGAGGCCCAGAGAAGTCAAGTCACTTGTGCAAGGCGCCCGGCCATCAGGCGGAGGGCACAGGGGCCTCACGAGGCAGTGTTGGCAGTCCCTGCCATCACGCCACTTCGCCCACCCCCTCGCTCCGGGGTCACCTCGTATTCTGCTCCCGGCCTGACCTTGCTGTCTTCTAGAGACTGCTACTGCACTTGCCATCTCCCTCCTGGCTGGAGGTGCCGGATGCTCCCAGCGGGTGGCTGAAAGATCCGTGGCATCATTATGAGGACAGCATTCTGTGCCAGGCCAGCATCTCTCGGTGGTCAACAAACACGCATCTAGGCGCTAGGACGACACGGCCTTAGGAATGTACCAGCTGGGGGGTGTCCGTCAGTGGGAGGAGGGAGGCACAGAGGCCCTCAGCACACATTTCGCATTCTCCTTAGACCTGGACGCTTCCAACAGGTGGGGAGAGGCAGCTTGGCAGCCATCCAGCAACCAGGCGAGGGAGCAGCCCCTGGGTAGCCAGGGCTCTGAGTAACGGGCCGTGGGCAGTAACAAGGGTCTCGAACCCAGGACCTCCCCAAGAGTTTCTTGGAAGTCTGCCTAGAAGCAAGCATGATATCCCTGAAGGTAATGTTTTAGGGGTGTTCCTGCACCCTCCCTGCCTAAGATTCTGGGACCAACACATGAGGTGCCCCTGGACGGCTGCAGCCCCTTCACGGCTGGTGATCTTAGAGATTCGGGGGGGACCGTGGCGGAGTGTTGGGATATAGCCTTTGGAACATACCAGAGTATGAATCAGTGTTCCAGAGGACGTCCAGGAGATGCTAGATTTTGGGGTGGTCTCAGCTACTCTGAAAGGCCACTCATGGCTTCTGGAACTCCGGGCACACATCTGAGAATGAACCAAAGCTCTGCCCTGCTTACCTGCCAAAGCGTTCTGGCCAGGCACGGAACAGCCAGGGCTCACCCTCTTGGCTTGCTTCTCCTGTCTAGAAACCCCACTGGGCTCTCTGTTGCCAATGCTCACATACCTTATTCCAGCTCACAAAGGCCCCGCCAGCTAGCCCTGACCGATCTCCTTCGGCTCTGCATCCAGTCCTCTCTTTGCCAAACGCCTGGCCCTGCTCGTGCTATTCCCTTGACCGGAAATGTCTTTTCCTTTCCCCACTGCGCGGTAAGATCCAGGGAAATGTAGCACAGTGCCTAGAGGGCATTTTTCATTAAAAGCCAAAGACTCGTGACGTGTACTGCCAGAGGTTTCTAAAAGCTCACAAAACATGTGACAACATTTGATTTTCAGCCAGACTTCACAGAAGAGCAGACCGCACGAAAGGGTGAATGTCCAGGCGCTCCAATTCCGCACTCCGCAGGTGTTTTGGGTTGAATTGTGTCCCCCTCCCCGCAAAGATATGTCGAGGTCCTAACACCAGTAACTTCAGAATGTGACCTTATTTGGAAATGGGGTCTCCACGCAGGTTATCAACTTAAAAATGAGGTCACTGGGTCAGACTCAATCTAGTCTGACCAGTGATAATGGGAAATGTGGACAGAGATAGATGTGCACGGACGTGAAGACAGAGGATCGGAGTAATGCTTCTACAAGCCGAGGAGTGCCAAGGATTGCCCTCAACAGCAGAAGCTGTAAGAGGCAAGGAAGGATTCTTCCCTAGAGCCGCCAGAGAGAGCATGGCCCTTCTGACATCTTAATATTGGACTTCCAGCTTCCAGAGCTGTGAGACAATAAATTTCTGTTGGCTTAAGCCACCCAGTTTGTGGTACTTTGTTATGGAGGCCCTAGGAGACGAATACAGTAGGGATACAGTCAATGTGTGTCAGAAAATGAAAGCACGGTGTACGTGATACAGACAGGGCAGGTATGTTCACTGGCAGAAAACAGGCTCACAAAAGATAAGAGCTTGTTCAAGGTCAGACACCTGGGAGGTGGCAGAGTGGGGATTAGAACTCGGGCCTCGAGATGCCCCCATCTCCCCCCACTGCCCCCACCATGCATCTCTCCTGGTGGTGGGGGGGAGGCTGATCTCCTGAGCGTCAGGTCCTGCTTCTTGGGCTGATCCCAGGGTTAGTTTTCTAGAATGAAGGCCAAGTCTGCAAATGGCCGGAACCGCTTACAACACCCTTCCTTTTCTAAAGCACTCGTCTCCTGGGGAGTCTTTTGGAGCTTTGTTTAATGTTTCGGTTAGTGGCCACTTTTCTGAGTCGATTAAGGGCTCCTTAGATCTCCACAGCCCAACCTCGCGAGCCTCGCGGAGGGCAGCTTATTTCCACACGGCGTTCATCACCCGATCCAGAGGAGACATGCCCGTTTCGCACCTCTCTCCGCCAGAACGTGCACTGGGTGCTCTAGAGCAGCTGTTTCACTAGCCTTCCCAGCAATCCCATGAGGCGGGCACTGTGCAAATCCGATTCTGCAGAGGAGGGGGCCGAGGCTCCTCTGGTGGATCATGCACAGGCAAGACCGTAGGTCTACGAAGCCCGAAAACCCAAATGACACAGTTGCTGGAGTTGGACCCATGGAAACAGAGGGAATCTCTTCAGAGCTAGGATGCTTCCTCTGGTTTGCTTCTTCATTCTGTTTTGGAGACTCCTCTATAAATAGCCCCTGCCCTGTTTTCCACCTTTCCCTTGGGATCCCCCTCCCGCTCCTCCTGGTTTTTGGAGGGGTGGTCACTGGTTAGGAATCTTCCCAAGGAGACTGGTTCTGAAGCTTGGAGGTCAGAGCCCTGCCCGGGCCGGGTGTGGAGGGCGGGGGTGGGGGGACCTATGTTCCTGCCTCCCCACCCATTTCTGCTGCCTCCTCGGGCCTGACCATTTGTCCCAAATCTACCCTAATTCGAGAAGAAAAAGGAACTACTCTTTCAAAGGTCTGTCGGTGGGTGGCTAGCTGCCTTTTTAATTCCTCTCTGCCCACTTATTCCAAAGGCATCTGACAGGGATGCCAGGCTAGTGAAGATGGCAGGAAGTTTCCTCACAGTGGAAGCAACTGCCTGTCTAAAAAAAGCTCTTTATAAAAAAAAAAAAAAAAAAAAAAAAAAAAAAAAAAAAGCTCAACTCGGAACTAAGAGCTTGCCGAGAATGTGTTATGGCTGCTGTTATTTATTTATATCCCCACCTACTTCCAGAAAGGATCTGAAGCTGCTTACAATAAAAACTGAGCTAGATCTGTGTACAGAGTAGAAATAAAGAGAAAAGCCAGATGAGAGGCTGTATCCGAGCAGACTTGATTCCACAAATGGGCAGCGTGCTTCTGGAAGGAGGTCGGCTGCCCTACGTGTGGTTAAGTTCCCTCGGAGAGGGAAAACAGGTGTATTTCCACTTTCCCTGTTGGATCCAAAAGAGGTGTAGAAAGTCCCCACAAAGTGCTTAGGATGATGGGAACGGACGGTGTCTCACCAAAGAGAGACGGATGGGGAGGGGTCCTGGAGGCCGTCAGGGAAGCTCCCTGCCTTGGGCCTTTCAAAAGCGGACCCCGAGACTAGGATCTGAACGCAAGCAGCTTACTGGGAAAAGGTCTCAGGAAGCACTGGGGGGGGGGGGGGGGGGGGAGGGGAAAGAGGTCCAGGAAGACCATCCCTGTGGGCACGTGGGCTCCTCTTGCTGGAAGCCCTGGGAAATGGTTTAGAGAATACCTAAGGGGTGTCCTCCCCAGAGGCAAGGAAGCTACGGCTTCACCCACCAGCTTCTATTTGTTCTTGGGTGGGGCGTTAGTGCCCCACGTGAGCCAAGCAGCTCCGGCAGCCAGAGCAAGCCTTCAGGGAGGGTCCCGCTTGCAGTGTGAGCCCTGGGACAGGGCTGGGGCCCTGCCAGCCCCTGCTGCGCTCTCTGGGAAGGCTGGGCAGGCAGCCTCACTAGCCTGGACACAGGGAGAACCAGACCTGTGGTGTAAAGAGAATCCAAGAGGAGAGGCTACCGGGTTTGGAGGGAGGCCCGGGGGAAGGGAAGGTTGTAGAGGCCGAGGCCGACCAGAATCCTGGGCTGGCTTTTGGGGTGGGAAGGAGCTATGCCGACTATCAGAGGGAGGTCTGTCCCGAAGGAGCATTTTGGTCCCAGGCCCTTTAGGAAGCCAGGCCACACCAGGGCATGTGTTCTAGGCAGAGGCAATGCTACACCTTGTGTTTGCCCAGCCTTCCCCCAGAGTAGAGTGGACGCCATTTCATCGGGTTACCAGGTGAGTCAGGGCCTGGGGGATGGCCTAGACCACACTAAGGGATCCCGCCTGGGCCAGAAGGGAGAGGCCCCTAATATCGTAGCAAATGATCCCGGATATTGTCAGAAAATGTCTCTCACCTCATGACCTGGCTCCAAAGTCTCCACTTCCAGAAAGCCCTCCCTACTTTGACTGTTCTCTTTTACTCTGTCTTTTCCGGAGCTCACGGTGTATTTATTCCTTGAGAACAGGTACCTCCTCTCACCTAGATGCCCAGTGGTTCCTCCTTCCATTCTACCTTGCCATCCGCCCTCTTCATATATCCTGTGTATGGCATGGTTAAAAGGGCTGTCCCTGGACTCAGGCTGTTCACAGTCAAGTCCCACTTATTGGCTATGAGACCCGGGGAAAATAAATTAGCTTTCTCATCTCAGTTTACTCATCTGTAATATGGAAGCAACCATACCCACTTCACAATGTCCCCATAAGGAGTCAAAGATTTAATATTTATTTAGCACGGTCCCTGGTACATAGTAAATGCTCAATAAATATTAGCCGTAGTAATAATGGCGATAACAATAAAGGCTCCTGATGACAAATGTCTATTCTTTTCCATTATTTACAAACTAAAATACAAATTCCTGAGCGTTCAAGGTTCTGCAAGGCTATTTCTTTCTCACTTCCCGGTCACTCCCAATTTAGTCTTGCCCTTCCCCTCACCTCCTTCTGTCCTTTCCCTGGGCCCATCGTCAGTTGATTTCCCGGCTGCTGAGGTCAGGATGCGTGCACCTTGATACTAAGCCCCAGACAGTGCCTGGAAGTATTTCTAAAAGGAATAGGTGATACTCTCCTTGGCACCGGTAATGAATCACCTTGCTTCTCTGTAGTGCCAGAAACACCTGGCATGGGACCAGGTGCCCGGAGCATCAGGTCACACACAGCGAATGGATACGTGGTGGCTGTGGCTTCTGCCACGTCACTGTTTTTTTACGGGTCCCATTGCTGAAGCTTTTCAGGAAGTACTGAATTTTTCTAACCCTTCTATATCATCCCCATTCCACAGATGGGAAAAATGAGGCCGAGAGAAGTTAATAACTTGCACATAGTCGCATGGCCGATCGGTGGCTGAGCAGGAGTGAAGCCACGTTCATCTGGTTTGAGCGTCCTTGCTCTTGATGAGTCACCCTGTGCCACCTCTTGGTCCACGGGCCTACTTTGCCTCTCGGTTTAAAAGAGAAGCTCCTTTACGGCGTCCAGCCTTGTCCTGCTCTGGGTCTGCTCTGGGCTAGGATGCCGTTCCCCAAGCTCGGTGGGGGCCTGTCCGCTGAATCAGGCCCTTCCCTGGGCCCGGTTTGGTGAGTGAAGCACACCAAACGTCTCTCCTCCTTGACACCAAGGGCCTGGGTGGGTCCCCAAGTCCTCCTGGGTCTTGCTACTCAGAGTCTGGCTCACGGCCTCTGCCAGGCAGAGTGTGGTCTGCAGCCTCGCCTGAAACGCCCCCGCGGCCCCCATCGCGACGCTGAACCTGTTGGATCGGAACCTGCCCGTCAGCAAGACAGCCAGGTGCCTCAGAAGTGAGCACGCTGAGGTCTGGGGAGCACCGCTCTGGGTCCGTCCGGCGCCCCCTGAGCCAGACTTCGGTGTGGCCCGGCCTAACTGCGGCCACCCGCCGGGCAGCCGCGCGCACCCGCACCCGAGAAGCCTCCCGACGCGTTCTCGGACTGATCTCATGGCAAACCCTCTGCGCCTGCTTCCGGTTACCGTTCCCCTTTTACAGAAAAAGCGGTGACGGCACCCTCAAAGGCACGCCCGCAAGCTCCCCAAAGCGGCCTCGCAGCCCCTGTGCTCACTGTTCCTGGTCTTTCTGCATCACCGTTTCCTCTTTACGTTCGGGACCTTTCACGCTCTTCTCTTCCCGGCGTGCCAGTCACCCAACCGGCAAAGGCTATAACTGGGTTTCAAAAAATTTCTTTGAATGTCTCTTGATTTTTCAGGTGGGCGGAGGGGCAGAGAGAGAGGAAAAGAGAGAATCCCAAGCAGACTCCACACTGTCAGCACCGAGCCCGATGTGGGGCTCGAACTCACAACCGTGAGATCATGACCTGAACCGGAATCCAAAGTCGGCCTCTTCCCCGACTGGGCCACCCAGGTGCCGCAGATAATTGGATTTCTAAAAAATACATTTACCAGCATCTTAGGCAAGCAACGTAAGCTAGTTAAGGAGGCCAGAACAGCATTCTAGTTATATTCATTCATTCGTTCACTCATTCACTCAACAACTTATTGAGTGCCTATTACGTGCCATGCCCTGGGAATTGGTCTCAGTGAACATAATACATGCAAAAACCAGCTTAAAAAAATGGAAGTAGCTCATGGGTCTTCAGTGACATGTCCCAGACCCGTCAATATACGTCACCCACCCTCGATCCCACATCCTGCCCCTCCTGCCTTGTCCTCATGTCTACGCGCAGTGAGAGCCATTTCTGGCACAGCTCTGGGAGCGCAGCGGGCGCTCCCGCCTCCCCGGGGAGGAGTCACGCCTGTGCTTTCCCCAGCCCTGCCTTAGGGGGCTGACACCCTCTCTCAAGCCAGACCGCGGCCCAGGGGAGGGCCCCATAACGTTGGTTGGACTTCACAGCTGGAGGTAGGTTTTTAAAAGATGGCCCCGTGCCCCCTCTACGTGCCCCGCCCCCCCCCCCCGGGCTCTGTACAGGCGTCTGTCATGACGGCTGCAACACCTCACCGGTTTCCCTTGTCTCCTTCACCAGGCTGTGTGTCCCCTCGAGGAGTGACCTTATCTTGGTCACTCATGTTGCCAGTGCCTTGCACACGGCCTGCACACAGTAAGTGCTCAGTCTGTGTTTCCTGGGCGCACGCATGCTTGTGTGACTGGATGGGAGGAAACACCCAGCCTTCTCAGTGACTGTGCCAAGGCCACCACACGAAGGGAGGCGGCCACTGCGTAGCCCCACGCCGTCCACCTACATGGTCTGGCCTGAATCTGGGTGGACGTGCCCTCCAGGGCAAGGGGAGAGGGAAGGAGGGAGCCAACACGCATGCAAGGGCCTGCACCTACCCTCCCGGCAGCCTCGGGCGGAAGCGTCTCTTACCGTGGTGTATTTACCCAGCTGGCAGAGTGACGGGAAGGTTTCCTGGTGAGCTTTTCGGATCTTCTCTGTGAGATCGTCCAGCTCAGCCGTCATCTCATAGCTTTCCGTGCATTCCTGCTTCGAAGGCTCCTTCTTTTTCTTGTTCCTATCATTCCTGACAGCTGGAAATGAGAGAGAAGGCAAACCAGGGGTCATTAACGGCCGGGCCTGTGCTGCAAGCTTCCATCTCCCGACGCTGCCTGGACTCACTTGACACTTGGAACAGGAACAGTGGGAAAAGGTGCCATGAACACATCTCCCAAGAAGAGAGGCTTGGCGGCCAGAAGGGCCAGGCAGAGAGGAAGGTTTGTCTGCGTGTGCACCTGCCAAGTAATTCTTAAAGAGTTACTTTAAGGGTCGCCCAAAAGGCTGAGAGCCTCAGTTTGTTTGGACAGAACTTTCTATGTGGACCAGTCCTCAAAAGATGGATTTTTCCAAATGCCTCCCCATTCCCTCCCACCCAGTTCCAGAGGCTCCGAGGGAACCACTCAGGCCCGGGACACATGTTGCTGAACAAAAAGCCTTGTTGCATCATGATTCGTGATTCCTAGCCAAGCCTTCTGGTTTGTTTTTGTTGTTGTTATTGTCTTTTAGTTTCCTGAATGAACGGACCCTTTTGAAGAGATTCATCTCAAAGGTGATGGGATGGTGATTTTTGTCCCTTCGTGCTTTTCTGCTTCCTAGACTTCTGGTATTCATCACATAATCTTTTATGATTATTTGCAAATACTGTATTAACGTATTACACATTGTAAACATCATATATAACATTTAAATAAAATGTTTATGATCACTTATTGTTAAAAAAAGTTATTTTAAAACAATAATCTATGCGTTGTGGGCCCCTGGCCTGAAAAACGATTGGTCCACTCATTTGCTTATTCATCTATAGTCGCTCCACTCTACATCCTGTCTGGCCCACTGACCCCTCGGCAGGTGCGGTCTTTGCCTCAGCACTTTCGCAGCTGAGCGTGACGCCAGGATGCGTCGAGTCCCAGGACCCGGGGCTGTGGAAACCCACGCTTCCCCTCGCAGCACAGAGCTCTCAGATGACTTCAAACCCGAGTGTCACGCAAAGCTCTGGCCTCGGGCTAGGATCTCCCGGGGAAGGGAACCGCAACCCAGGGAGGCCAACAGGTGAAACCAGACCGCGCAAGCCCCTCCGGGGCGTCCCCATTCCCCGGGGACCTGGGGGTGGCCAGGCTGGACACCACCTGGCCGTGTATGCCACCGCCATGACCTGCGAATCTGTGCTGCAAAATGACCCAGGTCATAATCCGATCTGCCCTAAGAGGATTTGGCTTGTGTTGCCTCCCTGAGAGCACCCGGGGTGATCTGAGAACTGGCAGCTCCCTGGGTCTACACGGTGAGGATCCCGAGGCCCCGTATGGGGCAGACTGAAATGAAGGCCTGGGGAGCTGGGGAGCGCAGCAAGGCGGAAGGAAACAGATGGGGATGGGGAGGGAGTGCGTGAACGGTACTGAAGGATCCCAGTGTCTGTATAAGTCACTTACTCCTGACCCGGAGGGAGGGCAGCCGGGGCGAATATTCACATTTCTCGAGCATCTTAAGCATTGCACTGGGAACCGTGTCCGCAGCATCTCACTTAATCCCCTGATCAGGGAGGTGATTTTAAACTCATCGTACAGATGAAGAAACTGAGTGTCAGAGAGACTGAAGAATGTTTACACAGTTGACAAGTTCTCTCTTCGCTTGGACTCACTCGCTCTTAAGGGAGCGGACACGTTTGAGGAGAAAACAATACCTCTCCAGAGGATTTTCCTCCCCCAGGACTCTGAAATGACACTGTTCTTTGGCTCAGAACATTTCCAGATTAAGGGGAGTGGTAACGACAGTGTGAAGTAACTCAGCCTCAAATGTATTACTTTTCCGTGTAGACTGGCCAAGTGCCCAGACCATTCCTAGCAGGTGTGGGGCGCAGGGGGAGGAAGACAGCATATGGTTTAAAGCAGTTAGAAAGCAAAGGATACGGTCAGCAAAGGAGGGACCGTGAGGAAAGGGGTGGCGCACGGCAGCCGAGACGCCCCCACGACGCTCCTCAAGGACGGAGTCTGGGTCTGCGAGGGGAGGCTGGGGCCTGACGCCTCGTGTGTGAGCACCACGGGCTCTCCATGCAGGTGAGCGGGCTTTCCTGACCCCTGCCCGTGACTCTCGTCATTTGCTAACACAAGAGCCCTACGTGAGCAGTGAGGGTCCTTCCAAAACAGAGCTCTAAGGAAGCAGTCTGGCAGTCCCTGGAGAAGCTAAAGAGTTGCCACACGATCCAGCAATCCCATTCCTGGGTCCACCCAAGGGAACAGAAAATACGCGTTCATGCAAAACCGGTACACCAATGTTCACAGCAGCGCTTCCCGTAAACAGCCCCGCGGTGGAAACAACCCACATGTCCATCACCTGACGAATGGATAAACGGCCGTGGCGCATCCACACGGCGGAATATCTTTGGCCACGAAGGAGTGAAGTACAGACCCACGTTACAACGTGGATGAACCCTGACAACGTTATGCTCCACGAAAGAAGCCAGTCACAGAAGGCCGTGTGTTGTGTGGTTCTACTTATACGAGACGTACAGAGAAAGCAAACCGGTAGGCAGGAGGCAGATCAGTGGTTGCCGAGGGCTGGGGCTCATGGAAGATCAGCACTGACTGCTAACGGGATTTTCTTTTTAGGGATATGTGAATGTTCTGGAATTAGGTAGTGGGAATGGCTGTACAACCTTGTGAATATACTACAGACCACTGAACCGCATACTTTAAAATGATGAATGCTACGCTCTGTGAATTATACCTTAAAATAAGGAAAAAAAAAAAACCCAGCCCCCTGAGGGAGGCCACAAGTCACTGAACACCACGAACTGCTGTGACTAGAATCAGAAGCCAAGATGGCGACCTGTGACCACCCAACACAGCAGTGACGGTAATGCCACTTTTTGATTGCTTAGCAAGGGCGAGCCACCGCCTTAAGCAATTCAAGAATTCTAGTTCACTGAATTCCACCGTGAACCGGGTGAGGTAGGCATTAAAATTCCATTTCTACACTCTCAGAAGCTTGAGGCCCAAGATCACCCTCTTTGAAAGTAGTCAAGCCAAGATTTCAGTGGAATATACACAAAAGCAGACAGAGGAACCACACACACATAATTACCCATGATCACATCCCCAGGCGAGTCTGTAGGACCTTGAGAAGGATCTGCGCTTCTCAGCATTCTGCTTCACCGTCCCCCATCCACCCACAGCCCCCTGGACCATCACCTGGAAAACTCATGCGAGGAAAGCCAGCCCTGGAGGTTACCTGGGAGGTGGTGGGGGGGCACTCCGTGAGCTGCCCCCACGGATCATCTGTATGTACCAAGCCCGAAAGTGAGAGGTGAGGTCAGGTGGGAAGGGGACCCTGGTGAGCTGTAACAGGGCACCGAGTGGGGGCACTCAGTTGGGTTGTGCAGACAGCACCCGCCATTTGTAAAGCCAGAGCTCCATTTTCTGCGCTTTGAGGCCCAAACTCAGAGCACTCTTACCAGCTGACTGACTGCCAGGGGACCAGTGTGTAACACCATAGGCTCCCTTCCAGACAGCTCCCTGCCCTCCCAAGGCGGAGTGCCCTTCCTACTGTCTCCATGACCGAAGGGCTACTGGGACTCTTGGGTACTCCTCTCCAACTGCAAGACGCAATGACCCTCTGGTAACGATGCTCCAATCACGGAAAGGTTCATAAGTTGATGGATGTGTCTCGTAAACACATGGCTTCAACAACTGCCTTGCTCAATGGTTTTAAACTACGGTGGATTGCAGATGTGGGATCTGGGCCACGCATGGGGATGGCTGCCAAGAGCCACCAGAGTCAAGGAGGCGATGCAGTACATGGGACGCCATGAGGGCTTGGGGACGGTGGCTTCGTCCAGTTTCGGGGGACTCGTGGTCGGCAGCACCTGGGGCAGTATGGGGCAGGGGGTGATACAGGTGCTGCAGGGGGCCAGGGACCTGGTACGGACACTGGCTTCATCATCATCCCGGGGGATTCAGCCCCTCTCAGAGCTTCCCTGAAGGCAGCGGCGCCCTCCCAGAGGTGCACGGACGTCTGCTAGGTGGGACGGCCAGTCTACCATCAAGGCTCACACGGCCTGGCCATACAGGAAGAAGAACTTAAGGCCCTTCCACGTGGAAATGGTGGGCCTGAACACTGAGGATCTGTGGGCTTTATCACGAGGTCCACGGCTGCAAGTGGCAGTGATGCTTCTCCAGAAGCCACATGGGAGCGGCCCCAAATGAACAGATGGGCTCATTTCTTCGTTTTCTGGCCATTCATTCATTCAAATGTTGTCTGAGCCTCTAGTAGGGACCATCTGCTGCAGGGAGGAAATAACAGTGGAGCCACACAGATGGTTCCTGCTACCGTGGAGCTCACTTACGGTGAGAGCCAGACATTCATCACCCGACAGCAACAGTAACAATAATAACGAGAACAGGGCATCGCTATTAGGATACCTACCGTGACAACAGTAACAATAATAACGAGAACAGGGCATCGCTATTAGGATACCTACCGTGACTCATCCTGGAGAATTCTTACAATGTTGAAAGAGTTACTTACAGCTACCCTAGCAGCTATGGGGCACTCCCCAAAGCCTTCTACTCATAATTAGGCCATACAACAACCCGATCACTATCATTATCATGCCTATTTTGCAGATGAGACAACTGAGGCACAGAAAGCTAAGCAGCCTGCCCAAGGCCATGCATTTTAGAAATGATGTAGTGGGGATCTGAACTCAGACACCCTGGCATCAGAGTCCTCACTCTTTTTTTTTTTTTAATGTTTATTTATTTTTGACAGAGAGAGAGACAGCGCATGAGCGGGAGAGGGGCAGAGAGAGAGAGGAAGACACAGAATCCGAAGCAGGCTCCAGGCTCCGAGCTGTCAGCATAGAGCCCGACGCGGGGCTTGAACTCACAGACCGCGAGATCACGACCTGAGCTGAAGTCGGACGCTCCACTGACTGAGCCCCCTAGGCGCCCCCAGAGTCCTCATTCTTAACCACTGTATTTGGTCATGTCATACACATTCACAGTTCTGCCACATGGTGCCATGAAGGATGGTGCATGTGTATCACTGGCGTGTGTGTGTGTGTGTGTGTGTGTGTGTGTGTAGGGACAAGGGGCTCTGATCCAGGATGGGGAGGCTGATGCTGGGGAAAGGGGAGAGCGAGCTGAGGGGAGGGATGGGAAGGGAGGTGGGAGCCTAGGGAGTCCGGGCTGTACAACTGATGCTCAGCCCCAAAGGCCGCCTGTGACGTTGGTGGCTGGCCTCTCCCTCCACTCCCACGGAAGGGATGCTGGCTGCCACGGGCACCAATATACCTGTGATGGATCCGAGGGTTGACCGACGGCTTTCAGGCACAGTGCATCCCACAGGCACGGGCAGTGGGATGGTGGGGGCACATACCGTCGCCTCTGTGTCGGAGCCCCTATCTCAAGGTGGGGGCCGATTACCGTCTCACAGGGCCATCCCCTCCCGGTCTGAATATCTGGATGGCCAACGTCACATTTTGTCTCTGTCTCCCGAGGGCCGAAAACAGTGTCTGGCCTGCAGTGGGGGCTCAGAAACTGTTCTGTGAGGGACAAGGTGAGCATGTGACTAAATGTGGAGTCTGCTCTGTGTGCAACAAGAGCTCACCCGAGCCTCTTCCTTCCAGAAATCAGAGGTCTCATCTCCATGTCGGGGCCCGCGGGGCATTCAAGAACCACTCGAGCCACCGCGGCCAGAGCCAGCAGGCTGACAAAGCAGGTGGGGCGCCCGCAGGGTCACGAGTATGATTTACACACCTGGGCGAGCCGGGCCTGATGTCTGCAAAGCGCTTCTTGGAACGCAAGGTGCTCCATAAAATATCAAGTATTCTCCTTGTGAGGGCCAAGCGCCACAAATCAGACTTGGTGGCGTAAAAGTAACATATTTATGATCCACTATCATATTGCAAATGAAATGAACGTAATAAAAGTGTCACTTATACAAATACCTCTGATGTACGGATCTCGACCTATGAATATGAAAACAGACACCCAAGCACTTTTATTTGAATGTCTAATCATGGAAATAAATGAAGTCATGTTCATTTTAATGTGTGCACTTGTGCATGTATCTAGAATATTGATTTCCACGCACACAATAAAAATGTAATGTGGGAAACATGCAAAAGCTGTGGATTTCACTTGGATTCAGGAAGAGATGAAAACAACGCTTCGCTAAAGATTCCATGACGGCAAAAAAAAGAAAGAAAGAGAAAAAGGAAAATGCCGTCGACGGCGTTTTTGCCCATAACGTTCTCTATGTTCAGTGTAGCAAAGGAAGCATAGCGATCTGTTTATTCTTGTTCGAATATTAAAGTCTGGGATTCGTTCATCTGGAGTCTTCACCTTGCTAACTACAGAAACAATGGGTCACAGTTGGTGATGTGACCTATCTGGTGGCTGTGCACGGGGGAGAGCCTGTAACTAACACACCCACACACTTAAAACCACAAAAATAGAGTTGAGTTTAAAAATAATTTTGCTGAATTAATTATGTAGATGAACCGTAAACCGATGGATCTGAAGGCAGATGGATGTAGGACTAACAAAGACAGACTTTTCCCATTATTTCGGGGTGTGGGGGTTGGCGCTCAAACGTGGAGCGCAGTAGGTCCCACGGTAAAGGTGGGCGGAGTTGGGCGAGTGAATATTCCTCAAGATCAGAATCTCCTTAAAGGTGGAGACCGTGTCCTGCACCTCACACAGCACTTAACCACGTAAGCACTAGTCGAAGTTTGCGCAAATACAGAGAAAGGAGGTTAGTGAATGAGGCTACAAGGAAGTCCCCCCCCCCCCCACCCCACACCCAGGGACACAGGCCTTTGGGACCAGACTGAGGGCGGGGCACCAGAGTATCTGTTAAGTGAATACTGTGATTGCAGGGCTCCAACCTGGGAGGCAGCAGCATGTGGGTGGGGACTTGGAAAGGCGATGTGCCCCCCCCGGCCCCCCACAAGTGCAACGTGTTAAGGGATGGCCTGGCCGTTCACAGTGCCAGTGACGGAGCAGGGGAGCATACTTAGAATTTTTACAGAATATTAACTATGCAAGTCATAAGAGAAGCAGTCTGGACATAGCATTCTCGGAGTTTAACAAGGATCTACCAGCCTAGCTCAGCTTCTTAAAGTTATTCAAAGCACTTACAGAAAATCTCTGAAATATCATAATGTACCAAATGCCAAATACCTCTTTCCGGTTAAAGTGGAATATTATACTAATAAAAATTTTAAAACCATGTGAAACACCGTTTCCTCTCCCTGGTCGCTTGTAGTTATGGAGGTTTTACCTCCTCTCGAGTGGAGAGCCTCCCCTTTGCCTTTCATTTCCAAATCCTTTCTTCCTCCTCTGTCTGGCCTGCGTGGCCAGCCCTGCCCAGCCCTGCCCAGCCCTGCCCTGGCCATTTTCCTTTCCAGGCAGGCCCCATGTGGTGGGCAACCTTGCAAGGCAAGAGTTTAAAGCTCTGTTACAAGTGACAGATCCTCTCCTTTGGGCAAGAGTCTTGTACGAACCATAGGAAACATCCTAAGTTCAACTCCAGGGACAATAAAATATTCCTGCATGAGGTATAAAAGCGGGAACTTTGACAATGAGCAGGTGAGAAGGTGCGAAGTGCCTCTGAGACACCTTCCTTCATAATTAGTGGAGCTTCTCTGCACGTTCCCCTGGATGGCAACGGGCTACTCTCAGTGACCAAATCCTGTCCGCGGGAGGCAGATGTGCCCTTGGCTTTGGGCTTGGGACAGAGCCATCCCACACGACGAGGGCTGAGAGGAAGGTCTTAACTGATGGCATAAAACTGAACATTAAGAAATGGAAATTTAAGGGGCGCCTGCATGGCTTAGTCGGTTAAGGGTCTGACTTCGGCTCAGGTCATGATCTGGGGGTTTGTGAGTTCCAGCCCAGCGTTGGGCTCCGTGCTGACAGCTCAGAGCCTAGGGCCTGCTTTGGACTCTGTGTCTCCCTCTCTCTCTCTCTCTCTGCCCCTCCCCTGTCTCTCTCTCTCAGAGAGAGTGCTCTCTCTCTCTCTCTCTTTCAAAAATAAATAAACACTAAATTTTTTTTTTAATGTAAATTTAAGGGGCGCCTGGGTGGCTCAGTCGGTTAAGCGTCTAACTTCGGCTCAGGTCATGATCTCACAGTTCGTGGGTTTGAGCCCCGCATCGGGCTCTGCGCTGATGGCTCAGAGTCTGGAGCCTGCTTCCGATTCTGTGTCTCCCTCTCTCTCTTCCCCTCCCCCTCCCCCACTCACGCTCGGTCTCTCTCTCTCCTTCAAAAATAAACATTAAAAAAAATTTTTTTTTAATGGAAATTTAAGACACTGAGGTTGTCGCCCTCTGTGTCTTACTCAGGAGTAAGTAAACCCTCACACCTATGGCATGATCAACTCATGTTCTTTTTAAATTATCTCCAGTTTACAAAAAGGAGAGTTCAGTATCTGTTCCCATAAGCCATACTTGTGGGCAGGAAGTTCTTTGTTATATCAAGCTGAAGTTCACTCTGTTGAGTTCAACCTACCCTCCTGTATCTGAAAGACTGGTGCATTTTTTTTTTTTTTAACTGTAACTTCTTTGTAAAAATGCGGGCAGTGTCAGATTCAGGAATCAACTGTCTTAGAGTAAGGATCCATACATCTAGGGTAAATGATGAACAGAGATCCAGGCCCATGGACTGCCTTTCAAAGCAGTATGTGACTGGAAGGAGGGGGATGACAAAAAGAAATTTCTCAAAAGACTTTCCAGATAAACCTGTATCATGGCAAATTACGTGCTTCCAAATATTAAACAACAATGTCTATCATGATAAATTCTAATGGTCAAAATTTTTATTCCTACTGTTCTCTAAACCCAATTTTGAGAAAACGAATTGTAGTCTCCTTGACATTTTTTTTCCATTCTTTTTAACATTTATTCATTTTTGAGAGAGAGAGAGAGAGAGAGAGAGAGAGAATGAGCATGAGTGGGGGAAGGGAAGAGAAGAGGGATACACAGAATCCAAAGCAGGTGCCAGGCTCTGAGCTGTCAGCAAAGAGCCCGAGGTGGGGCTTGAACCCATGAACTGTGACATCATGACCTGAGACGAAGTTGGATGCTTAACCGACTGAGACACTCAGGCACCCCTCCGTGACACTGTTATATTTTCCCTCTTAAAACATTTAATTTTTATTTTTTTATTTTTTTTAATGTTTATTTATTTTTGACAGAGAGAGAGAGACAGAGTATGAGCAGGGGGAGGGGCAGAGAGACAGGGAGACACAGAATCTGAAGCAGGCTCCAGGCTCTGAGCTGTCAGCACAGAGCCCGACGCGGGGCTCGAACTCACAGACTGTGAGATCATGACCTGAGCCGAAGTCAGACACTCAACCAACTGAGCCACCCAGGTGCCCCAAAACATTTTTTTAAAAACAGAAACGAGGCATTTAGCCTGGAGAAAGCTCTGAGGAGGCTCAGGAATTTCTCTTGGGGAGCATGACCCTTTGACATGCCCTGCAGAACGGGAGCATCAGATGGGGGGTGCCTGGAAAGGGGAGCCATGTTTGCATGGTGGTCTGACTGCAAACGTGGCCCTAATCCCCTGTGTCTTCCTATTTCACCCTGTTTGCATTGACTTTGCAGCCTTTCCCATCAAGAGGTGGAGACAACTCCACAGCCCACCTCTCTGGGGTGGCTTGTGAATCACTTTAACCAACAGGATGCAGTGGAAGTAATATTATACCATTTCCAAGAGATCTCGCACACTTCTGCCTGCCCCTCTCAGAACGTCATCACTGCGCCTGAACAAGCCTGGGCTAACCTGCTGGAAAATGAGAGACCGTGTGGAGGAGAGCCCAGTGAGTCCGGCTGAGACCGTCTGAGATCAATTTAGAGCCAACGTGCCCATAAATCTGGGAGGGCATTCAGAGAAGATGAGCAGAATTGCCTACCCTATCTGAAGCTGACCAGAGTCTCACGAGAGAGCCCGGTGGACCCCGAAGGACCACCCAGCCGATCAATAGTTTTATAAGCGATAATAAACGCTTATTGTTTCAAGCCACTGAGCTTTGGGGGAGTATGTTATACAGCAATAGCTAACTGATACAGCGTCGGTAAAGAGTGTGTTTATGGCGACAGCAGCACATAGCCACGTATGCTTTTGCCCCCTGGTATGTCTGAATCAACGGTTGCTTTTATTCAGTGGTTAAGGCGAGGAAGAAGACAATTTGTTATTCCTCCAACACAAGGTTCAAGATCCTGCCCATATCTGTTACACCATGCAGAAATTATGAAATTGTTCTCTATGGGTTTTGAATAAACAGGAAAGGTACAACTGCCAGGTGGGAAGGACAAGGGTCAAATTCCAAAGTTTTGCATTTTAGTCCATCATTTATTGCCCGTGCAAACTCAGGGTCATCCCTAAGTGTTCCGAAGCCTCAGTTTCCTCATCTGAAAAATGGGGACATTCTTTCTTTTCCATCACACACAGAATTCTTATATATATTTAGATACGCAAATAATTGCAACACACTGTAATATGTACTAAAGTAGTGGGAGCCCTACACTGATTTCTTATTCACCAAACGTTTATTGAGTCCTGGAGCTACTGAAAATTCGAAGTCAAATAAAGTATGCGTTATTTCTCAAATGAAATGTAGGAGACACATAATACAGACGATGAGGGTTTAATATACGTGGACTACTTTCAAATGTGAAATGTAAGACAGCAGTAGAGAAAGGAAAGAGAAAGCGATAATGAAAATTAGGAAGGAAGAAATAAAGGAGGGAGGGAGGAAAGAATTTTCATCCAAGGTAAGACCAGTGCTCCAGCCTGGGGCCCACGTAACTGGAGACTAAGGGGAGGGTGGAGGATAGGTAAGCTGAGCAATTTTGAAACTTTCAGCGGGTTCATCTCCATGGCAGGAACTTCCATGTGAACTTGACTTAGTAAACCGATGCGGCCACGTTCATCTCCTTGGGCTCCAACTTTTCCAGATACTGCCTGATACACCTGATGAATCTCTGCCTGCACCATCCGTGTGTCAATGAGGTATCCGAGAGAGAGACAAACGTGGGCATGTTTGCTGATGTGTGCCCAATACCCTATTTAGGATATTGCTGCAGAGAAGGGCCTGCATGTTGTCAAATCAATTTCGGAAACCCAAATCACCAGAGCAAGGGTCTACATATGAATGGGTGGACGTTACATACCTAGTTAAAATGCAAAACTCTCACCTTAAGGCATTTAAATGATTTATGCCAGCTTATATATCCCTAAGTGATTCTCACTGGTATCCTTGAAGCTCTAAGGATTCTAAGGGTTTTCAGAATCACCAAATGAGTATTGTTCAGTACAGCTGTTGTTCTAAAGGCATTCTATGAATTTTAATTTTTAGAGAATTGGCCATCCACATATGAGATACATGCTAGCCTACTGTTGGATATGATTAGTCAATTAACCAGAACTTCCTTTCCTATGACACTGGGTGTTATATGTAAGTGATGAATCACTAAATTCTACTCCTAAAACCATTATTACACTAGATGTTAACTAACTTGGATTTAAATAATTTTTTTAAAGTGAAAAAGAAGAAAAAATATAGCTAGTCAATTCAGTTTAAAAATAAAAAGTTCATTACATGAAAACTTTTGAATTAATTTAAATTTACTCTTAATGTTTTTGGAGGTTACCTTAGCTCTCAAAGTTATTTTAAAAGGTATTCTTACAATGGATGGGAGGGTTACCACTGAAGTCTCTCTTAACTATAGGTTTGTTTTCACACATCCATCCATCTGTCCATCCATCCATCCATCCATTTCTCCAGTTCATCTTTTCATCATCTATGCATCTGTCCATCCATTCAGCTATTCATCTATGTGTTCATCATTTAGCCCTCCCTCCCCATTTTTTTCCTCCATTGGTCTATCCATTTATTCATCCATTGGTCTAACCTTTCATCTATTTATCCACCCAGCCACCCATGTGTTCATCTGTTTATTTAGCTTTTCATCCGTTCAAATAGCTACTATTTTTAAGAGATTCACATTCTAGTAAAAGATAATCACCTAAACAAATAACTATCATGCAATGAGTTACATGTCAGAATATTAATTCACTGACTGAAGCAACAGGAATACGAAACCTACGGTGTACGTTGTAAGATGGTATTCAGATCCACAGATGAGGGAGCTGACAGTTCAGTCTGTGGGAGTCACGAAAAATATCACAGGGTAGAGGGATACTGAGCTGAGTGCCCCATAGGAGTATCCTAGGTCTTATTCATTCTCGTGTCCCTAGTGCGGTGTCTTTTCCAAGGACACTCAACAAATATTCAATGAAGGAATAAGGCTTGAAGGGGCAGGAGCCACTCTTGATGAAGAGAACACTCTGGGAAAGGCCTGAGCATGGGACAGAACACAGTTATATGACAGAAGTTGGTTTCTGATGGCCTTCAAAGGATGGGTCTCAGTGGGGAAGCAGAAAGAGGTGGGAAGAACATTCTGGATGTGGGGGATATGAGGAAATGCGTCCTGGAATGTCTGCATCAGGTTTGTAGGAGAGCAGGGTGGCTGGTGTCCGTACAGGAAGTGCAGAATGAGGATCGGTGGGGAGAGAAAATTAGATACATCTAATCTATGCAGGGACAATGAGGAGAGGCGGGGCAAAGGGATATTTAGGAAACCCCGCAATGAAAACATACGCTGGGCTAGGTAATGGGTTCAATGTGGGGGGTGAAGAAAAAGCCTTTTAACGCTGGAACTGGGATATGGATGGTATCCCAAATAAAAGGAAACTGGGGAAGCTGATGGGGAATAAGGAATCCAGTGTGGGGCAGGAAAGTAATGAGTCTGGCTTAACGGGAGGGAACCAGAAACTGAGACGGCAAATCCGGGAAGCGATGGCTCTATGGATCAGGCCAGAGGACAGGTGTGAAGTTAGATCATTTAGGAGCCGAAATCTTAGGAGGACCACCGAGGTCATGAGGGAGATAAGCAACGGGAGAGAGAGGAAGGAAAAACTGAGGCTCAGGAACTGGGCCTTGGGAAGTGCCAGCGGTTGGTGGGAAAGGGAACAGGACACAATGGTGGAGGCAGATGAACAGCGGGCAGGAAAACTGGGATGCTAAAAAAAATCATGGAAATGGATTTCCACGGAGAAAAGGATCCAAAGCGGCAGCAGCCTGGCCAAGTGGCCACTGCGGCTGACAGTCAGAAAGAAAGAAGAGGAAGCAAAGTTCACTGGTTTTGGCAATGGAGAAAGCGACGACTTTCAAGAGAACATTTATAGCAGGGCCACGAGGGCGGAAGGCAGACTGGGGGCGGGGAGGGTTAGGAGGAGGCCAGAGAAAGCCCTTCAAAACTCAACCTGGGAAATACCCTTGAGTCCAGGCACTTGAAAACTTGTTTTTCTATAATCAAACCTGTAAGGGAGGTCAGTAGAAGCATCCACGTTTACAAACATGAAAAGCTGTACGAATTTCCGGGGGAATGTGAAATTGTTCATTTGTAGAGGCCCGCTGGAAGGGCAGCATGGAGCAGGAAGATCTTGGAAGATGCATTCCCTCAGGTCTGTCTACGCAGAGAACGGAAGGAAGAGGAAGCTTTAGGTAAGCCAAGGCTGGAAGACGGGAGGGCTCTGCAGGCAGAGGACAGAGCAAGTCTGAAGAGCTGGACAGAAGCATCGGGGAGGCTCTGAAGCTCCGCACACAGGGCCGGGGCTCAAGTTCAGGCTCAGGCTGGGCCATAGCTCACGTGATCCCGTGAATGTTGCCAAGGAGACTTGGGTCTTAGGTTCGTTTGGGGTGACAATGGCAGTGATATGATCAGACTTGCCTTTTTAGGAAGGTGGCTCTGTTCTCGGTGGAGAAATGACCGGGGATGGAGAGAGCTCTGAGGTGGCTGCTAGATGTTCCAAGCGCAAGAAGAGGGCTGTCTGAGCCAGGGAGGGACTATGGGGAAGGGTCAGGGTAAGGGATGTGGGGTGACAAGCGGTGGGAAGGGGAAAGGGGTGGCCAGCTGGTTTCCGGTTTGGAGAATGGCGAGGGGACAAAGAAAGAGGAACGTGATGTGCGGAATTCTCGGTGCCTGTGTGCCGTAACTGTCACATGGCCAGTCACCGACAGGGCTAGAATTCAAACACCATTCCAACCCCAAACCATACACTGCTCACAGAATAATTCCTGAACTGGTTGGCTTTCTAAAAAGATTCGTGTTACCAAGAATGTAACGAGGACTATAATTAAGGAATTTTCCTATTTGGCCTTGGCTGCCATGAACCCTAGTGAGAGGTCACTCTCAGGCCACTCTCAAGGAACACGTTAAAAATGAAACAGCAGAAATACGCCACGCCCCCCCCCCCCCCCCCCCCCACCAAGTCCATCTCAGCACGTGAAGCGTCGGCCAGATTGGAGCCAACTTAGCCTTCCCTGGAGTGAACTTATCAGTTTCTCAATATAAATAAATCATCCCAAATTGTCCTCATCTGTGAAGGATCGCTAAAATGCTATTTAGTTCACAAAAATCCTCTTTCTGGCCTACACCACGTTAATTCGCAGGTATTTATTTCTCCAGAGAGTCGTCTGGAAAAGAAATAAAGCCATCTTCCCCATCTTCTGCGTACTTGGATGCCTGACATGAACAGAGAACCAAGTCTTCGTCCTGGGAACGCTTCAGCCGAGGGGTCAAAAAAAAAAAAAAATGCAAGAAGTCCAAGAAATAACACACGACGTTCCTGCCAGACCTGCACAATTCACTTCCCTCTGCCCTTCCCTTAACACCCACACCCAGAACATGCTTTTCTCTCCTTTTAATCAAAAAGACATCTGCCCATGCCTTCTAAGGTAGACACGGCCTTCAGGGCTCAGCAGGGAGAGGAAAGCAGTGCCTAAAACAGAAAGCGAGGAAGTGGTGGAAGATTCCCACCTCCCACCCGTGGCCACCTATTTGTTACTAATCCATATGTTGGGGTGTGGCCATCAGTACAAGGCAGCGTTTGGGATCTATCAGGAAGACAGCTCCCATCCAAGAAAACAGGGGAGCAACACTAGGGAGCCCTGGGGTACCTGCCGTCAATTCTAAATGTGGTCGTTAATTTAAAAATATTTACCGGGTGCCCGTTATGTTCCAGGCACTGTTCCAGGTGCCGGGGATGGAACAGTGGACAAAGCAATGTTCTTGGCTTCTTGGAGTTTATTTTCTTCTTGGAGAAAGCCGTCAATGGAATATACGATATAATGTCCGATAATGACAAGTATCGGGAAGGAAAATCATGAAGGGGGGTGGGGGAGAAGGGACAGGGGAAGTTGGGTAAGGAAGCATGGGCAGGAGAGGCCACTTTGATGAGCAGGGAGAAAGATGTAGTAATGCAGTAATGTGGGTGGCTAGGAGCAGAAAGGATCGCATGTTCCGGGGCCGAGAGCTTCTCGCATATACTCGGGACGCGAGCTAGAATAGATATTGGTCAATCTGCTTGTTCATTCATTCAATAATTTCACTCAGATCTATACAGGGAACCTATGCCACCCTATGCCTGGCACCGTGACAGCTGCTGGAGATGTTGATGGTGAAGGAGGCCATGAGGTTCCCTGACGAAGTCCCAGTCTAGACCAGGGATGGCAAGCTTTTTCTCTAAGATGCCAGGTAGTCAACGGGTAGGAGGTTCTGCAGGCCTTAGAGCCTCTGCTGCAACCACTGTGCCACTGTAGGGCATGAGGAGGCGGGGCTGTATGTCAGTGAGGAGCATGGCTGTGTTCCAAAGGAACTTTCTATTCCCAAAACCAGCTGGAGGCCAGATTTCGATATAGAACGCTGAATGTACTTTGCAGTCCCATACTTTAGAAAATGCCCTTGATTGTTAAGAAGTTGTTTGTGCAATAAATCCCAATTAGGGAAGAAAGTATACTTAAAAAAAAAAAACATTTTAATACCCACTTTCTCCCATGTTTGCTTTCTTATTTGATTTCAGTTATCAGGCAACATAGGAAGTGTCCATTGTTCTTTCTGCCCAGCAACACACCCGTGCCCCATAGACATTTTCTTCTAGAAACGCCTCCCTCCTTTGCCCTGATAATGGCCTGAAGTGTTTCCAGACCCCTGGTTCTGGGGACATTCAGATGCTCCTCACTCAACCACACACAGAATGATGGGTTATTATGCTCCAGAGCAGTAAGGGCAATAGTGAAACCGAGATGAGTAACACTGGCTTCCACCCAACGGGGGATGGAGAGGGGAGGGTAGCCAGAGAAAATCTTCCCATGAGAAGGAAGATCTGAGCTGAGGGGCAGATGAAGAACATTCCAGGCAGGAATGTTTCCAGGGGAAAGCAGGAGCAAGATCTTGGGAACATACAGAGACCCAAGGACCTGAGGCTGTGGTAGTGCGAGGTGTTCTGGAGACACGAGAACATTTCAATTCTCGCCAAGCCTCATAAAAAGTTTGGCCTCCAAACCTGCCAGGTTACAGTCACATCCAGTGATATTCTCCTTCCCAAATTCTAATTCTTCTTCAATAAGTACTCACAGATTTTCCAAGGTCCTTGTATTACGTGCTGCTGTTCTAGAAGGCAGCTGAGTCAAAAAAAGGAACCTCACAAAGAGCTAAATCGAATGCACGCAGACCTGGGGGGAAGATGTAAAGATTCTGGGAATTCTCTAAAGAAAAGCTATCTGCCACCATGCCTGTCATCCCCCTGGGATGTTGAAGGGTGCACTTGGGCACCGGAGGCAAAGGCCACCCTCGGCCCTGAAGGCTCCCATCCAACGCAAAGTCAGAAAGAGTTCGGACAGCCAGCAAAGTCTATAGATTGCAACCAACAGAGTTCTGTTTTATTTATCTAAATCTGTCCTAGAAAAAAACCACGAAAGATGGCAGAAAAGTATTATCTCCCTATGAGTAAAATTTTTAAATATTTAAGCACTGTTGCCTTTCATGTGTTTCATAAAATTCATCAAGTGAAACACACTTTGCACAACCTCCTTTGTAAGGTTTCCGTTTTTATATGTCAAAGCTTCAAAACACAGAATCATACCTTAAAAAAGGTCCATCATTAACTTTTCCTATTCTGACGATGACATATGTATTTATATTTAAACACAATTTTTATGGAAAATTTCAAACATACCAAAAGTAGAGAAAATCGTACATGAAATGAGCCCTCATCCACTCAATGCCCAGTGTCAACCATCAGTTTGTGGCCCACGGTCTTTCCTCTCCACTTCCATCCCTTCCTCCAGATTATTTTGAAGCAAACCCTTGACGTTTGCATCTGTAACTATTCCAAACTCCTTTCTTTCATCACTTTTTATCATGCCCTCGCTTCACTTTGTGGGGGAGGGGGAGATGTTACCTCCTTCAA
This sequence comes from Puma concolor, assembly GCF_028749965.1. Lineage (NCBI taxonomy): Eukaryota > Metazoa > Chordata > Mammalia > Carnivora > Felidae > Puma > Puma concolor. The sequence goes on from NC_141675.1 coordinate 16,876,475, forward strand.
GTAGATTTTAGTAGGGAGAGAGGTCAAAGGTGAGAAATGATCGGCTAAAAACACGCGAGGGGAAACCAAGGTCGAGGTGCCCACCTGACCTCGATGTACTCAGAGCAGAGGCAGCCGTCCTGGAAACATCCAGAACATAAGCAGAGTGCACAAGCTGTCCTAACCAGCACTGACATGAGGATGTCCTCCTCCTCTTTACCAAGTCCCGTCCACTTAACAACCAAGCTGCTTTCAGCAAGACCTGGCCGCCCCTGCCCCCAGCCAGCCCCCTTCCCCTTCCCATTTTCATTATCTTGAGAAACATACGGCATAACTTTGCCCGCGTTTAAGGCTGGCCAGACCTTAAGCTGGAAAGGAATGCTGCGCTCTAAAATAATATTTTTCTCATTAATGCCACTGAATCCCCTGCCCAGCCTGTTCCCCCACTCACCTCGTAATCTTTTGACTGAATTCAGGAAATTGCACAACGGTTGGTCAGCTCCAGGAACTGCCATTTTCAATCACGGATAATGTTTTTGCTACCGTGTACCTTAACGGCAGAGGGGCCCGTGGTCAGCTCTGATTATCAGCCTCACCTTCTCGTCCCAGGGCTCTCGCTGATGCCCACGTTTATTTCAAAACAGGGAAAGGTTGGTGGGCTCTGGGACTTTCTTAGGAAAGTGTCCGGACTTTACAAAACAGCAAGAATTATGAAACATGGTTATTAAAAAGTACTTTGAAGCTAACTAACTTCAAAAAGAAGAATGCTGGTGGATATGGACCGTGTTCTCCTGAGAACTGCGACGGCCTCCCAGGTGGACAAAAGGGAGACTGAGGGCTTGATCAAGAAAGCTAAGGAACACCCCACGGAGACACTTTCATCTGGGGAGCCCTGCAGGGCCTATCCGGCAGCCCGCTGAAAGGACTCCTACCTCGGGGATGCCTAGTCCTTTCTCACTCTTCATGTCCAGGACCCTACAAAGTCCACGCCCAGGCCCTCCTCTCTCAAACACATGCATCCAGAAGGCTCGGATCCCCAGCTCCAGCCCCAGCCTTTCTCCTAAGCATCAGACATGTGTATCTGTCTTCCCACTAGACGTCTCCCGGCCCCTCACATTGACTGTCTCCTAAAAGGGACTCTTGAGCTGCGCTACATGACTCCTCCTCCACTGATGCCACCATCTCCGTGACTGGAACCACAGCCCATCCAGGGGCCCAAATCCCAGGGAGAGAGGCAGACCCGTCCTTCTCTCTTCTTCATCCTATGTGTCTGCCAAGGGCCACTTAGTCTACCTGCTATTGCCCAGGTCCATTCTCTCTCTGAATGATGCTTTGCAGACATCAGCTCATCTGTACGCGGTAGGAAAATACAATGCGATAAGAAGTAAAAGTAAAAATCTTACTGTTAGAGCTAAAACAGGCTGTGTCTACAGATGAGTATCCTTACTCTCTCTTGCTGAGCCCCACTAACGTCCTGTGAACTCAGGTAACCTTTGGTCCTTACCACAAGGACATCATTTAAAGCCTCTCCTTCCCATTATAAGCACCCTGCTCAGACTCGGTCACTAAAGCCTTTTAAAAATGTTTTTTCTCATTAATTGTATAAGCCATGTCCTTCTCAACCCCTTCATACATACAGACAGACCGACACACACACACACACACACACACACACACACACACACACACACACACACACACACCCTTGAGGCTCCAGGAAATTATTTCACAGTGGTAAACCAGCCTCAGGAACTGCCATTTTCAACAGTGTAGAGAATTTTACTGCCAGTGTAGACAGCTTAATTGAAAAGGTGTCTTCACTCTCTCAACCTACATTTATTTAAGCAGCAAGTACCCCCAGCTGAACCTCACCTTATTTTGGGTACTGTGAGAGAGTACTTCCTCCTTATGCCTGAAATGTTTCCAAATATCAGGAAATGATTTCGAACATGTATTCTGAATGGAGACCTACCAAATTTACAGTTGGAAGGGACCTTAGCAATCCTCCGGAATCAGTCTACGAAGAGTCCCAGTTACGGCATATCACAAGTGACCACAACTGTGATTGCTCAGTCATGGCGATCATGAGAGCTGGGTTTTAATCTCAACTCTCTAGCACAGTAGTTGTGTACGTTTGGGCAGGTTAGGTGCCATGACCATTAAAAAATGGCCGTAATCTAATGGAGGTGTTGAAAAGATCTAGCACCCAAGGAATGGTAGCAAATTTTTCGCTTTTGCTCATGACCTCTCCAACAGGTTAGAGTAATTATCTTGTCCCAACATCTGGTTTTTCTCCACCCTATGACTTTCCAATTACATCTCACAGCAGACAGCTTGATGATCCCATGCCATACTACTACATCCTGGTTTGGAGAATATTCAGTTCGAGATAAAGTAGCTTTTTTTGGTTTTTTAATATTTATGTATCGAGAGAGAGAGAGAGAGAGAGAGAGAGAGAGAGAGAGAGAGCGAGCATGTGTACATGTGCACATGGGGGAGGGGCAAAGAGAGAGGGAGACGCAGAATCAGAAGCAGGCTCCAGGCTCCGAGTTGTCAGCAGAGTCCAATGTGGGGCTCAAACTCAACGAACCGTGAGATCATGACCTGAGCCAAAGTTGGACGCTTAACCGACTGAGCCACCCGGGTGCTCCATGAGATAAATTAACTCTTAAAATAAGGTGCTCAGAACAAAAAATGGTAATGTCCCAAGATGTGCTCAGACCAGCCACAAATACAGAGGGTTTTGGTGGTCTTTCATGATCTGATTAGCCAAGTCTCTTAAGAAGAAAGACACGTTAGTACCTGAGTTAGATCACAGCAAGCCCTGGCCATCTCGTCCTCACTGCTGGCTTCCCCAGCCTGTCCCGCCACCGCTAACCTGGCTGAATCTGAATCAGGATTAAATACTCATCTCTGTTAAATGGTTTCCTGTTTGTACTGGCTCATCAGCTGCTTCTGTCAAGATCTTCTGGAACCTTTGGATCTTTTGAGGTTCTCACTCTACCAGGTTCATACTTGGGCCTGTTTTAGGAGTGAGCCCTCTGCCTGAAGCCCGTCCCTTTAGTTTCCAAATGTCTTGAGTCCTGACAGCTTCTTGGCCTCCTTTGCTCTTCCCGCGGCCCCTGGATGCCCTCGCCAAAGAGCACAGCACAAAAGGGGAACGTCCTGAAGTGCTATTTCTTGTTAGCCTCTCAGGTTTCGATGCCATTTCATACATGCTGGATCATCAAACTGAGCCACAAGACGTAACAGAGAAATTTGTAATTCCTGACCCAGATTTAGACATGACTGGAATTGATGAGAAGCCACAACTTACTTCCTAAAGTGAGTCAGGCTTCTTGAAAAGGAAAACAACACCACCAAGTAAACATCATCAGGTAAATATTAGGCTCCAAATAAAGAGTCAAACCCCCTTAAATTTAGATATCCTGCGACTTACTGTGAAACATCTGTAATGTCAGCTGCCTGCTATAATGGATATTGGAAAAATATTTAGAACTAAAATATGGTATTTCTCCAGGGGATGTATATAAAGAATGGGGGAGGGGGGAAGCAGCAATTACCAGAGAAATTCAATAAATAACTTGGCAACCTGTCACTTTTCTCCAGGTGCACCAATAACATATATTAAAAAGATTCAAACCTTGTGGTTTCCTCCCGGGTTTTTTTTTTTTTTTTTTTGGGTCAAATCTGGCAAGGTCCCATTCAGAGCACCAGCAGGAAAAAAAACCAAACACCTTTATGATGCAGTCAAAGACACAGAATGTACATCACATTTAAAGGAATGGGCTTATCTGAGACCTTCCATTGGCACTGCCTCAAAAACCAATGAGTTTGAATGCTGGTCCTCCTGTATTATTCATTACATAATTGCTGTGTTTTATTAGAAATATGATCTATTATAACCTTGAATACAGTACATTAAATGACATTGAAAATTAGATTATTCTGATTATTAGAGAAGTGAGAAATGTGCTAAACATTTGTAAGACTGATAATCAATCAGGGTATCCATTTGAGTGTAATAAAAATCAATCTGGAGCCAGTGTGTTTAAATCTAATTTTTTAAGCATGACATTTTCCTCAGAGTTTCTTTCTAAAATGTCATCATCTTCTGCAACGGTGATTGATTCTGTCTCTAGGGAGAAGCACTCACTCCAATTACTTCATCCACTGCACACAAACCATAGTCCACTTCAAAAAAAAAGCCAGATGAATCACAGCAATAACAATATATTTGATGGGGGGGGGCACAGATTTATGTCACTCAAGCTACAAAATCAACCCCAATCTTCTTCCCCCCAGCTCAAACAGATAAAATATGCTACTTAGATCATAATGTGGCTCTTTACTTTTTTCCATCAGAAATGAGGGATTTTCATATTGGGTTTTTATTTCACCTGTGAAATGGAAAAGACACTGGCTTGTGTAAAAATATTATTCCACTTTCATTTTTTCAGACAAAGAAAAGAATATTATAAATGACTGTGTTGATTTACTCTTCCTTCAATCATCCACCCTCTCTCCCTCCCTCCCTCCCTTCCTTCCATCCATCCATCCATCCATCCATCCATCCACCCTTCACACCTCCTCATCCATTCATTCACCAATAAACAATTATTCAACCCCATCTGAGGTCACTGAGAGACTGGCCAACTTGGGGTTCTTTTTTTGTCTTGACTATATTCAAATATGGCCAAGGTGAGAAGGACAGCTAATGAAATTACATCCAGGGGAGAATTACTGAACTGATCCTACAGTCTGTAGAGGGGTCACCAGATTGGCACAATTAGGAATGACTATCCACTCATTCAGCTTGTGTGTTTACACCGGCACATATGAATATTTACTTTATGGAACTTTGGTATTTTCCTGACAATTATAGGGGAAGGGAGAAGATGACACTTATCAAACAGTTGCCAAGACTGAGAACTTGACATTCATTACGTATTAAATCCTCAGTGGTAGGAGGGTACTTCTGCTTCTCTGGCCTTGGGGTTCCATATGCGGGTCTTTCAGGAGGATGACATTCTTGACTTTTCTCCCTGTCTCTCCTCTGCTTTCTGCAGGGAGGAGCAGGATTGGTCTTCGTGAGTCTGAAGGAAGGCACTTAGTGTTTTGGGCTCAAGCCCCTCTGGGCCTTCTCAACATCCACCTGCCTGATGGAAAGGGCACGCAGGCCTGGGTTCCATGATGTGGAAGTTCCCATGGGCAGGCCCTGCCCTGCGAGGAGGCCTTCAGGTGTCAACCCTGCCCGTGACAGTGTGCTTATGTTTATCTGACTTGAGGGTGTAGTTTAGCAAGTCTATTGGGGCCACACAGGGAAGCCACAGCCTCCAATAAGCAAGTGACTATATAAATTAATTTAGGGGTGCCTGGGTGGCGCAGTCGGTTAAGCGTCCGACTTCAGCCAGGTCACGATCTCGCGGTCCGGGAGTTCGAGCCCCGCGTCGGGCTCTGGGCTGATGGCTCGGAGCCTGGAGCCTGTTTCCGATTCTGTGTCTCCCTCTCTCTCTGCCCCTCCCCCGTTCATGCTCTGTCTCTCTCTGTCCCAAAAATAAATAAACGTTGAAAAAAAAAATTTTTTTTTAATTAATTTAAAATCATAGAAAGGATTCCTCAAAAAACTAAAAATAGAACTACCCTACGACCCAGCAATTACACTACTAGGCATTTATCCAAGGGATATACAGGGGTGCTGTTTCAAAGGGACACATACATCCCCATGTTTGCAGCGGCACTTTCAACAATAGCCAAAGTATGGAAAGAGCCCAAATGCCCATCGATGGATGAATGGACAAAGAAGGTGTGGTATATACATATACAATGGAGTATTACTCAGCAGTCAAAAAGAATGAAATATTGCCATTTGCAACTACGTGGATGGAACTAGAGTGTTCTATGTTAAGCGAAATTAGTCAGAGAAAGACAAAAATCACATGACTTCTCTCATATGAGGACTTTAAGAGACAAAACAGATGAACATAAGGGAAGGGAGACAAAAATAATATAAAAACAGGGAGGGGGACAAAACATAAGAGACTTATAAATATGGAGAACAAACTGAGAGTTACTAGAGGGGTTGTGGGAGGAGGGATGGGCTAAATGGGTAAGGGGCACTAAGGAATCTACTCCTGAAATCATTGTTGCACTACATGCTAACTAAGTTACATGTAAATTTAAAAAAAAAGAAAAAAAGAAAAAGAAAATCAAAGGAAGGAACATTATGTTGCTGTTTAATAACATGGGGAAATAGCCACTATGTTAAGTTTAACTAAAATAATAAATATATACACATATGTGAATAGAAAAAAGGGGAGAATAAAATAAATCAAGATATTAATAGGGCCTATATCTGGGATAGGAGATTGTGATTTCGATTTTCTTCTTTATAAATTTCAGCACTTTCCAAATTGTCTATAGCAAGCCTCTGCTATTTCAATTATTTTTTAAAATGTAGATTTTTTTTTTCCTTTTAAAAGAAAGTAGCTTTTCTCCATCACTGGTAAGGTTCTCAGACTCTAAGGAGACTCTTAGAAACAAGCTGCAGATATTTTGATCTCCTGATTTATGCAGCTCCTCCACTAGGAATGAATCCATGAGAGAAAAAGAAAAGAGAGCATGTGATTCCTGGAAACCCTGCCACCACCTCACTGCCCACCTGGTCAGAGCCTGCCAACCACTCTCTCTGCTTCTGCCCTTACCTTCCCCGTGGTCGAGTTTCAGCCTCATGGCCATCTCAAGCCTACTAAAACCAAAGTATGTCACCCTTCTGCCCCAACACCCAACAGCCTCCCATCAAACTTGGGGTAGGAGCTGGTCTATGCAAAGCCCCCTGGGGCCTCTCGGATTCCCCCTCCTGTGTTATGCCCATTTGTTTATTCTCCTCTTGACACATGGGCTGCCATGTTGGTCCTCAAACATACAGGGGAAGGCTCCCACCTCAGGGTCTTTGCACTGGCTGTTTCCTCGGCCTGGAGCACTTCCCCTCCCCCCACATATCCCCACACCTCTCTCCCTCGCCTCCTTCGAGTCTTTACTCAGAGGTCATCTTCTCAAGAGGCCTTCCTCAGAGGCCGTATTAAAAAACTAAGGAGGGAAAACCAAGAGCACACTGTATACACTGTATGTTAGCCAATTTCACAATAAATTATATTAAAAAAAAGAAAAATAAATATATACACATTTAAAAAATTTAAAAAAAGAAATAAACTTGGGTAAGGGGCATTAAGAAATCTACTCCTGAAATCGTTGTTGTACTATATGCTAACTAACTTGGATGTAAATTAAAAAGATAAATACAAATTAAAAAAAAAAAAAGGAAAACAACTAGGGAGGGGCATCTGGGCGGCTCAGTCTGTTGAGCATCTGAACTTCAGCTCAGGTCACGATCTCACCCTTCCTGAGTTCAAGCCCCACGTGGGGCTTTGTGCTGACAGCTCAGAGCCTGGAGCTTGTTTCTGATTCTGTGTCTCCCTCTCTCTCTCTCTCTGCCCCTCCCCTACTCGTGCTCCATCTCGCTCAAAAATAGACAGACATGAGAAAATTTTTCTCAAAAACTAGGGAATAGTGTATCCATAGTCAGGTGCCATCAGGCTACTCCATCAAAAATCACAACCCCTACCTCCAACAATCCTATCACCCTTCCTGGTTTTATTTATCTCCCTACTGTACTTGTCTTCTTTCTTATCTTTCTCCTCCACTAGAACGGAAGCTCCAGGAGGGTGGGAATTTTAGGAATTGTTCACATCACCGCAACACGTCCACAACAGTGCCCAGTGCCTCGGGGCCCTTGACCCATCTTGGTTGTTGCCAAGGCTCTGGAACGGGAGCCTAGCACCAGGCAAGGAGGAGAGGCATGGCTCAGTCCTGCACGTAGGAGCTGCGGCAGAGGTGCGGGCGGCAGGGAGACCTTCTGTCTCTCTTGAGAGCCCAGGTCCTGAGGCGGCCCTGCTTTCCGTCTTCACCAGCGCCTCAGAACGGTGCCAGCTGTGTTTAGTGGCAAGGAGGGCAAAGACCATGTGAACATCTGATCGCGGGCTGGGCCTGTGGAGAACGGCCTGTGCAAGTCAGACAGTGTTGAATAATCCCAACCCAAGCTCTCATGCGGCTTCTGCCTTGGGAGACAGGGACACAAGAGTGAACCTCTGCAGACAGATGCTGGGCCACCCCAGGCACCTTTACTAGGCTACGCGTATGGAACAGACGAAAGAAAGCATCCTTGTGGTTTAAGAGAGCCCACCGTTGCCACCTTTCCTAAGAGGAGAGGGCAAAGCTATGCCAGGTGGAAATGCGGAGGGAATGGAACAAAATTCTTGAAACTCTTCCACCTTCTTTCCTGAAACCAACAACTCAGGAGAACTTAATGCAACTCTGATGACCACAGATGGGCCGTAGGCTGCTGCTTACAAAACTGCCTTCTATTTAGAAAAAAGATCTAAATATTGCAGAGAGAGGCCAAGAAGAACGGCAGCTGGATATGCTCAGGAAGGTGGCAGCTCCCTGAAAATGCTGCCCACAACGTACACGTGCTGGCGAAGCACTTCTGGGATGATCCCACAAGTCCAACAGCAACCTTCATCTGTTTTCCAAGTCCTGGACAGGCAGGGATGCAATTCACCAGCAGGAGGAGGAGGGCATCCAAATAAATACTAGTGTGAGCACAACAAGGGGCAGAAGGCACAAGACCAACTTAATTTTTTAGGTAGAAACTGCTTTTTGGGGAAGACAGCTGTTAAAGTAGATTTTGGGCAACTAGTTTCCTAGAGTCTCCACACAATACGAGGACCTGATTCTTTCCTTTGAAAGGAAAAGGGAGCACCTTTTTAAAAATAGCAACAACAACAACAAAAATAATAAAATAAAATGAAATAAAATGCAACAGAGGCTCACTGTAGATTCTTTGGAAAATAATGAAATTTGCAAAAAAGAAAATACAAATTATAATTAATCCGTGTTCTAGAAAGAAGCCCCTGTTGATATTCTGATTTATTTTATTCTGCAGTTTTACGCATTCATATATATATTTTTTGAATTATAGGTCACAGAATATCCAAATTTTTAAATCTTGCTTCTCATTTCAACTCAGCATTGTGGATACTTCCCCAGATCATGAAAAAATTGCTTTTTCAATGGCAGCATAATGTTCCTTTCTATGGGTGTGAATTAATTTGTATTGCCATTCTTTTCTTGTTAGTCCTTTATGTTCCCGCCTCTTTTATATATATAATGCTGCAATGAACATCTCTGTACGTCATCATCACACATATTTTTAAATTATTTCTTAGCACTGGGTGTTGTATGTTAAGTGATGAGTCACGGGGAATCCACCCCCAAAACCAAGAGCACACTGTATATATACACTGTATGTTAGCCAACTTGACAATAAATTATATTAAAAAAAAAAAAAAAAAAAACAACAGCTTTCCAGGGGGGGACTATACAGGCTTTTGAAACACATGGCCAAATCACAAGCAGTTTCTAGTACTAACCTTGGGTCAATCTGCCATAGGCTTGGTTCTTGCCCTTCTTTGCAGATCATGGGATACATTCTATAGAACGAGGTTAATTCTGCATTTCCAATCTCATTCACCTTTGTGGGAGCAGATAAGCTCTATTCCTGTCAAAAAGGCCCATCTGCTAACCCCCGTTAGCAGGGCTATTACACGGTGTCTCTGGTCATTCCATCGCTCCAAGGAACATTGCTATCGTCCATCTCACTTAGGTCAGTGCTGTTGGTTTAACAGTTCCCTATTGGGCCACAGATGGCCAATGGTCGGATATAGCAACATAATCTGATTACAGGACAACTGTGACCTCTTTGGCCAACCTCAGCCTCGCTTTGCAAACAGCCACTGCCCAGAGGGAGTAGATTTGCCAGGCTGCCCGGCCATGCAGAGTTATTGAGACACTCACAGAGGGCCCCGGCCCATCCTGAAGCACGGGGCTTCTTCAGTTTCACCGTCTGGGCAGGCCCACCGACCCCTGCCTTCTTCGGAGGATGTGTGTCAAGGGACAGTAGAAGCTGGGGGTCTTCGGGTGAGATTTAGTTATGGCAATGCATAGTTAATTAAGACAGTATTAGCAGCTGATTCCCACTCACAGGGAGTTTTATCTTTTAAGAGCCAATTCATGGGCATGTTCAGACCCCACAGCACCATAGGCGCTTTGTGCAATCACAGCCCATGTGTCCATGTGTGTATATTGCAGGTTTTCTCAGCCTCAGCATTACTGACATCTGGGACTAGACAGCTCCTTGTTGTGGGGCCTGTATTGTGCACGGTGGGACATTTTAGCAGCACCCCTGGCCTCTTCCCACCAGAAGACAGCAGCACCTCCCCCAGCTGTATGTAACAGCCAAAAAGGTTTCCAGATATTGTCAATGTTCCTGAAGGGCAAAAATGGCCTGGGTTGAGACCCACCGGTATACATAAATGTCATCATCTTGAATTACTGAGTGATTAGAGCACACGCTTAGGAAGCAGACCTGTCACCAGCACTATGTGAGCCAGTCACTTAGCCTTCCTTGCCTCTGATCCTCATCTGCAAACAGGGACAATAATACATATGTCACAGAGCCATAAGGATGACGCAAGAACATGGCTGGAAAGTACTTGCAAGGTCCTTGAAAAGCACTGCAGAGACGGCAGGTACTAATATCGAGGGCTTCTTTGCAGACACTGGGAAATGATGACAGATGATGGCTGCAAAGCTTCATTACATCAAATTCTGTAATTTGACCAAATTTCACCTGTCTTGAGCCATTCTTAGATGAATCAAGACCCAACTGAACAGAACAGTTTTTTTTTTAATCCTGCAATAGAAATAGGAGACTCTTGATTGCACCCTGAAGTAGACATTAGAGAGCTGGAGGGATGGGGGCAGTTCTTAGTATCAATTTCTCCTCCTTATCATTACCTTAATTCCCCTTGGGGAAATTACCTCTACCCCAATTACCTCTACAATTCTGATAGTACCTGCTCCATTTGTTTATTATAGAGGATAGGAAGACCCAGTCATCCCCCCTTTCCTCTGTAGGGTCAGAGGGGAGTGGTCCCAGTTTGCCATTGGGGCTGTCTTTCCCGGTGCTGAGAATCTGGAAGATGAAACAGGTGACCCAGGTTCAGTGTTTTTAATGGTGGCATTCTGGCCAAACTATCTACAGGAGGCTACCTTCCCAAGCCTCCAGAGCCACTTGGTTCCAGCTCTTTTCCAAATCTGGTTCTCTAGCCTCTAGGCTATTCTGGGAGCCCCTAGTTGCTTTCCAACGAATTCCTCTTTGCTTAATTAAGTTGGCCAAGTTGGTTTCTGATGCTTATGACCAAACAACCCCGAATGAACACTCACGGAGAATTCTAAGGGGAAAAAAAGAAAACTTAGAGAAATGGTCGAGGTGATAGAGATACAGAAACACTTTCTGCAGAAACAGGAGAATCCACTGTTAGCTGATTTAAATGCAAAATAATATGGGAGAGGAATAGTACTAGGAAGAAAAAACTCTTGCTTTTGCTACTATCATCAGTCTTGAACTCCACATCTGTGGAGACAGACATTTGGCCCATCTAGAACAGAGCCATCACTGTTCCCTCAATCAGTAATGTCTGTTGTATCGCTAAAGATTAAGTTTTCAACAAGAGGGCAGATGGTCACAATTTCCAAGATTATATACACATTTTTCTTTTTAAAAATTAAAAAAAAATTTTTTTTAAGAGAGAGACAGCTTGAGTGGAGGAGGAGGAGGGGAGAGAGAGAGAGAGAGAGAGAGAGAGAGAGAGAGAATCCCAAGCAGGCTCTGTACCATCAGCACAGAGCCTGATGCAGAGCTCAAACTCATGAACTGCGAGATCACGACCTGACCAAAATCTAGAGTTAACCAATTGAGGCTTAACCAACTGGGCCACTCAGAATACATACACATACACACACACACACACACACACACACACACACACACACACACACATACACACACACACACATATATACACATATATATACACACATATATGTATGTGTATATATGTGTGTGTGTGTGTATATATATATGTGTGTGTGTATGTACACATATATATGTGTATATATGTATATATATATATATATTCTCCTAAGATCAGTAACAGAAGTATAACGATTTCAGCCCCCCTTTGACTTGCTCTGTTCCAGCTACAATGGCCTCCTGGCTGTTCCCTGACTGCACCAGCACCTTTGGACTTGTACTTCCTCATGCCTGGAAAGCTCTTCCCTTAGACACCCACTGGGCTCAATTCCTCACCTGCAGATCTGTTCTCAACTATCATCTTCCCAGGGAGGCCTACCTGGGCTACCTTCTCTCAACTAATAATACTCCCCCTCCAGTGCCTGCACTATGCTCACTTTCTCCTTTGCCTCTTTAATTTTTCTGGAAGCCACAACCTCCTTTCTTTCACACCCATGCAGACATCCATGCAATCGATACTAATTGATTATAGCTTTTTGTCACTGAACCTGAAGATAGCCCCAGAATCCTTCTCAGCAGTGACCCAAGTAGATCCCAGCAACCACTACTAATTGATCAGCATTAACACAGAAAATGAAACCTCTTTGCCAACCTTGACCTTAATAATAAAAGACTTAAGTTAGCTTCCCTTTCTTCTTCACACCTTCTCTTTCTTCCTTCCTTTTTCAGATGGTAATTTGTTTGAAAACATAATCTAAATCAACTATACAAAGAGAGAAGGGAAAAATAAACCACCTGCCACAAAATGAAGAACAGAGTCCTCAGCTGTCATTAGGGTGGTGGCTACAAAGGGACCCAGGAGTCTGTGAAGAAAGGGGCCAGAGAACCATTTTACGGCAACTTCATGCGTCTTACTTTCTCTCCTTGTGAACTTTACTGGTTCTAAGCTACTCTCCTTTGTGTCATCTCCAGACTGGACCAAATATGGACGTGAATTGAGGAAGATTTACAAATTCACCACTACCTTCATGCATCATACACATGCTATGTCAGAATAAGGGCTTGAATGTTGGCACCAATTAAATGGAAAGCAGTGCCCTAAGGCCCCAGGTCTTGGCTCTGTAAGCGGAAATGTTCATGACTCCAAGCTAAACTCTTCTCTTCAGACTCTTACTGGGATACACCTGTTTACCTGTGAAGTCCAAACAAGAGTGTTCTGCAAGGTGACGTGACGATCAACCTTCCTCCAGACAGAGTTAGAGTCACTCATCTGGTCACTACACATGTACCAGGCACTGTTCTAGGCACTAGGGAGACAGAAGGGAACAAGAAGACAAAAAAACCATGCCCTCGTGTATGCTTATGGTTGAAGTGTAAAGATCAGTGTGGAAGACAGAAAAAGTGGCCAGAGTGAGCAGCAAAGGATAATGAGGATTCAGTGTCACAGGGGCTGGGGGAAGAAACATCAGGAACGTGGGTCCTGAGAGCCAAGGTAGTGGAAAGTCTGAGGAGAGTGGGCAGGGAATCAGGACCATCAGAGTAGCTAGATCGATGCATTTATTTGTTTATTTTTAGTGTTTATTTATTTTTGAGAGAGAGAGAGAGAGCGCATGAGCGTGCGCATGGGGGAGGGGCAGAGAGAGAGGGAGACACAGAATCCAAAGCAGGCAGGCTCCAGGCTCTGAGCTGTTAGCACAGAGTCTGACGCGGGACTCAAATTCATGAACTGTGAGATCATGACCTGAGCCAAACTCTAACGCTTATCTGACTCAACCACCCAGGCGCCCCTAGATGGATGCATTTATTAACATAGAACAGGGGTCAGCACACTGAGTTTGGAAAGGACAAGAGAGTAATATTTCAGGCTTTGTGAACTGTCTCTGTCACCACTCCTCAGTTCTGTGGTTGTACTGGGATGGCAGCCATAGGCAATCAGTATCAACAAATGCGCATGGCTGTGTTCCAATAAAACTTTATTTACAAAAACAGGTGATCCACCCACTTTGGCCCATGGGCCGAAGTTTGCTGAGTAAACTTGGAAGAAGCATTTATTGCCTCCGTAGAGGGTATAGGCCAGAATGTGAGGAGTCAGGAGAAGAGTGGGTCATGAGTAAGTCAGGTGGCCACTGAGAGAGGAGGGTTCTACTATGGACTGAATTCTAGCCAACAAGCAAGGAGGGCTCATTTCTTTTTTCTTTCATCTTTTCTATTACTCTTCTTAATTTCAGAAGTCATATAAGCTTATTATAACATGTGAAATAATCTCCCTCCTACTCCTCTTCCATCTCTGGACCCCCTGAGGCAACCCACATACAGTTTCTGGCGTGGTCCTCAGATGCAGTGACCAGGCCATCAGAGGCTGGGACGCTGGGTACGATCAGAGGCAACACTTGGATGTTACAGAAACAGATGTCACAAAGGTCACCGCAAAGAGACCTCTTTGATCGGTGATTCTAAAAGGGAAGGAGGATGAGGGAGGCAAGCTAAAACCAATGGAGAGTCCACCTGGGAAGCTCACTGATAAACTCAGCTCAGCAGCTAGCTGGAATTTTGTTACTTGGCTAACCATACCCCGAGGTGTGGACCAGAGGCTGATGCCTACCCAGACACTGGGATTCCAGACCAAAATAACCAGGAGGATTAGAAGACCTAAAACTGCTCTCCTTCCACTGAGCAGTAGGTTGTCCCAAAATAAATGATAGGATTAAAATCTGAAAGCAAGTATTATAGAATTCCACTGGTTGGCTGGCCTGGATGATGGGTGAAGAAAGGAATCCATCGATTAATACATTCATCAATAAATTAGTAAATCCCATAAAGAGAATAACTACTAGCCAAATGCGGATGTTCACGTCAAAAAGACATAGGATCTTTATCTTGTTACAACACAGCAGTAGGATGTGACTGCAAAACAGGTCATGCAGACTACGTTCTATGAAATCGTGTGTGGATCAAAGAAAATGATCCTTTCCCATAATCTCAACAGACCCGCTTTGGCATGCCAGGTTCAGCTTTGGGGTGGGGGGACTCCCCACTTAAGGATGGACATTGACTAAAGAGAATGCAGGGCGTGGCTAGGATGAGGAGGCTGGGGTGGGGTATTTTTGAAGTCCTGCCAACCAAGGAATCCTTCAATAAACTAGGGAGTTTTGCCTTGGGTGGAAGAAGATGGTTCAGGAGTGGCACCACGCCTACAAGTACATATTGGGCCTCGTTCTTAGTATCTTGAGGAGGTAGAT
The DNA here is from genome assembly GCF_028749965.1 of Puma concolor. NCBI lineage: Eukaryota > Metazoa > Chordata > Mammalia > Carnivora > Felidae > Puma > Puma concolor. The sequence goes on from NC_141675.1 coordinate 16,891,628, forward strand.
CTCAGGCCAACAGGCAAAACAGAGAAGGGGTGGCCAGGACATGAGGAAGGACTTTGTAGCTGTCCCTGATTCTCCCAACCGCATGCTTTCTAGCCTGGCACATTCCTCCCGCGGCGCAGGGCTGTCCCAGGTGCCGTCAAGAGGTCAATGCCAAGGGGCTGCAGGGTCCCCTAGGTGCTCCTCCAAACCTCGAGCTTCTTAGCAGTTACTATCTTCTGACCACTTTGCAAAGCACAGGAAATTAGCCAGCCTGTAGGTGCGTAACTGTTTTCTGAATTAGGAGAACTCCAATGTTATCAAAGGTTATCTGTTCATAGATCATTCAAGGTCAGTCGTACACAGAGATACCTCCTCGAAAAAAAGGGCTTAGGCAACAGTGTTCGCAGATGACCCTGCTCTAACTTGTCTGTGATCAGCAGAGTGATACCTTCGTCAACTGCTGGCTCCGGGTACGAAGAACCAGATCACAATACCACACATGTGCAAGGCCACGTGTTTTGACCTCTCTGAGCCTGGCTTTATTTATCCGTAAGATGGACCTTAACGTGCGACGCTGATCTCCCTCATAAAACTGTAGGCAGCATTCAAATGAGATGCTGGATGTCTTAACAATGGTTCTTCTCAAACTATCTTTGGGGGAAGGACCAGAATTCTGTGTGTGTGGGTGGGGGGAGGGGGCCCATTTCTAATCTACGATAAATACTTTAATAAAATAAAACATAGAGAAATTGCTAGAAAAACGAAATGCTGCTTGGATGATACGGTGTGAGCACGCTGCTAAAGTTTCTACATGCCTGTTCTGAATTTCTGTGCCTATCTTACCGGGTCTGGTAACAGTATTTGTGGACTGGCTCTGGTCTACAGGCCACACTTTGAGTGACGCTACTCTAAAATGTTGGAAAGTATTATTATAAAAGAGCATGACTACAGTGTTAAGACATTAAAAAAACCAGGGGGTGTCTGGGTGGCTCAGTCCGTTAAGTGCCCGACTCTTGATGTCGGCTCAGGTCATGATCTCACGGTTTGTGAGATCAAGCCCCGTGTCGGGCTCTGTGCTGACAGTGTGGAGGCTTCTTGGGATTCCCTCTCTCCCCCTCTCTTTCTGCCTTTCCCCGGCTCTCTCTTTCTCTCTTTCAAAATAAATGAATGAATAAACTTTTAAAGAGATATTAAAAGCCTGCCATTATAAAGACATCCATTCCCGATGAGAAGATAGAATTCAAAACAATGTTTAGCAACCAAAAGGCTCCCTTTCTCATTTGATGACCGGTTTGGGCTTAATGATATCTACCGGGTCAAGTTACGGGAATTATAAGGACATTGCGTCATCGAGAAATGGGTCTCAGTCTCCCATTCTGTAAGGTGCATTCCGATCTTTCTGGACATTGATGCAGTACTCCTAGCAATTTCACTTACAGCCTTGCCACCACCCAAAAGGCTGAATTGATTTAGTGTCTGACAAAACAGTTAGAGAGAGAGACATGTGTTACCGGGAAACACCGTTTCTAAAAAAAGAAGGGTTTGCATTGTTTGATTTTAAGTCTAAGTGATTACTTGGAGGCCTCTGAAAACTTCCAGAGAAAATGCCCTGGACACAAGGGACTTTGTTTCTATAAAGCACTGAGGCAGCAGTTTGCACAGAGTTAACTCAATAAAATAACGCTTTCTATTTCTACTTGGATAAACTGACCTAGATTCTCTGACTTCCATGCGGAAGCACAGTAGGCTGGTGGACATCTGGGGAGCTGTCCGTGAGGAGAGCAGAAGGGCTAGGACACCAGTCAGCAGGGATGGGAGAAGGTCCTGTGTAAAGAACAGTAAGATTCTTCATGGTGATTATAGTTAGAACTCTCATCCCCAGGTTTAAGAACTGAAGGGGTCTCTACCAGGCTTTCCCGAAGAAGGAATCCAGGGATTCCTAAGTGAAAAGACACTGCCATCCAAGGCTGGCCAAAGGAGGAGAGCCTCCTATCGAAAGAGTTCAGAAATGCACCCTTGTCTGTGGGTTCCCCTCCCCCCACAGCATTTTCAGGACACATGGCAGCGTGGGGTAAGGAACTAAGAGCACCACAGCCAAACAGCCCTGCGAGAGCCTCGGTTTTGACATCTGCAATATGGGAATTATACTATCTGCCACCTTAAACAATGCGTTGTGAGAACCCAGCCCATCAGTGCACAGTACTGGGAACGCAGACTATAATCTATAAACCATGTGTGCACATAGGCAGCAACAGCCCGTGCAGAGTCTATTCAAACACACAACCAATCTCGAACTGCAGGGTAAGGCAATCTCAGGGGAAGAACTATATACAGTTGAAATAATTTACAAGAACATGCACTCACATTACTCAATTAGCTTGGCATGAGTTTAAAGCATTCGATGGCCCTTTCCAGATGCTTCTTGTTTTCAGCCGCCTTTCTATTAGCAGACCTCTCTTGACCAACCTCCTTTCTTTTCCACTAGAGCCAAACCACACTTTCAACTCCCTGGGTCCCTGCGGGTTTGGGGTCTTTTCTGGACTCAGTCCCAAGCCTCCAACTGCAGTAGGCGCCCCCGTCAGCGAACTGCAGGAGATCCCTCGGGTCAGTGTTTGATCTGGGTGCTCCCCAGGGAAGTCCTAGACTAGTTTTTCCTGTGATTCTGGGAATTTCATCTCTTACTCAATTCTCTGAACTGGACTGGCCATCTTGCTCAGCAAAATGTGGGTTTCTTTTCTTTCTCAATCCAAAATGTCACCGGAAAACTCCCCAACTTTCTTTTTCTAGGGTTACAAAAGTTCTTGCCTCATGGTGATGCACCCCCCATCCCCAGCAGCTAATGAAACTCCCGCAGACAGGTCCCTTCGCCCCCCCGCCCCCATTTATCTCAGCAACCTCACCCTTCCTGCCTCCAGCCACCAATAAATTTCTGAGATACTGTTTCTTCCAGAAATACCCAGCCGCGTTGGCTCAGAACAGCAGGACATCTGCATTTTATTTTTCACTGCACTTCACCTTTTTTTAGCTGTACCAAACTAAATTCCCCATATTCGCCAGAGCCTAAAGATTAAAAACAAAAAAAAAAAACTCAGTGTTTTTCTTGAAACCGCACATGTTACCTAGTTTTGCACTCCACTTTGTGAGGAATGGTTTGGCTTGGAACATCGTTCCTCCTCGAAACGTCTCAATTCCATTCCGTCTTTCTCTCTCTCCCCCCATGGGCTTTTCTATAAGCCATCAATGCGGTGGATACGAATGGGTATAATCTAATTTCCGCTTCAGTCTTGAAGAAACTGGACCTGTTAAGTCTTCTTGGGCATTTACACTTTAAAATGCCTTCTTCCGGTGGGAATCTGGCATGGCAGATGTGATTCGCACAAGAGTGGTATTTTGTAGACCACGGTTTTGGGCCTGGCTGTGTTCCTAACCAGCTGTGTGACTTTAGAAAAGACACTTGACCACTCTTTCTAGCCTCATGCCCTTCAAATGAGAGTATATGCTCTTTTGTGATCCCATCGGCCTTAACATGAGTGAAATAGCAGATAGGAAAAAAAAAATTTGTGTAGTGGGAGTAAGGGTGGATTGGGGACCCCTGGCATCACCATCATGATCTCTGACTGTCTCTTCACTTCAGCTGAACATTTACAGAGGCTTCCTCAGGGCCCAGCACCCTACATAGAAATTCCTATAATTTGTAGAGCGACCTAATGCCATAGGAACCCCTATCCCCTCCTCTTATAGAGATAAGGACACTGAGGCCTGGAGAGGTTTTTTTGCCCAAGATCACATGGCCCTTAGGTGGTAGAGACAGGGGCTAAAGCTAGTTAATCACCAAATAATACTCTCCTCTCTGACATCACCCCAAGCAAGTGACCATGGACCTCAACCAAGAGATCTCTAATTCAGAACCCATCAATACTCATTGACAGAGAAACAAAAAGGAGGACCGAGAGCTAAAGTTACTGACCCAAAGCCCTGAGAAATTTAGTAACCAACAAAACATTCAGCTGGCCCAACTAGTGGCTAAATTAAAATCCAGCCTGCATCCTTACTTTTTCTCTTCCACTGGGAAAGAAATCTGATTATTTTCTCCTCCCCCTACTCTGTATGGTTAATACAATACATCTAACCTGCTTGGATTTTCTTTCTCCCACCGTCACATCTATATTTGATCATTTCATTCACATTATTGGCAAGCATAGAGAGGATGGTTTATGTTTCAGAGTAATACAGCTGGGCCCTCATGGAGGAGTCTTTGGAGGGGCTAAGCAGGCCCCCACTCACCCCAACTCAGCAGGAGAAGGAACTTCTTCAAGTCTTCAGTGCACTGGCGGTCCTATACCCGCCAGTCCTTTTAGTTAAAGATGATCCACTCAGCAAAAGCAATCTTGAGAAAGTAGAACAAAGCTGGAGGCATCACAAACCCAGATTTCAAGATATACTACAAAGCTACAGTAATCAAAACAGTATGGTACTGGCACAAAAAAAACAGACACATAACTCAAGAGAACTGAATAGAGAACCAAGAAATACACACACAACTATTTGGTCAATTAATCTACAACAAAGAGGCAAGAATATACACTGGGGAAAAAGGCAATCTTCAACAAATGGTGCTGAAAAAACTAGAAACTAGAACTTTGTTTGTTTTTAATTTTTTTAATGTTTATTCTTTTTTTTTTTTTTTTTTTGAGAGAGAGACAGACAGACAGAGTGTGAGCAGGAGAGGGCAGAGAGAGAGGGAGACAAAGAATCTGAAGCAGGCTCCAAGCTCTGAGTTGTAAGCACAGAGCCTGATGCGGGGCTTGAACCCACTAGCAGTGAGATCATGATCTGAGCTGAAGTCGGACAGTCAACTGACTGAGCCATCCAGGTGCCCTGAAACTAGAGCATTTTATTACACCATATACAAAAATAAATTCAAAATGGATGAAAGGCCTAAATGTGGGACACGAAATCATAAAACCCCTAAAATAAGACACTGGCGGTAGTCTCTTGGATATCAGCCTTAGCAACGTATTTATGGATATGTGTCTTCAGACAATGAAAACAAAAGCAAAAATAAACTACTGGGACTGCATCAAAATAAAAAGCTTCTGCACAGCAAAGGAAACAATCAACAAAATAGAAAAGCAACCTACTGAGTAGGAGAGGATATTTGCAAATGATATTATCGGAAAGGGATTAACATCCAAAATATATAAAGAACTCCTATGGGGCGGCTGGGTGGCTCAGTCGATTGAGCGTCCGACTTCAGCTCAGGTCATGAACTCACAGCTCGTGAGTTCGAGCCTCACGTCGGGCTCTGTGCTGACAGCTCAGAGCCTGGAGCCTGCTTTGGATTCTGTGTCTCCCTCTCTCTCTGCCCCTAACCCACTCCCATTCTGTCTCTGTCTCTCTCAAAAATAAATAAACATTAAAAACAAAGTAAAAGAAAAAAGAACTTCTATGAATCAACAGCAAAAAAAAGTCCAATTAAAAAAATGGGTGGAGGAGCTGAATAGACATTTTTCCAAAGAAGGCATGCAGACGGGTAACGAATACATAAAAAAGATGCTTATCGTCATTAACAATCAGGGAAGCGTGAATCATAACCACAGTAGCGCACCACCTTACACCTGTCAGAACGGCTATTATCAAAAAGACAAGAGATGACAAGTGTTGGCAAGGAAATGGAGAGAAAAACACCCTTGAGCACTGTGGGTGAGGATGAAAACTGGTACAGCCATTGCGGAAAACAGTATGGAGGTTCCTCAAAAAATTAAAAATAGAAATGCCATATGTTCCAATAATTCCACTGCTGAGCATTTACCCAAAGAAAATTAAAACGCGAATCCAAAAAGATAAATGCTGGGGCGCCTGGGTGGCGCAGTCGGTTAAGCGTCCGACTTCAGCCAGGTCGCGATCTCGCGGTCCGTGAGTTCGAGCCCCGCGTCGGGCTCTGGGCTGATGGCTCGGAGCCTGGAGCCTGTTTCCGATTCTGTGTCTCCCTCTCTCTCTGCCCCTCCCCCGTTCATGCTCTGTCTCTCTCTGTCCCAAAAATAAATGAACGTTCAAAAAAAAAAAACAAACAAACAAAAAACAAAAAGATAAATGCACCTCTATGTTTACTGCGACGTTATTTACGACAGCCAACATATGGAAGCAAGCCAAGTGTCCAGCCACAGATGAATGGATAAAGAAGATGTGGTATATATACAATGGAATATTACTCGGCCATAAAAAAGATTGAAATCTTATCATTTGTAATAGCATAGATGGACCTAAAAGGTATTATGCTAAGTGAAAAAAGTCAGACAGAGAAAGACAGATACCGTATGATTTCGCTTATATGTGGAATCTAGAAAACAAATGGACAAACAAAAAGAAGACCGAGAAATACAAAGAACAGATTGGTCGTTGCCAGAGGGGAAATGGATGGGGGGACAGGGACAAAATACATCATGGAAATTAAGAGGTACAAACCTCTAGTTATAAAATAAATAAGTCAGGGAGATGAAAAGTACAGCATAGGGAATATAGTTAATAATATTGCAATAACGTATGGTGACTATATTTATCATGGCGAGCAGTGAGTAATGTACAGAATTGTCAAATCACTGTGTTGTTTACCTGAAACTAACGTCACATTGAATGTCAATTATACTCCAATTAAAAACAAATGATCCACTCATTACCTAAAACAAAATGCAAACTTGAAACATGGCTAGATGCGTTTATTTGTAACATTTTCTCTGAAAAGCAGCATATTCTCTGACAAGAAAAAGTCGGTATCCAGACGGCTGTGTTTAGTGAAGATGATGCCAGAGGGACCCAGGAAAATCACTGCTAAGGACACTGCATGTGTGCTTATACTCAGACACTTAACGGAAAGGGGGGAGATGCGGAAAAGCCCATGTTCTATTGCCACAGGATCCGTGAAGCAGGGACTGTTCTCTGCGTTTACTTACAGTATAAAAACAGGTTTAAGAACCCAGAATACTCAGATTCGGAAACTGAAGTAAAGACCCATTATTATAAATAATAATAGTAACAGTAACAATAAGTAACACTTATTGAGTTGAGTACTTACTCTAAATCAAATACAGAGAACCTACCCACTCTTCACAGGTTCCCACCCAACCTTCTCCACCCTGGGAGTAGGTACTATTATTACTCTAATGTTACATATGCTTTGGTTATTTGCTCCAAGTTTTATGGCCGGCTCATGGTAACGCTTGGTTTCTGACTCATTTCGAAGTCCACACCTACAATGTTCTTGCTTTCTGACCGTTGGTTATAAAAGGATAAAGTGAATGCTTAACACTACAAGAAGTTAGAGCTGAGTTAAACATCATCTGGGGCCTTCAAGTAGCACATGGTAAAATGATTTCTTTTTGTTTGTTTGTTTGTTTTTTAAATTTTTGGACATATTCCTTTTTGAGAGACAGAAAGACACAGCGTGCAAGCGGGGTAGGGCACAGAGAGAGAGGGAGATACAGAATCCAAAGCAAGCTCCAGGCTCTGAGCTGTCAACACAGAGTTGATGTGGGGCTTGAACCCGTGAACTGTGAGATCATGACCTGAGCTGAAGTCGGACGCTTAACCGACTGAGCCACCCAGGCGCCCAAAAAGTATTTCTTAAATTAAGATACATGGAAGACGTGAGGAAGGACTTCCACAGTGGATCTGTGAGAAGCCCTCGAAGGGCACTGGGAGGCTTAGCGGGAATCAGCGTCCCTACCACAGGAGAGAAAAGCTGGGTGCCTGGGTGACTCAGTCAGTTAAGAATCCAACCCTTGGGGCGCCTGGGTGGCTCAGTCGGTTAAGCGTCCGACTTCGGCTCAGGTCGTGATCTCGCGGTCCGTGAGTTCGAGCCCCGCGTCGGGCTCTGTGCTGACAGCTCGGAGCCTGGAGCCTGTTTCGGATTCTGTGTCTCCCTCTCTCTCTGACTCTCCCCCATTCATGCTCTGTCTCTCTCTGTCTCAAAAATAAATAAACGTTAAAAAAAATTAAAAAAAAAAAAAAAAAAAAAAAAAAGAATCCAACCCTTGACTTCGGCTCAGGGATTCTCTCCCTCCCTCTCTCTCTGCCCCTCTCCTACTTGCTCGCTCTCAAAATAAATAAGCAGACATTTTAAAAGTAAAAATAAAGAGAGACAAAACCAGTGTTCAATTTAAGATTACTTCCAAAGAGTTAAAGTGTTAGGAAGGATCATATTAACTTTTGCCCATGAGCTTATATTTCTTTAAATCATGCACTTGATTATATAACTTAGTAACTGTTGAAGAAGACAGTCCCTCCTTTTAACCTAAACTTGGTCATTGGTTTTCTTTATTCATTTAGTACTCAAGTCCTATGGGTTATTTTTTGCTCCTTCTACCTGATCATTTTACGATTTCTGCCAATGATTGAGCAATATCAAACCGACCAAGTAGAAACCTGGATATAGCATTTGTAAAGTAAGTACTTATTTCACTTGTCTAAGTTTTTTTTAATGCTTTTATTTATTCTTGGGAGAGAGAGAGAGAGAGAGAGAGTGAGAGTGCAAGCCAGGGAGGCGCAAAGAGAGAGGGAGACACAGAATCCGAAGCAGGCTCCAGGTTCTGAGCTGTCAGCACAGAGCCCGACGCGGGGCCCAAACTTACAAACAGTGAGATCATGACCTGAGCCGAAGTTGGACGCTCTACCGACTAAGCAACCCGGGTGCACCTATTTATTTTTAAGTGTATTTACCTCTTTTGAGACAGGGAGAGAGGGAGAGAGCACACTGAGTGGGAGAGAAGGAGAGAGAGAGAAGGAGAGAGGTAATCCCAAACAGGCTCCATGCTGTCAGTGCAGAGCACGACGCAGAGATCAAACTCGAAACCGTGAGATCATGACCTGAGCTGAAATCAAGAGTCAGATGTTCAAACAACTGAGCCACCCAGGCACCCCAGCAAGTACTTATTTTATTTGCTGGCATATGAATGCAATCTCTCCTCTCCTCCTCATTGATAAAATATATTCAAACATTAACCCACATTCTATATGCTTGTACCACCCGTGGAAAACCAAAAGCACAAAATGTAAAATAATATTTTGATCCTCTTGTGAAATAACAAGCCAGGCAATTCATTAGACGTTAAGTTTGGCCATTTATTTTTATAATGTTTTAGATTTCCTTTAGTACTATTATAATCTTTCTATATTCTATTATTTCCTGACACCAATATATTTATTTTATCTACGAAATCTCTTATTCAAGGTTATTAAAATATAACCATCTATCCAAAACTTGATACAGCTTGTTGAACTGTGGTAGAGAAAATATTGTGTTTACATAAACACAGTAATATTTCCCCTGTAAGACCACATTATAATTAAGTTCAGTATATTTCTAAAAATAGGGAAAGCTTTTCATTAGTGCACATTCACATGGCCTTTACAATGAATGTGTTAGATTTAAAAGTGGGGGTGACCTCTGTAGTGTTTTTAGCAAGTGTTAATTTTTTCATAAAGAACTCTCTTTTGATTCCTCAATACCTTTCAACTCATAGCTACACTGAAGGGAGCCTAGCCGTGTTGAATAGGAAATGTGGCATGACCTCAGGACTGCCTGCCCCCTGGTGTCAGCATGCTGAAATTGCAAGCATAGGACTCAAATAAGCACATTCAGGAGTGCCAAACATGGAGAGGTTAGCCTCTAAAGCGAATTTTAAATGTCCTGGAGAGCAATGGCTCTTTCCAAAAATACTTAATTGTGTTCCCTGGGTGGAATTCCCTCATCTTGTGGCTCAGTGCCTGGGCCACTTGCCACAAGAATGAAGCTAAATTCTCACTTCAGAGACAGTTATAGGAAGCCTCTTCAGGGCTTCAGCCATTTGGACCATGTTCTTAATCATCTGAGAGCTGGATCATTAGGGCTTCTTCCTGGACCTTAGCCAGAGAGCACTACTAACCAAATCGGTTGGTCAAGCATATTCGTGTAATATATGGCAGATTTCAAACATATATTGGTCTTAGAAGGTAAAGTGCCACAAAAATAAAATAAATCATCACCAGAGAAACTACCGAAAGCCTCTAAGCACTCTTTCCTCTTTCGCCGTGGGGAAAGAGTATCATAAACAGGAGACATTTCTTTTAAAATAAAAAATGCTATTTGTTTTTTAACAGCTCCTCTCTCCTGGTTCTGCCCCCCCTCTGCTGTTAATAACATCTGATCTTACATTTAAGCAGGAAGAAAATGTAGCCACATGATTTAAAAAGCGTGTGTTTACGACTTGCCATGTTTAAGCACTGCTGAATAAATGTATATTGAAAACATATTTCAAGTGAGAAGCCATAATAAGGGGTTTGGAGATATTCAATATTACTCTACTAATTCATAGCACACCATAATTATGGAATATGTAGACTTTCTCGATGTAAATTATAAGCCACGGCTCGGCGAGAGCCCCTTTGCTGCTCCCCACCCCCCACCCTGCAACATTACACTCTTCAGGCAAATTGACACAAAATAGAATAAATTATGTCAAAAGCTATATAGAACCATTATTTCAGCCTTAAACATTTCATTAAAACTAAACAGCTCAAAATCTCCCCTCCTCACTCCTACCTCCCAGCCTCTGTTAAAATGAATTAAGTCCAAAGATGGTGAACAATGTCGCTTTTTACATTTTTTTTTTTTTTTTGGTGGAAAGATTATTTTTACCAACAAAACTGAATCCAGATTTCTGTTCTTGTCCCTTCAGCAAAGACCCTGAGGGAAATTAAATCGAGCTCTTCTTTGCTCCCCAAATTCCTACCTGGCAGAAAAGATTCCTGACACACAATTTTTATAATTTGTAGGTCAAGAATGTGGTTTTTCTTTTCTTTTCTTTTCTCTTCTTTTTCTTTGTTTTTGGTTCTTTGTTCCTCTTTCTCTCTCTCTCTCTCCCTCTCTCTAAGTGTCTGTATCTTTTCTTTCTCTCAAACAAAATCTATCAACATAGAAAACAGAAAACAGGAGCGCCTCTGGTTGAAGCAGGGGTAGGCTGGGGACTTTCCAGCAAGGAGCCTTGGGACTTCTCTGTATCATCTTTCAGAAAACAAGTTGGAAAGTTGATGAACTATCACTCAAGGAACCCATTTAGTTACTCAGTATCTTGATTTTACTACATTCAGATTTCCAAATGCCAATGCAAGTTGTAACAGACATTGCCAGTACATGATATTCATATATATATAAGACATTCATATATGTGTATATATTATATATATGAAATTATATATATATGTGTGTGTGTGTGTGTATATATATATATATATATATGAATATTCCCTTGACCGTGACTTTTTCAGTGTATTCTCACCCAACTTCCAACTGCCAGCACTTTGCCTGAGGGCTGTCTTTGGCCTGGAGTGTACATGGTCCGTAGGTCCTGGGAGTTAAATTCCCGCAAGAGCAGCCTCGTGCCAAAAACGAATGCTTTTTGAGGGGTAACTCTGAAGCTCACGCTCCCCACGGCCTCCCAGTTCCCAGATTACATCCCACTGCACGCATGGCAAGTACCTTGATAACACACTCTTTACTGCTGTCTTCTCCTCCCTATCTCCCTTCACTTCCCATCAGTGTCTCCGGGGATTATCGAAAAACAAAACCAAAAAACCAACCTTACGCACTCACATCCTCTGGGTGTGATTCTAGGGTGCACAAACTAAAACGTAAGTCCGATGACACCCTGAAACCGGGAAGCAGATGCTTTGCTAGATGCTGTCGCTCTCTTAAATGTCAGCGGACAATTTCATCAGTTTTTTACTACACGTGCTGGGGACAATACTGCTCCCCACTAAGCTCCCTAGAATGTCTACATCCTAATCTGCAGAATGTGTGAATGTACTAAATTACATGAAGGGGGGGAGGGCAGGAATTAAGGTTGCAGATGGGATTAAGGACGCTAATCAGCTGACCTTCCAATAAGGAGATTAGCCTGGATAATCCAGGTGGACCAATCACAAGAGTCTTTACATATGGAAGACGGGCCAGAAAAGTTAGCCCCAGAGTGATGGACGCAGTGTGAGAGAGGCACCACCAGCCTTTGCTGGCTTTAAAGATAGAAAAGGACCGCAAGTCAAGAAAGGCAGGCAGCCTCTAAGAGCAGGAAAGACAAGGAAATGGATTGTCCCCTGGAGCCTCCAGAGAGGAACTCAACCCTGCTGACACCTTGATTTGAGCTGAAACTCGTTTCAGACTTCCAGAAAGAAAAGATAATACATCTGTTTTAAGTGACTACACTTGTGGTCATGTGAGGCCCAGAGGAAACCAAAATACCACATGCCGTATAGAGCTGGCAACTCTGAAGGAAATATCACCAGGTATCGTTTTCATCCCCCACACATTTCTTTGCATTGCCCTGTACAGAATCGAAGGGGAGGCCTGTATCTGGACAAAACTGCACAAATCTTTGAATTCCTGTTACGGATGAGACCATGTGCTAGAACTGGGGGGTTGATGGGGTAGATATTACAGAGGCAGCTCCTAGTTTAGTGAGAGAGCAATCCACAGATGATTACAAGCCAGCAAGGTCAGCACTGTGCGAGGACAAGGAGGACTGTGTGGGCACATGGGTTTGCCCAGCGCGGAGGGAACGAGGGCAGCACAGGCAAGCAGGGTGGGGGGGAGACACGAAGGGACTACTGGTCACCCACTGTAACAGCATGAGGCTAACCTGAGGAAAATGGCAAACGCCTGAGGGGTTTCAAAAACTGCTTTGCGGGGGGCGGCGCCTGGGTGGCTCAGTCGATTGAGCATCAGACTCTTGACCTAGGCTCAGGTCATGATCTCACAGTTTGTGGGTTTGAGCCCCGCATCCGGCTCTGTGCCGATGGTGCAGAGCCTGCTTGCTTCTCTCTCTCTCCCCCCCCTCTGCCCCTCCCCTGCTCACATTCTCTCTAAAAAATAAATATTTAAAAACTACTTTTGGGTAGATTATAAAATAATACAAATTCCATATGAAGTATAAAAAAAAATCACAATATAATAAACATACCATGTGCCTACCATACACTTTTCTTAACAAGTGGTGTTTTTGGGGTACGTGGGGGGTTCAGTCGGTTAAGTGTTCAACTCTTGACCTTGGCTCAGGTCTTGATCTCACGGTTCGTGGATCGAGTCCTGTGTCAGGCTCCATGCTGACAGGGCAGAGCCTGCTTGGGATTCTCTCTCCCTCTCTCTGTGTCCCCCACCTCTCTCAAGATAAATAAATAAACACACACGCAAAAAAACAAGTGTTGTTTCAACGGAACTATTATTTACATACTAAAAAAATTCACCCTTTTCGGTGTATAGTTCTCTGAGTTCTAACAGATACATACAGTCATGTAAACACCACCAAGATCAAGATATAGAAGAGTTCCATCACCCCCTGCCCCCGCACAAATTCCACTGGGTACTTTTAAGACAAAGCACACCTGGTCTTCCTTGGAAGTCACCTGGGCGCCCCCCACTCCCCATTCTCTTCCTATTTTCTCATTCTTCAGAAGTAACTCTGTTCTAAATTTTATGTTTATCATTTCTGTGGTTTTTTAGTTTTACCACATTTCCACCCATAAAGAAAAGGCAGTTTTTGTTTTACATGGTTTGAAGTGTGTGTGTCTGTGTGTGTGTGTGTGTGTGTGTGTGTGTGTGTGTGTGTATGGAAACTTACATATTTTTCTGTGACCTAATCCTGTTAGGATGCAATCTAGGATTCACTCAAGTTCTGTACAATTTCACTGCTGTATAGTATTTCATGCCTTGACTTTATTTATGTATTCTACTGCTGTGGAAAATGGAATCATTTCCAGCATTTGGCTCCTTTGAATATACTACTGGCTGAGAACATTCCTGCATGCATTTTTTCTAGCAGAAAAAGACACACATATACCTAGGACATTTACATCTAAGAGAGAGCAAGAGAGGATATGGTTAGGTCACTACATAAACATACCCTCCGCTTCACCAAATAATGCTAAACTATTTTTTCAAAGCTGTCGCGTTCACCCTCCAAGTAGCTGTGAATAATATTCGTTATTCCTCATCCCACTGCCTTTTGAACGATTTGCAGCAGGAGAGAGCCATAGTTGGCCTTGTTTTTTTTTTTTTTTTTTTTTTTGCCTCAGAAAGACCACGATGACCAAGAGAAAAAATGAGAGAGTGAACACGCCTGAAGAATGTGAAGGACAGACTATTCTGACTTGAGTAGATCAGATTCATAGAAGGGCCCCGAGCGAAGCGGGTCTTTACGCTTCTGTCTTCAGAAGAGTGCAACCCGTTAAAAGTTGCTGGCCCACTTCCGGAAATGGACCTGTTAGCGGATGCTATATAGAGTGGCCTGCTGCAGATGAGCAAACAGCACAATGGTAACCTTTCTCCTCTGTAAGGCTGCTCATCGCCAGCTTCACTAGCATAGGGAATGTGATGTCTGAGTCACCTCAGCAGCTCAACCCGGAAGAGGGCTGGTCCTAGGCTCCTGACGCACCACGCTAGCTCGGTGCCACTAAAACGTTGTAACGGGGGTCTCAGGCCGATGTTGCATGGAGTTGTCTGGCCTCAAGAGGGAGCACCTGAAACTCCACTTCTGCTCCTGCCTCACCCCTCCTGTGGTCCAACTCCACTAGAGCTAATGCTGGAAACTTAGGCCAGCTGCCCATCAGCGGTTTCATTGACCATTTCAAAACTGTTTGACAAACTTCCTTGAACTCCATGTTGGCCAGGCTCTTTCTCCAGAATCTCGATGCTTGGCTTCTCGTCTGTCTGTCTTCCTTCCTCAACATCCACCGGCCTCGTTACTTTCTTTTCTCCTGGTGCCAATTCCCCAGACATTACCAATTAGTCAAACATCAGCGTTTGGCAAGCATTTTCCTCAGGCTTTTGGCTCGGCCTGTGGAGCACCTCGTCCACAGGCCTTCCGCCTGGCTTCTTGTTGCTCATTATGCTCTGAATAGGAGAGACTGAGGTAAAGAAACAAACAGCAAGAAATCTGGCGAAAAAGGCCTTTTTTTTCTGAGGTTTATAGTGATCTGTTTTTTTTCTCTTAAATTCTGTGGAGGCAAAGGTAATTACCTACAGTTAATTTTTACTCACTCAAGGACAAATAATCGCATTTAGATTTGTTAGAGGAATGCCAACAACATCTAGTTACCCCAAAAAGAAAAAAACAACCCTCCTTACCTTAAGACATAAGGGTAGTAATAGTTGTCCTTTGTTCTACTTACCCCGTGCTTGGAAGGATCTGGACTAAATGCTTCATGTAGAAGCTAATCCTGTTACACACTACTGAGGTTGGCTGAGCCCCATTTTGTACTTAAGGAAACTCCAGTTCACAGACAGCTTGGAGCTGGAATTGAACTTAGAGCTGACCGCCTTCAAAGCCCAGCTTTCTTGACCTCTACCCTTTAGGGAACTGGTTCACTGGAAACATACAACGATCTTTCACTACCATCGTTAGTGCTTCTCAACTGAGGGTTTCCCAGCTAAGTCTCCCCAGGGAAGAAACTGAGTCAAAGTGCCCATCGCTGAGTTACATCAGCAGCGGCTCACGAGGATCTCTAGAGCCTTTGTCTCACTGAAGAATGAGCTAGAACAGTGAATGTTCAGGGCTATGGTTCAAAGCTTCGGTCATTAAATTACTATGGAAAATCAGAATTTGGAGGGCTAGCAAGTTAGAATAGACATAGGAGGTTCTTAACTACATAGCTGAGTTAGGGAGCGAATCATTCCTGCCACGGACCCCCTGTGACCTCAAGCAAGTGACCTGCCTTCTTTAAGCTTTAGGTTCCTTATTTGTACAAGGGGCTGGTGTCAACCTCATAGGACAGTCCTAAGGATTAACTGAAGTAAGCCTACAAAAAACAGCCAGGACACCACCTCGCCCAATGCAAGCGTGCAAAAAAGCTGGCTCTTTACACACTTTGCTCCCAGGCTGTTACACACACCCGACCCTTCACCCAGTTGCATGCCTAACCACACGTAAGGTTTTCTGGCAAGATCGCTGTTAAGTAATGTAATACCTTCACCAGCAGAACTCTATCACTAAAATCATGAGTGAGGAATCATGGGATACTAGGGACCCACATGAGGAAGGCGAACACTTCTAGAAACTAGCTTAAATATTACTCTGTCCTCTCGCAAAGGTTGAGATTGGCCCGTCAGATTTATACTGAAGAACTAGTAGCCACCCACCCATCTATCTGTTCACCCACCCATCTATCCACCCATCCATCCATCTATCCAGCATTCTCTGTGTCCCTTTTACGTGCTATTATCATGCTGGTTCTACCTCTTATTTACCCAAATCCACTCACTCCTCTTCATTTTCAAATTTAATTTTTCACTTTCCTTTATCTTCACTGCCACCATCTCAGTCCAAGCCATCACCAAGCCTTGCCTGGACTTCTTAACTGGTGGTGATCTCTCACTTTCACTCCCAACTCATTCCCCCACATAGTAGGCTAAGCAGTTAATATTTTAAAACCACAAACGTGATGCCCCTCAATGTTTATCACTTATCAGTGATGCCACGTGACAGTAAGGACAAAATCAAATTCCTTCAGGTGGGCTACAACAGCCCGCTAATCCGGCCTCTGTCTTCCCTTCCAATGGCAAGCTAGACCACACCTCCCCCTGCTCATTAATCCAGCCCCAGTGATCTTTCTTGTGGGCTCCCAGAGGACCTCAGATTTATTCCAGCCTCAGACCTTCTCTCCAGGGCTTCCCACTGCCTATAATAGCATCTCCCCTCCAAATACATGGTTCAGCTCCCTTTTGCACTTGCCTCATTGAGGTCTTCTCTCAGCCAATTCTAAATCCCTTCTCCCACTTATTTTCTACTACAGTTTGACTTTTTTTTTTTACTACGAAATCTATTGTCAAATTGGTTTCCATACAACACCCAGTGCTCATCCCAACAGGTGCCCTCCTCAATACCCATCACCCACCCTCCCCTCCCTCTACAGTTTGACTTTTAACTAGATGGATGACTTTGAACAATATGGGTTTGAACTGTGTGGGTCTACTTACACACAGATTTTTTTTTTCGGTAAACACGGTACAGTATTTTCTTAACATTTTATTTTCTCTAGCTTACTTTACTGTGAGATTAGAGTATATAATACATACAGCATAGAAAATACGTTAATTGATGGCTTGTGTTACCAGTAAGGCTGTTGGTCACCAGTAGGTGACTGGCTATTACTAGGTCAGTTTTGGGGGAGACAAAATTTATACGTGGATTTTTGACCGTGCGGGGGGGGCGGTCAGTGGCCCTAATCTCTGCGTTGTTCAAGGATCAATTGTATATATGTTTCTTTGCCTCTTAATGTCTACTTGACCTGCAGAGTGAAAGAGCACAGACCACGATTGGGTCTGTTTCGTTTACCACCCAACCTTCAGCATACAGCACAGAGCTTTGTACCCGCTGTTCCTCTGCCTGGAACACGCTCCTGAATGTCTACCTGGCTCACTCCCTCATTTCCTGCCTGAACAGTATTTTGCCAGACAGACCATCCCTGTCCATCCTTTATAAAATAGCCCCCATCGGGGCGCCTGGGTGGCGCAGTCGGTTAAGCGTCCGACTTCAGCCAGGTCACGATCTCGCGGTCCGGGAGTTCGAGCCCCGCGTCAGGCTCTGGGCTGATGGCTCAGAGCCTGGAGCCTGTTTCCGATTCTGTGTCTCCCTCTCTCTCTGCCCCTCCCCCGTTCATGCTCTGTCTCTCACTGTCCCAAAAATAAATAAACGTTGAAAAAAAAAAAAATTTTAAAAAAAATAAAATAGCCCCCATCAACTCCAAACACCCTGCTTTACGTTTTTCTTTATATTTGAAGTGCTCAGGCACCATATGTATTGGCGACCATGTTGTACGGCCCAATTCTAAGCAGGGAGAACCATCTGATGTGTTATGTAACATTGCTTGCGAGTAACGTCCGTCTACCCGCTCCCCCACCCCCAAGCGAAAGCTCCATGACATCAGGGACTTTCTTCATTGTTGATTCTCACCACCTAGGACATCTGACATTGAGTGGGCACGCGATAAACACTTTTTGTTGAAAGACCAAGTGGTAAATACACAGGAAATATGTGAATAAATGAGTGAATTCATGGAGTCATGAGCTAGAAACTGTATTTGCAAGAGGCATGGGGGAAGGTCTATGAAGACAATGAAGCTAAAATTCCTGACCTCGAGAACCTTACTATCGAGGACAGGAGACAGGGGCAACCTGGTGTCACATAAATATTTACGCTTCGCCCTCCTACCTACATTCTTCCACACCAGCTCTCTCTGCCCCTTCTGTCCCCTGCCTCTCCCTTCAAAATGACGCCAGGCTTTAATTCTGTTTATCTTGTTTTTGCCATCAAGCGACTGTTGGGTGTTTCGCCCCAAGATGGACAGGAGAAACCAGCATCCTGAGAATTATATTTTCATGAAAGATCTGTTGAGTGTTTTGTTGTGGGGGATCCATTTAGCACCCAAGTTTGGGGATTTCTGAAGAGCTTTGTCAGAACGCTTTATGAGGTTGTGAAATAAATTGAAAGTTGAAAAACTTCCACATGAAGCCTCATTCCTTGTTGTATGCCCGAGCTATAAAAGCAAACCTCTCAAAATGGAGAGAGAGGGAGGGGGAGAATGAGAGAGAGAACTTCTTTTGAAGGTGTTTGTTAGACTACGGTTTTGACGCTCGCTGGTAGGAGATGAAAAAGATCTGTACTAAATTACTCAGGAGGCTCATCTTTATTCCAGCCAAGATGCAGAAAATGGCAGGAACAATGGGGCTACTGACACTTTTCAGATCTGACCCTGATTCCTCCTGGGAAAAGGCTCTGGTTAAATTATCCTTTGATCTTCCTTTTCTGGCCAGCACCTTGACGAAAGGGGCCTGAAAACTACTAATGCCTTTTACCGTTTGTTCAATCTGAATTTTCAAGGAGTTCGTTTAAAATGAACGTTTATGCTGGGTGCCGTGGTAACAAAAGTAGGTCACCATGATTTGGTTGCGTGTCTTTCTGACTCCATTAGAGCTGTCAGGTGACTATCCAAGCTCAAACTCCTCAGAAAGCAAGTGTTTGCGTCAGCCACACATTGTACAGGGGAAAGGCAGCGTTCCATTTAGCTCTGACTTCAAAATGCTTCTTAGAGATCTCCAGAATTCCCTTTACTTTTTAAACAAATTCCCTTCCAGCTACAATGAGCAACCTATTCTGTATTGAGGGCACAGCAGTGAAACCCCGCAGAAAATTAAATGTGCATCAGCCTTAGGCATTGCCCATAGGATGCGAGGCTACAACTTTTAAAGAGACAGTTTTCAAATTGTACTTTACACGGGAATGGGACCGAGAGACTTTTTTTTCCCTCCTATTTCTCTTGCTAAAAATGGCCCCTTTTTAAAAATATGCAACGTTACCGATGGGTCCTGTGAAAGAGGGAGAGTGTAAAAATCATGGCGGGAAGTTTTATGGTTATTCTTTTTCCCCTTTTAATTCAGAAAGTGTGAGCAAGGACGGATTTTTTTATTCAAAGAAAGTGACAGGTAAGCTTTTTCCTGAGTCTTACAGGATTTTTCTTTTTTTTTTTTTTTTAAATTTTTTTTTTCAACGTTTATTTATTTTTGGGACAGAGAGAGACAGAGCATGAACGGGGGAGGGGCAGAGAGAGAGGGAGACACAGAATCGGAAACAGGCTCCAGGCTCTGAGCCATCAGCCCAGAGCCCGACGCGGGGCTCGAACTCACGGACCGCGAGATCGTGACCTGGCTGAAGTCGGACGCTTAACCGACTGCGCCACCCAGGCGCCCCAGAGTCTTACAGGATTTTTCAATAGTTCCCTTGCTTGCTTCACACGATACCTGCCAAGATCCCACTACTTGAAGGTGGGGATTGATCACGTTAAGGACCATTCACTTTGTAAAACCTCACCCCACTCCTCCCTTAAACAGTGACTGTCCTACCTCACCCGTGTCTCTGAAAAAAAGTCTTCCTCTTTAGAAGGATTTGATTTGTCCTCCAACAGGAAATCAAAGGTTAGAAATCAAGTAGAAACAAGGGTGGGAAACCATTCTCCTGGGCAGACATCCCTCAACTATTCACATGGAAAGAGAAAATGCTTCTGATTGAGTCAGCAGAACTTATTGGAAACCAGAGATATTTTCAAAACGTTCAGGTACATGTTTATTGCGACACCACAATATGCTGGGCGCTGGGTTTTTGAGCAAAGTTGTCATTCAATGAACTACTTCCATGTGTTAAAGCTGCGGTATGGTGACCAACAGAACTTTCTAGATAGTGCCATAAAGATGTTGACTTTTTGTTAAGTTTATTTGAGAGAGACAGAGACAGTGCAAGTGGCAGAAAGAGGGGAGGACAGAGAGAATCCTAACTAAGCAGGGTCTGTTTTGCCAGTGCAGAGCCTGATGAGGTGCTCAAACCCATGAAACCACGAGATCGTGACCTGAGCCAAAACCAAGAGTCAGACACTTAACCAAGTGAGCCACCCAGGCACCCCAAGATGTGGATCATTTAAACTGGATTCTGATCACATATTTGTCGGTTCCTTATCCAGTGCCCATGGAGGCCATGACTGGATGGACTCTTGGAGACCAGCCAACCTGGGTCTCCTGCTCAACGGACAGAACCATGAGCCAAGAGTGTGGCGCCATAACTCATAATACCCAAACCGCCCTAGGTTTACTACAGACATGGGCGTGGAGGGCAGGACAGAGGCGCCTCAGGAATGGGGATGCTGGGGGGCTCTGTGAGGCTCTGGAGACCTCTCACTTCCCCAGAGCCGGGCTTCCACACCAAATTTCCTGCCATGGTTGATCCTGGGCCAGACCTCCCCAGTGTTTTCCATCTTTGCTCCTCGTCCAAGGTGCCCCAAACCTTCTTTCTTCTTTACTCCCTCTTCCAAATGTGCTCACAAAACAGGAGTCAGCACTTACTTCCTCTAAAATAGTAAAAAAGTGATTGAGGGGCGCCTGGGTGGCTCAGTTGGTTCAGGTCATGATCTCACGGTCCATGAGTTCGAGCCCCGTGTCGGGCTCTGTGTTGACAGCTCAGAGCCTGGAGCCTGCTTCGGATTCTGCGTCTCCCTCTCTCTCTGACCCTCCCCCATTCATGCTCTGTCTCTGTCTCAAAAATAAATAAAACATTAAAAAAAAAAAAAGTGACTGAATCTGCCACCTTTCCCTGAGAGACCTTACTTTTGTGGAATTACAAAGAAAATCTCACCGCTAAGTGTAGAACCCTTCAAAATCAAGGATGGGAAGGCAGCGATGCAGTGGGCTTTGCCTGGGACTGGGGGTGGGGGCACACTGCCTCCCACCCACGGATATGTCTGGCCCTCCATGCCTCCTCAGAGGTTGTCTACACCCATTCTCTTAGTTTGTGCCTTCCCAACTGTCTAGAGAGTCTCAGGACAAAGCAAACACAAATCTTCTCAGGGATTTTTAAATCTACATATTCATGCTGAATCCCTAAAACTGTGGAGTGCATAATTACGACTTCACTTCTCTGGGCTCCCATGTCAAGCCTGTAACTCTGCCTCTTGACCACTTCCACTTATTTTGTATTATATGTTATCTTGGGCAAGGCAATTAACCTTTCTGGTCTCAGGTATTTCATCTCTAACATGGCGTTACTCTTGCATAGCAGCTCACGACAGGAATGTTTCACGACAGAAACCCTCACAGGGGCGCCTGAGTCACTCAGTCGGTTAAGAGTCCGACTCCAGATTTCGGCTCAGAACCTGATCTCACGGTTCGTGGGTTCGAGCCCCACATCGGGCTCCATGCTGACAGTGAGGAGCCTGCTTGGGATTCTCCCTCCCTGTCTCTCTCTGCCCCTCCCCTGCTCGCCTTCTCTCTCAAAATAAATAAACTTAAATACATACATACATACATACATACATACATACATACATAGAAATCCCCACAGAAAGAGGTGACATGTGAAGAAAAGGCAGCAAGCCAAGTCAATCTTGGTACATCATATGTTCCAAAACCACTTGACAATTGTCTATTTTATTGGGAGCAAGGCACAGCATGAATTAGGTTTCACTGTAATTGTGTCCTGGAAGTAAATATGGTTTTCAGTGAAGAGGTCTTACCGATTCTAATGAAAGGGATGTTACAGTCTTCTGTCTCAGATGGGGCGATGTCTGCAAAGGATCCTACCAATCACTGCCCCAGTGCCCAAGTTACAGATGTTCAGCTACAGAGTTACAGATGTACAGAGACATCAGTTACAGGTGTAAGGATGCTCAGATAGGTGAGTAACTTGCATGCGGCCACCCAGCTAGCTAGGGGCATGCCTACGCCCCAGGTCTCACCTTTGGATTTCTAAGTGTACTGCTTTTTAACAGACCGTGATTGAAGCAGGTTGCGGATGGTAGATTTATGCCCAGTGTGCAGATCTCTTCTCCATTTATTAATGAGTTAGCCCAGCAGAACTAAAACCCTTTTTTCGTTTGTTTGTTTGCTTGCTCGCTTGCTTGTTTTAACGTGCTAGAAACTGTTAGAGGCACCAGGAATAACTTAGAAGCTGTCAGCTCCCTGCAGCAGCAGAGTGCATGTGTTGATTCACCCTTGAAGTAGAAACCTCTGTGATGATTTCAGATGTGAGGCCATGTTCAGCACACCCCCCGTTTCATATAATTAGATTCTAGGAAGAAACTCTAGGAAAGATGGTTGTCTGTTTTAGATGAGCCAAGCTGGAATGCTAAGTAGGTGGAGGGAGTTCTACTGGGACAAAAATCTGCACAGAGTCCATTTTCCCATGGGGGATGGGCTCTGCACTGAGCACATGGGAAGTCCTGGGTGATGGGATTTCAAGAGAGAAGTACGGTTCTGCCCTCTGACGAGGGAATTCCTCTGTAGCCGTGGGCCAATAAAATTAGCCACAATTATGTCTGCTGTTTCTCAAGCATTTTGATTCAAAGTACTTTCAGAGCTTTTCCATACTCTTGATATTTCATTCTCACAAAGTCCTTAGATATCTAGTGGAAAGGACAGGAATGCATAGCTACAGATTACAAGTTATAAAACAAAGGCAGCTGGCTGTCCTTCTGCCTGGGGTCCATCTTTACAATGGACCAGGGCATAATGCTAGTCTATTGAGTGTATTTAAGTTCCTCTTTGGTAGTTTATAAAAGGTGCTGGCGGAGAGTAATAGGTTTGTCATGAGTGGATGCAAACGTTAAAGCATTTCGCTATATATAATGTATGAGGTTTAATGTAACATGTAACCATTTAGACAAAGAGAAGTCATCCTGGGATGTTACCTGTCTCTACTCTGATGCCACTGCTCACATTTCTCTCTCTCCTTCTAGATCTGCTTTCAGAGACAATTTCTAGGCACGAAAGCCAAGCTCATTTATTCAGTCACTACTTACTTGACCTTAAAAAGAGTTATCGGTTAGATGTTTAAGCTCTCGTGTGTGTTTAAGAAAGAAAGATGGCTTTATATAGTTAGACGCATTCCTACAGGGAAGCAAATCCTTTTAATTTTCCTGCATCTAACATGAAAGGATTTGGGGGTGGTGCTGGGAAAGGATTTATTTATGAATTTTCGGCCCAAAGTTGAAATGAGATGCGGTCTCTACTGAATTATCGAGATAAGGTAGTAAGGCACATAACCACTTGTAGCTTATATGAACTGGACAGAAATGAAGATGCAGTTATAACCTGCACATATGTTTGCCATGAACTCTCATAACCAGTGCTTGAATTAAAATAGAAAATTTTGGAGCGCCTGGGTGGCTCAGTTGGTTAAGCATCAACTTCGGCTCAGGTCATGATCTCGCAGTTTGTTGAGTTCGAGCCCCGCGTCGGGCTCTGTGCTGACAGCTCGGAGCCTGGAGCCTGTTTTGGATTCTGGGTCTCCTTCTCTCTCTGCCCCTCCCCCACTTGATCTCTGTCTCTCTCTGTCTATCAAAAATAAATAAACAGATAAAAAATTTTTAAAAAATAGAAAATTTAAAGACGGTGAATGGATCATGGCAGGGGTTGTCAAGCTCCTTCTGACAAGGGCCAGACAGTAAATATCTTAGACTTTGCAGTCTGTATGATCTCTATCCCAACTACTCAATTCTGCCATTATAGCAGGGAAACAGCTGTAGATAATATGTAAATGAATGTACGTAGCTGTATCCCGATAAAATTTTATTGATAAAAACAGGCGGCGGGCCAGACTTGGCTTACAGGCTTAAGTTTGCTGACCCCTGATTTATGGTCTATTAAATTGAGGTAAAAATGGATGTTATCCTCAGAAATCAAGCCGTCTAAATGTATAGGAATGGATTTGTTCCTCCCCGGGCAAAAGACAGACAAATGCAAAACAGTATTGGCATCTATTTTCTCAACCATTTTCTATCTAAAGCATTGTCAATACCCAATGTTACTTAGCCTAAAGTGCTAGACAGTTAGGAAAACAGAAGTTCCACCTCGACCGCTCTAAAGGTTCACCTCTTTAAAAAAAAATAGCTTTTCTACTTTATCACACAAACAACAAATGTGCACAGAGGTTAAATAATAAAAACACAGATAAGCTAAAAAAAAAAAATAATAACAATAGCTTTGTAACACACTGAGCTATATCTTCCAAGCTTTGTTTCTACAAATGAGATCAAACATGCATCGAAACATGCATAGTTTTGTTTTATATTTTCTAATTTAACAAGAGATTGAGCTTTTGCTAAATTAAAAAGCAATGCAATATCATCAGTCATTAGGAAAATTCAAACTAGAACCACAATGAGATATTGTTTCATATCCAGTATGGTATCAGAATTGAAAAGACTGAAATACCAAGGTTTGGCAAGGACACGGAACACCAGGAATTCACATACACTGCTGATGGAGTATAAATGGTGGGTAGAACCACTTTGGAAAGCTGGCCATTTTTTATAAAATTAAGCACACGTGCCCCAATGACCCAGTAACTCGACTCCTCTGTACGTACTTACGAGAGGTAAGGGTCTGTGTCACCCACAAAGCATATACAAGGATCTTCATGACAGTTTTAATTACAATAGGTCCAAAATGGAAACAGCCCAAACTTCTACTGTTTGAGATGGACTGAGAACTCACATCTATCGAAAGGAATATTACTACACAAAATAAGGAGCAAACAACTGAAACTAGCACCAGTATCAAAAATGCCTACAAACAAATATTGAAGGAAAAGACATGGGACACAAGAGAGTGCAAACTGTATGATTCAATGCATGTAAAGTTCAACAGGTAATCTCTGGTGAAACAAACTAATCTCTGGTGAAAGACATCAGAACAGTTTACCTTAAAGCGTAACCACCACCAAAATCAAGATACGGGATGTTCCAAACCCAGAAAATTCCCTTAGTCTCTTTCTGCAGTCAAATGCTCTAACCCTGAGCTATCCCCCAACCCAATCTTTAGTCTCTTTCTAGTATCTTGACTTGAAAGGTGGTTAGAAGGACGTATATACCTTTATCAAAACTTATTAAACAGTTTGTTTAAAGTCCATACCATTAAGATGTGTAGATTATACCTTAATAAAGAGAAAAATATTCTAAAATGTTATTTTTTTGCCTTAAAAGGGAAGATCAAACAGAAAACTGGGAAGATACCCAGAATGGCAATATCTGATGGAGAGAGCTTTTATAAATTTTTTAAATTTATTTTTGAGAGAGTGAGCGAGTGTGCATGCACATGTGGGGGGGGGGGGGAGAGGGAGAGGGAGAGAGAGAATCCGAAGCAGGCTCCAGGCTCTGAGCTGTCAGCACAGAGCCCAACGCGGGGCTCAAACCCACGAGCCATGAGATCATGACCTGAGCCAAAGTCAGATGCTCAACCAACTGAGCTACCCAGGCACCCCAAGGAGAGAGCTTTTAAATGATAAAATTTGAAATGGAACAAAGAGGAGAGCCAACCCTTGTTTTGAGGTGGCAATCTCTACTGACTCTTCAATTTCACGTCCATAATTATCTCTTTTGGAGTCTATGGTCATAAAGATTGTCTTGCTTTTCTAAACTCTTTTTATTCCAATTTGCAAAACAGATGAGATTTCACTACATGGAAGGATGTCCTAAGGAAGAGCAACGAAAAATGTCAAGGACATCCTAAATGACATCTCCCAGTACTCTCTTTATAAGGACTCACAGGAGACATTCATCTCCAACATCAGTGTCTGGAAAATATGTGATTCTTCTGAATAATGAGGACATTCTCATCTTGTAGACACCGAGAATCCTGCCACGGACTTCATCCCTGTTTTGCTCCACCAAGAACACCAGAACCATATGCGACCCTCGTCTAACCTCATCTGACTCCAAAGGTCATTCTCCTCTTTTCCCTTAAGTCAATTAGCCTAACCATCTTGTTTTTAGTGCTATGGTTGTTGTTTTTTTTAATTAAGATATAATTCACATGCCATAGAGCTCACGCTTTTAAAAGTGTGAAATTCAGTGGTTTTTAATATATTCATGAAGTTGTAAGACTATCTCCCTCAAAAGAAACTCATTAGCAGTCACCTCCCATTCCCCACGATCTCCAGCCTCTGGCAACTATTAATATACTTCTCATGTCTGTAAATTTGCCTATTCTGAACATTGGATATAGGTGAATTCATACAGTATGTAGCCTCATGTGCCTGGCTTCTCTCACTCAGCATGACGTCTTCCAGGGTCATCTATATTGTACCATGTATCAGTACCTCATTCCGTCTTATCGTTGAGTATTCCACTGCATGGGTTATACTACCCTCCATTGGTCTCTTCATTAATGAATGGACATTTTGATTGTTTCTCCTTTTGGCTGTTATGAATAACGCTGCTATGAACATTCCTGTCAAGTTTTTGTGTGGACACATGTTTTCCTTTCTCCTGGGTACACATATGAGTAGAACTGATGGGCTATATATAGTAAGCTCTATGCTTAATTCCTTGAGGAAGTGCCAAACTCTTTTCCCAAGTAGTGTCACCATTTTGCCATCATTTTATGCATGGAAGGGTTCAAATTTCTGTTTATCTGTGCCAACATCTGTTATCGTCCTTCTGATGTGGGTGTGAAGTGACAGGGCATCGTGGTTGTGATTTGTATTTTCCCCACGACTAAAGATGCTGAGCGTCATTTCACATGCTTACTGACCATCTCTGTATCTTTTTTGGTAAAATGTCTTTTGAAATCCATTGTCCGCTTTTTAATTGGGTCGTCTTATTGTAGAGTTGTGATCTTTTTTTTTTTTTTTTCCAGTTTATTTATTTAGAGAGAGCAAACGTGAGTGGGGAGGGGCAGAGAGAGGGAGAGAGAGAGAGAGGATCCCAAGGAAGCTCAGCGCTGTCAGTGCAGAGCCCAATGGGGAGCTGGATCTCAGCAAGTGTGAGATCATGACCTGAGCAGAAACCGAGTCGGATGCTTAGGACGCTTCACCGACTGAGCCACCCAGGTGCCTCAGTCGTAATCTTTTTTAACACTCCCCTGCATTCTTCAGAGATGGCACTGAGAGAGAAATCTCCATAAAAAGGGGTGGAGTTTGTTTATACTTATCTACTTACAGAAAGGCCACTTCCATTAGTTTTGATAGGTTTAAAGTCATATTCTTTATCCTAACTTAGCTCTAACACACCACCCCACCAAACCTATGTCTTTATGTCTACACTTCAGAAGCGGAATTAATTGTTCAACTGCCAATGGGTATTAGGAAAGGATGTGCCGTTTTTACAGCTTTCTTTTCTGCTGTCGGTATATATTAAACACTTTTTAAAAAGTAATAAGAGGACAAGGAAATTAAGATAGGCTTTCTGTAAATCTAAACCTGTTTCTTTGCACGTGAACGATCTCACAGAGAAATTACTCTGATGGTTGTTAAACAAAAAAAAAAGCATGTTGCCTACGCTATCAGTCAAACCTTCGTGTTAACTTTTCTAAAGCAGTCTCAATTTGATCACCTACTCAAGTTCCCATTTGCCTTTAAAATGAATCCACATGAAAAGACACCTTATTTTGATTTTTCCAAATTATGGGAAAAAAGGACAGTCAGCTAATTATTGAACTAGTCGCTACCCAAGCTCATAAATCGACTTTGCTCATCCTACATACCTGAGTGGGATTTACTGACACTTCTGATAATTTAACATTTAAAAATAACAATACTCATCTTTTTTAAAAGCCCTTTATTAGTTGATGGCTGAAATAGCTTTCCCAAACACAACAAGCTGTAAAAGGATCCCTGGGCTATTACTGTGCATGCAGTTCAGGGCACCAAAGGGAAAAAGCTCTTTAGGTGAGTCGATGGGATTACAGGTATTACATAACCATCCTTGGAGAACTCAGAGTAAATCAGGGATAATATCCCATCTCTGGCGCTTCTTACACATTCAAAGCTGCAAGTGAAAAAGGTCCCAAATGAAATGAAAAGGCGGAGGCAGAAAGGTCAACACACTTTCAGAAGATATTTTAATGTGTTGAAAGGGAGGAGGATTCTTTTAATGAGAGGATGTTATGCTTCTCATCGGGGATAACACAATTTCTTTATGCACAGGATGGCGTGGCCCTCTCCAACATTCCTTCCGCGTTTCCATCTTTTTTTTTTCCTTTTGACTGAGGTAAAACGTTACACGTGTAGTGAAGTATATACCAGTTACGGATTAGAGTGCCCAGCACTCCACAAGCCTCCCTGGTATGCCTTTCAAGACCCAAGAGTAACCACTGCACTCACCTCTATCACGGACATTAGTTTTGCTCATTTTTAACCTTTTTAAAAAGAATTTTTTTAACGTTTGTGTATTTTCAGAGTAGGGGGGGGAGGTGCAGAAATACGGGCACCGAGGATCCGAAGCTGGCTCTGAGCTGACAGCACAGAACCCCACGTGGGGCTTGAACTCACGAACCTGTGAGATCATTACCTGAGCCGAGGCTTAACCGACTGAACCACCAAGGCGCCCCCTTTTTAATATTTATACAAACGAAATTGTAAAGAATGTTCTCTTTTATTCTGAGTCTTTTTAAGTCAACATTACGTTTATGAGATTCATCTACGCTGTCCACGTTTACCAGTAGTTAGCTCCTTTTTTTATTAACAGCTAGGCGTATCCATTATTTGAATATGTCACAACTTATTTCCACATTCTACTGCTGATGGATATATGGGTTGTTTCCAGCTTTGGGCTATTCTGGGTAAGCTGCTGTGAACATTCTTGTATATATCTTTCGGTGGGTCTGTGCACTCATTTCTTTTGAAGATGTTCCCAGGACTAGCATCACTGAGTCACCCAGATATGTTTCGCTTTAGGAGACACTGCCAAACTCTGGCTCGATTTATACTTTCACCAGCCACATCTGAGAGTTGCACTTGCTTCACATCTCGCCAACACTTGGTGTTGTCAGTCCTCTTCATGTCAGACCTTCTGGCGGAGTAAAGCACCACATTTCGATTTCCTGGATGTACCTCTACCATTTCGGGAACACAGAGCCGTGAAAAAGGCACTATTTGCGAAAACAAAATGGGTCTGCATTCTGTAGACCTGGATCCCGTCATCATCCTGGGGAATGTGGGGAACGCCATCTCCAAGAGTTTGCTCAGCCCCAGGAGGCAGGAGGAAGTCCTGATGTCTCTCTTCCAGAAACAACTCACTGGGCCACATCCACTGCGGGGGGGGGGGGGGGGGGGGGGAGGATGGCGGCGGGGAGTACATTCTGGGCCTGCATATTTTCAGATTTCTGAGAGCTCAAAGTCCAAGGGCGCCTCAGCCAAGTTTCCATTCGGTTTAAAACTGCTCAAGCGCTTTGTTCTGTCACTTGCAGGACACAAACTGGGATTCCTTCACTCATTACATTTTGCACTGGATTCTCTTCCTGTCCTCATTAAATCCCCTGAGTCGACAGAGTTTACTAGAAGCAACTTTTATCTTTCCCTTTGGAAGAGCTGCATCATATGACTGGCTCCTAAGTGGGTCCATTTTGAAAGGCCAGTGGAAATCCTTAGTGCTATTTTAAAACAGATTTAAACAACGTTGCTGAACCAAAACACTGTTTCATAAGCCTGACCAAGTAATGTCATAAAACACCCCAACCCCCAAAACAAGCAAAGAAAAATGGAGGACTTGTATTCTCCAGCATCAAAACAGAACATTTCTGTCCTAAAAGTATTTTGCAAATCAAACAGAAATTTTTAAAGGCCACGTAGGTATTTTTATGTTGGTGAAATGAAGTCCTGGAACAGTCAAGTGTGAATTCGGGACACAAACATTCTTTCTCATGACGAAATAGGGTGTTGACTCTCCTTGGTCCCAGTACTAAAAAGATGCCTGTCTCCATTAATCTAGTTCATCGGATAATTGCTCAACTCTTTGTTTTCCAGCTTTAAAGGGAGACGGATGAGAGAAATAACCTGACGGTGAGAGTTCATATTTTTCGATGGCAGAGGGAGAAGAAACCGGTTTAAGTGCTCAATCCCACTCGAGGAAGAGCAAATTCAGACTGTACTCTATGCACGGATTTATTGAGCAATTTAGGTAGCCACCCTCCAGAGAAATGCTGTCACTGGGAGAAGGTACTTAAAGGGCCATGTTCATCGCCCCGGAACACAGGGACTGCGGGGAAATTTCGGGTTGCTATTTTCAACGGAGACATTTGTTTCCAAACAAAGGGCTCTCTGCCAGCTATTTTAGAAGCACTTGCATATTTATTCAGTCAACTCTGTGCTGGGGATTGTCTTTGGGCACTGAGGTTTTATCAATGTCTATTTAGAGCAGAATGAAACACAGCTCAAGATGGAAACATAGAATATTTCCAGCCTAGAATGTGAGATGCTTCCTTTTCTTACAGCGCTGGTATCTGGTTTCTCCCTCGCTCCCTCTCTGCAATTGCCACCTGTCTCACAATCTTTGGCATGTCCTCGTTTAATTCCTGCTGTTTTGTTTTTAGTGGCACATAAGATAATAGTGCGCTTTAACAAATTATAGATTTGTTGAAATATGGTGTGTGTGTATAGCTTTGAGAGACAGCAGATCTTCCCTGTTAGGACGTAGTGACAAGCTCCATCTGGCTACGTCCACCACGGAACTAGACAAGGGTGAGGCTTCCTTTTATGCAAGGGATAATATGCTAGAATTTGTATGGTGCAAGTTAAGGAAGGACACAAAAGGGAAAATGTAAAAATGGGCTCATTATGTCAGCGGGGCTGAATTCAAATCTGTAATTCTTAGAAAGAGCAGATGAAAGTTCCTGAGTCAGAATCTCTACTCTTCAATTTCTCTTTACCTCCAGTTCATTCCAGAAGTATCTACTAACTACAAGGCACTGGGCTCTTGGTTGCAGACTCAGATAGGAAAGACACTCTGTGCCTGCCCTCAAGATGCTTATAGCCAGTGCAGAGAACACTTGTGTATGTTCTCTCTCTCAGTCTCTCTCTCTCTCTCTCTCTCTCTCTCACACACACACACACACACACACACACACACACACACACACACACGCACACACCCCTACCTACTTCCTGGACTCAAAAACAAGTCTGACTTTTGAAGTCACCCAACAGAGGGGTCACTAACATGTCACACTGTAGAGAGGTAAGACTGACCCACACCTGCTTCCTGTTGTTAGAGAAACATGCACACATATTTGGGAGTACGGTGGCTTGAAAGATGAGCAACAGCGAAAGCCGGGGACGGCTACCACAGGCAGAGAGGGCAGCAGGCACACCCTGAGGCTCCATCACACGAAAGGCATGCTGAGTAGTCAGTGGTGACTACCGTGGGGCGGGGGGAGTTTGGAGAAGCATAACAGGAGGTCAGTGTCCTGGGCAGGCTGGGGCAGGCTGAGCCAGCTGTGCAGGGCCCTGCCCACAGATACACTTGGAATGGATTCTGTAAGTGATGAAAGGCCACGAATCCCAGGGTCACCTCTGGCTGAAGTGACACTTTGGTTTGTGGGTGTCAGGCCTGAGCCCCAAGGACAAACGTCAACTTTAGGAGTACCTTTTGTCTTGAGTAAACGGACCACTGGGCCAGAAGGAACATTAGCTGTTCTGCATAGTCACTAACGACGGTACTGATGATCCAATCTTTGGAGGCCAGAATGGGTCGTTATCATAGCAGGACGAAGAGGGACAAGAGCTAACACTTGGCTAAGAAATGCCTTTAGTTCCTACTATATATTAATTCATTTACTCCTTACAATACCCACGTGAGGTAGGTACTATTATCGTCTCGGTGCTACAGACAAGGAACCGGAGGCACAGAGATGCTAAATAACCTGCCCAAGATCACAGAGCTACGTGAGTAGTGGGCTGGGATCAGAATCCAGGCTGTCCATCAAGTCTGTGTTTTAAGCCACAACAATACCTTGCTGCTCTTCAGAAGGGGGAGTAAACAGTGCAGTCTGAGGTCTCCCCTGTTCCTCGTATTCCCCCTCCAAAGTTCACCTGACCCTTGAAATCCCTCCAGGACAGATCCACCCGCTCACTGGGCCTTTGTTGTATCAGGACAGGACTAAACCCTGAGGATCCAAGAAAAGCAAGACCCAGCGGCCCATCCTTGAGTTGTGCATAGCTCAGGATGGGGGAAGGGCAGAGGGGACCTCAGCAAGACAAAGGCAGGTCAATGGTCTACTCACCAACAACCGCAGCAATACAGGGGGCTCTGGAAGGGGCTGAGGCTCCCCCAGGATCTGTTCTATTCCTGTCAAGACGCAAGAACACCTGACCAACTAACAGATAAAACCAGAGTTTCTCTAACTTCTGCCCTTCCTGTCCTACCTTGATGATATCTCACATTGGAGGCCACTATACTCTTTCTAAATTGATTTTTTTTTTTTTTGCCTAAATAAAATTCAGAGAATTTTATATTACGACTATAAAGACGACAGCAGTATCGTTTGACCTAAATCGGAACACAGCCGTGCTCGTTCATGAGGCTTTCATGCGGCAATGGGAGAGTCAAAGAGTTGCAACAATCACTGAATCGTCTGCAGAGCTTAAGATATGTAGCGTCTGGTCGTTCAGAAAGCTTGCGTTCCTCTGAAATAAACAGCACTTCGTCCTAACTAGGTTAGGATGGCTGGTTGCCTGTCTTGTCTCCATTACAAAGAGGGAGTAACAAACGTTCAAGAGGTACTAATTAAGGGTGGACCGGCATCAAACTGAGGTTTTCCCATTAGTAATAAATAGATGGGGTGACTACTGGAAAAGGGAATGACTTTATCACTGTACGATTTGGTATTACCGCGTACTAAGTTTAGTACTCCCCGAAATTAGGTTTCGGACGCTGCCTGCGGCATTTACTCTAGGGAAAATACTGTATTAAACCAGTACGTGCATTAAATTAAATCATACGTAAATGCCCGAAAATGTGATTTGGGAGCACAAGGGGGTGAAGGTGCTGAAACGGTGTAGCGTTAAATGCGCACAAGAACTGCATTGTTAGAGAAGCAAAGCGTGGTTGAAAAGATACTAGGAGCTGGGTTTAGGACCCACGGGTTGAAGCCACCAGTGAGACTGCAGGCAGGTTTCTTCGTGTCTCTGAACGTCAGGACACTGAGGACCCGAGCATTAGTCCCTTCCTGCCTGCCACAGGAGATGACTCAAAGTCCTGGGAGACTTTGCCGTTGGTAAAGGGCTTTGTGACCATCAACTGTCATATCATCACCCATGTTCTCTGCAGTCCTCCTGCCATATGGCTAACAGCTAAAGCAGTGCTGAGGAACAGGCCAGCGGGTTAAGATTTGGTTGCGTGAAGCAAGATGGACTCAGGAAGGGTGGGCCACAGGGTCCCAAATAAACGTCGGGGAGAGATGGCAGGTGCCACAGGGGCAAACAAAGGAGGAAGCAGGGAGTGAAAGAGGCTTTGCTTCTGTGGTGATCTGAGGCGAACCGGACACTGCACGGGAGACCCCGATGGCCTCACCTTGAGCTGACGGACACAAGGAGGGGCCCAGGCGCCCTTTCTA
Organism: Puma concolor; assembly: GCF_028749965.1. Classification (NCBI taxonomy): domain Eukaryota; kingdom Metazoa; phylum Chordata; class Mammalia; order Carnivora; family Felidae; genus Puma; species Puma concolor. The sequence goes on from NC_141675.1 coordinate 16,925,499, forward strand.
ACACCCCAGTTCGGTTTTCCCCATGGAGTTGGGTTCCACGATACCAGGATCCCATCCCGTTCTCTGATTACACACGTCCCAGCATCTCCGGGCAAATGAGCCATCTGCCTCCCAGTTTACAGTAGCTGAGGAAGGCGGGTATTTATTTTAGAAACTATGCTCACTTACAAGCTTGATTTTTAATGCTGTGACATAACATTTGGGGCTGTATATCTACACTGTGGCATCATGAACAATTCAAAACGACTAGAGCCTGTGCCCTTCACTTTTCTCCTGAAGGAGGAGCAGGGCTGTGTAGTTATTACAGTAAAAAGCAGTAAAAAGTTATTACAGTGGCAGCAGCAACCAGGGCCCAGAGCAGAGCCTGGGTGCCACCAGCAGAAGAACCCCGAGAGAACAGCTATCATTATTCAGGGTCTGCCGTGGGCCAAGCAGGGTGCTAAATGCACCACCCTCATAAGGTCCAATGCACGAAACAATCCAGCAAGGTTGCCCCACGTTGTCGTCAGCCAGCAGTCAGTCAGTTGCACGTAGGACGAAATTATACCTCTTGCCAAAGATGAGGCAGCTCGAGGGTGGGGTCAGATTGGAACCCAGCTCAGGCTACCTTCAAAGCCCTCTGTTCCTTTGCTCTGCTCTGTCCTATGGTGTCATGGAAAGTTCTCCTTTTTCTAAGGTGAGAATGTGCTGAGCGCCCCTTTACCAGGAGACAGGCTGCAGGGAGAAATGTGTTAGTAAAGCTGAAGGAATTTTAATACTTCCTTTGCAGTCGGAGTGTTAATGGGCTTGAAGTCCCACAGTGGCACTGACATCACTGGGCTGCCAGTGCCCAAACGGAATTTGTTTTTGTTTTTTTTTTAAACTCCCAAACAGATGCAGGAAAACCTTAACATTTGGCAAGTGGAAAGGGACAGCACATTTTTACTTTCCAGCTTCCGTGACATTTTTAGATACAAAAATATAAAGTTTCCAGCCTTTCCTTTACTTTTGGGGAGCTCTTTGGGGATTTGTGTGTGGCGGGGTGAAAGGAAAGGTGGGAGTTAATGCCACCTCTCTGTTGAGAAGAACAAAAAGATCATGCCGAACCTTGGGAACGCAGTAACAGGCTAGGACGTAACATGGGAACAAATGAAGAAATAAACTAAAATTAGAAAGACGCTAAGTGCCCTGATGATGATTTTTATGTAATTTCCCAAGTACACAAGGCAACCTACAATACGAATTTCCTCGTTATAAAGCCAGTAAAATCCAGCCGTAGAACCAATGAGCACATCGATATAATTTGTGCATCAACAAAAGTGATTTTAACTGAGGTTAAGTGCCTTTAATCCAAAAGGTTTGTTTTAACGTAAGTTTAACGGTAAAGGGGAAATGAAACACAGAACAACAAAAACCTCTCGTGGAAGTATCAAAGTGTCCGTGCAAAGCATATTCATTCTATCCAATCGACCCATGGGGACATTCATGTCCAAGTATAAATCAGAATTTAGAGACTTCATAAAAAGCTGTTTTTAAGCTCAATATGCCCCAAATGAGAAGGTGTCAATGAGCACTTAGGGACTCCTAAATTCAGAGATTATTCAATCGCTTTATTCTACAAATATACTTAGGCAACTGTCAGAGGAAAAAAATGCTGTGAAATTAACACTAAACCACATTCTCAAACAAAATCAAAGGCATGTTTTGCCCACCACTCAAAAGCACGGCCCACATAAACGTAAGTTCAATGGCAATTTGAAGAGGTTCCTTTATAAATTAATGGCCAGTGATTTTCAGAAAGAAAAGAAACAGAATGGGGGTGACAGCCACAGTAACCTCCATGGTTTTTCTGTTACATACATGGGGCAAAGGCATCCCATCTCTAAGGCCAGAGACCCAGGGAAACCTGGGCAAACGTCAGAGGCATCCAAAGCCCACAACTTCCCCTTTATCATGGCACATGAGTCTTGCTTCTGATCTGCTTTTTATCTGTCATTTTCCTATTGGCCTCCTGACCCCAATGTCTAGCTAATCCTTGGATCCCCCTTTTTTGTCAGTGAGCAACCTGACAGCCAAGGACTGGCCAGGTGAGCCCCAAATTCCACCACTTACCCATGTTAGCCTCTGCACCCTTTTGGACTTTTGCCATGCACAGTTACACAAGATGCCCACCATTTTCCATAGCAAATCCACAAGAAGATCTAATGTCCTCCAGGGAGAGAACTGACAAGAGGAAGCTCATTGTAGAAACACTGTTGTCTAAACAGGATTAAAAGCATCGGTTCTCACATCATGCCCAGGCTGTCAGTCAACACTAAAGGCTCTCTTACTCAGGTAGAAAACACAAGCCGAAAGAAGCTGAATAACTTGTTCTGGGCCCGCAGCAGAGAAATGAGTGCCTTAGAGTTCAATAGAGGCATGCCCAGAACTGTTTTGTGCCTGGCAACTTTTCAGGAAGTGAAGCTAGGGAGATGTCAGATTTGGTTGTCTTTTAAAATAGCCACATTTAGGGGACACCTGGGTGGCTCAGTCAGTCGAACGTCTGATTTCAGCTCAGGTCATGATCTCACGGTTCATGGGTTCTGGCCCTGAGTCGGGCTCTGTGCTGACAGCTCAGAGAATGGGGCCTGCTTTGGATTCTGTGTCTCCACTCTCTTTTTGTCCCTTCCCTGCTTGTGCTCTCTCAAAAATAAATGAATAAACTTAAAAAAATTAAAAAAATTAAAATAGCCACATTTCGGGACACCTGGATGGCTCAGTTGGTGGAGCATGTGACTCATGATCTCAGAGTCATGAGTTCAAGCCCCACATTTGGCATAGAGCTTACTTACAATCTAAATAAATAAATACATAGATAGATAGATAAGCAAACCACACTTAATCACTTCATTAATCTAACTTCATTGACCAAACGATCATGCTAACTTCCAGGGCTACTAAGTGAGGAAGACATGATGCTTGCCTTGCCTTTTAGGAGGTTATAATCAAGCTAGGGAGCCCATGCTGTGCAAAGAATCACACTATAATAGGTTGGCAGTTCACGGAGGCATGTTCAAAGCTCTACAGAAATATGGGGCAGAATGAATTGTGTAGAATGTGGGGTAGGGCTCAGGGAGTCTTCTCAGAAGAAAAGACATTTCTGCTGGCTCCTAAAACTCCAGTCCAGGGCACAGCCTCTACAGAAACATGGAGCCGTGAGGCTCGCGGGTCCGCATGGCCCAGGATGGCGGCCGCATGGCCGCGGGTGTCTATTGGTAGGAGAGGAACAACTGTCCCTGGGAGATGAGCTGAGCGTGAGCTCATGGAGCAGCCAGAGTGGCATATGGGACCACCGGGTGAGCCACCTAAAGCGGAAGTAGGCAAAGTATGGCCTTTGGGCCAAACCCAGTTCTCTACTGTTCCTGTAAATAAAGTTTTATTGGAACACAACCAATCTTTGTGTATGTACTTTCTGGGGCTCCTACAGAGATCACATGGCCCACAAAGCCAAAAATATTTTCTATTTGACCCTTGCCAGAGAGTTTGCTGACCCCTGGCTTAAGGATTTCAGCTATGCATTTGGATGCCTGTAGCTGGCCAAATGCATATGGCCAGGCTTTCTCTACTCCTACAGTCTCTCAGTGGCATCGTCTTAAATCTTCCCCTTCCCCATCATGGACAATTAGTGGTTTATCTGTATCATAAGCTTGTCGGGACATCTCTTTCACGATCCCACATTTTATGTCTTCATTCATTCTTTTTTATTTCTTATTTTAGGGCCACATACTTTCCTTTGTGGACATCATTTCAAGCCTCCCACCCCACCGGCAGAAGCTCATCACTCAACTTTGAGACATTTTGCTTCCTTTGCCTCCTCCCCAAGTTCTTCATAAATTTTTGTACCACTTCCAGAATGCTGCTGAAAATCGATTTTTTTCACTTGCTGCTACCGCTTTCGAATCTCATGCTTTGACAAATAGCTATTTCTCTGCAGAAAGGCTCCCTTAGCTTTACAAAGCCCTCGGCAAATATAAGGTATACCCACCAGCACTTACAGAACAGAAGAGCGAAGAAATAATCCTGCTTTCCTGATCCCCCACACCCAAGGATTTCTTTTACTAGTAAATCCCCTTATACGTTTAAAACCAAATTTGGGCTATAAAAATTAAATTTGCACACGACTTTCTAGGGGGTACATCTCTAATATACAACAAGGAGTGTGATTATTGTTTAATTAACCACTTGGAATAGAGTCGAGTCAAAAAGAGAAGTCAGAGGTTTAAAAGCTGCTTTTTATGGCATGTAGTATATATTACTATCGGGATCCAAATCCCAGCACTGGCCCTTACTAAATGCGTTACTCTAAATTAATTAACCTCTCTGCACCTAAGTTTCCACATCTGCCTAAAAAAAAGGGGAAGAATGGGATTGTAACTCATCTTTCTCATACGGCTATTGTTCGGCTTGAATGGGACAAAGTATTAAAAATGGTTAAGAAGTCCCCGGCGAACAGAAAACACCTTGCCTATGTTAGCTATTACTATAATAGGATTTTCAGGTTTCTTTCTTTCCTTCAACAGCACAAAGAATAAGAACATACCGGGAACAGCACCGTGGGACGGGATAGGCCTTGGTGGGGACATTGTAAATTTTTGCCTCAGGTCTTTCCGATTAGCTACATAGGGATTCTTTCCTCCCACGCTCCTGCCCCATGTGGTTTGGGTGGGGTAGACCTCGAGGCCCGGCTCCTGAGATTGGCACATGACTGAGACCTAGCCAATTACAGCAGTCTACCCCTCCATCACCCCCAAGGTGAGACAGTTATACAAGGGCACGTGATCCAAGTTAGGCCAATGAGAACCAGTTCCTGAGCACTCATGAAATGATGGGGACCCACACCTCTCTGTCAGGTTGGTGGCCATCTTGAGTAGCCATATGTAAAATCTTCCAGAAAACCAAACCAACATGGTAAAAAAAAACAAAAAAACAAAAAAAAACAAAAACCATCTATGGGAGACGAGGAGCCACGCCCCCCAAACGACCTCGAGCCCTTGCATGCAGTCATGTTACTCCGGACTGTCCAATTGCATGTGCCGATTTTTTAAGCTTATGCCAAGTTTGAGCTGAGTTTTCTGTCACTTGCACCCGAAGAGTTCTGACACACACTAATGAATTGTCATGACCTATGGCAAGAATTGAATGCAAATCTTATGCAGCTTGGTACCACAGAGAAAGCACGGCCAGAAGAGGAAAGGCTTGAACTGTAGTCTTCGTTCTGTCTTGAGCCAGTTGGGGATTGCTGGGAAAACCGTTTCACCTTTCTGGGTCCCAGTGTGCTTGTATGTCAAATGAGAGAGGTGAGTGAAAATCAATCTCTAAGATCCCTTTTCAGCTCTAACATTCTAGGAGTCTCTATTATTCTTGGGTTCATTTCGGTTGCGAATATCTTGGTATAACCGGTTACCGATTCTCATATTTTCCTGCTTCTTTCTGTTTCAGCTGAAAAAAATTTTCTATCAGACCCTAAGTCTCTCTATTCCAAGCGTTTATTCCTTCCCCTTCAATTTCCTTCGAAGGAAAATATATTTATTTTTGTATACTTGGGCATAATGATCCCATTTTCTTCTCATTTATATATTTTTAAATCTAATTAAGGTGATAAGTTCCTTGGGGGTTGAAACTAGAGTTTTCCTGTGGGTGTAAACATTATTTTTTTTTTTTAATTTTTTTTTTTTTTCCAACGTTTATTTATTTTTAGGACAGAGAGAGACAGAGCATGAACGGGGGAGGGGCAGAGAGAGAGGGAGACACAGAATCAGAAACAGGCTCCAGGCTCTGAGCCATCAGCCCAGAGCCCGACGCAGGGCTCGAACTCCCGGACCGCGAGATCGTGACCTGGCTGAAGTCGGACGCTTAACCGACTGCGCCACCCAGGCGCCCCAACATTATTTTTTTTTTAATTGGCAACCGAGCTGCCAGTTTTTACAGAGCAGCAGGATATGGGTTTTAAGTAATGTAAGCAGGAAATGGGTCTCCAGCCCACACAAAATAAATGCAAAAGTACTGATTTACCCTGAGTCCACATCTGGCTTACTCATTTATAATTTCAGCCTAGACTAAAATTCTCCCACAGAACTGCAGCGTGACTGACATCCATGTCTACAGAATGTGAGACCAAAAATGGAGTGTCAGGGGATCATTCTGTGAGTCTGACTTACACATATAAAAAAATCTGGCTATTTCAGGGAAACGTTGTGCTCTTCAGCGGTAGGGTCTGGGGCCCGAGCTAAGTTAGTATTAGCTCTCTTATCTCCATATTCATTGATTTTAAGTAATTCGATAGCTCTAAAGTTTGGAGGGAGCAAAGAGAACTGGCTGAAATGTGGTCAACTGACCCATCATCCACAGATAAAAGTTTCCAGGGGAAAAAGACCTTCCCAGGAGGTATGGGAGGACGTTACCCTATCTGATGACCCAGTCCATTCTTGCTCATCAGGACCCTAAAATATGACTAAGACGCCAACCTCAACTGCCTTAACGGCACCTCTTGGCAAATATAACAAAACTTGCTGGAGGCAGTTGGTTTAGCGATTCAGTCCAGCTCTTCAGGGCCCAGTTTCTGCCTGTCTTTCCACTCTTCTATCTACAGTGCCTTCTTTGTCCTCGAGTTGGAGGATAGCTACGAGGGGCACTTGTGGCTACCTGCTTCCTTGTCCACATACGTCGGAAAGGAGGGCACTTCTGTCCTAATATTTTAAGCTTGAGTCTTTTGTCCTGTTTGGGTAATTTTATTTTGGTAAAATTTCAAGTTTGCTCCAAAGGTGCAAGAATAGTACAAAGACCTCCTGTACGCCCTTCATCTAGATTCACAATTCTTCATAAGTAATAATATAGAACGGTACATTACAGTGCTATAATCTATAATCCGTATTCAAATTTCACTCACTGTCCCAATAATGTCCTTTAGAACTATTTCCCTCTGGCCAAGAATCCGATCTGGATTATGCATTGCAGGTAGCTGGCATGTCTCTTTTAATCTGGAACAGTTTTTCAGTCTGTCTTTGCCTTTCATAATGTTGGCATTTTTGAAGGCACTAGTTTGTTTTTTTTTAATTGTGTTGCTTTCTTATTACTGAGTTTTCAGAGGTTTGTATATTTTATTTTTTTAATATTTTAAAAAATATTTATTTTTGAGACAGAGACAAGAGCGTGAGCGGGGGAGGGGCAGAGAGTGGGGGAGACACAGAATCCGAAGCAGGCTCCAGGCTCCGAGCTGTCAGCACAGAGCCCGATGTGGGGCTCGAACATGCGAACCTCAAGATCATGACCCGAGCTGAAGTCAGCCGCTTAAGTGACTGAGCTACCCAGGCACCCCAAGAGGTTTGTGTATTTTAGATACAAGTCCTCAATCAGATGTGCAATTTGTAAGTAATTTCTTCTAGTACGTGACTTGTCTTTCCATTAATTCCATAGTATCTGTTGGAGAGCTGACATCTTTTTTATTTTGATAAAGTCTAATTTATCTTTTTATTTCTTGTGGAGGCTGAGCATGAGTTTTGAATTCATTCTCGTTGGACTGGCCTACATCACAGCTTCCCACCATGAACCAGTGACATGGAATATGACGGGTGGCTGGGACACAGAATAGGATGCTTGGCTTGAGTCAACGGAATTGTTCCCCATCCTGCTGTTTTTCCTCAAGTACGGAAACCCAAGAAACGGAAAAGCATGCTAAACCCTAGGCACATTTAAGAGAGGTGAAGGGACAGAATGGCTACTGGGCAGCCAAGCAACATTCCCTAGAAGCAGTTCCAGGCAAAAAGCCAGTCGGCCAGCTGAGCAGCGCTGCTTGGCCCTGGGGGCTTTCCGTCCTCAGTCTCCCCACCACCCAATGGCCACATTTCCCAGTTCCAAAGTCCGAGAGCCCTGGACCTAGAACATAAGCCTTCGAACCAGGCTGCAAGATCACGGCTGAGGTTCCTGTCTTTTTGTCCCAGTGCTTCACTCACACTTCGCCTTCACCAAATCCCCGAGTAACAAGATGAATAAAGTAACAGCCATCACATTCAGTGCTTCACCTTCTACACAACCCTGTGCCGTCCTTAGGTCTGCCTGAGCCAGGCCATTTGCCCGTTGTCGCTTCCTTGTTCCCTTCACGTGAAAGCACCAAAGAGAGAAACGTAAGGATGAAAATGTTGGCAGTGTATATATACGCTGTCTGTATTAAGTGACGTACATTTCAAGTCCCCATTATCAGATGTTTTTGGACCACTCATTTTTAATTCATTAAAATGTTCTCTTTCGCATTAAAAAAAAAAAAAACCCTGCAGAATTCTTTGGCGGAGGGGGGGGGGTGGGTGGGACAAAAAAAAAAAAGCTAAATCGAATTTGGAAACATGCCAACGCACCAAGTTTCTAAATATTTCTTCCACAACAAAAGGTTTACACTCCCTTCCCTCTGAGAAAGGGCTAATTATTACTACTGTTAATATTCATGCCTCTTGTCTCCTTTTGTTCTCAGGGACACGGGCACAACTCTGTTCCCACGGTCAGGACGGGGAAATGGCGTCTCTAAGTGGCGATGCGATGTGCTAGACATTGGTGGCTCTACGACAACACACAGTGAGTTGGGACCGCTCTGAAACACACATCTGCCATCTGCAGCACACAGCTCCAGCCCTGTCCCCAGCTGCCACTCAGGCTTGATCTGAAAATCCCCACGGTTATTCTGTTTTCAGCTCACCTCTGTTTACACCTAGCCTTGGCAATCTAACCTTGGTGTCATATGGGAATTCCGCATGCCATGCCCTCCACAACTTGATTCTGGAAGCTGAGCAAGTCCTATATATAGGTAAGCCAAAGAAGGAAAAAGAAAAGTTTTTGAGACTCCACTTACATTCTTTGGACATTCCCACTTCAAAGCACTTCTGGAGTCGGCAGTACTGGCATCGATTCCTGGTGACTTTATTAATAACACAGTTCTTATCTCGGTGACAAGTGTAAATCATGTTCTTCTGAATACTTCTGCGGAAAAACCCCTGCAAGCGAGGGAGAAGAGGAGTAAGAAAAAGAACTGGTAAGTTTCGTGAGAGATCAAAGCCAGCCTTATCAATGCATTGATTGCTTGGTCTGAGTAACGAAGGGAGGGCAGCAGAAAAGTTAACTTATTTAAGCCTTCAAATCCTTGTGACATATTAATAGCTCTCCCTTTGTTTCAAATCAGAAAGCCCCTTTTTAATCAAAACTAGACATGATGGTTAGCGTCTTGCTAAAGGGAAATTAGTACCAACTTGAGTCACTTGAAAAACAAAACGCAAGACCTGGGTTCCCTCCAAACAGGCTTAATTCATAAGCGGCCCCCTTGCTGGCCAGAATGATTTCAGGTGAGCCTACCATCAAGAAACACAATATACGAGGCATCACATTTGCAAAAGAAATAAGATTCACGGAAGAATTTGGTCTTTTCAAAAAAAAAAGTCTCTTCCAATTTTTTTCCCCACATATTTAGCTCATTACGATATTTCAAATATGATGTAATTTACACAGTGTTTAGACAAATATGTGTTTAGACTGGAAACAAGGCGTAAAAATGACCGCCCATTTAATGGCACAGGAGAGCTGTGCTGTCCAACATGGTAGCCACTAATCACAGGGAGCTATTTAAATCAAAACTAATAAAAATGAAATAAAATTGAAAATTCGATTCCTCAGTTGCAGGAGCCACATTTCAAACGCTCAATAGCTACAGATAGCTAGTGGACAGCACTTATATGGAAGATTTTCATCCTGGCAGAAAGTTCTCTCGGGCAGCACTGTCCTCCAACATGGACGTTTTGACAAACTTACCTAAGAGTCATCTAACACTCTTGGGAAATGTAACTTTGTTTGACTTACTATTTATTATCGATTGGTCACAGACTCTGTAACGACTGTAGAAGACAGATAAATTACAAATATATTTGTTAAGGATAGGTGTAAAGATTTCTGTCTGGCTGAAATAGAACCAGAGAGTACTGTTTTATCGCCTTGGAGGACATTAACCAGTATTGTACCTAACTTTGAAGTCTTACTCCGGCATTCTCTTTTCTTTTCACTCTATCTATCAATCAACCTGCCTACCTAGACATTTTGCTCAAATCCCCCTTTGAACCAGTTTTGTTATCCCACCATTTCTCTCATGACTGGGTTCGACAAATCTTCAAATACGTGCTTACTGAATATTTGACAGAGTTATTACTTTTCAACTTTCTGAAAATTCTATTTTGGCAAAAGAAGCAATTTATCCTGACTTCTGTGAAATACTGATGAAATAAAGCAGACGGTAGGCTCATGAGCCCATGGTGACTGCCTTTTCCTCTTTGTCCTCACCATTTTTACCGCACAGTTTTGTAGACGATGGATAGTCGAGGGATGCTTGTTACGCAGACGAATGAACGGTGAGTGAAGGGCACATACCTGCTGTCTTTTCTCTCTCCTGATCGCCCAACAAAAACCTCTATGTTGCTAAGAGTATTGAGAGCAGGGAGGTTTGCCTTCACAACTGTGATGTGACTTTTACCCACATCAGAAACAATTCTCTTGGATCTAAGAGACACGTCACCAAATGTGCTGAATGGCACAGAAGACTCACTGAGTTCAACTTTCCCTGTAATACGTTCACACTCCAGGAACCAGAACTAAAAACATTTAAAGCTGAAGCACACTAACAACGAAAGCTCGTGTAACACATGTTGTTTAGGATATTTACGTGGGTACCCTAGGATTTTAATGTCTAAATAAACATATTTTTACTGGCATGGTTCAACTGTAAACGCCTGGAAATCTTGCTTAAGGTTGCAACTCCAGTCACATCCCAGACACACACATCTTCCAAGAAAACGCAGTTTATTTTTGTACCTCTGGAGCTACAAATATGCCCCAAATCTAAAATAACAGGTTACAAACACTCTGAACCTTTAATAGCATCTGTGCAGAGCGGTCACCTCAAACATATCTTTTTATGCAAAAAATATACCTACAGGACACTTTTGGCTGCCAGATGTACAAACTCAATTTACAGAAACTTCCTTGCTCTCCTGCCAAGAAACACTGACCCGATGGAAGATCTGGTCTTTCCTGCATGTGTGAAGCAAGTGGCCAAAGGTGACCTCCTCCATTTATTACAAACTAAGTATTTAGTTCAGCAGATGCTTAGTGAGTGACCAAGAGGGGGACCAAAACAATCTCGTGATGCTCAAATGAAAGAAGAAGAGAGAACTGAAGAACTTTATGTTGCCGCTGCTTGCCCAGCCATTGTGGTTCAGTAACAGTGATGGCAGAAACTAAACAGGACTCGGTTTTCCAAATCAGATTTTTGGCTAGATATCAGGAGAAGGTCTAAGTTCTCAGTAAATCATTTCCACCACGGTGGAACACTTGCTGACTAAAATAGATGCTGGGAGGTATTTTGATACATGGACTGGGTAAAGAGAAAACCCCCCTGAGGCCGGAGTGATATCTGCCTTCTACAAATTCTCCTCCCGGTAGTTGTGGGGAATTATTATTTAAACCTCGTTTCGTTGACTGCTTTGAGGACCTAGCGTGTGCATGTGTGTGACACTGTGCCCCGTGCCACCTAAATTTTAGCTGCTTAATGTTTTTTCTTAGGCTGACTCTAAATTCTAACATTACTTAAAACGGAGACCTTTAGTCTCTGGCTTCCTTTGAAAGCCAGCGCTGGCTTGTCAATATTAAAAGGCAAATAAAACACAAAAGTCAAACGAAACAATAATCAGATGTTATTTCGCTCTCCCTGGATACGAGATCTGCTAGGGGCTTAAAGCTCCAGGCCTTATCACTTCCTGAGACAGATCAGCACTGACTTGAGACTATCACTGAGGAATTCAGAGAAAATGTTTCTCATTCGGTGATTCAGCGAGAGTTAAAGCCACAAATCTGTGCCAACCTAAAATCGGAAGCCTCATACTTGGAGAAACAAAACTGCAACCCAAATCTTGTCACATGTAAAAATGGGTTTAGAGGTACTGAATTCAAAGCGTGATAGTCCTTGAAGCCAGTAGATGGGCAGAAACATACTAGAGGAGAAAACACTGAAAAGTTGAGCATATAAAAGGAAGGATTTCAGGGGCACCTGGGTGGTTCAGTCAGTTAAGCGTCCCATGCCTGTTTTCAGTTCAGCTCATGATTTCATGGTCTCTGGGGATCGAGCCCCAGAGCCCCACGTCGGGCTCTGGGCTGCCAGCGTGGAGACTGCTTGGGATTCTCTCGCTCTCCCTCTCTCTCTGCCCCTCCCACCCCTACCCATCCTGCGTGCAAGCTCTCTCTCAAAATAAATAGATAAATTTAGAAGGGAAAAAAAAAAAAAGGAAAGGAAGGAAGGATTTGGTTCCATTTGGAGGAGCAGCCCGGGGTTGGGGCAGGTAGGAATAGGTAGGAGGCAGTAGATGAAGGGCACAGGAGAGGAGGTCTAGGTGCTGGACTGCAGCCTCCTCATTATCACTGTGTGGCCTTGACTCAGTCACAGCCCTAGGAGGCGAAGCTCTCTCATCTTCTAAGTGAGGGGCTGGGCAGCTTATTTCCCAGATTTTCCTTTCAGGGTGTACATTTCTGGGATCCCAAGTGTGCCATCGCACCAGAGAGTGACAAATTGGGATGCCTTGAAAGTGAAGATGAGGGGCGCCTGGGTGGCGCAGTCGGTTGAGCGTCCGACTTCAGACAGGTCACAATCTCGCGGTCCGGGAGTTCGAGCCCCGCGTCGGGCTCTGGGCTGATGGCTCAGAGCCTGGAGCCTGTTTCCAATTCTGTGTCTCCCTCTCTCTCTGCCCCTCCCCCGTTCATGCTCTGTCTCTCTCTGTCCCAAAAATAAATAAACGTTAAAAAAAAAAAAAAAAAAAGAAAGTGAAGATGAAGGAATTTCTGCAAGCAAAGAAAATGGCCAAGGAAAAGGAAGACTAAGGAAGAAGAGGCCGTCCACCTGCGTGGGCAAAAACCGTAATCTAGCGGGGACTAGTCTAGAGTTACTGGCATCACAATTTTCTCACTTTCCCGAAACATCCTTTTCCCAGTAAACCCCAAAAAATGCTGTCAAGTCTTCAAGAGCTAGGTCACCTCATCCAGGAAGCCTTCCCTGAGTGATCCAAGCACACAGGAATGCTTCCTCTTCCAGGTAACCTTGGTATCTTGCTTACCCTTCTATGTTATTCCTGTTCAATTATAGTATTTAAAATAACAGACAATAGTACAGTTGACTTCAGAGGATACATGGGTGCCACGGGGGAATGCCAGCCTACAGCCAGCAGTCACAGCCTCAGGGAGCCAATGGGCATACTAGATTTCTACAACTGGGTGTCCCAGAACCACCAGCAAGTGTGACATCTTCCTTGCTGAGATCTAGGATGTCCTGACAGAGGAAGGGCAGGAACATGGGGGCCAGCTTCCTGGAACTAGAGTGGGCAGGTTGGTAGGCCCCAACGTGGCCTCTAGTCAGTACTTAATGTCTCTTCCCCAGAACTAAGACAAGGGACTTGGGTGGGGTGAGGGAAAGACTCAAGGCAATGGCTATTCTACAAATGGTAGTAAAGTATTTCAGTATTTCGATACCGAATAAAATCATATCGGTGCCTTATTAGCCAAATGTCCCCAGGACTAGGACAGGACCTGGCACATGATTGATAGCTTAATAAATGGTTGTTAAATGAACGAACGAATGAATGACGATGTCCTCAGCTATAAGCAAAAATAGAGTGAGAGTCGTGGATGTATTATACCTTCCTTCCATAAAATATTCTTCAATATTAGTATATTCCTTGAGGATGATATTGTCTGTAGTTGAACAGCCAGATCGCTCAGAAGTTAGCGGAAGATCCGCCAATTGGAGATGTAATCAGGTGAGGCCATCAAGGCTTCCCTTGGTTAACCATGATTCGTGTTGGTTAGTTATGATTTCTGTTGTTAATTCTAACTTCTGCTGGTTAACCTTCATCTCTCTTAATTATGACTTCTGTTGGTTAATCATGACTTCTACTGTTTGTAACACAACACTACAGCTATTTTTTTTTTTTTTTTTGAGACAGAGAATGTGCGTGCACCCACATGAGTGGCAAAGGGGCAGGGGGAGAGAGAATCTTAAGCAGGCTGCACGCTCAGCACAGAGCCCGATGCGGGGCTCCATCTCATAACCGTGGATCACGGCCTGAGCAGAAATCAAGAGTCCAATGCCCACGTGACTGAGCCACCCATGCACCCCTAACACTCTAGCTACTTCAGTCAAGAAGACAGATCTGCCTCACGAACTGAGTCAAGTGTTTTCTAACCATAGTGTTTTCAACCTTTCTTATCTCACGCTCATCTATTCTTGCTCTCAAGGAACTGGGACCCAACCAAAAGAAAAAAAAAAAAAAAACACTCCTATGGTAGAGAAGGCCACAGTTGCATTAGAGTGTCTTAGGAATAATCACAGAATGCCCACTCAGATTACTTCTGTCTCCCCTTGGGGATATGAGGCACCGGTGTTCTACCTAATCCTCTGTTACCTACAGTATAGACACAGTCCTAAATCAAAAGGGAAACCATCTCTTTTAAGGCTGAACATTCTCCCACACCCAAATACTAAAATTCCTAATTACCTTGATAAACTGGCCGTAGGTCCCAAATCTATAAAGGCCATGGATAAAAGTGGCTCATTTTATTCCCTTCTTCATGTTTTGATAGGAGATTAAGTTGGACCATCTTCTCTCCTCTAATACTCTCAAATCATTGCTCTAATTCTTGTGATTTTTTTTTTCCTTTCGTGGACCATGTTTCAACTTCTGGCTTTCAAAACCTTTTTTTTTTTTTTTTTTTTTAACATTTATTTTTGAGAGAGAGAGAGACAGAGCACAAGAGGGGGAGGGGCAGAGAGAGGGAGACACAGAATCCAAAGTAGGCTCCAGGCTCTGAGCTGTCAGCACAGAACCCGACGCGGGGCTCGAACCCACAAACCGTGAGATCCCTCAACCATCTCCCAGAAAGAGTGATTTTTCTTGGTTTAGATGCTAGCCTAGTGATTACGAATTGGGCTCCAGGGACGCTTGGGTGGCTCAGCTGGTTGAGCATCTGACTCTTGAGTTTGGCTCCAGTCATGATCCCATGTTTATGGGATTGAGTCCCATGTCAGACTCCCTCCATGCTGAGCTTGGAGTCCACTTGAGATTCTCTCGCTTCCTCTGCCCTTGCTCCTGCTCGCACACACATTCTAAAATTTAAAAAAAAATTTGCTTTAAATTAAAAAAAATTAATTGGGCTTTAGCTTGAGTACCTGTGGATTTTAACTCTGACTCTGCTGCTTACCATCCTTGTGACATTAAGTGAGTTGTGCTAAGGCCTGTTTCCTCATTTGTAAGGTGGGGATAATGAAAACACCTATGCTTCATGGCATTACGGAGTATACCCAATTAGGGAACACATACAAAGTGTTAACCCAATGCCCAGCACATAGCAAGTGCCCAGTGAATGGTAGCTTTTGTTAGTGATGAGACCTCTTCTTTCCAAAGCTCTCTTCTGGACAGTTTCCAATATACATTTGGTATTGAAAATAAAGATTCCCAAATAGGACAGAACACGGTTCTGAACCTCTGAACAACACAGGCTATTGTGGGTGGATATCCTCATGCTTCCAAAGGCCACCTCTACATATACTCATTCCTCTGCGGATTCATTCATCCAATGCCAGTTAACTGGAGTGGATGTGGTAGGCTCTCCTGGGGCATACAAGGATATGGAAGGCAGGGCTGATGCCCTTTCTCGACTTATCAAGAACATGAAATCAAGTGAACACTCCAAGGCACACGCCACCACACAGCGTGATAAGAATGTCTAACAGAAGCAGAAAGTGAAAAAGTGCCCGGGACAGTGCCTGGCAGAGAGCAGGCACACTTAACATATTTACTGAGGTGAAGCCATAGGAATGCAAAGGAGTTAGAAGGGAGTCAGCCCTTGATTCTCGCTCTAATGGAGGGGTAGGATTCAAACGGTGAGCTTTCCCCCAAGGAACATTCTGGGTCAGCTAGAGCGATCACAGGTGAGGAAATACAGGGAAGGGCCAGTGGGCCAGGCTGGCAGAGACGTAAATGATGGGTGTGTGTGTGTTGTGTGTGTGTGTGTGTGTGTGTGTATAAGGCACAGCTGAAAGACGTTGGTTTGGACTGGGCAGGATCTTGACAGCCATGCCAGGCATTTACCGAGGAGGCAAATGTGCAGGAGGAGGCTAGGGTCAGAACCCTATTCTGCCAAGATTGTTCAGGAAGCTGCGACTCAATGAATTAATTTAATTTAACCGAGCTATTTTAATCATACTAATCTAACTATACTATTAATTTAACCATACTAAAGTAGATAGTGAGTTCTGGGCACGAATACAAGTACGTAAAACCCTAAACCTGCCCTCAGGTCCGGTCAAGGATGTAGCCCAAAGAATCCTTGACTTCTGAACAACAGGGCAACCTGGCCCACATTTAACATAAAGCTACTTGTGAGAATTCATACCGCGGTGTTGTGAAGGGAAGTAGCTTTTTAGCCTCAGAGCCATTTACATCAGGTTTAACGTGCGCGGAACACGTCGTGATTGAAGCAAGGTGCAGAGTAAAAACTTGTTTATTTAAAAAAACTGGGCAACTTGGCACTACATTAGTCCTAAGAAGCACTCGATCAGGAGAAATCCACCCCAAAAGCAATATGGGAAGCGCATCTGTTTGCACTGGGCTTTCGCAGAGTTAATTTCTATCCCATGCAGAGTTCAACAGGGTAATTTCTCCTTCCAGAGAGGAAGGAGAGAGAGACCGGGAGGAGTGTTACTCAGTCCTCTCCGGTTGGTCACTGAAGGGAAAATATTTCAACCCCATTTCAATCAAAAAGCAACCAGGTGGCTGCCCCAGGCTGTCATCCTCCCCGGCCAGCAAGGCAGGGACCCGAGGAGGTGTAGCCTGGGGCCAGCACAGAGCTGAGATTCCCATTTCCAGCCAGAAGCAGAGATTCTGGCCGTGGGAGGTGAGTATGGAATAATCCCATCACAGCTACTTTGGGAAACACGGTTTTCAGACCAGGAAACACGTTGCCTTAAACAAACAAAAAACACCCTCCGGAGCGAGTGGAAGTCCATGCGTGACAACGTCTGAAGAGTTATTAATAGCAAGATTTGTGGGGGAGAAAGAGAAAAGTGAAGACCTTTTCACCCCACTGAAAGACAATGGGTGAGAGGGAGGGAGAAAGTAGAAAAACAGCCTACTATTTTGATGACAAACAGAGTTTCCTCCTGAGCAGGGAAGGGTGGGCATGAACGTAACTCAGAGAACACAGTGAGTTAGGGAGGGGGCCGCACTCGGCACCGCAAAGAGGAAAACAACGTTAAGATTCAGACTCCAAACAAGAAAGCTGAGTTGTCCCAAGGGGTAGAGGCTTAGAGTTATTTTTTGTTTGTTTGTTTAAAAAAAAAAAAAAAAAAATTTCCAACAGGATAAGGTTCTACTGTTGGGAATTCAGTAAAGATGAATGAATGACAATAGTGAAGGCTGAGTGCTCTGATGTTTAACAGCCATGGCTTCTAGAAGGCCCATCATTCGAGTGCCTCGTGCCAGCTCCCTGGCACAGTGTCTCCTGTCCTTGTGCTCAGAATGTGACCATATAGCTTAGGCCTGTCTCCTTTCAAGTCCCTGGGACCAGAAGCTTCCTTGGCACATTTACTCTTCCCTGGGTTAGCAAGGCAAGCCTTTATTTTGGGACAGGTCTAGAAGGTTGGTACTAAAGAGGCAAGGACTACAGATTTAGCAAAAACAACATCTCTGTGGGAACCAGTCATCCCGGAAAAGTGTGATGATGGCATTTTCCTGGACTGTCAGGTGCGCCCCTGAGAGCTCAACCCCTGTGAGACCCACAGGCCAATGCTCTCAATCCTTTTAATCCCCAATTAATTAAAACTCCCTGGGAAGGAATACCAATGAATAGGCAGCCCGTGTTCTTAACTAAGAACCTGAACTCACGACATCGCAATCAAGGTCTACATTTCCCAAGTTTTCAATGTCCCAGGAAGGGCACCGAGCCAACGCATTCAGTTCACAGTGTCCTTTATTTTAGAGGAACGTGATCCAGGGAAGAAATGCTACCAGGTAATATAAACTGGAAACCAACAGCAAGGAGAGATTAATCAGATGGATAAAACGTCTTTTAATTTAGGTGAAAACGTGTGTTTTTAGATCTCTAAAACATGACCTTGCATAAAATAACTTTTTTAAGTGACCAGCTATCCCACGGGTCTGATTATTCTAACGCCATTCTAATCCACCAGGTTTTGGCACCAATGATCTCAAAACAAAATTTGGGGGGAGAGAACTTCATAAGGCAGGTACGCACTACTAGTTAAACTGGCCGTTTTCAAAAAGTGGAGGGATCTGATGTGGGCAGGGCCAGCTTCGCAGGCACGTGACCTGGGCGCACACAGAGCCTGGTACTTGGAAGGGCCTCGCGCTCCGTTTGCTGCTCTGCTGTCACGGTCTTGAAATTCTCAATAACTTTTGAACGAGAGGCCAGCATGTTCATTTTGTGTTGGGTCCTGCAAATTACGTAGCCGCTCCTGGCTCTTGAATCCCCTCTGTAGCAAAGGCTCCCTGTGTTTTTCCTTCATGAGGACGTGGAAGCCTTGGGTAATCTCTCCTCTCCTGTGGCTGACCTTAAGGCTAGTTTCAAGACTGTGGATGAGACTGAATTCTACAAGTCTACCACAGTCACGCTTCTCCCAGGATCTCCTTGGGTACTTTCATCAAGACTGTATCCTGGGGACCACTTCCGCTCTTCTCAAGAATTTGAGTTGAGATACGGTAGGGAGAAAAACCCTCAGACAGGAAAAAAAAACGTCTGCAATGGATGATTTCACCGAGCTCCACATAGCTTTCTTTAAATCTGGTCCTGAGAATTCACTTTAAACCAACTAAAGACATCTGTTTTCTAGATTACTCGGGTCAGTTATTTTGTGCCCTTCCATGGCGAAACCCATAGTTACCGATTTATTATCAGGATTACTCTAAATATAACTGGGCAAGAAGCCAACACATTTTAAGTTTTCTAATTCTCAAATATTTAACTGAGAAAATGCCCCAAAATAGCTCCTCAGTTACAGCCCAGGAGTTAGCAGACCCCAGGTGCTTTGCACATTAATTACTAAATCTTATCTGGACCCAAATTCAAGATCCTCATCCGTACTGAAAGGCAGGGGTGAGGGTAGGGGGAAGCAAGAAGAAGGAGACAGAGCCAAAGGATGCTCAAATACGCTTAAACTCTTCGTAGAGGAGCATAAATTTTTAAATGTCTTTTAAAAGTTTGGCATGCAACATTTTACCATCAACAAAGCCGGGTCTTAGCTCTGTCCTAACACGTGGGTTGACGACACCGGACATCACCATGGCAACTCTATCACATAATTCAAAAGCCTTTCACAGAAACCAATAATCACGAACCACTTATATTATTTCATGATGCTAAGGAGGACCTAAAATAGAAAAGAAAAAAAATACTCGTCCACAATTTGTTGGCACTTCTGCCGAGTAAATTTAATTTCCAGGGTCATTCTGGGATCTTCTCACTGGAATCTTTCTTGCTTATTTTAAATTTTTTTTTTTTTTTTCAACGTTTATTTATTTTTGCGACAGAGAGAGACAGAGCATGAACGGGGGAGGGGCAGAGAGAGAGGGAGACACAGAATCGGAAACAGGCTCCAGGCTCTGAGCCATCAGCCCAGAGCCTGACGCGGGGCTCGAACTCACGGACCGCGAGATCGTGACCTGGCTGAAGTCAGACGCTTAACCGACTGCGCCACCCAGGCGCCCCTCTTGCTTATTTTATAGGTGGTGACGTCCCGAATCCAAAGTGAAAAGGACGGAATCGCAGAGGATGTGGGAGCAGAGGGAAGCCGGTCAGGCATTTACATTGAAGTCTTCAAGAGCCTGACAACTGTAAAATAGTGGGCATTTATCGGATGTAACCCTTCTGCTTCTCCTCACCACAGACCCTGCTCAGACAGTGCAAAAAGCTTACTAACAGTTTATTGAGAAAATACTGCTTAAGTTCCAGCTCTCAAAACGGATTCTGCCCTTGTATGGAAAAGTCGTGGCGACTCGAGGATAAGACCTGATATGGCGTATCGTCCCAAACCTGCCGTGTCTAAACAATGGTTTCGATCATCAGCGAAATGGTTTAGAGCCTGCTGGTCCCTCAAAGTCCCATGGGTCCGTTGTGCGTTCGTACTTAGCCAGGCTCTCTAGACTACAGTGTTCTCCTTTGCCTCCAGGCCTTTACACATGCTGTTCCTTATGCCTGAAAAGTCCTTTCCCTGCCTTGCCCTTGAGTTTAGGCCTGCTCCTGCTCCAAGACAGGGCCAGGTACCTGTGAATCCCATACCACCGCATCAGTAGGCTCTGTTGTAACGTTCACTGTTAAAACACCGTAACCATCCATCTTTGTGTCTCTTTCTTCCCTCAAAGCAGGAGAACCGTGAGGGTAGCATCTTAATCACCTTTGTGATGGAGCGTGTCTGACTTTGACAATTAAAAAGTAACATGTTGCAAGTTATTTTGCCTTTGAGAGATCACACGGCAGTTCAGTTCCATGTGGAAGGGGACAAAAAAGATCAGTGGAGAAAGCTACCTTCAGTAAATACAACCACCACCAAAGCAGATTCAAGGAACAGGCAAAAGGAAGCTGTACTTGCAATACTGAAACTCCAACGTCATAATTCAGACAGCAATACTAACTTCATGATTTATGCCAACCTCCTTTCTTTCTTACGCCAAATTAGCAAGAAACAGGCTCAAATTTCACCCACAGCTCCTCTTTCTTGATCTTTAAAATTAAAGTTGCTATATAATGTCAGCGCAGTGCCCGGATTTGAAATGAAGTAGGTCCCCAATGTAAAAGGTAAAGTTCTTTTAAACAACACGAACTTGCCTGCAATTAAGCACATTACAGCTTCTACCTCAGCATTCTGCTATATAAAAATACACTCCTGGAGCTTCTGCTGTTTTGAGGACCTTAACTTCTGTACCTATTTTATACGAGAAAATTTGGAAGAACACACACAATCAATTTTTAAGTGTTACTTGTCTGCTTTTCCCTTTCACACCTGACTTTGGTTGATAAAGAGAGGAGCAGTCTTTTGATTACACTGGAGAGAAGGGGGAAAATAGGCCCAGTAATAAAAGAGGTACCTGCCAATTAGTCAGATTGTTCTCCAGTTTTCAATTAAAGGCAGCCTAATGGATGTAGGGGGACCGGTTTTATTTTCCCTAACAGAGCCCTTATTTTTAAACTCTTAGCTTCATTTTCCAAAATTGCTGGCTTTAGACAGAAGAAACATACATCTTGAACAAAAAGCTCTATGTTCTTCTTCTATTTCCTGTATCAAAATTGTATTTCTCTCCTCAGGGGCTACCTCCCATTTGTCTTCAGGATGGGTTTGCTAACGGACAGGAGTCCCTGACATTACACTACACCCTACTCTAGAAGATGGGCCATCAGATCTGCTCCCCCCGGGCCTGGAAGGCTCATGTGGGAGTTCTGGGGGTGCCTCACCCTATTTCTCTTCTCTGCAGATGATCATTCCCTGGAATTTCATTTACCCTCCTCATTTTCTTCAAAAGGACGTGAACGATACGTCCTTGGGAGGGTGTGCTTATTCTGAACCCATCTAAAAGAACTTGCCTCTCTTAAGCATCGGCCTGTCTGTGGAATTTGGGAATGGTTTTCCTTAGATCAAACAGGACTAAGAATTTCCTTGGACATGGTTGGCCTTCTTCCTTGGAACACACGTGTTTTCAAGATTGATATTTTTATCCAGAGTTTTCTCAAATGAATAATTAGGAGATGTCCACAGGCAGGTGTAGGAAAAAGAGCTGGGCCCCCATAAATCATGATCAAGCTATATTTAACCACCAAAGGACTGAATGACTTTTTGTAAACAGTTTAGCAATTTTGTTTCTGTGGGACAGCACTGTCCCTAGACTTCGGGGATTTGTGGGGGCAATTCCCTTTACTGCCAACGGGAGTGATAGCAGCTGGATAAATCCTTCAGAATTGGACGAAACACCCCTTCGGGGATGGAAAAGCGGTCCTGAATCGCATGATCCTGGTAATTTGAGAGTTCATGTATCTATGGGGGAGGGGGACCTAATGTATCATATATTAATTCCTATTTGTTTTTAACATCACCCGACGTTTGCTTGGTTCAGACCAACGACAGCTGCAAGAGACACATTAGGACTGAACACTACACCTTAGCGGGCATTAGAACAGACCTTGTAAAAACACCAGGCAGCGACACAAAAGTAATGTTTTGATCCTGCCAAGGAAACGGAAAGTGCTTTTAGGAGCCCCTCAGAAGGAGAGTCTGGATTAATTTATAATTTTGGGTTTCCTAATGGCTTTTATGAGCTTGCTCACCCAAAGCATTTCAGAGCATCATCTCTTTGAATTTTTAATTTTTATCCGCGCTGTGCTCCCCAAATACGCCGATCTGAATCATTGCCCCCTCATCTTGTTATCTTAATGGGGGAAGGATAGAGTATCATGCCGGCCATTCCGCATTAGGTGTCCTCATTTACAGATTGAAGAGAAAAAAAAAAAAAAAAAAGTGCCGGACATAAATTATTTAAAATCTATTGTATCAGTGTGTGTTCTGTAAGCATTCACTACCGGCAAAGCAGACAGATTATTTTTCACTTTTAATTGTGTTGATACCTTAGCTGCTTTGTTGAAAGTGGAGAGTGGTATGTGAGACCGCCTCACACGCTGAGGAACAGAGAGGCGATGGGGTCTATTATTTAAAGCCAAAGTAACCCATTTAGTGGAAGTACCTTTTAACACACTGCTAAGGAAGAGAAAACCTACAAACTCCAGGTTTGTAACGTGTGTCTGTTACCGTGTCAAACGTGAACGAGGGTAGGACAGAGCCAGCTTCCTTAAGGGAGCTCTTACGTGAGACAATCAGTGACAGCAGATTTCACACCAGCATCCAGGCACAAAGACACCCATTGTGTGTGAGTGACAAGGGGGATCACCCAGCATTCCTCCCCCCCTCTGCCCTCCACATCTCAAGTGTGTGGTAAAAAGCAACATCAATTAGATGAGGTCATCTCTATGTAGGCTTGAGGACGTCGTCCTACAGAAAATATCCAGAGCGATGAAAATATATTTAGATAATAAAACTGCTAATCTGTGATGGGAGCCTGACTACAATGAAATCATACACAGGATACAAGGGATTCAATACTAGAAACTCAAAGTGAGCCCGAGTCCTTCTCCTCCCTTTGGACCTCCAAAGACCATCATCAAGAAATGACCACAGGTTCTATAGATATGTCAGCATGTTGCCAAAAAGTACCTCGCCCTTATCTGAATTTAAAATATTCCTCCAAGGGGCGCCTGGGTGGCTCAGTCAGTGAAGCATCTGACTTCGGCTCAGGTCATGATCTCGTGGTTTGTGAGTTTGAGCCCCATGTCTGGCTCTGTGCTGACAGCTCAGAGCCTGAAGCCTGCTTCAGATTCTGTGTTTCCCTGTCTCTCTGTCCCTCCCCTGCTCGTGTGCCCCCCCCCCCACAAAAATAAATGGACATTAAAAAAATAAAATAAAATAAAATAAAATAAAATAAAATATTCCTTCAAAAGATGGCAACTCGGAATTCATTTGGGTGAATCTCCAGATGAGTGGTCGGGAATACACAGATAAAGACTAGAATTGTTCTGATGTAGCTTATTAAGCCGGAGGCGTGTCCTAACTCTTAAGCTTGTGTCTCCTCAGCACCAAATCCGGTACTTAACCCAGCTTTCCGAAAATATTCGCTCCTATAGATGGGTGGAGGGTTGCATGGGGGAAATGACTCCATTTGCCAAAGATCCTCTGCCAGCACGGGGGACGGCCAAAGAGAAAAGCCAGAAGTGCGAGTCCAAAGAGTTGTGGGCCAGTTTATGCTCTGCCTTTATCTGGCTCTGGGATGTTGGGGGCAAACTACTGACCCATCCCTGAGGCTCCATTTCACATGTTTGAAATTATCTCTCTACCTTCTAGCGCTGACACTTGAGATTTCCACCTATCTGAACAAGGAAACACACATTCCTACGCCCCCAGTATGAGCCTCGGGTCTGTCCGTTTTGTGGGACGTGTCTGGTTCGGTAAGAAGCAAAGGGCTTGCGAGAGCCAGAAGACTCCCAAATATGGGTCCTTTTCACACGGAGTCAAAATCCAGCAAACACCTCCGAGCAAAACAACCAAGTCAATACCAGTCCACAAAAATGGACAGCATCACACGTGATGTTTGTGAGTTTCGCTTCCTCACTGTCAAATATAATTGGTGACAACCCACGTCGGTGAAAGCCCAAAGTTAGCCGCCACACCGTGCTTACTCTCCAAACCCCACCACCCCGATCGGCTGTGTGCTTCGACTTGAACTCCTGACCTTTCCAGCAATTATCCCCGGAATCTAGACAGCCCCGTCGTCACCTCAAGTCACTGTGTGAGAGGAGCACGGCCAGGAATGTTCTGTCTCTGTTCCCGAAGGGAAACGGAGTGAGGGAGAGGTTCCTGCCTTCCTTTCCATCTGGTTTCTCCAATAAAAGGGAAAAAAATAAATGGAAATGAAAAGTATACAATTAAAAAAAATTACATTTAACTTCCTTTTGCTAATGTCTGTAAGATGATTTCTGGCCTGGCAGGAGATTCCAGATGGGCCGTATAATGAATATAATTTAATACGAAAAACCGGAGTTCAAAGAAACACATTTTTCCAAGTCAGGAGGTTGTCTCACACTGTTTAATGCAAAACACCGGGACAAGTCATTGCATTTCTTTTCTTATTGCACATTGGCCTTTCAACCTATTATCAGTGTGGCCAGACCCGAAGCCATCAAAACCAGAAGCTGTCACTCTCCGAGACGGGTCTGGACCCAGCGCACGCTCACCCAAAGGGCCAGAGACCAGTAACCATGCAATGTGTTTCCCTCCGGGGTCTCAGAATTTATACCACCAATTAAGGCCATAATGAGTGCCCCAAGTTGACTTCCTAGGAGCAAGAATTAATTAAGCACAGTATTTCTTAGGAAAGAATGACATTTTTCCAAACGAGTTCTATAAGGTGGCCGTATTTTCTGGTATCACTGTGCTTCCGTGTACGATCCTTAATTGTTAATACAAACAGAATGATCCGGGAACACGGCTTGGTTTATGTTTTTAATTTGACAGTAAAAGAAAACAATCTTTACTTTTATCCTTATTTTGGGGGCAAAGAGAATGTTCTGAGCATACCGCGTGTACGAGAAGCACAAAATTATTTACATTAGTAATATGGTATTACTTCTTTGAATTGTCAACATCACCACCAAAGAAGGAAACCAGCGTTCCTATTTATAATTTCCTGCTCACCTTTCAAAAATGAAGGGTTGTGTTTTGAAGCTGTTTGCTCCCTAAATTACTTATGTTCCCATAAATTTGGTAGTGAGTTCACACACACACACACACACACACAGAGGTTTAGGATTCATTTTTTTGTTTTTTCTTAACATTTATTTATTTTTGAGACAGAGACAGAGCATGAACAGGGGAGGATCAGAGAGAGGGAGGGAGTACACAGAATGTGAAACAGGCTCCAGGCTTTGAGCTGTCAGCACAGAGCCCGACGCGGGGCTCGAGCTCACGGACCGTGAGATCATGACCTGAGCCGAAGTCGGACGCTCAACCGACTGAGCCACCCAGGCGCCCCTAGGATTCATTTTATAAACTACACCTCTAGTAGTCTGACCCAGAGGCTGGAAGACTCCTTCTGTGAGGGGCCAGATGTAAACTTTTTAGGCTGTGGGCCATATGGTTTCTGCCACAAGTATTCAACTCCACCATGGGGGGGGGGGGGGGGGGGGAGGGGAGGCGGATGAAAGAAGCCAGAGACTATACATAAATGAATGGGCCTGGCTGTGTTTTGAGAAAACTATATTCATAGACACTGAATTTGAGTTTTACATAATTTTCATGAGTCATAAAACAGTCTACTTTTTAAATTTTTTTCAAGTTTTAAAATGTAAAAATTATTCTTAGCTTCTGGCCATACAAAAACAGGTGGCAAACCAGATTTAGCCTGTGGGCAGTAGTTTGGCAACCAGTGATCTAACACATGTGTACATTTTTAAAGTAATCAGTAAGGTTTCAGAAAACACAATCTGTTTCTCTCTTTCTCTCTCTCTCTCTCACACACACACACAGTCACACACAAATACAGTTTTGTTATCAACATCATGGTCTCCGAAACCACTGATCTAGTATAGCAAAAATGGCACTTCAAGCATGTATCTGGATCTGTGGACCAGAACATGAAGAAAATCTTAGCCTTGAAGAAACATTACCAGGGTGGTAGGCAAAAAGAGACCTCTCTCATGAAGAAAATTCCCACTCTAAAATACAAATCATGTCCTCTACTCCTTTAAGGAGTTAACATAGCCAGCACGGATCTGGAAATCCCTGCAGCCTACTTGCCAATTAATGTATTTAACTCTAAAGAGCAGGGGCTTTTTAATTTAGCTCATCCATCACCAACAGAACATTTTGGTAGAAAATATTAGGATTTCCAAATAACTTTATAGCTCTGTAAATTGCCAACATACCATCTGCAATTGAATTAACATTTATAACCAAACTGAAATAATAAATAAAGCAAATTACGCTGCAAATATTCGAGAGTGCCCAATATGCACTTGAGAACGATAATTAGCATTTTATAATCACGCTTCATTTTCTTTATCCAACTCCCTGTCACATTAATGATAAAATATTTTAAACTGTGCTCTATCAGCAAACGGCAGTACAATCTCTAGATTAGCCATTAACTAACGTGGAGAATGAAAACAGTTTGTGCTGCTGACATTACGTATCCAAAGAAGTTTTACTCATAATCACGTCTTCCAGTCTCCCTGGTTCTTATCTCCGTTATTTTTTTTCCATGCTACCAAAACAAGGCTTAGAAAGCCAATGCTTTATTTGTCCCGTCCGAACCCAAAGTGCCATGAAAGTGGAAGGTGCAGGCTCTTGCCAGAAAAAGAAGAAAAAAAAAAAGAACTATGATTTAAACACTTATTATGTGCATCTGATCCAGAAAACTGAAAGGGTCTGTCTAGAGGTCAAGAAGCTTAAGTCACTCAAACGGAATAACTCTGGTCCTCAAATAATTCTTTCTGAAGTTCTCTCTCATTAGGATCCGACATCCTCAATTATGGTATGTGCAATTTTTTCCCCTAGCTTCAAATAAAAATCAACTTGACCAAATAAATCGGCAAAGAGCAAATATATATATATATATTTTTTTTTTTTTCCAACTAGATTTTCCACCAATTAGCAACATTTCCCCAAAGTTTCTCATCATCTTTCTCTAAAATCACTCCTTTATGATAAGTATATCCAGATGCTTTCTTGACTCTTCTCTCCTTTGTGGTTCCTCTCCCATTTGAACTTGACATTTCAGGGCTTTCTCACTGTGTGTAACTCCCACATCTCTTTGGGACAGTGCTGTTCTGGCTAATAAGATAGCCACTAGCCACATATGGCTAGTGAGGACAGAAAGTGGCTGATCCAAACTGGGAGATGCTGTAAAGGTAAAAGTAACCTCAAATCTTGAAGACTAAGTATGAAAAATAATGTAAAATCTCCCAGTAGTTTTATATTAATTGCTGAAATTGATGGACTGTTAGATAATATAATATACTGATAATATAAACAATGTATTGAAACTAATCCCATTTCTTTTCACTTTTTTAAAAATGTGGCTACTAGAAAATATTTATCTATTTATTTGTTTGTTTATTTTTAAGTAGGCTTCATGCCCAATGCGGAGTCCAGTGTGGGCCTTGAGCTCACAACCCAAAGGATCAAGATCTGAACTGAGATCAAGATGCCTAGCCAACTGAGCCACCCAGGAACCCCTAGGAAATGTTTCGTTATATATCACAATTGTATTTGTGGCTAGTATTCTATTTTTATTCGGTAGGGCTGGTCTACTGAGTCCTAAATGCAATGATGCCTGAAAATTTTTGTGGAGTACTGGCTATGCTACTGACCAAAATGATTATTATTAAAAGGCCAAACCAAGTAAAGCCTTTGATCAGATAAATCCTGCATGAGTCCCATCAGGCAACTCCAGACATTTCAAAGAGCAGTAAGCCTGGTCTCACACAATGCATAATCGTATTTTTATTGAGATAAAAGTTTGATGAGCCAGACGTTCACTTGGAGATACAGAGAAAGGAAGGATGATTGTAATGGGCTGCGGTGAGCTCGGCCTCCCCATTGGTCCAGGTCCCACAGGACAAAAGAGGGGCTGGAACCCTCATCGCAGAGGTGGGCTAGTGGCTGCGGGCTTCCGTCCTGCTGCTGGTCGGCCTGGATTAAAGTCCCATCTCTTCCTATTATTAACTGAGTGATCTTTGACAAGTCACATAACTTCTCCGTGTCTTGTTTCCTTATCTTTATTTTTTTTAAGATTAAAAAAAAATGTTTATTATTTATTTTGCGAGAGTGAGAGGGGAGGGGCAGAGAGAAAGGGAGAGGGAGAATACCAAGCAGGCTCCACGCTTAGGAGTTGGGACATTTAACTGAACCACCTTGGTGTCCCACTGTTTCCTAATCTTTAAAATGGGGATGGTGGGGTGCCTGGGTGGCTCAGTCGATTGGGCATCCGACTTCAGCTCAGGTCACGATCTCGAGGCCTGTGAGTTCGAGCCCCGCATCGGGCTCTGTGCTGATGGCTCAGAGCCTGGAGCCTGCTTCCAATTCTGTGTCTCCCTCTCTCTCTGCCCCTCCCCCGTTCATTCTCTGTCTCTCTCTGTCTCAAAAATAAATAAACGTTAAAAAAAATTAAAAAAAAAATAATAAAATAAAATAAAATGGGGATGGTGATGCTTTTTATCTCATGGGGTTGTTAGTTAAGATTAAATAAGCAAACATGTGGAGAGCCTAAAACAGTAGCACTGCTCACAAATATTAGCTGGTGCCGTTTTAACTCTTACTAGCCTAGCTGTAAGGGGAGACAGAAGCTTTCACAATGCAAACGCAAGTGGTAAGAGGTGCAAAGGGAAAAGCTGAAAGCAAAACTGAATCGAGATCAGGGAAGCAGGCAAGCTGGGTGTAGGTGGAGCCCAGAGAAGAGTCTAGGAGGTACCGCAGGTAGGGCAAGGTGAGGATGAAAAGGACGCTGCCCCGTGAGGATCTTTCACGCGAGCCCTGCCTGGCGCTAGGCTGCACCCGCCTAACCGAGGGAGCGATCTGTTGTGCATTTTAATAGTTTGTGGATTTCCGTCTCAGGTTATCAAAGCAATAGTACATGCTGTGGGTTTCTGGACTAGTTTTTCTTTCATTCTGCAAAAATTTTTCACAAGATTTTTAATCACAGAAAGTTTTTCGAAATGTAGTTCTTTTATTCTCATTCATTGCGTCTTCTTAGCATCTAAAGCAGAAGTTGCAAGCTGCTGATCTACAAGCTGAATGGAGCCAAAAGGCATGTTTATGTTTGGCTGAGACAGCGGTGGCCGGCACAGACTTTTGAAGACTTTTAAATGCGTTGCCAACATTTAAAAAGTAGGAGATTTCAATTACAGAAGAGACTGGCTTCACGCTTCTACCTAGTGTTTTCTCGACTCATCATTGTATGGTCTGAGTGTTTTTTGGTAGTGAAATATCTGGAGAACCAGAAAAGACCCCGAAAAAAGCCACAGTCCTCAAGTAATAGACTCACGTGAAATACTGGAAAACCTAGAAACGCTAGTCCCACATTCTCATAGGGCAAAATGTGGCCCCTGGGCCAGTACCCTGCATCATCTAAGAGCTGGTACGTGCAAATTCTCAGGCTCTACCCCAGACCTCCTGAATCTGAAACTCTGGGGGGGGGGGGTAGGCCCCAGCAATCTATGGGGTTTAACAGGCCATCCTGGTGAGTCTGATCCATGCTAACGCTTGAACTCCGCTAACACAGAGCAGCAATCCATGAGAAGACCGCTGTTTCTTTGTCACACTCCCCACCGCTCTCTATTGTCCCAAATTAGCCCGCAAGAGTAATGAATCAGTATTTCAAAGATGAAAGCCAGCAGCCTCAGTTATCATTTGAACCTAACCTGGCTCACATCACGGGTGGAGAATCAGGTCCACAAAGGAAAGGAGAAAGGGAAATGAGCTGGAAAATGTGAGCGGTAACAGTGCGTTCTTCACAGACCTGTGGTGAAGATTAACAGAGTTAAAATATATATCCAGCACATTGTAAGTGCCAGACGAGTGCTCTTCTCACTAAAGAAATATTGGGTATACACTACAGTGTTTATTCCTCAAAATGACACTCTGATGTTATTCTCTGTATTCTACAGAAGATGAAACTGTGCTTCAGTGGTTTGTCCAAGAAGGTGGAGCAGCCAGGATATGAACCCAGGCCACATGACTCCCAATCCGATGGCAATCACTGACTCAGGCTGAGGGGGTGCAAACCATTAATAGTAAAAGCAGGAATCACATCACTGCAATATTCCGTCTCACCAAAATCGAGTCTGTTGCGAAGGATACAAATTTCTCCTCTCCTAAGGAATGCAACCAACCTTTTGTTGTTCAGGGATAATGGTCAGTTTGTGGATCATTCAAGTTCTTTTCCAGCTTCCTGGTCCCTGCACTGCTGGGAATGCATGAAAGGAGACAGAGAGGAAGCTGAATCAGCCTACTTCACTTCCATGCGGCTATTATTCAAAAGATCTAGTAGAGGAGGGGCTGAAATATAGAGGGATTCACAGGACCTTGGGATTCTGCGATCAGTGATAATCCAGACTTCCTCTACAACGGACAGCAGGGCTTGGTAGGTGGTAACCAGATGAAATGTTTTAGCCAAGTAAGAGATCTGAAGGCTTCCAAGATCTCACAACTCTGCCCAAGCAACCAACAATGAAAAACACTTACATCGTTCTACAGATCTCCTTAAAATCCATGGAATTTGCTACTTTCCAAGGTCATCGCAAGTATTTACGGATAAGGACTTGAATAAAATTCAGCACATTTCACAATGTGATGTTTAAATTTTAAACAGGAACAAATGAATCAAATGGGAGGGGTCATGCCATTTGTAAAAAAGGAAAATAAAATGGTCAGAGAGGAGCATGGGTTGCCTAACACTATCCTGTGCACAGCAAGGCATATAAACATATAGAATATACTACATAAACATAGTAAAACACCTCTCATTTCAGAATACGGTATATCATACTAAAACCATCACACTGTGATGGATTCACTAAGTAATTTTTAAGTAAATACCTCTGCATATTTTCTCACTGCCCTTCCCTTGACATACTGTACTTTACCAAAAAAAATCCATGTCCAAGTTCAAAGAGGGGGGGGGGAAAAAAAGAAGAAGAAAGACAGACAGCATTTTTTAAACAGGCCAGCCTTGGAAATATGTACAGAATTTATGCATGTTTCAAGCGCTCTTTCTCCTTTGCCAGAGGGTGTAATTAAAGGCCCACAGACAACTTCAAAACTGAGGCCAAAGAGAACTACAGTCAAAGTCAGCAGGAGTTCAGCACCCTGACCCTGCACAAGAATAGCTCGCCCAAAAAGGAATAAATAACTATCCTGGCAGGGAGCACAGGGAAACACAAGGATGGGAGCATCAAACAATAGAACCCACATTTAGTAAAAATAAAAATTCATTCAGTGGCCTAGAATCAATACGATAATAATTGTATGATCTGCTGCGAGCCAGGGGAAGGCAGGGGGCCTGAACCGGAGGCCATTCCCGGGGAGATGAGCTGGCCGCTGTTTCAAGAGACCTGGCAGAAATGGGGACTCACTTGGGCCTTCTAGTAAATTCTTTCCCTCTCTGTTGTCACAGACACTACACCCCGACTGTAGTTCATTTTTCCTAGCTACTTGTGAAGCAAGGAACGACTCACGGCCGCTTAAAGGTGGGTGGTTTGCAGATGGTGACCTGCCCGTTAGCTCAGTGAGTGCGTGTCCTACAGTGAAGGTTGGTGCTGGGACGCCACAGTTCCCTTGGTCTCTCCTGGTTCCCACCTGTTTTCCAAGGTGAGCCATGAGCCATGCTAGTCTACAAAGATGCATGTTTTCCCTACAATGGGATCCTAAGAACAGGCCACTTACTTTATCTGGCATCTAACCACAGAAAGAGCCTGCGGTTCAAAACAAAACCCAGTTTGCCACAGACTGGGTTTTTCAAAAATGGCCACAGTGAGATCTCCCTTCCCAGAAGCTCTTCTCAAGTGACCCCGTGGCTGTCCCCAATGAGAGGAGGGGTTATGTTCCCTCCCCTTGAAGCCAGGTGGGTCTGTGACTGCTTTAACCAACAGAATTTGACTGAAGGGACTTTATGGGGCTTCCAAGACTAGGAAATACAAAGCCACATGTCTTCCATTTTGTCTTCTGCGACCCTAGCTTTTGGACCACTGAGCCACCATGCAGTAAGTCCGATAATTCTGAGGTCGCCGTTCTGTGAGGAAGCACAGGCCATAGCAAGAAGGTACACGTCGATGTTCTGCTCCACAGCCCCAGCTCAGGTCCTTGTCAACACGCAGCATCAACTACCAGGGGCATAACTGAAGACACCTCCAAATGATTCCACCCCTCCTAGGCGTGGAGACCTTGCCACATGCTGAATCTGTTCAGCTGAGGCACCAGAGCCCATGGAGCACAGACAAGCCATGTCCGCTGGGCCCCATCTGAATTTCTGACCCATACAATCTGTGAGCAAAAAGGAAAAGTTGTTCTACGTCTCTAAGATTTGTGATGGCTTGTTACGCGAGGGTACATGGAACACAATTGTTTGGATGCTTCAGGGTCATTTTAACCCTATGCAATTTTCCCCTCGTACACTGAATTTAGAAATTAAACCCTAAAGAAAAAGGGATTTCGTCCTGCCCTCTTACCTACACAATAAGACTGTGCGAAGCAAGGAGATACTGTATTTGGAAATCGTCAGTGAACTACGGGATGCCCTGTACTTATCGTTCTAGGATTTATCATTTCATCATGAAAAGAAGGTATCTGTTATTTCACTGGTGTATGTGACAAATGGGGAAAGACCAATATTTGAAATTCAAAACAGGTTCAACCTGAGGCCAAGAAGTGACTTTAATAATTGATAAGAAAACAGTCACCCTTGGCAGGCACTAACGAGCCACCCCATCGGGTGGCAAAGCGAACCCAAACGTTGTACCTGCACCATCGACCCCCTGCCAGAGAGCAGTGCAGCAACAGGAAGCAAGAAAGAGGCTGTCCTACCTGCAGGACAGACGGGGTGGACGCCCCTGTATAATGTAGAGTGCTTGGAGGAGAAGTCTCCTAAAAATAAAAGTGGCGTGGATAAGGATGCTGGCCGAAACTGTCTTTCTTCCTTTCTCGTCCGCGAGGACATTTTCAGCCAACGTCATCCTCAACACATTCTCTTCCATCCGCCCCTTAGCCTCTGCCCTGTGGTCATAACTTGGACCTCACACTATCTCGGGGTATGAAAGAACTCTAATCCCATTTGGTTTTTTTCCTATTGCTCCCAATTTTATGTATTATAAATTGCCGCAACAGATATTTTGAGTGCCTCTATCATGCCAAGTCTGTCACAGGCACTGGAAATACGGAGGTGAATAAAACACACAAAGTCCCTATTCTTGTTGGAACTTACATACTAGTGGGAGAGAAAACCAGTTGACAAGGAAATAATTGCAAACAGTCGTAAGTGCTACAAAGGAAGTTCCACTCCACTGCAGGAATCCTGGCACATCAGGACGGCTGCCAGCACCTTCTATTTCAATGAAGATTCAACAGGCCACAATGGAGAAATGTTAATTACACAGAAAAGGATTAAGTTGTAGGCCCAGACTGGGTCTGTCACATAAAGATAGAGATAGCAGCTGTCCTTTAACTTCTAGGGGAGTTTCCCAGAGGGGCACAGATTTATTTAAAATTTATTTATTTCTAAATAAATACATACATACATACATACATACATACATACTCAGTTGAGCGTCCGACTTTTGATTTCAGCTCGGGTCGTGATCTCACAGTTTGTGAGATCGAGCCCTGCTTGGGATTCTCTGTCTCCCTCTCTCTTTGCCCCTCCTCTGCTTGCAAGCACTCTCTCAAAATAAACATTAAAACATTTTTTTACTTAAAGTTTATTACAAGATAAAATGAGAGATACATTATGATAAAGATCAGCTCAGAGAGAGGCAGCTTGGGGTAGGACATAATTTTATTTTTGTATTTTTTTTTAATGTTTATTTATTTGAGAGAGAGAGAGAGACAGAGCATGAGAGGGGGAGAGGCAGAGGGAGAGGGAGACACAGAATCCGAAGCAGGCTCCAGGCTCCGAGCTGTCAGCACAGAGCCCGACACGGGGCTCAGACTGACAAACAGTGAGATCATGACCCGAGCAGAACTTGGATGCTTAACCGACTGAGTCACCCAGGTGCCCCTGGGGTAGGACATAATTTTTTTTCCCCTAACTCTAATCTGTGAACAATGCTTACGGAACTTGTAAACCTTTTTGGCAGAAAAAAATTTTTTCTTTGGCAGAGACTAATGGTCTAAAAAACAAGGGACACAGACAAATAAGAGTGGTTTTACACAAGGGGTTTTACATAAACCCCTTGCTAAGGGCGGGACAGAGTTTGATACTGATGGGGAGACAATTCTTCTTCCAGGGCATGTGAATGTAACCATATGTATGAGACAAGTGCATTGATAGTCACATGGATATGGGGGGAAAAAAAACCGGTGGTGATTCTTGAAGCAGAGAGTGGGAGGTAAAGACTGGTGATATATACCAATATCGCCCGTCCTTCTAGACACACAGGATGATTGCATTTTTCTGTTCCATTGGCATGAGGTAGGGCCATGAAAGTTATTTTACTCGGTACATGATACACAGAAGTGACAGAGCCTCCAACAAAGAGGGGCCTTCGTGATGGGGAGAAGAGAGGAGGCTGGCATCCCAGCGGGCTCCAGAATCAAACACTAGTCCACACCACTTGGTGCTCCCAGATGGCTTGAACAAAAAGCAAGTGTTCAGAAGATACCAAGTTTCAAATACCTAAGTCACTTTTTCTCTCCAGTTTAAATTGTTTTGTGTGTCCTTGTAGGAATTCCAGCTTTATTATTTTAAAATAAGTTATTAATAAGGGGCACCTGGGTGGCTCAGTTGGTTGAGCCTCTGACTTGCGTTCGTGTTATTATCTCCTGGTTTGTGAGTTTGAGCCCCACGTCGGGCTCTCTGCTGTCAGCACGGAGCCTGCTTCGGATCCTCTGTCCCCCTCTCTCTGTGCCCCTCCCCTGACCACACACTTTCTCAAAGCTAAACACCAAAATAAATAAATAAGTTATTCAAATACTAAATACTATAATACTTAAACATAACTTCTCTTCCATTTCCACTGTTGTTCTGTGGGCATGCCTAGAGTAACTGACAATGTCTTGACATAATACAGAAAAGACTAATTCCTTGGAGGTCACTATTATCTCTCATCCAATACTCTTATTTCTCCTGTGATAGTAGAGAAAAGGAATATACTATTTCTGAGGCCTAGAGCTCATGCGATGGATGAAACAGAATCAAATAATAAAGGAAGACCTGATCCAGACTCACTAATTCAAAAATACTCTTTTATGGTTAATTTTTTTGTTTATTTATTTTACATTTTATTTCTTTTTGACAGAGAGAGACAGAGCACAAGTGTGGGAGGAGCAGAGAGAGACAGAGACACAGAATCCAAAGCAGGCTCCAGGCTCTGAGCTGTCAGCACAGAGCCCGGCGTGGGGCTTGAACTCACAAACTGCGAGATCATGACCTGAGCCGAAGTTGGACGCTTAAGCGACTGGGCCATCCAGGCGCCCCACTCTTTTATGTTTCTTAAACCACCAGATCCATGATAGCAATCCTGTGCGCCCTCTCACAGCAAACTTTCCACACATGGGTATACCAAAACAAATGGCCGCATTAGGAGTTTATGTTTAAAAACAAGTATATTTGGTGGTGGACTCATTTAGGCTTGCTATGCAATTCACAATTTTATGCAGGTGCTACCTGCCACAAACATTTACGGAAATAAATACCATATCTGTATGTGTGATATGTACAGGACATTGAAACTGCCGGTCAACAGCTAAGAATTTGCACCAAGTTCGCACTGAAACAGCTTTCCCACCTAACTCTCAAAGCGGGAAATAATCACTTAAGACCAAAACACAACTGAATGAGAAATTTTACATTTAATTCCACTTTGGGAAAATAACCAGAATTCGTGGGCTCTATTTCTAATACGTTCTTCCCACAACGTCTGGCACGGGACTGGTAAGTTTCATACTTTTTCTGTCCCAATTCAACACAACAAATACACTGAGAACTATTCAAGCATTTGAGCATAATGTTTTTGATGCAATAATAAACATAATATATCATATATTCACATGGAATGGAGACCATCAAAAATATCCTATGGAGCATGTTGTCTGTAAATTTGCTAACTTAGGGTACCAAACACTCGAAGGAGCATCTAACACAGCAGAGCATGCCTCCGGAAACAAACAAATATCAGAAACACGCCTCCCCACAAACTCTATTACTCCGAAACTACTTATTTATGTTAATGAGGAGTAATATAAATTAGGGCAGCCGCTCTCAAAAGTACTTGTTGGTTAAAAGTATACTCACGCTCCCAAAGTCCCCAGATAGAGCATAGCTCATTTACTGTTTGAGTTTGACATATGGACATGAGATCCAAACTCAAATTCTCATTCCCTTGAGGAGCAGTCAGATGATCCCTGCTGGGTCTGACTGATAAGGATAATTTTCACGATTTGGGGGACTTTCCAGGCCCGTATGAATAGTGGTGTTGTATATTTAGGAGGCTGCTAATTTCCGATTCAAAGGCACAGACTTGCTTGCTCACCCTAGTTTCTCCAAATCTGTGTAGCCATGAAAATGCTTTATGAAACCAAAGCATTCTCCCCCTCACTGGCCTACCTCAGAGTTTTCTACTGTTCATTATGTTAAGGCTCACGGAACCTGGGAAGTACATTTTACATGCTCCAGTTCAAAGCTGCAGCCAGTATAAAGGATGTCGCTTCCCAGACACAGAAAAAGCCTCCATAGAAGAACTGAGAGGGTCACTGAAGATTTTGCTTTCCCTGATTGGAATATTTACTTTGCAAATCCACCAATCTCTGTTATAAATGAAGCATTACATGACATCCTGAGAGGGAGGAGGGAGCCCATGTTAAAACCCAAAGACTGCCTCGAGGACACTTGAGAAAAAGTTAAGCAGTTCAGTTCACCCTATGCAACTTTTTGCATTTTGACACCGGTGACTCGGGAGCAGACGCCCTGGCAGACGGGCCACCTTGACTGTACTCACAAGTTCGCCAACAAGCTCTATAAAAACAGTTCTACCTTGTACGCTTCTGTAGCCTGCACTTCGCTGCTGCTCTTGAAATAAAACAAAATCCACCCAAACAAAAATGCCCCAGGCGACAGGGCTGGCCACAGAACTGGTGCCAGAAATCCGGGCAGGACGTTGCTAGCAAAGGAATGTCATCTTTTCAATATGGAACAAGGAACAAGGCTCTAATGGGGCACGCCTGCCAGAACCCCGCTTTTTCCCTCCACCCCAGACAATGCCAGCATTGTACAGGCGGAGAGGCACATGGAGTTTTATTCCCCCCTCTGTAGAGTTTTTTCAGGGATGAGTTCTAGGGGCCACGCAACAAAATCTTCTCCATTCTGGCACCGTTTCTCCATATGACACATGTAGTCGCCGCTCCGAAGTGGAAAAATACCGAAGAAAGACAAAAACAAAAGGACCTAGTTCGTATACGGCACAAGAGAGATTCCAACCCCAAGGAAACTATCACGGGGAAGAGCAACTCAGTAACAAAGAAACATCTAGGAAGATGTGTGATTTTCACGACGGGAGTGCGATTCTTGGGCTTAAGGACACACAGGTTTGGTACAACAGGAAAACAAAGCAACGGCTTCATCTGGTGCTCCGCAGAAGGGACAGCAACATGTTTCCAAAGCTGGAGGAAGAATTGGCTTTGTAGGTCTTAATGAGAGACATATGTCAGTCTCCAACAGTCTGCTTGCCACAGGGATTTTCTGGGGTCATTCTGGCTACGTGTGATTTGTGCCTTGTGGAATCTAAGCCCTGCGAAAGGTCTTGCTCTCCTGGGTAAGCCTTGCCAGTCTCTCAAAATGTCAAAAGAGGACAGATCAAGAATATAGAGATGTTTAGAATCATGAACTTTGAAAACACAGTTTGATAAGATTCAGGAAAATTAAATGCAGAAACGTATCCAAGTTGGTTCCCACAATAACCACTTCGGTAACAGAAGTAGATGATAAGTCAAGAGTGTGGACGGTGGAATTTGGTCCCAGAAACTCTGAAGTTTTCACATCTGTGAAATGCGGGGGGGAAACCTATGCCACCTACTTCTCCAAAAGGTATGAAGATCAAATAAAAAGCCTCAGGCAGAAACTGTTAGCGCTCCACCAAATTCATTACTTCCTTCCACGACGGCAGGTCTGTACCTGGGCACAAGGCTAGACTACACGTCTTGCAATCGGTTTTGGTCATGGGAGCAGTTCTTGCCGAATGATGCATGCCACTTCAGGCCCTGGCTTTTAAGGAGCAGGCAGGCGACCTCCCCCCATGCTCTCGCTCTCATTCCAGATGATAACTAAAGACCTAATGGATGCCAAGCTATAATGCTGGCAGGAGCCAGACTTCCTAATCCCTGTACAGAAGAGAGACGATACCAACCAGGAATACATGCCTTGAACTGACATGTGCAAAAGAAAAAACTCTGGACAAGATTTTGCACATTTTGGAGTGTCTCTGGTTTTGTTTTGTACCGCAGCTAAGCTCAGCCTAATTTAATTCCATATGTGAGCGTGCTTTAGAAACTAAGAGGCAATATCAGTGTAAGATATTTTCACCGTTTCTGTGCTCTTACACAGGTCTGCAGGTGGGAAGAGAGGCAACCACACAGAGGGGGAAAGACTAGGGGCTCACAGCCTTGCCCTCATGAAGAGAAATAAAGGGGCTGCGAAAACAGGATGCCCTTGCCAATTTCCTTCTTATTACTTTTTTCCAAGAGTTCACCCAGGAGAAGGAAATATAGAATTGAAAGCTCTCTATTTAACCTCTCTGGTAAAAGGTTTAGAAAGAAAAAAGGCCATAACACTCATCTCCCGAAAGTAACTAAATCACCACCGATGATGGTACAAATTTGATTTATACGGAAATGATTTTCAGTCATAGTTTATATCACTCTCAGGAAACCCTGAAAATATTCTTTTATTTCTCTGACAAAAATACACTTTTGTTTTTGTTTGGTGTAATTGTAATACATCGTCACCATTCATTTTTAGAAGACGGTCTCTAGAAATTTTGTCAAAGCAACTTCTTTTGCTTCTCATCCCTCATTGGCTTAAAATCAGAAAAAAGAGTGTTGATTTTTGATTAATTTTTTTTAATTGACCAAAACATGAAACGGGCACTTGAGACATCACTGGGAGGTGAGCCATTTTCAAATCAACAGGCTAACTATCAACATTGGGAATTGCTTCTCTAGTATATGACAGTGGTAAAACCTCTACCAAAAATGGCAGACCATTAGTTCAATAAAAACAGCAAACGAAACTGTTCCAGATATTTTTAAACAGCAAGCAAAGTAACCATTTCAACAAGCATTTCTGAACTTCTAATGATTAGAAAATGCATAAACCATTTAAAACCACCAAATTAAATTGACTGTTTTCACCAAGCCAACATGAGAAAAAAAAATACAGGGTTGCAAGCTAATTCAAAATTCGCCCTCCACTTCCTGTTTATTCATACACCAGGAAAAAAAAAAAAAAAAAGACTTCTCTGCCTTTTCAACCCAAAATGATTTCTCAATTTAGAATAACATTTATCCAGAAGAAAAAAATGTGTTTTCTCCTTCAGTAGGATCTATTACTAGGAAAAGCCAGATTGCCATTTCAGCTCTCTTAATGTTTCTAGACATGGAAGTAGATTTCTAGATGTTGAGATTTTTATTTACATTAAAGCACTAAGAGCCCACAGTGTTCCTGAGTATATCATTACAGGTACTAGCCCTTAAGAGTCTGCTTGAAGACAGTATGGAAGAGAAGGGTTAACTCTGAGGTGGAAGGCAGAAATTACTAAGAAAATGAGCTGCACTTTGGCCATAAAAGGCCTTTTCCTGTTTATAAAATTTATAAGCGTTTCATTAAGGCATCGTTACAAACCCTATATAATGAGATGCAATTATGATATTAGATAGGACGTATAAAATTATACGTGCATTACCACAGAATTATACCTGCTTGATTATGTTATTTATTACTGTATCAATTACTGTATAACTACAAGTAATTTGTGATAAAAAAAAAAAAATCACTCATGCACCGAAGCCCTACTATGTGAAGAGCACTGTGCTGGGCACCAAGACCAGCCCCAGCCCTCCTGGAGCTTATAGTCTGAAAGAAGAAGAGGGTATCAAACCAATGGCTCCATAAACAATAACTTCATTACAGTCCCAGTAAGGGCTACAAAGGAGAACAATAAAGAATGTAAAAGAAGGAGATCTAACTGGGGGATTCTGGAGAAGACATGATATGTAATGAGTCTTCTGGAGCGTCTTTAATGCCTGGCTGATCCCCAGATGCCTGCACAGGACAAAGCAAAACCAGTGTCGACGGAATGAATATGTTTCCATTTTTCCACCTAATTCTTCATAGGCTATTCCAAGTTCCTTTGCCTTCAACTTTTGCCGTAGACACTCCTCTCCTCTTCCCCATCTGGAAAATGCTAACACGTCTATAAAATCGTCTCTTGTCTACAGCCTTCCCTGAATGTGTCAGAGGGATGTGAGGCCCAACCTCTGTGCTCATCAAGCCCCCTAAGGGTCAAAGAACATGGTACACGCACTGTTTGTCTATCCACTCAGGCCATAAATATTTACCATGCCCTTATTATTCAACAAGCACCTTTCTACGTACTTTATACACAATGGGATACAACTTTGGGAACAAAATACATAAAACCTTTCCTTTCTGTACCTAAGCCTTGTCGCAGAAAGTGTTAAATAGATGTCTGATTAATGGCAGAATAAGTCAATTCTCCATTATTGGCCGATTTGAATACGAATGGCTCTTTGGGTCTATGAGGGGACCGACTTTGTAGGGTTCGAAAACTTAATGAAATCGATGGCAAGCTTCATAATTCAGTTTTAGCTATTGCCTTTAGCATGGTACGTTGTTCTTGGGGCCCAATGCTGTGGGAGGCCTCTGAACAGAAGCAAAGATCAGTGTGGCAAAGCCAGAAATGTTCTCCAAACAGAGCATACCGCTCGTGTTTATCCATGCCAATTAAAAACAAAAAAACAATGTCGTTTTAAGTGGCCTCAGTCAAATAAAATCACTAAGCACATTTATAGTATTTAATAGAAGTTCTAAAATTAAGTGCAGACATCCATCTTCCTGATTGCAAAACTTTTTGTGACAGAACATATTACTTGCTGTCTGCCAGGGAAAAAACAGCCCAGCGGCCGAACACTGTCGTGGAGATGAGGGCCTCCCTTCTTGAGAGGCAAGGAAAACAAAGGCAGATGAGAAAATGGACAAAATTAGCCCTGAGGGACTGAGGGGGCTAGTGCAGTTTAAACTCTTAAAGGCTGCTTTAAATAGAAGGCTACCAGCGTGACCTTAAGCAAGCATTTCCTCTGTGCCCTTGTGGGGAAGGCTCACCATCATGGCGGCACCCAGGGGCTCCCCATGGGGGCTGGACAGTGGCTCCCAAACGCTAGCTTGTGGATGGGAAGTTTCCACTCATCAAGGGCAAAGCAGAGAACAAGGACACAACACCATCTGGGAGCGTGCCCGAGGGTGGGTCCTGTCTGTTAACCGGCCCTTCTTGGGAAAGCCGGCCTTGTAAGCTCTTCCTTTTTTTGCTTTTTGTTGTAAAAATGCCATTTCTTTTATGAAATGATTGATCCAGTAG
Source organism: Puma concolor (assembly GCF_028749965.1). Lineage (NCBI taxonomy): Eukaryota > Metazoa > Chordata > Mammalia > Carnivora > Felidae > Puma > Puma concolor. Next base: position 16,967,550 of record NC_141675.1, read on the forward strand.
GGTTGTTTTTCTTTTTAAGTATTCTCCCACCTGCTTTTAATTTGTTACCCCATGAAACCCCCACTCTAGAACATAACCTACCACCGCTTCCTACCTGCTGTTTCCCTGCAGCTAAAGCAGCGGGGTGCTTTCCAACAGGCATAAGATTTCAATCCTAGCCTTCAAAAAGACAAGCTGTGTGACCTTAACCAAGTTCCTTTACCTCTCTGAACCTCAGTTTTCTCATCTGTAAAATGGGCATCTTTAAGCCTACTCCCTACAGTGCTCTTGTGAGAATTAAATGAAACAAGAGTATCAAACGCCCCAATGCCTGGTATAGAGAAGGTATTCAACAGGCCAGTTTTCTCCTCCCCCTACCCACCCCTCGACTTACAAATACCCACACCGCATAAGCCATCCTAATAAGAAATGAGTACAATAACTCTGTTTTACCTTAATATTTGGCGTAGGGTTGGGTTCATACTTGTGAATTAGAATTTCACAAATTTATCAAGGCCGAGAGAAGGTAACAGATACAGCAAAGAAAGAAGAAATTGCCCTAGAGTCAGTTTTGATCTAAAATGCTTTCCCCTGTTACACAGTTGGTTCCTTCCAATCATAAGATCTCCCCTCACTCCTGAATAAATCAGGTATCCCTCCACTATTATTTACCAGACCATTCTGTTCCTTTTCTTCCAACTTTGGATTGTTTATCATCTGTTCATCATTTGTGTGAGACAAGAAGTTCCAGGAGGACCGTCTCTCTTGCATTTACTGTTGTATCTCCAGGGTGTGGCCTACGCCCTGAAACTTAGTTCAATAATTATCTGCTAAAAGATGATGGAATGGTGAATACAGTTGTGAGAAGAGACTTAACACATGAAATCAGGAGTTAATGGAAGACGGTAGGTGCCCGGGTGGCTCAATCGGTTGAGCGTCCAACTCTTGATTTTGGCTCAGGTCATGATCTCAGGGTCGCGGGATTGAACTCTCCATGCTGAGCATGGAGCCTGCATAAGATTCTTGGGGCGCCTGGGTGGCGCAGTCGGTTAAGCGTCCGACTTCAGCCAGGTCACGATCTCGCGGTCCGGGAGTTCGAGCCCCGCGTCAGGCTCTGGGCTGATGGCTCAGAGCCTGGAGCCTGTTTCCGATTCTGTGTCTCCCTCTCTCTCTGCCCCTCCCCCGTTCATGCTCTGTCTCTCTCTGTCCCAAAAATAAATAAACGTTGAAAAAAAAAATTAAAAAAAAAAAAAAAAAAGATTCTCTCCCTCTGTCTCTCTCTCTGTCTCTGGCACGCTCCCTTGCTCACAGTCGTGCTCTCTCAGGGAAAAAAAAAAAAAAAAAAAAAAAAGACCATATACAGTGAAATTCCAGCTCTAATATACTCCCCCGTTTTGCAAGGTGACTTGGCCACTTTTCCTCTTCAAAGGTGCAGTCTATTTCTCTATCCCTCAGGCTGAGGTTTGACCATGGAACTTGTTTGACCAATAGGACGTTAGCAAGTGTGATGCAACCAGAAGTTTGCTCACTGGTGCTTGTCCTCTCTTATGATGGGGAACCCATCCACCACCATGTGAACAAATCCAGACTAGGCTAATGGATGAGGAGTGGTAACACAGGAAGAGGATCCAGTCGTTCTGCCAAGGACTCTGTCATGTGAGGCCACCTAGACCACCTGAACCAAGACAAGAAAACCTGCACAGAATTGTGACAAATAATACATGTCTACTGTTCAGCCAACAAGCACGTGGGTTATAAGCAAGAAAAGCTTACTAATACAGCAGCTCATAAAATACATCCCATAAACCTCTCCAAAGTAAGATGCTAGGTGTTTCTGGAAGCAGCTCACTTATAAGGAAACTGTGAAGAAGTGGGAGCTGAGTAGGAATGAGGGGTTAGAGTAAAAACAGAGAGAGAGAGAGAGAGAGAGAGAGAGAGAGAAAGGGAGAGAGAGAGAGAGGCGGAGGTCTTGAAGCTCCCAACATGGAGCCCTGGGCAATTGACATGAACTTCTGTTCAACAATATTCCTGAAGGAAGTGGGAAGGAAGCACCACATTCCCGGGCCTACAGTCCACCAGAAACAACTGGCCTGGCACCTTTGGCATGAGTCCTTTGGACCACCAGCCTTTGACTTTTACAAATTGTGAGAAAGAACATATCACCACATATTTAGCAAAGGTCCAGAAACTAGGTCCAAGGGCCAAATGTGGTCCATTGCTTATTTTTATAAATAAAGTTTGATTGAAACATATCAATGGCCATTCTCTGACGTATTGTCTATGGCTCCTTTCATACTACCGCGACAGAGCTGAGTGGCTGTGACAGAGACCAGATGGCCTTCAAAGCCTAAAATATTTACTATCTGACTCCTTACGGAAACGACTTGCCAACCCCTGTACTGGAATAATCAGGGTAGGTTCTAAGGAGTGGTTGGGTCTTAACCTGAGTCTTGAAAGAAAAAGGCGGTGTTTATTTTTGGTGTAAAGAAATGGAGAAAGGCTGAAAGAACACTACAAGAAAGAATACTAAGAGTATAACTGATGCTACATCACTGTGTGAAAGTTATTAAGTTAATGACAACACAAACCATAATTGAGTGTACCGGCCACTTCCCATGGGCCAGATACTGTTTGCTTTATGGTCACTCATTTTATACTCCCAACAATATCATGAACTAGACAGTATTATTATCTCCATTTTTCCCTATGAGAAGAGAGAGACGCAGACAATTAAAGATGATTGCCCAAGGTCACAAAGCTATCAAGTAGACTAACTAGGATTCAAATACCTAGTTAGTATTTACATTTATAGTATTTATATCAGCCTAACTGGTATTCTCACTCTCAACTCCATAATCAATATAAAATATGATGAAGGCCAAAATTATGCATAAATTCTAGCTATGAGCAATCAGACGGTTTCTTGAAGGCACATGAAAATCAACTTTATCACTTTACATTGCTTACCCTTTTTGGCCACACCACATGTTCACTTTATGTCCTCTTTGTCCCTTGCAAAAAACCTGTCATTGCTCAGCTGGAAATTCCCTGAACGGGACATCCCTATGGTGCATCTAGCGGTTATGTTGCCATAGTGATGCTGTGTCAACACAGTGGTCACTGGCCATTCCCAGAGGTCGACTGCAACCCATTCATTAAATTCTGAGTCTGAGACTGCCACCTATTCCCTAAGAAGAAAGAAGGTTCTCTTCCCCAAACAAGAGTCAATAAGGTCATCCTGGTCATGACAGGCTGAAGCCACCGTGGGCATTACTTCTTCCAGACATAAATTCGGTTCTGTTAGGGAGTCCTATTTTAGAGCAGAGGCTCCCAACCCGGAACAGTGATCTTTGATCTCTAGCCAAAAAATGGGCCAGCCCTTATCGGTCGATCAGGGACCCTGGTATATCTGCTCGTAGCTCCAAATGATAACATGCATGGGGCCCCTTATAAACAACCTAATTAAATGTAGGCAGAATTCCAGGACAGAAGTTGTTTCTTGATTCATTACCTTATCATCACATGGGAGAGATTCCTAATAGATAGTCTCTAATACGATTAACTTTTAACAGACTCACAGATATTAAATTGATAGGCCTCTTTTAGAGGGCATTTTGGCAATTTGTATCAAAAGCCTTAAAAATGTACGAAGCAAATGACCTAGAAATTCCAAGCCTACTAATTTATCCTAAAAAAAATGATCACAGATATACCTCAAGGCTATACGTTATTATTTATAATAGAGAGAAAACTGCCAACACCTTAATTGAACAACAGGGAATTCGTTAAAGACATTACGATACATTGGGCGCCTGGGTGGCGCAGTCGGTTAAGCGTCCGACTTCAGCCAGGTCACGATCTCGCGGTCCGGGAGTTCGAGCCCCGCGTCAGGCTCTGGGCTGATGGCTCAGAGCCTGGAGCCTGTTTCCGATTCTGTGTCTCCCTCTCTCTCTGCCCCTCCCCCGTTCATGCTCTGTCTCTCTCTGTCCCAAAAATAAATAAACGTTGAAAAAAAAATTAAAAAAAAAAAAAAGACATTACGATACAGCCATAAATTACCACATTAATGTTATAACCGTAAACACTAGGCAGTTGTTTAAATTTTGGCCATGAAAGACTATTAAATTTAAAAAGCAGATTAAAGCCAGCATACAACATAAAATTCTATTTTTATAAAAAACAAAACAACACGCACGTCCTCATAAAAACATAGACTTAACACAGGTTTTCTCCCAGGGTAGACCTATGGTGGTTTAAATTTTCTATTTTTTGTATACAGTGAACTTTAGTTTAGTGGCTTTTAAAAATGATGACTGTTATCTTTAATTTTGTCTTAATCGTTATTTCTTCTCCTTTGGCTGTACACTATACTTTCGACTTACGCTTTTCAGTTTGGTGAATTTTAGCACGACATTCGTTGTCCCAGGGAGCCAAAACACAATCTTTCTTTCTTTTTTTTTTTTTTTTTAATTTTTTTTCACGTTTATTTACTTTTGAGACAGAGCATGAACAGGGGAGGGTCAGAGAGAGGGAGACACAGAATCTGAAACAGGCTCCAGGCTCTGAGCTGTCAGCACAGAGCCCGACGCGGGGCTCGAACTCACGGACCGCGAGATCACGACCTGAGCGAAGTCGGCCGCTTAACCGAATGAGCCATGCAGGTGCCCCAAAACACAGTCTTTCTCGACACCTAGGGGAAAGGCAGCCCGCGTTTTCAGAGCTCGACAAAACCCACCAGGCAAATCCCCTCAAATTCAACGAGTGGCTGCCCAGCCTTCTTGGGCTTTCACTCTGTGAAAAAGCTGTGCCATAACAGCACTCTCAACAGCGGAACCAAGTTTATCAAAGTTGCCTGCGCTGGTCCGGGTTTTGTTTTTGATGGGGTTTTTCCTAAAAAGAGTCAGAATCCAAAATTACAACAAGAGGTTGGGGAATTAGCTGACTAAGAGCTGATGAAAACAGCGTGTACCGTGCGGATTGTGAAAGAGGTTAATGTGTAGGGCCTGAAATCTGCTGGGGAAGACAGACACTGGATCATTTCTTTTCCCAGGACATAACAGGAGCAGGTAAGCTGGGTTACAACATACCGCATTCAGATTTCTGGACAGGACATGACTTAACTTTTTTTTTTTTTTTAAATAAAGGAGTGCCTTCTAACTTTCAAACGGTCGTTAGGAAAGGGTTTATTTACGTATTGCCAAACCAGTGGACAGAGTGAACTGGTGTTCTGCCACAGATGTCCCAAATCTCAGGACAAGGCGAAGCGGGGTCAGCTAGCAACCAACAATAAAAGCGACCACTGGACGTGCAAATGTTTCACTTTTCACCCAGCTGCCAACTGGCTGCTGTGTGAACTTGCCTGACCACCTTATCCGAAGCTACTGGAGGAAAGGACACGCCTTTAAAGCAACCAACACAATGCCAGAGGTAGAGAGATGTTCCTAGGTCTTCCGTGGATTCCCCGCAACTAGCCTCACTCAGTAAAACGATACATGTTTTTTCAAAGGACTTGAAAAGAAGGGAAACCTCACATAATTTCTTTCAGGGGCTGAGTGACATTTATGTGTTTGTTCAACCGAGGTCTTTAAGCACCCACTATATGCCACACTGTGTGTGAGCTACTGTGCAGGCAAGCTAGGGCCCCTATCCACTTTGTGTCACAGACAATAAGGCATTCAGGGCAGTAGACTGCATGCAAACCTGACTCCATTTCTCCTTACCCTGTATTCCTGCCTCTAATAACGTGACTTTCCAGCTTCTTGCCTTAGAAAGTTGAGTTTACATTGGGCACCTGGGTGGCTCAGTCGGTTAAGCGTCTGACTTCAACTCAGGTCATGATCTCCCGGTCCATGAGTTGGAGCCCCAAGTTGGGCTCTGTGCTGACGGCTCAGAGCCTGAAGCCTGCTTTGGATTCTCTCTCTCTCTTTCTCTCTCTCTCTCTCTCCGCCCCTCCCCCACTCATGCTCTCTGTCTCTCAAAAACGAGTAAATGCTAAAAAAGAAAGAAAGTTGAGTTTATGTTCCTACCAGCTGAGCATCACTGGCCTTACGACTTACTTTCACCAACGGAATGTGTCACAAGTGACAGCATGTCACATCTGAGCCTAGGCCTCTGGAGACCTTGAGTGTCCTTCCAGAATCCTGCCTGTGCAAATAAGCCAGTACTAGCCCTACAGGCATGAGAGACCACATGGGGGAAAGACCAAAGTTCCCAGCCAACAGGAGCCTTCGGCAACCCCCAGAAGAACAGCCAACTGGCGAACCTGCAGCTGACCAGGAACGCACAGTGGAGCATAGCTGGGAGCAGATGAACCACCCAGAGGAACCTGGGCTGCAGGGCTGACCCACAGAACCATAAGCCAAATAAAAGCTTGTTGTTTTAAGCCATTCATTCAGCTATAGGATGGTTTGTTACACGACAGGGCCTACCCAGTACAAACAGAAATAATAACTAACTCTGACAAGCCAAGTACAAAATGCCACCAAGCACCCGATGGGAGCACCTGTAATATTATTCCAACGTGTTTATAATTACAACGTATCATCCAATGTAGACATATGAAGAACGGATCTGACCAACCACCTAGAGAACATAAAGAAGCTGTATATCGGGGGAAGGGCCAGCTCGAGACAGCCATAGTTCCTTTGAAAAATGGCCTGTGGATGAGTTGGATTTGCCTATGAAGTCATTCTTTGTTTCTTTTCTCTCTCTCTCTCTCAAAAAAAAAAATAAGCTCTTTCATTCAATTAAGACTGTTGGACTCCATAGCGATTGTCTAACTTGATTCAAAGCAGCCATATCCTCTCTGACACATGTTCAGCCTCCCCTACTCGGTAGGCTGGAATTTTAAATCCAGCTCTCCTGAATTTATGACACACACACAGTAGCAAGTCCCTACAGGCCAAAAATCAAACTGTAATTCAAAGGCCACAGGGCTGAGGAAACAGCCAGAAGATAAATCCCAATCTCTAACCTTGGATTCTGAGCAAGTTGATTTAGTGGACTGTCAGTCATATTTAAAAATAAAATAAAACTACAAAGACAGCAGACGGCATGTTCTAAAGAGAAACGGGGTGATGCTTTTCTGGACTCCTTCAAAAAGCTCTTGTTACCTGAAAAGACCTGTTATGTTATTTTAAGGGCCCTAGCACATTTGGCCCCCGTCAGTCATTTGCAGGAGTTTCTGAATTTTCAACTCATGAGACACAAGGAAGGAATGAAACCATCAAATAAACGCAGCGCGCCACACTGGGGGTGACATTGCCCAGGGCCAAGCAGGTCACGCCCCCAGCCCGAGCACGTGGAGAGTGAGCGCACACTGGGCGCAGAGGCCTGTGGGTACTCACCTTGCAGCCCTCGCAGGCGCTGACCCCATAGTGGTACCCGGATGATTTGTCCTGGCAGACGAAGCAGGGCTTGTACACACGAGGGGGAGGAAGCGGAGACGGAGGGCTGGGGACCAGTTCCTCGGAGCTCGTGCTTTGCGTTTCAATCGCTGTGGTGCAGAGGGGGTGGGGGGGTGGGGAGAAAAAAAGATAATCTGTCAGTTCTTTCAGTTCTTTCTCACCAGTGAAATCCCCGGCCGCGGCCCCAAGTTCAGCAACAACCCGAGCAAGGATAGGCCCACAAGAACACCTGTCACCGTGGGCACAGCAGTGGGACAGGGACACAGAGCTGTGCGGTTCACAGGGAGAGCCCACAGGCCTCTCTCATTTGCAGCGCAGTGCGGGAGAGGATTTTATCACCAGGCCACCCTCCCGAGGACCAGGAACTGAGAGGGGCGCAGTGATTTGTCCCGGATCAACGGCGCGGCGCTAGAGCCAAGACCCAAAGTCAGATTTTCACACTGCAGACCCGAAGCTCTTTCAGCTCTTCTGCTGCCCCTCGCTTCCGATTCACGGAGAGTCTCTGCAATGACTTGTTTGACCCTGTTGCTCACTTAATTAATCAAAAGTAAATTTCCTAAGACAAACGAAGAAAATGCCAGAAGCAGCTACTGGGCAAGCATATGGGGAGGGCCTGCAGGGTGCAGCCTTAAGGGATCTTCATTAATCACAATATAGGTGGGGTGCCCCGGTGGCTTAGTCGGGTTGAGGGTCCCACTCGGGCTCGGGTCATGATCTCACCGTCTGTGAGTTCGGGCCCCACATGGGGCTCTGGGCTGACAGCTCAGAGTCTGGAGCCTGCTTCTGATTTTGTGTCTCCCTCTCTCTCTGCCCCTCCCCTGCCCACGCTCTGTCTCTTAAAAATAAATAAAGATTAAAAAAAAAAAAAAAAAAAAACCATTGGTAAGACCTTTGCTACTCCAAGACTAGTCCTTGGACCAGCAGCATCAGCATCACCTTCTAGTCAGCATCACCATCTACGAAGATCATCAGCATCTTATTAGAAAACATACCATCAGGCCCCAGCTCAAGCCTACGGAAGCAGAATCTGCATTTTAACAAAACCCTCAGATTGCGGAACATGCAATTTATGTTTGAGAAGCAGTGGGTTATCCTAATGATAGGAGAGTCATACAGCTCTTTATTCTAGATTTTAAAATACACGGGGTGCTTGGCTGGCTCAGTCCTTAAGCATCTGACTTCAGCTCAGGTCATGATCTCACAGTCTGTGATTTCAAGCCCCGTATCGGGTGAGCGCAAGTCCCACTTCAGGTGAGCGTGAGCCCTGCTTTGGGTAAGAACACAAGCCCCACTTTGGGTCAAACACGAGCCCCGGGTGAACCCCACTTCTCTCTCTCTCTTCCTCTCTCTGCCCCTCATTCACTTGTGCTCTCTCTCAAAAACAAAAACAAACAAACAAAAAACCACAATTCCCCATCTCATTTTCTAACCATCCAAATTCCATGGTTAATAGGAATTCATAGAATTTAAGATCCGAGGGTTCTCCCACCCCTTGTCTCCAGATGCATGTTCAAAGCCAAAGCAAGACCTGGCTCATTTCCTATCACAGGCAAAAGTGCTCATGAAGTATGGTGGGAATGAGGAAGGGAGTGACTCACCCAAAGTCATCGAATAATGTTCCAGAATCTTCCAATCTCCAAATTACTTGAGAATATACAGCAGATTCCCCAGAGAGTAAGATTTCCAGTTGTTCCACTACTCACAATCTTCCAGACGAGATATTCTACCAACGTTATTGTCTTACAGCTAAGCCTTCAGGAAGCTGGGGCAACTCTACCCCTTCACACACTGTGAATCCACCCTCATATCTTATAATCCTGCTACCACGCCACCATCATCTCTCACCTTAGCTACTCAAGGGTCTCGCTGTCCCTACGCTTCTACCCGAGGATCCCTTCCTCAAATGCGCAGTCGGATAACTGTTCAAAAAGTTAAAATCAATCCCTCTCCCTTACTTGTCGAAAACCCTCCAAGAGTCACCAGTTAGATCAAAGCCAATCTCATTACTGTGTTCCACAAGGCTCTTCACGATACAGCCCCTTAGCAACAACATCACTGAACTCAATCATTCTCATTTATCGATTTTTAAACACCTGCCTTCTATTCCATCTCTTGACGAGGCCAAGCTCTCCGACCAACTTAAGGCTACTGCCCTTAAACCATTTCCCCTAATTGGAGAGCTCTTCGAGCAAATGTCACCTCAGAGATGGCTTTTCTACAGAAAGCCCCTTCCCACTCCTGATCGCTACATCCCATCATTTTATTTTCTGTAAAACTCTAACTAGTACTCAAATTTAGAAAGTTTGTGTACAACTTTATATTCTCTCTCTGCCTCCTTCCAACTATGGGTTTCATGACGCCAACCTACCTACGTGCAGCATTTACAGCTGTGTTCCAGGCCTAGTGGTCCTGGCACACAATAGGTAGGCAATCGATAAATATTTGTTGAATTAATACATGAACTTGTCCCCTTTTCTTTTTTTCTTTATTCTAAGCACTAAGAGCCCCTCTAGGTTGTTAGGTAACCCAATTACAAATCAAATAGCTTTTATATACTCATTTGCTTCCTCAAAAAAAATTAATTATCCTTTTGGAGTAGAATCAACTATAATTATAGTATTTTCATAATTCAGAAGTTTCTTGGAATGAATTCATTAGAGTAACGCAGGTCTAGTAGATAAATCTATATCACAGTCTCTACCGGTTAGAAGCAAGGTATCTGGGACAAAGACGGCTCTTACTCTGGGCAGCTTGGCATTATTGTGACAAGTGTTCTGCAGAAAGGCTGGCATCTGAGATGTCACTAAAGCTTATCAGATCAGCTCTCAAGCTGTAAATGCAAAAGCAGGCCTCACACTAAGCTAATCAGCTTCACTGAAAGCAAATGAGAAATAATGACATCAACAAGAAAACAGTCCTTGTTCAAAATACAGAATAATATACTGCTCTGCGTTAACAATCTAAGAAAACAAACCTGCAGAGCATCTCCCCCAAACCATCTCTTTAGAGATCATCTTAGCATATATCCTTCCAGACCACTTTTCTATGCATATAAATGATTTTGGTTCGTTTGCTTGTGTACTAAAGTGGACTTCTACTGTAGATTCTGTTTGGGACTCTAACTTACTGTGTCATGGGTTTATTTCCTCGTCCATAAATATTTTTCCTGCAAAACATTCCATTATGATGAACCTCTCTGTAGCTAATCTCAAGCACATGCCTGTGGCAGATCAATTCTCAGAAGTGGAATTACCAGCTCAAAAGGTATGGTTGTTTCACAATATTTTGTTAGTTTTTAATTCACGTTGACAAACTGACTTCAAGAAAGGCTGTGTCACTCCTAATACATCAACGTGAGCGAGTCCTTCCCTAAATGCCTCCCCAAACTCCCAGATTTTATTTGTATGGCTTCACCTCCACCCGACTGCTTCAACAACGCTGACGGAGCTGTGTCATCACCACCATGATCAAGCCTGCACTGTGCTCTCCCCAGGAGCAATGTGTGGTGTGTGTATTTGTGTGTTTCCACGTTCTACTCGCTCGTGTAGAACAGCTAATCTGGCTTGTCTAGGAAAGTTGTAAATAGAATTCTGTTAGGGCTGGATTCAGCTGTCAGAGTTATGCCCTGAATTTCAAAAGTGGGTGGTAATTTCCATAAATATGTCACTTTAAATACATGTCCTAAAGGGAATCCAGCATTTCACCCTCCCAAAGAGAGGAAAGAGAAGTTGGGCAATTTAATACCCAAAAAACTCAGGGCAAAGCACACTTTTGAAAAGGGGAGAGACCTCACCAACCCCAAAACATTTCACAAAGTTTGGTAAAAGTCTTCTTCTACAGATCAGAATCACTTATAATAAATGAATGAATTCAGCACGTTTTTCCTGAACAGTTGCTGTGAAAGGAAATGTTCCATTGTAAGCAATCAATAGTGATGGCTCTACACTTTTATTAAGGCTATGGTGATTTCACCAGTAATGTCCCTTAGCCTTGATGGTTCGGCCTAATGGAAAGTAAACCAACAATGAGAATACGATACAGCGGTTCTCAAAGCTAGCTGTACATCAGAACTACCTAGGGTGCTTTTAAACATTCTAATGTCCAGATTGCATCCCAAAACTAACATGCCAGAACGTCTGGGAATGGGAGCTAGGTATCAGTGTTTAACAAAGAAATCCTGGGGCACAGGGATAGTTCAGTTAAGCTTCTGACCGTGGCTCAGGTCATGATCTGACCAGGCTTGCGAGTTCAAGTCTCCCATTGGGCTATTTTAAGCAGAACCCACTTGGGATCTTCTGTCCCCGCCCCCCCCCGCCCCTCCTCCACTCGTTTTCTCTCTCTTTCTCTCTCTCACAAAATAAATAAACTTTAAAAAAAAAATCCCAGGTGAGTCCAAATTGTGGCGGTTCTAGCACAATGACAAAGAGAGCTAACGGCCCTACTGAGCCCAGTGAAATCAAAGAAGACCTCCCAGAGGAGGTGACCAGGCTGTGTTTCGAAGCACGAATTAATTCTTTCTGTCGTGGTTTGTAATTTGTAATTTAAAAATGCCGAAAATGAATCCCACACAGACATAAATAGGAAAGACTTATACATGCCAAGAAATAATCATCTTCAGAAAAAAAACGGTCCCACCGGTGGCAAAGAATTCAATGTCGGTGCTATAGATATTCAAATACCCCCTCCAAGTTGATAATCTATGGTCCTGTATTTCCTTTGTGTGGCCTATACCACAGAGAACAATGCAAAGCAAAACAGAAAAGCAAATCTCCGTGGTATGGTTGAATGCCAAAGCTAGCCTTAAGCAAACACGTCAAGACAAGTTCTAGAATTACAACCAGGATATGGCATCAATATAAAAGCAGATTTGTGCTTCAATGCAACCTCTAGACTTTTCAGCAAAAATATACTTTGGCAAAGTTTATTAGTGCTCCTCCTCCCCTTTTGTCCTCCCCTCCGACCACCACCAGTAAAGACAGTGGGAGACAAGGGAGGGGGACAGCCCGGGGCTCCCCTCTCGCTAGCCATTGTTGGTATTTAAGAGAGCTACACAGTGCTTGGCCATTGATCTGTTCACTGTCATCCTGCTTAAATCAATAATCTATTAGTCCCTTTAAATTAGAGTTAGATTCATCAAATGCCCTTGAGAGGTCTCAAACATTTTGTTCCTTATTCCAGGCAAGCACAATCAGTCTATGGAATGATAAAATTTTTGCTCGAAAACTCTGCAGGCTCAGCAGACAATGTGTCCTGTATTAGCTCATTCAGCGATCTCGGGCAGGCCAAAAAAGCAGTTTTTAGACTTCCCAGGGGGACAAGAGGCTTGTGTCATTCAATAAAACAACTGCACTCCAGCCATCCTGATGTGATTTCAGTTTGGGGAAGCAGTCTTTGAGGAATAATTTGGATCTGCTTTTTGCCTCCTGCTTTTATTTATTTCCTTGCTTACTTATTGACTTATTCAGTTCTGTCTGGTGACTGCATCCCCAGTAAGCAGCAGCCTCCAACGTGGCATCCGAACCGCTGACCAGATGGGCTGCCTTGCTTCGTCAGGGAATGGCCAAGACAGAAGAGCTTCTGCCGCTCGGGCGAGATGGATGCTTGGTTCCGCGGGTCCCTGCCCAGAGCAGAGTCAGCACCAGGGGTGCCCTGGGCTGCACACGTGCCAAAGGAGACAGTGAGGCCAACCAAACCTGCACTGGCAGAAGCTTCTGGCCCGCATTTGAAACCTTTCCATCCCTGCAACACAGAGATGGCTGTCACTAGGGAAACGAAGCTAGAATCGCCTTTCCTTCTAGAAAAATTCATTACAGGTCTTGTTTGCCTTTAAATTAATGCTCCTCAAAGGGTGGTCCAGATCAGCAACCAGCCACAGAATTCCTGAGGGTAAGAGGGAGGGCGGGGGGGGGGGGGGGGGGGGGGGGGGAGGCACTGGCTTGAAATCAGTGACTTTTCGACTATCTGAGGTAGAGGAGGACCCATTCTAACTCCCCACCCCAGTCCCTCACAGCATGATAAACTTCACTGAAAACAAATCCCTAGGAAAAGAACGTACAAACAAAACATTAATTTTCAGAAAAAAAAAAAAAAAAAAAGGCATCGGAAAGGAGATGCCTGAAACACAAGCTACGACTTAAGGGAAAAAGAAAGATGTACTAGACATAAAATTAACTCTGTCAAATTGCTGTGAGAGTTTCTAAGCACTTGCTCCCAGTTCCCGTCCTTGTCTCACCACGGACTGGCAGCGGGCAGTTTAGGAACTGGCACCGGTCCGCAGACAGCACTTCGAGAAGCCCTACTCTGTGAAGGGCTTCAAATCCAGAGGTCTGCAGGCAAAACAAAAACAAACTAGAGGGAATCTCCACAGACTGAGATGGTGTGAAAGCAGAACGCCAGTGCTCCCAAGCGACACAGCTTTTTTAAACGCCGCACAACTCTGGGGGGTTAAGTCGTTCCCCAAATAAAAGAACACCGAAGAAAGAATTAATGCTGTTGCCTGTTTAAGAGGCCTTGGCACTGGCGAACTTAACTCACCTGAGAAAACACAGTATAAATGCCCTTGTTGTTACAACACACCTGAGTGTCATTTAAACACACAGAAAGTCTCCAACAATAGCTCCCTTCACGATTCCTAACATGCTTGGCATTTTTCTAAAGGTTAGATTAAGTAGCAGATAACATTTTTAAGAGAGAGCACTGTATACTATGTTTTTTTTCTTTGTAAGAACTAATTTAGTGCTGCCTAAACCATGTTGACAGATTTCAGGATTTTATGTTGGGCCTGATTAGCGGCAGGCAGGCATCAAACATTATGAAATTTCGCCCTGCCTTTTTACTAGAACCTTCGGTGATTAAGACAGTATTTTAATGCACTCTCTGGGCAGCTGAGCCTTAAAAGAAAAAGGAGTTGTAAAGTAAAAGGCATTTCCTGCATGGCCCCAGGGGAATTTTGAGCCCAGCGCTCCGGGACCCGGTGGGAGGGAATAATTTCAGCTAATTAAGGGAGAATAGCAAAGTGTTGCATTTGGTCAAAACATTCAGTGGGGCTTCATTTTTGTTGGCACCAAAGAGAGCCGGTCTGGATTTTTTCCCCCTTTTTCTGTGGACACACTGCAGGACTGCAAGGCCCACAGCTCACATACATTAGGGAGAAAGTCAAAGGAAACGCCAAAGTTCAACTAAAGTACAAGTAATTAGAACCAGATTCTCCTTTTGCCTGTGTGTGCGCATGCGTGTGCGAGCGCGGGTGTAGACGTTTTATTAAAATGTAATTTACATGGCTCGAAACGTTAGCGTGCGAGAGGAAAAAAAAAAACCCGTACAAACTGTCGCTCATTTAATTTTCCTGTCGCCTCTTCGTTGGGGCGGGAGGTGGGGGAGGAATTGGGAGGATCAGCTCTTTTAATCACCTTTCAGGAGAAGCGGTTTGTTTCCACACGCACGGGATTTGCAAATCTGTGAATCACATTGTGAAATTAGGTAATTGCCAAACAAGAAAAACTTTGCTTTGAAATGGTCTCGCCTCACTCGGCTGCTGGCTTTGTTGTTATTAAGCAGCTCCAAGATTAGTCCAGGGTTTGGGGCAGGCAAAGGAGGGAGGGGGTGGGGAGAGAAGGAAAACATCAACGCGGGGCTTTGGCAGTCTTGACTCAGTAACCTGCCCGTGACCCTGAAGGAGTGTGTGTTTGCCCGGGTCACCCGGGATCCTGGCCGAGGGCTGGAGCTGGGTTATGAGAATCCCTGCTATTCTGACCACACATGCAACAGGTGCCGAACACAAGCAGGGGACAACAACAGGGGCTGGGGCCTGGGAGGAAGACTTTGATTTCGGAGTCCTTAAAAGAAAGCCATGCTTTTCAAAGTTCGATCCCCGGACCAGCAGTATCACCATCACCTGGGAATTCGTTAAAATGTAGACTCTCAGCGCCACCCCGGATACGCCTGCTGCATGGAAACAGGCATCGTAACCACCCCCGTCCCACTCCAGATAATTCCTAACCTAAGCACGTTAGTAACATTCGAGACACCATGGCATAAAAATGCCTTGTTACCGCCCTAACCTCACGAGAATCCCAAACATTTTGCTGAGTCCATTTGGCATGGGAACTCTGTCAGCTTCCCCTTTGCCCAGGTCCTCACTAAATACTCCACCTTGTGAAGTACTTAATGCACTGAGAACTTCAGGCTGCGTGTGTGTTTATGCTCACCAGAAGCCAGAAGCCTTCGTTCTCTCCCACGGAATTCTGGCAGTGGCTTTTAGTTGGCAGCGGGTTCAAAGTTGCACAGGAAGAGCCTGAACTAATAGTATCTGCTATTTACTGAGCACTTACTAGGTGCCAGGGGCTGTGCTAGCTGTTTAACGTGTCTTAACTCGTCTAACTCCTCCCCAAAACCACGGGGAGGGGAGGGACCAGGAACTCTACACTTTAGAATTAGGAATTTAAAAGCACAACAACGCTCTCAGCCTTTGCGAAAGAGACTGAAATGGCTTAATACACATCACTATTATTTCACTAAAACCCACAGCCTTTCTACCTTCTCATTTTCCATCTCCCTCATTTATTTTCTTTGCTAGAAACATCACTGGGTATGGTCTGCTCAGGGCTATTTACTCAAATTTGAGAACTGCGGGATTATGTACCTCCCTTTCTTTTAATTCATGGTTATAATTTTCCAAACACTGATTTGATTCCAGACATGGTTAAATGTGACGAGATAGTTTGGGCTTTAAAAAGAGAGAGAGAGTGGCTCAGAATCCACTAATCACTCTGCATTACAGCTACACCTGCCTGGGCTCACGGCCAGCAGAAATTATTCCTGGGACTGACTTTTACCATGGGAAGTGCTGTCATATTTTCATAAGGGACCATGACACGTTCAACACCTACATTTCATTTTTATAATACGCTTTCTTGCTTCAAAGAACATAGCCGAAAATTATCTCATAGGTTGTTTTGGGTGACGTTTTTAACAGACGATGCTTTCTATCACTATTTTCTAGGACCTACTAAGATAGCTTATGACAGGGTTCAAATAAATTCTCCCTTAAAACCACTTAACAGGCCGACACATCTAACTACTTATTAATGATCTGAACTGAGAGGCATCAGAACTGGATCTGCATTAACTGAACAAATGCGGGAACCGGTCTCGGGAGTCATGTATAGATGAAGCTAATTGCATCGCAGTATTAAGGTCCCCCTGAAGAGTTTATCTCAACACCAAATGATTCAGTTCAATATTCCACTTCTAATCAGGATCCCCATAACTTCTAAAAAAGCAATTATTGCACTAATAAATGACATCCTATTATCTGTTCAAATTTCCTGCACATAAAGTTGATTAAAACTGGGGCATTAAAATACGTACCGTCTCAGACACAAAATTCTTTGCGTATGTGCTGTTAATATATGCTAAAAACCACGTCGATACCAGCCTAACAGAAAAGTTATGAGGGGATACTTTTTGGAATACTGTGTTCAAGGAAGGGGGAGATGAAATTATGCTTTGTCACCTGGGGATCCTTGCTATCTTCTCAGGCCTGAGAACGCTAAGTGCGATTACGCCAACGTTTAGCCAAAGCCACGGTTCTCAACAAAATGATGCCCCACTTAGGCTGCAAAGAAGTTTTTTGGTTTGGTTTTGTTTTTCCAGGTGTGCGCTCATTTGAGTGGCCTGAAAATAACTTTGAAACCAATTTAATCCTCACTGTGTGGGTTTTCTTGATTCCTAAAAAGAACTAAAACACCATAAGCCCGCAGAAAACCGTATGTAGGAAGTGTTGGGAAGCGTGTGGGCTTTGCTGCCAGATGACCCTGGATTTGGATCCCTCTTCTGCCAGTAATTTAACGGCCATGCAGTTTTCCTTACTTCTCTGAGCCCTCGTATCTCTTTCATGAAAACGCAGACCATCCTCAAATTCCTGTGGGCGAAAGGGAGGTAATGTTTGCAACTTGCCTGGCACCCAGTAAGCGCTCAGCAAGAGCCAACCCCTACATCTCCACCACCCTCCCCCCCCCACAACATTTCTTCCATCTTCCTTAATCGAGGGCAGCGGTTCTTAACCAGCATCGGTTTTGCCCCACAAGAGACATTTTGTCTCCAGACAGTGTGGCTGTCATAACTGGGGGCCGCGACTGGCATTTAGTGGGTAGAGGCCAGGGATGCTGCTAAACATGCGACAATGCACAAGCCTGCCCTGCTCCGCTCCCCTACCCCCAATGAATTCTCTGGCCCAATTTATAAATAGTGCTGAGTTTCAAGAGCCCTGATCTAGGGTTAAGGATGCTCCCTGTGCGGAGGCTTTAGGACGAAGCAGTGGGGCAGCAAATAAGATGATCTCCCACAGCGCCGGAGAATCGGGCCTGGCATCCCAGCTGACAGAAGGCATAACCCAAGTGCCTAACTCTGCCACATACTAGCAGTCCCTTTAGCTTCCGGAACCTCAGCTTCCCTGATCTGGAAAGTGGACACAGCAAGCATACTTACTACACAGCAGGGTTTCCAATTTGTGAACTCTACACAAAATACAAACACAAAAATAATAGCTAACACTTACTTCTCAGAGTATTTGGGAAAAGATGGGTTAAGTCCGATCTTAAGAACTCGACTAACAGAGCCCCTGGGTGGCTCGGCTGGTTGAGCGTCTGACTCCTGATTTAGGCTCAAGTCATGATCTCACGGTTTGTGAGGCCCACGTTGGGCTCTGCACTGACAGTATGGAGCTGCTTGGGATTCTCTCTCTTCCTCTCTCTCTCGACCCCTCACCCACTCACACCCACTCACTCATGCTCTCAAAATAAATACTTAAAAAAAAAAAAGAATGTGACTCATATGGTTACCTGAGAAAATGACAAGAAACGTCTCTAGAGTCTAGTCAAATATTAACATTGTGACAATATTAATAGCTAACCTTTGTGCAGCATGTACTATGAGCCAGCCACTGCCCCCATTAGGTTCTAGGCATATTCCATATTTTAACTCATTTGACCCTAGGAGATAGGCAGACTGAGTATTTCGTCTTTACAGGCAGGAAACCGGGGGCACTGTGGTTATGTCACTGTTCAAGACCACACAGATGAGAACCCAGGAGCAGGGATTAGAAGGCAAATGGTCTGGGGTTCAGGAGGAGTGTTCAACCCTGGGGTTGGCGGAAGACAGGGACATCCTTATGACCACACAGAACTCCTTCGGCAAGAGGCTGGCACATCCCTGCCAGCGAGTTTCAGAATATATAGACTACGTCTAAGACGGACACACAGTTGTCCCAGCTTAAGGACCCAAAGTAAAACTGGAAATCTAAAAGAGAAAGCAGCTAAGGATACAGAAATAATGCCCTCTTTTCTTTCCAGTCAGAGCAATAAAGTAGGAAAGTCCCCCAGAAGCAAACACAGGAATTAGAAGGTACACACACACACACACACACACACACACACACACACACACACACCCCTCCCACATCTTCCCTGCTGAGAAACCAACCCCCAGCAGGCAGAATGGCAGCAGCTAAAACCGAGGTTCCAGAGGCCTTTGGCAGTGCTCCAAGGGCGTGTTTCTACACACTGTCAGGAGCAGTAACTCAGGCCAAATGTGGCCTGCTCAACTGCCAGATTTTGGGGCTGGCGGTGGGGGATGGAGGGGACAGCTCTGGACGCCCCGCCCCTAAGTTGGTTTTCTCTCTTGCCAGCGGGCCATATATACTCCTTTAACCAAAGCTTAACCAGCACAAGAATGAAACCAACATCCAAAATTCTAAAGCTGTGCCACAGCCCCCTCAGTCATTGTCTACTGACTTCTAGAAGCAGGACGACAGTGAACTCCCTCCCTGCACCTTCCAGTTCACTAATAGGAAGATATTGTTAGTGCCGGGGATAAGCATAGCACATCATCAGGTCAAAAGGGTGCACTTGGGTGGCATTTTAAAAGATTCTGGAGTTTCCACATGGAATCAAGCTTAGGGAGATGCTGTAACTGTTGTGTTTTTTCTTTTGTAAGTGATTTTTCAAAATTTCTTGAGAAGAATGAGAGGTGCAGAGTGTTTGAATTGTGGTTCCTAAAAAAGAAATTGCTAAAGAAAACTTGAAAGAACAAGGAAATTTTCCCCAATCTTCCAACTCTGAGCGGTCCCCAAGCTCAGGTCTTTTTTGGATATTCCTTCCTTCAAGGGAACTTTCCATCTTCACAGATAAGCCAAGGCATGTGACGGGAAGTGTGAATTCTGAAGCCAGCCTGTCTGGATTCAAATCCTAATTCTGCTACTTACTATGTGACTGTGAGTGAGCAGCTCGACCTCTCTGAGCTTCCATTTCTCCTTGTAGAAAATGCGAGTGTGCCCCTCATCGGATCACTGTGGGCATCAGATGATAAACCACTGTGAAGGGACGCGATGACACGCACACGCGCCAGGTCGGTCACACGTCAGTGCTACACAAGTAGAAGTACCGCCATCAAGGATCACACTTGGGCTGGCGAATCTCAGCGTTGTTCACCTTCTCATCGTTCTTGCACACGGTGGACTCACGTCTTGATTCGCTGACCCTCGCTTCCACTTTCCTTTCCCACATGGCCATCCCTCCTTCCAAAAGAGATTCTTGAAAGCCAGGACAAGTGAAGCAGTATGTGTCAGCGTTGTTGCCTTATGCTCTCTCTGAACAGTCCCTTCCTTCCCAGCCTCTCGGGCATTAAGCCAAAGTGCCACTACAGTCCTCTCTTCATGGGTTTCCTGGCCCACCCGCAGTCCCCGTGCAGAGGACCCCTGGAAACCGCTTCTTCACGCCCCGCTCAGGGCTCCTCAGTGCCTGAAAGAGCGCCCAGTACACAGGAGGGACTCAATGAGCGTCAGTTGGAAAAAAAAAAAAACGAGTGAAAGAATGAACTCTGCACAGAAATTCTTCCACGCGGCACCAAGATAACAAATGATGATTGTTGTGGCCGGTTCGGCCGTTATCCGCCAACGAGCGCGTATTACCTGGCGGTGGGACTTGAGATGTGTTTGCACTCCCGCCACCCCGCGTGCTTGCTTGTGACAAGAGTGTGAAGGAGAGCAGGGATTATCATCATTATCCGTTTTTTCCCCTCCATTAGTCACAGGAGGAAACTGAAGCACAGAGAAGTTAAATGACTTAGCCAAGGTCACACGGCTGGGCCATGGCTTGATCTAGAATGGGCCTCCTGAATCCACATACAGGCTTACTCTAAACGAGACACAAAGCTACTTGTTTCTATTCTAAGCCGTTTTATTAATGTGTTGATGTTTTAGGACAAGGTCAGCAAGCTTTTTCTGAAAAGGGCCAGGTAGTAAATATTTTCGGTCTTGTGGACCATATGGTCTCCGTCACAGCGATTCAACCCTGCCACTGTAGGGAGAAGGGAGCACTAGACAAGACGTAAATGAACAGGCGTGGTATGTACCAATAAAACATTATTTAGAAAAGCATATTCCGAGCCAGATTTGGCTTAGTTTCCTGACCCCTGCTTTAAGATAAAGGAAATTAAAACGATCCCTTCTTATGGTAAACTGTACATGTTACTATAAAATCCATGCTTTCCTTTGCTTCCAGGGTAAAGATAGAGTATGACAGCCATATGTCACAGAGATGTGGGAAATATTTTAAGGATGCTAACGCTATAGAGCATACAGTATTTATATGCACTATAAATGTGTAAGGTCTGCACATTTCCTTCAAAACTAACCTCATGTACACATTTTTATTAGTTAGGGAGGTCAATATGTCTATCATAAATACATTTTAAAATTCCTTCCTACATATTCTCTCCACTGGGATTATTTATCGTGGCTTGTTCCCTGGCCCCGAGCCAGGCAGAATATGGGAGTTTTAATACCTTTAATCCATTACATGGATTTTTTTTTTTTTTTTAGAGCTCCATAAGACAAAATAAAATGCACTCTCATGGTCATATATGCAATAAACCTGATATGCCACTTAATATTTCATGCCCCATTTTAAATTTCAGTTGTGACGGTCCCCAGCTTTCAACATGCACCATGACATATTTTCAGCCATCTTTTTGCTCTGATTTTGTGTGTTTGTTTAGAAAATGAACAGATCACAAATAACAAATCTGAATGGACTCTGAGGGGTGACTATTACTGCTCCCTAATATTCTGAAGGGGCACTGAAATGACTGTTCGCTGACGTAGGCCACCCAGTTCCTTGCAGTGTGAACTGGTCACGTTTATTTTTATTAGGCCATGCTACACTGCATTGACAAGGAGGTGTACATTTATTTTTATGGCTTGTCGTATGGTAAGTGGTCTCCAAAGATGGCCTGGTCAATGAGCCACACCTCCAGGAATCCACACCAACACGTAAGGCCCTTCCTCTTGAATCTGAGCTGTTACTCTGATTTCATTCTGATCAACAGAAAGTGGCAAGAGTGATGCTGTGTTACACATAGGGCTAGACCCTAAGAAGCCTGGCAGCTTCCATATGGGTTTCCTGGAATGTTTATTCTAGGGGAAGCCAGGTACAGAGCCCCGTGACCACCGTGCTGTAAGGGAGCCCATGTCATAAGGGAGGCCATGTGGAGAGAGAGATGCCATGGCAGCCTCCAGCCGTTGCTGTGATGTCAGCTGCGGAAGTGGACATGTGAATGGAGAAGGCTTCTGGAACATCCACCGGAGTCAAACCCATAGACAAGTCTAACCTCAGTCACTTCTTCTTATTTTTTTTTTTTTAAGTTTATTTATTTATTTTTGAGAGAGAGAGAGCACAAGCAGGAGAGGGAGAGAAGGAGAGACAGAATCCCATGCAGGCTCCGTGCCATCAGCGTGGAGCCCGATGTAGGGCTCGAACTCATGAACTGTGAGATCGTGACTGAGCCGAAACCAAGAGTCAGACGCTCAAATGACTGCACCACCTAGGTGCCCCAGCCTCAGTCGCTTCTGACTGCAGCCACGTGTAGGACCCCAAGAGAGACAGAACCTTGAAAGTTAATAATAAATTGTGTCTTAAGCTACACAGTATTGGGTTGGTCTGTTACATAGCAATACGTTAATTCTATAATTATTAATTAAAGATTATTTGGGGGGGGGGCGCGCTTGGGTGGCTCAGTTAGTTAAGTGACTGACTCTGGCTCAGGTCATGATCTCGTGGTTCGTGAGTTCGAGCCCCGCGTCGGACTCTGTGCTGACAGCTCAGAGCCTGGAACCTGCTTCACATTCTGTGTCTCCCTCTCTCTGCCCCTCCCCTGCTCATGCTTGGTCTGCCTCTCTCTCTCTTTCTCTCAAAAATAAATAAACATTAAAAAAATTTTTTTAAAGATTATTTTGGTGGAGCCACAAAGAACCTGCAGAAAGGCTCATTTCAACTCTTTTAGAATCTGGGAGACAATAATTTGACATGGACTGTATACTTTGCATGCATTCCTGCCAGATACAAGAGCAATGGACTAATTCCATCTAAAAAATAATGAAGAAGTTCTGCCTAAAAGGAGTGTGCTAATTGCTCAGCTACATATTCCAAGACAGTAGTGATTAAAATATCATAGAACAAGGCCCTTTAAAATTGTTTTTAGGGGCGCCTGGGTGGCTCGGTCAGTTAAGCGTTCGACTTCTGCTCAGGTCATGATCTCACGGTCCGTGAGTTCGAGCCCCGCGTCAGGCTCTGTGCTGACAGCTCAGAGCCTGGAGCCTGTTTCTGTGTCTCCCTCTCTCTCTCTGCTCCTCCCCTGTTCATGCTCTGTCTCTCTCTGTCTCAAAAATAAAACAAACGTTAAAAAAAAATTTTTTTTAATAAATAAATAAAATTGTTTTTAAAAGTTGGCTGTAATGCAATGTGTCTTCCCCCCCCCCAAACTGCTTATAAAACTCATTCATATCCACCTGAGCCCACATGTGAACACCACCTGCCTGTCACCTGCACACACCTTCTTTTATTTTGAGATGCAGATGTCTGCTTATAGGGTCGTTGTATTTTTATTTGTTCCTCCAGGGGACAGATTGAATTCTCCTCCCCACACTGGACATTGCCGTTCAAAATAATAGCAAAAGACTTGCAGGTAATGGGCTATAATACTCACTTGATACTCACTAAAGGACGGTTTAGATCACTTGCTCTCTGTTACCTTTCGCGAAACATCTGTTTCATATGAGCCAGTTAAAAGTGCATACATCTGTAAATAATAAGCCTGTGTGTGCACATAATTTAATGAATTAGGACATAAAAAGGAATTGAACAGTAGGGGCACAGCAATTAGAGTAACTGCCCATTTTGTTAAAAATGTATTGTTTCCAGCTTTCACTTGGAAACCCTTTTATTATTCTGTGGGTTCTGAGGCTTCCAACCTTCTTATTGCCCCTTCCTGCAAAGCACATAGGAGTTTACTTTGCATAGTTGGCAGAGGGAAGGCAACCCACATAATGCAAAGCCGGGATGGGAACTTGCAACTGGCTCGCTTCTACTTGGGAGACCGGAGTTGGGTACCTGATCTAGTCTGTGCCTGGGAACTCTCATCCGTAAAATGGTGCGATAACAGGGCTTCCCAGATGACATCGTTCATTCTGTGTACTTGGCAGGCAGTAAGAGCTTCATCAATAATAATTATGATGATGGTGGTTTTGCATTCTAATGAAAATCCATCACAACTTGTGCCCAGGTCCAGGGAACAAACCTCGTTCAAAAGTTTCTCTTGATTGTTAATCTGGTCTTATGTCTATTTACCTTCATCATTTCTAGGGATCGACAATAAAAAGGGGGGAGGAGGGACCATCAGAAAATCTGCTTCTCGGATATCAAAACGAACGCCAGAAGCCCAAGGAAATATCCTGTGCCCATTCAGGCCAGTTTTCTGGCTAACGCATTCATAAGTGTTCGCCATAACCGCCAACCTGAACTTCCCAAGTTTTGACAGCTCCCTGGAAGTTTACCTTCAGGTGTTCTGAGTGACTCTAAAACATACAAATGTATCAAGGCGGAAACCATTTGGGATGTTCAGAATTGTAAGTCTGCTACTACTGAACTATTCTCAGCTTAGCTCCTGAGCACCTACTGTGTGCCAGGCACCAGGTTGCAAAGCAGAGCACACATACATGAGCAGAAGAAGGTCTTCCTGGGAGAGACAGGATGGCATTTTCTAGAACACATGGTGAGCCTTCCACAGAGTGTGGCCGGTTCCTCTCTGCCTCCCTTAAGTTTAAGACGTTTCAACTGAGTTGAAAGTAGCTTGGAAATGTTGGAAGATACTCTGTCCATTTGAAAGTCAACAAGGACACAGGAGCACAGGAATAGAATGTGATGCCACAGCGATGTGATGACTGCAAGAAATATAATTGAAGTCCAGCCCACTGGGATTCTGTGAAAATCCTGGTTTAGCTCTGTAAAATGTTAGTAAAGTAAGTGCTATGCATTTGCCAGGCCCCAGGAAAAATAGTTCCACCCAGAAGGAAAACACGTTAAACAATGACTGAAATCCCCACCCTCTGGTATTCTGTTTACGTTCTCCAGCAGTCTATTTACCCTCTACATAAAGAGATAATTAAAGCTCCTTAATAGCAATAGGAAAGAAGAAGAATGGCGAAAGGGAAAGAAAGAGAACAAATATTGAAAAAATATTAATGGCTGGAGTATACAGAGCTGCGTTGTTCAATACAGTAGCCACTAGCCACGTGTAGGTATTGAAACCTTAACAGATTAAAATTAAATAAAATAAAAAATTCAGTTCCTCAGATATATGAGGCCCATATCCAGTGCCACACAAGGCTGGCGGCTACGATACTGGGCAACACAGAACTACAGATCGTTTCCATCACTCTACGAAGTTCTGGACAGTGCTGATATCGAGTACACTCAAACGGCGGTGTGCTTGACCATATCCACCGACTTAACCACAGTTAATTGAGTACTGACCAGGTACTAAGTACCATACTAGGACTGGAAAACAGAAGGACACAATATCTCATCCCCAAAACGTCCCAGGTTAGTAAGGGAGCCCAGTCAATAAAACAAAACAGAAACACACACACACACACACACACACACACACACACACACACACACACACACAGGAGAAATGGGTAGAAACACAGAAAACAAACTGGTAACTTTAATGGTACATATGGTAGTGAGTATCCAAGGGCTTCCCATAAAATCTTTGAGCTTTTCTGTGTTAAAAAAGTTTTTCATAATAAAGTAAGGGGGAAGGTATCTATTTACTGAATATTACCTATCAGGTACTTTAAATACACTCTTATCTAAGTCTATGGTAAGCTTGCAAGGTAAGCATTGTGGATCCATTTTATAGACGGAACAACTGAGGGGACTGGAGCTTTAGCTTCCACAGCCGAGGCAGCGCATGGAGAATGCCCAACTCCACCATGTGACACACTGCATAGGACCACGCCGTACCCCCCGAACACGTGACGGCATCTTACAGGTTCCATTCAGAACCTACTGCGTGACTTCTAGTAAGTCACTTCAACGCATCCATCTGTCTCCATTTCCTCAAAATACGTAATTCAGTAACAATTAGATTTCAAACAAACAAAAACAGGTAGAACATGGCTTATAAAAATCCAAAACAGAGAGCAATACATCACATTTCAGATATCACTGAAATCAGTGAAATAAGAGCATTATGGGAGAGGCTAACAACCGTCATAATTATTTATGTAAACTTCATCAAGCAGTAATAGTTTTCTTAGGTTTGGGACCCTCTAAAGAAAACAGATACTTTAAAACAGGGGGCGAATTCCAAAAGGGCAATTTAACTTCATCCTCTCTTAGGAAGCTTCCCCCCACCCCGCACCCCGCTTTTTTTTTTTTTAAGTAACGGATGATATAATAGTGATCCTTAACCATGAGGCACCCCCAGCAGGAATCATTAGCAGTGGTCTCTAGAGGAGGGTTACAGGTGAACTTGGAGAAGACGCAAAGCCTCATTTCTCATCTCTCACCTTCCTGCAATTCCCCGGTAAACACAAGACTCAAGCAGACCCTGACTCCTGTGAGGGACGGAGGGAGGGAAGGGGCCAATGCAGAATTCAGCCACACACAGGATGGGACAGGGGACAAAAGAGGCCGTGGCTGCTATCAGAGAAATAACGCAGTCAGAGGAACTCATGCGAGTTACGGTTCCTTACTTCTCTCTTTTCTACATCTCCCCCACGCCAAAACAGTCCGGGGCCCCTTCTCGGGTTTGTTAGGGCATAGAACGCGTTCCAGGAATTCTTCACGCAGCTGATGCAGATGACAGACCTAAACTGGAAGTGAGTCAGTCCACACAGACGATGGGGAAAAGCCCTTCCCGTGGTTTCAGCCTCAGCCCTACCACTTACTGTGTGACCTCAGACCCACTCCTCACCTTCTCCGAGACACAACTGCCTCTCCTGTAAAACGAGGAGCATCGTACCTTCCACGCCGGATCAGCGGTGAGGGCCGACTGGCGAGAAGGCATCGACAGGCGGCAGAGGAGAACCGTGGAAACCGTGTAACCAGCCAAAAACCGACGAACGAAAACCCCTCCGTGGTGCTTCAGTGCAGTCTCTATCGTCAGAAGACAATCGTGTCTTTCTTATCAGAAGGCACGCGTGTGACGATCGCTACGGGGAACGGAGGATGGCCGCCCTTCCTCTGTCACTGCCCCGTCGAGAGGCAGAGTTTGGGGATGCGGGCTGGCCCCGGTGCCTGCTTCGCCCACAGAGGCGCGAGTGGCTCCGTGCCAGCCCTGGATCTGGCCCTTCAGAGGGCTGGGGGCTTCCGCTTCCTCCCTCCCTCTCCGATCATTGCTGCCCTGCTGGGACAAGCACGAGCCACGTGCAGCCGCTCGAGTCGACAGGCCCAGCTGAGCTCCCTGCCAACGAGAGCGACGCGGACCGCCAGCCAGGGGAGTGAGCCTGCCGGGACTTGGAGAGACGCAGGCCTCAGCTGACAGCGTGTGGAGCAGAAGACCTGCCCAGCTGAGCCCGGTCCATCTACAGACTAATGAGATAATAAATTGTTAGGCCACTAAGTTTCGGGGGCGGCTTGGCACGGAGCAGGAAGTCACGGGAACAATGATCGAGAGATAAGCGATCGTTTTCTTAAAAGCCAGTCTAATCAGACCCACCCCAAAAGAACATCATTTAGCATATTAACTCCGGAAATATCCACATAAAGGTCTTCCAGAAGCAACTTTGGAAGGTACGCGCTCATTCCAGCGCTCCCTACACCGCGTTTGTAAATTACCCGTGAGGCCTCCACTCGGGAGAACCTCTTGCCTGCTCCTGTGGCAAAGATGTTCCACCCGCCGGATCCCTCACCTGCAGCAGCTGTGGCTCTCGGGGGTGTTTCAGTTCTTTCCGTGATCAGACTCACGTTCAAAGTCCCGAGGAGATACTTGTGTTGGTGTTATATAAGAGGGTTGTGTCACAGGGACTTGTGTATGCAATTTCTCCAGACATTAGGAGTCCAGAGAGAGCAGGGACAGGGTAGGAATCATGTTGGTGTCATCCAGAGAAGAGAACATATCAGGGGGACATGGCAGACACCCAAGAGCTGTTTGGTGAGTGACCCCACAAGATCGAATCCACCGGTGAGCAATGAAAACGGACTGTACCCCTGACAGCATCTCTGGGTGAAGTCGCACTGTGACAGTTTCATAGGAGGTGACAAGGCTCCCCTGTAAAAGTCGGTCCTCTGTAGTAAATCTGGGGGCTTGGTAAATGGATGCCACCGAATCAGGGCCCGTGTTACCCAAATGGTGACAGAAACGGGACGGACTGTGACCCAGGTTATGAGCCACAGACAGAGGAACCTTTTCGTCGAGGAAAAGAGATACCAACTAAAAAAGCAGGTTCGCTATGAGCAGAGACACGTGAGCCACAGGTGTCATGCTGGAGTCAGAGCACAAGTCTACTCCGTGGCTTCTGTTTTGTTTTCCGGGCGAGAATAGACTCCTCATTTACGTGAGCTCTGATCTTTCTACAAATCCTGCACCGTAGACATCATTATTCCCATCTCATAGCTGCGGAAATCGATCCTGGGTCAAGGCGGGCTACTTTCATGATCTCAGACCATCGGGCAGTGGCAGGGAATACAGGTGGAGAGGTACGTGGGAGGGCACGAGATGTGAGTGGGCACGCGGAGCAGAAGCAGTAAAACTTTCAATGTAATTTTTTTTTTTCAACATTTATTTATTTTTGGGACAGAGAGAGACAGAGCATGAACGGGGGAGGGGCAGAGAGAGAGGGAGACACAGAATCGGAAACAGGCTCCAGGCTCTGAGCCATCAGCCCAGAGCCTGACGCGGGGCTCGAACTCACGGACCGCGAGATCGTGACCTGGCTGAAGTCGGACGCTTAACCGACTGCGCCACCCAGGCGCCCCGGAAGCAGTAAAACTTTCAGAGAGTGACAACTCTTCACAGCCTCTGGTCTGAGAGCAAGAAAATCATTATACCTTCCTGTGGTATAGGTATAGAGCTCTGGATGGACAGGTGATAGGAGAACCTTTGCAAGAGTACGTGCAACTTGCGGCCACTAGAAGCCCAGCATGGGTTTCTGGAAACTCTTGCCCAAGTAGCAGAGAGATGCCCTGTTCATCTACATCCTCCAACTTTCTCTGCAAATCCAAACCTGTTCATCCTATCTCTAATTCCTATTGTTCCCTCTGATAAGCAGGGCCCCAGTGAACAATTAAAGCTTTCAATAAATAATCTCTAAGCACATTCATTTGATTGACTGTTATTTGATACAGCAGTTAGTTTCAATGGGGCAGTTAATATTGATCACATAAAGTACTCCAGACAAACATGAAACAGTTCCAGAACTCCATGGATTATTACCCTTTATCTGCCAGTCATCTGGGTTACTTGTAATGGTCACGGAATTTAAAATCAATAATAACAATTAGTGTTCTGTACACCAAAACGGATGAATCATGTGAAATGGGTTTTCATATAAAATCAAAGGTAAGGCAGACTGCACCCTGGAAAAAGGCTCTCTGAATTTCCGGTACACATTTGGCAAGGTACTTGCGGGCAAGTGTTCCAAACAGGCAGCAGGAGAAAAAGAAAGGTATTTAGGAGGAGAGGTGGCTATAAAAGCCCACGTGAAACCCCTGACAGTCCTCATCCAAAGAGATGAAGTATAAAAGATAAAAGTGACCAAAAGGAGTGCTAACAAGCATAGTGAAATTAATGGGACTGGCAATTTGCTTCCTCTGAGATGCGCTTCTAGCTACCTTTTTCGGCTTCTGATTCATAGGCATTAATTGTGATTTTTTCGTAATAAAATGGCAGCAACGCTATTTTAGCACCATGGCACCAGTGCTGTTAATGTCTGGATAATTAAAATGCAAAGCAACAGAGAAACGTTTCATCATTAAACTGTAACCAGCGCACTATGTGAAATCATCCATTCCAAAGACTTGTTTTTCATCAATTATTTGTTATTTATCTGATGTAAATATAAGAAGGACTAATTAAAATGTATGCCTTTTTATACAGCTTCTTGTCATTAAAGCCAATGAAAGCATTCTGAGGACCATAATGAAATAATTATGTTTGCCTTTAAGAATTCTCCTCAATAACACATGGCAGTACTGAGCTAAATTAAAACATCAGGAACTAAATTTCGCTTGCCTCCATTTCCATTTTAGTTAATTATACCCCCAAGCTTTTCAATAGACCAGACCCTAAAAAATCTTTTGAAGCTGAAACAGGCTTCAGATCACCAGCCTTTTTATAATTATGGACCTTGATAACAAGACATAGGTACCGTAGCCCCAAAACCTTTACAATTTTTGAGAGGAGGCGTGGGTTAGACGAGGTCTTCATTTGCTCTGGAAATCAGAGAAAAACTGAGATAAACGTGATCCAAATCTTCTCCTCCCAGTTAACGGATGTCCCCGTCTTATCTGGTCTTGCCTGCATTATTTCTACCCGAGTATTTTGGATTCAGCTATTTGGATTTTTCTGATTTGGTAAACTGTGATCTGTGGTGATCGGTAATTGATCAATAATAACAAAACCAAACATTTCACTACATCTGAGTCAAATTAGGAGAGTAACCCCTTATTCAATACTTAAAACAACAACAACAACAATTATCTTTAAGAAAAGAGTAGACTCACGAGAACCTATAAACTTGAAAAAATAAAAACCGGCTCTGTCATTCAAGTTTCTCCCCCAGACCTCAAATCGCAGATACTTGCAAAGGCAAGAATAATGTGAGTTTAAGAAAAAAGGAAGACCGAAAGAGGAGAGCAAACACTGCTGGGGGCTGTCAGGGCTGGTGGCAAATGAAATGGCTTTAGCAAAGCTGTCTGTCATATGATGCGGATGGGGGTGGGAACTTGGTACTTAGGAAAGTAAATAGGAATACCAGGGATTAACTCTGACAATGTGAATTCCTTCCCATTTTGTTATACAGAGGCAGTTGGCGGGGTTCATGGGGGATAGGATTTGGGGACTGCTGCAGAGACCTTCTCCAGACACATCAGAGGGAAACTGTGGACAGCTGGGAAACAAGGATCTATTCTAGGACAACATAAAATTGCAATTATACTCTCAGAATCTGCTTTTATTAAAATCACTCCCACCCAAGTGACTCTTTGTTCTGTTTAGAGAAATTTCCTTTGGGGCGTGAGGGACGTACGTGGTCACCCACTGTCACTCCTGTTAAAATTAGCTTTCCTCGTGCCTCCACCCCCCTGCTGGTTCAGTGTGTCAGCAATGGGGGAGGCCTGGAGACTCCTGGAATCCATGTGCCCTGACTAGAGGAAATGCTTGGCCAGGCTGGCTTGCCTGGCTGACGTCAGTTCCTGTTATCCTCGCCTTATCGTGCAGGGGACCAAGAGTCTTATCTTACTGAATGGCCCCCCTTTCAGCTCCCCACCCTGCAAGTCCAGAGAAAAAAAGCAAGTCAGCAGTTCCATTGCCTGTTTGAATTCTCCTCTAAGAAGCTCTGAAAGCTCAAGATAAATAATATAATACCTGCAGACTCACCCTTACTGCTTCCTAGGTCGGGAGAACTTGCACAACTTTATTTTTTATTCATTTAAAGGGGTTCGGGGGTGTGGGGTGAGGTGGGGATTATGGTTCTTAACGACGAAGTAAGGAAGCCAGAAAGGAAGAGAGGAGAATTCGGGGCAACATATTGACTGATGAGGTTGTGTCATTAGATCTTACAGATGGGGAAGGTTATCTCATGTCCTATTTAACAAGAGGTACTTAGGCCAAGCCACTTACAGACAGGATACTGATAAATCTGGAACCTGAGTTCACTCCACTCTCCTCTCTCCATCACCGCCCATTTCAACTTTTTAAGGAGAAGCTAGCCAAGAACTGATACAGCTTTGTTCATAGTAATTCAATTTAATAATTCTCTCCCTCCCCCCACTCCCAATACATACAACATGCTGGATTGAGAACCACAGTCATTGTACTTAAATCAGGTTTTGCAGGGGATGCCTTCTACTTACAGAACCACAGTGTGCCACAAAAGGAATTCATGTTCAGAAGGATGACCCAGAAGCACAAGGCGATCTTCAGTCATAATGGAAAAATTAAGCTGTGAGCGCTCTAGCTATATTGACCAGAGAATCCAAACAAAGACATTGTGTGCCACTCCTGGGTTCAAGGGGCAGCCTTGGAAATCTCGTAATATTGAAATATCTGGCATATTTCAATGATTTATGTGGGAATTGTGGCAGTATATCTGAAAGTGGGTTACTCTAGAAAATCAGAGACGTACGATTGCCCTAACTACACTATAATCTGAAAGGCAAGATCCTACATTAATATCTTTTGGAAAGGTTTTCAGCCAAGATTTTTCTGATTAACCTTCCTCAAAAGCTCCCATTTCTGAAAGCATGTATTTAATTGATAGTTAACTGAATCTCTAGTAGAACATTTAAAGTAGAAAAATGTCATTTAAAGATAAATTTATTGGCACTCACATGCAACTCAAACTCTATAGAAGATTCTTTTTAAGACGTTCTAAAATGAATACTGCATTTATTGTTTAATAAGCCCTATGCGATTTGAAGAGCGTTTTATATTTTGCACCTTGGTTTCACATCTCCATCTTTCTCCTTGAGAGTAACGCTCTGATTTAAAAAATTCCTAGCCTTTTATAAAAAAAAAAAAAAAATCTGATTTCAAAGATTATAAATGCCTTGAGAGCAGAAGTTGCAATCTTTATCATTCATCGTGTATTTCTCTTCCGAGATAGTTTACTGATGCTTGTGGAATGTACAAAAGGGAAAACGGTAAGATTTTCTTCCCTTTTCAATCATCCCAGGGGCTTAATATGTTGAAGGCAAATTACAAGCATCGGACATCCAGAAGAACTTTCTTTTACTTTTTTGTTTTAAAGAAAAGTTCATGACAATACTGACTGGTTATATATGGTCAGAGCCAGGCTTCCAGAAATGAGAAGAAAACTTTTGATTCAGATCAGTTAGCCTATCAGAAATGGCCATTCTGGTCATTTATCTAATTAGGACAAAAAAAAAAAAAAAAAAAAGGCCTCTTTCAAAACCACGGCTTTGCATTTGGGCTGGCAAATCAAATTCTAACTGGCGCTTGCAGACCAATTCCATAGCCGAAGTTTAAGC
The DNA here is from genome assembly GCF_028749965.1 of Puma concolor. NCBI lineage: Eukaryota > Metazoa > Chordata > Mammalia > Carnivora > Felidae > Puma > Puma concolor. Next base: position 17,000,491 of record NC_141675.1, read on the forward strand.
GGACAGACGTGTACCTCTCCTGTTTTATTTTCTGGAATCTACAATTTTCTGGCGATAAAATTTAAACTCATGGTTTTTTTTTTTTTCCTTCTAATTTACACATCAATACCTCCCTACCCAAAGTACCAAGTTATCAGCATGTGTACAAAATTTTAGTATTTCTTTTTTTTTTTTTTTCCTACAGGGAAGGAAAACTTGGTGAAATTTCCGCTTATTTTCAGACGACCCTATCCTGCACTCTGAGATGTAAGCAAAAGTCCCTTTTCTTTCTCCTTTCTGATGGTATTAGTTACCACTGTCATGTGGCTGAGAAGCAGAAAATTATGTCCTACTTTAGAAAAACAATTGAGCCTTTTCATCGAAATATTTATTCAAAACCCCATTCAATTCATACGGTGGCTGTCAGTCTTTACTTAGTCTCTCTTTCAGTGGGTATCTTTGATTTTGCCACTTTGACCCCAATTTATATCTCACTAGGAGAGGATTTGGATACTGTTTAATACTTAAAATTCAGGTCCCAGGGCTTTGAGAAGGGAACTTTTCTTCCTTCCTTAATCACACATCACTGTTTGTTTTTAAAACAGATTTCTCCTCATTAATGGGCACAATACTATTTCACAAAGAAAATATTTCTTCTCTCTTTTTTCTTTTGATGTGCTGAGTATGTAGAGGACAGGGAAGAAGGCCAAGAAGTTGTCACACTCATGATTTCACCGAAAGCAACTGTATTTAGACCACAAATATTAGGATTTATCCTATGCCCACTGAGCAATTAATGCTGAAAACATCTGGAGCAGGCCCTAAAACCAAGATAATCCACGAGGCATCTGAATACAAACTTTGTGACTATGATACCTTCCAGGGGCAGTCTTAAATCGTATTATTTATACCACATGCCCTGAGTAGCCCGCTAAGCCTGACTTCAAATTTTTATAACAAGCAATTCACAGGCCCTACTCAAACCGGTAGCTGGTTCACATGCCATTTTTGTCATTAAAATTACAAAAGAAACTAAAAAGAATATTCTAACACCTTTCAAAGACGGCTTCTGGTGCGTTTTACATTCAAAGGGTTTACTCTGATTACTACACACACACACACACACACACACACACACACACACACACACACACACGAAAAAACAGAATCTCAAGGCAGAAAATACTTTTGGTTGGATTTAGTACGATTTTTTTTTTCTCCTTGCCCACTGTTTCCTCTGTGTTAAGAGCGTAAACAGATCTGCTTCTCGTCAAAACAGTCATTAAGTACAATGGAAAAGCTTGTGGTTTTTATGCTCTTTTTTATCCAAACGAAGCCCTAATATGCTTTTATTTCACAAGTCCTAAGTAGCTATGCCACCCTGAACCAAACACCATGTGGCAGACATTTGTTAGAATTTTTACTTATGCTTAAAAACTTAATCTCTTGAACAACTAAACGCAGGGTCATAGAGTGGTTTATGGAGGATAAAGCAACTCTGCAGGGGCAAAAGCAATTTTTACAATTTATTCATTTAGCCTATAGCTGGGGTGTGCTTTTCCAGCCCTTGCGAAATTGACCACAATAAACACTAATTGCTTTGCTTACAAAACTAAGACACTGGAATTTCTGAAATCCCTTTGTCAAATGCCTTTATTTACTTTTTCTAATGCAAGTTTCTTTGATTAGCTGAACTTTGCTGTTATCGACACTTCTTGCTTATCGGCTGGCCCTAGGCAAATGACACATTCACCACTCGCTCTCCCCAGATAAGGCAAATCCCTTGTTTAACTTGTTCAAGAACAAACAAAGCTTTTCCCCCTACTCCTACAACTTAATAGGCATGTTTGGAGGGTTAATTACAAAGGGAGACTGTCTACTTGTAAAGGCTCTATTAAGTCTAATAGCTTTCCGCCAAGGGTCCTGAACATTTTTTTCCCCTTCGTTAAAAAATATGTCTTACAGAACTTTTTCTTGTACCAAAAAGTTTTCTCAAGAGCTCCGGTTCCCTGAGATTCCAAGTGAAATTGTTCACATTGTTTTAACTGCTACAGAGGACAGGTTTCAAAGATCTGTTGGTGGGTTGTACAATTATTTTGTAACTCAGTTTCTTTGACTTCTTCAGAAAGAACACAGGCAGCAGGAAAGAGAAGGCATTTGAGATGAAGACGCCTTCTGAAAATTATTTTCTTTTTGCCCTGGTTATGGCTCTAACAAATATTAAGTCAGACAGCCAATCGGTTGGCATCAAATGGTTATTGATTTTTCAGCTACAAACCTGTTGATTTCCTGGCCCAAGTAGCAGGTCTTTATTGCTAAGAAAAAGTTTCACAGAGAGCAATTTAAATCTGGTCACTGTCCCCGTTCTCTCCCTTTTCTTCTCCCTCTTTACATAAGCCACCATGTTATTAGGAAAACTCAATTTCTTCCAGTTAAACTTTGACCTCTTTGAAAACAAAGATTTAAAATGTCATTTTCAGGCTAATGCGCCAATGAATTGTCAAATAAAGTACTAAAAACATTTTGATAGATAGCTGAGCCATTTATCTAAATCACTGTCAGGGGGGCGATGCATCCTGCAGGCTCCCACCACAGCCACCCGAACGTGGGATTTTCTGGGACTTCTGGTCATTTCTCAAGCCTGCGGCCACACTACTGTTGACCAGATGCGTGCCTCGGCATCGTGTCAGGATCAGATAACCAAATAGTCAATATTTTTTTAAAAAACTGGGCTACTCCACTTAGATTTCCTTCCCTTTAAATGATGTCCAGGTTCTGGGCTGAATTGCAAGATATGGAAATAATGGATGGCTCAGCCCAAGGGGTGTTCATTGCCAGTAGTTTTCTAGCAAAACAGCAACTTCTTAGAGCAACAAAGTGACTCGGAAAGGTGGCAGCAGGGTCAATGCTAAGAAATATTGCCTTTCCTTAGCAAGGAAAACATTGGAAGCAGCAGCTTTAACGGGTGGTTTATGAACTGCAAGAGCAGGAGCCACCCTAATTAGGCTAAATTCCTTGCAAGGACCATGTCATATTTTAATTACTTTGGACTGCTGAAACACACAAGGGGGGGATATATACAACTAGCAGCTAATCCAAAGAACAGCAAAGTTAAATTCCCCTCTGCATACATCTTAGTAAAAACTGCACAATGTGTCAAATTGCCTTACTTGAAGAATGTTTCAAAGTCCTGTGGTCACACTCTACTTCCCCCCTTCCCACCCCCCCCCCCCCCACTCCATGCATCTTTTTAAAACTGTTTTCAAGAGACTGTAAGGTTGGTAAGGAGAGGAGCGGGGGTCGGGAGGGGCTGTTTGGGAAGAAAACATCTAACAGGAAATTTTCAGCAAGAGGGAATCAATATGCACGCCAGCATATCACACCCTTTCAGCATTAAATCATTAAATCCTTTGTCTTGCTACCAATGCAGTTTGTTTCCAATGTCTTTATTGCATGCAAGAGAGACAATTCATTTTTTTTTTTTCTTGGTAGAAGAAGGGAAAAAATAAACCTACATTGAGCAGTGTGCCGATGCTGCCATTCGGTTTGGGTCAATCCACTGAAGCATGCTTTGAGAGCTTTCTCCTGGAGCATGCAGGAAGACGGACTCGCAGTGTAGAAATCCAGGATTTGCCCAGGACTCACTGACAGAACATCCATACAGTCAAACATGATCTCCCCTGCACCGAATGTCTGCAAAAGTGCTTATCCTCTAGGTGTGGAGGCAAATGGCATAGAAAAGTCCACCCAACTCCATCAAACTCTGCCCCTTTTTTGGCACGTAGGCTGTTGGTCTTTTTCCCAGCCCCGAATCATGAATTATGACAGACAAGCCAGCTAAAAGCCTGTAATTGATCCAAATGATCATTTACCATTTTCCAGGCTTGCTCGGCCAATCCAGCCGGGGCGGGGGTTCCCAGAAAGATCCCAAGTTCTCCTTCCAAGCAAATGCCTGCAAAAAGCCTTCCGAATGCGGTCCGGATCCTACCCCGACGGTGCCCAGACAAACCCTGCCCGGCTCGCTCGCGTCCTCGGCATCCCAGTCCTCAAACAGCTCGCATGGGGGAATTCTGGTCCCCCCTTTGGCAAAGAATAGACCCTCCTGCCTCTGAACAGCTCACTTCCTACTACTTCTGTCACACAGAATGAAAGATTGAATTGCCTAATATATGCGAGTGAACTTTCGGTGAACCCTTCCCGGGCTGCTAACCTTCAAATGACCCAACGAGTCTGACATCACCAACTCCCAGGATTCTCACAGAGCTTAAAAACTCCCAGCAGCCCTGCAAAAGCAGAGAGCCAGAGAGGCAGCGGGCGAGCGCGCAAGCCGCCTTTCTTTCCCATTTCTCACCTGAACAACAATGCAAGAAGTGCTTTTAAAACGGGCAGGGGAGGAGCCGGGACACCGCTCCGGGCTCACGTTGAGCGCCAACTTCTCTCCCTTTCCGCCTTTTTATCCGCCGCGGGCTTAGCTTGGAAGCGCGTGTCCCCCTCGCCCGCTCGCCTCCTGCCCACCCCCGCGCCCCCAGCCCACCCTCCACCCTTTAAATTCCTCCGTGCGCCCGCCTGGCTGTTACATTCCTCGTAACTTATGTGTTTTTCCACTCCCGAAAAAGCACATGCAAGCCCTAAACTGTAGAGCAGAGAGGAGAGCTACTCCTCGGGGAAGCCTTGGGTTGAGAAACTTTCCATTTGATTCTTTCTTTTTTTTTTTTAAACACCCCCTCTTTATCCCTCTTGCAAAGCCCTGGGCGGAGGGATTGCATTTGCTCTGGAGTAATAATCTAGCTTTCTGGATTCATTTACTTAAAAAAAAAAAAAAAAAAAAAAAATTCTCTCCAGTTTATATGCAGCAGTCAAGAATTGGTTACTCCTGCTCCAAACACTCACACATGGAATCACATGTATATACAGGATTTCAGGATCTGAGAAGACACAGTGGTCTAGAGTGGATGTGGGGCTCCAACTGAAATCGGTGCCACTTTCAGTTCGACCTTTAAACCAGCTGTGTGATCTGAGACAAGTATTTGATCTGAGCCTCAGTTTTCCCATCTGTAAACTGGGGATATAGGGCTGCTGTGAGCCCCCCCCCCTCCCCGCCACCTCCCCCCAAAAAGTATTGTAGGACACTGTATCCTGAAACAAGTACTCACTGTGACTTCATGCTTTCACTTTTCACCCGGGGAAACAGAAGCCCAGGAGGGCAGGCTGAGACCTATCAGAGGCCACAAAACTCAGAGCCATGACTAGAACCTTACTCCCTGCAATCCTAGTCCGATGTGGAAATTACTTTGCTGTTTCCACAGCCTTGGACCCCGAATAGCCTGTTGGTGACTTGTCATGTCATGCACATACACACGCATACCCAACCACCACATAATTAAACACATATTTTGAAAACTGGTTAAGCGTGAAGGTTTTATATTTCCATGGGCCAAATTTCCCCAACGCTAGTCCCCTGCTCAATCTTGGTTATTTATTAGAATAATTTGAAGAGAAAGAGATTCTTTTTTATACTGGCCATATTGACCCCACCACGAGGGAGGAGAAGCTTTTCAGCCAGTCTTAAAAGACGCAGAAGGACAGGGGCACCTGGGTGGCTCAGTCGGTTAAGTGCCTGACTTCGGATCAGGTCATGATCTCACTGTTCGTGAGTTCGAGCCCCGCATCGGGCTCTGTGCTGACAGCTCAGAGCCTGGAGCCTGCTTCAGATTCTGTGTCTCCCTCTCTCTGTGTCCTTTCCCCTGCTCATTCTGTCTCTCTCTGCCTCTCAAAAAAATAAATAAATGCTAAAAAAAAAAAAAAAAAAAAAAAAAGACGCAGAAGGACAGATGCAGTATTTACAAATAAACCCAGGCAGCTAGCTTTCAAAGGGAGAGCCAATCCACATTGTAGCCGTTTTGCACAACTTGTTTAAAAGGATGCAATGCACATCTGAGAAAGGAAACTCCCGGGAGTAATGAAAACACTCTACCTCCTCCACTACCACTGATATTTACTTGTAATTCTACAGAACAGGGCAGGTAAGTGGGTAGGCAAGAGGGAAGGTTTCCTGCCCCCTGCAGGGAAGAGAGCCGCCCTGGGCTCCTTTCTGTGGATAGTGCTGGAATGTGCATTGGCATCCAGGCCTTTTAGAAGCCTGTCAGGGGGGCACCTCGCCCCATGCTGAAAGGCTGCTCTGTCTCCAGGAGTTGCTAAGTGGCACTCGTGGTGTAACATGAAAAGTATGCGTCACACACACTTACCAAGTCAAAGATCCTTTTATGAAGGTACATTAAAACAATTTTCAGCCCAGCAAGCTCAGCTCTTGCCATTGAAAAGTCCAGGACGACAGCGGGGCGAGCTTTTGCTGAACTGTGTTTGTTAATTCTCTCTTTTTCAAAGGACCGTCATTTTATAACGGAGGTTTGTAAGGAACCCTTTAACTACAAAGAAAACACACACCTTAAGCAAGGAATACAGAGGAATGAACAAAACATTTAACACGCTGTCGTTAAGATGGTTGTAAAGATACACAAAGTAGCACATTATGTGCCAATCTCTGCGTGCATGGACTTACAGCTCCCGGTGCTTACTTCCGGCCCTCCGGCGTTCCTTGGAAACTCCTATGTGGACTCCCAGGCGATAATGGAGGTGGGTGAAAAGGTATATGAGCAGAGAGAAAGAAGCAGCTACATTTAAAGTACATCAGGAAGGACTAAGAGAGGAGAAGCGTGGCCCCACTGCCAGCTGCGTGTGTTCAGGTTTCTTTTACCCAGGGGACGCCACCGCACCCCCTTGTTCAATCATCGTTCCAAAGGGTAGGGCGCTCCGATCGCAAGCTGAAGATGGGGAGGGCGTCTCCCCAATTCCGCTCAGTCTCATTCCTTCAGCTCCAGTTTCAGCCTCATCTAGGAAGGGAAATGACTGTTCCCAAATCTCTACCCTCAATACTATGTCATGGCCCAAGAAACAATAACAAAGCGGGCAGGGGGTAGGGGTGGGGTGGGGAGGGATGGCGCTAGGTTTGCTGTTTTCTTTCTCCGCACCAGAAAATTTTAAACTTCTCATCACCTTGGGGTTCTCTTCACTAGTAGAGGAAGAAACTTGGGCTTTTGAATACTGATCTTTTATTTCAATCTGTGTGAATAGAATATTATGGGTTTCTTATAGTGCAACAGCACTTACTCATCTATTCATCATTTCTCATCATGAATTAATTATGCTGATAGCAACTATTAGAGCTATTATTTAATCCAAGTATTAATTTATAAAGCAGACCCCAAATTTAGCTACATGTTTCTTATCATTTCTTCATCAGGGAATCTAATTCTCACATTTCTTGAAAACCTGGCTTCCTCTAAATTCTTTACCTTAAGTAAAATTTAGGAAAGATTTACAAATAAGCCACACGTCTTTAAATACGTATTCACGTACCATAAAGACTAATGACTAGGTAGAAGGTAAAAAATGGCCTAGTTAATTTGTTGGTAATGAGGTTTAAATAATTGACGCCTATTTTAAACATTAATCAAACAGAAGAAACCTTTCCCAAATATTCTCTTGGTACGGCATAAAGTAACATTCTGATATGCGTCATCTCCTCCATTTTGTGTTTCATCAACGATAAAAGAAAACTCTAATAAAAGTATGTCCAACCACAAACAAAAAAAGCCAAAGTTTTGGGACCAAAATCCATTTTGTTTCAGAGTAACTGTATATTTCTCAGTGTGACACAGCACATTTGAAACCCATAATCATAAAACAAAAATTTATAGCCAAGGTTCAGGGTCTACATCTGTTTCTCTGGTTTTCGTATAGCAATTACCCACTGGACAATCCAGAAGGAAACACCATGAATCATGCTCTGCAAACGTGTTTGGACGGGAGAGTTTCGTGAAGACAGAGCCGGCATGTCTGTGTACCAGGATTGAAGCCGGCCGTGTTCAAAACTGGTCAAATGCCTTGTGATGTCTAAATAAAAAGATTCTCACAGGCACAGACATCTCCACCCGAGGCACAAGTCATGCAAAGTGCAGGCAGACACGGGGGTGGGGTGGGGGGAGGTAGACGTGGACCATTTTAGAAGACACACACACCTGCCTCTTCCATGTTTTTCTGTTTGCTTGCTTTATTTTTATATATTTGTGGGGGTTTTTTAAACCATTAATCTCCCATCAACGCCTCTTGCCACAATTTTGCCAGAAAAATAGATAGCTGGCCCCGGGCCATGTGTGTGTTTCGGCCGGGAAGCCAAGGCAGGGATGTGCCGCCAGCACAAGGCAAGCGCTCAGGCTGTTCCCAGGACTTCTGCGCCACCGGGCAGAGCTGCCTGCTGTGTTGGTGGCTGGGAGAAGTCCTGACACTAATCGACACATGGAAACTGCTTCTGGCCCTCCCATCTGAACACCTGCTAATGTTCCAGGGCTGTCGATGGCCATGGATCTTCTACCAGAAGACATTAAGGCACTTTGCAAACGTGAACTTGCAGAGCGGCTCTCCGCATCTGCGTAGAGACTGGGTCTTCTCAGAACCCCGAGGGACATCTGTTCTTCCTCAAAAATGTTTCTCCTTCTTGAGTGTTGGCCACCGCGTCCTTCTTTCGTTTGGTTCCTTTCTCTGCAGCTTCTTGTTTTTCCCAGTTTCCTCAATGAAGCCTTTCCACCTGGGTACTTATGAACGCCATTACCCAGGACAATGGTGCACGCTTCTCTCTTTCCACTCTTGATTTGTTTCTTTAGCACGTCTCTGCTTTTGCCGTGCATGACTCATAAAGACATCTCTTCAAGTCCAACAGTTTCCCTCGGTCCCAACTTGAAACTTAAATACTTGCCTTCCTGAATGCCTCAATATCGAATCCCTCCGTTTGGGGAAGACCTATCTTTGGTTTTCCCCTCTTGTTCATTCTTCTACTTTTTTTTTTCAGGATTTTTCCTCTTTTTTTTTTTTTTAACGTTTATTTTGGAAAGAAGGAGAGGGAGGGTGTGTGAGCGGGGGAGGGGCAGAGAGACAGGGAATCACAGAATGCGAAGCAGGCTCTGAGCTTCAGCACAGAGCCCGATGTGGGGCTTGAACCCACGAACCGTGAGATCATGACCTGAGCAGAAGTCAGACGCTTAACAGAGTCACCCAGGTGCCCCTACTTTTCCACTTTCCTAATTCGGATATATTTTTTTTAAGTAATACACACTCTGCAACAATATGAATGATCTAGAGAATATAGATTTGATAGAGATGCTGTATGGAGTAAGGCACTCAGAGAAAGACAAATACCATATGATTCCACTCATATGTGGAATTTAAGAAACAAACCAAATGAACAAAGGGAATAAAGAAAACAAGAGACAAGCCCAAAAAACAGACTCTTAACTATAGAGAACAAACAGATGGTTACCAGAGGAGAGGTGGGGGTGGGGGGTGGGGATGGCTGAAATAGGGTCTGGGGATTAAGGGTACACTTACCACGACGAGCACTGAGTAATATATAGACTAGTTGAATCACTATATTGTACACATGAAACTAATACAATGCTGTATGTTAACTACACTGGAATTAAAATAAAAATTTTTAAAAATCATAAAAACTCACAGTCTAGTCTAGAAGATACAAAATGAAAAGTTGCTGGGCATCGATCTGTGTGTCTTTTGTGAGGGTCGTATGTTGCTTTTATACAAATAATACATACTATTTGTAACATTTTTCTATTTGGCAATATTTCTCGAGATCCCTTCAAATAAACAGTGTAGGTAGAACTCCCACTAAAAAACCAAACCCAAAAACCTAAGTAGGATCTCTTTACATTAATGCACTGTAATTCATTTAGCCAGTGCCCTGGCTATTTACCTTGTTTCCAGTTCTTCAGTGTTTAAGAAGCCCTGTGGGTGTGTGTCTCAAAACACAAGCTGGAAAAAATTCTAGCAGTAATATTGCCAAGTCAAAGATGATGTGCGTGTTAAAATGTGGTGACTACACAAAATTGCACTCCAAAAGGTTGTGCTAATATATATTCCCGTTTTGTTATAAAATAGGAGTCAGTAAACTTTTTCTGTTTAGGGTCATAGGAAATATTTTGGGCTTTGTAGGCTATATAGTTTGTGTTGCAACCGCTCAATTCTGCTTTTATAGTATGAAGGAGCCATATATAAATGTAAACGGGCATGGGTGTGTTCAATAAAACTTTATTTACAAAAACCAGCAGTGGACTGGGATTGTCTCATGGTCTATAGTTTGTCTACCTCGGTTGTAACTATTTTTGTTTTTTTTAACAATTTCACCAAATTATATATTGCCTTGTCTCTATCTGTTTAAAACTCAGCTCTGGGAGCCTGGGTGGCTCAGTCGGTTGAGCATCAGACTTTGGCTCAGGTCATGAGCTCACGGTTAGTGGGTTCAAGCCCCACGTCGGGCTCTGTGCTGTCAGCTGGAGCCTAGAGCCTGTTTCAGATTTTGTCTCTGTCTCTGTCTCTCGCTCTCGCTCTCTGCCCCTCCCCTACTCATGCTCCATTTCTCTCTCTCTCAAAAAAGAATAAACATAAAAAAACCTCGCAGCTCTATACTTTTGTTTTGTTAATACTTTAATTTCTCCTCTCCTTTAAAGCTTTACCCAGTTTTAACTTGTGTATCACATGAAGAACGACATGGCCCTTTTGCTTCATTACATTGTTTTATCCAGAATCCCCTCTTCTCTCTTGGCTCAAAATTTCCCACTTTCCTACTTCACTCGCTTCACTTCTTTAAGAAGGGGGTGCAGGATGGCGTCTCTCCTTCACATGAGCCCAGATGCCCCTGTAGTATCTTTCCTCCACCACCAAACCCTGCTTTAAAGTCCATTATTTCCATGAAGCCCTCGTCCCCCTAACATATGAGGGCAGTACTGAGGAGATGGAAAATATAACAATGACTTCTAAGAATAAATGCCAATGGCACCACCATGCTACAACTTGCCCATGATGTCCCTGTATTATTCTGCCTGAATTATTTTTTTCTGTCTCATCTCGTTATATCTTCCAATGAGCTAAGAGGAGATGTGCCACCTACTTGGCAGAGGGCTTAATAGAGCAGCGAGACTCTTTTCTATGACAGAAAGAAGCACAAAGGTTTCTAAGGCTGCTTTGTAATTATTTCACGTTAATATTATTAATAAAGGAGAATGTCTATAACTGAAATGCCTACCTTAATACCTACTTCAGCACTTCATTTTTTTGAAATCGTATGTATGAAGAGAGGCTATCAGTTGGCTCCTAAACTGTGCTGTTTAAATTAATTAAAATACAGGACAACTAAAAACTTCGTTTCTCAGTCACACTAGCCACATTTCAAGGGCTCAAAAGCTCCCTGTGGGTAGTGGCTCCCGTGTTCCTGGGACAGCACAGATATAGAACGCTGTCACCATCACAGAACATTCTACTGGACTGAAAGGTCAGTTTAGTGTTCAGAGGGGTGCATGGTGAGTGGGGCCATAGAGTCTGGACAGCGACTGTATTAGAACCCAAGCTTTGCCTCTTCCTAGCTGTGTGACCCTTGGCAAGTTACCTAACTTCTACACGCCTTAATTCCCTCACCTATGAAACGGAGATATTAATGGTAAACATATTAAAAGGTTGTGGTAAAGATTAAATGAGGTAATACAAGTAAAAAGCACTTGCAACATTGCCTGAGATATAGTAAGCTCTTAAAAAGTGTTAGTGGAATGTCTGCAAGAAGAAAATCAAGTCAGGACCCCATAGCTCAATTGCTACTGCTACCAGGCACAGAGACTATTCTGCCAGGGCAGTTAATTTTCAATCAGGATGCACATTTCAGGGTCTGGGGTGCAGGCATATGCAGTTAGGGTAAGTTCCCCAAGAGATTTTGCTGTGTATGTCTGGTTAAACAGCACTGCATTGAAGCATTTTTATATATTTGTTTAAGAGAATGGTTTCTTTTATTTTACAAATAAGACACTGAGCCAGAATGGCAATGGATTATTCTACAAGCCCCACCCCTCTCCTGTGGGATGCAGGACACATATATGACTTGCTGTTTTCTGCAGAAATGGTATTCAGTCTCAAGAACACCACGGCCAATTATAGTTAATTAAATGGCAAGAATTGTACAAGATGGAAGACTTGAATATTAACTACCCTTCCTTCCTCCCTCCCTTCTTCTATCCTTTCCCTTCCTTCCTCCTTCCTTCCATCCTTCATTCCTCCCTCCCTCCTTCCTTCCATCCTTCATTCCTCCCTCCCTCCTTCCATCCTTCTTTCCTCCCTTCCTCCCTTCCTTCCTTCCTTCCTTCCTTCCTTCCTTCCTTCCTTCCTTCCTTCCTTCCTTCCATGCATCCATCCATCTATCCCATCCTCTTATTCATTCATGTACTTCACCTACCCACCCATCCCTCCATTTACCCATCTAATAATCCATCTGCCTTTCTAGTTATCCACCATCTACTTGTCCATCTATCTATCTACTCACCATCTACCCATGATCTAACAACCAAAAGTAATGAAGTATGGCTTTTCAACAGGCAATATATAGAGCAGAGAGAGGGACAAAAGTAAAGCTTCTAAGACTATGCATGTGTCTTTCTCTAGACTCCTTGAAAAGGATTTCCTGATGAGATGTGCTGGCAGAAATAAGGTCAAAGGCACAGGCCACTGGAGATTTTAGTTAAACAAGTTTGATAAATCAGGTTGTGGCTGGGGAGCCCCTCAGATCTAACACACGGATCTCTAAAAGCATCTCAGGATTTGAAATGCTAATGAAGCTGAGTTCTATTAGCAACACAAAAGTTTTTGACTCTGAGGGAAAGCTAAAGGCTCAAAAGGAATTTCCATCAGATTCTACAGGGAAAGGGAATGTAAAAAGTAGCAAATACATCAGAGAGGCCATTGGAGAGGGACTGGAGTTTAAATTCATCCTGGTGTCTGACAGAGAAAAAGGCAAATAAAAAAGCCCAATGTGATTTAATGGGAATTGAGGGTAACATGGAGCCAAGTAGAAATCTATGTGAAATTTCTGTTGGGGAAACAATGATATGTATATATGTACCTTACACACACACACACACACACACACACACTCACTCACTCACTATGAACTCAACATCGATATTTTTGATGAAAAACTAATGTCGTTTGTCCTTTCAAACTGCAGGGCATAAAGCCACCTTCTGGACATCTACCTTAACCAAGGACTTGGAAAACTTCTGTTTGAAAGGGATACCACGCTGGCTTCCATAATTGGGTTTTGACATTTCGTCATTGTTTGCCTTTTCGTTTTGAGTTAGAGGTGCTTCAAAAGAGATGAGCAAAGATTTTTCAGAAGCAATAGTTCCAAAATTTAAGGTAACACGTGTAAGCACGGGAGGACAAGCGAGGGGACAGACAGACGGAAAATAGGAAGTATCTCCTCTGTGTGCTCAAGCAAATGCAATGATAAAATGTAAGATCACTGCAATGATTCCCAAAGCATTTCAGTGCTAGGGCTCCATACCTAGGGTTACCTCAGGAAAATTTCTCAGGTTCTGGGAAAGTAATCTGTATTCTAATCAAGGGCCTCAGGTGCTTACTCTGCACACTAAAGTGTCAGACTTCTGCTACCCTGGGATGTTCCATTTGGCGAACGCCAAAGAACAGGAAACCCTTCAGAGGGTTAGGTGTTAAGAAAGATCGCGAGGGCTGCAAATGGCAGAGCTCCGAGCCCGGACTAAAGTCTTGGCTCTGTCCTCGACGGATGTATGCCTTTGGGTAATCTCATCATTTTCCCGAGCCTTATTCTTCTTGTATATGAAGATACCGTCTGCTTCCAATGATAATGTGTAGTTCAGAGGAAGCAAATGTTAAAGGATTAAGTGAAATAATGTCTGAGAAAAATAATTACCAGTCTCTGAAGTATTGTGTGACATCAGGCATGACTATTCACACACGAGGTGAAAACAGACCAAAAAATATTTTCAACTCCCTTATAAACTCTGTGGAAAACAGCTAACTCCAACCTCTCGTCTAATGAATAATCCTCTTTAAAAATCCGCAATAGGTTATTAATTAGCTGAGCACAGGGCTCCCCAGACTGGGGCCACATTTCCCAGCGTCCTTTGCAGCTAGGTATGGCTACTACGTGACCACGCTGTCAGCAACAAAATATGATCAGAAGTGCTTTGCCCTAGTTCCACATCACTTCCTTAAGAAGTAATTTCCCGCCTCCCACTTGCAATTTCACCCCTTCTCTGCCAACTGGAATGCCACGGGAGCCTGTAGAGACCAAAGAGACGAGGACACCCGCCCAGGAGAAGACAAGGCCATAAGATGGAAGAAACCTGGGATGTGAATGTCCATGTGGAGCACAGCCACCCTACCAGCTTATTTATCTCGGGACCATTACATGAGAGAAAATGAAACCTCCATCGTATTTATGCTATCATGGTTTTGGGTGACTTTTAAAATCAAGTTTAGTTTATATTCTAATTAACCAAACCCCTTTTGATGTGTTTAAAATGTTCAATAAGAAAAAGGAGGGCCCCTAGGTGGCTCAGTCAGTTAAGCATCCAACTCTTGATTTCAGCAGTCCTGTGTTCAAGCCCCGCCTCAGGCTCTACTCTCAGCGCGTGGAGCCTGCCTGGGATTCTGTCTCTCCCTCTCTCTGCTTCTCCCTCACTCTCTTTCTCAAAATAAATAAATAAACTTAAAAAAAAATAAGAAAAAGGATCATCTTGGTATTCCCTTATACAATTGCCCATCCCCTTGCCTTGTGTTAAAGACCTGGTTTTCTTCCTTAGTTAGACCAGGCTCCTCTCTCTTTTCCCACTGTGAGGACTGGCCAGCAGCAGGGGTACATAGCTGGTTTCCACTGGCCTCCGTGCTCCAGATCCAGAGAGAAACGGCAGGTTTTCATTTGCATTTCTGTGGCACAGACACAACGTGAGAAAGCTCTGTAGAAGCCCTCATCTCTAACCCTGGACATTACCAGCAGCTTCCCAGGAAACACTGCCATCCAGGCCTGGGCTGGTTCTGGCCATCTGGGCTGCACTTGGGGAGGGAGGTAACCTTCGGAACTCTGCTGGTGTCCTGTACGTAAAGTAATTTGTGGCGAATCTGAAGGGGGTAAGGGCAGGCTAGTGTAATAAAACTGAGCAGACAGCCCAGAGATCTAACTTTCCACTAATAGCTTGGGAGAACTTGTCGGGTCTAATCAGTAACATGAGGAGCCTGTTGCAACTCATCGCGGCCAGGACACGGCTCAGGTGCTCCATTTAAGCCCATGACAGACTCGCTAAGGTGCCTCCCTTGGAAAGATCCCGGCAAGGCCGCTCAACACCATGCCAGCCCAGAGGATGGCAGTCTCCAAGCGCCCAGCCCAGCCTACCTCCTGCTGTGAAATAAAGTTTTATTAGAGCACAGCTCACTCTCACATGTATTTGCTTATGTATTGTCTATGGCTGCTTTTAGAAAACAACAGAGTCGAGTGAAACATTATGTGCCACAATGCTGAAAATATTTATGGTATGGATCTTTACAGAAAAAACTGGCTGAGTCCAGCTACCGGCATTTACTACCAATCATTTGAAGGGGCTTTGAAGATGAAATCAACCGGCAATCCTAGAGCTGGATAGTATTGGTGCTTTCCCTAAGGTCTAAAATTTTTAATTCAGGGGCGCCTGGGTGGCTCAGTCGGTTGAGCGACTGACTTCGGCTCAGGTCAGGATCTCACAGTTCGCTGGTTCAAGCCCCACGTCAGGCTCCAGGCTGACAGCTCGGAGCCTGGAGCCTGCTTTGGATTCCGTGTCTCCCTCTCTTTCTGCTTCTCTCCTGTTCACACTCTGTCTCTGTGTCTCAAAAATAAATAAATGTTAAAAAAAAAAATTAAAAGAATGAAATAAGATAAAATTCTTAATTCAAATACCTTAGAACGCTCTGTGCCTATTTGGAAAACATACCAAATATACCTCTTCAGTGTCTTTGAGTTTGTCTTTGCTCTGCCTGCAATATTTTGTTTAGATATAAATATGACTTATTCCATCCCTTTCTTTAGGTCTTTTTGAATATGTTGCCTTAATTGAGACACTGATGATCCTAAAAAAACAAGACTCCTAGGTCATGCCCATCACTTTCTGTCCCTTGACCCTACATTTTACAGCCTTTAGAACTACCTGGCAAACACTTATTCTTTGTATATCTCCCATAATTGAAAGTAATCTCCTTGATGGCAGGAACTCTATCCACTTCACTGTTCTTCATAAGAAGAACATTTCATGACACATAGTAATCCAACAAATGTTTGTCAAATGAATAAATGAATGACTGAACACATCGCCCTTCTTGGCACACACTGTTAAGTGTCATGTACAACTTGGTAAAAATTTAAAATTGGTGCCAAGTATGATCTATTGTTTCAACGCAATTAAAATGGCCTCACTATATGCAAAACAAAATTGGGACTAATTATTAAATGATATAATTTAAAAACTGCAATCTATGGGGCACTTGGGTGGCTCAGTCTGTTAAGTGTCCTACTCTCGATTTCGGCTCAGGTCACGATCTCACGGTTCATGAGACAGAGACCACAGCGCAGAGCCTGCTTGGGATTCTCTTTCCCTCTCTCTCTCTGCACCTCCTCTGCTCACTTTCTCTCTCTCTCTCTTTGCCAAAATAAATAAATGAACAATAGCAAAATAAAATCCATGGCATAAGCCTTGTGCTTTAATTCACTGATGAAGAAGTTCAACCTATATAAAGATCAGAAGGAAAAAAAAAATAGTCTTGTCAAAAAACAGAGCAAGCACCTTACATATACATTGCAAAAAAAAAAGCCACAAAAAACCCCCCACAAAAAACCCACAACAACAACAACAAAAATCCCCACAAAACCAAGAAACAGTATGGTTTGATCCATAGCTCAAACTATATACAAAAATTAGCTCAACAAAGATCATGGGCCTAAATGTAAAACATGAAGGTATAAACTTTGAGAAGAAAAAAATAGGAGAAAGTCTTATGACCTTGGGGTGGGCGTAGATTTCTTAGACATGGCAACCAAAGTATGAGATAATAAACCAGCTTAACCATGTGGATCTCACCACAATTAAGAACTTCTATTTTTTTGAGGAGCACCTGGCTGGCTCAGTCGGTGGAACATGTGACTCTTGATCCTGGGGTCATGTGTCCCAGCCCCATGCTGGGCATGCAGCCTACTTAAAAAATCAAACCAAAACAAAAACTTCTATTCTTTGAAACACTCTGAGTTACGAGAAGATAAGCCAAAAATTAGAAGGAAACTATGCAATACATATATGAGATAATGAATTTATATCCAGAATAAAGAAACTCAAATTCAAAACTGGAAAAGTAAACCCCTTACCCTCAATCCCAAGTGAGTGAGCAAGTCGAATAGAAATGTCATCAAAGATACCACATCACACCTGTCAGAATGGCCAAAATTCACAACATAAGAAATAATAGGTGTCTCTGAAGATGTGGAGAAAGGGGCACCCTCTTGCACCATTGGTGGGAATACAAACTGGTGCTGCCACTCTGGAGAACAGAATGGAGGTTCCTCAAAAAACTAAAAATGGGACTACCTTCTCATCCAGCAATTGCACTTAGGAACTTAGCCAAAAGATACAAAAATATGGACTCGAAGGGGTACATGCACCCCAATGTTTCTAGCAGCAATATCAACAATAGCCAAACTATGGAGAGAGCACAAATGTCCATAGACTGATGACTGGATAAAGAAGATGTAGGATGTACACACACACACACACACACACACACAGGAATATTACTGAACCAACAAAAAGAATGAAATCGTGCCATTTGCAACGATGTGGACAGAGTTAGAATGTATTATGCTAAGTGAAATAAGTCAATCAGAGAAAGACAAATACCATATGATTTCACTCATGTGGAATTTAAGAAACAAAACAGATGAACATATGGGAAGATGGAGGGGAACTGAAGAGATGGCAACTAACCACGAGAGACTCTTAACGATAGAGAACACGCTATGGGTTGACGGAGGGAGGTGAGTGGGAGATGGGCAAGATGGGTGATGGGTATTAAAGAGGGCACTTGTTATGAGCACTGGGTGCTGTAGGTAAGTGATGAATCACTGCATTCTACTCCTGAAACCAATATTACATGTTATATTAACTAAAGTTTAAATAAAATTAAAAAAATAAATGTCATCAAATATATGGATGGCAAATGAACACGTGAAAAAACATCAATATTATTAGTTATTAGTGAAATTCAAATTAAAATCGCAATGAGCTACCACAACACATCGACTGTAATCATTAAAATGAAAAAGTCACCACATCAAATGTTGCTGTGATGCAGGGAAACTGAAAACTCTCATCCAGTATTAGAAATGTAAAATCATACAACCATTTTTTCTTGCCCCAAACTGGAAACCCAACTGTTGATCAGGTGAATTAACCAACTGTGGTGTATCCATAGAATGGAAAACTCTTGGCAATAAAAACGAATGAACTACTGATACATGCTACAACCCAGAATGAATTTCATAATAATTATGCTGAGTGAAAGAAGACAGACACAAAATATAGTTAGCATATGGTTCCATTTATATAAGGAAATTCTAGAAAATCCAAACTAATATATGGTGGCAGAAAGCAGATCATTGGTCACCTAGAGACAGGGTTTGGGAACACAGAGAGGTGCAGAAGGACAAGATTATAAAAGCATATGGGGAAACTTCTAGGGGTGGTGGTGATATGTTCATTATATTTAAAAACTGAAATATAATTGACATGACATCAGTTTCAGGTATACGACGTAATGATACAGTTTACGTATACATTGGGAAATGAACACTACAGTAAGTCTAGTTAAGATTCATCATCACACATGGTTACAATTTTTTTTCTTGTGATGAGAACTTTTACGATCTATTCTCCAAGCAACTTTCAAACATAAAATAAAATATTATTAACTATAGTCACCAGGATGTAGGTTACATATCCAGGACTTTACAACTGGAAGTGTCTACTTTTGATGACCTTCTCCTATTTCTCCTACCCACCACCCCCTCCCTGCCTCTAGCAACTACCAATCTGTTCTCTGTATCTATGAGCTCAGTGTTTGTTTTTAGACTTCACGCATAAATGTGACCATATGGCATTTGTCACTTAGCAGAATGCCCTCAAGGTCTACCCATATTGTCCCAAATGGCAAGATTTCCTTCTTTATTTTTTAATGACTGAGCAATACTCCATTGCGTACGCATACCACAACTTCTTTATACATTCTTCCATGGATGGGCACTTCATTTCTTCCATGTCTTGGCTACTGAAATAATGCTGCAATGAACAAGGTATCTTTTCAAGTTCTTTTTTTTCTCAAGTTAGTGTTTTTATTTCCCTTTGGATAAATACCCACAAGAAGAATTGCTGGATCGTATGGTAGTTATGTTTGTAATGTTTTGAGGAAACTTCATATTTTTTTCCATGATGGCTGCACTAATTTATATTCCCACCAATGGTGCACAAGGGTTCCCTTTATCCACATTTTTTCCAACAGTTATCTCTTGTCTGTTTTATAATAGCCATTCATGGGGCGACTGGGTGGCTCAGCTGGTTAAGGGTCCGATTTTTGATTTATGGGCATAAGCCATGATCTCAAGATCATGAGATCGAGCCCCACATAAGGCTCCGTGGTGAGCGTGAAGCCTGCTTGGGATTCTCTTTTTCCCTGTCTCTGGCCCTCCCCTGCTCATGCTCTCTCTCAAAATAATAAATAAATGGATATTAAAAAAGAAAAAAAAATTATAATAGCCATTCTGACAGGCATGAGGGGATACCTTATTGTGGTTTTGATTTTCATTTCCTTGATGATTATTGATGTTGAGCACCTTTTCATGAATCCATTCATTGGGCATCTGTATTTCTTCTTTGGAAAAAGCTCTATTCATTTCTTCTCTCCATTTCTAAATTGAATTTTTTATTTATTTTTTGCTATTGAGGTGTAGGAGTTCTTTATTTGTTTTGAATATTAACCACTTATTGGATACATGATTTGCAAAGATTTTCTCCCATTTGGTACATTGCCTTTTTATTTTGTTTATGGGTTCCTTTGTTGTATATGTTCATTATTTTGATTATGGTGATGGTTTCACAGGTATGTATCTATCTCAAAACTTACCAAATTTTACACTTTAAAGATATGCAGTTTAATGTCATTCATACCTCAATAAAGCTGTCATAGAAAACAATATTTAACAAAATATTTAAACAACCACTACAGTACAGACATTAATCTGTATTATGATAATGTTGGCCCATCCATCCGAGTGAGGTACAGCTGAATACCAACCAGCCATGGCTGCAAAGGTATTCATTGGTCTTCTGGGAAACAAAATTTAAGACCACAATGAAATAGCACTACATCATCATGGCTAAAATTAAAACAAATAAGCGATGATACCCAGGGTATGCAAAGATAAGCAGAAATCTGGATTTTCATACACGGCCAATGGGAATGGACATTTGCATAACCCTTTTGGAAAGCCATTTGTTGGTATCTACTGAAATCTGACATTCTTTGAACTCTAGGATGTGGTTATTCCATTCCTGTGTATATACCCAGCAGAAACGTATTATGTATGTTTACGTAAAAAGACGTGTACCAAAAAAATGGTCAAAGCAGCACTAATTATCATAGCCCCAAACAGAAAACTACATCAATGGTAGTAGAAGTATACATCAATGGTAGAATGAATAAATAAAATATGAGGTATTCAGGCAATAGAATTCTCTCCAGCCATGAGAATGAATGAACTTCACTATATTTAAGTGTAGATAAATGCTACAACATAATATTTAGTGAAAAAAGTCCAAACAGAAAAAGTACAACTCAGTGATTCTATTTATATAAAGATCAAAATTAGGCCTCATCAATCTATGCTATTAGAAGTTAAGACACCTGTTACTCTCGTGTCAGGATTGGTGAATAAAGGAAGGTACAAAGCGGCTTTTGGTGTGCTGGTCATATTCTGTTTCTTGATCTGGGTGCTGGTTAAATGTGTACGTTCAGGGCGCCTGGGTGGCTCAGGTGGTTGAGCGACCGACTTCGGCTCAGGTCATGATCTCATGGTTTGTGAGTTCGAGCCCCGCGTCAGGCTCTGTGCTAACAGCTCCGAGCCTGGAGCCTGCTTCAGATTCTATTCTGTGTCTTCCTCTCTCTCTGCCCTTCCCCCACTCATGCTCTGTCTCTGTCTCAGAAATAAACATTAAAAAAAAATTAAAAATGTATGTTCAGTCATAAAAAATATCTACCATGCTGTGTACTTATGATTTATGCATGTCTACATATATTGCAATGAAAGGGTTTACTTAAAAAATAGTGGATGGGACACACGACTCACAGAATTTTTAAATAATTCAATTAATTCAGTAAATTCAATTAATTAACTGGTCCTTGTATTGAAGAAGTTTGAGAACAATTACTCTAGTCAACAATCTTGAGAAGGTAAAGAGTTTGTACCATAAGCAGATCAAACACTGGGACAAGAGGAGATGGGAAGGCTAGGAGTCACTACAGAAGTAGCTTTGAATATTTAACTCTAGAGTGCAAAGAGCATTTTGATGAAACCTTACATCAGCATCTATATAACTAGGTCCCTTGGTTAATTAGCAACACCTACTGAAGAAATACCAAGCCTCAATATATCAGCACATAATTTTTATCTTTTAATTGAATATCTAAGAAATTAAATGCAGGAGAAAAAAGGGAATGAGGCATAAAGGACAAAAGAAAAAGCAAATACTAATTTTCCTTTAGGTAACTGTCTGCTATCCATTCTCCACTAAGATGTACCTTGAGCACAGGTATTAACAGAAGACAAGAGCCATCAGATAATTTACAGAGTCATTTCCAAGGAGTCCCCAGTTCTGTAATGCCCCATAACGACTATTTCTTATGCCACCACAATTCCTGGATAACACACAATTTTTAAAGCTGGACTGGATCTTCCATTTGGAGTTTCCCATTTTCCCAAAGTCAGCTGCTCCCACCCTCTTCCTCATCCAGCCTCCTAGTTCCTGGGCTCCTGCTGCACTGCCCCTCCCAGACAGGAGTCTTTTCTGTAGTGTCCCTCCTCTTCAGAGCCCCCCGTTATTTCTCCCAGTTATCTCTGCACCTGTTCAACTTGCTGAGAGTGTGGGTAACTTGGGACGTCCTCTCTGGATGCCTAGCGTTCACCGTCCTTTCAGCCGGTCAATTCTCCTTTTTGATATCAACCCATCAAAACAGAGGGGTACCGACCGGGCCCTCAAGAGCAATTCTTTGGCCTTGATTAAGAGTACTGGTTCTCAACCAAGGCAGTACTATTCCTAGGCTGCTTTGTGAGTCTTTGGGAGATATTTTTGACTTTATGACCAGGGGTACGGATGGCATTTGCTGGCTGCTGCTAGAAGGTCAGCTGTTCTGTGCAACGAAGAGCTACCTACACTGCACACAACTTCAGAACGTAGGTAATTTACAAAAGTAAATAACCTGAACCTAGAAACAAATTCTTTCTTACACAGACACACAGACTGTTTCTTTGTATGGTTTTAATAGTTACGGGAAATTCCAAGATGCACTAACCTTGTGCACTGAGGGGAGATTACATTTTGTATTGCAGAGAATTTTACCAAGTGTTCATCATTTCAGAAAATTACCTTGCTTCACCAAAACTTTACTTCCGTCCAGTCTGCATCGTAGCTGATGCTTTCGTACTGGTTCTACATAAGGGTATGAGGATTTGGCTAACCTCATCTTGCCTTTCAGGGTAGTCCTGCCCAAACATTTACTGATTAAAGTACAAATTAATCTATTATAAATAACTTTTATTTTTTATTTATATTATCATTGGATATTATACTGATTTCTTTAAAAGAGTTTTGTGCAGATAGAGTATATCATCTATGAATTTCATTTCAGAATGGCAAAGAATGTGTAATAAAATAGTATATAAAGGAGATACTGGGTCTGAAGGGTTGGGATCCACGGATTTAGAGAAACAGCGGCAGTTTTCTCTGAAACGTTTTCAAACGCTTCTATAAAATCCTGACGATGCCAAATATAGGCTGACCTTTGCTCAGTGGTGTTGCTAGTAAATATTTAACAACTGGCTCTCTGGGTGGGAGGTAGGAGAAGCCCTGATTTGCAGTGTTTGCTGATTTCCACGGTGTAAATACTCGGATCATAGCCAATTTCAAGAATCATGTAACATTTCATCACTGGACATAGAGTTGGGTAGAGATACCAAAAATTAGATCCTGTGAACTTTTGCACAGGTAAGAAGACCCCATCACCCATTAGTTACCAAATTTATGCTTAGATGCCATCCTAATTTTTTGTAGGTTTTCTCTAACAGGGCTCAGGAGACCATGAAGCCAGGTAAGCAAAGAATAAATAAATGGAACAAACAAACAAGTCACAACCTGATATGGGTGACAACAGATACCACGAGGCTCAGATAGTTCACTGCTCCAAGAATCAAAAGAAACAAAGACAGGCAAGGGTTGAAAAATTCTTATGAAATCAGCTGCAATCAGTTGAGATTCCAGGATAAAAAGAAGTACCTTGTTCAGACGAGAACTAGGGGACATGGCAAGATGTTCTTAGCATTTTTTCTGCTGCTGATTTGAAAGAAAACACTGGAGACACATTGTTGAAACAGTTCAAGCGAAGCACCTGGGAAAGCATCATTTAATTAGCCGGGCAATGGAAATTCATGGGCTGCAGACTAGGCCGACTTGGTTGTGACTTAGCTTGTAAATGGGTGTTAAATCAAGGGAAGGGCGGCCTATTGTGAGCAGTGGGATAACCCACGTTCAGTTGTCCTGTTACTGGTCAATTTCAGGACTGGAGTATCTACACAGTTCTGGCCAGAGTACAAAATCTCACCAAGAGAGAATGATGGATGGATGATCGGCTAACAGAATGGGTGAAAACAAGAACCGAATTGGTGTAAATGGTGCTCCAACGTGAAAAAACGATCAAGATCTGTAGCAATGGGAAACTTCCCAGTGTAAACACATATGCATGTCTGATCTACAATTTGTCTATGACCAAAATTAGCAATATGCCCATTGTTTCTGTAACTCCTGACAAAGATCACTGAAGAATTCCTGGGATGTGAAAGTAAAACCTCATTGTATAAATGGCATTAAAGTATTTTCTGTATGCAAGGGGACATGAAAAGTGAAATTTTTACAGAACAGACATGGGGAGTTGCTCGACTGACTTGCATATGGACCCCAGGTTCTACTGGCTATTTACTTTTCTTTTTTCTTTCTTTCTTTCTTTCTTTCTTTTTCTTTCTTTCTTTCTTTCTTTCTTTCTTTCTTTCTCTCTCTCTCTCTCTCTTTCTTTTTAGAGAGAGAGAGAGAATGTGAGCGATGAGGGGAGAGGGGATGAAGAAGAGAGAGAATCTTAAGCAGGCTTCATACTCAGCACAGAGCCCAGCGTGGTGCTTGATTGCACGACAGCATGATCATGACTTGAGCCAGAATCAAGAGTTGGATGCTTAACAACTAAGCCACCCAGGCACCCCTCCACTGGCTACTTTATTAAAAAAAATTTTTTTTAATGTTTATTGAATTTTGTGAGAGAGAGACAGTGTAATTGAGGAAGGGACAGAGAGAAAGGGATACACAGAATCCAAAGCAGGCTCCAGGCTCTGAGCTGTCAGCACAGAGCCTGATGTGGGGCTCGAACCCACGAACTGTGAGATCATGACCCAAGCTGAAGTCGGACGCTTAACCGACTGAGCCACCCAGGCGCCCTTCTACTGGCTAATTTAAATTCTGCATTTTATTGGAGAGGACACTACCACCAAGTCCTTTGTAATAAAGAAAGCAAAATTTTATACAGTCTACACTCTGCATACCTTTTTAGTGCTTTCGAGTGTTCAGAAACTTCCAGCGCAGTCCCAGTTGAGAGATTCGAATGGCCAATGTTAAAAAAAAAGATACGATTCCAGGGTGCTGCATTCTCTATGAACCCTAAATATTCGAGTTGATCAGAAGAGGGCCTGACACCCCACGGCACTATAGAGTTAACACAATTGTGAATACAGCCTTGAGTTTATGATGAATGTGTTCCAGACACGCAGAAGTTTACAGCGACTGTCAACCGGGGAAATGTGCAACCCCAGCAGATAATGGCATATGGTGTGTGATCTGATGAGGGGGAAGAAGGTTCGCAGAACCTTCGTTAGCAGATGCTCAATGACAAAAGCAAAGTAGTTGTGTGGCCTCTCAGGAAAACCATGAGAAAATAAAGGTACAAAAATTCTTTTTTGTTGGGTCAGTAGAAAATGCTCGTGAGCGGCACATTTTCCCTCTGGTATCAAAGAACGAGGAAGAGCGAGTTCGCGGCAGTGAGCTCAGGCCAGAGGGCACCAGGTCATCAGAATCACAAAGAGCCTGCTGCATGGGCACTGTCACTCTTGAACATTTAACAGCATCCTACTTGTCGCGGTTGTATTTTATATGCCACGGTGGCATTTACTGGGTCCTTGCTTGCTTTGCCTGCTCCGTGGGTCTTTTTTCCATTAACGAATCGTGAGGAAAGACCTACACAATTCATCAATGGAAAAAAGACCCTCTGGTAACGCTGGGGATGCGTGGATTCCAACTTGCTTGTGGCAGCTGTTCGCAGTGAGCGCCTGTTGTTTGCAGCCCATGACGCGAGGAGCTAGCCCGGAGTCCAGGAGCGAAGGACTGAGCCTCTTCCGTGCAGGTGGTGTAAGAGGACAGGTGCTATGTTTGGGTCTCAGGCTGGGTTCTCCCGGACACAGACACCGAGTGAAGGTTTTCAGTGCATGGAGTTGATCTGGGGGGATCCCAGGAAGCAGTGGTAAGGGAAGCGGTGAAGGGTCAGCCGGACCCAGGGTGTGTCACCGAGAAGGTGCCATTGTGGGTAAGTGGAGTTCAGTCTGTCTGCGGACCCTGGGAAAGAGTGTAGAATGCGCTTGAGAGCTTCCCCCCAAAAGAGCAAGAAGCTTCCACCGACTCCATGCTCTGTTCTTGCTGAGGGCCGTTTAATTTTCTGCCACTTTGGGCTTGCACTGCAAGAGAGCCAAGAATGCTCTCGCCGAGAATGCTCTCGTGGCCGGGAAAGCAGCCTTCAGGCGCAGAACAGCAGGTATTCCCTTACACAACCTCCAGTGTGCAGAAGGGAGGCTGGAGGGATACAAACAGGACTCTGAGAGTGTTCTGCAACTGTGTGCGTGTGTGTGTGCGTGCATGTGTGTGTCTGCACAGACATCAAAAAAAGAGATGGACCTTGAAGAATGGAGCTTTTTAAGATAGGCATGGAGGGCGCCTGGGTGGCGCAGTCGGTTAAGCGTCCGACTTCAGCCAGGTCACGATCTCGCGGTCCGTGAGTTCGAGCCCCGCGTCGGGCTCTGGGCTGATGGCTCGGAGCCTGGAGCCTGTTTCCGATTCTGTGTCTCCCTCTCTCTCTGCCCCTCCCCCGTTCATGCTCTGTCTCTCTCTGTCCCAAAGATAAAAAATAAATGTTGAAAAAAAAAAAAAGATAGGCATGGAAAGGAGAGAGGTCACAGCAGCAGGTGCAGCGGTATGTGCAAAGGGACAGAAAGAAGATAACCAAAGTAGAGTCAGGAATGATAATAATTTTTGCACCTTTAACTGAGAACATGATTAGAGCCAAGCAGGCACCTTCTATACATTATAAAGTATCTTTCCCAGTAACATTCAAGGGAAGTGTTATTATTTTCGTATCACAGATGAGGGAACTCGGTTTTCCTTACCAAGTCTCAAATGCCAGTGAGCAATTTGAATTGGAACCCAAATCTGTTTTCATTCTAAAGACTGTGTTCTTTTGACTACCACACTGCCCGGTAAGCCGGCTGATTCATCTGTAATGAGGCTTGCAGCAGATATTAGAAAGTTAGCTTCGGGGCACTGGGTGGCTCAGTCAGTTGAACATCCACCCGACTTCGACTCCGGTCATGATCTCACCGTTCATGGGTTCAAGCCCCACATTGGGCTCTGTGCTGACAGCTCAGAGCCTGGAGCCTGTTTCAGATTCTGTGTCTCCCTCTCTCTCTGCCCCTCCCCTGCTTCCGCTCTGTCTCCGTCTTTCTCAAAAATAAATGTAAACATTTTTAAAAATTAAAAAAAAAAAAAAAAAAGAAAGGAAGTTAGCTTCTATTGAGAAGCATCTCAAATACCGGCCCAAAGGCAACAGGGAACCACCGAAGGCATGTTAAATTTTTTTTTTTTTTTTTTTCAACGTTTATTTATTTTTGGGACAGAGAGACAGAGCATGAACGGGTGAGGGGCAGAGAGAGAGGGAGACACAGAATCGGAAACAGGCTCCAGGCTCTGAGCCATCAGCCCAGAGCCCGACGCGGGGCTCGAACTCACGGACCGCGAGATCGTGACCTGGCTGAAGTCGGACGCTCAACCGACTGCGCCACCCAGGCGCCCCTCGAAGGCATGTTAAAGACAGAGGCACATAACGTGGCTGGCAAAAATGTCCTGAAAAGATGAGATGACGGTGGAGGCAGCCAGGTAGGTAACTGTCAAAAAGTGTGGGCGGTAGAAAAAGAGAAAAAAGATAGTTGAGACAGACGGTGTTTACTCCAGAAAATCTGACAGGATTGGTAAGCTGTTCCACAATCAAGGCAGAGAGAGGGAGGCAAAGATAACCTAAAGACAACAAGACAACGGGGTGGTGGGTGATTAGCAGTCATCACCATGCCTTGGCCGGAATGATCAACTCAGCTGTCATCACCACGAGTCGAGGCGATGCAAAATATTTGAGCATAACGATCTGGTGCAGGGGTGGTGGCTGTGGCCTCTGTCACTCGGCTCGGTCAGGAGAGTGACTATGGTATCATTGCCACTATTTCCACCGTCAAACATGCTTTAACAGCTCCCTTGGCTAACACCATTCTTCTGGAAGGTCTTCCCTTTTCTCATCGGTGTCCCGCCCCTCCGCCAAAAGCTGCCTCCTATGCCACACCTCCCACGAAACCTCCCCGGAGCACCCTGACAACTGCTTTCTTGTCTCTCTGAACTTCTAGAGCAGCCCTAGCTGACAGAACTTTCCGTGATGAGGGAAACCTACCTGTGCTCTGTAACACTGTTGTCATAGCCACAGGTGGATACTCAGAACTCAAAACTCAGCTAGGAGGACTGAGGGAGAGAATTTAAATTTTATCGCTTTTGATTTAATTTAAGTTTAAAGAGCTGCACGGTGCTAGTGGCTGACATGTTTGGCAACACAGAGCTAGAGTGCTCGCTGTGCTGCTCCCGGCCTCGTCCCACACAGCTTTGGGCGATGGGTATTTCTGCACATGTCTCAGCTCTCCCGCCATAGTCTCTCAGGCCAGGGAAGGGGGGGAGGGGTTCTCTCTTAATTACGTAGTCCCACAACAACAAACTCAGTAGCGACGTATAGTAATACTCATAACTCGTTTGTGAGCGTGTTTTGGCTGCCATTTTATCTTTGATCACTGCTATAGATTACTTATCCATCTTGTGCCTCAAGAGAACAAATGTTTCATGGCTTTTATGAGTTCCACTAGATGCTGCGGTCTCTGGAGATGAAGGCATGGTTAAAATATGGCCTCGGCCTCTAAGGGCTCAGGTCGAAGGGAGCAGAGGCAGAGAAGTGAATGCAAATACCATTTAGGCAGACCTGCAGTTTGCCTGAAGGGCCTTTAGGTTATACTGCTAGTATTTTTTTCTTAGACCCGATAGAATCAATTTTCTTTTTCCTCAGAATGAAAACCACACAGAGAATAAATGCTGATAGGGCATGAACGCTGTTAGGATCCTTGACAAAATGCAGTAAGCAAATTATGTTCCCTGAGAAGCAATCGACAACTGGAGGGTTAACAGCAGAGAAGGAGTGAGGGGTGGTCTTCCAGGATAGAAACGTAAAATAAGTTCACTTCTCTTATGTAACTGTACCTCTAACATTGATCTACCATCAGAGAGGGTCTTTCTCTTTGTGGGTAACTCTTGAAATACAGAGGTCATGTCCACTTCATTTGGCCCCCTTCTCTTTATTCCATCTTTACCCCCCACTCTAAGGACCTTGCCAATAACAGTGATTAAATAAAGTCTGCTAGAGAATGAAAAGGAGAGAATGTTGAGGATACTTAAGCTTACTTTCTGTCCATTGGGTCAATTCTCCATTCCCTAGAACCAAAACCTTTCTAAAAATGGAGAATACCAAGTCAGCCATCTAGTCTTCCTTTGGTCTTATAAAGCAGTAACTCTTGGGAAAGAAAACAGTGGCTCCAGGGAGTTAAAGGGGGATAAGCATTAGCAAGTCAGCCTTCTACCAGGGAGCATGTTGCTGTTGGCTACGCGACACTCCAGGCCAGCTAAGCTAACCCTGTTGGAATGTTAAACACAGTGCAGCCAATACCTTGTGAATGTGGAAGGAAACCATCAGGGCTTTGCCAGGACTACTCATCACTGAGAAGAGTCCACTGGAAAAGATGAAGTAACAAAGATCACTGAAGAAAGTGTAAAACGATCTGAGAATCCAATGACATGTTGACAAATAGCACTCCTCCCTGCTTTCCTCAAATCAGAATCAAGCAGTGAAAGCATGAGTAATTTCTAAACAGACTTTTCAGAGTCCAAGATGGGGCTCTTCTTGCCTTATCAACAGTCTCTGGAAGACTGCAGGTGGATTCCGTCCAGGAAAAGAAGAAATCTTGAACTATTCAAAGTTATTAGGGAGGCTTTGCCCTTCAACTGTAAGCTTCTGGTGGGAGTGGGGGGGGGGGAACTAGTGGAAAAAATAAATCTAGATTTTGTTTTTTTTTTTTTTTTGTCCTGAAAAAGGAATTCACAGCTTGTAAAACCTGGCAACTTTTTTTTTTTTTTTAAATAAAGATGATGACTGATTTTATAAAAGAAAAAAAGATATGGAAATAAAAGTGCTAAATGCCAATACTCAAGTGTCAAAAACACAAGATTTTCCAGGAAAATATTAGAACCGATAAAAAAAAAAAAGCTGAGAAAGTTATTAGGATGGCAGTAGAGTTTGGGACACAGTCTCTTCTTACTTCGTAAAAAATTAAATAAAATCACAGAGCTGAAATCTGTATTTTTGTTCTGGTTCTAAAGTTAAGCCAGAGTAACTTTACCCTAGCTCAATCTTCACAGGTTTACTCTGGTTTAAAGGCAAAGTCAAGGTCAAATTTAACACTAGTATCTTATTCTCCAGCTGAAATCACATGTACTCAATGAAGCTTCACAAGATTTTACTTCTAAATCATGAACAAATCAATAGTGTTGAATGAAACTAGCTTTAAGTGATTAGGTTTTATGTAGCTTGGGGTTCAAATTCTGTTTTTTTTTTTAACCTGTAGTACTGTCTTCCCATCAGTTTTGGAAAAAAATCACAGCCTTTTTCTCCTGGAAATTGTTTCTGTCCCGTTATTCCTCTTCTTTCCTCCTAGGAATCCAAATGCGTACGTTACAATTTTTCAATATGTCTCCTTTATCTCTCTTCTGTATTTTCCATCCATGTACTCTGTGCTTTAGTCTGGGTAATTTTTCTTGACCTGGCTTACAGGTCACTTATCCACTCTTCAGTGGTATTCTGTCGCTATTAAACATTTCTACTGAGGTCTGCATCCTCATTTCAGTTCGTGTATCTTTCGTTCCAGAATTCCGGTTTCATTCCTTTTTAGTAAAGCCTAGTTTTCTGGTGAAATTCTCCATCCTGTCATAGATTTCTTGAAAATACCAATCACATTCATTTTAAAGATAAGTCAAATATCTGGATCACCCATGGGTCTGTTTCTATTATCTATTGCGTCTCGGTCCTGTTTCTTAATACGTCTGGTAATTTTTGATAGAATGAGAGACATTGTATATGAAAAATTTTAGAGGCTCTGGCTGATATTATATTCCTTCAAAAAGTATTTACCCTGTATGAAAGCAATAGGTAAACCTAGATATCTCGAGTTGGGGAAGCTTCCCTCAATCTAATTAAGGGCTCAGCTGGCCAGAGAGATAGTTTTACCTTTCTTGGGGGGTGGGGGGTGGTGGGGGGTCTACTGTGGGTTCACCTTCTCCTAGGGTGTTGCCTTCAAGGCATTCTAAGAGAAGTCTGGGATATTTACAAGAGTCTCTCCTGAATTCTCGTTTTTGTCTTTTAGGCACCATGAGATTCTGAAAACTTCACTCTGCTTTTTAGAAGTTTTCATTTGCTTGGCTTTTTAACTCCTTGCCTTATGCAATGAAGAATGAGAAAATAACCAAGGGGGAAAGCTTTGGAGGCCTTCCTTTCTCAGAGAGCTTGGCCCCTCAAGTCTTGGATGTCTTAGTAGATCTCTGATGGCTTGAAAAAGATTGCTGTTTTAATTTTCTCTGGTATTTCTAGATATTCTCCCTGGGACCATGGGTCTGCTATAAGCTACTTCATCAGTTCCATATGTAGTAGTGTTGAATAACTGTGGTTTTTGCAAAAACAAAATCCCAGAGGCAGACAACTATCAAAAAATGCAACTGGGGAAATTCATTCTCTGTGTACTTGTACTTGGGTTTTAAAAGGAGTAAGATGATATCCTTACCCTGGGGGCATTCGCATCCTATAAGACCTCTTCTAAGGTATATTTAATTCTATTCGATTCTGATCCCCCTGTTTTGCTCAAGTTCAAGATCACCAATAAACCTTTCCTGAAAGACTAAGGCATATTGAGACCTTCTTCTCTGAAACCTCATGCTATTTATTATCAGCACCTGGCAAAGAAACACACCACAAAGCCCGAGTTAATACACTGCCCCCTACTCCCTTTCCCACATCAGACTTGTGTTCTTTTAAAGAGAATAATTAGGTTTGATACTTATGCTGTAGCCTGCAAATCACCCAATGTATATTTTTGGATTTTATTTTTAATTATGATAATTTCCTGGGCAAACTTCCATACGTCCAGTATCTTTTGTAGGGGAAAGAATGGGGAGAAGGAATTGACCCTTCTTTACAGAGTCCTGTCTGTAGAAAAGGGAAAATTGCTGCGACTGTCTCTGGAAGTTAGTTCTTGTGTGTGCAGAAGCAATAATGATTGGCCTCTCCTTTCCCGGATCTTAGGACAGCATTTACGAAGTGCTTCCAGTATGCTTGGCATTATTCTAAGTTCATTACATGTATTCGTTCTCTCATTCAATCTTTAGAACAGTCCTGAGAGGTTTTATTACGATCCTTATTTTGGAGATAAATAAAGAGAAGCATAAAATAGCAACAGAACAAAAACTCAACCCCACAGCTCACTTCTCTGCAAATATCAGCTGAGACTCTAATTCAAGGCCTTGCCTGTGGTGGACCCTTGTCCTAGCGTGAGCCGTTCCTGGTGATGGCCTCCAGCCGTGGTTAGTTGGTGGGGGACTGGCTGATTATACATAACAATCCTTGCCTGAGAGGTAGACTGGGTTTGCTTCTGGTTCCGTCTAACATTTTTCTTCTTCTCATGTTTAATTCCTTTTACTTTGCCAATAGGCAAATTAAATTCAGTCACAGCAGCTACAGTGGCTTAAGAAGCTAAGGGTCTATATCCCCCCCCCCCCGCCACGGCCCCCTCACCCAGAGTAAGAAGTCTGGAGGTAGGCAGTTAGGTTTCTGACATGGCTCCATAACACTCTGAGGGATCCGGGCTCTTCCCACCTTTCTACTTCGTTAATTAAATATGTAACTTTTACGCTCATGCTTGCAAGCTGGCTGCTACCTCTTCAGCACTATGTTTATATTTCAGGCAGGAGGAAGGAGAGGAAAAGATAGAGTGAAGCCAATGTTTCTGTTCCCATTTAGGTAGCTTGCCGAGAAGCCCCATCCGGGGACTTTCTCCACATCTAGCTGGCCAGGACCATGTCACATGGCTACCTCTACCTGTAAAGGATTATGGGAGATGGGATATTTTAAATGCGTACATTGCTACACTGAAGAAAATAAGGATTTTTTTTTTTTTTTTTTTTTTTTTTTTTTTTTTTTTAAGAAGGAAGAAAGGGCAACAGCAATCCAAAATATTAGCCATGGTTAACAAAGTCCTAACTGGGGGCGCCTGGGTGGTGGCTCAGTCGGTTGAGCGTCCAACTTCGGCTCAGGTCATGATCTCGTGGTCCGTGAGTTCGAGCCCCGTGTCAGGCTGTGTGCCGAAGGCTCAGAGCCTGGAGCCTGCTTCAGATTCTGTGCCTCCCTCTCTCTCTGCCCCAACCCACTCGCATTCTGTCTCTGTCTCTCTCAAAAATAAATAAACATTAAAAAAAAAAATTAAAAAAAAAAAGAATAAAGTCCTAAGTGAAGTTAGAGGACCATAGGAGAGAACTTCATCAAACATCTGCATGCCCAGTAGGCCATATTTCTTGATGCTACAGGGGGCTTGAGCAAGGACCCCATGCCCCCCTGGATCAGGTCTATGTATCTCCCATCTGTAAATCATCTCATGCTATACAGCTATGATGGTATAGTGAGAAGAGCTCAGAATTCAGAGGTAGGAGATCAGGGATCACATCTGCTTTTGCCAATTATAATCTGTGGACCTTGGGTAAGATATGAACATCACATTCTTTGTCAGTAAAATGGGCATAAATGCCTGTGTCCTACCCACTTCACAGAATATGGATGACCAAAATAATAAATGTGGAAAAGCTGTGAGATCTACTGACCTATGTACCTTATTTCTCATGAGATACTTAAAAATTGGAAATGGAGAAGTATAAATGGAAACCAGTTAATTATTTCAAGAATCTTTTTATAAGTCCATCTAAAATTATATATGCATATAAATGTATGTTTCAACATTTTGTATGTAAAAGTGAAATACTAACCTAAATAGCTGTATAATATTATAGCATATACACACACAAAACACACACCTATATAGTTATTTGCTTAGTGAAGTTTTATGATAACTTTGTAATGGAATGTGGCAGAATTTATGATGTTCAATTTTAGTACTTAAGCTTCTGGAACCTGACTGTCTAATCTTCTCTGGTTTTTCCCATATAGGGGGGAAAAAAGAGGGCTTGGAATTATTGGTGTATCTCAACATTAAAAATGTCATCTCTCCTGTTGGAAATATGGCAACTCTGTTGTGTTTTCCAAGATATATGCCAGCAATATTTCAAAATATGATTAACAGTGCCAATACCTTGTAAAGTTGGGCACATCTTTTCTTGTTTTGTCTTAGTGATGCCGTCTATCTTTGTGAAAGCTGATATATTAAATAGCTTTTTAAAAGCCTTATTGTGGCCTTTCTCTCCCTTCGGTATAGTAGTGTAACTTTTATCGATAGTAATGGGAGCTATGTTGGAGCATACAGGGTGGTTATGTGGCTCTTGCAGTTTATGGTGATTGACCAGCCTTGGAACCATGGCTTGGAGTCCAGAAGCCTCAGTTATTTAAGCTCTGGGGGAATAGAAGGTGCTCTTTCAGCAAGCCCCCAAACTTGGAGCTTTTCTGCCTTTTTATTTGGGCAAAAACTAGTGCACGAACACATAAATTAGGTGAGATGGAATGACAACACATTTCATGTAAAATTGTATGATCTCCAAAATGTAAAATCAGGGGCATTTTCACCCAGAATATTTACCGTGGCATGAGCCTGAATTTTAGTTAAAAAGTACATGAAAAGTTATATAATCTTCAATTAAACTTTATATACAGATATCAGTCTTTGAGATTGATACAAGGAAATATATTTTTTTCATCAAAAGATACTATCCATTTTCAAAAATCACACTTGTTTTTGAGATGGACTAATGTTTCAGAAAAGGAAAGTGATGCCCACTGAAGTTACATGAATCATCCACCATCATACAGTTAATACTAATCCCTGACCATGAATACAGAAAAGATTATAATGTGGAACTTGACCAACAAACAACTATATACATGCATACTCGGGACAGAGTGAGGACTCAATAAATACTTTTTAAAGAAATTCGATACTGGGTTTTTAGTTAATTTTTTAAATATAATTTAGTGTCAATTTTTTTTTCAACTTTCTTTTTTTTTCAACGTTTATTTATTTATTTTTGGGACAGAGAGAGACAGAACATGAACGAGGGAGGGGCAGAGAGAGAGGGAGACACAGAATTGGAAACAGGCTCCAG
The DNA here is from genome assembly GCF_028749965.1 of Puma concolor. NCBI lineage: Eukaryota > Metazoa > Chordata > Mammalia > Carnivora > Felidae > Puma > Puma concolor. The sequence goes on from NC_141675.1 coordinate 17,035,548, forward strand.
GCTCCGAGCCATCAGCCCAGAGCCTGACGCGGGGCTCGAACTCACGGACCGCGAGATCGTGACCTGGCTGAAGTCGGACGCTTAACCGACTGCGCCACCCAGGGGCCCCAGAGTGTCAATTTTTTAAAAAAGTACTCTTTTGAGGTATTTTCTCACAGGCATGATAAACTTTTAACATTTCCTTCAGTCAACAGATATTTATTTATTCAGCTCTTATTATGCGCTAAGCATCCTGCTAAACCCTGCTTGACTATGTGAGTTTGACTTTTTCTAGTCCTTTTTAGTAAAACATGAAAAATTTTGACAATTCTATATCAGTTGATCTCTGTTCTTTGCATTTTAAAAACGCAGCATTGGGTGCTGTATGTAGGCAATGAATTGTGGGAATCTACCCCCCCAAACCAAGAGCACACTGTATACACTGTATGTTCATGCCCAATGTGCAGCTTGACCTCACGACCCTGAGATCAAGGCCTGAGCTGAGATCAAGAGTTGGAAGCTCAACCAACTGAGCCACCAAGATACCCCCTTTTTCCTTTGATGACAAGTATTATCGCGGAGCCCAAACTTGATAAATATAATAGGATATGCATTTGGTTATTCTATTTGGAGAAGTCCCACTACATGTTTTAAAACCTGTGCTACTCCAGTGTTTACAGCAGCGCTATTGACAACAGCCAAACTACGGAAAGATTCCAAATGTCCACTGACTGACAAATGATAAAGAAGATGTGGTATATACATACAATGGAAAATTACTCGGTGATCGAAAAGAATGAAATCTTGCCATTTGCTACAGCATGGATGGAACTAGAGTGCGTTATGTTAAGCGAAATAAGTCAGAGAAAGACAAATATCATACGATTTCACTCATAGGTGGAATATAAGATACAAAACAGATGAACATAAGGCAAGGGAAGCAAAAATAATATAAAAACAGGGAAGGGGACAAACCATAAGAGACTCTTAAAAGGAGAACAAACTGACAGTTGCCGGAGGGGTTTGGGGTGGGGGGGGATGGGCTAAATGGGCAAGGGGCTTTAAGGAGGACACTTGCTGGGAGGAGCACTGGGTATTACATGTAGGGGATGAATCACTGGAATCTACTCCTGAAATCATTATTGCACTATATGCTAACTAACTTGGAGGTAAATTTAAAAAATTAACACATATAGGGGCGCCTGGGTGGCTCAGTCGGTTGGGCGGCCGACTTCGGCTCAGGTCATGATCTCACGGTCCGTGAGTTCGAGCCCCGCATCAGGCTCTGTGCTGACAGCTCAGAGCCTGGAGCCTGTTTCGGATTCTGTGTCTCCCTCTCTCTCTGCCCCTCCCCTGCTCATGCTCTGTCTCTCTCTGTCTCAAAAATGAATAAACGTTAAAAAAAATTAAAAAAAATTAATACATATAAAAAAATTTTAAATAAATAAAAAATAAAAGTAAAGCCTGTGCTATATTTCTGGAGAGGAAAAATCACTGTGCCCACTACTATTCACACAGGTACCTCTAGCATTTTTGCGTGTATCCAATAGGTCATCCCAAGCCCTGCCAAGCCTTCAAATTCTTCTATCACCAGCCTCACTTTACCTCTTTGGCCCTAACCAAGTTTCTTGAAGCTCCTTAACACCTGTCATGGAACCTTCCGTCTTGCTTTACTAACTGCTTCAGTACTCTCCCCCACCTACTTTGCCTTTGTTCAAGATTTAAAGCTTCATTATCTTCTCTTCTAGGCCTTCTCAAGCTCTCTAAGGCTCTTCCCTCTGTGCCCCCGTGCAACCCAGGCATAGCCACTATTATTTTAATTATTTTTATGCACACAATTTTCTTTTCTATTAGATTAGGGTTTCCAAGAGATCAGATACCCCTGCATTGTATTTACTTCTGTATTCATAGCCAATAAGCTCTGCTGAAAACAGAGTGGATGGTCAAGCAGTATCTGTAAGATGAATGAATGAACGATGCCAAGCCCTCCCACAGACCGGACACGCGGTTCTCCCTACTGGTCCTCCCCTCCGTGTACTATGAGAGCGAGCTTTCCGTGTGCTTGCAGAGCGCGGGTGGGCACACAAGACCACGTTTTGCCCTCGCTGTAATACTACCGATGATTCTATCGCTAGCGCCCTTTTACTGAAGAGGAAACTGGGACTTAGGAGACACCTGGTGACCTTCTCAAAGTCACACCGCTAGGCAGAAGGACTGTGCCGTGGAAGCACCGGGGAAGAAACGTGAAACAAACGCGCGCTGCCTGGTGAGAGCCCCAGGACTTAACAAAAGCAATCCAAAGCAAGGATATCACTGGAGAAGAAAACAGCCCAAGTTGTTCCCATGTAAAACAAGGGAGGCAGGGCTGTCCACTCTGATACCCGGAATTTCATCAGGAAGATGTCCAAATGAAGAGTTTCTGCCGCCTCCCCCGGGAGGGCCCTCCACGGGGACACGTGTTCTTTAGCGAACCTGCATTTGGCGTGTTGCACTCTGAGCACAGCTCAGAGGCGACTTTCGCCCTCTTGCTTTCTGTTTCCCTTATAACCGGCGATTTGGTTCGGTGCCATGATTCCAAAGGGTCATGCGTTTCTATTTAATAAAACAGATGAGTAGCATTTTCTACCCCCTAAATCAAAAATCTCTCTCTTCCTACAACTTCAAAGAAAAGCCCTGGTAATATCCAAAACGGTTGCGAGGTTCTTTTTTTAATGCCTAGAAATTCACATGACAAAGGAAATAGGAAAAACCCTTCCCCACCTAGCCCATGTGTTTGTGAGTTTACAATGCCATCATTGTTTATGTTGGGCTCTATTCATTTTTGTCTGCAGACTTCCTCTGTACAGTTTAACTACTTTCTCATGCTAAGCTCTCTGCAAATTGTCACAATGGTTAATGGGAAATTCTGTACCAAATACTATTTAATTTTAAGGCATTTCTGCCGGCTAATTTATGACCAACTGCAAATTTCATTCTGCCAGGGCAAAAAACAATTTGTTTGTTTCAGGTTGAAAATAGTTTTTCAAATAAATTCTGATGGTACACTTATCAAGCCCTCTTATCTTTCATTAAACTAATGCTTTCAAGCATAATTAAGAAGGAGCTGGAAAACTAAGTATAATGTAATGCTCTGATATTAAAGAAGACATATCAAAATAAATTTGCAATTGTATCATCACATCAATCTCTACTATGACTGCAATAGTATTATAACCATAATTAATTAGCTATGGTACAAATTACCAATAAATCTTTAGAAATTAAATGCCTAATTTTTCAAAACCATATGTCTTCATAAATTGATTATTTAGAATTTAGAGGCTTTTTAATTAGGAAGAAATTTATGCAATGCTGTATGTAATAATTAGGAATCAGCTTTTCTGCAATACTTTTGAACATCAGCAAAAAATTAAATCTTAAGAAAACAGTCTGGGTTAATTATAGTATTTCACTGTCAAAAATCAACATATAGGTAAAATTTAGAGGTTAATGTGGCTTTCCATTTCTTTAACTTCCACCTAGTCTTACGTTCTCAGTGCTGGAATCATTAACCGAGCCCAAAAATCAATGAGAGGGGGGAAATCTCCCCAGTGATTTATGCCTCAAAGAAAGTTTTCATTTTATCCAATAGTTTCAGCAAACCTCATCAATCCAGGTTAAATATTTAACACTCCTTTTTTTATATTCCCTAAGGTTAAAGCAGGATATTTCTGAGCCTAGCCATCATTTTGGGTAAGTGATTATTCTGACATAAGACACAAAAGCTCCTGGGTCAGGAGGGTGGGAACATCATTTGGGGTCCAACAAAGGCATCGCTAAAGAGCGACCTCATTACGTGTGTGGTCAAAAACCCAAAGCGATGGGGAACGGGACCTGATGGCGAGCCACTCTGCACTCACAGGGCCTGCTGTCAAAGCCAAGGCCCTCCTGTGTCCTGAAGACTGGCTGCGAGGTGCCGTGGCCCATGTCTTGCCCCTGCCTACAAAAGGGCCCATAGGGAAACGTACAGACCACACCACAAAGACGATTCTACAAAAACTGGAAAGCCTGCCGATCGAATCCAGAAACCAAATGTTTTCTTCTTACTTCTTCCCCTTCTCCCCACTTCAGTTCCCTGATCGTAATCCGGCCAATGTGTTTTGCATCTATAGGTGTTACGGGATTGGGGCCAGCCTGGGTGAAATTCAATTTTGCTCATCTAAGCACTTTCCCCAATGGCTTCCATTTGAATTCATCTTCCTCAATAAAGAGTTGGATCCTGAGTCCTCCCGAAGCCAGTGTCCCTTTGTCTGCCCAGGAAACAAAATGATTCTTCCTTTGCTGGTTCCCAAAGGAGCTAAGCCACTATTTTCTCCTTTCAGGTTTTCGCTGTATCTCCCCATCCCATTTTTTCATCTGAAGGTCTTCCGGCAAAACTAGTGAGGCTCCTGAGCGCGTGACTCAGGAGTGACAATCGCTAACAGATGCATTTGTACCCGGGCAGAACTGGCCTCTAATTGTCGCTTGTAGGAGAAAAGGCAAAGCGACTGTAGCACCGCCGTTCTCTGTTGCTGGCAGATAACAACCTCGAGATGAAGCCACATTTGCAGGGGAAAAATTGCTTACGCCCACAGAATGAAATTTCAGGCTTTGACAGCTGCTAGGTAAGTAAATGAGAATCATTTTATTCTGGGTAAGTGCAACACAGCACATCTTGAACAATGAGGAGTTGATGGCCCGAGGGCGGTGACACCCAGGTTGTCCGCCTTCAGAAGAGTCTCCTGGGAGAAGAACTAGGGAACAAGTGGCCAAACAATTGTCCCTTTGGCCCAGCACGGCTCCTCACAATCTTAAGTGGGAGGCGCGAGTCCCTTCAAAGGAGAAAATGGCTTCAATTTTCCAATTCACAATTCGACAGATAAACACCGCACATGGACTCCGAGAAAGCCCTCTTGGAAAGCCTGAGGCCTCTGCCAGAATTCAGAAGCCCTTCATCTCCTGCCTGGATGCTTTTAACAGCCTCCCAATTGGTTTTCTGACTTCAGTCTCCACCCTCAGCCAGAAAAAAAGGGGCTTCTAAAAGGCTACGACTCCCCTGCTTAAAATATTTCTAGGGCTCCGACTTGCCATTAGAAGGCTGACTTACAAGGTCTTCCCACACTGGCCCGTATTATTTTCCCAAACTCGCTTCTCACCTTGACCCTTGGCCTCCAAGCCTTTCACAGGCTGTTCCCTTTTCAGACCTTCTCTTACTTGTTCTGCAGACATTAGCAGAAATGCTCCTTTCCCCAGAAAGCTTTTCTGATGCTACCAGCTGGTTAGGTCCCTTCCCTCTGTGCTCCCACAGCCCCCATTGTGCCTCTGGGACAGTGTTCTCAGATTGAACTTTATTTATTTTGTCTCTGGTTTCTTTCTTCCTTCCGTCCTTCCTTCCTTCCTTCCTTCCTTCCTTCCTTCCTTCCTTCCTTTTCTTCCTTCCTTCAATGTTTATTTTTGAGTGAGAGAGAGCAAGCAAAAAGAGAGAAAGAGAGAGACAGACAGAGAGAGAGAGAGAGAGAGAGAGAGAGAGACAGAATCCGATGCAGACTCCAGCTGTCAGCATAGAGCCTGACACGGGGCTTGAACTCATGGACCGTGAGATCATGAGCTGAGCAGAAGTAGGACCCTTAGCTGACTGAGCCACCCAGGCGCCCCAAGTCTCTGTTTTTTTTCAAGATTGTAAAGAATAGAAACTTGACTCAAATCAGCTTAAGCTAAGAAGGAAACTTCTTGGATACTAGGTTAGCTCACAAAATTGAGGGAAATGCTGGCCAACAAGTTTGAGGAAAGCCGAAACTGGGAACCCTCCCAGATCCCCAGATGCTGCCTTAAGGACCTGCCCTTGGTATGTCAGTCTGTTTCTGCTTCCTGCCTCCATCTATCTCAGGCTCTCTCCCTTTTCGTCTGTGAATGATGTGCTAGCTCTAGCTCTCACCAGAAAAGTGGAATTGTGTCTACCAGGTAGGCCTAGGCTTACATTTTCCTCAGTTCGAACATTAAAGGTCTCACAGAAGAACTCTGATTGCTCCTTCGTGGGTCACATGCTTGCCCTAGAGTGGGGACTATGGCTCTTGTTCAGGAGAAGATAAGAAGATGGCCATCTCAATGGCCATCCCATTGAGGCATTGAGGCATTTCAAGCTCTTGGGTAGAGAGAACATGGAAGAGGACAGAAGAGAAGAGTGAGAGCCAGTATATGGATCACCTACTGCTGGGAAACCAACGGCTACAAAATCTCAATGGTAAAATATAATAAGTATTTATTTTTTATGCATTTGCAGGTTGGCCAGAGGTTGACTGATACAGACCAGGGAGCTCCGCTTTAAGTGGCAGATCTGGCTGAAAAGTTCTTTGGTGGGTTAAACTCAGGCATATTCTATAAATATGCCTTATTCTAGTGACCAGGCTGAACGCGAAGCTCTCCTTATGGCGGTCGCAGAGGTGCAAGAGAGGAAGTGGAAGGCCATGACGCATCTTAAGGACCAGACTCAGAAGTGGCACATTGAAATCTACACCATTCTACTGGGTAAAGCAAGTTACGTCCCTGAGCATAAAGTCAAAGAGTACTGTACCACTAGTGGGAAGGACCAAAGCAGGCAAAGGGCAAAGGGCATGGATACAGAAAGGGGTGAAGATAAGGGACCGATGATTCCAATTACTAGAGGAATGACTTTTTGAAGGAAGGATGATATAATTTCCACAAGAAGAAACAGGTGCTAAGCAAACAAAACAATAATGCTCATTTTCTCCCTGGTTACGCTATAACTTTTGTGCACACAGAAAATGTGGTTATATACCTGTTTCTGTAGGCCCCATCTCACACGGTGCTTGGCACACAGATAGCAGTGAGAAATTGTACGTTGAATTTAACGTAAGCAATCAATGGGTTATAGAGGACAGGCACCTCAATCATCTCCTCTAAGGACTTGAAATCTCCTTGAGGGGGTTAAAGTTCAGATAAACCGTTGGCACAAAACAGAAAGAAATATATGCTCCTTTAGTTCAGCCAATATGCTATGGGCATGATGGAGAGGGAGAGATGATTTCCAACTAGGTAAGCTCAGGAAGTGGCCTCGGAACGGGTGGGATTTAAGCAGAACTTTAAAGGGATGGAAGGGACTCTCAGCATGTACTACATGCCAGCCATTCAACTAAGTGGAGGCCGTGATCTTATTCCCCTTCGTCGAGAGGGAGGAGTATTCTCATGACTTTCCACATGGGCTCTTTTAAGTCGAATGTCTACAGCTATCCAGCTAGAAGGTGACAAAGCCTGATTTGGACACAGAAATCTAGTCTGTCGTCTTCTCATTGTCTGTGTCTTGCTCGGTGACTGACAGGACAGGTGTTCCGTAAACGTGACTTGAACAATTGAGCGAATGTCGGGAGCTCTGTTCTCTTTTTTCAAACCTTTGGCAAGTGGAGAAGTCAGGAAAAAGAGCTGAGACAAAGGCAATAGTCTGGGTCCCCTGGAAGAACAGAGAAGGCACAACTCAGAAATAACCAACGGATGTGTGTGACTAGAGTGTCACGTTTATGGAACACATGGCAAGCCACAGGCTAGCAAGATAAATTGGGGACAAGCATGGAGTGGAGGGTGTATGTGTCATTCTGTCTGCAAGTACCTGTTAGGGCCATGGGTACAACCCAACATACGACTCACAGGTAACAGTTGATGATGCATTAGGGCCAGACTGTAGATGCTATGCAGCATGTAACGATTTGGAGCCAGTGCACCCCCCCCCCCCCAATTTCTTACCATCAGCATGTTGACGCAGGAAAGGAGTGCACTTAATTGGGAAAACAAGCTATTTCTTAATCCCTGTAAGCTTTCCGAATGAGCAGAGTCTGGCTAGCCATTCTTCTACCCTTGCAAGCAGAAAGAAGGCTGGACTTCCTGGGGAACGGAAAGTACGCAGACTGCTGAGATAAACCGCGATTCACTGCTGCTGAATGTACCACACATCAGCCCACCTCCTGCCACTGCAACTCCGCACAGAGAACAGAACAGTCTCGCAGAGAAAGGAACAGTCTCAGGTGAAGAGGAATGCCAGCCTCACCGCAGAGAAAGGGGAGCCAGTCTTGTGTGTGGGTGTGGGTGTGATTAGGCAGCCGGGTTCTGAGGCTTCGAAGGGAAAAGAGCGAGAGCTGAGACACCGGTCCCGACCCTAATTTCTAACGCTCTGTCATCAAACAACTATGTAGGACCATCAACATCTATTCCTTTCGCTTTGAAAGGCAGGAGTTCAGAGTCCAGTTTATAATTCTTAACACAAGGCCTCTGTCCAATGCAGAGGACAGCTCTTTCATTGTTAGTCTATACACTGGCTCTTACCCCACTCTGTTGGTTAATAGGAAATGACAGTAAACAAAGCTTGCTCAAAGAGAGAGAGAGAGAGAGAGAGAGAGAGAGAAAACCACTGTACTGACTTTGCAGATAACAACCAGACAATTTAGTAACTGTCATGCTATAATGGGGCTCTGCTGGGGGCACATGTCTAAATAGACATGTGAATATTTGGGGGTAAGTGATTTTGAGTGGTTGAGGGGATAGAGGTTAAAATATTTTAATTTCTTACTTCCTTCAGGAAGAACCCATTCAGCACCCGACTAAAAAATGATCTCATAGGGGCGCCTGGGTGGCTCAGTCGGTTGAGCGTCTGACTTCGGCTCAGGTCATGATCTCACGGTCTGTGAGTTCGAGCCCCGCGTCGGGCTCCGTGCTGACAGCTCAGAGCCTGGAGCCTGTTTCAGATTCTGTGTCTACCTCTCTCTCTCTGCCCCTCCCCTGTTCATGCTCTGTCTCTCTCTGTCTCAAAAATAAATAAACGTTAAAAAAAAAAAATGATCTCATAGGCATGAGTGGTCTAATATGGTAGCCACTACCTACATTATGGCTACTTAAATTTATATTAAATTCACTTAAATATTTAGTTACTCATCTAGGAGCTACTATGTTGGATAGCATAGATACAGAGCTGTCTATACCACAAACATTCTATTGGAAAGCCCTGTGATATACTAATGGTGGCCATCCTCTTTAGCACTGCAAGCCCCCTCGTTCTGTTAAGTTAACGTCCGGGAAAATTATTGGCAGATAGCAGAAGCTGTCAACACAGGGGCTTGCCAAATCTAGTAAGGAACCCACCTGTTCATTTCCAAGATTTAGAAAGAGGCCTGCCCATCGAGGATCCATGCTCTTTTTATGCTGATGACCTACAGGCCACCCTGTGTTGTAGGCTGGAAGAGAGATGTCACATGATGAAGTGGAAAATGCCCTGGAATGGGATTCCGAGGACATGGGTTCTCACTTTGGTTCCATGACCAGTTTTGTGCCTTGTCCTCATAGCCTCTCTGAGCCTCAGTTTCTGGATCGATAAAATGGAGATAACCCAACGAATCTGGCTAGTTAAGTAAATATAAAGGTAGAACACCCTAACCAAACACTAGAAATTATACTTGCACAATGCTGCACTGGTAGCATGCCTTCTGGAATTGTGGCTCTAAGACTGTAGGGTGGACACGGGCCCTTCTGGCTTAGATACTCTCACTCTGATTCTTCTACGAGGATTTCTGGAACGTCTCCTGTGGGCTACTGTCTCTTTGAGGATGTCAGCAGATGTCATCTGTCATCTTGAGTCAATTAAGAAAGATGGATGTGACCTTCCCTCGTATTCAACAGAAAACCTCACAGGTCCTTGTGGATCACCCAGGGCTCATCAGGACACAGGCATTGCCACATGTCACACCTATGGATGAGGCTATGTAGTCCACGTACCTGGAAAGGGCAACTTCAACCAAAAGGCTCCTGAAGGAGAACCTGGTGAGTTGTCCTAAATATTACCAACTTCAAAATGTCCCAAACATACCTCAAAATGAACAACTTAGAAACATCAGGGGTCATTGCATATTTATTGCCAGGTAAACTGATTATTTTTAGAGGTGAAAAGTCCTAATCTTTAAGTCTAGGAATGGACCATCGAGTCTTGCTTACCTGTTCCATGAGAATGAAAGACCTTCTTTGTCTTCATCCACTTTATGATTTGGGATCCTACTTTTTGGATCCAAAGAAATTAGCAGTTCACTACTGTGTGCGAAAGGAAGAGATGCTGCTAATATTCCTCCGTCGAATAGAGTTACTTTGTGCCTACTTAACTTGCTTGTCTTCGAGTTGCTCCAACAAGCATGATCATGGACCACTGAAAGGTCCGCCATGTTGCTGGTGGGGGTGGTGGGGGTGGTGGGGGTGGGGGTGGGGCGGATACAGCTATACTCTGGGTTTTGAATGCTCCTTTAGAATAGAGAGGATATTCACCACAGGGCTGTCTGTGGTCCTCAAACTTTAGCATGATCAGAATCACTTAAAGCTTGAATTGCCTGGCCCCACTCAAAGTTGCTGATTTAGGTGGCCGGGGGTGGGTCAGAGGTAGGGCTAGAGAATTTGTGTAAAAATTTGTTTTAATGTTTATTTTCTTTTGAGAGAGACAGAATGTGGGTGGGGGAGGGGCAGAGAGAGAGGTGGACACAGAATCTGAAGCAGGCTCTGGACTCAAGGCGTCAGCACAGAGCCTGATGCGGGGCTCAAACTCACAAACCATGAGATCATGACATGAGCCAAAGTCAGACACTTAACTGACTACGCCCCCCAGGCGCCCCGAGAATTTGCATTTTTAATAGGTTCCTAGATGCCATTGCTGCTGGCCCCAAGACTACACTTTGAGAATCACGACTTTTAAGACTTTTCAAACTTGATCCCGCGTGGACACATTCAAGAGAAAGCGTATTTCCCAAAGTGTGTGTTTTCTTATGCCCGATAGCAACTCAAGTAATTTAGGCGAATAATGATAACAGTTAATACTTATGTAGGTTTACTGTGTGACAGGCACGGTTCTACGTGCTTAAATACATGAACTCATTTAATTCTCACAAAAGGTGTATAAGAGAACTATTATACCGTCATCTCTATTTGGCCAATGTGGCCAGAGAAGTAACTTTTCTGAGGTAACGCAGCCAAAGCGAAAAGTAGGGCTGGGGTTTGAACGCGGGCGTCCTGGCACCAGAGGCTAGAACCACTGCACGACGCTGCCTCTCCCTCCCACCCCCGTTTTCCCCATCTTTGTCCTCACCCCAGGGCAGAGAGAGGACAATGTTCCTTTAAGAGACCACTACCGGGAGCCTCCCCTAAATGCAATGCAATGCAATGCCCTCCATACTGTTGGCCAGTAGCCTTGGTCAAGTTTATTTTGAATACCTATAACTGTAACAGAGCACAGTTTCTTATCGGCTACACCTTGACATTTCGAAGAGTAGCTTCGACTTAGTAATTATTTTACACAGGGTGGAGAAGGACGCAACAAATAGAAGAATGGAAACCTGAGTGAAGGAAGAGAAATAGTAAACAGGAAAGAGAAAATAATAAGGCAATAGGAAGAAGGGTAAAAATAACCAGATGGAAAGGTCGAGGGAGATAAAACGTGGGAAATAAGGACTCTACAGGAGAAAAAAAAAAATCCTCAAAACCAAGTATGCATGATAGAAAACTTAAACTCTGGGCAGATGTCACCCTGAGAAAACAGAAATATAAGGAGTAGAAACCGGTTAAGACGAGAGAATACAGGAAACAAGGAGGGGAAATTAGGAAGGGGAGGGAAACAAAGATGCCATTAATTGGATTTTGAACTCCAGTTATTATAATTGGGCATTTAAGCTATATCAACATTATTCTTCATCTTTAGAATATTTTGCAATCTTTCAAAATACAGGAAATGCCATTTGATTTTGTCCCAACTCTGGCCACTCAAGTTCTGGTTGCTTGTTTATTTTTTCTCGAGCAAAAGAAGTTTCACTAAAGGTTGGCATGTGGGATAAATCTCCGAGAGGAAAGAAGGGGAAATAACTCAATGGGAAGGAAGGATTCATTATGACAAGGGCCAGGTCGGGGAAATGGCCACATCGCTGCATTCCTGAGAGGAAAGGCCTGCGGAAAATGAAACCTGCAATAAGGCTGTTTGCTCTGCCCTGGGATCGAGTTGGGGTCGCTTCAGAGGCCAGTCACTGAGCCCGAGACTCTGAACGTTCTGTTTTAGATTAAGAGCTGGGTTCACACAAGGGGTACAGGGTGGGGAAGAGTGTGGATGATGTCAGCTCCAGTCTGAGGGCCCGCGTCCTGCACGGGAGCATCTCATCACGCCGGAACCTCTCTAGAAGGTGGCTGTTCCATTAAATGGGGCAACGGATGGCAGGTGGGGAGGAGGGCAGCATTCACTTGTTACGTTACCTCCTGAAATCAGTCGTCTGGTTCGTTTCTACACATTTCTCCTTTGAGGTAGTAGGAAGCTCTTAAATTTGAAAATGAAATGCTCACAACACTTATTATCTCTCCCTCAGAACTAACTCCTATCGAGCTCCGTACCGTACAGGGTGACTTTTCCTGCGAAGTCTTTCAGAAGCTGTCCTCTGGGGATGCCTCTCCCTCTTCCCCCGGCTCCCTCGGTCCTGGGGGGAGAGTGATCTGTGAGGCCATATTACTGTGTTTCATTGAATCTAAGACAATGTTGAGTATCAGAAAGAGGCCTCATTATTTCATGTGTCGCTGAGAAAGAAAAAGCCTGCTTACTCAACCATGAGACATCGTCAGTTACCAGATTTATCTCAACTGGGGAGAAGTTACAAAATGTTAAACAAAAGCTGTGTTAGGATCCATGAAGTGTGGAATCTCCTCTATTAGACTGGAAGCTCTTTGCAAGTAGTGACTGTGCCTTACTCTCTCGTCCCTTAAGTCACCCCCAAGGCAGAGAATACCTTTTTGTATTTCCAAAGCTATCTTGCTAACAGCTTTAAATTGAGAGAGAGAGAGAGAGGGAGAGGAGAGAGAGAGAATCTGTGTTTGATTATGCATTTGCATAGCACACTGCACTCATTTTGTCCTTAAATTTCCCCAAGAAATTCAGGCACCGGGTACGTACTGAATTTTTCCCCGGCATATAATTGATCGGCCCGGAGCTGTGCTATGGCATATTCACAATCGCATCACCCGTAGGAGTTAAAAGCAGAACCTGAAGCTAGGTCTGAGTTTAGCCTTTTTCTGCGCTTTCCACGTTCGAGACGCAGCAGAAAGTAGAAAGGTACACTGTCCACCTCTTATTCCAGTTACTGAGAAAAATGCTGCATCTGAGTAGAATAGAAGGAAAGTTCCCGTGCTTCCGTGTGCTGCAGCAGAGGCTCCCTCATTTTATCTCTGCGGCAGCTACCTGTCAATGCGCGGTGCTCAGAGCTGATGGTGGGGAGTTTGTATACACCAAAGCTATCTAAACAGGCCATTAAGTGGTAGTAAAGTAACACATGTGAACGACAGGTCAATAAATCCCCAACAACTTACGTTGCCTCCAAGGAGCTGGCTGTTGCTGAGTGTTGTTGAGTTTACATAAAATCAATTTCACAAGTGATCTTAAATAATTAGGGAAGACGCCATCATACAGAGGATATTCTACGTTCATGGTAACAGTTTTGGCATTCACCTCATTGATCCCTTTTGTTTGATATTGTGTGCGCGCGCGCGTGTGTGTGTGTGTGTGTGTGTGTGTGTGTGTGTGTGTGTGTGTCGGATTTGTTTGGTTTTGTTTTTTTTCCAAAGCGGCTATCTTCTCTGATAGCTTCTTTATGAGATGCTGAAATTCTACTTGACGAGGAACTGAGATGCACATTCTTCTCGGTATTTTACAGACTAAAAGACCCTGATGTTACCCATTAGCAGAGTCTTCATGAAGCTCAGTTTTGTCTTGCTACGTTTTTTTAAAGTTGGCTTTTTTTTTTTTAAAGGCGCCTGGGTGGCTCCGTCAGTTAAGCGTCCAACATCAGCTTAGGTCGTGATCTCGCGGTTTGTGAGTTTGAGCCCCGTGTCAGGGTCTGTGCTGACAGCTCGGAGCCTGGAGCCTATTTCGGATTCTGTGTCTCCCTCTCTCTCTGCTCCTCCCCCGCTCACGCTCTGCGTCTCTCAAAAATAAATAAACATTAAAAAAATATTCTAAACTTGCCTCTTTATGTACTTTTCCTTCAATTCTCTAATCTCAAGTGCTTAAAACATTTAGGGGTAGATGAATGAGGGGGTAGGTACCATACCTACCAAACTTAGAAGTTGAGGGAAAACAAAAACTAGGTTGCGTTTATGACAATAATGAACATTTAGACTAACGTGCGTTTATCTCTTCATCTTCTAGCCTTCTGGGTGATGTTCATTTTCCCTTTACACAGTTTAAATAAAATGGATCTTTCGTTGACATCAACCCCCCACTAATGATGCACTGCACGGGTGCAGGATGAAGACAGTGCTAGTGTTGGGGGTGACATTTTCTTCAGGGACTCCTGTGCTAGCGATTCACAGTCCAGAGGCATCACATCACTTCAGCTGCTCCCTCAGGTAGAAAGAAGAGAGCCACTCTGGCTTGTGACTGTAGTGCTATAAATCCCCATTTACCATGGGATGCCATGGGTTCCATCTGTTCCCTAAAGTGCCTACATAAACTAAGTCTCTGCACGCCATCTGCAAAGTGCCCTCGTGCATGCATGCTGGTGCCTTGCGCTAATGCAGTGTGGTGATTTTGCAACTTCAAATAAGGCTCATTTTAATTGTCATTGTTAAGATCAAATGCTTTGCAGCTGTCTCTACGGTGCAGATGAAAAACATTACTTTGATGGCTGACGTGATGAACTCTCACGTTCTCCTCGCCCATCTAAAACTGCCACGCTTCGGCGCCTCTGTCTAGTATGTGCTTAACAAATATTTTTGAATTAAAAAAAAAAAAAAAAAGACCGTGACTAGGAAGAGGTGCTAGGCAGCAATGTGGGGAAAAGATAAGGCTCTCAGATAAACAAATGGATTCTGACTATTGCTCGGCTGCGGATGAGTCATTTGACCTTGGCATGTGACTGAACCTTCTGGGCCTCGTGCTCCCCGTCTGTAAAATGGGCATGTTGGGTTAGGTGACTTAAGGGTGCTCTAAAATTTGGATTTTGAATTTTAACGATTTTTCCTCATGGGTAACTCTAATCGTGTTTGAATTTTCTCACCCGGGGAACATGACTCAATTTGGAAGGGTCTCCTTCCTTTTCCTTGAAAATCCCAGCTAACCTTTTATAGAAACCAGCCCAGAGATTTTAGGTTATCATTAATCACCTATTTTAAATGAAACTACATAGTATAAAAGATGACTTAATTAACTCTGGCTGGTAATTTTTATCTGCTGAAGAAACCCCATTTCCCGCTACTGTACTTTAAGTAAAAATAAAAAGCAATTTAAATAAAGAAATATCTCACCTACACAGCGCCATGCCTCACACATAAGAATGCTTCTATTCCGTTAGGACTGTTTCTATGACCTCCTCATATGCTTATCTGCACATTTCTCCCGCTGTCTGCCTCGGGGAAGACAAAAGCAATACACACAGCTCTGAACACCTTTTTGTCCAGTCCTCTTTTCAGAATGGCTGGTATTTAGTCTAACAAGAAAAGCAAAGAAGGGACGATTAGACAAAGTCCAGGAGCACCTGTTCTTTCAGTGCTGAAAAGCTCAATTGCGTGGGGCATGTCTGAGCGGAATCTGGCATTAACACAATGTACTATTTGTCCAAACATCTGTAGGTCCTTATTTCTCTATAAGCCGGTGAGAGCAAAAGACCAAGACGGTTATTAATCACTTACTCAGTATTTCTCCAACAACACGGGGGGGGGGGGGGGGCGGAGAACATAATGGAGTGAGAGAAGATAACACAGAAGAAAAACAAGGCATTTTTCACTATTGCGAAATGAGCCCACCCAAGTCCCACCAAGTCCACGTTTTATAAGCACAGTGTCTTGGGTAGGCTCTGGGGACCGTGTGGGCTTAGAAACAGGACCAATGCCTACCTAAGGACACCCAAGAAACCCAAATGGATGCAATGAGCCAAACAGTCCTTGGGACAGCCTGATATCATCAGAGACAGGCAGACCCAGGAAGAAAAATTCCAGTGGCCATTAATGCCAAAGAAAAAGAAATAGTGCAGTTTCCTGGCTATTCACAGCGGTCAAGGTGATGCAGAATTGTACAGGTAGGCGTACTTTTGCACATCTATCAGCAGAAGCCTGCTTCCAAATAAAACAAACAAACATCTACTACTCAGAAACAGCATGTGGACTGTTGGCTTTCCCGGGAGGACTTCAGTTTTAGAGTAAAGCATGGATTACAAGGTGACATGAAGACATGATTGTATCCGGGACCACGGGGACAGGTAACTACTCACGGACCGAAGTTCCTTCTTCTCTCCGTGTTCTCTACACTAGAGACAACAGTTTGATACACAGACATTAGCGGAGTCCTTAACTACGTATTACACACCAGACAGTCTTCTGGGCGGTGGGTAGGGGCTTACAGGGAGGTAGGAAGGTAATATTGCGGTGGTAAGGAGAGGGATGGAAAGATAGCTAAAGTGGAGTGAGAAAAATACCATTTTATGTGGCTGATTCTACACACAGAAACAATAACAGCTTATCTTTGAGGTTTCCTTAATAAACAGTGCACCATATTAGACCTGCAATAAAATAGTACTCTAAGAGCTAACATTTACGGAGTACTCCCTATGGGTCAGGCATGGTTTTAAGGGCTTTACATGGATTAACTCATTTCTTCCTCATTAATCCTGAAGAGGTAGGTGTAACCTTATCGCCATTTCACAGATGAGGAAATTGAACCACAGGGAGTTCTGTTCAGTAATGTCCCTCGAGGCCACAGAGCGAGCAAATGGTTGGTAGAAACTTGACTCCTCGGAGTTGGCCTTTGGAGTCCATGCTTTTAATCATGCTTATTCAAAAAAAAAAAGTGGTATGGCTAAAAGACTACAGCTGATCACAAACAGAACCTCAGCTTTGATCGTGGTAGAGGGGTCCCAGCATACATCCACGTTTGTGCCTAGACAGTTTAGAGGTAAAAGGGATTACACAGATTTTCTCCTCCAGTAGGTGGGGACCGTCTATTAACTGCTAGATAACAAAATATAGGTCCCTCAAGGATCTAGGTTTGCTTCAAAGGAATGTATTCATTATTTAACCGATATGTGACGGCCCCCTTTAGCCCTCTTATCCATGAGAACTTTAAAATGGTACGTCTTCAATTCCAACAATTAGTTACAAGAGTCAAAAGACCCCAAAGAAAGCAAGCCACCTTGCCTGACTCAACAGTCACCCCATCACTGCAGAGCTCCTCTGTAAGGTGGTGACCACTGGTGTTAAAACAACTATGACACCTCCTACAGGAAACCTCACAGTTGAGGACTGATGGCTCTGATGTGGCCTACGACACTTACACTTCCCTCCACATAAAACAGATCATCATTAAGAGCCCATTCGGCTCCGACAAAACACATCGTTATTATTGAGAGGGCAGTGGCTCGCCGACTATGCTTAGAGTCCCGTATGTATCGCCTAGTTTGAAGCTAATGGTTTTTCTGAGGTGGAATATGCTGATGGAGAATAATTTTCCAGGCTTTATTTTCTCCCTGGCAGATACGCTATAACAGTTTTTGGCTCCTGGCACCTTAGGCTAACGATTTTTCATTGCTTTTTGACAACCTGGTTCGCTTCTCTCTGCTTTAAGTTTTCAGAAAGGCTGTTCTCAGCCTGGGAGATAAACGGTGCTTCCTGCACTAAATAAAAGCTATGGGTTTCAGAAAAGACTCTCGGGAAAACAGGAGAAACAGAATATAATCGTAGAGTCCGTTCTCCCTTGTGGAGTTCTTCTGGATGTGGTCCTGTAGCTCTTTCGCAGACAAAGTCAAGGTTAGAACTTCTCAGCGTAGCTAAACTTCTGCCAAAGCCCTCGACGCCTGGAGGCAGACGGCTTGTTGGGTCTCAAGAGCAGAACATACTTGTTAGGCTGACTTCATTCATCCCAGAGGGAGTCTGTGGGGGACATCTTTCATTTATTCCTCTAGAGCCCTTCTCTACTTTCCTTGCCCCATGAGGCAAACACCTACTCCGGCTTCTGACTGGACACTGACTAGGCAG
Organism: Puma concolor; assembly: GCF_028749965.1. NCBI lineage: Eukaryota > Metazoa > Chordata > Mammalia > Carnivora > Felidae > Puma > Puma concolor. Next base: position 17,053,575 of record NC_141675.1, read on the forward strand.
GTCAAAGGAAACTGAGATTGAGGCGCCCCCAGCTCCCTCCCAGGGAAAGGCAGGTTAGCAGCATTCTATCACGAAGGCCCCAGCTCCTGCCGGGAGGCTCTCTCTCCTACCCTGTGACCCGTTCACTCTTTCCCTCCCCGACCCTTCGGGTCTAGACATGAAAATGAAGCCCTGTTACTGTTAGTACCAGAATACTTCTTCATCTCTCTTAACCTACCCACACCTTTCTATGCTCCCCAATGAACCCACCTGTTTTCTGCAGGGAAGATGGCTGATACCAAGTCCTGTCCGGAAACAACTGATCCTGAGACCTGCTCATCTATTCCCAATCCTCAGACCCTGTTTCCTGTTGCCCACTGTTTCTTCACTTGTGATGTAACATGTGAACATTTCCTCATGTCTGAGTATGCTTTTTTAAAGTTTATTGATTTACTTATTTTGAGAGAGAGAGCCAGTGAGCGAGCAAGAGCAAACAGGGAAGGGGCAGAGAGAGAGAGAGAGGAGGCAAGAGAGAGAGGGGAGAGAGAGAGAATCCTAAGCAGGCTCCACACTGTCAGCATGGAACCCCACTGGGGGCTCAATCTCACGGTGTCCGAAATCACGACCTGAGGCGAAATCAAGAGTCAGACGCTTGACCAACTGAACCACCCGGGGGGCCCCCAATTATGCTCTTTAAATGCTGACTCCGGTCCTTGGCTTCCACATCCAGCTGTGTCCAACCAGCCTCTCTACTCTGACCTGCCCATACTTCTGTTCATGCCTCTGGAGGCTTAGGAGGATTCCAGTTCAAACCTGCCCTTCTTTGCCAGTGGTTTGAAATACTAAAAGACACCAGAGGACTTAACGTAATCACAAACCCCCTTCACCGTTTTTGTTTTGTTTTTTGTGATTTAACATCGAGGGGTTTCCCAAACAGGTACTCTATTGAGCCATATACTACCCTGGTTTCTCGTCTGTGAGCTACTCTGATTTCTGGCTCATTGTTCTCCCCCTGCCTATGAGTCCACCATCACCTGAGGGGGAGAAAATCAAACCATGACAAAGAAACATGGCTTTTCATCTGGACACAGTTCAAGTCACTGATGGGTATGTAACACTGAGTCACACGTTAGAAGCAACCGTGAGAAGTGATGTGGTTCATCTTCTGCTCTCGTAGTAAAAGACAGTCTATAGTCCCCTTTTAGTTTACCAGAAAAACAATACCCCCAAAATGCAGATCCTACACTCTGAGGCATTTGGTTCTTTAAGTGCTTCAGGATATTGGGCAACTACCTTATAGACTGGTCCTTATCACCGAAAATGATTAGAGGAGGTGAAATATTTAGGATCTTTCAACACTCATAGGATTGTGTTTTCTCACTTCCAGCAACTGCTCCTCACTCCTTCTCTTTCTAGCCTGAAAAAAGGAACATTTTAGAATTATGAGGTCTTTCAGTTGCCTGCTAACAGCCTTCACTGTTTTTCTAGACCCTCCAATTCACTGGGCTCTCTCTCCTGATGTTCTTGATTTCTTATGTTGGCTTCTCCTCTGACGGAACGTCAGGCCCAGTCTTGGGACCGTTTTGCCTCTACTCTACTCCTATTCTTTCCCTTCTCTCCCTGTGTCTCCCCTCCCTGCCCAAGAAATCTCATGTTGACTATGGCTTTCAAAACCATCTATGGGCCAAAGACTCCAAAAGTTCTACCTTTAGCCTGACCTCTCTCCTGAACTCTAGACTTGTGTGTCTAACAGCGTACTTGACTTCTTTTCTCCCTTGGAAGTCTAATAGGTATTCCGAACACATACATCCACATCAGAACATGCGACCCGGTGCTCTCCACCCAACCTGCTCTTCTGTCGCTCTTTCCATGTCGGTAAAAGATACCACTGGTCAGCCAGTTGTTCAGGCCACAGAATTTCTTTAATTCTTCTCTTTCTCTTACACCCACACTTCTAAACTATAAGTCCGGTGGTTCCAGCTCTAACACATATTCCAAATTCACTTACTTCTCTCTCTTTACAACTAGAAACCAGGATTTTCTCTTGCGTGGCCAATACTAAGCCTCCTAATTGGTCTTTTGGCTTCCACTATCATCTCCCCTACAAACATTTCTCCCCAGGATAGCCAGACAGTGATTGACTTAAATCAATGGTTCTCATCTGGGGATGATTTTGTCCGCCAGGGGACGTTTGGCAATGTTTGGAGATCTTTTTGGCTGTTACAACTGGGGAGAATGGGTTCTACGGGCATCTAGAGGGTAGAAACAAGGGATGCTGATAGACCTCTTATTATGTACAGGATGCCCTTGAAACAAAGAATTGTCTGGCCCTAAAGGTTAACAGCGCCAAGGGTGAGCAACCATGATTTGAACAGAAATCGGACCATGTCATGCACCTCTTTAAAATGCTCCTCAAAAAATTAAAAATCGATCTACCCTATGACCCAGCAATAGCACTGCTAGGAATTGACCCAAGGGATACAGGCGTGCTGATGCATAGGGGCACTTGTACCCCAATGTTTATAGCAGCACTCTCAACAATAGCCAAATTACGGAAAGAGCCTAAATGTCCACCAACTGATGAATGGATAAAGAAATTGTGGTTTATATACACAACGGAGTACTACGTGGCAATGAGAAAGAATGAAATATGGCCCTTTGTAGCAACGTGGATGGAACTGGAGAGTGTGATGCTAAGTGAAATAAGCCATACAGAGAAAGACAGATACCGTATATTTTCACTGTTATGTGGATCCTGAGAAACTTAACAGAAGTCCATGGGGGAGGGGAAAGAAAAAAAATGAGGTTAGAGTGGGAGAGAGCCAAAGCATAAGAGACTCTTAAAAACTGAGAACAAACTGAAGGTTGATGGGGGGTGGGAGGGAGGGGAGGGTGGGTGAGGGGTATTGAGGAGGGCACCTGTTGGGATGAGCACTGGGTGTTGTATGGAAGCCAATTTGACAATCAATTTCATATTAAACAAATTTTTTTTTTTAAATTTTTTTTTTCAACATTTATTTATTTTTGGGACAGAGAGAGACAGAGCATGAACGGGGGAGGGGCAGAGAGAGAGGGAGACACAGAATCGGAAACAGGCTCCAGGCTCTGAGCCGTCAGCCCAAAGCCTGACGCGGGGCTCGAACTCACGGACCGCGAGATCGTGACCCGGCTGAAGTCGGACGCTTAACCGACTGTGCCACCCAGGCTCCCCTAAACAAAATTTTTTTAAAGAAAAAAATTAAAATGCTCTGATGGCTTCTGCTTGTATTTAAAATCCATACTTTTTACCATGGCCTCCAAGGCCTTACGTGATATGGTCCCTAAATGCTTACTGAGTCTCATTACATAAACCTTCTCCCCATTCTCACCATCCCTCAAGCAGCCCAGGTTTGTTTCTCAACTTACTGACATAGCTGTGAGACTGAAATGCCCATCATCCAGATTTTCCCAGGGTTCAAGTTCAAATGCAACTCCTTGGCAAGGCCTTCCCTGACCACTCAATCTCAAATACCATCATATTTTCTTTCCTTCTCGTGTCCTTTCTTTCATGCCATATTTCATTTTTGCATTTATCACTCTGTTATTTTGTCTGGTTTCCATATCACTTATGTATTGATTACTAGTTCAGGAGAGCTGGGAATATTCTTACCCTTTATCTACAAAGCCACGGTAAATGCTCCATAAATATTTGTTGAATAGATTAACTTTATGGTTGTACCATAAGGGTTCCCTGCCTTTGTGTGTTTTTGAGTGCCCTACCAAGGAACACCCGTCTGCAAGAACCATTTTTCTTCATGAGCACCTCCCACAGGACAAGTACCCTTCTCATCTCTAAATGTTTACAATCTTTTCTTCACTGGGCTTGCAAATTTATCCCTGTGTTTATTATTTCAATAATTAGTATGTCAGAGACCATGGAAGATCCTTCGCTCTTAACAAAAGACAAAAAACATCTCTCGTCCTTGAGAAACTTCTCAGGCATGGCTTGCCTGCACCACCTTCCAAGAAATCAAATATGACACTATTTTTTCTCTGCATGTAGTTTACCCCATCAGCACTGTAGTGAGCTGAATGGTATCTCCCATCACATCCCTCCCCCCACCCCAACTCCCCCTGCCAAAAACGATCTGCCCATATCCTGACCTAGAGGACCTGGAAATGTGACCTTATTTGGAAAAAGAATTTTTACAGATATAATTAAGGATCTCTAGATGAAATCCTCCTGGATTATCCTAAATCCAAGGGTCAGTGTCCTTAGAAGGGACACAAAGGGGAGAGTCACAGGCAGAAGAGAAGAGGGTTCTGGAGATGGAGGCAGAGACTGGAATGTTGCGACTATCAGCCTCAAAAGCTGGAAGAGGTAAAAAAAAAAAAAAAAAAAAAAAAAAAGATTCTCTCCTGGAATCCCCAGAGGGACTGTAACCCTGCTGAATTTTGGACTTTTGGCCTTCAGAACTGTGAGATAATAAATTGCCATTGTCTTAAGCCACCAAGTTTTGGGTAATTCTTGAGGGCAGTCACAGGACACTGACAGAAGTACCTATAACCACATACAACTAATACTTCAGCTTGTCACCCGAGGTTCTTCTAGCTTTGGCCTCTGCTTTTCCAGTCTCATCTCAGGTTCTGTAACTGCTTTCCACATGCCATACCTTTTCCCAGGCATATAAGCCCTGCCTGAGTCAGACAATTTCTCTAAAAACTCTTTTTTTTTTTTTTTTTTTTTTTATGTTTAAGCTGGTCATTTTGCCTGCCCTGTTCATCTACCCATTTCCCACTCTAGTTAAGCCAGTGAACTCCTACACATCCTTCAAGGCCCAATTTATATTGCCCTGGTTCCTCACTTTCACTTAAGATGCTTCTGGAAGCACTTTACTACTTACTGTATGGCGCCAGTTAGTCCCGTGGGGAATCTCCATGTCTTGGAATACCGACTTTTACTATAACACTAATTTTTTTATGCTACTATATTGATGATTTTTATTAATTGATTTTAATGATGAAGTATTTCATGAATACAATATCCTTATTTAAAAAGCACATTACAGGGGCGCCTGGGTGGCGCAGTCGGTTAAGCGTCCGACTTCAGCCAGGTCACGATCTTGCAGTCCGTGAGTTCGAGCCCCGCGTCAGGCTCTGGGCTGATGGCTCGGAGACTGGAGCCTGTTTCTGATTCTGTGTCTCCCTCTCTCTCTGCCCCTCCCCCATTCATGCTCTGTCTCTCTCTGTTCCAAAAATAAATAAACGGTGAAAAAAAAAATTAAAAAAAAAAAAAGCACATTACAGTTAAAGCTGAAGTATCCCTTTAACCACCCCCACCCCGTTGCTCTCCCCAGAGACAGGGCTTGTATTTTTCCAACCTCCTTCACCTGTGTCCATAAATCTTAGAAAATGTATAATATTATTGTGTTTTTTAAAATATATGAGTTATATGTACGCGTGTGTGTGTGTGTGTGTGTGTGTGGTTCTTCAGTTCTGAGATTACCATCTAGCTGCTTATCGAAATCAGAATAAGCAAAACAAATTGCTATATAGTTAAAAACCGGAAACTGTGTTCTCCCCTAGTTCCCTGCCCAAATGAAAACAATTATCATTGCAGATGTCACACATCCAGTCACAAAATGCCACCAGTAGTTTGAATACGTAATTCACCGTATGTATAAGTAGGGCTTTACAAGAGCACATAGCCATGGTGCATATTTCTGGTTCCTCACTTGTGTTTCTGAAGCGGTGCATGTGGACTGTTGATTCCACAGTGCGGAATTACTCGTAGGAGCTGAGATCATCTAGGTTTGCAGGTAAGACACAGAGGCCGGGGAGAGAAAAGCAGCCATGGATCCCACTGGCTGACCCCCGGGCTTGCACCAATACAAGTAGGAAGATAGCATTTAAAATGTAGTGAACCCACCTGGAAATCCGCGTGTAACTGGAAAGGGATAATGAACTCGTCTATCAAGGCCAGGTCTGTATGTCAGCGGCTCAGGCAGCAGCACCAGGAAGGCCTTGAGGTGACGTGGGTTTTCAGTGAAAACACACACAATTCCTCCCAAGCAGAATGCCACCTTTTGCATTTGTGGGCAGGTGTATCTTTCCTCTTTATATGAAAGAGAGTGTATGTGTAACTCAACAACACGTTATAACAAACATCTCTGAACTTGTCTGCTTGTGTCCAAGGGCTGTAAACACAATACACATCCTAATTATGACATATATAAGTGATAAATACTAAAATTTTTTTTCTCAAATAAGGTGGTAAGCTGTTTATTATCGCTTTGTGGCCCATTGTATTGCTTAAAGAATTCTCTAGTTTCTCTTAAATGGAAGAGAAAAAGTCTCAATTGCCTGGTCTACAAGTTTCGCGATCTTCACATTCCACGGAATGATTAAAAAAGCAAACCCATAAACAAATTTGGGGTTTGTAATAGCTGGCCAACTTCTCATTTTGACAAGGAAGGAAATTCAGAAAGAAAAACAACAGTTATTTACTGCCATCACATTTCATAAAAGGAAAGATTTTTAGGCCCTCCCACTCCAAAAAAAAAAAAAAAAAAAAAAAGAAAGGTCAGAAGGACATTTTCAGAACAAAGGGAAGTCTTTTAGCTTGAAGAAGTCAGGTTTATAAAAAAATTTAAGTTTAGAAAACTATTTTCTATTTTCTTGTTACACAGGAGAGCATTGAAGACTGGATTGCCTACAGGCCCCAGTAGTGGAAAACTACCCTCCCAGCTTGGCTGTTTCCATATTCCTTATTCCTTTGAATCTTCTGAAATTCTCCTGTGAAATCCAATATGGCCAACGTTTCACTGGGCTAGGAGGCCGATGCAATTCTACCAGCGTTTACTGAAGCCCTACTTTGTGTTCAGACCTGAGGTATGTGCTTTGCCAAACGACACTAAAGCAGAAATGCTATCCTGGAAGTGAAGATGTGCCCAGTCCTGTCCCTTACTTTTGCCATTTCAGGCAGAGCAGTTTCTGGCAAAGACCAGAATATGGCCAGAAAAGTTTTATGACAGGCTGTGACGGATGCTATGATGCTGGGTGGCAAAAGAGACTGCTCAAATGCCACCATAGCTTGGAACTTCACGCCAAAATAATGCCCCGTGCCAGTGTTGCAAACACAATTTTCAAACACATGTTAATAAGCAAATCTATCTTTTGCTCTGCCTGGGGGTTATTCTACCCCGAGGGAATGCTGGAGAGAGTCTTTTTAGAACTCAAGTTTCACATGTTCAGACTGACATGAAGAAAATGATGGAACATGAACTGCAGGCTGGCATAAAGAGAGGACCAGACACTGCCCATTTATGGTCATTCCCTCCCCTTCCCCTCTCTCAGTCAACATTTTTAAATGACATTCTGTTGCTATAATCCTGAGTATTCTACCACAGAAAAGGCAAAAGTGGCTAAGCTTGGACTTAACTATATACTCACCACTCCGGGAGTAGTCTGCTCACCTCATGAGTAAACTCAAGCCTGTGAACTATTCCAGATGTGATGGTAATATCTTAGGGAAATGCTCTCCCCTAAGACCCTTGAAATAACCCATTTTCTCTGTCCCACAGAGAGTTCATTGGCAGAGCCCCAACATATGCAGGCAATATAACAACCACTCTCAATATAGATTAGTAAGAACAAATCCCCCTCACAAAGGAAAACTTTTGAAAAGACTGGTTGACAGGTATTTAGGAATCATGAACTATAAATAATTTGTGCCCTGTAAATTATTTCATTTATTTAGTGATATCCTCCCTCACCCCTCCCCCGTGCCCCCCCTCCCCCCACCCATTTACAAAGGTCTGGTTCCAATAGTTGTCCAGGAATCTTAGTACTATCTAGATAGACTCTACAGGCCCTCAAAACATAGGTTGTTTCTGTTAATTTGATTATTTGCTTCACAACTGGAACTTAATTGCATTAGAAAATATTTTTTTCTTAACATTTATTCATTTTTGAGAGGCAGAGAGAGACAGAGCATGAGTAGGGGAGGGGCAGAGTGAGAGGGAGACACAGAATCGGAAGCAGGTTCCAGGCTCTGAGCCGTCAGCACAGAGCCTGACGCAGGGCTCGAACTCATGGACCATGAGATCATGACCTGAGCCAGAGTCAGAAGCTTAACTGGCTGGGCCACCCAGGCGCCCCTAATTGCATTTTTGTATAGGCACTGAATAAATGGTGAATTTACTTGTGTCTCAGAGGAAAATGTCCATAATAAGTAATCTCTCCTATACTCTCCATAGGATGCTTACATTTCTAAGAGTGTGGTGTGTAAAAAAAATGGCCACACTAAGAATGAGTTATTGCCATTTGTGACAACATTATTGGAACTAAAGTATTATACTCAGTGAAATAAGTCAGAGAAAGACAAATACTATAGAATTTCACTTCTATGTGGAATCTAAAAAAAACAAAACAAATAAATAAGCGAAAAAGCAGAAAGAGAGCCATAAATGCAGAGAACAAACTGATGGTTGCCAGAGAGAAGTGGGGAGGGGGATGGGCAAAATGGGTGAAGGATCATGGGAGATCCAGGCTTCCCATTGTGGAACGAACAAGTCACAGGAATAACGGTACAACAAAGGGAATATCGTCAGTGTTGCTGCAATGGCATTGTAAGGTGACAGATGGTAGTCAACTGTACTTCAATTAAAAAGTAAATAAATAAAATTTAAAAATTAGCCGTATTTTTTGGGACACCTTCTCAATGCTGGGGTGGTGTGGTCTCTGTTCCCTCTCTTAGAATGGAGGCACGGTGTGGCTATTTCAATATGGCAGAAGTGTTGCCATGTGATTTCCAAGGCTGGGTCACAAAAAGCTATGCTGTTTCCACCTTGTTCATCACAGCTACCATGCAACAAATTTGATTTCCCTGAGGCCTCCATGCTGTGAGGAAGCCCAAAGCATAAGGAAAGTGAGGCACTTTGGTCCACAATCCCAGACTTCAAGTCCTGCTATCCCAGGTATCACGCAGGAACTGAATAATCCTCCATGTGATTTCAATGTCCAGACTTCCCGTCACTGCTGGTCTTCAGGTATTGTTAGCGGAGATTTTAGACATTGTGGAGTAGAAATATAAGCCACGCTTGTTGTGCCCTGTCCAAACTCTTAACTCAGCATCTATGAGGAGAATCAATGGTTGCTTTATAACACCAAGTGCCATGAGGTTTGTTGCTTTATGCCACTAAGTTTTGGGTAGTCTGTGACATGACAATTGTAACTGAAACATAGGACATTCTTTCAGTTTGGGGGGGATAGAAAACAGGGATGGTTTATTTACCCTTTTCTTTTCTTAAGTTTTATTTATTCAGAGAGAGAGAGAGAGACAGAAAGCGAGAGAGAACGAGCAGGGGATGAGCAGAGAGAGAGGGGGACAGAGGATCTGAACCGGGCTCCGCACTGAAAACAGAGAGCCAGAAGTGGGCCCCAAACTCACCAACCGCAAGATCATGACCTGAGCCAAAGTCGGATGCTTAACTGACTGAGCCACCCAGGTGCCCCTATTTACCCTCTTTATGGTATAGAGGACACTGTGGGCGAGGAACCTAGGAGCCCAGATGGCCTCATTTTATGTATTTCCTCATTCAGATGGGTTTTTAGGGCCTTTGAGTGATGGGAAACTTCCTTCAGATATCCCCAAAAGAACAATCAAAACAATATCAAATTGGGCAATATCAAATTGAAAACAAGTTTTAATGAATAAAATGATGGTAATAATAATCAGTTACCCGGAGAATAACAGAACTGAGACATATTCTCAGAAGTATAATGGACGTTGACAAATTAAAATAGTTTTAATAGGAGCATGGATGCATTTTCCTTGTCATAATTATAAAGTACTTAACCATATCTTTTATAAATGGGGGGGGGCTTGTAGAGTCTTCCAGAAATTCTATTAATTTCCCTTGTTCAAAGGCAAATGGAGACAGTGCAGAGTTTCACATTGAGTTAGAGGTAAACACAGGGCAAGAATACCACGCATGGCTCTGTGTGGTTCCATCTCACCTCCTACATGAAATACAAGCAACCCTTTCCCTGGCGTTCCGGGGTCCATCCAGTACAGCACAAACTTACCTTCCACCACTCTCCTACTTTACCACCCACTCAAGCTAAATGGTTCCCGCTGAGCCTCTAACACAAACCACACATTCCCACTTCTGAGCCTTTGTGCATATTGTTCTTTTTGTCTAGGACACAGGTCCTTAATGTTGGGATCATGGATGAGACTCAGGGTGTGTGTGAGCCTCCTGGAAGTGAATATAAAATTTTGTGTAAATTTGCACATGGGAAGGAGGTCCATGAGAATGACCAGGTCTACAAGAGACTGTAATCCAAAGCTGTTTAAACACTATTTCTTTTTTTCACAATAACCCCAACTCCTCCACGAATGCACTTAATAATTTATTTACAAATGTTTATCTAGTGCCTGCTATGTGCCAGGCACTGTTCCAGGCATTTGGGATACAGGAGTGAGCACAACAAACAAGGATTCTATTCTCTGGGAATTTACATTCTAGCAGAAGGACATAGACAATAGATCACATAATAGACATAAAAAATAGATATATGAATTATAGAGTATGCCAAAATGTAAGTTCTATGCAAAAAAAAAAATCTCTAAGGTGACTCGTAAGTGCTGGTGGGGAGGAATTCTACTTTAAATAAAATCCTCAGGAGCACCTGGTTGAGCCTCTGACTCTTGATTTCGGATCAGGTGATGATCTCATGACCTTATGGTTGGTCATGAGATCAAGCCCTGTGTTGGGCTCCTTGCTGAGTGTGGAGCATGCTTGAGATTCTCTCTCTCCCTCTCCCACTGCCCCTCCCCAGCTTGCATGCATGGGTGCACACATACGTGTTCTCTCAATCAATCAATCAATCAATCAATCAATCAGTCAAACGTTCTGAACAGCCCCTATTAAGATGACATTTAAGCAAAGCATTGAAGATGGTTAATGAGTGATCTATATGGAATCTGAGGGAAGAGCACTCAAGATAGGGGGAAAACCAGTGCAAAGAGCCTGACAGGGGAGTTGGTCTTACATGTAAGAGAATGGCAAGGAGGCCAATCTGGGTGAAGCAAAGTCAGGGAAGGAGAGAGTAATCGGAGATGAGGCTGTGAGGCTTCTACGATCATGTAAAACTTTGAGAGCAATGGGGAGGCTAGGACGATTCTGGGGAATGAATAATGAGATCTGATTTGTGTTCCGTTGAGAAGAATTTGTAAGGTCTGAAAAGGGTGAAGGCAAAGAGAACTGTTAGTCGGCTACTTTAATAATCTAGGTGAGAATCAATGGTGGCTTGGCCCAGGATGATGGCGGTGGAGAAGCTATCAGATTCTGCATTCACTGCGAAGGCAAAGCTAATAGAATTTCCCCATATATCAGATGTAGTGTTAGAGAGAGAGAAAGAAAGGGGACAAGGATGAAGCCAAGGTTTGTAGCCTGAAGGAAGGCTGGAAGGATGGCTGCCATCAACCAAGATGGGGAAGACTGAAGGGGAGCACGTTTTGGGGGGCAAGTTTGGGAATTCTGCTTTGGATATGCTAAGTTAGACATCCAAGTGGGGATGTCGAGTGGCAGCTGGATGAGTCAGAAATTCCAGGGGAAGGGTCAGCTGGGGATAAGCGTTTGGGAGCCATCAATTATAGTTATTAAGGAGAGCCATCCCCCAGTGGCCTACATTCCTTCACTGATCCTCTAAGACAATTTGCTGTACTTTCTAGTGAAAAATTTTACATTCTTCTTTGTACTATAGTTTTCCATATATTTTTCTCACTTGCCTTACTGGACAACAAAGTCCTTAAATTGTGTTCCATCCAGCTTTGGCCTCCAGAAAATATTGGTTTAAGCCCCTCTCCATTAGGCTTTCATATTTCAATTGCCAAGATCTTGTACATGGATTGAAAGTAAGAAGTTTGATTTCTTTTCTTCTTACTCAACATTTGCCATAAAATTCAGGCTCTGTTTTCATTTTCTCTTTCATGTAAATCATTAGCAAACCAATTTTCTCTTTAAAAGACACTATTTTTAGAACACTAAGAATATTTATTGTAAATAAAACAGAAAAGATGTCAAAAGGCAAAATGCAAACTTAAAAAAATAATCCCCTCTTCCAATTTCCCTGAAAACAAGCTTTTGTACTCTGCTCTCACTTAGCTGGGTGTAATTAGTGGCTTGGTGGGTCTCAAGTTTCTTATCCAAAAGATAAAGAAACTTGGCTAGAAGAGTCTAAAATTCTACAAATACTTCTTTTCGAAAAAAACAGAATTGCTCTATTAAATCACTTAAATTACTGGCAATACACCATTTATTCCGCTTAAAATTATATGTGATCAGCATAAATATCAGTAAGGACTAGATCTTGCAGTCAGTAATCTTTCTGCAACTCCTTTCTATTAGCTTGCAAATAGAGAATATTTTGTTTTTTAAATAAAAGGAAATTCCCAAGAATGATATTGAGCATTTTCTGTGTAAGGGTTAAAGAGACTCTTTTTCCGAGTTCCTGTTTACCATTTCTCCCCCTAATTAATAATAGCGAAGTCTGTTATAGATGCATCCCATAAAAAAAATAAACCTAATCACGAGGCAAACAAAATTATTCTGTGTTCTGGCCTGAGTGTCTTTCACGAGACTCTAGGATACAATTTGCATTACTAAACTGAATCTTGTGATTCTTACATTAAAACTATTTTAGCTAATTGTGAGGTTTTGAAAAGTATCGTGTTCACATCTTGCTTTTCTGTTCAAGCCTACTAACAGGGGGTTATATTTAATCAGGAACATCATGATTAATTTCCAAATGGCTCTCCTCAAAACCGATTGAAGGACACTGCCTGTAGAATAATGGTAATTAAAATAAAAAGGTGAGATAAGGCTCAGTGGTTGGAAGTTAACCACAGGTAGAGAAGAGGGACAAAACAAACAAACAGACAAACAAATACCCCTCCAAAGAAACTCCTGACAAGAACAGGCTAAGTGGCTTTGATTGAAGTGCCTCATTGTGTGACAAAGGAGTTAAAATCATAGGGATTCCATCATATTATCTCAGATTTGAAAGCCCTTGGAGCAAGGGGAGGCCAGCCAAGGAAAACCTTGCCCTCAGAAGAGATGGACGGAAAAGATGGAGACAAGAACAACAAAACCACAATTGGCCCAAAGGTAGCAATTGGCTTCTCAGTCCTGCTCCTGGTTGTATGTATCCACACAAGCCCCAGCGTTACCCTTTGTAAGCAAATCGGTTTAAAAAATACATATGCAGCACGTTGCCCATGTCAGGCAGTATCCTAAGAGCTTCACAAATATTTAATTTTCCCGCACACCTTAGGAGGTAAGCGGTCTAAGTATCTCTGGTCTCCAGACGAGGGCTAGAGACACAGACAGGTCTTAAAACTTGCCCAAAGTTGTACAGTTTGCAAGGGGCAGCGCTGGGTTTCTAACTCAGACATTCTGAAACCAGACTGTGTGCTCATGGTCACTCTGCTATGCTGGAAGCAAATGGAAAAAACCCTGCGAACAAATTTACGTGACTCAAAACGCCTATTTTTCCCCACGTCATGAAACTCCTAGGGAGCGTCCTTCATCCTTCAACAGTTGAGTGGCAGCAAAGCACAGGCTGTTTTTTAAGTATTAGCACCTCTATGTTCCCTAAGTGTGTACAACTCTGTTACCAATAAATCAAACCCAACAAAGGCAAGACAAAATAACTGGGGCATTTAACTCAGAGTAGACAACCGGGATGCATGGTTTCGTTTACAATGAGGCGCTGAAAGGCCGGCATTGAGGGGACAAGCAAGTTTACTTCCGGTTCTATAAGGCACGATGAGAAATAATAATAATAATGCAGTTTGCTTGTACCACGGGAAGGCTTTTGATGGCCTATGATAGGTCCTTTTCTCCCTTGTACCAAATAATACAACATAAAATAAATTAGTAGCTTACATACTTCTGGGTCCAAGAGGATGTTGATACAAGTTTTGGAAATGAGAAGAACAGACCACCCCCAAGAGGAAATTCCAGAGAGGAAAAACATACTATCAGGGTACACATGATCATAACCTGATTTAGCATCCTTTAAAACCACAGTCTCCTCCAGGATTTTCCTGATTACTGTCTTCAGAAGCATGAAAAAGTTGCATGGGATTTTCCTGATTATCGAATGCAAAAGCATGAGAAAGTTCCATGAGTCACACGATAGACTTGTCTAATTTGAAGTCTACCACCGGGCAATTGGGAGGGTTACAGTTTTATTACTGCTACATAGCAGTTCTGGGAAAAGGAAAATCTGTTAGTCATAAGAAATCACATTCTCCAAGTGGACCAGAATCTTTCAATCAATCATTCTTAACCCCCCCCCTTTTTTTTTGGTAGTGGGAATGGGAAGGGTCACAGATACCCCTTGGGAATCTGAGGAAAGCTGGGGAGTATATGAATGCACTTTCAGGAAAATGCATGGGTATAGAGCTATAATATACTGCATTTTATTTCACGGGTTCACAAACCTCTTGACCCCCTGTCCTTAGAAACCATGTTACGTATGCAGGTCCTAAAGGGATTCCACAGATGGTTGAAGATGATGGTACGGCTTGAGTGAGGCTTACTGTTGCAACCAGGTCAAAGGTCATTGTTCCCAACTCCAGCAACTCTCTGGTCTCCACAAAATCACCCGGCCAGAGGGTAGTAGGAAGTATGGAAATACCCAGCTATGGTTTTCCACCTCCAAAGTTAACAGTTAACATAGAGGCAAGGGATAATCCGAATTTTGGTTTTAATCACTTAATTTGCACAAACATTGCTGAATCTGCTTGGGGTCACATGAAAGAGTCTCAGTGGTAGTTTTACCCCAGAGAGTGTCAATCTTACAGTCAAGTTTAAGAAGAGAGACTCAGTTTCCAGTGAAAACCAGCTGGAATCAGATAAAATAGGAAAAAAAAAAAAATAAGACTTTCACAGGGATCCCCACTGACGCTGCCAAGCATAGGAAGCAAATGCAAATTGTCCAGGGTAAAATTTAATAATTCATTTACTCATTCATTACTTATCCATTAATTAATTTGAGTGACTTTCCATGGAGACTCTGGTAAGTGGCAAACTCTAAATTGATTCAACAGCTCCTGTCCAGGAGTGACAAGAAAGTACTGGGGATATTCAGGGCCAGGTTTCCTGTCTGCTGATGTCAACTGAATCATGAGACCAAAAGCCAAACCGTGGGCTTTCATGGGTCTGAATATTGAATAAAGGCAGCTGTGGGTTGGTGGTGGTGGTGGCGGTGATGATGATGATGAGACCATCTCCAAAGGACAGGAAGCGTCTTCACTTTATTTCTGTATTCTAAACGCCTCATGTTACTTAGCGCAAAATAAGTACGTGATTAGTGTTTACCGGATAGATGAAAGTTTTTGCTTCTTACTTGGTTCAATGACTCTACCATGGGCAAGGTCGTCATCATTATTCCTCTTATACAGATGAGAAAGCTCAGTCTTTTTTTTTTTTTTTTTTAATGTTTATTTATTTTTGAGAGACAGAGCGCGAGCTGGGGAGGGTCAGGGATAGAGGTAGACACAGAATCTGAAGCAGGTTCCAGGCTCCATGTTGTCAGCACAGAGCCCGACACGGGGCTCGAACTCACAAACCGTGAGATCATGACCTGAGCTGAAGTCAGAGGCTTAACCAGCTGAGCCACCCAGGCGCCCCGAGAAAAGCTCAGTCTTAAAGAGTATGAGTGAATATCTGAAGGTAGCCCAGTTTACACACTGCAGATCCATGTGTCGAATTCAGGACTTTTCAGCTCCCAGTCCGGTGCTCCCCCCAGTACACACACTGTCCAACAGGGAGGTGGAAAGTCATGAGTGGTTTGTAAATACTCCTGAAACGGATGCAGAAAATCATGGAGGGTGAGGGTTTAGAAAGTTACACTGAGTCCTATTTAGAACTGCCCGGTAATTTTGTCCTGCTGACATTAAATGGGCAGGTTTTGAGAGAAATGATCAATAAGCTAATCGTTACTGAACTGGAAACCAGCTTGAAGGAGAAAAAGATCAAAGACAATGAAGGAAGGCGTTAAGTTCCTTAAAAACTGGGACCTCCAAAAATCAGAGTGAGCAATGCCTAAGGCAGACATGCTTGCCAAAGGTGAGTTGAGTAGAGAAGATAACTAAGCGGTTTTACCCTAGCTTCAGGTAGACTTTAGTTATCAGAGTTTCAAGGCTGTTGCCAAACCCAAGAGAATCCAGCAGGTTATCCTCTCCTACTTTCAGAGAGCCTAAGGAGACGTTCATAGCAGAAAAGATGGATATTCAGATGGGCAGAGAGAGGAAGCCAGGAGGATTCGAAAGGAGCCGGGGTTCACGTTCTCTCTTTTGCTGAGGTCCCACCATGTCTGCGGCCCTGCCTGGATTTGCTTTCAGGAGCTCAACGGCACCGCTGTAATGCACAATTCCAGATTTGCAAACTTCAAGCCGGGTCTGGGTAAGTGGCATGGAGTGGTGTTTTCATAAAGGGTGCAAACTCCACAGGACACGTATGGTCTCTTATTTGAACTTAAAACACACCATTGTGTTTGAGCAACTGTAGGCCTAGAGTCTGAAATGCCAGAAAACTCTGATGGGCTGCTATAGCATGTTTGAAGAATTTGGTTAAGGTTAACATAATCAGAAACAACACTCACAATAGTGCTTTTGAGAAACAACCTTAGCCAGATGCCCTCCTTTTGCAACCTTACAGGGCTGAGGCTCCCGCGGAATGAGCTGACGTACTCTAGCAGTTACAGGCAGAGCCGGGGAATGGGGATGCGGTGGGGGGTGGAACAAGGGAAAACAAAAAGACCAGGAGGAAAATGAGCAGGACGCACTCCAAGGGCAACAGCGAAAATGCTTTTTCAAAGGAATTTCTTAGCTTCTTTGGAACACGCTTTACAAATGCTCCTGGGCTGGTAAAAAGGTTGAAAACCACAGCACTGAGGACCACTGGTACCCAGCCAACACGAACAGGTTTCTGATAGACTCCTTAAAGGGTAAGAAACAGACTGGGCGCTCCAATGAGAGTCCCCACAAATGACAGGCACAGGTGACTTGTAACCAAATCAGATGCAAGCACATAAAATTCATTAAGGAAATCTGATTCGTTTTTCTGTGATCGATAAACAATCAAAAGAGCAAATGGACAGGGGAATGAGTGCAAACAAGGATTCTAACCAATAACACCAACTTTTCAAGGGGAAAAAGAAAACAGGCAAAGAAAGAAAAATATATAGATTGGTAGAAAGCGGAAAAGAGAGAGAGAGGAAGAAAGAGAATCCCTCCCTGTATCCCAGTGAAAGGCAGAACATAATGAAAAACTATCTGCTTAAGCCTCTTTTTAGGAATGAATAGCTAATGCTCACTAACCAGTTTTAGCAAGCGTGAGGATATCCAAGGTTTAATTGGAAATGATATAGCATTGCACCAGCAGCCAGTCCTTAAAACTAAGGCATTAGATAAAGCAAGGTTCATGTTTCTCCCACCTCTGTATTTGGAAACAGGAGCACAAAGCCTAATTGGCCAAATAAAGGAGCTGTAGGCTCCATAGAAAACCCTCTAAACCCATGATTGATGTCCACTGACACCTCTAAACAATGACACCATGGGAACTGGCAGAGGGTGCACACCATACACAGCAAGGAGGTGCGCAGCCCAAGCCCTGTAGAGGGGACGCAAACCCTAGCTGGATCCTCTGGTTTAGAACAGCTTCCTATGGCGTTTTCATTTCTGCCTCGTAGACATATTCTCAAATACCACGTTTCTATATTCATTCATCCACTCACTCACTCATTCATTCATTCATTCATTCATTCAATAAATAATTTTTGCAGCGCCTTCTATGTGTCAGGCAATGTTGTGGATGCTGGGTCCCCCCCCCCCATGAAAGAGTTTTACATTCCATTAATGTTATATAGGAGGAGACAGACAATAACTAGGCAAACAACAACTTGATAAAGTATTAGGTCCGTGGTGAGTGCTATGAAGAAAAAACAGACAACAGGGTAAGTAAGGGTGTTTTGGCACTAGAAGGCACTAGAAGGATGTTTTGGCAGGAAGTTAAACAGAGATGCCTGTTCAGCAGATATACATCCTTATGCTTTGAAAGATATCTGGCAGATGGAGCCAAAGCCACTTCTCTCTTTGGGAGGCACCGATGTCCACCGTGAGATTGATGCTCTGTTCTGGTTTACGCTGAACAGCCTATATGTGGTGTGGAATGCAAAGAGTTCTCAAGCCAAACGGAGTAGAAAATCCAGTCACTGTGAGTGTGGTAGACTGTCACCTTGGTGGCTCCAATAACCCATGCTTCCTGGTGCTTATGCCCCATGTAGACTGTCCGCTTGAGTTTGTGTTGGCTCTGTGACTCCTTTAACCACCAGAATGTAATGGAAGCAATGCGGTGCCAGCTGCCAGGTTAACCCTAAGGAAGGTCTGGTGGTTTCCGCTTTTTTGCACACTGGGCCGCATATAAAGCCCTACTGCTCTGAGAGGACCATGCTGTCAGAAGGCCAGCCTAACCGCTTGGTGAGACCACGAAGAGGAAAATCTGGGCCCCAGCCAACAGTCCTGACATCAACTAGTCAAGAGAGGTGAGAGAAGCTGACTTGGAAATGGATGGTCATGTCCCAGTCAAGCCACCCTAGGTGACCCCGAGTGGAGCAGAGACCAGCTACTCTACTGAGCACTGCACAGCACGCAGAACTATGAGCCAACTAATAAAACGGTTGATGGTTCGAGCCTCTAAATTGGGGGGTGGGGGGTGGTTTAGTTTTGTTATTCAGCAATAATTAACCAAAACAATGACTTCCCATTTCAAGGATTACACTTAATAACTTTTTATACACAATGTTTACTTGAAAAAAAATTTCTTTCGATTTAGATTTTTCTTGGTTTTGTTGTCTATGCCTTTGATTTTAAAACATCTCATTTGAGGACATGAATTGCTGGATCTCAAAGAGGGGAAAAAATATGTTCTGACTTAAGGCTTAAAAATAGAGTTGTCGGCTATTAGGAAGACAAGAATACGTTTCTGCTGACCTATTCATCTCACGCGGGCCAAACTTACGTCCTGCCATAATTCTGTAGGTAGGAAACTGAACTAGAATTGACCTCAGTTAGCATTTCCCAACTCAAGTGACAATACCCCGCCCTGGAATTCCTGACAACACTATCAACCTCATACAGCAGCCACTTTCTGGCCATCCTCGGAAAGTGCTAGCAACAAGGTCTTGTCCAAACAGGGGACAAATCTGCCTGGCTTTATGCAAAGGAAAAGGAAAAGCAAAGCAATTAATTCACCCTAGGGAAACATGCTGAGGCCATGAATTCACCAGGTAGTGCAAACTGTCAGCTGCATTCACAGAGAGGGCACACCATCCTTCCCCTGTCCCCTGGGCTCTTTCCGCCCCCCCCCCCCCCCCCCGTTGTGGGGGAAGGGCAAAGGATGATACGCAGGGTGTGGTGCAGAAGTTTAGGACATTATGTATATCAAAGGCTGAGACAGGATACAGCCCACGGGTCTTCAAGGTGTTCTGTTACAGAGGTTCTCAAAGTATGGCCCTAATACCTGCGGCATCAGCATTATCTGGCAATTTGTTAGAATCACAAATTCTTGGGCCTTACCCCAATTCAAATGAATCTGAAACTCTGGGAGTGGGGCCCTGCAATCTATATCTTAACAAGCCTTCCAAGTTGATTTTGATGCACACTCGAGTTTGGGAACCACTGATACACTGAAATCAAGAAAGAAAAAATTAGAACTTCTATGTATATTGATTTGGAATTTGAAAAGGAATAACATTAAGCGTTACTAACATTTAAATGCGGTTGGGGGCATCTGGGTGGCTCAGTCGGTTAAGCAGTCGACTTTTGAACTCAGGTCAGGTCATGATCTCACAGTTTATGAGTTCAAGCCCCGCGTCAGGCTTCTGTGCTGACAGTGCAGAGCCTGCTTGGGATTCTGTCTCTCCCTCTCTCTGCCCCTCCCTGCTTGTGTGTGAGCTCACTCGCTTGCTCTCTCTCTCTCAAAATAAATAAATAAACTTAAAGAAATAAGTAAATAAATGTTATTGGCTCTCCTGTTCTCATTTAACCCCCAAGTCTTATATCATAGGTGATAAGAAATTTCCACAACCCAAAGGATTTAAGATTATTATCCCTGCTTGTTCATTTGATTTCCGCTTATTTTAAAGTATCACTTTTTACTGATGCCCCTTGGTGGACTTACAAATTATATTACCTAATCTTAATTTCACTAACCTGTCTCAAATGGCCATGTGGCTGAAAGGATTCCTGCAAAGAGACTTGCAGGCTGAAGCAAATTAAAAAAAAATGGGCAGAGTTGACAGTTTTACAATCTGCTCACACTTTTATAAGCTCTGACATTGTCCCCACCGTAAGTTTTATTGAAAATAACATTTGAGTACCAAAATTCCAATTTTATGAAATTTAAACTATTTAAACTATTATACACTTTACCTTAAATCATCCTTTAATCTATACATTATTGTATGACTTGATAATATAAAAATATATTAATATTTGTATAGACCTGTACATATTTTGGGGACTCAGTCTCAAGTATCTTTCACTGATAGGGTATACTAATATACTCTGTTGTGCTCTTTGAAATTATATTTCTTGGTAGCATACAGACAGATGTGCACAATCGGTTCTGGAGATTCTACAGCTAAGTTACATTTTTTATCCTAGGGTAAGGGGAAGCTATCTACTAGAATAATCAGAAACTATTTCAGAATGCGACACACAGGTACCCGTATGTGGTACACAAATATGAAATATTAAAGATGGTTAAGTTTGGCAGAATCAATGCCATAAAATTAGCAGAAATTGCTACATAGAAATAGTTAAGATTCAAGGCATTTTATAAATAAGACTTGGTATAGCTTTTATCTATCTCACATCAGGACTTGATCATCCCTATTTGACAGATGCGGAAACTGAGGATCCGAGAAGTTATATACATTTCTCAAAAAGTCCAAGGGCAATGAACCTTGAAGATGTTACGCTGAATGCAGTAAGTTAGAGAGAGATAAATACTCTGTGATCTCACTTGCGTATGGAGTCTTAAATAAAAACCAAACTCACACATATAGATAACACACTGGTAGTTGCCAGAGGCAGAAGGAGGGGGTGAGCAAAGTGGGTGACAGTAGTTAAAAGCTACAAACTCCAGGGGTGCCTGGGTGGCATAGTCGGGTAAGCATCCCACTTTGGTTCAGGTCATGATTTCATGGTTTGTGAGTTCGAGCCCTGAGTCAGGCTCTGTGCTGACAGCTCAGTGCCTGGAGCCTGCTTCAGATTCTGTGTCTCCTTCTCTCTCTCCCCCTGCCCCCCCCCCCTCCACCACACCCCCCCCCCGCCCCATTCACACTCTTTCTCTCTCAAAATTAAAATAAACATTAAAAAAAAATTTTTTTTAAGGTACCAACTCCCAGTTATAAGATAATTCCTGGGAATGCAATGCACAGCATGGTGACTATAGTTAATAATACTCTATTGTATA
Source organism: Puma concolor (assembly GCF_028749965.1). Lineage (NCBI taxonomy): Eukaryota > Metazoa > Chordata > Mammalia > Carnivora > Felidae > Puma > Puma concolor. The sequence continues at coordinate 17,075,090 of NC_141675.1, forward strand.
TTTGAAAGTTGCTAACAGAGTAGATCTTAGAAGTTCTCACCGCAAGAAAAAAATTTTAACTATGTGTGGTGATCAATGGTAACTAGACTAATTGTAGCAATGATTTTTCCATTATAAACATAAATTGAATTGTCATATTGTACCTGAAACTAATATAACGTTATATGCTAATTATGTCTCCATTAAAATAAAATCTAGGGGCACCTGGGAGGTTCAGTCTGACTCTTGATTTTGGCTCAGGTCAGGATCTCAAGGGTAGTGAGATCAAGCTCCTAGATTCTCTCTCTCCCCTCCTCTCTGCCCCTCCCATGCATATTCTTTCTCTTTCTCTCTCTCTCTCAAAACAAATAAATGAACATTAAAAAAAAAATCTGCAAAGAGGGGCACCTGGGTGGTTCAGTTGGTTAAGTGTCCGATTTCAGCTCAGGTCATGATCTCGCAGTCCATGAGTTCAAGCCCCACTTTGGGCTCTATTCTTACAGCTTGGAGTCTGGAGCCTGCTTCAGATTCTGTGTCTCCCTCTCTCTCTCTCTGCCCCTTATCCACTGGCACTCTGTCTTTCTCTCTCTCAAAAATAAATAAACATTGAAAAAAAATTTTTTTTTAATCTAGGAAGATTTAACCTCTGGAATACCCATTGGACCCCACCCCCTGTTGTTATAAGGTGACAGCCTAAATGTGGTCTTTCACCCCATGAATCCCATGAAAATTGTATTAATCAGAGGACCCGCACAGATTCTGGGAAGATAGGGCCAGTAGTGTCCTCATAGACTAGTTGACAGAAAGGCCAAAGGAGGCAGATCTTTCCTGAGAAGAGTCTCTTACAACATCACCAGTGCTATTAATCGAGTTTGCCACGCGTCTTGCAGGCAACAAATGGACACACGTCCATAAATTAAGCTTTATACTAAGTATGTCTATAGACAATAATCTTTGTTACCTATCATCGATAATTTTGTTTAGGATACCACCAAATATCACTCTCAGGTGAGTGGCAATGACTGCCTTTAGATGGAACGGTTACTCCAGCCAACTCTTTACCTCCTCACAGGCTTAAGATGGTTGGTCAAGCTGCCCTTAGAGGCTGGGGGGAACATCTCATCATTTTTCACTCACATTATTCAGCTTATATTCCATGTTTCGTCATTTCAGAACTTTTCTGCCTACGCCTTCAACTCCCTTGTGCCTTGGTAAATTCGTCAGATGAGGGAGCGTGAATCTGGCCATGGACATATCCCACTGTCTAATTTCCCATGCTCTGCACCCGAGCAGCCAAGCCCTCCGGGGGGAAAATAGCACGGTAGCTGCAAGGTGTCCCTTTCGCCATCTGGTAATCTGGTATATCTTCCTGGTCAATCTTGCTCTTTCCTTCTCAACAGCCACAATATTCAACATTCTTCCCCGTCCTCAAACCGTGCATCCCCAAAGCTTTCTCTTCACAACAATTGTTTCCGCTTATTCCTCTTTGGAAGATTGCTAGTGAACCATTCTCTCACCAACGTGACTCCAGCCGCACCAGGGCAGAGCCCGGCATCCATTTTGCTCACCAATGACTCCTCCCGGGTAGGTGCTCCGCAAGCATCTGAATATTGATTGTTTGAGGAGAGGTGAGTGACTGCTTTCAAACCTCCACCCTTAGCCTTAGGCCGCGTCCCCTCCCAAATGCCAGCAGGCCCCGTAGGGGGCCTCAAACAGCCTTGTCCAAACAGCTTTGTCAAAACATCCTGTGTTGATGGAGCCTGCAATCAGTCACTTCAAGCTTCCTGACTAGTTGGTGAGGAACAGCTAAGGCACATTCTGCAGTGGTTGCAGAGTTTATAAGAGGTGTCCCATGCTAGCCGTGGGTTGATGTTTCTAAAGGCAGTGTTGTCGGGAACTGGTGAGCTTCTCTGAGCCATCCAGGGAACGGGAAGTAGAAATAAAATGCAATAAATTCAGTAATAAGGTGAATTCACTGAGCCCTCAATTTTTAATCATCTGACCATCTAACTGATTAGTGTTGTTTGCATTGTGGCTTCTTCCGGAAAGCATTTGGGGCTGGTGACAGAAACACACACAAACAAAACAGCCCACAAATAACCCTAACAGTTATTAAAAATAAATCAGAAGAAATGTTGCCTTTCTCTTCACCACCTGTCGCAAGAAAAATTGGGCAACCAGGCTAGAGGATGTTGCCCTTGGGGATGTTCTAATATGACACAGATTTAAGGAAATCGGAAAAAGAATTGAGAGACATGGACAGATTATAGATAAATGGAAAAGGTAGAGACATTTTATCCGAATAAGGATCAGGCTGAGAGACCACCTGGAGAGAGGCCTCTGCTGTCCTTGCTTTGGCCATCCTAGACCAGACAGTCCACAATTAACCCAGCAGTTTGGCCACAAATGCATAAGCAAACCTAACTAAGATCAGTCAGGCCCACCCAGCTCAGAAGAACCACTCATCAGAGCCTAGCCCCAAATGTAGACTTCTAGAATCATGAACTCATTAAATGGTGATTTTTTTTTTTTTAAGCTACAAAGTTTTGGAGATGTTCCTTTGAGAGCAAAAGCTAACTGATGCAGTTCATTTCACACGTGATCAGCTTGTGAGAAACGAATGCTTATTGGCTTCCATTCGCAGCTGTACCAAAAGAAAAAAATGGTATTAAGTTTATCCTGAGTCCGTTTAAATATCCTTGGATGAATTTCTTGTAGTTTCACCCAACCGGCCAATATTATGGCTGCTGGACCCAGGCAGAAAGTACTGTGAATTTCTGCCCGGCAGCCTCAGTGGCTTCTTTTTCATGACAAAAACAACAAAAATAAAAATACCCCAGAGGTGACATTTGACTCCCACAGCACTAGACAGGGAGCTCCGGTGAGGTCTGTTTCTTGAGGCTTTTTATGCTCCTGGGGGCATTTCTACTACTGATTTTGGGTTGAGGACACTTTTTCTCTTTAGAAGCTTGACTCCTGGGCTAACCTAGCCAATCAACACCCACAGATCTTTTTACAAGGTGGTAGGCCAAACGATCCAAACTTCATCGTGTCTGGCCTCCCATCTTAAGACGGTCTACGCTTGTAAATCAAACGAGCATAAAGGGAAAAGAAAGAAAATTCTTCAAAAACACAAATGCGTATCTTAACTTACAAACACAAACACGGCACATACTTTTCAGAGAGTGTGCATGAGAATGACAAACAGTTTAAGCTTAATCCCTAAAAGCTTTTTACTCTCTGGCTCCCACATGTATATAAAAAGGTTTAAATGAACAAGAAAAACATGTTGGGATTAGGATTTGATTCCCGAAAGCTTTTATAGTCATATAGAATAACCAGGAGCCACGCTAGCTTCAAAACACACACCAAACAAAAACTGATTTTTACCAAATAGCATTAATCCTTTACGGACCAAAGTTGTTTTCACCAAGTATTTACATAACGAAGAGCTTGCCAAGCTGCGTAAATGTTTATGGCTTTAAGGTTCCCCGGCTTGGAGCTTTCAAATTCAGTCAAAAGGAAAAACCACGTGTTTGTTCACTTGAACTTTAAAATCTGCCACCAAGTAGCAAACTCAACCCTTCTGCCACGTGAATGCTAGGCCCACTCCTGACTCATCAGTGGTCATCACGCATAGTACAGACTGTAAGTGATTTCATTTATTTGCTAAGTGACCCAAACACTTGCATTCTGACCTAGACACTGCTCAGAGGTTTAGCTGTTCCTGATTTGGTAATGCGAAAACTTGCCCAACATTTTCAGAAACTCAGACAAAAATTAATGAACATCACTTTGTCACAAAGTACCAAGCTTTCTCATGTTATTTGTTTCTTCCACTGACTCAAAAGTTCCCCACCCCGTTTGAGCTTCTAACTCATTTCAGGTATGAGTATGTAAAAGAAGAAATGAAGGGTTTTATTATCCCATTACCCTTGAGGCAATCCACTTAGAGGAGCGATCCACGTTACTCCAAGGAAGTTTCTGGAATATACTGCCAGGTTCTTGATTCTTCGCTTAAAACTTCTGCCAACATTCTTTCTTCGGTCTCTATGCTAAGCTACATATTTAGAGACGATTATGGCAAGCATGTAACTCAAGCCTTCGTCTCCCAACTTCTGTGTCTGTCTGCTTGAATTTCCAATTTTGTGAATTTCCCTGTTCTCTTTAGGCCTTTCTTCTATATGCTCTTTTAATGTCCTCATGATGTAAAACAGCAGTTCCCAAACTTTGCCACAAGTGAGCAAACGATTAGGTAATCATTATTTCCTGATTTTTTTTTTTTTTGTCTTGGAACCTTTTGGGGTTACATAAATAGGATTTGGAATAGTAGCAAACCAAAGACATAACACACACCGGCATAAGAAAGGCAGGAACTGTAAAACTCAGTATTTCCTACTAAAAAAAAATTTATTTACTCATTTATTTAAAGAACTGGGTTCTGGGGAAAAGAATTTGGGAAAATTTCCTTTTCAAAATATTCTTTTTTATGAGTAAATTGCTTTTCCTCTTCAGGATTTTCCCTAAACCTTCTATTCAAAATATAGGAACGACTGGGGCACCAGGGTAGCTCAGTGGGTTAAGCGTCCAACTCTTGATTTTGGCTCAGGTCATGATCTCATGGTTCGTGAGATGGAGTCCTGTTCCCGGCTCTGCACTGACAGGGCAGAGCCTGCTTGGGAGTCTCTCTTTCCCTCTCTCTCTGTCCCTCCCCAGTGCACGCTCTCTCTCTCTCTCTCTCTCTCTCTCTCACAAATTAAATCAATAAACTTTAAAAAGAAACACAAAATATAGCAACTATTGCTTGCTATTAGAAGGGAGAAGAGAAAAAAAATGAAATCTGTCTCCTCCTCCAGACTTTAATGGTCTCTTCTTTTTAGAATTATGCCCTGTGAACACCAAAGAAAGAAAACTAAGTGATCATCGGAAAGAGTACAGGCTGAGAATGGCCGGAAGGCCTGGCACTCTGCCGGGAGCAGAGAAATCGAGATCAAGAAGACATGGTCCCTGTCTCCAAGGTTCTTACAATCTTGTGGAGAAAAACAGAGGAGCAGAAAGAAACAGCACTCTGAAGCCTGGACCCATGAAAATTTGTGGGGTAGCTGCTTTACACTAAGGTCTTCCATTCCATGCAGGACCTTCAAACCTCCATCTGAAATTCTCATTTAGTCACCCACTCAGAACCAAAAAAAAAAGGGGGGGTCTGCAAAACGTACATGGGAAGTCAGCCAAGTACACTCTGTGTCATAAGTTTCATAAGTATGTGATCACTTTCCCTCTTAAACTATGAGCTCTGGCACCTCTCTTCGCTGTGCTCACTAGAATATAGACTGGACTCCTCCATTAGTTTTTCAATGCCACAATTTCTGCTACCTCAGACTCTTTTCTTTACCTCATGCTTGTGGTGAGATTCAAGCCCAGACTAAACCATGACGGCTGCCATGTTTGTTTCTGCTCTTGCATCATTAACAAGATCAGAGAAAGATCGACTGCCAAGGCAAAAGAACGTGTCATCGGGCCAGGCTGTGTTTAGCTGCAGGTAAGAGAAAACCTGACTACTGTGGCTTGGCTTAGGCAGAGCTGGGTTACTTTTCTCACTGAATAACTACTGCCACGGTAAGCATTTCGTTGATGGTTCTCATCGGGAGAAAGACATCTGGGGCCAGTTTTGCCTCTTCCTTTTGTGAGGAAAGCCAAGGTTCTTCCAGAAACCCTGTCTTAAGCCATCTCCTTTTTATCCCACTGACAAGTGCCGTGTCACATGGCTGCCAGAGAGAATGAGAAGATGAACCTCAGTGGGTACAGTGGGAGCCAAGGAAGAGTCTTTGCCACAAGATCAATCCTCATTCAACTTCCAAAGATTTTTTTTTTTTTTTTTTGGTCATGGTTGATGATGCCCCAGTTCCTTTACTGACAAAGAACTAACCTGCTGAAATACTACAGTAGGTCTGTCAATTAAAAGTGTATACACAGAGGAGTGTGAATAACAGTTCTACCTTTCCCTGTCAGCATATCACTTTCTTGAAGCGAAATAGAGGAGAAATCCAGGACGACCTGACCAACTTCAGACAATTGCTACGACCTCAACTCTACTTAACAGAGCTATTTTGCTTAGTCTCCAATATTAGCCATTTGTTGATTTCTTCATTCAACACATGTGTACTGAGGTCATACTATAGGCCAGGTGTTGTGATAAGACGCAGTGGCGAACGAGAGAGATCCAGTTTCTTTTTTCTGGGAGGCTTGGATTTTAATGGAAGGAACAAATAGGATGTCTTTAATTATAATTATGCTCAAGACTACAGAAGACAAGTAAAAAGTGACTGGCAGGTATTACAGGAAGTTAGCGGAGTTTGAGGTCTGTCAGGGAAAGCTTCCCCAAATGACACTGAAACTGTAGTTTTCTAAGCCTCGGCCCTACCGACATCTGGGGTCGGATGATTCTTTGTTGTGAGAGATTATAGGGTATTTAGTGACAACCCTGGCCTCTACCCATTAAATGTTGACAGCTCTCCTCTTCCAGCGGTGACAACCCAAAACAGCTCTAGACAGTGACAAACATTCCTGGGGGGTGGGGCACAAGCGTTCCCACTCCAGAACCCACTGATTTCAACAAAGACTTGAAAGGTAAATGGGAGGCTCGGTCACACCAAAAGGGAGAGGTGGACGATTTGGGTTGTGCCAAATATCTTCCCCGATAACATTTTAACGCCTTCTTGCCTTATTCAAAGAACTTGAAAAAAATCACTTCTTGAAGTGTATGCTGAATAACCGGAAAACAGGTGCTAAATTCCTTCTGTCCACACCCTGAACAAAACGTAAGTCCCATGATCTTCTCCTACTCGCTACTCCACGAACGACAGGGGACCCGCGAAGTCCGGAAACATAGATCATGTTATTTCACTTCTTCACAGAAGGAAGATGTTCTTGAGGACAACGTGTATATTCACCTCTGTGTCCAGACTTTACGGGTACCCCCGTGTACTTATTCCTTGCTTTTGACCACTCCACAGATAGGCCTGCTTCATGCCAGGTACTGTTCTAGATGCTGAAGGATCAATATGAACAACAACAAAAAGATCCGTGATCTCAAGAACACCTTCTCTTAATCCGCTCAGGTACAAAACTAATGGAGTTATAAGGCTAACGTTTCATGTTCAATCCATTAGTTTCTGCTGTCCTTATGTTCTTTCAAATGAAAAATAGATTGAGAGGCAAGGGCGATGCCTATTTAGTTCACAATTCAGCACCTTGGCTTTATAGAAAGAATATCAGAAGATTTGATGGACGATAATTGTGATATTAAATGATTAATGACAATGATTTTACACTCACTCAGACAACCTGGTACCAAAGTGGCAATTCTACTCAGCTTCATAATTATTTGCTGAACCAATTGACACTTGGTTTTCATTTGCTTCGCATTTGGTCTATAACTTCCCCAAAGTGAGAGCTCTCCTAAAATTCCCGGCTAGGCTTTTCACCTACCTCCTTCTTGTCTCTTTTCCCCAAGACAGACCTTCCCCCTAAAATCTTGCTTGTTTAATCACCTGTCTAGCCAAGTCAGACTGCCAAGGCCGGGAAGATTGAAGGGAGGCAAAGAATTTCTTTACTGCTTTGGGGAACCATATATTTGAGTGAAAAAGTACTTTTTTTTTGCTTTCTACGTCATGGGGTTGTTTTTGTTTTGTTGCCCATACAATGCATTGATTTACATATCCAGGCTGCTTATAAAATAAAACCAGAGGCATAAGGACTGATAAGAACCTGATGGTAATGGCTCATCCCTTGTGTACTAAAGAATGGACTTGAAGTTTGAGGGAACCAGGACTCAGACTAGAGGGATGGTTAAATGTAGGAGTCAAGTAATGGGGAGGGTAACTTTTATCCCATGGAGGTCAAAGCAACTCACCAAGGAACTCCCCAAAGGAATGAATATTGCTAACATGGTAACAGAAGTTCAAGTCTCCTCCTCTTTCCTTCCACTGGCCCTTCACAATCCCTTGGAATCAGCCTAGGATAATGAGTGAGGAGATCAGCACCCAACACTCTAATGCAGAGGAAGAAAGATGTCAGTGGGTATCTGTACGTCAACATCAATGACATTTGGTCTCGAGCATTCTCTATTGCTTTATGCATTCCTTACCAGCGGCTAACGGGCTGAGATCTTGTTTTTCATATGCCTGTGCAGGAACCTTTCAACTACTCAGGACCTCATGCATGCCTTAAGCTGCCGCTCATCGCCACAGTGGGGATCTTATTAATTTATTTCTGAGAAACGGTCTAAATCACAGCACAGAAACTGTGGCCAGAGTTATGTGAGATTCAAACAGCGTTATGTGGAAACTACCGAGGACAAACTTCTTTTGCAGAAAATGAACAGGTTGCAATGCCAAGCATTGCAGTGTATGTTATTAGCTGGATCCAGTCCTTAGACCTACTCTGGAAGTGTAACTGTGGAGCCTGGGAATCTAATAGAGTTTACTCATCTATCCCAGCCATGGTGGCAGTGCAGGAACAGAGAGAGAGAGATCTCTGTGCACTTGTGGGCGTACGTGTTAAAATCAGAACGTCCTTTCTTTGGAAATGCTCTCAAATTAGGCAAAGGGTGTGAGGTTTGTTTTGGTAAGGCAAGGCAACAGAAATAGATCCTGGGAGACTTCTCCTTTAGGATGTTTCAAAATAGATCAATATTTTCAGATTACATGAGCTCCATCTCTGTTAAGCTATGCTTGGATTGTTATGAAGTAAAGGACATAGAACTTTCAAAGGAAGGTTTCATTGCTTACAGTGTCAGGCAGGGAGATACTCAAATATTTCTCATGTGAAAGGTAATGGGCACTGCTACTCAGAACAGACCTTAGCTATTTTCTCACAGAACTGTTCCAGAAGGCTCCCTGTTGTGAGGTAATAACCCTTTAGTGGTGGTTTGGGGAAGGTCTAGCGACGGGTTCTTGTGGGAAAACCCAGGTGACTCTGGTGGTAAGGGCTCAGGATAATGGCTCTTTACAAGTATTTATTTTAATAACAGCTATATTGTTATAAACTGCTGAACGTCAGCCTTACTTTCCTGGAAGAAATGAAATAAATGAATTGATGATTGACTTATCCTCCGAGGGATAATCAGGTTGTCCGGAGTTCCGCAGAAATCCACAGAAGCTTCTAAAGGTGAGTTCAGTGTGTAGAGTTTTTCCTAAGAACTTTCCTATGGATAAGAGGCTGCTGAAGAACAAGGCAGGCTGACAGTTGCCTTTTGGCCATATGTCAAAGTAACCAGAGAGGGTAAATGACTCCAGCCAAAGCCATCAATAATTGATAGCGGGTAATTCAGTACATATATTCCCAGCTGCTTTTCTACAAAGGTGGCAAAGAGAATGTCTTTCTGTTTCTCCTCACCCATTCAATTTAGACACTAGCCCACCCCCAAATAGTGCTACAGATTCCAATCATGAAAAACAAACAGAGTGACAATAGCCAGGGGACCTTCAGTCCAGAGCCTTCCCTTGGTAAACATAGCCTCTAGATGCTATCTCTGGCTCCCCCACGGGATGCCTCCTGCAAAATAGGCGGAGTCTGAGTTGAGTGGGTTTGGAGATAGGTTATGTCATCCTATGTGGGTTATGTCATCTCATGTGACCAAAATGTAGCAAACAGGCCCAAAAAGCCTTTTATGTTTTGGTACTTTGCTAAATTCTGTGTGTTCTGGGGGTGCTCATTAATGGCGATTTTATTCTTAAAGCCTATGATTCAGTGAATGAAAGATATAGTGTTAATTATTTATAGAGGTAACTTAACAATTGTTAGATCTCATTTTCTTGAGCTTTCAATTATTATCTCTGGGTAAACTCAATTCAATTAAATAAATCCACTTATTCATTCAACAAATATTTACTGAGTACCCACTGCATCATCTACCCTTTTAGGCTCTGGGGATAGAGAAGGGGAGAGGACAAACAAGAAATCTCTACTTACAGCAATTACATTTTAGTGGAAAAACATAAATAAGCAAGTACATACTTATCATTGTAGTAAAGAATAAGTACTCTAAAGAAAAATTAAGCAAGATATAGGGTGGCTGGGACATCTCAGCTAGCGTGGTCAGGGAAGGCCTCTGTAAGGAGGAGATCTCTGAACAAGAAAGTGAACAACGTGTCCAGGAAAGACCAGTGCCTATTTGGTGGAAGCCGTCTCCAGGCACAGAGGACATTAACAGCAAAAGCCATGAAGCGGGAAGGATCCTGGTGGATCAAGAAATCCAGTTTCTGGAGCACACGGAACAAGGTGCAAGTGTAGGAAATGAGGCTGACTGTTCCTCTTGCCCTTCAAGATTTGGCCTTTTGTCAGAGTGGAGGAACTCTGCAAATACATGCTGTGAGTTCTCTCTGAAGAACTAAATGCCTCCTAAAATAGCTATAGCGGTGGTGATTAGGATCCTGATTTGGAGAATCGCGTGCCTGAAAAAAAATGTATTTCTTACCGTTGGTTGGTACATGAAATGACTTCCCATACAACCTTATAGTTAACAGGTTCTAAATTTCTCTCTCTTTCCTCCCTCCCTCCCTCCCTCCCTTCCTTTCATGGGTGAGAGTAGGGTGTGGGATGGTGGTGGCAGTGGTTGACGTATCTAAACTGAAAACCAAATACGAAATAGAGTAAGACATGCGTTTCCAATTCCTGTCTTTCCCACTTAGCACATAGCTCTAAAGCTCTCTCTTCACACTGTCTAGCTTGTCAATGGTATCCCTTTCCAACAGACTGGGATCCAATGGAACTTCTCTATTGGAATGTAATTTCCATGAGGGCAGGGGTATGTTCATCACTGCACCCATGGTGAGTTGCAAATAGTTACTGAGTATATGTACATACTCTTCCCAGCTTTATTTCCCAGTCGTTTTGATTTCCTCTCCTTAAGCCTCACAGACCAGGACACCACTTGGAGAAAAGCATCACAGGACACTCCGGGGCGCCCAAGCAAGCAATCACACTCTCTCATCCTGAACATAATGTGCTACAGACCATTTCCTGGGAAAACCCCAATTCTCCTGGTATTGCTCAGCACATTAACCTTTAGGTAATTGGCACTAAACGTAGGAACAGTTCCGTGGAGTTCCAAGTAATGACAGAGGTGGCCATATTCCAATGCTTCATGTCATTGTTGGGAATTTGTCCTAAGTATCTTAAAATTTTTTTTTTTCCAACGTTTATTTATTTTTGGGACAGAGAGAGACAGAGCATGAACGGGGGAGGGGCAGAGAGAGAGGGAGACACAGAATCGGAAACAGGCTCCAGGCTCTGAGCCATCAGCCCAGAGCCCGACGCGGGGCTCGAACTCACGGACTGCGAGATCGTGACCTGGCTGAAGTCGGACGCTTAACCGACTGCGCCACCCAGGCGCCCCTGTCCTAAGTATCTTAAGTTGGTGGGAACATCACTCTCCTTCCTTCCTTCCTTCTCCAAAGCTGGGATATTTGTAAGAACCTGATACCAGAAGAGGACCAGCCCAGGCACTCAAGATACAGAGAAGTGTAACAGTTGGTTCTTGTCTGCAAAGGGATGAAAATCAACTGAGGAAAATGGCAAAAATAAGATACCATTAACCTAAATACTAAATGAATAAAATACATTTCATTACCGAAGGGCACTGAATTCTAAAAGCATCTAACAAAATATCAGAAAATAAGTATTCAGGTATTTGTGGAAGTAAATTTGTTATTTATCTTGAAGCTATTACTACTTATTTTTAAATCATATATACATATTTTTTCATGACAAAAGAACAGACTTCCTAAATAAAAACAAAAAGAAAAGGAATAGGAAGGAAATAAAAACTATTCATAATCTCTGAACTCAGAATGACCTCTCTTAACATTTTGGTTTATTTCCTTCCAGTTTTTTTTTTTTCCTTTCTTCTTACATAGATAAGATCATATGGAATACATAATTTTACTTCCTATTTTCTTCTTAAGATCACAGCATGTTTGGCATGTTTTGAGAAACCTCTGTTTGTTGGCTAAATAGTAATCAAGTGAATGATGTATTAACTTGACTTTGAAAGTTTACGAATGGCTATATTACCACACACTCCAACAAAACTTCTGTATTTGGAGCTTCACATTCTCTACTCTGCTTTCCGTTGGTCTGTTCCCTGGCCGCGTAGGTGAGAAAAATCAGCTCAAGAGGAGAACAGAGCAGAGAACATAAAGACAAGGACTTTAGAGGCACATGCTCGGTATTTGCTTGCCTGCCCTTGTAAAAAGTAAGCATGTGGGATTCTGGCTATTTGGCTGGATTATCCACTTCTCAGCAGCTCTCCTCTCAGGAAGTAAACTCTCAGTGGCCTTTCAGCTGACAGCCAGAAGATGGGGTGAATGCTGTTAGCGGTTATGCTGGGGCAGAAACCTTAAGAGACAACTGTACGAATGGACCCAGCGGAGCCGAGGGAAGGTAATGAAGTGCCAAACCTGGCCTGACATGCAAAATGCAGGAAGACAGAGGCCAAGCAAAAACACGCGTATGTGTTGGGTTCTGGAAGCCTGTCAAATGGTGGATTGCTTTTGCAAAGCTTTTCAGTTCATGATCGGGGCCCTGTAACTACCAATGACCTTCGCCAGGGAATTATGTGTTTAAAAACCATGGGCTCTGCTTCCTCAGCATTTTGGATGGCTTTCTAGCACGGCACTTACCATCTTATGATGTGTACGTAATTAGCTAAAATCCAGTGATAACCGCTGCTTCTTAAGCATTTAGTATTTGCTAAGTACTGAAGTACTCTCTCTATCCGGTCACTTAATCCTCCCCCAAAACCTACAGCACAGGTTTGTTCCCTCACAGATGAGAAAACAGGCACGGAGGAGCTGCTCAGCAACCACCCAGTCTTGGGGGAGGTAGACTCATGTTCTTCACTTCACCCAACTCCCGTCTTCCTCCCTAAGCAACCCTCACAGGGAAATGGTTGTGTCTTATTTTCACACCCTCCATGACGCCCACTGATTAGAAAAAAGAAGGTGACCATGGAGAGAGCCCCAACGGCCATCGACTGATGAACGGACAAAGAAGATGTGGTATGTAAATACAGTGGCCTCTTAGTCATCAAAAAAGAACGAAAGCGTGCCATTTGCAACGATGTGGATGGAGCCAGCGTACTATGCTAAGCCAAGTAAGTCAGTCCGAGAAAGACCAATACCGTATGCTTTCACTCATACGTGGAATTTAAGAAACAAAACAGAGGAACATAGGGAAAAGGAAGGAAAAATAAAATAAGGTAAAAACAGACTTGCCTTTACAAAGGTAAGAAAAAAAATAAGGGAGGCAAACCATAAGATAATTTTAACGGTGCAGAATAAACTGAGGGTTGATAGATGCAGGTGGGTAGGGGAACAGACTCAATGAGTGATGAGGACAGGGTGCTATATGTAAGGGAGGAACCACTAAATTCCACTCCTGAAACTAATACTACATTACGTGTTACCTTGCACTTAAATGAAAACTTGGAAGAAAATTAATGAACTAAAATTAAAACATTTAAAAACTGGTGACCAACAAGTAATGTGGAATCAATGGCGTCAAAGCGAGTCATGTTGGATGCACTTCTTTTTGATTCCTTTTAATTTGTCAAAAGAATACGCATATATTATTGTTGTTTTCCCCAAATAGCCTCCACGCAACCCCGAGATCAAGACTTGAGCTGAGATCAAGAGTCAGACGCTTAAGCAACGGAGCCACCCAGGCGCCCCTTATACGTATTGTTAAAAAAATAAAACAGTGACATGTGGTGCCTGGATGGCTCAGTCAGCTGAGCATCCGACTCTTGATTTTGGCTCAGGTCATGATCCCAGGGTCCTGGGATTGAGCTCTGTGTCAGGCTCAGTGCTGAACATGGAGCTTGCTTGGAATTCTCTTTCTCTCTCCCTTTGCACCTCTCCCTCACTCATGCACACACACACTCTCTCTCTCTCAAAAAATGAATGAATGAATCAATAATGTAAAAATTAAAAAAAAAATTGGTGACAAAAGAAAGATAACATTAGCCCCTCCCTCTCCATACCCCTAAACTCTCATCTCTTTTCCTTAAATATCCTTTAGTAATTTATCCTGGTCTCCAGATTGCCAAAATCTTTATAATGATATTTCTTAGCATATTGATTTTATACTTTGTATGTTGATATTATTTATGAGATATGAGGATCCAGATTTTATGTCATTCTCCTCATTCCATTTTTAAATGTATATTTATAATGATAGATAAGGAATATTTATAATTCCTAATAAAGTTTTACTGTCTACTCTTTATTGCAGAGCCCAGTAGTGTACTATGATTCTTTTTCATTTCCTGTACAAATGAGTTCATAGTTGCTTTTTTAAAATTTTGCTCAGTTTTCTGCATATCCTTAAATTTCTTTTAGTTTTTAATGTTTGTTTATTTATCTTGAGAGAGAGAGAGAGAGAGAGAGAGAGAGAGAGAGAGAGAGAGAGCATGAGATGGGGAGGGGCGGAGAGAGAGGGACAGAGATTCCCAAGCAGGCTCTGCACTGTCAGCATGCAGCTCAACACAGGGCTAGGTCCCACGAACCATCAAATTATGACCTGAGCCGAGATTAAGAGTCAGATGCTCAACTGACTGAGCCATCCAGGCACCTCCTTAATTTGCTATTAAATGCCCCCTTATGGGGCGCCTGGGTAGCTCAGTCGGTTAAGCGGCCGACTTCGGCTCAGGTCATGATCTCGCGGTCCGTGAGTTCGAGCCCCACGTCGGGCTCTGTGCTGACAGCTCAGAGCCTGGAGCCCGTTTCAGATTCTGTGTCTCCCTCTCTCTGACCCTCCCCCATTCATGCTGTGTCTCTCTCTGTCTCAAAAATAAATAAACATTAAAAAAAAAATTAAAAAATAATGCCCCCTTATAGGTATTATTTTCCAACAGTTGAATAGACCAGATAATATATCAACTCCTTTTCACACCCTGGAGAACTTCCCAGAGCACTTCATTCTCTTGATCGAACCTGAACTCTTTTCTCTCTAGACTCATGGTGCCGTTTGCTGTCTGGTACCATATCTTTCCCAATCTGTACCCTGCTTTACACTTCTAATTTCCTGTGTGGGCCATTCTATTTCACGGATCCTTTCTAGTTTGGAGTTAACTGCCTCATTTGACTAAAGCCATACCCTGAAGATCACATTAGGAAAGTGTGCAGGGAAATTATTCTGAGACCATGCTTACCTAAAGATGTCTTTATTCAATGGCCACCCTCGATGAAAAGTTTAGGCAGGTGTAGAATTCTAGGTTGAGAACCTTTTCCAATCAGAATTATAAAAAAATACTGCTTTTATGTTTTCGCTCTTCTAATGTGTCTATTAAAAAAGACTGATGTCTTTCTGATTCCAATTGCTTTCAGTATGACTTTTTCCTCTTTTTTGAATGCTTTCTGAGTCTTCTTTTATGTGTCAGTTTGAAATATCCCAGTAGTGTTCCTTGATGTGGATCTTTGTATTTATTGATTTTTTGATTACCGTACCTAAGCATTTGTTGTGTCCTTTCAGCCCGAAACTTTGTGTCCTTCAGATCTTAGAAACTTTTTTATCCCCCTCCCATTCCCTTGCTTTCTTTGCTCTTTCTGGAGCTCCTGTCAAATGTTAAGCCTTCTGGGTTGATCTAAATCTTTCTATTTCTCCCTCTTATTTTATAATCCCTTTGTCTTTTTATTCTACATTTTTTTTAAGTTTCTTGATATCTCATTTGGCCTACCTATTAAATATTTTCATTTCTATTAAAGGATGTTAATTTGACTTTCAGACTGTCTCAGAGTTTCAGAAGAGACTCCAGGGGCTAACAACAAGAGCTAGAGATCTGGTAAGAACACATTAAAAGACGCTGAGACCACAAACCTACCTACTTTGTTGAAAAAAAGTTGGACTTGCAAGGCTGAAATCAGGAAATTAAGGAAATTAGTTTTTTAATACCCTACTCTGTCAACCGTATTATTTTGAGTGTTTTCTTCCTGCCCTTGAAAGAAACTTGGGCCTCTTCCAGGTATTAAAAATAGTCTCAGTTACGCCACTGTCTCAATAGACCATTGGGGACATCTTGCCCATCTAGGGGTCCTTTTTAGGATGATGCCATTTCTGCTCCTTTCCATAGTGTCCCCATGTGACCCATGGGAAACACAGAGATTTGTTCGAGCGCTGGTGGGATGGAGTGTGCTCTTACTGCAACCCTTGCTTCTCTGTTCTCCTGCTGGGGCAGGTAGGGACCAATCACTGTCCTCCCGCATTTTAGGGAGACACGTAGCGACATCTTTGAGTGCTTCTCTAAAAGTTCATTTCCTTTCCCCAGGGGGAATGAGCCACACAGAACACACTGACTCTCTCTAGAGAAATACTCACTACTGTCCTTCCTTCATAAATCTCCTCACCTTCTCTCACATATGCTTAAGGTGGGTGATGATAAGGATGAAAAACCATCTCACATTCTCTTATGGGGACTAAAAAGTGATCCGGGGTCTGTGGATCTTGTATTTAGCTAAAACTGCGACCACAAGAAAACTTGCGTTTAACATCTTTTCTCACTTGAGTGATTTTTTTTTTGTTTACAAAGGCTCTTTCTTGCTTCTTCTTTTCAGTTTCCTGATCTTTGTTAAAATATCTTTCAATTTATCAGAGACCTCAAAGCAGTAATTTTGTTTCTTCTGTTTCCTTTATTCTCTGTTTTAAGTTCCCCTTTTGTTTGTTTACTTTGGAGTCTATTTTACATTAGAAGCTTTCCTCCTTGCCTAGCAATTCTTGATTGTCTGGTATCATTGAAAAGTGAATTACTAGTGTCTGACTGGTGTATTGGAAGGGAAACAAACTTGTGGTTTAATGTATCATGTGTAACTGGAAGTTCTCTTGGGCTTTGGGGTCATAAATTGAACCTTTTTCAAAAACGTTTATTTGTTTTGAGAGAGTATGCATGTGTGTGTGTGTGTGTGTGTGTGTGTGCGAAAGTGGGAGAGGGGGAGAGAGAGGGAGAGGAGAGAGAGAATTCCAAGGAGGCTCCACGCTGCCAGTGCAGAGCCCGACGTGGTGCTCGCTCGCACAAACCATGAGATCAGGACTTGAGCAGAAAGTCAGAGTCTACCACTTAATCAAGCGAGCCACCCAGGCAAGCCGACCTTCATTTTTAAGTCTTATCACTGCCATTAATCCATTGTGGGGCTTTGGCTCATGTTTTGTCCCTTGGTTTGTCCCCAGGTTCTTCTCCTTGGTGTGCGGCTGAAGGTTTAGCATCAAAATGCATGACCTTCCATTATCCAGGATAATACACGTTTTCTGAAGACTTCCCAAATGAAAGCTTTCAAAGTTACGGGCAAAACATCTCATATAAAAAGGGGGGAAATACAATATATCAATTAAACTTATGGCATCTACTTTTCCATTCCAGACATACAGTCATTTTGAATAAGCTGCAAACAAAAACAGACACAAAACCAACCAACCAACGACGACAACCACCCCCACCCCCCCCTCGGGTACTTAAATCGAGCACGTGACTGTTGTCAGTTTACGGTCACCCCTAGATTACTCTTGTTGAATATGAACGTTAGGTCACAGACGGACAAATTCACACGCTGGCTAAAAGCACCACATTTTCAGAGTCAAACTGGGGTAGTGTATTTCCAAAACTGCTCACAGCACTCCCAACCCCATCCCTTAAGTCCTTTTGCAGGACGAGCACACTACCCCTCCGTCCAAAGAGACTGTTGAGTGTATTTCTCCTCCCCTTGAATCTGGGCCGACCCTGTGATTTGCTCTGGCCAACGGATGTGGTGAAAATGATGGCTGTGTGATTGCCAGGTCCGGCTCTCCAAAGATCATGCGGCTTCTGTTTCTGCCCCAGGCGTCCATGTAGTCAGCACGGGGGACTTTATCGGACAGAGGCTACGTGGAGAGCACCTCAGCGGACACACAGGACCAAGGCCCCAGGCTATACGTGAAGCCTTACTGGATCCTCACAGATAACCTGTTATAACCAGACAACCTCAACAGAAGTAGAGACAAGCTGCACCTGGCTGAATCCTGCCTGAATTTCTCATGCACAGAATCATGAACAATAAAATGGTTCATGTTTTCGGCCCCTATGTTTGGGTGAGGTTGTACAGCAACAGAAACAGTGGCTAGCCCACTCTAGGAGAACCACTTCGAGCAAGGATTCATAACTCAGGCAGTATTTGGAGTGTCTATACTTCTGAGCCTTATCGGGGAATGGAATCCGTCGTTTTCCTCTGATTCTTAATGGAGTCTTTGTCTCCAAAAGGACTAAGAAGCACCGATTTATGGGTCATTCAAAGTTAAACACCATCGCCAACAAAGGTTTTCATTTTGTTTATGAAAATAATCCATGCTACGCTAGTAAAAGAATAAGAGTACAAAAGTATATTCAATAAAAGACTGCCCCAAAAGCACGGGGAAAAAATTGGTGTGTATCCTCCCAAAGTACATAAATACTATGAATCTATTTGGAGAAATTAAAATGGTATCTGTGCATTCATACACACGTGTCTCTCTGCGCATGTATATTCATATATAAATGAATGACTCTGCTGAGTATAAAAGTCAGATCTTTGAAATATGACATAGTAGTTTGCTGTCTGTCTTTTAACCTTTGAGGAGAACCTAATTTTGTTTTGTGGTCAGATATAAAATATTTTATTTTATAGCTCCTGCATTTCATGTCCCTCCCGAAAAGGTCCTCCCTTCTTTAGCATCAAGTACACTCATGATTTCTTACAGAACTTTGTGTAGGAACTTTTTTTTTTTTTTTTTTCCCATTACCATCATTTATCCCTCCGTGATTTATCTAAAGTGTAGCTCAGGTGGAAGGAAGGGAGCAGAAAGCTTGCTTTATTTCTCTTCCAACACATATTAAAGAGTATACCGTCTCGCCATTTGATTGGCCAGCTCATGTACTGACCTCCCCGATGCACTTGGGACCACCTCTAGACTCAGGGCAGCCCCACCCATCTTGCTACTCCCACACCACTGGCTCACTGTTTGAATTGCCACTGCTTATAATGCACTTTATATGGAAAGAAGGTCTTACCCTCTTGGTCCCTTTTTACAAACTTTTTGCCTTTAACTATGATCATCTTTTCCTTTTTCCAGATGAGCCTAAGAATCATTACATCAAGGTAGCACCCATCCTCCCACTGCCTGCGTCCGCAAACTCCCCAAACAAGTTTTTTAGTTTGGAAGGTATCACACTGAACTCAGAGCTCATTCAGGGGAGAAGCCGGGACTTTCTAACGCTGAGCCCTCTTGACCCAAGAACAAGGTATCTTCACATTTACTCAAGAAGCACACGGCTGATGGCACAATTTAAAATTTTTCTTCATTTGGTCTCTGTAAAGTGTATCCTAGATATGTTAACGTGTTTTTGGCCAAAAAAAAAAAAAAAAAAGGAAGCAGTTTACGACACAAGTAGTTAGGTACCTCTGGCTTGGAGGAAGCAAATACATTACTGCTCTATCCAAGCGGTCAAGTTCCCATTGGGGAAATGTGTCTCACACAACTTATTAGAAGAATTCCCTGCTTAACTCTGGGATAATTGCAGTTGACTGCCTTTATCGTTTCCAAAACTTGTCCCAGGCTTATTGTGCCCAGGACTGCGGGATCTGCCCTGAAGATTGAGGCAGATTTCCTCAGAGACGCTATAATGCTTAGAAAAACAACACTCCCCAAAAGAAACCCAGAGCTCCTTTGATGAGTATATATAGCTTATCATTTGAAGGAGGATACAGATTAAAAAAAAAAAAATACTTTTAAGTATCAATGATGGGTGGATACCTCAATATGTCTCAGGTAAAAGCCTCTGTTCCGTAAATCAAAGTATTCTGAAGGGATTAAGTGAAGGACATCAAGGGTTTACCTGGGCTCATAATACATGCTTCAAGAGTGAAAGAAGAAATAGTTGGATGGATTCACTGGGAGAGAAGCCAAATACCATCTCGGGTCAAAATATGTATGTAAATCCTAGGTTTCAGAAAAAGCCCCTTTAGCACTTTGAAAAACACGTTAACATCAATAATTCTACCTGTGTACCCACACAAGTGGAAGCCTGGATTCTAAATACTACTTTGGCACTAAGAAGTCAAGCATAAGAATTTAGAAAGAAGAAAGTAGATGTTTGCCATGATGAACAGTTGAAAACAAAACTGTGGGGGTAGCACAGTATGGGGAAGGAGCTAGAAACAGTGGGTGGGGGGTTGCTGCATTGGTAATGGAGTTAGAGCAGGAAAGCCCTTTAATGGCCAATCTTTAGACTGTGTGTTTTGGCCTCGGTAAATTCCTTTTCTGTAGCCATAATACTGAGGAATAGTTCCCAAAGATGATCAGACAGGGATTCAAACTGAAGCTGGTATGAGGGCATAATGCAGAGAAAATAAGACCTTCTGGGGCAGCGGTAAGACCTTATGAACCTTTTAAATTGACTACGATATTTTGAGAGAAAATATGAAGGTATGAAGAAAAAAAGAAAACACCCTAACAGTCTTTAAAAAAACATTTTTTTTTTGACGTTTATTCATTTTTGAGACAGAGAGAGACAGAGCATGAATGGGGGAAGGTCAGAGAGAGAGGGAGACACAGAATCCGAAACAGGCTCCAGGCTCTGAGCTGTCAGCACAGAGCCCGACGCGGGGCTCGAACCCATGGACCGTAAGATCATGACCTGAGCGGAAGTTGGACGCCCAACTGACTGAGCCACCCAGGCGCCCCAAACAAAAACAGGCTGATGATCTTCGATGACAGCATAGAATTTATGGTGGAAAAGAATCCTGAGGCTAGAACAGATGATGGGCGAGCTGTAGAGGTCGGGAGACCTGTGGGGCCAGAAGTATCTCAGCACCCCTTGCCTTGGTCTTTTCTAGATTAATGTAGCAAGAGATCCAAAAGCAACATACCCATTAGCAAAAAAGGTGGTCCTTATCGCTTTCATTTTTAGACGACTACAGAGAAAATATCCATGATGCTCCAGAAATAGAACCATAAGCCTCCCAAATTCAGTTAGGAAATCAAGATATCCTTCGTTACTCTCTGCAGTGAATAGTTTCAGGCTGTGTCACCTTTTCAAAACAATAACAACAACAACAACAACCAGCCCGAGAGTGTATCCTGAACGAATAAAGGCCTGAAATCTACATAATGCAGGATCCGCTGTAAACATTATGTTCTACTTCCGGAATGTAAAACTCCCGAACTCCACACACACCGTGTTCGCTTCATGGTCCTATCACTTTCTCGTGGGGACCCGTGCCTTTTCAGGCGGTGGTGAAACCTGCTGTTAAGGAGAAGAAAGCCAAAACTCCCCGGGGATGCCTAGCATCCTAATGACCCGAGTTCTCTGGCCCATAAGGAAAAGACCCCCAGTCACAGGCTTGTGTGGTGCCTGACCACGCCTCAGTATGGGCTGGTCAGATAAGCTTGTCTGGGCTGAGGGCTGGAGGATGGACATGAACTCAGCACACGCTGAAAGGGAGCACAGGTAATGAACTTAGGAGCCCTACCCAAAATGCGGCAGCTGGCTTCCAAATATTCGGGTTCCCTCACACTGGAGGAGGAAAGCTGGTTATTCTCCCGTGAAGGAGATGGAGGCTGTTGAGACGATTCTATGAAGAGGTGGTTCTCTGGTGGGAAGTGCCTATGGCATCACACTGGGTTCTAGGAGAGTCATGGGGCTGAGAGGGCAGAATCACAGGATCGCAAGGGCGAGAGAGTCAGAAAAGGGTCATGTCAATTCCCGTATGCTTCATGTGCCCCCACTTTTTGCAAGACAGAACTGTACCATCAATTTAAACTTGCGAACTTTTATAGAAGCATTTCCGTTTATCTATCCGGCGTGAGAACACAAATACATGGGCCCAGTGTATCACTGAAAACTATCTGTAGTCTCACCGTTAATAAGAATTCACAGCTCACTCAGGTCTTCTTACATCTGCCTTATGAGTCAGTAATCAAACACAAACATGGAGTTCAGGGGAAAGACACGGGCTCGAGTTCCTATAAGAGCCGGGAGCTGCAAGAGTTAAAACAAAAGGTTGGCGAACGGACACGGAAAGAACATTAAGGATACAGCCGGAGGACAATGGTGAAAAAAAAATCAAAACCTTCCTGAAATTCCCCTCTGTCTCACAGGTTATGAGAGAGTCTTAAGGCGATAATTTTTAAATGTGGGGGCCACTTACAACTCTGCTAAGCACTGTTACAGTTGCCCCGTGGTTGGGTAGAAATCATTCTTTCAGGAAGACCAAAGAATGGCATTTTCTTCCAAAGAGTCCCCTCTTTAATAAGGACTGAAGCAGATCCCTGTCATTGTTCTAGATAATGGATTACCTATACATACATTTTCAAGTGTAATGACACTCTTGCTTATTAAAGACCTCTCAGCTGAAGGGGCAGAATATTATGAACTGGCCAAGCCATTCATTTTCTTGAATATGTTATTCAGTATTTTATGCTAAACCAGCAATACACCATCCATTTTAGTACAATGATCCTTATGTTCAATAAAATTGAAGTGTCGCATCATAAATCATTATAGTCATTTATTTTACATTAGACACATTAGCCACTATATTCCATAATCTATTACAATAAGGTGGATTTAAATGTACCCCAAGGAACTGCAATAATAACTCGAGAACCAAATATAGCAATTTATGGATAAAATATGCTTAACCTAAAACTGCACTAGCTATCGTGACGGCTGTGAACTCCGAATGGAATTTAGTGCTGATGGTGACGGAACTCAGCTACATACGGAGGAGAAAACGGGGAAAGAAATGGCAGACTCATTTTCTGTTCATCAGTTTACAAAACGTGGAAGATTAATAATTACACAATTAATCAGTGAGACAGACAAACCTTACGGGGCGGGGTGGGGGGTGGGGGGTAAGGGGAAGGTACACTCAAGTGAAACTTTTTCCGAGTGAAGCATGTTCCTGATCTCGAGTTAACCATTCAACAGGATGCCGGTTGTTTCCATCTACGGTGGCGTCCCAGAAAACATCGCCAATTGAGAATCATTCCACTAATCCCAAACTTGTGAATAATCAAACAGAGGCTGGAGGGTGTGAAGAAAAAGGTTTGCATACCTAATTAAAAGTGTAAAAGAGGTGCCAGGAGAATGCTTTCATACAGGGAACTCTCTAAAAGCACGCTGAAGTTGACAGGACGTGTTCTTCTACTTAGATGATTACACATCCTTATCAATTAATGAAGCGTTTCCCCCAGTGATCTCTTCCAGATCATATTTTATTAGCCTACTCCCATTTGCCTGTAGGTTTCTAAAAGCCATAAAATCGTGTTGTAGAATTCAGATTCTTCACTAATTTGGCATTCGCCCACTTAGTCACACATAGTGAGGTCTTGTTTGTAATTTTAGGGAAATGATTACTATCCATCTACTGACACTCTTGGGCTCCTCTCTTGGAAATCTCAAGTCTACTGATCATGAAAATGAGACTGGCTTTATTATGTTACCTGATACGAAATCCTTGCTGTTTGGGATTATTACAAAATGTGGTTATTGCTGTGTTCATTCTGAGATAGCGTGGCCCAGAATTGCCAAGGTCAGTTGTTCCTCAGGAAATGAGGGAACAGATTAAATTCCACCCCCCCCCGAAGGTCACTCACCTTTCCTTCCACCCATCCACCCTCCCACCTACCCACTCATCCAACCATCTAATCATCCACTCATCAACCAATGATCCAGCTAATGAATATCCAACGTCCATTTAATGCCTTCTCTGTGTCAGACACAAGGTAGATACTATGGATACAGTGGAGAACAAAACACAGCAGCTACTCTTATAACAAGATACCTTTAATTATTGCATTATTCTTTTTATCTCTGCAAACGTGGATTTTGTTTACGCTAATTAGAATCAGCAAATCCTTATGGTTAGCTATGAGTTTTCTCTCAGTTAGCATTTATAGAGTTGTAAGTTCCTACAGAAGTAAAATTCTGAGGGGAAAGAGAAGTCCTAGTTTGGCCCATGTGGCTAACCCGAAGCGAACCGATTCTCTCTTGGATTCTCACTGCTTCATCTGAACACTGAGGGGATCAACCAAGTAGTTTCTAGGATTCCTTCTCAAATTCTAGGGTTTGAATGACTTTCGCGGTCCCTTACAATAAAGTGTCCCATTTCTGAAAATGTCTCCAATACAGAAAAAAGACAAAGGACAACATCTCATCGTCGTACGGGTTAGTCCTCTGCAACGCAGTTTGTACTGTTTTGCCTTTTCTTTTCACCATTTATGGCCAACATCCCATCTGCTGTTCTCTCATCGATTTCCAGTCCAGTTTAGGGTCCTAAAATATTATTACGATCTGACTACAGCACAGCACCAAAAGTGGTCGTCACCACTATTCTATTCCTCTTTTAGCACCAGCACCGTCCTGGGTTCCTCTGCTACCGATGTGTCTGAATTATACATTATTCCTCTCGGGCACGCTTTTCCAAATGAAATAAAATTTCATTTTCCGTTTCTAGTTCTAATCCCACTAGATTCCTTGGCCTAAAATATTTACAGATACTACTTTGTACCATTTTTTTGGAATTTGGTTCTTTTTTTTTTAAATTTTTTTAATGTAGATTTATTTTTGAGAGAGAGAAAGAGAGAGAGAGAGAGAGAGAGAGAGAGAGACAGAGAGGGAGGGCGGGTGAGGGGCAGAGAAAGAGGGAGACACAGAATCTGAAGCGGGCTCCAGGCTGTCAGCACAGAGCCCGACCTAGGCCTTGAGCTCACAAACGGTGAGATCATGACCTGAGCCGAAGTTGGACGCTTAACCGACTGAGCCACCCAGGCTCAGGGGTTTGGTTCTATCACGGGTGTTGTGTCTGGTGCCTACAGGGATTCTGAATTGTGCTCAGCGACAGTTCAGGCTTTCTTCTAACACAATATGTCATCTTTTACGTATCTGTCAATTACAGAGAAAAATGATACTTCCTATCTCTCAACAGATAGAGCAGAAAATATGTAAATACAAAAAGCACCTATGGGTATAATGGCCCTCAGATTAACCTGTGGGCTCAACTAGGTGCCACGTCTAAAAAGCTGACTGAGGATGATAGGCATCTGTTTATACCAAATATTTAGGCCAAATTCAGAAATAGACAAAATTTTCCGAGCATATTCTTTTAAGCAGAAAAAGAATATGGATCAGAGTTCAGTTGGGAAAGCAACTCTATTCTAGGTGACCCAAGAGAATGAATTTAAGACAGTTGCTTTTCGCCAATGTTTTATAAGAGCTGAAAACTGAATGGGGCAGTGACAGGCAGGAGGCCACTACCATCCTAGGCCTGGATGTTAACAAAGGCCTTGCCAATGCCTCCTTTTGGCCAAACGAGGCTGGAAGAAAGGAGCTGAGGGGGAAGTTAGTGAGGCTCAAGCTTAAGGGCCTCTTACCATGTAGAGACCGCTCACAAGGCCTCCTAAGGGCCTGAGCAACTTGTATCCATGGTTCTGCACAGAGGACTTGAAAATATGCCATTTTAACTCCCGGTTCTGACGGCTGTCTGTGCTCTGACATCCCCTCTACCACACCTCCTCTCCCAATAGGGGGCATTAGAGTGGTCTGGGGTATGCTTAAGGGCTGGTTTGGGGAAGTTGATTTAGTTGATGTCTAGTGGGACATATGCATGTGGCTCACACTTATTTCTGTGTGGAATTAAGTCTAGTGTGGTCGCCAGGAGGGCTGGGGGTTCCGAGAACCCCGGAGTACGTAGAGGATGGAGATGCCTGCACACATCAGCCTGTCCCACCCCGCTGAGAATTTTTTCACCTCCTTCATGAATTTTAAATGTCCCACCAGACATTCAGATAGGTGAAAAGTGTGGTTTCGGATGTCCGAATGGCCTGCGGTAAAACGTGAGGGTCCACCAGGCCGTTGGCCCTGGCTCTCCCCTCGATGTCTCACCGCGAGGATGCCAACGACAAAGCAGTAGATTGCGACATGAGAAACCCAAACTGCCCTAAACTCTTCTAGCTCTTCCAGGAAAGCAGCCTGACAGGGGCTTACCCTCAAAGGAAACCGATCCTAAAAATTTACATAACCACACCACTCAGGAGTTGAGAATGGAAACTTTTCTAAACTGTCATTAATAAAAAAGTGAATTCTAGTCAACATACTGAGGGAAGATGGAATTATATTTCTGCTTCTGTCTCCGGCAAATTATTTCCTAGGAAAAGAAAGTCAAAGAGTGTAAAGCCAAAGATTCTCGGAAGAAAGTGTGAGAGAGAGAGATCTCGACAGCAAATAAAAACAGATCTTCTTTTTCTGGCTTTCAATATTTTATTTGTTCTGTTTTTCCTCATTCTAAATTTTTAAGAGTTGTAATCTGTTGTGATTTTTTTTTCCTCAGTAAAAATAAACACTCTTTTTGTACATCATTCTGTATTTATAATCTTCAATTATTTGTATAAAAGAGAGCCCCCAAAGTGCATGAACTTTAGGCTCTACCAACCTGCTGACACAGGGGCTTGGGAAATGTATTTTATAGTGGTCGCCTTGAGGGGCACCTGAGTGGCTCAGTCAGTTAAGCGTCCAACTTCAGCTCGGTTCATAATCTCACAGTTTATGAGCTCGAGCCCCACATCGGGCTCTGTGCTGACGGCTCAGAGCCTGGAGCCTGCTTCGGATTCTGTGTCTCCCTCTCTCTCTGCCCCTCCCCTGCTCATGCTCTGTCTCTCTCTCTCTGTCTCACAAATAAACGTTAAAAAAAAAGTTTTATAGTGGTCACCTTGTGCAACACATACAGCACAGGGGAAGGATGTGGAGTGGATCTGAGAGGCAAAAGGCAAGAGATACCCACTACAGGATCTTCTGGAGCTCATAGCTTCTTCTGGAGGGCCAGAGAGCTAGGCTTGGAAGTTACACAACCAGAGATAGTGGCTAACATCATACCAGAGCATGGAGGAAGCCCAGATGCTTCCAATAATGGGCACACACATCCCAGCTCATATCCCAACAAACCGATGATAGGTTTTGAATGGTACCAGTGACACATCTGCCATGCTGTCCCCAGACATGACATGTGGCTCTTGCAAGATGAATGGCACACACGTGTTTCTTCGGGTTGCAAGCTAGGTTCAGCCTAAGTCTGGTTCATCTCCGTTTTATTGGAGGATGAGGGTCCCTCACTTGCGCCCTAGACGCTAGGGATGCTTGAAAACTAGATAGGTTTCCTTATCCCCATAAGATGGGAACTTTCAAAGAAAGAAATAATGTTGAAAGAACAAGTAACAACGACAAGAAAATTTGTCTGATTTGCATCTGATTTGCAATTTCTGCTGCAGAGTGAGCCCATGCCCTCCAAACTACATTGCTATTCTATCTCTGTCAAGTGGATCACTTTTTATAAACCCGCTGATAACTAACTCACAGGCTTTGCGTTTCCTCTGTACTTGACCAGACCAGAGTTAGGACTGAGATTTTTAAAGCCCTGACTTTGCTGCTTATTAGCTGTGTCATCTAGAGTGAGTCCTTAACCTTTCCGAATTTTAGTTTCTCATCTATACAATGAAGATTGAAAAAACAAAAAACAGGGGCGCCTGGGTGGCACAGTCGGTTAAGCGTCCGACTTCAGCCAGGTCACGATCTCGCGGTCCGGGAGTTCGAGCCCCGCGTCAGGCTCTGGGCTGATGGCTCAGAGCCTGGAGCCTGTTTCCGATTCTGTGTCTCCCTCTCTCTCTGCCCCTCCCCCGTTCATGCTCTGTCTCTCTCTGTCCCAAAAATAAAATAAACGTTGAAAAAAAAAATTAAAAAAAAAAAAAACAAAAAACCCCCCAAAAAACAACAACAACAAAAAAACACCACTCTGCAGACCTCCTAGGGTTGTTACGGGAATCAAATGAAATAATGCCTCCGAATGTGTTTTGAAAACTATCAAGGTCTATAGAAGAGTCAGCTTATTATTTTTAATAACCTTAATTTTCCAAAAGGTTATTAGCTAAAACTCCCCCTTCCCATTTATAGAAAATAACACATTAATTTTTCTGCCGTTTCTGATTCTACCCCCATCGTCCTTGGCATTTCATAAATGATTGCCTCGGATTCAATACATTCATTACCCACTTCCTCTCACACTGCGGGAAACAACTCATCTGCGGCATCCAACTTCCACGACATTTTGAACACGACATTTATTTTTTCATGTATCTTCTTGCTTTCCTTCTTTCTCAGCTAAATACGACATGAGTGACTTTTGTTTTCACTGGACTTTTTCTTGGAGACTAGAAGTTAACTTGAAGGAGGAGACGGAAGTACGTAGGTCAGCTCAGAGGCCGAGCAAGGGCAGCTCGAGTGTTGTGTCTTCACATCCCTTACTGTCATGCCTTGTGTTTTTCTGAAGAGTTTGTGTCATGAGCCTGAACGGTCTATGTCCCATATGTGCCTCGGGGAAAGCCATTCTCATTGAAAGCCAAAATAAAGCCATCACTTATATAAAGGATGGAACCCATTTGGCAAAGGTATTCCTGTCCACATTTTCCTTCTCCACATGTCTTGTTACAGCCCAAACTCCCCCGGCATCCCCATGGAGCCCTTAACTGACCCGTTTATATTGATGTGCAGTATCAGCCATCAACACAAGGAATGTCCAGGGAAGTACATCTTTAATTCGATACTGCAGCTATCGTTCATTAAATAAAAGCTGTAAACAAATGGAGAACCTGTGATAAAAGGCCCATGTCGGCAAAGATCTTTCTTTTTTTTTTTAAAATTTTTTTTTTCAACGTTTATTTATTTTTGGGACAGAGAGAGACAGAGCATGAACGGGGGAGGGGCAGAGAGAGAGGGAGACACAGAATCGGAAACAGGCTCCAGGCTCTGAGCCATCAGCCCAGAGCCCGACGCGGGGCTTGAACTCACGGACCGCGAGATCGTGACCTGGCTGAAGTCGGACGCTTAACCGACTGCGCCACCCAGGCACCCCAAGATCTTTCTTTTTTAACCAAAGAAACTGGGGCACCTCGGTGGCTCAGTTGGTTAAGCATCTGATTCTTGGTTTTGGCTCAGGTCATGATCTTACAGTTTGTGAGTTCGAATCCCACATCAGGTTCTGTGCTGACAACGCAGAGCCTGCTTGGGATTCTCTCTCCTGTCTCTCTCTGTCCCTATCCCAGTTGTGCCCTCTTTCTCTCTCTCAAAACAAATAAACTTAAAAAAAAAAAAAAAAAAAACCCACTCTATCCAAAAAAACCAAAAACCTGCAAGGCCTTTTCAGTAGAGAAGGAAATGAAGATATCTTTTACTACCCACCTAGAGGGCTGGTATTCTATCTTTGAAAATTTCTGTCACTGAATTCTTCTAAAAATTGTCTGCACTGGGCTAGTCCGAATCTGGGGCTTATTCCGACTCTCTGTTCTTGCAGGGTGGGACTCCACTGTGTTTTCATCATCTACCACGTTCAGCTCTTCTTTGCCTTCCCTGAAGTTGTTCTCCCTGTCTGATCTGCCTCTCCTTCCTTACCTAGAATCGTCAATCCTTCCAAGCCGGGCATAGTCCAACGGTCTCTACGATGGCTTCCTTGATTACCCTCATCCCGTCTATACCTCCCTGGCCCCTGACTCTGCTGCACAATTTAGCACGATACGTTGTGTCCTGGGATCTAAGTGCTGCTCTCATCTAACTGCATTTTAAGTTCAGGGCCATCATGTATACTTTTTCTCTAGTCCCCAGAGCGTCTCCTCTAAGGCTGTACTTGGCACAGAATAGGAGCTCAGTAAAAAATTTACTTACGTGGAAATTCTGAATGGGGCATGTGGGGGAAGGAAGGAGGGTTCCACAACAAGATGGAAATCCCTGTATGTCCAGGCTTTTAGAGCTTAAGAGTTTCAGAGGAAAAACATTTGAGCAGACACAGGGGCTCAGAGATACAACGCTGCCTTGGGAAGTGGTGAGTATCCCGTTTCTGGAAGCCTTAAAACAGAGGCTGGACAACCACCGGCATGAACGGGATAGAGTGAAATCGAGCAAAAGTGGAAGCGGGTAAGGGAAACAGTGGCCCAGACAGGTAAAGCGGTCAACCCAAAGTCACACAGCAGGTGAGCGACAAGACTGGCGATTTATTTGTTTAATTTTTATTTCGCTTTGAAAGAGTGCAAGTGGGGAAGGGGCAGAGAGAGAGGGAGACACAGAATCCAGAACAGGTTCCGGGCTAGGAGTGGTCAGCACAGAGCCCAAGGTGGGGCCCGGACCCACATGTCGTGAGCTCATGGCCTGAGCTGAAGTCAGATGCTTAATCGGCTGAGCCACCCAGGGGCCCCCAAAGTGGCACTTTAAATCCTACTCCTCGCCTGGCCTCTCTGTAACACATTCATGGATCATCATACGTGTGAAGACGCTCTGTCCAAACGCACTACATTCTATCCGCCACATTGTACTGGGAGGAGTCCGGTCTGGTTTGGCCATTGCAATATCCAAACCCTGTATTCCTCAAGGATAGAAAGAGACTTGTGTTTTGTTCGCCGTGATAGTCCAAGTGCATTCACATAGTAGGCGCTACAAAAAGAGCTGACTAATGCGATATGAATGAGTGACTGGAAAATTTGAGTGTCAGATAGGCAAAACCACTCGCAGATGTTGCAAAAGCAACGGCCAAATAGCCTCCACTTATAGAAACAAAGGATTATTTCCCACCTAGGTTCCGTGTCCGTCCTCTGAGCAGGGGACTGTGCTCCATGCCACCTTATTCTGGGACCCAGAGTGACAAAAACAGCCACTATCCTGAAAGCTGCTCACCGTACCAGAGAGAGAGTTCTGTGGGTTTTTAATTTTTTTTTAATGTTTTTTAATGTTTATTTAGTTTTGAGAGCGAGCGAGCAAGAGGGGGAGAGCAAGCAGGGAGAGAGGGAGACAGAATGTGAGTGGGAGTGGGACAGAGAGGGAGGGAGACACAGAATCCGAAGCAGGCTCCAGGCCCTGAGCTGTCAGCACAGAGCCCAAAGCGGGGCTCGAACTCACGAATGGTGAGATCACGACCCGAACCGAGGATGGACGCTTAATTGACTGAGACACCCTGAGACGTCTGCGGGGTTCTGAATTGGCACTTCAGTGACAGTCTTGGAGGGACACACATCATTTCCATATTCCCAATTCATTGGCCGGATTGCATCCTCTGGCCTGGCCATCCTCCCCGGCTGCTAAAAGGAAGAGAGTCAGAAATATGTGTAGAACAGCATTTATGATTCCCATAAAGAATCTTAGCTTTTAGCTACTTCCCTTCCATTTACAGAAGGTAAAGTAGGTTGGAAGAGAATAATTAGTCTGGAAGAAGCCACTGTTCGCATGGATGGATGAAGAGAGGAAGAACGAGAGACATTCATTTTCTTCCTTCCCAATTAAGAGGCAATTATCAGAAGTTAAGGAATCAGGCTCCATTGTGAAAATAACGGCATGGTGCAGGCAGGTATGACCGGGGACGGAAAGGGAACAAAAGTAAGGAAAACAGCAGGATAATTTCCTATTTATCAGCAAAGGTAATGTACTTGAAGTTATGGACCGAATGTCTTATCCCCCCAAAATTCATAGAGTGAAGTCCCACCTCAGTCCCAACTCCAAAGGTGAGGCCTTTGGAAGGTAATTAGGTTTAAATGAGGTCACGAAGCCGGGATCCTCCTGCTGGGATTAGCACCCTTACAAGAAGAGGAAGACAGAGTGGTCTCTCTTCATCCTTACACAATGAAAGTTCATGCTAGAACACAGTAAGAAAATAGCTGTCTGCAAACCCGGAAGTGGGCTGTCACCAGGAACTGAATCTGCGAGCACCTGGCCTTGGAGTTCCCAGCCTCCAGAACGGCGAGAAACACATGCCTGCTGTCTAAGCCACCTGGTCTATGGGTGGTCTTTTGCTATAGCAGTCTGAGCAGATCAAGACAGTTGATTTCATGCCCAATCTGATTCACCAGTGAGATGTGGTCTCCCCAAAGGCAATTTAGAGTTTACGGAAGCAGGAATATTACTTCTGGAACGACGGAGGTGATGATTCTAATTCCCCCTTGGTAGAACTGCATTTGGAATACTGCGTTTGTACCCGGTGTTGGACTCACGCATCTGGACAATGTTTTTTGGTTTTTCAAGGGCTTGGTTTTTCAAGGGCTCAATACTCCAGCATAAAAGGAACAAAGGAAGAGGACAGGAATATCTAACTCGAAGGAGAAAACACTAGGGGGAAAACAGTGATGGCTTTCAATCCTGGAATGATTAGCCATGTCGGAGACTGTTCGTACTTGTTCCCACGTCTGCAAAGCAGAGGAATCTGACCATTGGAAAGAACCTGTGAGGAGATGTATTTTTATCTGATACAAGGAAGAATTCCTAACAGAACTATCAAAATACAGAATGGCAGGCTTCAAAATCGTTTTCCCAATACCGGAAATGTTAGTGGGGGTAATCAAACATCAGTCAGTTGGGAAGGAGGATTGGGTGATTTCTCATTAACATTCCATCTCACTCAAAAATCCGTGATTTAAAATTCGTAACTTAATCTTCTCTTATGCTAGCTGCTTGCAGTGCAACTCTGAAAGGCAGCTGTACCTACCCTTGGCCGCCATAATGGAGGAGAAGATTTTAAAGGAACAAAATACTTAGGCCAGGGATTTGCAGTTTTTTTCTTTTTTCTGTGAAAGGCCAGACAGTAAACATGTTAGGCTTTCACAGAAGAATATAGTAAAAGGAAACAGATTTTCAGGAAAGGTATTTGTGCTGCACTTTCAAAGCTGGCTCATGGCGTGCCATAAGAAAACAAAAATCTCAACCACACGTGCCACTGGGGCATTCCCGTGTTGACTGAGAGACTTGTGAGATTGGTAGTAGTTACGCAACAACATCAGGACCACGTCAGGGACTTAGGTGGCTCCGTTACAGTTCTTAACTAACTGGGAAGAATGACTCATCAGTTCCATCAGTGTTTCTGGACTCGGGCGAGACCAGACATCGGTCTCCCACCCTGGCGGAATGTGAAGGAATGGGTCCTAGTGTTGGGCTTACCTACACATGCCAAGTCCTTCATGGGCCTGGACAATCAAAACTGTGTCCATCTGTAGTTCTTTCCAAGGATGAAGTCAAGCAGACAATGAAAACTGACAAATGGCTTTTGATTTGAACTAAGAAAAATGTTCATCCCACCTCACCAGCAAGCAGCATGCTTAGCTCATAATCAGGCATTATTATAATGGTATGCAAATTGTAGACACAGCAGACATTCTTTCCAACTATGTTTTCATTAAAGATTCAGCTTTTTTTTTCCCCCCAGAATAATAGTAAATGACATGCGAACTTCATATGAACTATAGGTCATGAAAGGATTTAGTATTGGCATTTTTAATCTAAAAAGTCTGGTGCCAGAAAATCAATATGCTTCAGTCGTAGCATTCGGATGCAATTTTCCTCACGTAACAGGGTCTCTTTCTTTCCTTCTTTCTTCTTCTTAGGCTTTTTTTTTTTTTTTTAAAGAATGAATAATTCCTGGTTTTTCTATGAAACAAGCCGCTGTATTATAAGGTAATGACATCAATAACACATTACATGTAAACAGAAAATGAACAAAAAATCATTCAAGGCCCTTTTGAAACTGGAGTGCTTTTCATCAGCACTATTACAGGCTCCATTCACATTATCGGATTGAACCATCCTGCATAACCGAGGCGCTGACAAGTCCTGATTACCCAATAACTCCTGTATCCCTTTCAAGCAGGTTCACCGAGAGGACAGGAATACCAGGCCTTCCTGGGGGGCAGCCGGCCTGCCACGGAGACCCAATCAGTGGAACCCCACGGCCGTTCACTCCCCTCTGCCGAAAACAGGGTGCTGCTGCACTCCTTGGCATGGGACCGGCCTTTCCTCCCAGGTTCTTAATTGTTTCCCATAACAACTGCTTAGAATACAGTCAAGGCGGGGGGGCGGGCTCAGCCTCCTCCACTCTTTCCCCCCAAATACTCACAACGGCTCCACTTAGGTCGCCTGTGTGTCACTGAAGTGCGTGCCAGGATCCAAACAGCCTGGGCACTGGGGACAAGAGGGGAACCGGACAGGCTGAAATCACTTGAAATATTTGACTGTTTCAACCAACCGGTCCCTTGCCTTGTGCTGCTCACCCTTCAGTGCAACTGCTGAAGACCGTTCTCTCTGTTGTGTATGCCACTGGGGGACATTGTACTCTTTCGGAAGAAATTCCGGTCGGAGCCAAAGCGCTCTCTGCCACTCAACGAATGGGGCTTCAGAGGACACTGGTGCTCGGGTGTGGCAAAGGGAAAGCCCGTACAGGTGGGCTGGGGCCTGACCCCGCTGCAGACACAGAGCCTCTGAGCTGGCAAGACCTGGGTTTCTTCCCTCCAGACAACTTTTGAACCCTTGGCTGGCCACGGCAGCCTGCTGTTTGCAGCAGCCAAACCAACCTAAAGCAGCCTTTAAACAAGCAAACTGTGGTTTTGCCTTTTGGGTGGTAGATCACCATATATTTGACGTCATCTTCAGCCTGGGAGAGATCATGTTTTTCAAACAAATTTTTTGGCTTCCAGCTTGGCTCTGGGGCATTGCTGTCTGAGCCACTTGGGCTCCCCTAATTAATTCAGGCTCCAGCCCACTTCTCCTGTTCCTTCCTTAAAACCTTTCCTCCTACGGTTAAAGTCACACACACATATATTCGCAAACACAAGAAAACAAACAGAGCACTGGGATCCTTCCTGAAATATCTGAAATTAAAATGAGGGTCTGACAGCGTGGGTTGAGGCACATCTTGGGGTCTCCTTTGCCCAGAGGAAGGGTGGGGCAGTGGTCGAGAAGGTGAAATCCCAGCTCACCACTTATTGGCTGTGTACTTGCTGCAAGTCTCCTGACCTCTTTGTGCCTCAGTTTCCTAACATGCAAAACACGTCAAAGGTTTCCAACAGTGCCTCATATAGACTAACTGCTTGTTCAGTGCCAGCTATTATTGCTAATACGAATGGTAAAACTCTATGGAGAAAGCCTGAATTGCTAGCTAATGTGGCCTGGCAGAATTTGATGAGCTCTGGATTCCATCCTCGGCGTGATGGGAGTCGCCGGAGGGCTCTGGAAGCCCATCTCTAAGGGCAAGAGTAGAAGCAGGGAGGTTATTTGGTGCTTATTACGATATCCCAGATGGGTTTATAGGGTACCATGAACTTGTGACAGTGTAGGCAGTGATTAGATTCTGGGGGACGTTCAAGTGGGAGCCCACAGGACTCATGGGGGGATTCAATATTAGGAATGAGAAAAGAGTCAAAGATTATTCCAAGTGTGGACTGACCAGATCAGTCTGGAAGAGATCAAGGTCAATGAAAAAGTCCCAAAGAGCGGAGATGAGAGACAAGCTGAGTAACGAAGGAACAGGTCACCTTAGGCAGCCGAAGGGAGCAATACTTAGAGCACTGTAGTTGTGGCCGATGGTGCATGGAAGTGGGTAGTGGGATCGTGGGCAGGTGGAGGGCATTTGAAGGACATTCAAAGCAAGTAGCA
The DNA here is from genome assembly GCF_028749965.1 of Puma concolor. Lineage (NCBI taxonomy): Eukaryota > Metazoa > Chordata > Mammalia > Carnivora > Felidae > Puma > Puma concolor. The sequence continues at coordinate 17,110,575 of NC_141675.1, forward strand.
AAGCCTAAACAAAGTTGTGGGAATGGAACGAACATTTCATGCCAAGAAAAGAGGAGACTAGCAGAACTGAATAAAGCAGCTTTTCTAGGAAGCACTCAAATTAAGGCCAGAACAGTCAGGTGAGCTGGGATTTGAGAGGCCTTGACTATCTGCGAGACGTACTCTGGCCCCCAGTGGGTTGGGAGTCTAGACTGGCTGGCTTCTAGGTTTAGCTGTGATCTGTGCATCACAAGAGAGTTTACTTTGCTTTGTGAACCCCAAGGAAGTTGTAAAAATACTACAAGAGATATGTCATGAAAACTCCCTTGAAATTGACATTAGGTCACCTAACATTTACAGCTTAATCATTTACACAAACACTACTTTCACTCCACATTTGGACCGTGGAATCATCTTCTGTGCATTTTAATAACCTGAATTGAACCGAGTGTGTGCTTTCGGTTACATAATTAATACAACAAAATTATATTTTGCACATGTACCATTTACTCTATGTTCTACATTTCTAGGTGCATTAGGCATCTACACATATTAACCACTCAGGGCTGCGGAAGCAAGGCCACTTATACTCTACTTTATGGGCAATCTAGAAGAGTTTTCAAGAGTAATTTTTTCTATTTTCAATCTTGGCCTCGGATACTAGAATGCAAGCCTTGAATAAGACACAAATTTGCTCAGAGCACGGCTTTGCAGTCTCAGCTGCACATTGGAATCACGTGGGGAGTTTTAAAAACGAGTGACGGTTGCATCCTGCCCCCAGAGATTATGATCAGGGATGAGGTCTGGGCGATCAGGATGGTTAAAATCTCCTGGGGTTCTTCTAACATGCTGGAGCGTTTGAGAACTCCTTTAAGTTTATTTTGCTTATTTTAAGGTTATTTTTATTTTTAAGGCAAGCAAAGGAAAGGTGCGCATGTACTCATATCACGGAAGTCCAGGGGGTTAAATGTGTCTTCTCTCACGTTTCCAGGTGGAGGGAGCTAGAGCTAGGAAGAACTACAAGGTTTTGAGTTTTGTTTTGTTTTTCTGGAACATCTGAGCCACTCTGTGCTCTTTCTCATACCAAGGCACCCCTCAGCCTCAGGACTACTTTGGCTACGACCTGGCAGTATTCACAAGCCTTGTTAAACCAGTGGGCATCCACCGTCATGCTTCACCTTTAAACCCTGGACTCTGCAGTCGGCAGTTAAGGAACAAGCCGAGACCAAGCCAAATAAAATAAAACAAACTAAAAACATTCTGCTAGGCTGGCGGTAGCTCTGTGGGGCACAGAAGCAACTCTACTGAAATTATGCCAGGGACTGTACTAAAAAATATATATTATGACCACTCTTCTTTTTCATGCTATTTTCTTTTCTGGAAGTTTTTTTTTATTACAGCCAGGTTTCACAAAGTAGGGCACCTGAGCACTGATACAACATATTTACTGATGGATGAAAGATGACGACCACCACCACGTAGGAATCATTTTTACATGGTGACTTTTCAATAGAGTGTGTGTGTGTGTGTGTGTGTGTGTGTGTGTGTGTGTGTGTGTCGGGGGGTGGGGGGGTTGTCTGCTGGTGTCTGTCCAGAGAAAAGGTCATGAAAGATCAGATAGGAAATCTGAAGTCAGACAGGAATGTGTCTTCATTTTGCATTCATTCAGTCACGGCCTTTGTTCTACTGACTCTTTGGGTGTCCAAAAATACAACGGAAGCTCAGCTTTGCCACTGTTGTTAAATACTCTGTTCTAGCTTAACTGTAGCTATTACGGAGCATGGAGGCCTGTGACAAGTAGAGTCCACGGGGGTTCACGGTTAAAAGCACTTGAAGAATCAGGTGAAAGGGGCTCGGCAGGCTTGAGGGGATACAATCAGTGTCGGTTTTCTTTGCTTCTCATGTCACAATCTCTCTGAGCTTGGGGTTTCTCACCTGCAAACGGAGATAGTGATACCTCCCAAAGTTCTGCCAAGTGCCTTGGGCTTCCGGCTGGAGCTGCTGCGCAGGCCGAGAGGCTGTTTGAGGGGCCCAGGGGCCTCGTGGGAAAGAATTCAAAGGAATGAATTCAGGCTCTGAATAGAGCATCGGAGGGGCGCCTGGGTGGCTCAGCTGGTTAAGCGTCCGACTTCGGCTCAGGTCATGATCTTGCAGTTTGTGAGTTCGAGCCCCACATTAGACTCTATGCTGACAGCCTGGAACCGGCTTCTGATTCTGTGTCTCCCTCTCTCTCTCTGCCCCTCCCCCACTCACATTCTGTCTCTCTCAAGAAATAAACAAACATGAAAAACACTTGTTTGATCAGAGCATTGGAGCCATTCTAAGGACAGTATGAGCCTGCCATTCAGATCTTGCAGTCCAAGTCCCCTTAGAAACCGAGAAACGACAATGTAAAGGAAGATACAGAAAATGCCATTTCTCTCTCTCTCACACACACACAAACAGGTTTCAATAAGTGGAGTATAGTACTTTAACACCCAAACCACGGAAGTGCAGAAAAAGAGGAACTTCTGCTCACAGGGCCAAGTAGGACCTCCACGCGGCCCAGCTTTGACGAGGACTTTTTTTGTTTTTCCTTTTTAAATATTTTGAGATGTAATTCACATAATGTAAAATTCCCCCTTTAAAGTATATAATTCAGTGACTGTAAGTATATTCATTGAGTTGTGCGATCATCTCCACTATTTAATTCCAAAATATTTTCATCAACCCTCCACCCCCGAAGAAACCCCGTATCTATTAACAGTTACTCACTGTTTTGCCCTGTCTCTAACCCCCGGCGACCACTCGTCTACCCTTTCTGTCATTTTGGTCTACTTTGGACGTTTCATCTAAATGAGATCATAGGATATGTGGCTTCTCACGACTGGCTTCCTTCACTGGCATAATGTTCCCAGGGTTCATCTGTGCTGTGGTAATGTATCAGTACTTTCTTTTTATGCCTGAATAATATTCCATTGTATGTTTACCCATTCATTCAACGTTTGTTTATCCATTCATCCGCTAGGGAACATTTGGGTTGCTCTCACTTTTTGGCTGTTAGGTATGGTGTTGCGCGAACTTTTGGGGTCAAGGTTGTGTAGTCTCTTTGTTTTTACGTCTCGTTGGGTGTATCCTCGAAGTGGAATTGCTAGTTAAAATGCTCACTCCACGTGGAAACTTTGGAGAACTACCAAATTTAAATTTGTCATTTAAATGTCATTTAAAATTCCCACCACGACGTACGAGGGTGCCAACTTCTCCACACCCTTGCCTTTACTTTTTATTGTCCAGCTTTTTCGGTTTTAGCCTTTCTAGTGAGTGTGAAATAATACCTCTTTGTGCTTATGACTTGCTTTTATTTATTCAGATTGGCATCTGTGTAAATTTAGTGAGAGAACTCAGGTCCGAAAAAAAAAAAAATATGGCCACTATTTTTTTTTTCACGCTGTTTTCTCTTTTGGTACTATTTACAAGGTGCATGTTGGTCTTTTCAGATTCTTTTAATAATTCTTATCCCATTATTTATCTTCCAGCTCAGGGATTTACCTTCCACTTGAGTCCAGGATACAATCCAACTAATGTAATTGAGTTTTAAACTTTAATAACAATGTTACTTTTTTTCATTTTAAGGTCTCTGATTTTTTTTTTAACTCTTTTTTTATATGAATATGACCTCCTATTCTGACTTTAGTGATAGGATTCCCTCCTGTGGCTCACTGAAGCTCGTTCTCTCTCTCTCTTTCTTTCTTTTTTTAATTTTAAAATCCTTTACACATTATTCTAATATTTTGATCTAATATGGGATTAGTTCTTCCATTTGTTGAGCCTACAGTTCCTTTTCCTTAGGACTGGTCTCCCTTGGATATCTGAAGACTCTCAGTTCTGTGCTTTTCTTCCACAGGAGGATTTTCCCTTTTGTGTCCTGCACTGTTATGGCCTAGAGGTGAAGTGGTCGTGTGGGATTGTTGGCTCTCGGGAGGCGCTAAGTTACTCACAGCTCTGTGCAGAGCTGTGTAAACATGGGCGCCTGCTGCTTATACCCATGAGGTTTTGTCTACTCCCTCCATTTCTACTTAGTAGAAAATATACCCTCTTCAGGTTTGTTGTGGGGTGTAGACAAATATTTGTCAACTGCGTTTCTTAATTCTGCATTGTGCTTGGGAGTGTTAGTGTTTGCACATGTCTCGTCCACCATCTTGAATTGGAATTCAAGCAGAACTTCAGAATGTTTAAAATTCCAGAATATCAATGGGACTTAAGGTCCTGGTCTTGGGGAGGACAAAGATCTCGGTGTTATCTTGAGCATCTGAGGCTCCTGTGGTGGGAGTTCCTGTCACCAATGGCTTCAACCACCTCTGGTGAAGGTAGTAGCAGATCAGAGAAGTATCTTTGGCACAGCACGGGGATCACGGGGGTGGCTCCCCCCTCCAGCAGCCCCAGAAGCAGCAGAGTCCTCAGCTACTGCCATGACTCAAGGGGGCCAAGCAGAAGAGAAGGACAAGGACTCAAAAGGCAAAGTTGGGGAGCACATGTGAGGTGCCAGGAAGCTGTTATGTGTGTGAGGTGAGGGACTCCCGTAAATAGTTGGCAATAAAGGAAAGGACTGAAATCCTATGAAGACATTCCAGAAAGGAGATTAATGTCACAGAAATATTGGCAGGTGCTGCCTCAGGAAATAGGATTAAACGAGACAATGTACATAAAAATTGCCGAACACAGAGACACTCACATAAAAGGCCTTCTCGTGTTCCCTGAAAATATAAAGAACTGCTAGCCTGTCCTTCATGCTCAGGTCTCCATGCCACTCAGGGCCACCAAGGGTATGTACTGTCAACACTCATGGGCACTGATGCATATAGTCTTGGCTTCTCTAAGAAACCATTATGGTCTCTCTTTTTAAGTCTTGATGGTCTTGTTACCAAAAGCTCTGGCTCTTTTCATTTTCTCACAGATCTGCCCACTACCTACGGGGTTCCCCGCAGGACTGTTCTTACTGTGGGACCTTGTCTCCCTGGGTCCTGAATGGGCCCAGGAGGACATCAGACTTGGACAATCGTACAGTTTCTTCTAGAATCTGGACTGATTGATTCAGAGACTAGATCCCCTTTGCTAATACCAGACAAGGAAACCATGTGGATTCAGGAGCTATAGAGACTGAGATTTGCACGCGACCGTCTTGTGCACCGAACGATCAGACTATTGCTCGGCTACATCTGCTGTCCTTCCTCCGCAGAAACACAACCTAGAAGTTGTGACACGTTGCAAAGCATCGTAATCATTTTTCCACATTAAGGAGAGCATGTGTTTATGTTAGACAGATTATAATGCAAGGACACTTCACAGAAAACGGTCGTTTTTTGTTACACAAGAGAGTGTCAGACACCACAGCAGTGATAAGAGAGCACAGGTTAAATTTAGAGCAGTGATTCTCAAGTGACTTCATGTGATCTCTTCTACCCCCTCAAGCGGATCTTCCTAAAGCACAAACTACAAAACTAGGGAGGCTGCTAAAACGACCACATTTTGGTACTTAAATCAAATAAAATGAACTGAAGATAAATTGGACACATATTTTATGCCATACGGGCTTGTAATTATGCTGCATGGCCATTAGACAAAAAAGGCAAACCGTTCACATGGATTCATACCGTAATTACGACTTTTCCGGGATATTTTTGAGGAAAGAGGGCGGCCAAAGGATTCTTGAAAAGGAGAAATGACAAGAATTAATATTTCTCTATTCTTTAAACTCTTTTAGAAAAATCTCTCTCTCTGCCTCGCGCGCGCGCGTGTGTGTGTGTCTGTGTGTCTGTGAGAGAGAGAGAGAGAGAGAGAGACAGAGAGAGAGAGAGAGAGATCCTTCTGTAGGCTGGTGAGTCTTGTAAACCCCTTTCTCAGCATGATGTTTCATAAGATAAAACATACAGGATTTTAAACGAGGCCAGTTTTATGAAAAAACAGCTGAAATATTTTTTAAAAATTCTTGTGATGTAGCAATGGATGCCCCTTTTTATGAACTCTTTAAATAGCATACTAGGGATAGGTCTTAACAACTATCACAACTCTGAAAAAGTGACAGGCATGAATAGTATTTTGAGATATTGTGACCGTTTGGATGTGATATGAAAAAGGAAATCCTAGGCACTGCTCATAGTGTTGTGGTCAGTGTCTCCATTCATAATTCTAAATTTCAGTTAGGAGTGCGTGGTAATAAGGATACATTTTGGTTTTTTTTCCTCACCAGAGCTGACCGATCCTCTGAATTTATATTAAGAAGGCTGCTCTGAGGGGAGAGGTCAAAGTAATTAACCAGCATCTCCAGTAAATGCTCACTGAAAAGTTTGCTCTGTTACGCAAAACTGAGCTAAGACACTGATTTTGTTAGAAAAAGTCACCACGATGCCATCCGCGAGAAAACTTTTTAATAATGACACAAGTCTATGACATCAACAAAGTGAAATGCATCCCTTAGACGTGTTGCCCTTGTGCAGTGCACGTCAGCGCAACCAGACACGGAAGCCTGAATAGGAGGCCCCGTACAGCTGTGACAGTAACGATTCACTCAGATCCTCCAGCTCTCTTCTGGCATTTGGGACCAGGACTGGCCTCTTGCATCTGAGTATACCCCGGGTAGCGCCTGGATAACCTGGGGGAGAGGTGACCGAGGCCTCCAATCTCTTGTATAGGACTGCCTACCACAGTTACTGGAAAGCCTTTGGAATTTTCCAGTTTTCATCCCCAAGCCTTCCTGGAAGAAGCTGAGAGGTTGTGCTCCCCCTTGGAATGAGCAGACCCCATGCATCCAGGCTCCTGGGGCACCCAAGTCCAAGACAGGCGGGGAAGACGGTGGAGAGTCCCGATGTCGCTGTCACACCCGGGTCTAGAAATCAGAGAGCAGCCTAAACTTACCACTATGCAAATCACTATCCCCAGATTCACTTCTTAAATACAGTCACACAAGGAATTGTCAAATTAAAGGAACGTGGGAACAGCCCAGGAACATCTTTATCACTGTGTCTAAGCCTAGTTTTTAAGCGAATACCAGATGAGAAGATTTGGTAGCAAGTCTTAATACAATTATATGAGTGTTTACATCCTCAAAATAGTCCTTTTCTAAGCTGCACAAATAAATACTATTGTCCCTCCCTCCAAACCTCTGCTTTGAAGAAAGAACACGAGCTTAGCTGTCCTTTGTCCTATATTACAAAAGAAAAGCCCCTTTCTGCGGGATATTTGAATCACCCACTGGCAGTGTCTCAAGGTAAACAGAGTAAATTAAAAATTAATGTTTCTCATATGTACATACACATACATAAGTGAATGCTTGCCTCGCCAGGCATTAGAACAGTGGAGCCCATCCGTCATTACAAAAAGCCGCTAAAAAAGTGGAAATGCCAGGACAACATCAAAAAATTCTGCAAACAATGTCCTGGATAAAGATAAATGTTCTCTCAGTGATTCGGCTTGTCTAATTAATCCCATGCGTGAGACTAGACTGGAAGACGAGGGGAAAAAAATTGCATGGACTCTTGGCTTTTCATAGGAGAGAAAACAAGAGGCAAAAATACTTTATGGAGTCCTTACATCTTAAAGGAAAGGAAAAAGCCCCCCACAAAGATCTGCTTTTTCCTGCCCATGATGATCTTGTCTTCATGAATTAGGTTTTTGATAAAAGCTGTTTCAGATTACAAGAAAACAAACAAACCGTGATTCTTATGAGTTCATATTGTATTACATCTCTGCCGAGGAGGCAGGAAAGCCTTTGACCAGTCTAAATCCAAAATAAAATTAAAAGTAAACCATAAGTTGGAAAGGGGAAAGTGGCTCTGGGTCCGCAGTTTTTTTCAACTACGCGGTGAGGGGGTGGGGGGAGGTGCTGGGTTCAGTGAGTCGATTATAAGCTCCTTCCTTTCTCTGATATACTATGCTTCAGATATTGGTCTGACTATTCTGCTGGTGGGGAATCTAGACCATAACTCCCCTGCTTTGTCCTAGGCCGGTTATTATTATTTTCTTAATCATTTGAGAATATGAAGAAAGCAATGAATCCTCTCTTAAGAAAGATGTACACCCACAGAGGGCACGCACCAACCTGCGTCCCATCGCAGAGGCACGTGAATATCGTGAGGTTTACATGTGTAGACTTTTACAAGGTCACAGAGGCCACACAAAGGAACTGGGTCTTCAGCCACTTCATAGTCCACTCAACTCTCTCTCTCTAGATGATAGACACACAGAGAATGAGAGCCCCTAAACCAAACTCAAAGTCTCCAGGAGCTATCTTGGTCCATAGGCCTGAGGGACCTCCCACGGTGCGGAAAGATTAGCTCCCTGCTCCTGTAGAACATCCTCTCCAGAACATCTGGGAAAGAAAGCGCTTCTGGGGATGGCAGGCTAATGAGAGGGCTGGGTCCCTTGGCCAATCTCATGATCCAGTCAAGAAGATAAAAGCAGTAGGACTTTCAACTTATAACCAATAATAATGACACGGACCAGCTCATGGGTCAGGCTGGACATGAACCTGTGAATCACCGAATTAAATAATAAAACAATTTGGACAGGGAAGAAGATTGCCCTCCTAAGTAGAATGAGGTTGTTTCCCCCCAGTGATTCCCATCACTCCTATCCTTTTCTTCTCTCCTCCCTAAATTTACCAGACCTTTACCACAAAATAATTGAAATAACTGAGCTAAGGATTTTGGATGTTTTCTACCCACCAGGTACCATGTTGAACACTTTCTCCTACAAAGTCATTTTAATCTCACATCAAGAGGTAGCTACGGGTAAAATCAGAGTTTTACACATCATAAATAGAGATACAGGGGCATACTCTGCTTGAGGTTCCCAAGCTAGAAAATTGGTGAATTTATTCCCCACCCACCTTTTCCCACGGATCTATCTATCTCGGTTTTCCTTTGAGCAGTAGTTTCTAACAAAACCCTAATTCCCAGCTTCTTTGGGACAGAGTCTTTTAGGAGTATTCCAGCTTGCCTGGCCCTTCAGATTTTCTGTGGCTAAGAGGACTTTTCCTTAATTCGGGAACATTTCATAATATGTTCCTCTTCTGATCCTTTTCTACATTTCTTCTTTCAAGGCTCATCTCAAGTTTTGCCTCTTTTGGTATCTGACCATACCCTGAACGTATAATATTAGGTTAGATTATGCATCTTTGAGGGTTCTTTTTCTTGGACAAACAACTCAATTAGACCTAGTCCCTGATGGACATTTATGGAATCAGTCAATGAGACAACCTTTTGAGAAACACCTTTAGTGAGTGAGGCAAAGCTCCCCTTTCTCCAAATCCACCACAGACACTTGTTCTCCCCCTTGGTACTTTTTGAAAAGGTTTATTTATTTATTTTGAGTGAGACAGAGACAGTGCAAGCAGGGGAGGGGCAGAGACAGAGAGAGAGAGAGACAGAGAATCCCAAGCAGGCTCTGCACTGCCAGCACAGAGCCAGACATGAGGCTGACACCCACAAATAGATAACGACCGGAGCAGGAACCAAGTTGGATGCTTAACCAACTGCACCACCCACGAGCCCTTCCTCCCTTGATACTGTTGAATTGTCCTCGTGGCTGCTGGTGGGGATTGGGTTGAAGACTCGTGGAACTTGTTCTCAACAAGTTCCCTCTTGCTTTTGATGATCTGCCTTACACGCAGATTGGTATCTGATATCTAGCATATTGGTACCTTAGTCAGAACCCAGGCAGAAAAAGTCCCATTTCATCATCCTATGGCAGCAATAAAAACAGACCACTGACAGGTCGGGACTTACGGCAGGGCCTGAGCAAATTTTCAGTTAATACCTAGGAGAACACACCCCTGTATCATCAGGCAGAGTAAAAAAAGCAAGCAAGAAAAAGCCATGAGGTTGGGACTATACTATTTTTTTTTAATCCTTGATTTTATTTTGCTTTAGCTTTTTAAAATGTTTATGTATTTTTGAGAGCAAGAGACAGTGAAAGCAGGGGAGGGTCGGAGAGAGAGGGAGACACAGAATCTGAAGCAGGCTCCAGGCTCTGAGCTGTCAGCACAGAGCCCGACATAGGGCTTGAACCCAAGAACCAGGAGATCATGTCCTGAGCCGAGGTCGGACATTTAACTGACTGAGCCACCCAGGTGCCCCTGTTTGTTTTTGAGAAAGAGAGAGAGAGAGAGAGACGGCGGGGGGGGGGGGGGGAGAGAAAGAGAGAGAGAAACATGAACAAGCAGGGGAGGGGCAGAGAGAAGAGAGGGAGATGCAGAATCCAAAGCAGGCTCTAGGATCTGAGCTGTTGGCACAGAACCCAACGCGGGGCTCAAACTCGCAAACCGTGAGATCATAACCTGAGCCAAAGTCGGACACTTAACTGAGTCACCCAGAAGCCCCATTTTTTAAGCCAGCCAGCCTGCCTTCCTTCCCTCCCTCCTCCTCCCTTCCGCCCTTCCTCCCTTCTTTTTCTTTAAATAGGCTTCATGCCCAGCGTGTAGCCCAATGCCGGGCTTGAACCCAAGACCCTGAGATCAAGACCTGAGCCGAAATCAAGAATCGGACGCTTAACCCACTGAGCCACCCAGGTGCCCTAGGCCTACTCTTAATCCCACTTTACAGATGAGAAAAACTGAGGAACAGAGAAGTCAAACGGTCCAACATCACACAGCAGGCACAGCCAGGCTTTGAACACCACACCATATTGCTTCTCCAGCAGAAGAGAGTTACATGGTAAATGGAAACCGTAGGAGTCTACCACTTAGGGCTCTCCATGGTCCTTTCGGGAAAATGAACATATTAAGACTGCTTTTAGAGGAAAACGCATAGAAACACTTTCTGGTGTCCATGGGATACCATGGGATCATAGTACAGGACTGATCACATAGCACAGGGTTAATGACCCACCATTATCTACCTATATGCCACAGGACCCTGATAGGCAGCAGAGCAGGGGAAGGGCAATCTGAATCTTACAACAAATCTGCAAACAACAAGAAACAAACAAAGATTTGATCTTCTATTTTGACAGTAACAGAGGGAGAAAGACTGGAGAAACATGAATACATGGCCAAATGGCTTCTGGGAAGTTTCCACCATTTGGGGGGGGGGGGCAGATGAGATGAGAAGCCAGGACCTCTCTCCGTCTGCCTTAGGGGTTTCTCCCATGTGACTGAATCCTCTCCAGGGTTCTAGATCCCACTGTCTTAAAGTCTTAGGCTCTGGTAGCATTACCCCTTCCTCTCGCCCTGGAAGCCTCAGGGGCGGAAGCAGCTTTCTGTTGAAGTGAACATCTGGGCTGTCCTAGCTTTTGAGGCTCTTCTTTCAGCTCTTCCATTAACTGTACAACCAATTCCCTGTATTAAATTCCTTCTGGTAGAAATAGCTGAAATGGTGTTTGTTTTTCCTCACTGGATACTGACGGATGGACAGCTGACATGAATTCAAGACGAGGCCTTGCCTCAGGCCACACCACAACAACTGAAGTTGAATTCTTGGGGTTCGACAGTCTCTCTCCAAGACCTCAACCCCTCCCTTTAGAATCTGCTGTTGCTCCTCAGTGAGCAACCAGTGTTTAAAATTTAATTCTTAACTGGTGACAAAATAACTAAAAACAACAACAACAACAAACTCTTTGTTTTTTAAGTCCACCGATCCTTTCGGCAAGTTCGGACTCGTTCATCAAACTCTTACGGATGTGGGGCTCTTGCTTGGAAATCAGGCTGTGCTTTCCCCTGTGAACCCATTGGTGAGTATTCCTTCTTACCTCCTCTGAAGCTATTGTCTCCTTTATACTTGTGCTGGAGCTGAGGAGGCTTATTGAAAGGATCAAAAGCCCTTTGAACAAACGAGCAGGGGTGAGGACCAATGAGCCCTGATTAACCATCGCAGGCTCTGGCACATGCGAAATTGGGCCCCAGCATTCTGTACTCGAATTGCAGCACTGAAACCAGGTCCTGATGTTGGTGGCAGAGAACAGACGTGGGACACACGTCCGTGGCCTCTTGAGCCAGAACTCCTGAGCTTGAGGGGTTTCCATCAAATAGGATTAGAGGCAAGGGTGGGGATATCAGGTGACAATGATTTTAGGCAAATCGGATGAATCATTGCTGCAGACACAAGCTGAATCCTATGTCGGGATTTTCTTGGTGAAGTTACTCCAGCCTGGGGAAGTTGTTTTCTTTTTGGCCAGTGTCGCTGCAAAATGTCAGCTGAACTTGGAAAACGTAGGTGCTTTCTTCTGTAGTCCAACAATATCAACGGTACAACAGCGTCAACCACAGCAAAAACACTAAAAACGTTAGTAGCAACTAACATAGGATAGGCCGGTCACTGTTCTACACGGTTTTTATAACACACTGAGCACTGAGTCCTCTTATCAGCTCTACGAAGCAGGTACTACTTTAACTTTATCTTACAAATGAAGAAGCTGAGCAGAAGGAGGTGAAGGTAACTTGTCCAAACTGACAGAGCCCGGGAGCAGCAAAACCGGGATTTGAACCCTGACTATTCAGTGCCCTGTCCGCCATTTTGGCTAGGCTACTGTACTTTTCCGCCTCTCCAAGATGTGTCAGAAGAGGGATAGAGGCATGTGGTGGAAAATTATGCACGATGTGTTTTATCCGGCCAGGCTGTGAATAACCAGGATAGCTACCTTTTGGCTCCGTGGGACATCCAGGCACAAAGAAAACTCACTTGGCTTCATTGAATGCCTAGGATCTCTTTCTGCCTTTGAGAGGATCTCCGACACACTGTTCTTATTTTGCGTTACATTTTGGAAGGCCCATCAGTTTGACAGACTCCAAAGGTATTTCCAGGCTAATGCTAAGGCAAAAGGTATTTCTAAGTGGCCAGCCCTACAGAGCATGAGACGGTTTTTTTCTTATAACACAGTGCTAGGACTATAATAGAGAGCACGTTTGAACACGCACATTGTGAAACCAACTCTTTATTCCTCTCATGCCAGTGGGGACAGCTGACCATATCAAAGGAATGGGAGCTCCTGAAGAGTCTGGTTTCTCAAGACTTTGGTTTCTGAAGATTTAAGACAGCTAAAGAGGGAGGCATTAATGTAAATCTTTTCTTGCCCAACTCCTCTGTGATATGAAACTACACAGAGCAGAGCAAGCTCCCTCTTGTTCTAGAAGTACTTTTTCATCTCCTCATCTACTTAAAAAAACCAACAAAAAAAAAAACTACAAAGGTCTGTTTCTACGGGTTTTTCCCCATCTCCCCTCCCTACCTCAAAGGAAGACAGGGTCCAGAGTTTGGCTCCCTGCTTGAGGGAAAGCACACCATTGACTTAGTGATGTGCCCCTGCCTGCGTGAAAGGAGAAGTCCTTTCATGTGTGTCCCCACTTGTCCTTTACACCCTATGACACTGGAAGATGGGCTCAGTGCGGGGCGTTTCTTGGATCCATCTCCAAATTACATTTTGGTGGGACGGGATAAGAGGGGGCCAATTCACCAACTGATGGCCCTTCCCTTGCTTCATGAAGACGGACGAGGAGAATCCCTTGCATTTTTGTTAATTAGCCAAATTCTTCTCTTATGGACAACAGAGCCAACTTTCCTCATCAGCAGTCCCTAAAGCCAAGTATTCCACAGGCAAAGGGCGGGGAGCCTGAGAAACAATTAATCTCTATCAAGGTTTGGCAAAACAATGGGAGGAAGGCTTACTCCCCCTTCTCTCATATTAGAAACAAAGTCCTATTAAATTGGTAAAATTTTAATGAGAGGAGAAGGTTCTGTTGAACCCCAGAGGAAGGGGAACGCTAAAGTCCTAGGTTAAAGATTAATATTCCAAGTTCAGAACAAAAGGATGCTCTTTTGTGGTTCTGTGCTTATGCCTCTGAATGTAAACATTGTTCTGAGAGCCATTTTTTCTTTGCCAGATCTTTAAAGGGTAATAAATTAGCCCGTGGACAGCCATACAAGCTGCTACTACATGTGAATGTGAATGTGTCTGAAGAAAAGGCTGACTTTCAATCAAAGTCTATTGAAAGAATGGTTGGATTTTCTAAAGAAGCATGTTGTGCCTATTAACCAACTTACAAAAGGGGCCATTTCCTTGATTTATGTTTGGTTGCTATAGAGATCGTGCAGCCCAGACTGGCAGGTGAAGCTCCCCCGAACAATCTCAGAGGTTTTTCTTAGTTATCCTCAGAGGCCAAACTGCTGCACTGGGTAAAAGGCAGTGTGCACACAAGCTGTGTGTGTTAAAAAAAAAAAAAAAATCACACATCTGGATCAAACATTTTCACACGTCTCTCTTAAATTATGACTTATATGCAAGACTTAGGACAAGCATCGTAGCAGCCCTTAAAGAGATGAGTACAAAGAAAAGTTCACTGTCCTATTTGGGACCATTAATGACTGGTTTCTGCAAGTGCAGCTTACTGCTTACGTGACTTTACAGAACGCATGGCCTTTGGTGGTTGAATTCAAACTGATCTTCAAATATGGCTGTGCCTTTGTGATCCAAGCGGAGAGAGATGTGTGTGTATCTGTGTGTGTACTGGTGTATATTTTTGTGGAGCAGGTGGATTAGAGCCATTGTGTGCTAATTCTGGAGGGATCTTAAAGAAAAGTTTGCCTGGACCCCCTATCTTAAGAAGGGGAAACTGAGGCATTATAGCACGGAGGGGATATGCCCTGTCTGACCTAGGTGATTCATGGTAGAGTAGACACTGCCTCTTCATCAACGTTCTGGCCACCAATCCCTATGGCAGAGCAAACCATAGAAAATTCCAGGGTCAGAGGTGAGGAGAAGGCTTGGATATTGAGGATGGGGTAATTTCACATATAATTCTTAAGGAAAATATTATCACTGGGTCAAAGACAAAACAAAATTTATATTCTGGAGGAGAGCAAGGGAAGGGGGAAGGAGGAGGGAGAAACTGAAAAGTGAGCAGGAAGTTAAGTACTCTCTTCACTGTCAAAGGCCCTTATAAAGAAAACAATGTCCTAGAAAGAAGTCAAGATAGCCCTAGACGCTGGTTATCAACTGATAAAGCACAGTTTCTTCAAAGAGGTGAAGTGCATGAGAAGGGTCACTTCTGACTCCTGAACCTTGCTGCCATGTGCCCAAATGGAGACTCCTCATGTCAGAGCTACTCTCTGTGAAGTCCTGTGGATGTTTTCGGGGAGACCATGAAGGCATCCTCTTAGTCATGACAGTTTGTAGCATGTGTCCTTTAACACAGTGTCTCAGTTTGTCAGAACTACCAGCGCAAAATATTGCACACTGGGTGGCTTAAATGACAGTCTGGAGGCTAGATGTCCAAGGTCAAGGTGTTGGTAGGGTTGTTTCTTCTAACACCTCTCTCGGTGGCTTGCAGATGGCCATCTTCTCTGCGTCTTCACATGGTCCTCTGTGTGTACATGTCCTAATCTCTTCTTCTTACAAGGAGGCCAGTCAGATTGGATTAGGGCCCACCCTACAGAATTTATTTAACCTTAATTATCTCTTTATGGGCCTTATCTCCAAATATAATCTGATTCCTAGCTACTGAGGGATAGGACTTCAACACAGGAGGTTGGGGGAGACACAATTCAGCTCATAACAGACACTTAGAAGAGATTTCTATTGGAAAAGTCTAACACTTCATCAGCTTGAAGAGGGGAGCTTTCTCCAGAAAGCTCTCCTAAATCCCCCAACCTCAGGCCCCAGAGGGGGATTTCCACTGGCTCTACCAATACCTGCCAGCGCCTTTTCCTGATTTCCAGTAAAGCCAAGATTTCTTCACAGCTCTGAGTGGTGGTGACATCCTTTCAGCCACTAGGAATTCCTGGTAGCCTCATTCCCCACAAGGTCTTGAAGTCTTTTGGCTAAGGACTATTTGCTAGTGGCTGAAAAATGAATCATTTGGTTGAATTCCAAAAATAATATATGGCATATTCCTTTGTTCTACAGTGCTTCCAAGAAACTAAAGGGAATGGCCTAGACAGGAAAAAAAAGAAAGAGAGAAAGAAAGAAAGAAAGAAAGAAAGAAAGAAAGAAAGAAAGAAAGAAAGAAAGAAAAAAAGAAAGAAAGAAAGAAAAGAAATCCTTTTCCTCCCTCCCACTCCTTTATTATGCTATAAACATTTGTTAATAGAGCAATTATCTTTTGAGTTGTAAAGGCTAAGTAAGTATGAGGAAGAAAGGGGTGAAGGAAAAGTGCAATTCTTCAAGCTTAATGAAGTCAAGTGAAATCATTTCAAGTGGATATGAGCTATGGCTAATGCAATCTGTTTTTGCCAAAGTTGAATAAATGAAAACATGCCATTCTGGGGGTCTACACTTCCTCGCAGCTCAGTTTCGTCAGGAAACATACACAAATACACAATAAAGACATCGGTGGACACCCCTAGCCTTTTAGAGCCGT
Organism: Puma concolor; assembly: GCF_028749965.1. Lineage (NCBI taxonomy): Eukaryota > Metazoa > Chordata > Mammalia > Carnivora > Felidae > Puma > Puma concolor. Next base: position 17,126,878 of record NC_141675.1, read on the forward strand.
AACTCTTTGTGGTTGAGAGGTGGTTGGTGGTAACAGGGAATGTGGATGCTCTGTCTCTTTAAGAGCCTACAGTTCAGAAAGCTGTCTTCATTAGGCATTTGCCCAGTGTCCACCACGGTGCTCCATACTTTACAAACATATTTCACTTCCACCTCACAGTATCCCTATGAGAGAAGCCTGACTCATCTTTTTTGGCGAATGAGAAAACTGGGTCACACACACACACACCGAGGCACCTGACCGGTGCTCCACAGTGTGTGGGAGCTGGAGCTGATATTTGGACTCAACTTCAGTTCTACACCTGGGATCTCACGCACCACGTGGCACAGGGGACCATCTCTGCTGGTCCGGGCAACTGCATGCACTGTGACCTTTTGAAGCACTGCCTCAACGGTGGGACAGTATAACTGAGTTAACACCTCTGGCTCTTTGCAGGATGACGCCAGAAGTTTAGGCCTCCAAATACACGTGAGGTATGAGGAATAAGAAAGGGGGTTCTGGTTCTCTGCCTGTTGGAAAAGGGCCACTGGATGGGAACTTGCATAAAAGGGAAGGTTAAGCCGAAGTGGACACGTGGGGTAAAGATCAGGGTCTCAAATGTCCGCAGAGACAGTTGAAAGGAGAAATTTCAATCTTGAGGAGAGGAGGAGAGGGGCGCCTGGGTGGCGCAGTCGGTTAAGCGTCCGACTTCAGCCAGGTCACGATCTCGCGGTCCGTGAGTTCGAGCCCCGCGTCAGGCTCTGGGCTGATGGCTCAGAGCCTGGAGCCTGTTTCTGATTCTGTGTCTCCCTCTCTCTCTGCCCCTCCCCCGTTCATGCTCTGTCTCTCTCTGTCCCAAAAATAAATAAAAACGTTGAAAAAAAATTAAAAAAAAAAAAAAAAAAAAGAGGAGAGGAGGAGAAATGGAAGAGGAGAGCACAGCTCCAAGGGATGGCAGGTTCTCTTTGAAGATGGCGACTCTGGGATGAATTTGCTTGGCTGTCCTCTTTCATTGTTTCCGCCGTAGGGAATTCTGCTGATGGTCAGGCACAGAAGCATCTCCAGGGGAGAAAGGCAGGCCACAGCCAGGTAATCATTCACCAAATGGCTACCACCTGGGGTAGAGTCCCTCACACATGTAAATTGGCCCAAGTCACGTCCTGGGCTCATGGCTTACTTCAATGGACACAGCTGGGATTTGGTATCAAGTGGCAACAAAAATACCGAGAATATTCTGCACCAAAGACTTGGACCAAAGAAAATAGCACACTGTGTCCTCTCTGCTTCAGTGAGCTCCAAAAGTCTTACAGGAACTCTCCCACCAGCCTGGCGTGATTAGGCGAACAAGCAATGACCAACTGCTCTATAGTGTGCTTTTGAACTCGGTTCCAAAGTCTCTCTAGACCATTTATTTTGCTGTTTGTTTATTTTTATATTCCAGGACATCTTAGCCATTTCCGCCCCTTCTTTCCAAGCTGGGGCTATGGTACGAACAAAATCGACTGCTAAATGCAGTGTTGCTTGGAATCCACATGAACCATTCCCTGTAATTGCTTTATAGTACCTGCAGCTTGAATTTCTTCGACAATGTTTTGCTATATTTGCCACTTAGTTTCAACACTAAGTTAGATATTTTTAGCTATATAACTGGATTAATTTTTATTAAATAGGAATCTACTTTTTTAAAAAAATTCACCAGATTCATGGAAAATTTAATAGGGAAAGATTTCCCCCTTCCCCTTTTTATTTATTTATTATTTTTTTTTTTTTAAATTTTTTTTTTCAACATTTATTTATTTTTGGGACAGAGAGAGACAGAGCATGAACGGGGGAGGGGCAGAGAGAGAGGGAGACACAGAATCAGAAACAGGCTCCAGGCTCTGAGCCATCAGCCCAGAGCCTGACGCGGGGCTCGAACTCACGGACCGCGAGATCGTGACCTGGCTGAAGTCGGACACTTAACCAACTGCGCCACCCAGGCGCCCCCCCCTTCCCCTTTTTAATGCACACTGAATGCCTAAGTCTCTAAGACTACATGAACTGCCAGAATGTTTAGGACCACAGTCTATCTACTTTTATCAAGCTCTAAGTGAATATGTTCAACAAAAATGAAGAGAAATGTTTGTATCACAAGCTACAATCATTTCTCAAAATGTTTATTTGCATCCCTCCTGAATTTAGTTTTCAAAAGAACCTGAGGAGTGAAAAAAAAATATGAAATACAGAAGACATTATATTTAGGTAGAACACTGTGTAACTTACAAAAAGCTTTCCGTGCATTTTATCGGATGACAAACGGGAAGAACAATTAAAATGTTTGAACTCCTAATAAAGGAGCTAGAATTTGACAGGTGACTCCTAATACTGGGAAAGGTGCTGGCGCGAGGCTAGGAGAGGCCGAGGGTGTCCGTGTGGGGACCAGGATAGATGGAAGCATTTACCATCCATGCTTCCTCCTTCTGCACTGCTAATGACCTCAGCCCTGGCCTGAGGGACCAACGTCCCTTCGAAAGAGAGGTTATTTAGCTTTGATGTGAGTGCAGCCTTGGGACTCTCTGGAGAGAAATTGCTTATTCCAAAAATTTAGCATCCTTCTGTTGCTTATATGTGGAAACATAGGAAGAAATGTCGTTTGGGGTACAGAGTGCGTGGAAAAAACAAAGCCGTGTCAGAAATGAATTTGGGGTGGAAAAGAGAAGATATATTTAATGTTTGCTGGAAACAGGAGAGCACCGGAATCTATAGAACACCATGGGTTGTTAACTATGTTCAAGATGATGTGCATTTCAACAATGCACCTGCAGCCGAGATGTGAGCCCTGCGTCACTTGCTGGATGCAAATGAGTCGATGTGGCACACAAATACAAGTGAGAAAACAGAGTCACCCAGTGAGAAACAAGTGGTCTTTTCCATTTCTTCTAATTACAGCCAGAAGAAACTCTTCATAGTTGCAATGTGTCTTCATCATGTCTCTAATCTCCCCATAACAGACAGAGTATCACAAGTGACAGGGACGTTTTGTCACTTGTGGCCATGATATATAAAGTTTCTTGTAAAAGGAATGCATTTAAGGAAAAATATATGCTTATTCAAAGAGAAGCATTGAGAGCGTAATAGTACAAGGGCCGTTATTAGTCACTACGGTGGAATATTCTCTGTGAGACTCAATTTACTCCCCTGTGAAAGGTGCAAATGCCAGCCTGTAGGGTTGCTGTGAACACGAGAAGAACTTTGTTAATTCTTAGGTACTATTAAAATGTTCCAATGGGTGGGGCACCTGGGAACCTTAGTCGGTTAAGCGGCGACTTCAGCTCAGGTCATGATCTCGTGGTTCGTGAGTTCGAGCCCCGCGTTGGGCTCTGTGCTGACAGCTCGGAGTTTGGAGACTGCTTTGGATTCTGTGTCTCCCTCTCTCTGCCCCTTGCCTGCTCATGCTCTCTGTCTCTCAAAAATAAACAAACATTAATTTTTTTTTTTTTTAAATGTTCAAATGGGTAAAGACTAAGCCAGTTTGGGGGAACCAAAAATCAAAGAAAAATCATTAGGAAGTTGCCTATAGAGGGCATAAGGGGCAGACTAAGGAGGTGGAACTGGAAGCTTGGGGAGCACCTGAAGTTTTCTTAGCAGGGTGTGTTAAGGAGAAAGATGTGGTTGAAAAAATATCAATCCAGCAATGCTCTGTACAGGGCACACCAGGGAAGAAAGAGGCCGGAGAAGTGAAGAGGAATGAAAAGGCTATTACACTACTACTGGAGGGATGGCAGTGGAGAAGAAGAAAATACACTCAAGAGAGCGTAGGACAAGGATTAGGGGTTAGCAATTGAATGGGGTCGGGGAGCTACATAATGGCCATTGATTGAAATAGAAGGGTTAAAGGAAACACAGACAAGGGAGGGCAGGAAAAAAATGGTTTTGAGCAATATTTTTTCAGTTTGCATTTGTGTGTGTGCCCATGCAGAGGTGCAAGCGTGGCCCTGCGGACCCCTATGTTACTGAGCAAGAGTGAGCGTGTGTAAGTATATCCGTATGTGCGTATCAGTGGTTACGTAGAGATGGGGACAGAACAAAGAGAAAGTCTAGTCTCCAGCTCTATTGTCTAAAGTGGAACTTAGCATCTATCCTCTTGCTTCTTTGGCTCTGCCATTGACTTTGCGTACGTTGTCACCCTCCTTAAGCCACAGTGCATCATCTGTTAAGATGGAGATACTCCTTACAACTAATCTGCATCACCTCCAGTTCATTACTCAGTCTGTCTCCTTCACCAGATAGGTCTCCCAAAACACGCCCCCGCCTTCAGCCACGACCCCGGTGTAAGACACCCTCCTCTCACCAGGGTTACTTCCAAGAGTATCTTAATTGGTCTCCCAGGATAAACTCAGGTTCTCCTCTGACTTCTTCCCACACTGAAGCCAAAGTGACCTTTCAGTGCAAATCTGATCACGTCACCACCTACTGCCCTCCTCAAATGGGTTCCTATGATCGTGTTTCGTACAAACGCCAGCACAGCCTGGTCCCCACCTACCTGCCATACCTATATCTTCGCATCTCTCTTGAGTGCAAACAATGGGCCTTCCCAACATGTGGCCTAAGGGTGTGTGTGTGTGTGTGTGTGTGTGTGTGTGTGTGTACGCTATTCCCTTTGACTGGATTGCTTCTCTTTTCCCAAGTCACCTAGTTAACTCATTCTTCGGTATTCAACGTATCACTTCTTTAGAGAAATCTTTCCTGAACACTCCCTGATATGCTTCAATCTCCTTCGGTAGGACTATGCATTGACACTCCAGCTTGTGATTATACATTCACAGTTGTGATGATTGAGGCGATGCTGCCCTCACCTATAAACTGGAAGCTCCAAGAGGGCTCCATTCATCAAACACAGTACCTGGAGATGTGTAAATAAAGGAGGGAATAAAGGAGTATATGAATGAATACATGAATTAGTGAATATTGGGGCACCTATCTCACAGAGCTGCTCTAAGAACTTTTGGTAAACATAATTGTTATTCAAACATGAGTCAAGCTTTTGATTTATAATTCTGAATATTCCTGAATGAACATCCAAATTCACTAAGCATCATGAGACCCTCCTCTACTTTTCATCTTACACGGATTTATGGAGCTATGAGTATCCATATTTTAGAATGCTGCCTCCCTCATGATAATATCTATGGCGGCATAAAAAATTACTCTGCACTCAATGGCTTAAAACAACAACATTTATAAACTCACAGCTTCTTTTGGTCAAGGATCTGAGCGCAGCTTCGCTGGGCTCTCTACTCCAGGCTCTCTCATCGGCTGCAATCAAGGTCTTGGCTGGGCGATAGTCATCTTAAGGCCTGACTGGGGAAAGGTCCCCTTTCAAGTTCATTTGTATCTTTGCAAAATTCAGTTCCTTCGGAGATGGTAGATTGAGGGCCTTAGTTCTTTAGCGAACACTGGATGAAAGCCACCCTCAGTTTGTTGCCACGTTGGCCTCTCCATCATGGTGACTTTCTCTGGCAAAATAAGCATGATGGAGGGAGGGTGGGAGGGTCGGAAGACTTCTAGTAGACAGAGTGCCAGCAAGAGAGAAGGGAGAGTCTTTTATGACCTAATCTTTGGAAGAACAGTTCGTCACTTTCACTTGTGCTAGTTATTAGAGGAGTCAGTACGTCCACTCTGCACACACAAGACGGGGGGTGGGGGGTGGGGATTACACAAGAGAGTGAACACTAGAAGGTGGGGATCATTGGGAGCCATTTTAGAAAGTTGCCTGCCCCACTCACAGAGGTGCACGAAGGTTGGATTACTTAGTGACCACGTCTCTAATCCTGTTTGAATGGACCCTAAGCTAGTGCAATTCACAAACCGGCCCCTTAGAGATGCTTGCGACTATTCCTGATGATGGAATAATCCTGCCCGGTATAGCAGCCCCAGAGCAGATGACCTACTGATTTGCAGCTCAAAATTTCTGTTTCTTCGCAAAGTATGTCAGGGAGAGAAACAGTCAGTTTGACCCAGCAAGGTCATACTTACCCCATTTCCATTAAATAAATATTCACGGACTCTGGCGAGCTACCTCTAAGGTGTCAGGTATTATGCTTTAATTTCAGCAATTATGTGGCCTCCTGTCAGATTTATGTGACACCAGTGTTGAGAAAAAGAGGAACTGAAGAATTTCCACTTGGGGTCAGGCCCAAAAGAGAGAGGAAAGTCATTTCACGTTCTTCCTCCTAAGTGGACTGGGTATAATAACAAAGAAGCTGCCAAGGAAAAGGCCGACGCTTTGAGTCGCCATGCTCAGGGTTCTGACTAGTGTCCGTAAGACCAGCTCCGCCTTCTGGTCTGGTCCCCACTGACAAAAGTGAGGGGTCACCGCCATCCTTCTCGGAGAAAGCGAAGCCTTCCTGGGCACAGAAGCTCTTGATTTGGGTCTTATTGGTACTCTGCTGTGACAGAGGAGATGGAGTGGAACAAGGGCTTCAGAATGAGGAGGACAGGTGGGGTAAGCCTGGCTCTGTGACATGTGAGACCTACAGCACAGTATGCAACCTTGAGCCTTGGGTTGCCCACCGGAAAGGGGGGATGGGTGGCCTTGATTCACGTGCCCACAAGGTCCTATGACAGCTGAGCTGGCTTCTCTAGTCACCATTCTACCTCCCTCCTGTCTGGAGAAGGTAAAAGCCTACATTTTCCAGAGTGTCTTTCTTGAGGTTTGGAAGACAGAAGAGAAGCAGAAGCCATCTCCCCATGGCCCTAAACGCTGACGAGGAAGCTCCCTAACGTGGGAGTGGGGTGTAGTGCCAGTGGCCTCGGTGGTGCACTGGCCACAGTTTCCTGAACTACGGAGCCCAGCCAGAGTGGTGTGACCTTCAACCCACTGGTCTAGCAGCAGCGCCCTGGCTTCCTCTCCACCAGCTTTTCCAGGGACGCTATAGGTACCCGATTCACTCAGTGAAGATTTATCAAACACCCTCTATATACCAGGTACTGACTTAGGCCTTTGGGACTCATCAGCAGTGGTCAAAAGACACCGAATCCCGTCGTGGACTTGACATTCCACCATGTATGTGGGAATAAACAATGAGCGTAGTAAGCAGGTATTTGGTATTTAAAACAATTTCAAGTGCTAAGGAAAAGGGTGTAAGGGCAATGAGAAATGCTGGAAGTGAGAGTGAGGAGCAACTCTAAATCAGGAAGCTGGGGTAGGCTTGGTGGAAGAGGTGACATTTGAGGAAAAACTGGAAGAAAGAGGGAACTGGCCATGTGGTATGTGAGGGAAGAACATTCTAGACAGATGGAAGAGTTACTGCGAGACCTCTCATTGGGAGCGTGGCTGGGCAATTCAGAGAACAGAAAGGAGTCCTGTTGAAGCAGGGTGAGGGGGAGAGAGGGCAGAAGAGGAGGTCAGTCACGTGACGGCAGGCTAGACCTGCTACCTAATCCCCCTATATTAAATCCCTTTCTGCTTGAAACAACTAGAATGACCACTCTTCTCCTCTACTAAACGGTTACTGATACCTGCATACCCTTTGCATCACTTTATCATAGTCTTTATCCAGTTGCATTGAAACTATGCTTTTGCGTTTGCACCCACCGCAAAAAGCAGTGCCTTATTTATCTCTGTACTCCGCATGCCTAGCCCAGGGCCTTACAGAGCAGGTGTGATAGCTATCTCTACCTATATCATATATCTGTATATATCAAATTCTTAATACCATACAAGCACAACTATTTCCAAACCGCTGCCGGTGCCTCTTCCAAAGAGGAGACTTCTCTGCGGAAAGATGGAGCCTCCAATATGGCTGGATGTGTGGGGGATAAAGATCTTCCTCCTTGAAGTAATACATTTAGTATTCTAATGAAGTAATTATAAAAGTAAGTAATTATTGAAATAACCACATCAACTCCCAGTCATTAAAATCCTCCTAAACAGAGCTGGCATGATGGCTTAGGCTATTAGAAACCTTGGCAAGCACCCAACCCCTACAATAGCTTCTAATTAATTGATCTCACCTCTAATCTGCTATTGTTAGCCCAGTGCCATCATTTGTTTGGCCTACAGATCCTATTGCCCCTTCCTTTTGATTGTATTTGTTACTGTACCCTCTCTATCTCTTTCAATTAAGCACAGGTTAAGTGGTTCACCCGCAAGAGAATAGGAGATAATGGCACCAATCAAAGTAATCTCTTTAATTTGCTAAATGGATTACAGGGAAACCCCAGCCAAAGTGAAGTCATAGCTAGTGGCCTTCACTTGAACTATACACAAAGAGTATCTAATTATTAACCCACCATAAGCCAAACTTTGTTGTGGATTCAATGTCGACAACATAAGCCAGGTATAAGCAGTTTTCAAATAGAAGAGATGGCTCTCTGTGACTAAGCTGTTCCCATGGTAAAAAGGCCCCACTGGCTCCTTTCCCAAATTTCTCGCTTCCCTTAACTTTCAAGTGCAACACACACGCTCATATACCAATCAAAGTACTGCCCCGCACTCCAGTCAAGAGAGTGGATTTATAATCTCTTTAAGGACATGCTCTAGCTGGAATTCATTTTTCTTATTTGTACTATAAATGCAAATGCAGTTTCATAGGCACGATGGCTCTGGCTTCTGCTGACTCTGAAAAAAATGTATATTTAAGAGTAAACAAGTTTGTCCTTAAGCTGGTAAGTGATCTTCCTTCTCTTTGTGACCCTGCTTATTCTCTTCCTTGAACGAACACACACACACACACACACACACACACACACACACACACACACACCCCTCTGAGACGCAGGGTGGTATACAGCATAGAAGGATCCCATACCACTAGGATTCTGGATGTGCACATGACCTTGGTTTGTCATGTGAGCGAGCAAGCAAAGAACGTTAAATTGAGTCATTTCCCAGCAGAATAAGAACAAGGGGGTAACAACAAAATAAAATAGAAGGTGAAAAAGTACAAAATAAAACTCTGTCAACTCACCAAAGATTAAGGGACCTAGATCTTAATGTGAATCATTCAGTGAATATAGATGTAACTTTTATGTCGTCAAGTCTTCCAGCTTTCTGGGGTTACTGCTTTTTTCAATGTCCAGCTACAAGGATTTGAACCCCAACACCCCATGTTCTGCGGTAAGTCTACTGACCTTTCCACATTTCTGAGCATTCCTGATGAGGCTTACATCCAGGTTATTTCCACTCAGCTCTCCTGTTCTTGGCCCATCTCTCAACCTTCTCTTTCTGTCTTGCCTCCTGTGGCAGCTGGCCTCTCTCGTCCTCTCTCTTTAGCCCAAAGACTGACTTGACCCCTCTTACTTCACTTCCTAATGCACCACTAACACAGGATATATAACATAATTTTACTGAAGCTCAGGGCAAAATCGTCCGGCGGGGTCTTACAACAAAGAGAAGAGCGGGTGATGCCTACTAGTTAATATTAGACATCACTAGCACCCAAAACTTCTCACCACGGAAAATTTACCACAGACCACCTATTTTTCAGAGCCACTCTCGTCTTTTTATCTCCTCCCTTTTGGTACCAGGCTTCCTCTCACATTGTCGGAGAAAAAAATACCAGTATTTTTTTCCCCCATAGGTCAACAATAATCTGTCTCTTCTCTAGATTTGCTCTGGGGTCTCTCTTTGCATCGTCAAAAGATTCTTTAAGAGCTTTTTTTCAATCAAGAATGCCTTTCATTCTCCGCTAGCAACTTGACCTCCTGTAGCAACCTGTGTAACCGCAATTAGCTTATGAAGAAGAACGTGTAATCCCAAGTTAAGCACCCACTAGGTTGAAGATGCAGAAGCAGGTGCAGAAGAGAAAGAGAACACAGGGTAAGGGGTTCCCTCTGATTTCTGGGCATTTATAGCATAGTGGGAGAGGTGGATATACACCCAAAAGGGTGTGTAGTGAGTGGAAGAACATCAGAAGCCAGGGAACCCATGGTCCCATGTTGGTATCTGCTGCGTTGTAATGTTGTACTCATGAACAAGACGGGCAACTTTTTTGAGATTCAGTTTTAAGTAAAATCGGAAGAGGAACATTCCCTTCCCTGCTTCGTTTCTGGGGTGGGTGTGAGGATAAAAGGGAATGAGGTGTGAAGAAGTGTTATCAAAACCATAAAGCCTGGTACGATTACCAGTCGTGCTATGATCACCGCGTGAGAAATAACACACGATAATCAGCTCTAAGTTCAACTCCCCACGGATGCACAATCTTTTTGGGCTCAAATATTAAAGAAGTTGGTGTCACGGTTGGGGCACTAAGGAAACTAAACACGAATCGAGAACTGTTACAATAAAGCCACAGCCACATATCTCGGTATCTCCCGAAATCTACAAAAGCATTCTCAACTCTCCTATTTGATCTTCTTTGGCAGTGTTTCCGGTGAAGTAGAATGTCACTCTCCAACTATGTTCTCTTACGTGTTCGTGAGGCTAAGTTCACACATAAGCTAATAAATATGCAAATTGCCTTGTAGATGGGTTGGTATTTTGCCAGCTTTCTCTTCACTTTGAGTAAGCTGCCTTAGTTTCCACCTGTGTATATAACCTGTTCAGTGTTTCTTTTGGACAGAGGCTGTTGTAACCTAATGGAGTTTCAGCCAGAGAAATACAATCTACATGTCAATAGATATTTGGCAATGGTCCCCAGGTAGACATTGGTGTACCTAGAGATTTTTGACCTAGACTCCAGAACCACTGCTATGGATGCCATCTGCTAGATGGGTTTGGAAGGCCCTGAGAGTGACTGGAGAATATTTCAAGAAACGTGTTGGACTTTGTAATGGGTACAGAAAAATGGGACGGGGTCTTCCTGAAAGTGCCAATTCTTATACGCGCATCACGTTTAAAATTCACAACAGGTTCACGTATGTCATCTCGTGTAATCTCCAGAACAAGCCTGTGAGACTGAGATCACTCATTTCCTGGCTCTAAAGAGGTACTTAGAGGTGTATCCCCACAAAAACGTGTACACATGTGTCCCAAAAGGCATGTACAAGATGATCAATAGCTACGATGTTCACAACGGCCCCAAAGCACGCACACCCAAATTTCCCTCAGGATGAAGAAACACACATGAACAGAACACTATATTCTCTCAGCAAGGAGAATGAACCACCTACAAGCTGCACAAAAGCGATGAGTCTCTCAAATGTCATGTGAGTGAAAGATGACAGACACAAAAGAGAAAATACCGTATGATTCCATTTATATAAATTACACAGGCTGTCAGAAGTCTGGCAGTGGTTGTGCTTGGGGAAGGGTATGACAGAGAAGGACAACGCAGGGGCCTTCAGAAGTACAAGGCATGCTTTGTTCTTAATCTAGTTTCTGGTTACCTGTGTGTTCACTCTGCAAAAATTAATCAAGCTGTGCACTTACGGGTTATAGTTCAGTAAAAATTTACATACAAAAGGCAGAGGGACTCACACAAGGTGGTCAACTTCTATTTCACTAATGGTATTACAAAAAAATAATAAACCAACCACCAATTACCTTCTATTACCACAGTGTATACGTTTTAAGAAAGGACAGAATCACACTAAGAAAGTAGGAAAGATGCAAGGGTTTATGCTGCATAAATGAACTTTGTGAAAAACTCACCATCTGTACATTAGCCATATTTTGCTCATTTGACTCTAGATCTCTAGACTCTAGACTCTGCCAAGGTCAACCCCCATTCACAAACTGTGATTCGAAAGCCAATGTTTTTGGGGATCTAGATAAAACCCAGAATAAAGCCCAGTCCCTGGGCAGGAATTCTCATTATTTGCATGGAGATTTCATATGCATTTTTTCCCTTTACTCCTACATGTGAGAAGCTTATGTTAATGGTGACCTATGAGGGCTGAGTGAGCGAATCAAGATGCTTTTTGGGTGGCTGAAAACATCCTGGACCCCATTCCCCAGGCTGCTCTGCAGTGGCCCAGTTGGCTTCAGGCTGCCCACCCTCCCCCTCTACTGGCCTCCACAAGACAGACTACGAATTCCTTGACACCTGCCTAGAATTCTTCCTCACCAGCTCCACCTTAAATCATGCCTTGCAGCTTTAAGCTTCCGCTCCACTCCTTGGACAACTAGTCAGTTAACTTCTGGAAGTTCTCCGGTAACACTTGGATATAGGCTTTACTACTATTATTCTTGCTGGCCTTGAATACCCTTTATCTACTTTCTTCTTCAACTATGCAAATATTCATTCATTTATCCATCTTTTCATTTTTTCCTGTTTTCTCCTTTCCTGTCTAAACTCTGAAGTCCAACCAGAAAAGATGACCGGGGCTGGACCGAGGACATAAGTTTCCAGTTTATAACGTGTTTATACTACAGAGTGAAGTCCAGATATTCTGTATTAATCAAGCACCCTTGATCCCCAGACCTGACAACCAGTCATGTGAGGAGAAAGTGATGTGACAACACTTTGTCTTTGCACAGCCATTTGGCTTACTATGAGGGCCTCCACTCTTCAATCATCTACGTATCTGCAAATGCATTTTGAGCTCGCTTTGTTTTTCTTCCCCAGACGTTTCTCATGCTAAGTGTTCAGCCTATCATTTCTGTGACCACCCCTGCCCCTACTTTGAAATTAGAGGGGCATTAACTTCTGACACTTTTTCTTCTTCCCCAAACTTGTTAAGTACCAGCTAATGCCCTGTGGATTACTTTGACTAGTTCCCTAGTTGCTAAGAGAGAGCAAATGAGGTGTAGAATGAGTCTAAATGAAATTCTTTCTACTGTATTTCACTTCATTTGGTTTCCTATATTCCCAATCCACAAATCACCTATTTATTTTTTTATGACGTACGTGTATTTTAAGGCATTGACATGAATTATCTCATTTAATCGTTACATCATCCCCATGATGTAAACTTCATATTACCTCATTTGACAGAAGAGGAAACTTGAGTGACCTAGGGATGTCTTAGTTTCATATGAGACCCTCTACAGCACTCTGACCTTGCTGGCCACTTTGGGATAATTTCTTCAATTGAACCAACACCTGTTAAGAGCCCACAATGTGCCAGTGACTGAACCTGGCATTGGAGATTCAACCATGAACAAGTGGGTCTGGTTACCACCCTCAGTGGGCTTATAAGACTTTAAGGCATACATACAAATACTGAATATGCATGATTCTGAGAATGGTACATATTATCAAAAGGGGCAGAGCAGAGGGTCTTCCTGTAGCTGACAGTGTAAGGGGGTAGCTTCTGGATGCTTCAGGCCCAAGGCAGTTGCTAAAATATCCCTATGTAAATGAGTTAAGACTCTGAGTTCTCAAGGGTGCTGCATGGAGAGCCTGTGAGTACAATAAGGTAATCACTGCGGTTGAGAAATGTGCAGGCCCACTTAGAGTTCAGTGTTTGGAGCACATGAGCGCATGGTACAAAAGACAATTAGGTCTTATTTCAAAACACAAAACCAATGGGCGCCTGGGTGGCTCAGTCAGTTGAGCGTCTGACTTCGGCTCAGGTCGTGATCTCACAGCTTGTGGGTAGAGGCCCCATGTCGGGGTCTGTGCTGACAGCTCAGAGCCTGGAGCCTGCTTCCGATTCTGTGTCTCCCCCTCTTTCTCTCTGCCCCTCCCCCGCTCACACTCTGTCTCTCTCTCTCTCAAAAAAAAAAAAAATTAAAAAAAAAAAAAAATAAAAAACAAAACCCAACAAAACATTTTTAAGCTTCCAAGCAAAAGCTGGCCAGCTAATTTTTCTTTGATGGCATATGGGGTTGATTATTGGCTCACCCCTTTTCCTTTGCTGCCCTCACCATGCTCACTGTGGGTGCAGGACACCCCTCCACCCCATCACTGTCGGAGTGGGTCACCGACTCGCCTTGGCTAGTCCAATATGGGCAGAAGTGACAGTGTGCCAGTCTTAAGCCTGCAGATGCCTTGAATGTTTCCTCTTGCCACGCCCCCGCCCCATCTCGTACATCTGCTACCATTGTGGGAGGAAAATGCAGAGAGGCAGCTGCTGGCCCCAGAACAAGGAGACATGGGGAACACTGCTGACTCCAACCCGCAAGCTGGATCAACCCCTGACTCCCACCAAGTCCCGTAAGGCCCTGCGGAATCCAGCCGACCGACAGAAAAAAAAAAAAAAAAATGTCTGTTGCCATGAGCACTGAGACTTGGGGGTTGTTTGTTTCACAGCGTTATTCCAGCAGGTACACACAGGATGTGCCTCACGTCTTATTTCTAGACAGTCAGGCTCCAGAAGTTTGTCCTGGTTTCCCCATCATCAAAGCAGCCCTGGGAAAGACAGGCCTACCCCCATCACCCACTACAGAGGGGCAGAGCCCCTGCCCCATCAGGCTGTGTTCTTTTCACTGCATTATATTTCCTGATAGTATAGAAAACCATTTTATATATGACCCACTTATTTATTGCCTGTCTCCTCAAGCCTGCCTCCTTTCTCACCCCAAACTGAAGTCGGGGCCCCAGCAAGATGCAGATCAAATTGATCTGTAGTGAGGCCTGGTCTTCGGGCTTTGAAAAGCACACTCCCCGGTTAATCCTAAGGTGCAGCAGGGACCGAGAACCACTGAACAACGTGGGTGATGGAGGCTGGGGTCAGACACGGCTTTCTCAAAACAATGGCTGATCAGAATCCTACAAGGAGCGTCGGGACAAGGCTGGCGATGGGGGTGGGAGGGGCTGGAAGCCCTAGGTCGAGTAGGGCACCCTACGGCAACCAGCGACACGTGAGCACCCGAAACATCCTAGTCCAAACTGAGATGTGCGAGAAGTGCAAAATTCATGCTGGATTTTGAGGACGTCAGCATGAAAGAGGGAATGTAAGCTCTTTCATTCACAATTTTTGTATTTGCTACATGTTGAGATAGTATTTTGAATATGCTGGGTTAAAACACATATTGTTGAAATTAATTTCACCTGCTTCTTCTTTCTTTTTTTTTAATATAGTGATAAGAAAGCTTAAAAACAGAGACGCCTGGGGCGCCTGGGTGGCTCAGTCGGTTAAGCGGCCGACTTCGGCTCAGGTCATGATCTCGTGGTCCGTGAGTTCGAGCCCCACGTCGGGCTCTGTGCTGACAGCTCAGAGCCTGGAGCCTGTTTCCGATTCTGTGTCTCCCTCTCCCTGACCCTCCCCCGTTCATGCTTTGTCTCTCCCTGTCTCAAAAATAAATAAACGTTAAAAAAAAAAATTAAAAACAAAAACAAAAACAGAGACGCCTGGGTGGCTCTGTCGGTTAAGTGGCCAACTTCAGCTCACGTCATGATCTCACGGTTCCTGAGTTTGAGCCCCCACGTGGGGCTCTGGGCTGATGGCTCAGAGCCTGGAACCTGCTTTGGATTCTGTGTCTCCCTCTCTCTCTCTGCCCCTGCCCCGCTCACACACACACTCTCTCTCAAAAATAAATATTAAGAAAGGTAAAAAAAGGAAAAAAAAAAAAAAAGCAAGCTTAAAAACATATAGGTGACTCAGAGAACCTATCTTCTGGGAAGCTCCAGGCCCCAGAGTTTCTCAGGCCAATGAGACAAAGGCACAAAGCCCAGAGGGAGAAACACCCCAGGGCTGGAGGCTGGGTTACCCCATGCAGCGTGGTTGGGACCTACAGGGCAAACAGTGCAGGGAAGTGGGCCAGGAGGATTCACAGGGGGGAGGCTATGGAGGCCTCAACACCATGCTGAGGGCTGCAGCCATTTCCTGGAGGGGATAGAAAAGGATCTTTCTAAAAGCAGGAAGTCAGGGCATTGCAAAGACATTAGGTGGGAGATTATAGGAGGAGACTGGCAGATGCTGAAGAAGTGAGATATTTGCAATAGTGGAGTTGAGTGCTGGGTAGCAACTGCCTTCCTATTCTGAGGCACTTACAGGTTGATTCATGGGCAATTTGAACCCATAAGCAGTTACGGTGATGAAACACAGAGACCAAACGATATCACATTCCTTATCTTTGCCAGTGAGCGCACTTTCCCCTCTGCCTGCTGTCACATACACTGTCACCTTGAAAGGTGTTATCCCATCACGGTCTCTGACAGGATGCGCAGGGAAATGTCACTTCCAACAGCCCCGTGAGATATGGGCGCACTCGAAGATGAATCGGGCAGCCACTAAGGAAGCCAGCCTTGCTCTGGCAAAAGGTGAGGAGGAAGAAACTCAAGGTATGACCAGATTAGAACGTCAGGGAAATACAACTCTCACCTCAGTGCCCATTAGGTGATGATTTTAAAGGCTAAGCTGTAAAAACTTCTGGAGAAGGAAATGAAATGATTGTACAAGTGAGCACTTGGAAATTACTTGGGACATAAAAGGAAACATTAGCTTTTCACGCCCAATATCAGAGGCCAGTTAGAGCCCTTTGTCAGAGGCGCGAACATCAGTGATGGTTCTACAGTTAATACAACTCGTGGATCCACACAGAAGCCACTAACTATTGAGCTGGATTCTAATCGCAGTGGATGGAACTGCATAGAATAGGTTGCCCAATATCCCCAGTACACAAGGGCAGCTGGGGGCTGACTGGGTAAGATCAGGTCTATTTGAGGTTTGTATTACTCCGGATGTCAAAAGATATTTCTTCCCATGATTTAATATGAAGCGTTCTATTCGGGGGAGCTTAGGACACTCAGTCGGTTGAGCATCCCGACTTCAGCTCAGGTCATGATCTCAAGGGTTGTAGGTTCAAGCCCCACATCGGGCCCGTTGCTGTCAGCGCAGAGCCTGCTTCGGATCCTCTGTTGCCTTCTCATCCTGCCCCTCCCCACCTGCACGCACGTGCATTCTCTCTTAGAAATAAATAAACATTTTAAAAAATAGTTCTATTTGACCAGATTGAGTGGGAATTGGTATTTCATAGGCTGGGAGAATTTAGGAATAAGTGACAGTCAATCCTTTCATCGAACAGGGGGAGATACTGAGGCCCAGGCAAGATAGTGACTCACCCAAGGTCCGCTCCTCACCAGGTGGTGGGCTGGAAATCAAACCTGAGTCTCCTGTGTCCCTGTTCAGTGTTCTTTCATGACTTGATACCTGTGGCTGATCCTGAGGCTGAGACACCTTGAGGTAAGACTACTTGCGATGCTGGGATCTGGCGTTGGGCAGTGACTCTCAACTCTGGCCACATGCTAGAATACCTGGAGGAATTTTGGAAAAATCCTGGCTGCAAACCAGAGCAAGGAATTCAGATTCTCTGGGGTTGGGACCCGGATATCTGCATTTAACGAAAGCTCTCCAGGCAAATTCGAGTCCGCAGTTGAGAATTACCACCTAACAGGGTACCTGAAGGATTTTAGAGAAGACGCTGCTTTCAAAGGCAGGACATCCCCTGACTGAGAGGACTGTCATGTCCAGGCCGATCTAGAAGCCTCTGATGTACCGGAGGTGGAGATCAAACCGACAATATTATCTTCACCTCGAGACTTTTTTGTTAGCCAGACTGACATTGGTAGGTTGCAGTGTCACCTTACTGGTGCCCAGAGAAGATTATGGCACATCTGTGAGCTCCGACCCACTAATGCCAGCTTTGTTCTCAGTTGGTGCGACGGTGGATTCTCCCACCCTACTGGCATGTGACCAGGATGGTACCCAACCTAAGATGAACAAGTTTTTAAGGCACACATAGGACTGTCCATAGAACTTTGTGCAATGACAGAAAGATTCTATATCTGCACTGTCTTATCCATTTGGCACTGGCCACATACGACTACTGAGTACTTGAAATGTTGCCAGGAGTACTAAGAAACTGCATTTTAACTCTTATTCTAATTATTCTATATATCAAATTCAAATAACCACACATGTTTAGTGACCACTGCACTGGACAATCAAAATGTGGTCTCCGAACTGTCCCAACCAGGTAGGTGATGTAGAATTTGTAAATGATGAAGATAAATATTTTCTTTTTTTTTTTTTTTTTTTAATTTTTTTTTTTTTCAACGTTTATTTATTTTTTTGGGACAGAGAGAGACAGAGCATGAACGGGGGAGGGGCAGAGAGAGAGGGAGACACAGAATCGGAAACAGGCTCCAGGCTCTGAGACATCAGCCCAGAGCCCGACGCGGGGCTCGAACTCACGGATCGCGAGATTGTGACCTGGCTGAAGTCGGACGCTTAACCGACTGCGCCACCCAGGCGCCCCGATAAATATTTTCATTTTAAACCGTGTTGTTGCCTCATCATTCTATACATGTCATTAGCTTGCTCAGCAAGATTGGCTTTGAAAAGACAAAACCTTAGCAGGCCGTGCTTTGTGACAAGAAAGGCACAAGTAACGTTAATTTTTTTTTTTTTTTTTAAGTGCTTTGTATATTTGGTTTCCCATATAGACAAGATCCCGGAGTTGAATGAGAACATTCTTGCTTTGGAATATTACAGTATACAATAAGTTTTAGGAACAGCAAGTATTTTATAGCGACTGCCTTGCTCTCACATGCATGAGATTCAGGTTGCAGGAACGATGGGGCTATTGTTTCATCCAATGACAACCTTTCCATGGAAACTCTTCCAAGAGCAAGTTATGTGAATGCCAATATCAACTTATTCTCCCAGAAACACTTCAGCGTCAAATTCTCCTAACGCAGAGACCCTTGGCCAAGAAACGTGACTAAACTTTTCGGATTACTTCTTTCCGCTCAAGACACAGACTCTTTTAGGCCCTGCATTTGAGATGAGATTCCTGGGAAGTCAGCATGCTGATTCTATAAAACATTCCAACGGTTAGTTATTTTTGGTTAGCACTTTATTTTTCATACGAAAAACCGTATCATGCCCATGGAAATGCAAACCTGCTGCTATATCTTGGTGTTTTATCTCATCCTTAAATATTCCATAGAGTTACTTGGTTTATTCTAAATTTTGAGGGATAATAAATTTAAGCCATAGTTCCTCACACTCGGTGGTTGTAGTAACTCTGATCAACCTCGCTTTATGAGAGATTCCGGATTTTTTGCCAGCTGGGGTATGAGCAGTATTTGTATTTCACTGAAAGGTGGAACGGGCCATTCATTTATGGGGTAAAAGAAGATCAAGTCGGGGCGGGGTGGTGGTGGTGCTATAATTTAGAGGGAAGCACACAGAACCAGATGCCTGAAGGCTAAAGTTAAAGCCATGACACCAAACTTACCAGTAATGTAACTTTGGGTACTGCATCATTTAATTTTTCTGAGATCCATTTTCCTTATTTGCATAGTAAGAACAATATTGCCTCAAGGTTGGCCGGCGGGGGGGGGGGGGGGGCGGTGAAAGCATTATAAGGTGATCTCTGTATTTATGTGGTTTTTTAAAACTGAAAGTATCATCTAGGTGTGAACTATCAGGATGGGGTAACATGGCCAATTATTTTCCAAATCCTGCATAGAAACCTTCATTTTGGGGTCCATGGTGGATTGGACCCACTATGTGCACATTTCATTTGACTCAAAAATGATACTCCTAAATTTTTTTTTCTCGTGGTAAAATAGACGTAAGATGCAATCGACCATTTTAGCAGTCTTTAAGTGAACTGTTCAATGGCGTTCAGTACATTCACGCTATCGTGCAACCATCACCACTGGCTATCTCCAGAAATTTTTCATCTTTCCCAACTGAAACTCTGCACCCACTCAACAATAACTCTGCATCCCACCCCCACCTCCGCCCTCCCCCATCCCAGCCTCAGGGAACCACCATTCTATCGTCTCTACGAATTTGACTATTTTGGTATCTCATCATAAGGAGAGTCTTAACAATATTTGCCCTCCTGAGACTGGCTGTTCCACTTCGTCTAGTGTCTCTAATGTCTCAAGGTTCGTCTGTGTTTTGTCGCCTGTGTCAGAATTTCCTTTCTTTTTAAGGCTGAGTGATATTCCATTGTGTGGACAGACCATCTTTTGTTTATCCCTCCTTCTAGTCACGGACATCTGGCTCGTTTCCACCTTTTGTCCATTGTGAATAATGCTGCTGTGAACATGTGTGTACAAATATCTGTTTGAGTCGCTGCTTTCAATTCCTGGGTTTATACTCAAAAGTGGATCACATGGTAGTTCTGTTTTTAATTTTTTGAGGAACTGCCATGTTGTTTTGCATAGAGGCGGGACCATTTTACATACCCACCAACAGGGCACAAAGATCCCAGTTTTTCCACATCCTCACAGTTATGTTTTGCTTTTGTTTTTGTTTTCATTTTGGAGAAGGGCCATCCGAATGGGTATGAGGGTAGATCTCACTTTGGTCTTGCTTTTCATTTCCCTAATGATTAGTGATTTGAATGTATTTTCATATGCTTGTTGCCATTTTTATTTATTTATCTGGAGAGAGACAGAGGGAGTGCGAGCAGGGGAGGGGCAGACAGAGAGGGAGAATCTCAAGCAGGCTCCGTGCCGTCAGCACAGAGCCCAACAAGGGGCTCAATCTCAGGAACCGTGACATCACGACCTGAGCTGAAGTCAAGAATGAGATGCTTAACTGACTGAGCCACTCAGGTGTCCCTAAACATGACATTCTTAATGTCAACGAGAATGCACTTCGTCAAGAAGATAGTTTAGGATCTAACAGCCAAGTCATAATATCCTTCAAAGTAACTGTGACACGACTCCATATTATCATCATTATTATTTTAATCTTTATCATTCCTACTGCTATTTAATCTAAAATGACTGAATACTAGCCATGTTCCAGGCACTGAGCTAAGGAGTGCAACAGTGTGTACTTACTGGAGCTTCATAGCCTTTTGACAAAGCAAGAATTTTTAGTATTCCCATTTTACAGTTGAGGAAACTGAGCCTTAAGGAAGGTAAGCAACTTGGTCAAGTTGCACGCAGCCAGTACGTGGAAGATGTGGAATTTGAACTCAGGCATTCAGATGCCAAAGTCCCTGCTCTCCACCACCACACATACCACCTCTCAATGATGGATGCTCCTCAGTGATATACTGACAAACCTTATGGGACATGCATGTTCGAGGAACAATAAATAACAGGTTATTGCTCATGATCTTTCATTTCAGAATACTTAAGGAGATTCATGGACTCATTTCGACGACTGTTCTATGTTCTTCTGAAGTGATCCAGCAATATGGCTATCATTTGCTCTTTTTTAATAGCCCAAAGATGAGATATATTTTGGAATACGGCTGAAAAATTATATTCTACAACACCATACTGTCATGGCTTAATAGTCTGCTGGAGGAAGAAAGGTAAAGCACAATTCCTTTTGGTATTCAGCATTCTTATATATTACTGGAAGAACATATTTGCACCTCATCCATTTTTTCCACACACATCTTTACTGAGTTTCTATCGGGTGGTAGGTACTATTCCACATTCCAGGTACAAACAGATAAAGCCTCGCTCTAATGGGTGTTGAGGGAAGATATGACAGGCAGTGAATATGGAGTTGCATAAAAATGTCTGTATCGAGCAATGGTGGGGTAAAGGAAGAAGAATAAAGTGGGTGAGAGGAGAAAGAGGTTCTGAGGTGTGGAGAGGGATTGACATTTTAGACAGGCCTTCCAGGGAAAGCTTTTATGATGAGATGATGTTTGAGAGAGACCAGAAGGAAATAAGAAAGTGACTGATGGGTAAAGAACATTTTAGACAAAGGGAATAGCCAGTGCAAAGGCCCTGAGGCAAGAGTCTCCCTGGACTCTTTGTATAACAACAAGGAAGGAAGGAAGGATGAGTAGAAGAGCATAAAAGGGGAGCTAAAACTCATCAACTCCGCTGTTCTGTGAGTTCTGTTGTCAACTTGGCAACAATAGAATTTACCAAATGGCGGTGAGCTAAGTGGGTACCAGAGCTGAAATATTATCATATCTAAGATCTGAGTTGGGAACAATAATACAAAAAGCATAGATCGCTTTTGCAGAACACGTAACACCCACATCTCACCTGGGGGACCATGAATCAGAAGTGTTATGAAAAAGAATTATCCAGGGGGAAAAGGCACTTCTTGGTCTGGATTAAAGACACCGTGCGCATGTATCTACATACGCACACACCGAACAGGAAGTTGAGATTAATTTCTTCTACCTCAAATGATAGGCCCTTCAATATTGGATACATATGTTCTTTCAAAAAAACCAATGATGGTTACCAAATCCTCTGTACTGGAGAAAGGAAAAATAAGTCTACGGTTGAGATTTGTTAAAAGATTAAAAAAAGAGGATTCATGTGTGAGCGTTCATCTGTGAGTTCAAATACAATTGTTTTATGGTACACTTTTGTTCAAAAAAAAATTTTACCATCCAAATGGGTATTCCAAAACATTTGACGTTAGAACCACAGGTAATACGGGAAAAACGTAACCCTGCTAGCATTTATAAAAAACCTTGAGAAATCAAAATAAAGAAAATATATTCCTTTCAGTACTATGTGTATATATCTGCCAGTTTTCCATATTGGATTTCTATAGTTATTTCTGACGATCTCAATCCATACACACTGGAAATAAGAGTACTTAACTCTATGCCATTATTATATACAATGGTCTGATTTTTACTGCAAATAGTGGACTAACCACAAATTATAGTTCTTCAGCTCATATAGAATGAACTCCCACCCAGATAAACTAACTCCCAAATTGGAACAACTTAAGTGATTGTATGAAAAAAAAAATTTTAATGCTTATTTATTTTTGAGAGAGAGAGACAGAGTATGAGTGGGAGAGGGGCAGAGAGAGAGGGAGATACAGAGTCTGAAGCAGGCTCCAGGCTCTGTGCGGTCAGCACAGAGCCCGACATGGGGCTCCAATCCACAGACTACGAGCTCATGACCTGAGCCCAAGTTAGACGCTTGACCGACTGAGCCACCCAGACGCCCCTTTATTTTAGAATAATATGCAAACATGCAAAATCTCTTTCCAAAAAGAGCTTGTCGGGTTTGTCACAGAATAAAAATAACCTCAGTCAAGTGTGGAAAAGAAAGGGTCCTCCAGGGCTCTGCCCTCCAAATACCCCTGCCAAGCGTGGAATTTTATTCTGAAAAACAGGACGCTAAACAAGAGGTGATAAACCCAAGACACATCAAAGGAGGAAGGGGAAGAGTTAGGCAAACAGTTTAAACATACAGAGAGAGGCGACAAGTAAACACAGTGGAATCATCCAGACGGTGGATTGGCAGCAGCCATGTGACGAGGAAGAGAGGGCTGGGATTTGTTTCCCTTCACTGCTTGAACCATCCATTTCCCCATAAGGCCTAACACACTGTGGCTACTCAAAATGAAGGAGGCGGCGCTTGATAAATACCATCGGGGTAAAATGGAGGTGCTTCATCAATACTGACTCAGTATGAAGTCAACCTTGGGGCGAGAGTAGAGGGCAAGGATGGTTTCCACGATAACTATATGTTTTGTGAAATGTTTAAAACTTCCTAAAAATTAATACGCACGTTACTTTTCTATCTGAGAAACGACATTTACGTCAGATGGCACGAAAGTGAGTAAGAAGTCATTTTGGCCCCGAAGTCGTTAAGAGAGTAAGTTCCCTGGGAATAAGTTGTCTAATTAGCTCTTTCAGACTTTTTGAAGATGCCAGTAACAGAAAACCGAGAGAAGGACTAAATCCACATAGCACTGTCAAGCTTTTTCCAGAAGGTATGTCTCAGCCTCTCTCCCACATAAGACAACAGAACAGAGGCTCTCGATGACCACGTCTACAGGGTGGAGGAAAAACACTTTCCCTTTTCACCCCAGGGTTCTGGAAGTCATGCTGGGATGACGGCATCCCCTTAAAGTTCTTCACACAGTCTTCCCTCTTGCCCAGATTATAAATCAACCAGGTTACCGTTTAGCAAGAGCTTTGAATTCAGGGAAAAGATATCATCAGCTTTCTAAACAAAGTTGTTTGCCACAAAACAGCATCATCCTCTTAAAAAAAAAAAACCAGTGTACAAACAAATACGTCTTATTAGTTTACCCTGCCACTAATTGAACTGCTGATATAAAAGTGAGAGCGTTGCCTGAAAACATGAATTCTGTTGCCGTCGTGCAAAACAACCTCCTAATATTCCCTGCCTTTGATGGCTTCTATTACATTCTAGAGCTTTAAGAGAAATAAGCTTGTCAGTACAAAATGCCTTAAAGGGCTCTCCCCCTTCAGAACTGCTGAGAAGACATAGAATTTGTTGACTGAGAGAAGGCGATCAGTGTGTCCCCCAGAGACAGCATCAAAGGCAGATGCTGTAAGCAACTGTGGATTTAATGTGCTTCTTTCTCCATCCTTCCTCCCTGGCACGCCGGCCTTCCCCTGGGACTGACTCTCATCAAGCTGACAAAATGATCGTGTGTGGACTCATGGTTAGGCCCAAGGATTTTCCCAAAGACCAAGGTGGCTTTGAAAGATAATACACAGCTCATTTTTACACTTGAGGCCCTTAGCCTATGTGTCTTAGAAGTTGGCTGGCTGAAAAATCTCAGACGGAGCCAGCTAATTCACTCAGTTCTTTCCTTAAACCCATGAGGCTAAAGGCTATTGGGTTTCATGAGAAATAAACAAAATTTCAAATTAACCACACCGACCTCCCATGTATGCAGATTAGCCACAGAAGGGATTGTTTGGGTTGGCAGAATAAAATGATTAACTCAGAGTTCTTGTCTGCCAAGCTGGCTGACATGAAGAAAGGTATCTAATCTCTAATGCCTCAGTTTCCACATTCATAAAATGGGTGACAGTACTTGCTCCTATACCAGGAAGTTGCTGTAAAACCTAAATTAATACATGAAAAGCACTGAAACGACGTCCGGTAAATAACAGATACAATAAGTGTTAGCTATAGCAATAATAATAATTCCACTTACACTATTCCTCTCACATGTTGGTGGGCCAATCTCCATCTAAACTTCATTATTAACATGGATAACTGTAATACTGTGTACAGGGCAATCCCTCTTCTGTGCTGGTCCTTAAAGGGATTTCAGGTTATCACTAGGGATCTGAATTATCTACATTGTTTCAAACACATGTATCGAGGGTCTACTATTTGTTCTTAAGATAGGGATTAAAAAAAAAACGAGTAAGACGCTAAAAAGATCAAAGTTAAGTCAGAGTGGGGCACCTGGATGGCTCGGTCGATGGAGTGTCTGACTCTTAATTTTGGCTCGGGTCATGATCCCAGAGCTGTGGGATCAAGTTCTGTGTCGGAGTCTGTACTGAGCGTGGAGCCTGCTTAAGATTCTCTCCCTCCCTCCCTCTGTCTCTCTCTCTCTCTCCCCCATCTATCTCTCCCCCCACTCCCACTCCCTCTCTAAAATAAAAAATAAATAAATAAATAAAACTTAAGTCAGGGAGGCAGACCAACACACGAATACTGAAGCAGTATATAAATGTATCAAATACGTTCTACATCTGAAGCTTGCACAATGTAGTGTGTCGATTACATCTTAACGTAATCTAAACGATTACGTTTACTTATTATTGAGAGACAGAGAGACACAGAGTGTGAGTGGGGGAGGGGTAGAGAGGGGGGAGACCCAGAATCTGCAGCAGGCTCCAGGCTCCGAGCTGTCAGCACAGAGCCCGACGCGGGGCTCGAACCCACAAACTGTGAGATCATGAGCTGAGCTGAAGTCGGTCGCCTAACCACCTGAGCCACCCAGGCGCCCCTCGATTACGTATTAATTGAAAAAAACAACAACCAAAAACCAAAACCCAAATGCCGTGACAATATTTACCATGTGGAATGACAGAGATACATAGAGTTTTATGGGAACATGGGAGGGGACATTACGGTAGGCATAGTGACAGCCTGTCTGGAGACAGAGATGTCCTAACCTGCAGAAGCTATGAATATGTTACATTTATGTCAAAGAGGAAGTAAGATTGCAAAGCAGCTGGCTTTAAGACAGGGAGATTATCCTGGATTTTCTGGGTGTGTCCAGTGTAAACAGAAGTATCCTTAAAAGTGGGAAAGAGAAGCTGAATAAAGTACTGATGTGATGTGATAAAGACTCCACCAGACATCGCTGGATTTGAAGTTGGAGGAAGGGGACCATGAACCAAAGAATGCGGGTGCCTTGTAGAACCTGAACAAGTCAAGGAAACAGATCCTATGTGAAGCCTACAGAAAGGGACAAGCCCCGTGGAAGCTTCGATTTTAGTCCAGTGAAACTCATTTAGAGGAAAAAGCAGTAGTCGTGTACAGTGAGAACATTTTGAGAAGTTTTAATGTGGATAAAGATGATAGTTTCATCGATCCAAGGAACCAAATATGAGACTGAATTTTTTTTTTTAATTTTTTATTTTTTTCAACGTTTATTTATTTTTCGGACAGAGAGAGACAGAGCATGAATGGGGGAGGGGCAGAGAGAGAGGGAGACACAGAATCGGAAGCAGGCTCCAGGCTCCGAGCCATCAGCCCAGAGCCCGACGCGGGGCTCGAACTCCCGGACCGCGAGATCCTGACCTGAGCTGAAGTCGGACGCTTAACCGACTGCGCCACCCAGGCGCCCCAAGAGACTGAATTTTTAAATGAGGACTAGTCATAAGGAACTTGACATAATAGGGTAATTCAGTCCTCAACTGATAAGAAAGGAGGCCTCAGAGGGCTTTAATCTAGGGAATATTGGGTTGTCTCTGTGTTTGAGAAACATTACTAGGGTAGCAAGATGGAGAATGGTCTTGAAAAGGGCATGCTAAGAGAAAGGAGACCACGTGAGAGGGCCAAGTGAGGGTGGTGGCGTCTGGATTAAAGCTGCAGGAGTCCTAAGGGAAAGGGAGTACCATCTGGAGGAGTATCGGCCAGAAAAATTGGCTGCCTATTAATGATGCTTTGAATGCAAGTTGTGAGGATAAAGATGGAATCTAGAACAACCTCTGCATTGCTCGTTTGGATGACTGGGGAGATGAAGGTGTCCACGAATGAGATACAGAATGGGACAGGAAGAGGAGTTGATTTAGGGGGAAGATGATGAGTTTCGTTCGGAATGATCTGGGATGACCATAAGGTAACACACAGCTGACAGCCAATGAGGTGCATCTAGAACCTGCGAGAGCCCGGGCTAATGTGATGGATTTGACATGAGAATGATGAGTCACCATCAGTTTATGGGGGGCAATTTGATCGTAAGTAGGAAGGATGACATCACTCCAGAATGAGAAGAACAGTGGGCTGAGGGTAGGTCCCTGGGAGACGTTGGCATGTAAGAGGTGCTCTAAAAAAAAAAAAAAAAAAAAGATGCTCATGAAAAAAAAGTGAAGGAGAAATGAACAGGAAACAGGCTGGGAGAACCAGCAAGGGTAGCATCCCAGAGAGAAGGCAATAGTTCCAAGAAGGGAAGGAGACACAGGGTCAAATGTAGCAGGCTTTAGAAAGATAGTAACTGGGGGTGGCTGGGCGGCTCAGTCAGGAGAGCATCTGACTTCAGCTCAGGTAACGATCTCACGGTTCATGAGTTCAAACCCCGCATCGGGCTCTGTGCTGACAGCTCGGACGGAGCTCAGAGCCTGGAGTCTGTTCAGATTCTGTGTCTCCATCTCTCTCTGCCTCTCCCCTGTTGCCTCGTGCATTCTCTCTCTCAAAAATAAATAAACATTAAAAAAAATTTTTTTTAAAGAAAGACAACAACTGGATGATGATGATGGTGGTGATCATCATCATATAATGATAATAATAATTATAATAACAACTATTACATTATGAGATTTACGTAACCAACACACATATACCACATACTTCCTATCAGAAACTACTCTCAGTGCTTTATAAAGTTGAACTTCTTTGGGGCGCCTGGGTGGCGCAGTCGGTTGAGCGTCCGACTTCAGCCAGGTCACGATCTCGCGGTCCGTGAGTTCGAGCCCTGCGTCAGGCTCTGGGCTGATGGCTCGGAGCCTGGAGCCTGCTTCCGATTCTGTGTCTCCCTCTCTCTCTGCCCCTCCCCCGTTCATGCTCTGTCTCTCTCTGTCCCAAAAATAAAATAAAAAAAAAAAATAAAATAAAGTTGAACTTCTTTAATTCCCATGACAATCCTATGAGGTAGGTACTGTTACTAACCCTATTTTATAGGTAACGAAATAGAAACACAGAGAAATTAAGTGACTTGTCTGAAATTACTCAGCAAGCGATGGGGCCAAGACTCTCTAGGGGCGACTTTCTTTTTTTTTAAAATTTTTTTTTTCAACGTTTATTTATTTTTTGGGGGACAGAGAGAGACAGAGCATGAATGGGGGAGGGGCAGAGAGAGAGGGAGACACAGAATCGGAAACAGGCTCCAGGCTCCGAGCCATCAGCCCAGAGCCTGACGCGGGGCTCGAACTCACGGACCGCGAGATCGTGACCTGGCTGAAGTCAGACGCTTAACCGACTGCGCCACCCAGGCGCCCCTAGGGGCGACTTTCTTAACCACTAACCACTGCTCCCTCACGTCCCGTCTCATTTAATTTTCACCATACATAGGCCAATGAGTAGTCCCATCATCATCCTAATTACAGATAAAGTAACCACGGATTAGCGAAGTTAACCAACTTTGCCCCAAGGTCAGCCAGCTTCTGTGCTGGGCTGAGATCAGGCTGAGTGAACTGGTCTGTACGTTGTAACTAATCAATACCAGTCTGATTGGAGAGAGGAGGCCCCAGACGACATCTCTCACAAGACATGGGGTTCCCTTTCCTCTGTTTAAGACGTGGGTTCCCTCCTCCCTTTTAACTGGGAGACAAGGTGAGGGGCTCATCTAATACAATTAAGAATTGAGCTCGTTGAAGATAGATGGCAGTTTTTAAAACTTAGTTCAATTCTGCTTTGTTCTTACCCTTTAGGTATAGCCTCTCAGGCTTCTGACTAGGAGGCGGTTGGTTGTCTGTCTCCTGTGGGATTTTGTGAGATTCCATTTTGCCCTTTGGAGGTTTGTTATTTTTTGTCCCTCACGATAAAGGAGTGTGAACGAGTCCCAACTAAGTGAACTTTTCGGTCGTTTCACTCCTATCTACGTGGTAGGCAACATCTGGGACAGTTATTAAATTGAAGATTCTTTATTGGCTTATAGCAGAAGACAGAGGCTCCAGAAACATGTATCTATATATTTCATACTCTACACAGAATACGGCATCTTTCTTCGCTGTGAACAAAGCCAGGCAAAGCCCTAGTGTTCTCACATGTGCTGTCTTCCAACAGGCTTAAAGGAATGCAGTCAGGGTCCCCTATTCCAGGGAACTCTGACCACCGGGTATCCGAGGCTGATCTCTGAACACAGTCGGTACAAACAACAAACAGAACTGAAACTCAGCTGGGCCTTGTGCCCAAGAAAACCAGCCACACATGAACTCACACCATGGGGGAAGGAGAAAGGGAAAAAAGTTCCACAAACAAACTGAGGAGAGAAAAAGGCAGGCTGAGAAGCTGGCTCCACACTGACTGGACCCCACATGAATGTGTGTGAGAGACAAGGCCTGAGAAAGAAAAGCTTCCCTAGACTTGCCCGGAAAAGGAGCTCTAATCTCTTGACTTATTGGGAAAGCGATGACAGAGACCAAGAGCTCAGACTCTAATGAGAGAGGAAATGGCTTTGGGTCATGTATAAAATAAAGCAGATTTTGTTTAAAATGAAAAAAAAAAATCAGAGACGCTTTGGCATCTTCTATATGGTTTATATGTAGAGGCATCCTAACTGAAGCACTCATTTGGAAACGTACTGATTAAAACACTAATACCTGTTGTAACAGAGAAACCTGAAATTTCAGTGGTTTAACACAATAGAAGTTTGTTCTTTGGACATGGAAGGCCCAACCAGTGGGTGGGTGGAGGTGAGGTCACGCTCTGCGTCAGGCAGTCATTTAGGGACCCACATGATCCTAAATAGGATAAAGATCATCTGTCACATGTAGCTTCCTGGATGACTTTGGACGTTGACTTCTAGCTAGCAGAAAGGGAAGAGAGTGAAGGACCACACCGAAGATTGTTCCTCACCAGGTCTACAAGTGATAAAGGATGCTTTTGCTTATATAACACAGGCCAGACAGAACTTGGTCATGTGGCCACACCTTAAGTATTGGGAGTGGTGGGAGATGTAGCCTCTGACTATACAACCACTTTCCAGCCAAAACTCCATATTGCGGAAAGGGAACACCAACCGCTGGCAGAAGCAAGATGTCCATTTTCTAATGGATCTGCTGATCTTTAGCACATCCGTTTACTGTATGGGTTTGAAAAACAATAGAGGAAGAGAGGAAAGAAAATCACCAAATCAGTACATCCTGCCCTCTTTAGTGTTTCTTGAGAAGAGAGCTACAGTCCCTTTGGGTGAGACAGTTCTTTGGTTGCTGGACTATCTCCTACTGTAGTAAGTTCATATCCCTGAGGACTGTCCACTAATGCCAGACTTCTCCCACACACCACTACAACCCCAAGACCTATACGATTCCAAATGCCCTCAGGGTTGGGACTATCATGGCTGAAAACCACAAAAAGTCCTAATTTCAAGATATTCATCAATACTCAATTCTTGCTGGATCAGAGTATCAGAATCATTTCATCAAACAAACCTTCCTGGGGCACCTGGGTGGCTCAGTGTCCCACTTTGGCTCAGGTCACGATCTCGCAGTTCGTGAGTTCTAGCCCCGCATCAGGCTCTGTGCTGGGGGTGTGAGGCTGGCTTGGAATTCTCTCTCTATCCCTTTCCCTCCGCACCTTTCCCATTTGTGTTCTCTCTCTCTCTCTCTCAAAATAAATAAATAAATAAACTACATAGGATTAAAAAAAAAAAACCTTCCAGTGGCTTCCACTCTTATTAACATTCTTCTAGAACGTCATGTGTTCTGCCTACTTTGCCATATCAGATGTGACCGTACAACAACGTGCCTGACTCTTCTGAAAACATCAGTGCTACCCACTCGAAGCAGTCACCTTAGCATGACTAGCCATTTAGTGTAATGAGGTATCATTTTTAAAACAAGTTTGTTTATTCATTTATTGAGAGAGAGAGAGAGAGAAAGCATGCAAATGGGAAGGGGGGAAGAGAGAGAGAGAGAGAGAGAGAGAGAAAGAGAAAGACTGAATGAATGAACAAATCCCAAGCAGGCTCCAGGCTGCTGTCACAGTGCCCAACACAGGACTCGATCTCACCAACAAGGAGATCATGACCTGAGCTGAAATCAAGAGTTGGACGCTTAACCGACTGAGCCATCCAGGTGCCTCTTAAGGTTACCATTTCTTTAAAAGTTTTAGAACTCTCCTTTTGGAATCATCTTAAGTGACACTGCTACATAAAACATGTAGGTGCTGAGCTTCCGGAACCTCAGAAGTTCCTTGTCCCATGTTTCTCTTGTCTGTCCTTTCTGCCACGCCTCTGCCAGGAGTTCCTCGACATTTATTCATCCAAGAGCATGTGTCCTGAGCACAGCGCAGTGATGAGTAAGTTACTGACCTCACAATTTTATAAGAAAGACTGGTATGTAGGTGCATCTTTACAACATACGTAGGTAAACGCACCAGCTAAGGCAGGAAGGGAATTCTGTGGAATACAAATGAGGGAGGCACTAAACCGGCCTTGGGAGAAGATACTGATTTGTGCTTTCATGGAAAAGACCGAGTTCTCCAGATTGACATGCTAAGGTGGCAGCAGGGGTATCTTTAGGCATGAGCTTGGGGAGACTATAGGTAATAACAAGGAACCGGGGGATGGAAGAAGCCTCGAAAGTCTGGGAGAGAATAAGGAACCTGGGAAAGATAGAAGGGGAATGGGTTAGATGGATGGAAGCTGGATAGAAAGGGAAGGTCTGAGAGGACTACTGCAGCCCATGAGAGGGAGAAGGCAGTAGAGGCAGAAAGCTCTCTGATGGACCTGGAAACCGGGCCTTCAGTGAACACATCTCTAAAGATACAGACCTCCTGAGGAAACCAACTTCCTATCAGACAATTTTAGATGTTCCAAAAGTCTTCTTAATACCCTTAAAAACCTGCCTCACCTTAGTTCTTAGCCTCATGCCCTGGTTCTACCCTCCTAGACACAGAGATGGAGCGTAATCACGCTTCCATAGATCAGACCTTCTGGAATCCAAAGACAGTTGTTACAGCTCCATGAGTATCTCTTCTCCAGGCTTAAGTCCCTCTTCATATGTGTATTTCCATATGGTTTTAGCCCCCTTTTCATTCTTACCGTAGTCCTTTGTGCTGGACATATTCTGCTTGATCAACACTTCCTTTAAGTATGGGACCCAGATGGAACATACTATTCCAAGTGTGGTTCACCAGCACAATCTTTGATCTGCATTCGAGCATCAAATGAAGTTACCAAGCAGGCATTACCACATTACTGAGTCACGCCGAACTTCCTGTCAGCCACTGTGAGTGCTGCTGGGAAGCTCACTCCCTCTTCCATTTAGAGGCAGATGTCTTTTAAATGTGAGTGTGTGGGGCGCCTGGGTGGCGCAGTCGGTTAAGCGTCCGACTTCAGCCAGGTCACGATCTCGCGGTCTGTGAGTTCGAGCCCCGCGTCAGGCTCTGGGCTGATGGCTCAGAGCCTGGAGCCTGTTTCCGATTCTGTGTCTCCCTCTCTCTCTGCCCCTCCCCCATTCATGCTCTGTCTCTCTCTGTCCCAAAAATAAATAAACGTTGAAAAAAAAATTTAAAAAAAAAAAAAAAAAAATAAATGTGAGTGTGTAACTTTACACATACGAATTAATGTTTCCCTTGGTGAGATGCGGTCCTTCCAGGTCGTCAAGAGCTTTGGGATAGTCCCCGTTTTATGATGTCTTAGGCAAGCATGATAAATACGATGCCAATGTCCTCTTTCAAGTTCTTGATAATGATGCGTAATGATACAAGGCTAAAACAGAATTGCCACCCAAGACCTCTAAAAAATAAACTGTCGGTGTCACTCTTTATTTTCACCCTTGGGTCTTCCTACCTTTTCCCATATTTTAACCTTTTATTTTCGTATTCCATGAGCAGCCATGGAAATCTTAGTTCCTTAGATTTCTTTTTCCTTCTCTGTTCCCCTGGTTACACAATCAGAATTTCATTTTTTTTTTTAAACGTTTATTTATTTTTGAGACAGAGAGAGACAGAGCATGAACAGGGGAGGGGCAGGGAGAGAGGGAGACACAGAATCTGAAACAGGCTCCAGGCTCTGAGCTGTCAGCACAGAGCCCGATGCAGGGCTCGAACTCACGGACCGCGAGATCATGACCTGAGCCGAAGTCGGCCGCTCAACCGACCGAGCCACCCAGGCGCCCCCAGAATTTCATTTCTGACACTCTCCTATCCTTCTTGAGAAGACTATGCTTTGGGTTGCAGTCCATAAATTTCTACTAACGTTTCTCCAAATATTAAAAAAAAATTCTGAAGTCTTGGTTATATATCTGATTATGAGCCACTTCTTAGTACAGTGTTTTATTTTGTTCTGTATAAATTCCAAGATAACATGGACATCCTTAGAGCAATCTACCTCTTTTTTTTTTTTTAATTTTTTTTTTTTCAACGTTTATTTATTTTTGGGACAGAGAGAGACAGAGCATGAACGGGGGAGGGGCATAGAGAGAGGGAGACACAGAATCGGAAACAGGCTCCAGGCTCTGAGCCATCAGCCCAGAGCCCGACGCGGGGCTCGAACTCACGGACCGCGAGATAGTGACCTGGCTGAAGTCAGACGCTTAACCGACTGCGCCACCCAGGCGCCCCGCAATCTACCTCTTTAATCAACGTCTTCTTGATTTCTTTAATTCTTCCTTACTTAAAGATTAAGTAAATTTTCCTTGTTGCTCTCGCATTCTAGGGGATTATGTCAACAAAGGTGCCACCACCAAGGGAAATGGATTTTCTACCATGAGGTTCCCATGAGGGAACCACACAAGAAAAGACAGAAAAAGTAAAGATAGCTGTATATTCTGTAGATGCTCATGTATGTGTATTTGGTTCATATCTCATAAGTAGAGTGAAGTTTCCTCAATGGCAGGAAGGAACTACATCTTGTCTGTAGAATATTGGTCTTCTGCTTCTATCACGTAGGAATGGCAAGTTCTCTGGGGATCAACAGATGTTTTTGAATAACTAACCACCACCACCGCCGCCAACAACAACATGGGTCAATGTTTAAATGCACATAAGCTTCCACCCGCTGGCTGAAGCAATAAAAACCTTGTAGGCTAGAAGACCATTCCTCATAGAACTATCTATAAACACAGACATTCACATGATAGGTCAAGAGACAGTCATGAATAAATAAAAGATTAGAAGGGGAAAACCTATCTTTAAAAAAATCTCACTGAAAAGTCAATAAATCAGTAAGAAATAAATGTTATACATGAATTTAGAAGCACACACAAACACACACAATACTCATTGGCCATTACTTGCCCAGACTTCAAGTATAAAAGCAATTTTTTGCATTAAAAAAAATTTTTTTTGAGGTACCTGGGTGGCTCAGTTGGTTAAGCCTCTGACTCTTGATCCCAACTCAGGTCTTGAGCTCACAGTCATGAGTTCAAGCTCCGTGCTGGGCTCCGTGCTGGCATGAAGCCTACTTAATAAAATTTCTTTTCCAAAAGTTATATGTTGAAAGCCCAGGTTATGGGGGGCTGTCCAAGATGGTGGAATAGGAAGCTCCTACACCCACCTCATCCCGGGGACACACTGAATCTACAGCTATATACGGAACAATTCCCTCTGAAAACAAAACAAAACCCTGAAAAGTAGCTGAGCAAACCCTTCAAACAAATCCTAAGAGGGTCACATTGAGATGAGTAGGAGAAGCAGAGACATGGTCTCCCCCAAACCCCCACCCCCCAGTGTGGTGAATCACAGTTGGGAGCATCTCACAAACCGGGAGCTTCTGCCTGAGGAGCAAGGAATTCCTATCTCGAACCAGCCATTCCAACCCTCCGGACCTGCCATGGGGAGATGGGCCCCCAAAACGTCTGGCTTGGAAAACCTACAGGTCTTACAACCAGGAGACGGAAAGGGCTGGAGGGAACAGAGGTACTTCTATCAAAGAGCTCACATACAGAATCACTTGCCCCCAGGACCAGCAAAATAGCAGCATTTGGAATGACGTGTAGACTATATGTGAAGGAGATTCATTTGCTAATCTTAAATATCTGCCAGAGGGGCAGAAGTATGGTGGGACCTTCTCCGGGAAATGGAGGCACTGGCAGGAGTCAGTTTTACACTCTTCCTCTACCTTGTAGTCTTTGCAGACCCACCCTGGCTCTGTACTCTCTCCCTACCTTACTAATGCCAGTGGGTGTGCCCAGGTCCTGCATTGCCTAGTCCACTGCCTTGGTAAGCTGGTGGTAAGCAGTCCATAAAGTGGTGCCCTTTGATCACCTGGCTCTGGTAGCAAGGAGGGCTTACATTTCTGGGTCCCAAGGGACTACCATAATCAGAAACACAGTTTTTGGTAGGCTACTTCTACTTCCCAGGGTGCTACAGAGACAGCAGTCTAAAACATACCCCCAGGGTTCCTATGGAAAAGGCCTATTTAACTCATCCTGGAGCTTCACCCTAAGGAGCAGACTTCAGATTTGCCACACATTTAGAGCCTACAAAACTGATCTCAGGGCACATGTGCTGGGGGACGCCATCTTTGTGCTCTCCCTATTCCTCTCTACAGATCACCGGGGCCTCCAGGGAAGGAGCCCATATACTTGTCTGGAGTCCCTATGTTTGCAGTAGTCACCAAGGGCACACTGTATCTCCTGGGCTGGAGGCCACTAGGGTATGGCAGTTGCAGTCACAGAGGACGGCATATTTGTATTCGCATGCTTTAAAAGCTGCTCCCTGAGGGTCTGGCTTCCAATTAGAATGAAACTTAAACTGATCGGGATCCCTGCCTTTAAAACGCTGATAGGTCTTGCAACATCCTCCACAAATGGGACCTGTCAAGAATAAATCAGGCTGCTTAGACAATCACAAATGATGGAGAGACAACCAACAGCTAGGTCAAGTTTTAATGGTAAGGTTTACGTCCTGCACAAGGCCACTCCTTCAAGACTGGAAGAAGTAACTGTTTGCCTAATCTACGGAAACAGAGTCAAAAAGACACAGAGTGACTTTTGTGTTCCAAGAGTTCCAGAAGAAAGGTGCAGCAAACTTGTTTGAAGACCTAATGGTTGAAAACTTCGTAACCTGGGGAAGGAAGCAAATATCTAGATCCAGGAAGCCCAGATTTCCAAATAGGAAGAGACCAAAAAGATCCACACCAAGACACATGATAATTCAAATGTCAAGACCTAAAGAGTGAATCTTAAAAGCAGCAGGAGAAAAATACAACTTGTTATGAACAGAGGAACCCCCATAAGGCTATCAGATTTTCAGCAAAACCTCTGCGAGCCAGAAGGGAATCACACAATATATTCAAAATGAAGGAAAACTCTTCGGACTATATCTGGCAAGGTTATCATTCAGAAATTAAGGAGAGAGAAAGAGTTTTTCAGGCAATAAAAGCTTAAAAATATTCACTAACTAGTAACCCAGCCTTCCAAGGAAAGTTAAAGGGTTGTTTCTTTTTTTTTAGGCTGAAAAGAAAGGGCATTTATTAGTAACAAGAAAACATACGAAAGTATAAATCTCACCGGTAAAGGTAAATATACTGTAAAAGTAGTAAATAAGTCGCATGAAAGTTAAAAATAATAAAAATAACTGTAACTATGATAATCAGTGAGGGAATGCATAAAATAAAAAGATGTACAGTGTGACATCAAAAAACATGAAACGTAGTGAGGGGAGTAAAAATGTGGAGTTTTAGAATGTGTACCAACAACTTGCCATCAACTTAAAATACACTGTTACACACAGGCTGTTATATGTGACCCTTCACGGTAACCACAAAGCAAAAAGCTACAGTACATACACAAAAGACTAACAGTTATCAAACCACAAGAAAAGGGAGAAAGAGAAGAAGGAAGCAAGTAGAACTGTACAACAGCCTGGAAACAAGTAACAAATGACAGTAAGTACAAACCCATCAATAATTACTTTACATGTAAATGGACTGGGGCACCTGGGTACCTCAGTAGGTTAAGCAGGACTTTGGCTCAGGTCAAGATCTCACGGTTCATGGGTTTGAGCCCTGTGTTGGGCTCCATGCTGACAGCTCAGAGCCTGGAGCCTGCTTCTGATTCTCTATCTTCCTCTCTCTCTGCCCCTCCCCAACTTGGGTCCTCACTCTCTCTCTCTCTCTCAAAAATTAATAAACATCTAAAAAAATTTCAATGTAAATAGAATAAATTCTCCGATCAAAAAAAGAGAGCATCGCTGAATGAAAAAAAAGTAAAGAAAGACCAATCTACATGTACACTGACAAAGAGAAAGGAGGGAGAAAGGTATGCCATGCTAAGAGAAAACAAAAGAAAGCTAGAGTACCTACACTTTTATCAGACAGAAAAGACTTTAAATTTTTTTTTTAACGTTTTTTATTTATTTTTGAGACAGAGCGAGACAGAGCATGAACGGGGGAGGGGCAGAGAGAGAGGGAGACACAGAATCGGAAGCAGGCTCCAGGCTCTGAGCCATCAGCCCAGAGCCCGACGCGGGGCTCGAACTCACGGACCGCAAGAGCGTGACCTGAGCTGAAGTCGGACGCTTAACCGACTGAGCCACCCAGGCGCCCGGGACAGAAGAGACTTTAAAACAAAGATTGTGGGGATCTGGGTGGCCCAGTCCGTTAAGCGTCCGACTTTGGCTCAGGTCATGATCTCACAGTTCGTGGGTTCAAGCCCTGTGTTATGCTCTGTGCTGACAGCACAGAACCTGGAGCCCGCTTTGAGTTCTGGGTCTCCCTCTCACTGTGCCCCTCCCCCACTCATGCTCTTGCATACTAGTTCCCTCTCTCAGAAATAAACAAACCTTAAAAAATTAAAATACCCCCGGCCCCGGGTGGCTCAGTCGGTTGAGCTTCGGACTTCGGCTCAGGTCATGATCTCACAGTCCCTAAGTTCGAGCCCCTCACTGGGCTCTGTGCTGACAGCTCAGAGCCTGGAACCTGCTTCAGATTCTGCATCTTCCTCTCTCTCTGCCCCTCCCCCACACACTCTGTCTCTCAAAAATGAATAAATGTTAAATAAAATTAAAAAAAAAAAAATTAAAATACATATATATATATATATATATATATATATATATATATATATATATAAAACAAAGATTATAATAAAAGACAAATAGGGCATTGAATAAAGAATATGCAACGGCCAAAAGAGGGTGGCTTTAACAAATGGTGCTGGGAAGACTGGACAGCTATGTGCAAACAAATGAAACTTTCTTACACTACAAACAAAAATAAACTCAAAATGGATTGAGGACCTAAATGTGAGACCTAAAACAATAAAAATCCTAGAAGAGAGCACAGGCACTAATTTTTCTGATATTGCCCATAACAACATTTTTCTAGATATGTCTCCTGAGGTAAGGAAAATGAAAGCAAAAATAAACTACTGGGACAACAAAATAAAAAGCTTCTGCACAACGAAGAAGACAATCAACAAAATTTAAAGACAACCTACTGAATGGGAGAAGATATTTGCAAATGACATATCCAATAAAGGGTTAGTATTCAAAATATATAAAGGACTGATATAACTCAATACTCTGCCCCCCAAATAATCAAAATCCTATTTAAAAACGGGCAGAAGACACGAACAGACATTTCTCCAAAGAGGACATCCAGATGGCCAGCAGACACATGAAAAGACGCTCAACATCACTCATCATCAGGAAATGCAAATGAAAACCAAAATAAGCTATTACCTCACATCTATTAAAATGGCTATTAAAAAAAGACAAGAAGTAACAAGTGTTGGAAAGGATGTGGAGGAAAAGGAACACTTGTGCACTGTTGGTGGAAATGCAAACTGGTGCAGCAGTGTGCAAAACACTATGAAGCTTCCTTAGAAAATAAAGAGAATTACCACA
This sequence comes from Puma concolor, assembly GCF_028749965.1. Lineage (NCBI taxonomy): Eukaryota > Metazoa > Chordata > Mammalia > Carnivora > Felidae > Puma > Puma concolor. The sequence goes on from NC_141675.1 coordinate 17,165,598, forward strand.
CGATCCAGTAATTGGACTACTTGCTATTTACTCAAGAGTATGAAAACATTAATTCAAAGAGATTGATGCACTGCTATGTTTATAGAAACATTATTTCTAATAGCCAAATTATGGAAGCAGTGCAAGTGCCCACTGATAGATGAATTATATAAAGAAGACGTGGTTTAGATACACAAGGGAATATTACTCAGCCATAAAAAGAATGAAATCTTGCATTTGCCTCAAGATGGATGGATCTAGAGAGTATAATTCTTTTTTTTTTTTTAATTTTTTTTTCAATGTTTATTTATTTTTTTTGGGACAGAGAGAGACAGAGCATGAACGGGGGAGGGTCAGAGAGAGAGGGAGACACAGAATCGGAAACAGGCTCCAGGCTCCGAGCCATCAGCCCAGAGCCCGACGCGGGGCTCGAACTCCCGGACCGCGAGATCGTGACCTGGCTGAAGTCGGACGCTTAACCGACTGGGCCACCCAGGCGCCCCGAGAGTATAATTCTAAGTGAAGTAAATCAGAGGGAGACAAGTACCATTATGATTTCACTTATATGTCAAAGGAAGGAAGGAAGGAAGGGGAGACAGAGAGAAAGAGAAAGACAGAGAAATAGAGACAGAGACAGAGAGAGGGAGAGAGAGAGAAAGCAATAAAAGAAAGAAACCAAAAACCAAAACGAAAACCAAAACAAAACACCAGACTCTTACCTACTCTTACCTACTCCCCTCTGGTGGTTACCAGAGAGGAGGTGGGTAGGGGATGAATGAAATAGATGAAAGGGATTAAGAGTACGCTAAAGACAATACTGAGGAATGTAGAATTGTTGAATCACCCTATTGTACACCTAAAACTAATACACCACTAAGTTAACTATACTGAATTGAAGAAAAATAATAAAATGACATTTTTTTTTGAAAATAGAAAAAAAAGGAGGGTATTGCAAAATGATAAAGAGGTCACCCAATATCAGGGTATAACATTTATAAATATACGTACCCAACACAGGAGTATGTCAATGTAAAAAGCAAATATTACAGACCTCAAGAAAGAATACAGTGATACAATCATTGCAGGTGACTTTAATTCCCGACTTATATTAGTGGATAGATCACTCAAATAAAAGATCAACAGGAAAACATTGGCCTTAAATGATACATTGGACTAGATGGACTTAATAGATTTATATAAAACATTCTGTCCAAGAACAGCATAATACACATTCTTCCTAGGTGCACATGGAACATTCTCCAAGAGAGATCTTATGTTAAGCCACAAAACAACTCTCAAAAGATTTAAAAAAAAATTGAAATCATATCAAGCATATTTTTTCACCACAATTGTATTACATGACAAATCAACTATAAGAAGGAAACTATAAAAAATCACAGATATGTGGAGATTAAACAGTATGCTCCTGAAGAAACAGTGACCAAAGAAGAAATCAAAAGGAGGGATAAAAAAAATACCTTGAGATAAATAAAAGTGACAATACAATTTACTAAAATTTATGGAATGCAGAAAAAAATGTTCTAAGAGTCATAGCAATACAGGCTTACATTAAGAAATAAGAGAAAAAAACTAAAAAGAACAATACAAGTTTTTAGCTAAAAGAATTAGAAAAAAAGAGAACAAATGAGACCCACACTTAGAAGAAAGAAAACAACGGTCAGAGAAGATTGAGAGACTAAAAACAATAGACAAGATCCATGAAACTAAGACCTTGTTCTTTGAAAAGACAAAACTGACAAACATTTAGCTAGGCTCACCAAAAGAGGGAAGAAGGGAGGGAGGAAAGAGAAAGAATTTAAGTACATAAAATCAGAAATTAAAGAATCTATGATAATATGACAGAAATGAAAAGGATCATGAGACTACTACAAAAATTATATATCAACTAATTGGAAAATACTGGAACAAAGAGATAAATATCTAAGAAACATTATGTTCCAAGACTGAATCGTAAAGAGAAAATCTGAATAGACAGATTACCAGTAAGGAGATTAAATCAGTAATCGAAACCTCCCAACAAACAATTGTCCAGGACCAGATAGCTTTGATGGTGAACTCTACCAAACACTGAAAGGAGATGTAATTTAATTTTTTCTCAAACTCTACTAAAAAACTGAACAGGAAGGAACTCTCCAAACTCATTTAACAAAGCCAAAACTAGACAAGGATACCAAAAAAGAACACTATAGTCTCATATCTCTGATGAATACAAATGCAAAAATTCTCAACAAACTACTAACAAACCGAGTTAATACATTAAAGGGGTCACACACCATGATCAAATGGAATTTATTCCAGGGCTGTAAGGATGGTTCAACATCCACACATCAATCAGTGTGACACACTACATTAACAAAATGAAGAAAAATCTTATGATCTTAATAGATTCAGAGAAAGCATTTGTCAAATTTCGACATCCATTTACAATAAACACAATCAACAATGTACGTATGGAGGAATATACCTCAACATAATAAAAGCCATAGATGACAAGCCCGCAGGTAACATACTCAATGGTGGAAAGCTGAAAGCTTTTCCTATGAGATCAGGAACAACACATGAATAAAGACTCTTAAATATTTAATTCAACATTTTATTAGAAGTCCTAGGTAGAGCAATTAGGCAAGAACAAAGAAACCCAGGCATCCAAGTTGGAAAGGAAAAGGTAAAAGTGTCACTATTTATGAAAGACATCATTTTATATATAGTAAATCCAAAAAAACCCCACAAAAATTGTTAGAACTAATAAATGAATTCATTAAAGTTGCAGTGTATGGGGGCGCTGGGGTGGCTCAGTTGGTTAGGCGACCGACTTCGGCTCAGGTCATGATCTTGCAGTTCATGAGTTCGAGCCCCGCGTCGGGCTCTGTGCTGACAGCTGAGCCTGGAGCCTGCTTCGGATTCTGTGTCTCCCCCTCTCTCTACCCCTCCCCTGCTCACGCTCTGTGTCTCTCTGTCTCTCAAGAATAAATAAACGTTAAAAAAAATTTTTTTAAAAAGTTGCAGTGTACTAAAATCTGTTATTTTTATATACTAACAACAAACTACCCAAAAGAGAAATGAAGGAAACAACTCCATTTGCAACTGAAAGAATAAACTATCTAGGAATAAATTTAACCAAGGAGGTGAAAGATACGTACACTGGAAACTGTAAGATAGTGATGAGAGACACTGAAGTAGACACAGATAATTGGAAACATATTCCGTGCTCACGAATGGAAAGAATATTGTTAAAATGTCCATATCACCCAAAGCAAGGTACAGGTTCAAAGCGCTCCCTATCAAAATGCCATTTTTCACAGAACTGAAACAATCTACAGTTTGTACGGAACCACAAAAGACCTCACAGAGCCAAAGCAATCCTGAGAAATAACAACAGAGCTGGACACATCATGCTCCCTGACTTCAGACTATACTACAAAGCTATGGTAATCAAGACAGATGGCACTGACATAAAAACAGACCCACAGATCCATGAACAGAATAGACAGAGCAGAAATAAAACCATGCATATATGGTCAAATTAGTTTGCAACAAAGGAGACATGAATACTAAATGGGGAAAGGGCACTTTCTTCAATAAACGGAGTTTAAATCAGACAGTGGTGCAAACTGAACTACATACAAAAGGATGAAACTAGCCTATTTTATACCATACGTAAAAAAATTAACTTACGATGGATTAATGACTTAAATGTAAGACCTGAAACGATGGAACTCCTAGAGGAAAGCATAGGCGATAAGCTCCTTGACACAGGCGTTGTTGATTTTTTTGGTCTGACTCCACGAGCAAAGAATGACAAAAATGAATGAGCAGGATTATATCACATTGAAAATCATTTGCATAGCAAATAAAGCCATCAACAAAATGAAGGGCCACCTACTGAATGGGAGAAAATATTTGCAAACTTAAGGATTACTATCTAAAATAGATAAACAACTCCTACAACTCAAAAGGCAAAAAACAAACAATGCAATTGAAAAAGGGGCAGAGGATTGGAAGAGGCGTTTCCCAAAGAAGACCTCCAGATGGCCAACCGACACATGGAAAGATGCTCAACATCACTCATCATCAGGGAAACGCAAATCAAAACCACCGGAAGATACTACCTCACGCTTATTAGAAAGGCTATTATCAAAAAAGACAAATAACAAGTGGTGAGGATGTGGAGAAAAGGGAACTTCAGGAAATGTAGGTAGGAATGTAAGTGGGTACACTCACTGTGGAGAAAAGTACGAAGGCTCCTCAAAAAATTAACAATAGAACTACTATGTGATCTAGCAGTTCCATTCCTGGGTATTTGAAGAAAGGGAAACACGAATTCAAAAAACTATATGTACGCCTGTGTTTGCTGCAGCATTATTTACAATAGCCAAGATACAGAAGTAACCTAAATGTCCACAAACAGATGAATATTATCGCTCATGTTTGAAAGTCACCAAGAGAGTAAATCCTACAATTTCTTATCACAAGAAAGAAAATCGTTTTGGTCACTTTGCGTGGTGACAGATGGTCACAAACTTATTGTGGTCATCATTTCGCAATGCACACAAATGCTGAATCATTATGCTGTGTATCTGAAACTAAGGGAACTTTATATGTCAATTATATTGTAATAAAAAGAAACCACACTGACTCTATGCATGTATATGCTCTGGGGCGTCAATTTCTCTTATCAGGTCACCATGGAAAGTTTGTTCCCATGAATATTTCTCCAAAAGAGTACTTAAAATAACCATATGACTGAAGGATCTCAAGTTGTTAAAATTAGAAAATAAAACAAAAACAATACAAAAGACCAGGTTCTGGGAGTCGTTAGCAGCTCCACTAAATATAAATAAAACTATACTACATAAACTACTCTAATATGATATAAAATCTGTGCAATTAGATTCTAAAATTATAGTTTTTTTTTTTTTGTTTTTTTTTACCCAACATTCAGCTCTGTGAGAGCCCTTCATGGCAAATACTGATTCTTACTCAACAAGATAAATTTTATCTTTTTTAGCTTTTATTTTTTCACTTTACAAGGTGCATAATAATTAAGGATTTTGGTTGCCAAGGGTGAAATGCTGTCTCAAACTCCAAGTTCAATTGTTTCGTGAATTTGTAATTGCACCCTTTCTGAGGGATGGGGAAGGCAGAGGAGGAAATTCACAAAAGTGACACAAAGCAGATAATAATAGCGTCCCATGAGGAATTCATAATGATATTCAAGGTGCAAGGGAAGAAACTGTTTGCATCACAAAGAATGATCTCTGATCACCCACGACTAGCCACTACTGAGATGGCTATACATCTAAGGACCCACCTTGAATTCTGACAAGAGATTAAACATGTAGGTCTTGATCTCCAGGGAAAATTCCCGTTTGTCTTAATCTACTGTGTCTATGAAGTTAGGGGTAAGGATGTTTGAGAGAATTCAGCAGGTACTTACTTTGGGATCATAGCTGGTGACAAAAAATGGGTGGGTATTTACCCTGAAGCTAACTCCCAGTTTAAACTTGTCCTACCTCACTTTATTTTTTACACCTAGACTAGATGCCAAGTACTTTTACATCATGCAGCATTCTCCCCCTCTCCCACACACATCCCCCGACACCTTGCCTTGATATTACACATTTTAAGCATGGTTTTAATGCTCTTCCCGCTCTTAGGTGCTGCATTTAAGGAAGGTTGTCAGAGAAGGAAAAACCAGCTGGCCACTAAGGTGAGCCCTCGTTGATGGCATTAAGCATTTCTACTCTCCTCAATCAGATTCTCGGCTTCACAAAAACAGAAGTGGGATGTCATGTGTTGATTCAGAGATGACTGGACTGTCACCACATTTTCAAGAAACTGATTATTAACATAGATTTTCATTTGCTAAGTTAAGTGGAGAAGCTACCTGTGCCCAGAGAGGTAAATCGTGTTCTCCATGGAACTGCTTCTCAGTACAGGGTACCGGAGATATTAAAGAGGAGAGGAAATATATCTGAAGTCTACTATCCCGGCTGTAGAAAAAAACCGATGAACTATCTCCATTCCACAGTCAAGGCATACCTGTGATGAACTATACCGGCTACACATAACTCTCCTTTGGATAATACTCCAGAAACCTGGAAAAAATTTTAATAGTATACTCCTTTTTCTGTGAGTCATTACATGTCTCATATCATGCCAGCCAACTGAAAGGGCTGACATTTTATTTCAGATCATTTCATCATGTTTTCCTTAGAATATGTAATTCTAGCAACATGTTTGCAGCTCTTAGGCTATTTAGTCTGGATTGGTTAAGTTCATCCATTACAAACTGGATCACGGGACGACTGGATATCCATCCGCATCCAAAAGCATCAGGTTGGACCACACCACAAACAGAAATTAATTCAAAATGGATCAGGGATCTAAATATAAAAACTCAAACTAGAGAACTGGGAGAAGGAAAAACATAGGTCTAAATTTTAGTGACCTTGGATTAGGTAAAGATTTCTAAGACAGGACACTAAAATCAAAACGAAAAAAATAACACATAAATTGGACTTTGTGAGTTTTATAAACTTTCATGCTTCAAATGGCACCATCAAAAAAGTGAAAAGAGGGGCACCTGGGTGGCTCACTCGGTTAAGGTTCCGACTCTTGATTTGGATGTACATCATGATCTCACGGTTGTGAGATCAAGCCTTGTGTCGGACTCTGGGCTGGGTGTAGAGCCTACTTAAGATTCTCTCTCTCCTGCCCCTCCTCTGCTCTCTCTTTCAAAAAAAAACCAAAAAACCCAAAACAAAAACAAAACAAAAAGAAGAAAAAGAAGAAGGAGAAGAAGAACATTGAAAAGAGAAAAAAGAAAAGTCAAAGAATGGGAGGAAGAATTTGCAAATCATATATCTGATAAGTGACTTCTATTCAGGATATATAAAGACCTCTTACAGTTCAACCACAAAAAGACAAATAACCCAATGGAAAGGTGGTCAAAGTATTTGAATAGATACTTTGCCCAAGAAGATAGGCAAATGGTTAAAATCAACATGAAAAGACACTCACCATCAATAGTCATGAGGGAAATGCAAATCAAAACCACACTGAGATGCCCCTCAACCTATCACCCAGAGCTAGGATGAGCAAATTTGAGAATGAGAGAATGTGGAGAAACTGAACCCTCACCCCTTGCTAATGAGAATGTAAAATTGTGCAGCTGCCTTGGAAGTTTGTACCTCAAAAAGTTATACATAGAGCTACTGTGTTACCCAACAATTCCACTCCTAAGAGTATGCCCAAGAGAAGCAGAAAAAATATGTCCACACGAAAGCTTGTACGCAGATATTTATAGCAGCCTTATTCACAATATCAAATAAGTAGAAACGAACCAATGTTCATCAGATAAAAAATAGACAAAACATTGTGTATCTACACAATGGAATATTATTTGGCCTTAAAAATGAAGTACCAATGCACACTATAACATAAAGGAATCTTTTAAAAAAAGTTTATTTTGAGAGATAGAGCGAGCAAGCGAGGGAGCAAGCAGGGGTTGGGGGAGGGCAGAGAGGGAGAGAGAGAATCCCAAGCAGGCTTTGGCCCGAGGAGGAGCTCAAGCTCACAAACCGTGAGATCACGGCCTGAGCCAAAACCAAGAGTTGGACACTGAACTGACTGAGCCACCCAGGAGCTGCTAAAACATAGATGAATCTTGAATACATTATTTATTTTTATGTTGGCATGTTTTTTTACTTTTATTTATTTTTTTAATTCAATTTTTTATTTTTTAAAATGTACATCCAAATTAGTTAGCATATAGGGCAACAACGATTTCAGGAGTAGATTCCTTGGGGCCCCTTACCCGTTTAGCCCATCCCCCCTCCCACAACCCCTCCCGTAACCCTCAGTTTGTTCTCCATATTTATGAATCTCTTATGTTTTGTCCCCCTCCCTGTTTTTATATAATTTTTGTTTCCCTTACGTTCATCTGTTTTGTGTCTTAAAGTCCTCATATGAGTGAAGTCATATGATTTTTGTCTTTCTCTGACTAATTTCACTTAGCATAATACCTTCCAGTTCCATCCACATAGTTGCAGATGGCAAGATTTCATTCTTTTTGATTGCCGAGTAATACTCCATTGTATAAATATACCCCATCTTCTTTATCCATTCAATCCATCAATGGACATTGGGCTCTTTCCATACTTTGGCTCTTGCTGATGGTGCTGCTATAAACATGGGGGTGCATGTGTCCCTTCGAAACAGCACACCTGGATCCCTTGGATAAATGCCTAGTAGTGCAATTGCCGGGTTGTAGGGTATTTCTATTTTTAGTGTTTTGAGGAACCTCCATACTGTTTTCCAGAGTGGCTGCAACAGCTTGCATTCCCATGAATACATTACTTTAAGTAAAAGAAGCCAGTCACAAAAGACCACATATTGTATGAGTCCATTTATAGGAAATGTCCAGAATAGGCATCTCTACAGAGACAGAAAGGAGAACAGTGGTTGCTAGGTGCTGAGGGAAGGTGGAATAGCTACTGACTGCTAACTGGGTGTGGGGTTTCTTTTGGGGTGATCAGTGTTCTTAAATTAGGTAGTGGTGATGGCCGCACAACTCTGAATATAGCACAACCTACTGAATTGTACACATTATGATGATGAACTTCATGATATGTGGTGAATTATATCTCAGTAAAGCTGTTATTAAAATAAAGGTACTTTTTCTTTCTTTTTTTTAAGAGCATATCTGAGTTACTGACCAAAAAACTTATTCACTAGTTTTGGAGGATGATTTTTTTTATGTTTATTTATTTTTGAGAGAGAGAGAGAGAGAGAGAGAGAGAGAGAGAGAGAGAGAGAGCATGCACATGCAAGCGTGCGGGAAGGGCAGAGAGAGAGAGAAGGAGACAGAATCTGAAGCAGGCTCCAGGCTCTGAGCTGTCAGCACAGGGCCCGAGGTGGGGGCTCGAACTCATGAACCATGAGATCATGACCTGAGCTGAAGTCGGATGCTCAACCGACTGAGCCACCCAGGCACCCCTGGAGTATGATTTTTAAAAACGATCACCAGCCCTTGTAAAACAAAGTACTGCTAAGAGGATATGCGCTTCCCCTAACCCTACACTGTAAGACACAATAAAATGACCCACGGTATTTGAAACGTAAAGAGAGGAAAATAAAAGACAGAAGGGGAAAGAAAGAGAACGTTAATTAAAATAATACTCTGCTTACTTTCAGCTCATTTTATGCTGCTGTTTTAGGAAGTCATCCCAAGCGACTGCTGGATAAATGGCACCAACTTATTAGAAGATCATTGTAGGACTTTAGTAACCAGAGTCTCTAAATGGATGGCCCAGAGTCTACTGAATATTGTTCCATATAGAATCCTTCGGTTGTGAGGTATTAATGCAGGAAAGCTTTTAACTGTTAAAGGAAATCTTTTCAGATAAAAAGAGAACTTTATTAGATGGAAAGATGGCAATTACTCTAATAGCACAAGATGCTGTCTCTGAAGCAACACCAAAAGTACAGAAAAATACCAAATGTGGAAAGTGCGCAGCCTGGTTGGCTCAATACTGCAAGACTGATAACCTGTGTTGAGAGTTAGAGAACGAGAGGAATAAGAGGGCAGACAATTAGCAAAATTAGGCTATTCTTACGATCTCTAAGCTCATAAGTGAAAATTCTAATCTTAAAAATGTACATGAACCCTAAGAATTCAACTTCCAGATAAGTAACAGCATCAGAATTCAAAACTGGTCCTAGGACTCTTGATCAAAACATATTTCATGAGGAAGAGTTCGCCTCTATTTTTCCCAAGCCCTCTACCAAATATCAAAGTCAGCATGAAACGAGAGGTCACCAGAATGACAGAAGAGTAGGGTTGTAAAATTTAGCATCGATTTTCTCTATGACACATGTATATATTAATATCAGTAGTTTAAAGCACGAGCTCTCTCACTGACCGAAGCGCATACTGAGGGGAGAAAGAATTTTCCTTCCCTCCTTCTCTGTGCCTTCTTCTCTTCCTTTCCTCCTTCCTGCCCTCTCTTCTGATTACCTCCTATAGTTCACTCCTTCCTTCTGTTCTCTTTTATTTGTAAAATCATGGCCATTCATGTGTTGTTCACGCTTTTTGCATTTCAAGCATTCGAGGCCTTTTAGAAGTGGCCTTCTCAGTCTTTTCAAAGCAAGGAGAGGGGCGCCTGGGAGGCTCAGTTTAAGCATCGGATGCTTGATTTCAGCTCAGGTCATGACCTCATGATGGTGCAATCGAGCCCGGTATCAGGCTCTGTGCTGAGTGTATGGAGCCTACTTGGGGTTCTTTTTCTTTTCTTTTTTTTTTTTTTTTTAATTTTTTTTTCAACGTTTATTTATTTTTGGGACAGAGAGAGACAGAGCATGAACGGGGGAGGGGCAGAGAGAGAGGGAGACACAGAATCGGAAACAGGCTCCAGGCTCTGAGCCATCAGCCCAGAGCCTGACGCGGGGCTTGAACTCACGGACCGCGAGATCGTGACCTGGCTGAAGTCGGACGCTTAACCGACTGCGCCACCCAGGCGCCCCAATCTTTTTCTTTTCTTTTTCTTTCTTTCTCTCGCTCTCTGTCTCTCCCTTCCCACCCTCTCTCTCCCCACCCCCGCCTCTGCTCCTCTCCTCTGCTTGCATGCTCTCTCTCTAAAAACAAAACAAGAAAGCCAGTAGATGGAATATTTCACCAGAGAAACGTAAAGCAAGAAACTGCCAATCTGCTGTTTTGAGGGAAGAGAAAACAGGGTATTACTGTCTTGGAAAGTATGTGGAGCTTAAATCATGTTGATGAGTAAAATTAGGTGGAATCCCCAGCTACTTCATTGCATCTGTCGTTTTTATTTACTGTTAAATTCTAACAGCATTGTTCTTGGCACAATTAATATTTGCTGAATGAATAAAACCAGACAACCACATTACAACCCCATCAGAAATCTGAATATTTCTTTATTGTCTTTTTGTTCTTTAAAGTTTATTTATTTTTGAGAGAGAGAGAGACAGAGTGTGAGTGGGGAAGGGGCAGAGAGAGACGGAGACACAGAATCTGAAGCAGGTTCCAGGCTCTGAGCTGTCAGCACAGAGCCCGATGCGGGGCTCGAACTCACGGATCGTGAGATCACGACCTGAGCCAACGTCAGACACTTAACCGACGAGCCACCCGGGCACCCCAGAAATCTGAGTATTTCTGAGGAATACACAAAGAGAGTATCTAAAAAGGCAAAAGAAGTAGAGTTAAAACTAAGATCCCCTGAAATAATTCAAATGTAGTCCTTTCTCGGGCTGTGTCAACTTGGGGTTATTGATCTTATAGGGTATCTAGAGGTATTTGATTTATATAATCCCAGAGTTGATTTTAATGTAAAAAACAGAGGTGATGAAAGTCTCTAGTGTCTGAATAAGTTTTGGAGTACTTTAAAGCATTTTTGGCTCACAGATACAAGTACTGTGGGAAAAAAAAATCAGGAGATTCCTACCTCTGTTTTTGTTTTTTGAGGGTTTTTTTGTTTGTTATTTTTTTCAATTTCTGTTGTAAGGCACAAAAAAGCGAGTAATCGTCAAAGAAGGCTGTTTGTAACAAAACATTTTCACCACATGCGTATATCTGCGTATATGTTTCTTTACTCTGCCCTCTTACCTTGTAACCTCACTGAAGGGCTGTAATTAAGGAAGAGAAAAGCAGTCAACCACATCAAACAACAGACTTGCTTATTACATTTATGGAATGTTTTGTCTGTGATTTAAGTGAGTAAAAGGCCTGATGGCTATTACAGACACAGAGGAAAAAGGCCAGTTGGATTTTACTCTGATGAAGAATGAACGCCCTTCCCCTTTGCTTGAGTTCTGAAAATACATCCCATCTCTTTTCAGTGAGGAGAAAGAGGTTTCTTTTACAGTTCCGTGTCCTAACTCACCTCAAATATCCCTATTTCTTAAGATTTACTATCATTGTAAGCCCAGCTTCCAGAACCTTCTTGGTCTTCTGAGTAAAGTTTTCTTCATGATATTTGATGGAGAGAATAATGGGTGGTATTTGCCAAGATGGACGAAGTCTGTTGGGGACGTTCTGTCTACATATTATAACAAAAGATTTCAGACAAAATATTGAAAGCAACTGAGGATCCTAAAGCGTAAACAATCGATTACTCGATTAGTGAGGAAACAATCGATTAGTGAGGAAAGGGAAAACCTGAAGAACGACCAGTTCCACTGAAAGTTCTGGTTAGGATAGTACAATAGCCGGAGTTGTGGAACTATGCAATGGGCATGGGCAGCAATATTCAGAGAAACCCTTCTTTGTGGCTAATTAGGAAGTTGTGGGCCAGAAGTTGCTGGGGGGGGGGGGGGGAATACCTGAGGTTTCTGGGGTGTTCTGTTCTCGCCCAGCCCTGCTCTGAGAACAGTCCCAGTCATGAACTGTATCGATGTGGAAGGGACAGTAACAGTGGCAACAAGGACACGGGTATCAAAACTCTGAGAGAAAAACCCTGCTGACAGAGGAACCAGTACAAAAGGTCTCTGAGGGCTGAAGCGTGTTGGGAGAATCCCTATCATTTTTTCCTTCCTTCTTTTCTCTTGTTGCTTCGCCCCAAGGGTGGATGTAGTCACTTAGAAATATGCAAAAGTAAAGCAGAGAAACAACTTTCTGGCCAGAGAAACCAGGATAAGGGGTCCTTCTGGAATGAGAGAGTATGGGAAGATCCCAGGGAAGAGAGGATTGGGGAAGGGAATCCTCTAATTCTAGATTATAAATGGATACATAGCCCAGGCTTACTTTCAATCCATGGATGCAGGGAAGAGATGCAAATTGTGGGGTTCAGAACAGGCCACTCCACAAGATGGTAATTCAGCATCCTGAATATTTCAGGCTAAAGCAAGGTGAAAAATGTCATGTGCAAGAAGGACTCTTTGACCTCGCCTTTTTTAGCTAAGTCAGGTCATAGAAACAGAAGGTTCTAGAAGGACTGATTTCTCCCTTTTCTCCTGAAGGAGGTCATAAGACCCTCTTGCGAGAGGTGCCCTTCTTATACTTGGAGGAAAGGAGCATCCTCATTTCTGGGAGGATGAAAAGGGACAGAGTGGTATCCAAGTGAACAGGCCTTGCTAAGTGCCCTCCAGTTTACCATTCTTAGCTCATATCTTTCTGTCCTACTATAGTTACTCATGACTTTACATTCTGCATCAAACCTAAAAAAAAAAAAAAAAAAAAGGTTAAACTATTCCTTCAGGTATTCATTTCTTTATGAAGTTTCCTGTGTCATATAAAACTTGTTATAAATAAATTTCTGTGCCATTTTCTTGTTAATCTGTCTTGAGTCCGTCTAATTTAAAAATTTTTTTTTTTTCAACATTTATTTATTTTTGGGACAGAGAGAGACAGAGCATGAACGGGGGAGGGGCAGAGAGAGAGGGAGACACAGAATCGGAAACAGGCTCCAGGCTCCGAGCCATCAGCCCAGAGCCCGACGCGGGGCTCGAACTCCCGGACCGCGAGATCGTGACCTGGCTGAAGTCGGACGCTTAACCGACTGCGCCACCCAGGCGCCCCGAGTCCGTCTAATTTAGAGAGGCCGAGGCAGAAAAGGGAGGGTAGTAGGAAAGACTTTTTTCTTCCCTTAAACAGAGAAAGAAATAATAAAGATGAAAGCAGAAAAGAAATCGAAGACAGAAAATATAAAGAGAAAATAAAAACAAAAGCTAGTTCTTTATAAAGATCAATAAAGTTGATTAAGTGCCTACACAAACCGACCGACAAAGAGAGAGGTCACAGATTACCAATATGTAGAAAAAATGAAGGAATATCACTAGACTCTATAGACCCAAAATTTGATAACTGAGTTGAAATGTACCAATTCCTTTAAAAGTGTGAACAATCAAAACTTAATAAAGAAAATATAACCTGGATAGCCCATAAATATTAAAGACATTGAATTCACAGTTTAAACACTTTCAATAAAATTCCAAACCCATGTGGTTTCCCTGGTGAATAGTAACCAATATTTAAGAAAGAAACAGGAGCATTTCTATCCAATCTCTTCCAGAAAGTCGAAAAGGAAGTAATATTTCCAAACTCACCAGCATTACTTTTATAGCAAAACCAGATAAAGACATTACAAAATAAAAACCCCAAAAACAAAACAAAACAAAACCAACAAAACAACCCAAAACTATAGGTCAACATCCCTCGTGAAAAAAAAAAATCTCAAAATCCTCAAGAAAATATAGGAAATTGAATATAGAAAAATATCAAAAGAATAATATATCAGAATTTAAGAAACAAAACAGATGAACATAGGGTAAGAGAAGGAAAAATTAGATAAGAACAGAGAGAGAGGCAAACCTTAAGAGTCTCTTCAATACAGAGAACTGAGAGTTGCTGGATAGGAGGAGGTGGGTGGGGGGATGGGCTAAATGGGTGATGGGCATTAAGGAGGGCACTTGTTGGGATGAGCACTGGGTGTTATATGTAAGTGATCAATCACTGGGGTCACTCCTGAAACCAATACTACACTGTATGTTAATTTAAATTAATAAAAAAAAAAAACCATGCGAGTTGGAAAAAAGAATATTACATCATAAAAAAAGCAGGGATATAAGGCTGGATCAACATTCAAAATTGATTTTAACAAGGTATTAACAAATTAAAGAAGAAACGTGATTCTCCTGAAGAATACAAAAAATTCATTTTACAAAATTCCAAATCCATTCAGGATTTAAAAACAAAAAACAAATCCCAAACAAAACAAAAACCTCCCAGAAAATTGAGAATAAAAATAAATGCCCTTAGTCTAATACAAGGGCATCTAAAAAAAATCTATAGTTTACATTATATTTTAGTGTAAAAAAATTGAATGCTTTTTACATAATACTGGGATAAGGTCAACTGTTCTCACTATTCTTATTCAATATTGTTCTGCAAGGCCTAACCAGTGTTATAAAACAAGTAAATAAAAGTAAATATAAACGAGAAAAGAAGAAATAAAGCTGTCTCTAGTCACATGAGATGATGGTCTACATGGAAAAACTCTAAGGAATTTATAAACACATAAGCCTTCTAGAATAAGTGAAATTAGTAAGACTTCAGGGTACAGTTCAATATTAAAATCTCAAATGCATTCCTATAGTCAGTAATGTACAATTAAGAATGAAATTTTTTAAAGTACCATTTATAATAGAATTGATAAATATGCATAAATCTAAAACAATGTAAACAGATGTGTATGCTAAAAGTCATAAACCATTGGTCAAAAAATAAAGAAAACCTAAATAAATGGAGAGAGATGCTATGATCATGCATTAGAAGTTTTGATATTGTCAAAATGTTAATTCTTCCCCAAAAGACCTATACGTTCAACAGAATATTGAGAATGAGCTTGTCAACACCAAGAAGCTGATTCTAACAATCATATCGAGAGTGAAAGGAACTAAAATTGCCAAAACATTTTGAAAGAGAAGAACAAACTAGGAACAACCATACTATTTAATTTCAAGACTTTTGAGAAAGCTACAGACATAAACAAGTATGATATTGATAAAAGGATAAATACATAGTTCAATGGAACATAACAGAGTCCAGAAATGGATCCACACAATATGTTCAATTAATTTTTTGCAAAGGTTCAAATGCAGTTAAATGAAGAATTGTTAGCCTTTATAGCAACTGGTTCTTGGAAAATTTGGCATGTATACACAAAAGAAAAACGAATCTCAGGGCGTCTGGGTAGCTGAGTCAGTTAAGCATCCAATGCTCAGGTCATGATCTCATGGTTCATTGGGATGGAGCCCCACGTCAGGCTCTGTGCTGACAGTGCAGAGCCTGCTTGGGATTCTCCCTCTCCTTCGCTCTCTGTCCCTTCCCTGTTCATGAGGTCTCTCTCTCTCTCTCCCAAAATAAACAAATAAGCATTAAAAAAATGAATCTCATACAATACCCCATAGACCTAAATGTTAAACAAAAGGCATATGACTTTTGGAAGAAAACAAAGAACAGAACCTTTGTGAACATGGTCAGGCAACAAAATCTTAGGACAGCAAAAGAAAAGAAAAACACGATAAATTGGACTTCATCAAAATCAAGAACTTTTGGTCTGTGAAAGACAGTGTTAAGAGAATGAAGAGAGCAGTGTTAAGAGAATGAAAAGACTGGAAGGAATTATTTGCAACTCACATCTCCAGCAAAGACTTCCTAATCAGAATATGTAATAAACTCTTAAAATTCAACAGTAAGAAGGTGAGCAACCCAATTAAAAAAATGCACAGAAGACTTGAACAGATCCTTCAGTGAGATATATAGATGACAAGTAAACGTATTAAAAGATGCTCAACCTCATTAGTCATTCAGGAAATGCCCATTCTGACCACAAGAAAATACTGTTAGACACTAGAAAGGCTAGTGTTAAAAATAAAAGACATTTCCAAGTGCCGGCAAGACATGGAACAACTAGAACTCCCCCACATTGACAGCGATGTAACAAACTTCTTAAGGGAATAACCTAAAAAGTCCCAGAGTCCTGATTGTTTCCTAACAGTGTTGCTGGCTGCAAGGAAGAAAAACTAAAAGTCTACAAGGATTTCTGAGATTGACTTCATAGGAGCTGGAGGAGACCCAGTAATCAAAGGCAATTTGCCTTTGCACTTCTAAACCAGAAGGCCCAAAGTGGGTAGAAGTCAAATAAAAGAAACTCTTCTATTTTTTGAGAAAAACAGGCATTGCCTTGCTGCCCTAGGTCTTGACCAACAGGTGTTTAGTTAAATTTGCCCAAAGTACTGAATCCTTACTTTCAAAAGTCTCTTTGGAGTAACCCTTAAAGTATGAACAAGAAAAGGACAATTTGTTCTTGGCAACTGGGTTTTTAAACACTTGTTTGTTTGAAGGAGAAGGTATTCCCAGGAGCTGAGAGCTAGTGAGACAAACTTATAGGGCGATTTTTTTGTATTTTGCTAAGACTTTCTTATTTTCATAAGATTTTGAGATACATGGATTTTTATAGATATCAGTCGATGTTCAGTGCATTATTGCTACATAACAAAAATTTTAAAAAATCTTACAGAGAACTAACTAAATCTGTGTCGCTTAATATGGTAGCCCTCTGTGGCTTATTAAATTTAAATTTAAATAAAGTTAAAAATTTAGTTTCTTATCCTATCAGTCGCATTTCAAGCGTCCGCAACGGGTATACGTAGCTACTGGTTACCATAGCAGGCAACACTGCAACACTGTAGAAATAAAGACTGGGGTTTCCATTCTACAGATTTGAGCAAACCTCAGCTTTCTGTAAACTGAAGAAAGAATGCTTGTTATCTGGGATGATTAAACCAGATGACATTAATAAAAAGGATAGTTGTTATTGGCAACTAAACACGAGACAAATATAATTTAACTGAGGAATTTAACTTTTCTCTGAAATAGTCTACTCCAGTTTTGAGTAACCATTTATTTTAGTGAATAGGATGTTATTTTTATTTCTTCCTATCAGTCTATCTCCCTGATACTTGCGGATTAGTGGGAGAGGAGGAAGGTGTCTCATTTTTATTTATAATTTGATGACATAGGGAAGGACAGCTTAACCATTATCTTACTTTGTTTTCCATGTATCTCTGTGGTCCCAATTTGTGAAAAGGCATGAAATATGTTGGTGTGTCAGCTATAAGCTGGTGACCTTTAATAATTATAAAATCCCTCTTCTCTAAATAATTATCCTGAAACTAAATTATTTGGAGTACAGAATGTTTATACATGAGAGAGAATGGCGGAAGGAATGTGAAAGAGGGAAGGGGGATCTTAATACCAGGGATTCCTAGGCTAATACTTCAGGATAAGCATACTTTATTCATTATTTGTTTTTATTCCTTTGGTGTCACTAGGCACCATCACTCATAATATATTTACTCAAGATCCTTCCCCACTCCAGAAATAGGGTTTACAATACAAGTCTTTGATGGTCTGAAAAACTATAGTGCACTTCATTACAGAGCATACTGAGAGAGAGGATGAGCTTTAGTTGGGGTGACCTGTCACACCAGCTCATCCATTATATCTCTTGTCACAACTGTTTACTTTTTCACACCGTGCTGGAGCCATTAAGAAGAAACACTAAGGTGGGATTGGCTACGTGCTGTTCTCCTCTTGACCTGCCAGGGAATTAATCTTGAATGCTCAATTTAATGCTTTCTAACAATGACTGCTGGGGGCGAAAAAGTCTATTTTATTTAAAAAAAAAAAAAAGGCACCCATTTAAAACACAGTCAGTATAACTAAGTTCTATCACTTTCCCTTGGATAGGGAAACGGTAGCAGAAGGTCCACAGATCTCTTTAACATCATTATACATGTAGCCAGTGATTAGTGGGGTAGAGTCTTTAGTTACATATTAAAGTGGGCAAAATCAGTAAAACATTTAGAAACCGGCACTGCAAATGGCAGTAATTTATGGAAAATTATAATTTTCTACCAGTGACTTGAGAGAAGACTTTGAAACTTTTGTATATTTATCAAATTTAACACAGGAATCTTTGTATTTTGTACATTTTTAAGAAGTCACATGAAATCCATACAGAAAAGATGAAGTAAAGGTGTGTATAGCCCCTTTACTAAGATTCATGGAAATGAACAAAAGGAATAACAAGACGGGGTAGAAAATAGAATTCATGATTAAATTCTCTAACAACCACATATCACAGATATGTAGATAGTTGGTCCGGGAGAGTGACATGTGTTTCAAGCTGAGGTTTGAAAAATGCCAGTAACTGTTGGCAAACTTCTCTGGTAAGGTACATATTTTTCTAAAGGTGAGTTGGCAGGTTGTGAGAGACTCAAGTAAGAGCCTCTTCCTGAGAAGACTGAGGCTCCATTAGTTAGTGGACAGGGCATCAAGAACAAAGAAATGTCCTTGAAGAATTGTGGTTCCGTGGAATGCCAAGATAACTTGTGAGAGAGGAGATAAACAAAGGAGAAATGAGAAAAAATGAAGAGAAACAAACCGCAGCTTGGTGAGAAACTTCATGATGAGTCACCCTAATGTCCACCTTAGTGATCTGCTCTACAGAAGAGAACAATTCCTCTAGAGCAGAAGATATATTAGTGACAGAGTCCTTGTTAGTCTCAATTTACTCCCCACCTGCATATTGTTACTTATACTAGTGGTGAGCAAAGAGAAAGTCACACATAGATGATGACTACTTGACAAGGATCCAGTATGACACCTTGTAATAGCTACCATTGCACTTTCCTGTCTTTGCTGAAGAAGGAAACAAAAAAGTTAAAAATTGCATAAAAAACAATCAACACATTTCAGGGCATTGGGAATGAAGAACACTACAGACAGATACTCCTCTAAACTCTTAAGAAAAACCAAATAGGGAACCTTTGATAGGTGGGGAGAATATCAAAGAATCGGTTCAGGAGACGAAAGAAAAGGTCATTAAAGAGATGCAAAGCCATCTGGCCACAGCAAGGAGAGAAATGAAAGAAAGTAGTCAAACCATTATTAGGAAAAAGAAAATCACATCAGCAGCTAGAAGCAGAATGGATACTGCTAGAGAGAGAGGCAATGACATGGAGGACAAGCATGAGAAAATAATAAATACAAAGGAAACCCAAAAATCAATGAAGTTCATGCTAGGCACAGCAGATCTGTCCACTCTTTAGAGTATCCTTAGAGAAGTGGACAAACCGTCACCATCACCACAGATGACAGTAAACTCTCAAAGGCATAATAAAATACGCATAATAAGAGAATAATTTCCTATGAAGAATGAAGTTCTGTATCCACAGATCCATATAGCACAGCAGTTTTCCCTAAGAAAATGGTTATAAAGTAATGAGTGAAATGATATATTCCAGTGAGGTTTTTGAGATGCAAGGATAGAGAAAGAAATCTGAAGGTGTTGAGACAAAGAGTCCTAAATTAGCTACGAGATATAAAAATCAGCCTGGCTTCAGACTTCCCTATAGCAACACTCACTCCCAGAAGGCACAGAAGCTATGTCTACTGACTGTTAAAAGGAAAACAAAAATTAACATACCCAGCTCAGATTTTGGTCACTTTTATTTATTTTTTATATATTTTTTTGACATTTATTTAATTGAGAGAGACAGACAGAGTGTGAGTAGGGAGCGGCAAAGAGAGAGGGAGACACAGAATCTGAAGCAGGCCTCAGGCTCTGAGCTGTCAGCACAGAGCCTGACACGGGGCTCAAACCCACGAATCGAACTGTGAGATTATGACTTGAACGGAAGTCAGACGCTTAACTGACTGAGCCATCCAGGGGCCGCTTGTTCTCTCTTAAAGACAAAGTGAGTCCTTCTAAAAAAAAGGGAATAATTGGAAAGACCTAGTTGAGAATGGAATCCAGCCCATCAAGAAATGAATAAAGAGGATGTATAGCACAGAGAGAGGAAACTGTAAAACAAAGGATGGTCTGTGAGAAGTGATCCCACGTACATTTAGAAGAAACTTAATGATCAACCACTATGAGAATTAGGATTATAAAAGAGAATGTTAATACTATAAACCTTCACAAGGTAAATCTAAAAACACAACAAACAAACAAAACATGTGGTTGGGAATGGGAAGAAATGTAAGAGAGCCATGTTCTTGGTCTTCCATAGCAAAATGCCAAAGATTACTTTTCTAAAGGTATCACCATGTATCCATATGGAGAGTATGAGGATATGTGAAAAAAAACAGAATATATGTAGTATGATCCTAATTATGAACTGGGGGGTGGTAGTGGTTACCATTGGCAGGAAAAGAAACCTTTCTTTTTTTTTAAATTTTTTTTTTAACTTTTTTTAATTTTTTATTTTTGAGACAGAGAGAGACAGAGCATGAATGGGGAAGGGGCAGAGAGAGAGAGAGACACAGAATCGGAAGCAGGCTCCAGGCTCTGAGCCATCAGCCCAGAGCCCGACGTGGGGCTCGAACTCACGGAGTGCGAGATCGTGACCTGAGCTGAAGTCGGACGCTTAACCGACTGAGCCACCCAGGCGCCCCAGGAAAAGAAACCTTTCAATTAACACCAACAGTATAAGATTTCTGCAGTGCCTTTAAAATTAATATCAAATAAATTCCCCTTTTGACTGGATAAATGTTAGCTCTTCCATGCTTAGTCAAATGTCTAGTCAATTATTTGAGTGATTCTACTAATCTTCCAAAAATATTTCCTTTGTTTTAACTCAAGGTAAAATAGTCAGACTTAACATGGATTTCTTTCAAGTTTCTTTAATTTTTAAATATAGCTTCAGCAGACATATTTACATGATAAGAGAGCTCATGAGCCTATGAAAGGCCATCTTTCAGATTGCACATAGGCTCCCTCGGTACCTTGAGCGTCTGTAAGCAGTATCCTTCCAGTGTCCAGCCATCAGCTTCTGGAATAAAAGATTACAGCTTGGAACAGTAAAGAGACTAATTGGGCTCATCAAGGAAAGCAAAGCATGCAACCAAATTAACAATCATCTCTCTAAGGTTAAATTTTGTGAACTGGTATCTTACAATGTGACACGCGCTGCATCATGAGCAAAATCACAACGTTATGTATTCCTGAGGTATTATGGATGACTGTAGGTCCTTCCAAAGTCCCTACGTTCCGCCTTTCAGAACCTGTCACATCCTGATCAGTTTCCAGTGTGTCTTTTTGCATTTGATTCACAGAGCAGTCTGATAAGGAGGGACAGGGAGCTTGGGAGAACCTGCCAGAAAAGTGAAGGGAGACGCCATTTTTGATGGAGTACCCACTAGCAATTCAGACAGCAGTCAACCTGCTCGAAGACAAGTTGAATGTAAAATCAAATTTATGTCCCTCAGCAGATGTTGTACGTGTTCACCTGTCATAAATGTATATAGATTATATTAAGACATAAGGATTGACAGGTTTGCAGGTTTTATTCTGAGAAAACAAGAAAACTTGTTCAGGGAGGTCTATAAAATGCTGGAGAAACCCAGCATAAAGCTGGTTTTAAGTTCTATTTCAAAAGAGACTGGCCATGGTACTTTTTTCCTAAGAGAGATATGGCAAGGGGGCTGGTGTGGAAGCAAAACTAAATTATCCTGAAGTCAGAGCAAGTTCACTGCTATTTTCAAGTAATTATAATCTAGCCCCATGTTTGTTTAATAAAGGCTCTTGTATTACCTACTAAAATAAACTACAAGAATGTAATAGAAGTGCCTAATTTTATAGAGTAAACATGAAGCTGAATTGGTATTTTGTAACTCTACAGATTATCTAAATGAACAACGAAAATACAGCATTTAAAACAAAAATCTAATGACAAATCTTTTAGAAAAGTGGGCCTCCATCCTTCATGCATCACATAAAGCTGAATGTTCATATTGGGCAGTTTGCCTAAAAAGGCTATAGTTGTCTTGATCAATTACAGTTATCCATGAACATTGAAACCACCAGGGCCTTCACAATGACTTTTATATCTTTTCTGGTTTTAGGGGTAATATATACATCCTTAGTTAGAGACAAAGAACTTGGCAACACAAAAAACTACGATGGGTACCAGAATGCTCAAATCTATTTTTTTCTTCTTTTTTAAAGTCCATTCAAAGATATCATCATACTATTAAAGCAAATTAAAATAACCTATTAATCAGAAGTAGCTACTGTCAGTGGGGGTGTAGTTATCTCTATTACAAGTATGTGCGTGTTTATGCAGATTGATCCATGTCTGTATCATCTATCTTTAATTGTCATATTACATGTAGTTCTTTTTCTTTTACTTTTAATTAAACATGGTATCGTCAAGTTCCATGTGATGCTTTTTTTTTTTGAGTCAAATCATGACATTCTGTTTTATCAATATCACATTTTTGAGATACTTCAACATTGTTATGGCATATTAATTCTAGGAAATGCAAGGATTCCAGAAAGTATAGGCTCTTAAATGAATGACTTCCATCTCTTTGGTACTGAAATATGACTAAGTCATTTTGGCCTGCTGATCGATCAATCAATCTATCTGCGTCCAAAATGAACCCAGGGAAAAGACACCTGCTTACTGCTTTTTTTTTTTAAAGTTTTAATTTAAATTCCAGTTAGTTAGTATACAGAATAATATTAACTTCAGGTGTACAATTTACTTTATTATTTTATTAAAATTTTTTTTTTATTTTAGAAAGTGAGAGCAAAAGTGGGGGAGAGGGCAGGCATGGGGAAGATAGAGTGAGAGAGAGCATCCCAAGCAGGCTCCACACTCAGCATGAAACCCAACATGGGGCTCGATGCCATGACCCTAGGATCATGACCTGAATCAAAACCAAGAGTCAGATGCTCAACTGGCTGAGCCACCCGAGTGACCTCAGGTGTACAATTCAGTGATTCAACACTTCCACGGAACACCCGGTGTTCATCACAAGTGTCCTCCTTAATCTCCGTCATCTATTTAGCCCATCCCTCCACCCACCTCCCCTCTGGTAACCACAAGTTTGTTCTCCATAGTTAAGAGTCTATTTCCTTATTTGCCTCTCTCTCTCCTTTTCCCTATGTTCATTTCTTTTGTTTCTTAAACTCTACATATGAGTGAAATCATATGGTATTTGTCTCTGACTTACTTGACTCTAGCTCCATCGATGTCATTGCAAATGGAAAGCTTTCGTTCTGTTCTTACAACTGAGTAATATTCCATTGTATACATATACCACTTCTTTATCCATTTGCCACTCGATGGACATTTGGGCTGTTTCCATAATTTGGCTATTGTAAATAATTCTGCTACAAACACTGAGGTGCTTGTATCCCTTCAAACTAGTATTCTTGTATTCTTTGGGTAAGTACCTAGTAGTACAATTACTTAATCGTAGGGTGGTTCTATTTTTAAATTTTTGAGAAGCCACCATACTGTTTTCTAGCATGGCTGCACTAGTTTGCATTCCTAACAACAGTGCAAGAGGTTCCCCTTTCTCCACATTCTTGCCAACATCTGTGGTTTCTTGTGTTGTTGATTTTAGCCACTCTGACAGTTGTGAGGTGACAGTTCATCAGAGTTTTGATTTGAATTTCCCTGATGATGAGTGATGTGGGGCATCTTTCCACATGTCTGCTGGCCATGTGGATGTCTTTGGGAAAATGTTCATGTCTTCTACCCATTTGTTAACTGAATGATTCAATTTTTGGTTGTTGCATTTTCTAAGTTCTTTACATATTCTGGATAGTAATCCTTTATCAAATAAGTCATCTGCACATATCTTCTTCCGTTCTGTAGGTTGCCTTTTAGTTTTGTTGGTTTTCTTCATCGTGCAGTGCTTCTGGCTCTTTTCATAGGTTCCCTTGCATTCCCAGAAATCATGTTAACCTTCGGAAATGCTTCTCTTCATTCAAAGCCCAACTCACAAGCTGCCTTCTCTTGAAATCTTCCTAAATTCCCTTCCCACATTGAAATCCTTTGTTCTTCCCTTTGCACCGTCAGAGTACTTTACTTATTCCTGTATTATAATACTTATGAGCTTAGCAAGCATTTGATAAATAATTTTTGTATTAGTGGATGGACGGAGCAAACCAAAGTTTCATCCAGTGGCAAGGGGACGTTTAAAGTACTGGTCTAAGTATCATCTTGCTGGGTTTATAAAATCAGCACAATTCAGTCTTATCTTAATGGTTCATCAGATCTATGAAATTCAGAATACTGAAGAAGCTTGAAGCTTTTTTTTATCTGATGGATTCAAATCCTTATGAATGCTAAGTCATATGGATACATGTATGACAGGGGCAAAAACTAATTATTAAGATTTCAGATGAAAATTCCACCTGAAAACATAATTTCTGGAGTATTTAGTGATTTGCCAGAGAGAATAAATCTCAAAGCCAAAAAAAGTTTTAAGCCAGATAAGTGACAGACTTTGCCATCTGCTGAGATGTCCAGTGGGGTTTAGGTTCAATCTGCTTCATATAGAATTTGGCCTTCTTTTATCTGTTTTTCTTGCCTTGGCAAGGATTCTAATGCAAGCCATGTAGCCTTTCTTCGAGAACACTATTTTTTCCTCAACATGCTCTGAAATACCACTTAATAAAATACACACTACACATTCCCAATTTTCTTGTTTGAATATGAACAATCAAGGAAACTAAAATACCTTTCCTTTGTTTTCAGTTCAATTCTGCAAAGTACCCGCTTGCTTAGTGGGATTAATCAGCTATTAATGAATTTGTCTTCAATTGCACACTGGTCACCAAAGTTGTGTGAATCGGGGGAGTCCAGTTTGGAGAGTTATTTCCTCCCCTTTTCACATGAGGCCATTAGCTGAAACCATCTTGAGGCGTTAACATTCTATGGTCTTCTGTTTCCAAATGTGCCATTCCTTGGTTATACTTTTCTATGTTTAGAAAAATTCTTGGAACCGAAAAGTGCATGATTCAGAAAATTGCTAAATATTTAGAAGTACTTGTAGGGCAGATAAAAGGAGAGGGCACAGTCATGTACTCGGTTGATTGTCCCAAAGTTGGCAGTAAGGATAAGTTACAAAAGATCAAAAAGATTTTCAAAACGCACCACTTAGAGAGCTTAAAATAAGTCTACAAGGAACCTGAAATACGTACAGAATACTCAGTCACTTTATAAGCACGTCTATGACAAGGGCTCAATAAGTGGTAATGAATGTAGCTTTTCTCTTTATATTTTACTGTTCCTTATCTTGTGGGACTATTCTCTTCACATGACTGTTGTGCATGGATGGTGAGCATCTATTAATGTCTTCATTCACTCATTTAACAATGATTTATGAAGCACCTAGTAAAAGCAGACACTGGGCTAGATATTGCAGATCTGATGGCAAAGCTGTAGAACATGGTTCCTGCCATCATTTAGCTTTTGAGCTTGCCATTGTAATATGAAAAAATATACTGGGATAGAAGGCATTAGTTCTCTTTTTCAGCGAGAACACATACTGCCATCTTTATGCCTGTTGTTACATTCACATAGATATTCTTCCAGCAACTGCTTGTCATCTCCTTTAAACTCTGTTCTTATAAAACTAAATCCTAATGAAATACTACTCAGCAATAAAAATGAACAAAACAACAATACGTACCACAACACAGAGACGAAATAAAGTCAGTCAGACACGAATGACTGCATGAATATTCCATTTGTACGGAATTTCAGAAAATGTGACATTATGATGGCAGAAAGGAGATCAGCGGTGGCCTAGACCTGGGTGTTGGGGATGGGATCCACTGAAAAGGAGCATGAGAAAACTTTGTGGCAGGATGGACCTCCCGTTCAGTATCCTGATGATGGTAGTTTTTACATGGATTATATGATACCAAAATTCATCGAAATGTATACCTAAAGGGTAAATTTGATTTGTTGTGATTTATACCACAATAAAGGTAAAAAAAAAAATTGTATCCATTTCCTTAAAAAAGTTCACAGGACAGAAGTTCTATTAGTGAAAAATAGTAGAAACAAATGGTGCCATTCATTCTACAGGCTTTCTAACTCCATTCCCAAAGTAAGTTATATGACTTGGCTTTGCTTTTTACAGAAAATGCCCTAAATACATAGGCTGTAATTACATCCTTCACTTTATCAAAGAATGAGAATAAGAAATCACTAGGAAGATTATTTCTGTGTTTTCATCGATCTCACTACTGAAGGCAAAGCCCATAAGGTTCTTTAAAGTTCCTTAGCTACTGATCCAAATCATTTAACACTGGAAAATAAGTTTCCAAACAAAATGTTTCTCATTCTTTCAATCCATCATTCCTTTTTGATCTTGCTACCAGGAAACTCAGAGATAAATACTCAAATGAGCCAGCTTTATTAGTCTTGATTGATTGATTTCTTTCTTCCTTCCTTCCTTCCTTTCTTTCCTTCCTTCCTTCCTTCCTTCCTTCCTTCCTTCCTTCCTTTCTCTTCTTTCTCTCTTTCTCTCTCTCTCTTTCTTTCTTTCTTTCCCCAGAGAGAATCTTTTACTTTTCTCTTGAGACACAATTAGCACACAACATTGTGTAAATTTAAGGTGTAGGACACACTGATTCGACAAATCGAGACTGCAATGATTGCCACCTCCATCACCTCACGTAATTATCGTTTCTTCTAGTGGTAGGAACAGTTAAAATCTAGTCTCTAAGCAAGTTGAAAGTTTATAATACAGTTTTGCCGTCTGTAATCCCGGTCCTATGTATTAGATCTCCGGGATTTATTTAGCTACTAGTTGCAAAGCCTTGATTTTTAGTATCATTATCACCTACCGTTTTATTGGTGTTGTATCATTGTATGAGTCTTTAAACAAAAAAAATCTCATCCACTTTAGAATAACGTAGGGTAAGAAACATAGAAATCCAGAAGTGCTCTGACAAAGTCAGCGATAACACTGAATGTTTTCAAAGTGTAACTCTTCAGCGAAGATCACAGTGGTTCGATCATATGACCAAAGGAATTCAAGTTGGATATCCATGGGCCAGTAAAGGATTCTGGGATTAGTCAGAAAGGAAAAATTACAACACTCTGGGGATAGACGGGCATTAATTTGGATAGTCTAAAAAACAGCTAAATTTCATAGAGTACAAAGAAGGGTAGGGGGTAAGTCCATTACTGAGAGCCTCTTGGGCCTGAGGCTGTAGCCATTCTGCATGTGCCCCTGGATGCTTTCTGCACTGGACAGCCCTGCCTCTGGAGTAACACCTTATTAGTGGGATTCACCCTGTTGATGAATTACACTAATGCATCATTAGAATGACAGGCCACACTGGTGATGTATTGCCAAGTAACTTAATGAGAGCAATAGCTCATTCCGATTATGCTCCCATGAAAGGCAGGCTCAGTCTTCAGAAGAACTCATCTACAAGCCGATTCTGCTTAATTACAGGATACAACATACACTAATAGTAACGTCAAGATGTTCTTTGGCACCGAGTTTTTGGCACTGATGAAAATGGAATTTATGGCTCTACTCTGTACACTTGGAAACATCCACACAGGATACACAGTCTCAACTTGTGTAACAAGATACCCTGGAATCCATTTGGTCTCTAGGCTGGGGAAACACAAACACACACACACACACACACACACACACACACACACACACACACACAGTTTTACTGTAGATCTCTAAATAGGTGCCTGAAAGACACAAGTTTGAGTGCTTACGTCAATCAAGTTGCTGTGGAAGCTGCATTTGGTTCAAAAGAGATGGGGGAAAGAAGAGGAGAAACAGAGTGACTTCACTTTAAGACTGACAGGAACTGTTTATTATACAAATTCTATCTTCACAATGACAGATCACTTTCATGTGGATCAGACCTAAAAATAAACCCACCAGCGTCTTAGGGTTGCACTCAAGATCAGCCCAAGAGAGCGATAAAAACATGCTGATGAAGAGGACGAGGAGGCTCATTTATTAAGCTTTTAATAATAATCATTACCATGGATTACATGTCTATTTTGTCAGGCAAGGTACTAGATAGATACTTTTCATGTGCTACCTTTAATCCTGAGAGCTATACCACAAAGCTCAATTATCCCCACTGATAAGATAAGGAGACTGAGAGTTTAATATGACTTGCTTAAGGTCTGATAAGTAGGTAATGCAGAATTCGAACTGGGTAGGAGTCAGCCAGTATACCTCAGTCAATAATAGGAAGATATGGTTTGCAGCTAGAGAAGATGATGCTGGTCATCAATGGCTGGGAACAGACTTATTTAGACAAAGATAATGTTTTTAATTCTAGATAGCGCATGTTAAATAACAAAATAAAGAACAATTAGAAAAGGCTTGGGAAGGGGCGCCTGGGTGGCTCAGTTGGTTGAGCGTCCTACTTTGGGTCAGGTCATGATCTCTCGGGTTGTGGGTTCAGGCCTCTTGTCTGGCTCTGGGATGACAGCTCAGAACCTGGAGTCTGCTCTCTCTGCCCCTCCCCCACTCGCGTTTTCTCTCTCTCTCCTTCAAAAATAAGTGAACATTAAGAAAATTAAAAAAAAAAATAAAAGGCTTGGGAATAGTTGAGAATAGATTAGCTAAAGACTGGAAACAGAGAGTGGGACTGTTTGTAAAAAACAAAAAACAAAAAAACTCATAAGACTTAAAGAAGAGTATAACTCTTTTCAAATATCTGAAGGGCAGTCATGTGGAAGAGGGAGCTAGCTTATCCTCTGTTTTCTCAGCTCTGCAGAAGAGGGGCAAGGAGGAGAATTTACCAGGAGGCCGAGTCTGGCTCACTGGAAGAAAGAAGAACTTTGTAACTAGTGGATCAGGGAACCAGGGTGCCTGCTACCCAAGTAACAACCTCCCTCAAATCAAAAGAGCACAAAATGAACAGGGCAGGGCAGAGGGAGGTTACTGTGCATCAGGGATGCAGAAGAGATTTCTATTTTCAATGCGTGTTCTGACAAGCTAGACATTAAGGAAATTTGCAACCCTAGGGATAAAATGATTCATCAATTCTTATTTGAAACCACTGGGGCTGGTTGTGTTTGGGAATTCGTAATTTTTCAGAGTTTAGAAAGGTAATTTAGGGCATATGCCATTCGTTATGTATGGTCCCCAACAGAGTCTGGAACAGCACTCCATAACCCAACACATAAATACTTCTGCTTTTGTCTCTAAATTGCCCTGAATAGTTAAAAGACTATTCATATCCTTACATCAGCTCAGGTCAGGTTACACTTGAGTTTCAGAGGAGACATTTTTGTCAAATGAGTTATGACAAGTACTTTTGGATTCTGGAAATTGGGGCATTTTAAAATTGTAGGCATTAGAATTGTAGGTAAGGGATAGTAGAACTGTAATAACTGATACGTGTTCATTACTGTCTATACCACTGTACCTGTAATAAAGCAACTTTGCAAGCTGGATTTGGTCAGCCCATTTTGCAGATGGGAAGACTAAGGATCGGATATACCACAGGTCTTTCCTAAGGCCACACAGTAAATGCCAAACCTTGGAAATAAACTCCTGACTGTGTGGCTGTAAAACCAGGGTCTGCCCAGTGAAGGATGCATCCTCTAAGACGTCATGAGCCCATAGGGTGAACTTTTTGCCTTAGCTTGAACCCGCGTGAATTTGGTAATAATCTCATTTATTTTTTTATTTCCTTTTTAAAAAAGTGTTTCTTTATTTTGAGAGAGACAGAGAGAAAAAGAATGTGAGCATGTGCGCAGGGGAGGGGCAGAGAGGGAGAGAGAGAATTCCAAGCAGGCTCCAACCTCAGTGTGGAACCCAACATGGGGCTCAAGTCCATGACCATGAGCCAAAATCAAGAGTCAGACACTTAATCAACTGACCCACGCAGGTGCCCCTATTTTTCCATTTCTTAGTATCACCTCTGAGGTCTAGATACCACTAACAGAATCCAGAGTGAGAATTAAAGAGTTATTAACGCAACTCAGGGCTAGGGTTATTTCTGGAGTACACAGACACATCAGGCACACGTGTGCCCCTGGTGTGATACAGAAATGTTACGAAAGCGTAGGGCTTAAATTATTGTAAGGACATTTTCCATTCATTCAAAGTGTGGGCACAGCACTAGAAAGGTGGCTTTTATTGAACACTACTCTAAAAGAGATTTGAGCACGACCAAATCACAGAGAATCAATTTTAGATGCAGTAACAACATTTTACAAAATGGAGCATCTCAGTAAAGGAAGATGTTGGTTTCATATATATATATATATATACACACATATATATACACATATATATATATTTAGTAATGATCTATGAAGCCTATTTTTTAAGTGAGAGATAGTATAAGACAAGAAGAGTTCTTGCAACAAGACTACTGGGAGAACGATGCAAAAAGTGTGTTTTTCCATTTGCCCCGACTGCTACGAAGCTAATTTTCCTTGCATTATCTGTGGTTACCCGTACATCATTGTTTGATCACTTCTATTGTATCTGTGTCTTGTATCATCAGACGGTTGAAAAACTTTGGAAGTAGACCACACATCACAACTAAAAAAGGTAAATTTGCAAAGCGGTTGAGTATGTGTGTGTGAAGTGTATAAACCAAACCTAAAAAAACAATGCCTTATTATTCATTGCTTTACAGTTTTACAGGGCTATTTATTCACCTCGCTTGACCTGCATCAGTGACCCCATTCGATAGTCAAGACAATGAATGACCATCTCTACTTAACAATATCGCATAAGGTATAAGTGGCTGAGTTAGCTTTTGAACTTGAGTCTTGTAACCTCAAGATCAGTTGTTTCTCTTTCTCTTACACAGTGTTTTCTCCTAATGAATCACAATGCTAATCAAAAGACTTTTGATAACTTAAGTATTGGTTAAAACTGTAACAGCTAAGCTATTGTAAAATGAATTCTCATATAAAGAAAAACTGTTCTAGGGGCATCTGGGTGGCTCAGTTGGTTAAGCGTCCAACTTTGGCTCAGGTAATGATCTCACAGCTTGTGAGTTCGAGCCCTGCATTGGGCTTTGTACTGACAGCTCAGAGCCTGGAGCCTACTTCAGATTCTGTGTCTCCCTCTCTCTCTGCCCTTCCCTAGCCCACACTCTGTCTCTCTCTCTCTCTCTCTCTCTCCTTCAAAAATAAATCAACATTAAAAAAAGAAAAAGAAAAATTGTTCTGTTTTTTAAGCAGAAGAAAATTGTCTATTAGTTGGTGTCTGTTGAACCATGCAGTTAGAGAGTTACGGCTGTCAAACTGGTTGAGCTCAAGTTAGAGTGAAGTCCAAAGGCAGTGCAATTATAATATTAAATCAATGGTTGCATATGAGGGTTTTATAAAACATGTTAAGCATTGGGTTTTTTGTTACGTAAGATGATCCAGATGCATTAAGATAATCCTGTATCTGTGCCTATTCAATAATTCTCTATAGAAAAAAGATGAATTCAAATCAACACATTTTTCTCAAATGTCTTACTCTGAACATAGCAATAACAGTTTATAAATGAGGTATGTGTGCCATACTATGTAGATTTGCTTCTATTTTGGATTCCGGATTTTTTCTCCATTTCAAGGATCACATTTGAACCTCTTTGTATGAACCTAAAAACCTTTACAGGTCTGGCAGTGTGAGTATGTAGGAGCCTGCATTCCAAAACCATTCAGGAATAAAGTTCTCCGATACACCTAATGGGACTTCCTAAAAGCCCCGACGTTGTGGTTCATGATTGAAGACAATTGTCCAGGAGATATCATTTTTGAAAGCAAAAAGAGTGAATGTGGGTTTTATCTGAAGATTCTGATAAAACAGAGTTTGGACATGGGAAGTGGGGGAGGGCAGCTGATAGCCTGTTGGCAAGTGTGATATAAAAATAACAAAGGGACAGGGGCGCCTGGGTGGCTCAGTCGGTTAAGCATCTGACTTCGGCTCAGGTCATGATCTCACGGTCCGTGAGTTCAAGCCCCGCGTCGGGCTCTGTGCTGACAGCTCAGAGCCTGGAGCCTGCTTCAGATTCTTTGTCTCCCTCTCTCTCTGACCCTCTCCCATTCATGCTCTGTCTCTGTCTCAAAAATAAATAAACATTAAAAAAAAAATAACAAAGGGACAGACTCCCTTAGATTTCAATCTTGGCACCAAAAGATGCATTATTCTAGTAGAACCCAAGCATACCAATGTTAATTTCAAATGGTAAAGACAAAATGGCTCAGACACAGTAACACCTCGGAGCTGTTAGACGTGTCTTCTCCACTTTGTGCTTTTACGTTCTCTTTTTTTTCTCATGGAAGTAGCCAGAAAATGAGAAATTCTCTGGAGACCTCCTTACTCTTTACTACAAGATGATGTATGGACACACATCGGGTTTTTTTTTTTTAACCTAGAGACAATCCTTTTATTGATTTCATTATATATATAATCACTCTTCCATTTGACTGCAAGCGCTTCGAAAGTGTTTGGTTCTCTCCTAACAGGGTCCCAGGGCTTCATACATAGTGGGTGTGGAAAAAATACTTACAGATGAATGAAAGGGCCTCTTTGTGATAAACTGACTCCAAGGGAAACGGAGGCGACTCAAAGGCCTGCGTCGGTTGGATGTTCAAACGCAGAGGTCAGGAGCCATCCCTCGGGGGGAGCAAGGTGAGTGTGAGGGTAGGAAGTCACATTGCCCCGACGTAAGTGGACACCCAGGTTGGGGCAGCACAGAGGCCACTGGATAAGGCATAAGGATAACTCAGTGTTTGTTGGTCCTGGCTGTCACAGCTTTGTGACCTTGAGTCACCGCTCAAGGTTTTCTCTTTTATAAAATGGGAAAGAAGCCTCTCCTTAGTTTTCTGCAGTATTATTGCAAGGACCACGGGCCCAAGTGCACTTGAACATCTCTGCATTGATACACTCAAACCCTACAGCAACATAAGACCTTAGCAAACGACTTCCTGCTTCTCTCATGAAAAAACATCTATGTGTTGATAAAGTTTTATATTACTGTGGCAGAATGCCCCAGAATCCTCCTTTTCTACTGGGTAGAGGTCGTCCAGGCTGGGTAAACCACTGGTTGGGATGTACCTACGTGCATCTGGTTTTAGTTACAGCTTTCCCAGACAGAAGTTCTTTTTCTTTGGAAATAAATGGCAATTTCTAAGCGTGTTTATATTTTATGATGATATGGTCTCACAAATGAAAAGGAATAACTTGGGAAAATGTAGAGCAGCACACTGGGCATTGAAAAGGGCCTTAGGGGGAAACAAAAAAGCAACCTAAGTGGTGGTGGTGGTGGCGGTGGTGGGGTGTGTGTGTGTGTGTGTGTGTGTGTGTGTGTGTGTGTGTGTGTTGGGGGGGGGAGAGGGAGTGCAAGGCTGATGACTGTCACGGTGCTTCTGAAATGCAGCCAGAGAAAACGGCCCTCCCTGCAAGCTGGAGTCCTTCCAAATACACACACGCCAGGGTGTCCCTTGTCTGCCTGGGGAGCCCATAGCACTGTAGCTCAGATCAGCCTGTTCAAAAGTCAGAGAGGCTGGTTTGTGTTAGAGTAAAAGGCTTCTAGGAACTACCAGTTAACTTTCCTCAGAAAACACAGGAAGTAAAAATAAATTTTATCGAATGGCAATAATAAAAAATTTCTTTGGGTGAAAGCAAATAAGGACAGGAAAGAAAAAAAAGGAGAGCCGCGTGCAGTGACGGGCTTAAATCTTTGAACAACAGGTTCCAAAGAGATGACCCCGTTCTTCAAGTGCTTCTATTTCTTCAAATTGTTTTCTCTTTTTGTTGCTTGTTCATGTATTCTTGAGAGAGAGAGCACAAGCAGGGGAGAGGCAGAGAGAGAGGGAGACAAAGAGTCCGAAGCAAGCTCCAGGCTCTGAGCTGTCAGCACAGAGTCCGAAGTGGGGCTCGAACCCACAAACCGTGTGATCATGACCTGAGCTGAAATTGGGCGCTCAACCGACTGAGCCACCCAGGCACCCCACTTCCATTTCTTACAAACTTGGCCCCAGCTGGGTCTCTGCCCTCAGACCGAGGGTACCCCCAGGGCTGTGCTTTTCAGAGGTAAGGAAAGAGAAGGAATTTGTATCCCAACCCTACCACCTGTTGGACACTGGGCCCGGTACTTTGTGCACATTCTCAATTGTTCCAGAAAGCTCAGGCAAGCGTTGTTCCTCTCACTTTTACAGAAGAGGAAAGAGAGTCTCGGGCTTTGGGAGGGAAACAAGGTCACACAGCTGAGAGGAGACAGAGCTGAGATTCACGCCCAGGTCTCCTCTCGGTGACCCGGCCACCTTCCTTCCCTAGGTCCGAGGACATTCAGGGGTCAGAAAGGAGGGGTAGAAAACTTCAGGCCCTGTTTGTCTCCTTCTCCCATCCCTGCAGGAATGACCGCACAGGCATAGTTTTAGCCCTTTTGCAGCCCGGAAGGCAGACTCCTAATGAGACTACAAATCATAACCGTGATAGACCGAAACAAATCATGTATGTTTACATTCATGAGTTCTTAATGATAAAAAGAAATTAATTGGTTTCTTTTGGGGAAGATGTGGGGGATCTGACTCCTTATTGTGAACACCGGTTTATAAAAATCAAATAGTCAAGCACTTATCCTGTTTTTCTTCTACGCACTGCACCGCCAGATAAGCAAACACGAGATGAGAGGAAGTTTCTCTGCACAGAAATATTTCAACAAACAAATGAAGAATGATAACGACACGATTGCAGTATCACCACTTACTCCTAACGAAGTAAGGATTTAAGCGTGGAGAATCAATGGCTAGTTCCAAGACAAAAAGAGAAAATTAGATCGCACGGACCTCTTGATGAACACACCTCACCCACCTCCTCAGACGCTTGCTTCCTCCAAACAAAACAAAGGCGAATGTGATTAACCCCTTAGATGCAACGACCGATTTGCAGGGAGCGCAGAGGCGAAAGAAAGGTGTTAAACCACATGGTGGGAACATAACCGGCAAAAATCCAGGCCGAGCCACACTGTGCACAGAGGACTTGGCTCCTTCAGCAAATACACTGTAAGGGAGTAAACAAGAAATGAAGGGGCAAAACTAGAGATTAAAAGAGATGTGAAGGAATAGTTAGAAAATAAAAACCAGTATTAACTCTGGTGTCTGGGGATGTACATTTGGGTGACAGAAATATATATTTTTAAAGTACAAAGTTGATTACCATCAAAGTTAGGATAGTGGTTCCTCTTGGACGTGGGGGTGTTTAGAAAGGGGCAGGTAGAGGGCTCCTGTGGTATGTGGCGAAGTCTAGCTCGTTCCATGGGTGGTGGTCATAAGGGTATCCACTTTTTTTTAAATTTGTTTTTTTTTCAACGTTTATTTATTTTTGGGACAGAGAGAGACAGAGCATGAACGGGGGAGGGGCAGAGAGAGAGAGGGAGACACAGAATCGGAAACAGGCTCCAGGTCTGAGCCATCAGCCCAGAGCCCGATGCGGGGCTCGAACTCACGGACCGCGAGATCGTGACCTGGCTGAAGTCAGACGCTTAACCGACTGCGCCACCCAGGCGCCCCAAGGGTATCCACTTTTAATAACTATGCTACATGGTTTTGTTACTTTAATGACTCTTTACGTACAGCTGTGTGTGTGAGAGAGACACAGAGAGAGAGAGAGAGAGAGACTGGGACAGGGAGACAGGAGGGTAGGGAGGGACCGAGAGAGAGATTGGTACTCTCTGACTTGCTTCAAGATCACGTTTTCAAGGGGTAGTTCAGGGCTCTAGGCTCTCAAAGAGTGAGGCCGTGTCCTCAAGCGTAAAATGCACCTCTGGGGAGAATTTCTTTTAACATCCGACTTATTGGGGTGCCTGGATGGCTCGGTCGGTTGAGAGTCTGACTTCGGCTCAGGTCATGATCTCGTGGTTTCCGGTGCTGGGCTCTGTGCTGACAGAGTCTACTTCAGATTCTCTCTCTCCCTCTCTCTCTGCTTCTCTCTTGCTCCCATGCACGAGCTCTCTCGCCCTCTCTCAAAAAGAAACATTAAAAAACAAGACAAAAACAAAGACAAGACCTTGACTTACCTAAATGAAAATTCTAAGGTTCTGTCCCTTTTATCAATTGTCAGTTCCAGTTTGGTTTAGCAAATACTGGAGATTCATACCCCAATGTCAGGAGTTACTCTCTTCCATCATGGAGCTTCTCCATTTGTAGACGAGTCCAGGGAACGCTCCTGGCCCTGTAGACCCCGAGACACAGGCGGCCCAGTATTTTCCACCCTGAGGTACCAATGGCCTCTCTTCACCCCATGTTTCCTTCCCATAGCCTGAGGGCCAGAAGGACCGTGATAGGCCAGTCACCAGGAAAGCCTGGCTTCAAATCATTGCCTAAAGAAATCTCTATCCTTGGTAGCCTACAACATGCCTTGTCTCTCCCTCCCCCTCACCACCATGGACCAGGTGTCCAATTACTTTCATAAATTATGTTCGCCATTTATCTCTCCATTAAAGTGCCATATGTAGAACAGTTTGCAGTTTGTCAAACCCTTTCACGTACATGCTCTCCTTTTCATGCTTTCTTTAAAAAGTTACGTTCATGATTTAGATCTAATTGCTTAGTCTACAAGGGCATTTCGTTGCAGTCCGTGGCTCTCAACCCTGGCTGAGGACAGTCACCTGGTCAGCGTTTCAAATACACCACGGAGGGGCTTCACCCCAAACCAAACAGAAACTTGGGGCACTGGACTCTGGGCCCTGGGTGATTCCGTGTGCAGCTGCGAATGACAACCCCTGCCTGGCATCTTTACACATGTGGCTGAAATCCATCAGCCCATTTGATAGGTGCTTTTTTTGTTGTTCCTTTTCAGATTTCCCATTTGGTATTCACGGTTCACGTGTTCTAACCACCTTCTTCCTGAGTCATTCCTATTGTGGTCATTGTAGTTTATACGCACCCTCAGAAACAGCCTTTGAAATCCCCCAATTTAAGAGCGGGATAATGGGGGGTGCTTGGGTGGTTCAGTCTCTTAAGTGTCTCTCTCTTTTTTTACATATAGCTTTTATTTATTTATTTGAGAGAGAGCGAGAGAGAGAGAGAGAGACAGAGAGAGCTTGAGTGGGAGAGGGGCAGATAGAGAGGGAGAAAGAATCCCAAGTAGGCTTTGCACTGCCAGTATGGAGCCTGATGCAGGGCTCGAACTCACAAACCACGAGATCATGACCTGAGCCAAAATCAAGAGTCTGACGCCTAACCGACTGAACCACAAAGGGGCCCCAGTGTCAGACTCTTGATTTCATGAGATGAGCCTAGCGTCTGGCTCTGCATTGAGAGCGCAAAACCTACTTGGGATTCTGTCTTCCTCTCTCTCTCTGAACCTCCCCAGCTTGCGCTCTCTCAATAAACATTAAAAAAAAGGGTGGGATAATGGAACGGGAATTGGTGAAGGACATACCTCTGATACTTGTTAACTACATGGCCCTGGGAAAGTGGCTTAGCCTCGGTTTTTGCATATGTAAATTGGGAACAACGATATTATCGTTTCAGGGTTACTTTCAAGATAAGAAATGATATTCAGAAAGAACCTGGCCCATAGTCAGGAGCACAAAAATGGGAACTTTGAATCTTATAATCTCCTTGGAAAGCATGTAATTTGTGCCAGACCCACTCAAGGTCTCAAGTCCTTTCAAGTGCATTTTAGGACATCCTGTCAAAATGCCCAGGGTTCTTCAGCAGGGGGACTTCTTTTGCAGTCATGTGAATTCAACATGGAAAAATATATAAGACTTACACAAATACTTATAGCTTATGTTTATATTTTAATTCATATCTAGTTAGACATTATTTTAAATGAAAAAGAAGTCACTGCACCCCATTACCTCAGATACAGTCTCCCTACATGTAGTTGACATACATACTCTAACACTAATACTCCTCTGGGTTAGCAAGGCGCTCCCCATTAGCAAGAATCCCTACCGGGGAAGAAAACTCACACCCAGCCCATTTGCTCACCCCACTCTAATGCTTGTAGGAGCACTTCTTGCACCTGGCTAGAGGCTCTCTCTTTGAAGTCAGCAAGAGCTCTGCCAATGCAGAGCAAGAAAGCAAAGCCAAGGATGGGACCCCACTGAAGAGCTTCTTCCTTGAAGTCATGGCACACACTTTCACGCCAGAGTTCAGAGTCCCAAACTTTTGAATTGCTGCTGTGCTTGGAGACCTTAAAACGTCCTTAGATCAAGGTCATCTGTTCGGACTATGAAATTATAATAGAGATATTGCAACTTCACAGAAATGTACCAAACACTCTATATGCACAATTTTGGTGAGTTGACTCTTCTGGCTTACTACCCGGTCACAGGTTTTATTAGTGTAACTATGTTCTAATAAGGCAAAAGTTTAGAAATATACCACAGAATTCATTGATTTACTCATCAGAGAAAGAGTGGATCATTCCAGACAATGAGGGGCTGCATAAACGACTTTTTCAAGAAACGACATTGATCAGTGTAAGAGTGGAGATTTTAAAAATGATGGTTACGTTATCGAAGGTGTCCTTTCTTGCCATTTCAAATAGAAGCGATTGACCATGGTTTGACATTCTTGTTGAGTCAAGGTCGACACAGTTAAAACCAAATACCCACTGCTCTGCCACAGTATAGCGATGCTCCTACGCTCAATAGCCCCTGTTCCAAGCACTCTTAAATGTTACTCCAGCTCTCACTGTTGCCAGTCACAGGACTGCCTGTAGCAGGACTGACTTCTAATCTATTTAAAAATGGCCGTGAGTTTTAGGCAAGTGCTTCGTAAAAAGGACTAAAGGCTGAGCATATTCATATGTCATGACTCCGCAGTGTCACTTGGGGGGGGAGAGAGAGAGAGAGAGAGAGAGAGAGAGAGAGAGGACTATACTCAGTGGCCATGTGCATAAGTGGTGACCGAAAGACACATACTAGGAAGCTCACAGCAGCCATATTGGCAATGGTTACAGACTGGAAACTTCCCAGAGGCCATCGTCAATCAAATATGTAAATAAACTATGGTGAACTCACGTACAATGGAATACCATATGGAAATGAAAAAGAAAGAAAAGCTACAAGGGCCAATAGGCATGATCTCACCAACACATTGAGTCAAAGATGCCAGGCACAAAAGGGCCCAGACCGTGTGACTGTAGCAGGTAAAGTACAAGAACAGGCCACACAAATTCATGCTGTTAGGAGAAGGGCACTGAGACTGCTGGGGGCAGTGATGGAAGAGGGAAGAAAGAGGCTCCAGGGTGCTCTGGTGACCTGGTTTATGAGCCGGTACTGCGAGTTCATTGAACGGTTTACTTATGATACACGTACTTCCCTGTGTATGTATCACACTTCCATAAAAAGTTAAAAATAAAAAGTTGTGAACAAGAAGAAGAAAAAGAGCAAAGAATTCTATTTAAATTCAACTATGTGGACCCTGAGGAAAGCCTGAGAGGTTGGCTGATGAGCCAAAACGGAGAGCATAAGCTGCCATGATGCTCGGGGACATCCCTTACTTCCTTTCTGTGCCCTAGTTTGGGTTCCCAAGTAAATGATCTCTGGTAATTAAGATTTCACTACACATAGCTCTACCTGGAGTTTCCTTAGTGAAAGTGCTTTCATCTTTTAGGTCATGTGGACTTCAAGCTGATAATCAGAGGTTTTAACATAGATTATTTTCTTCCAGATTCATAAAAATCCAGTAAACAGAATGATTGGCACAGTCGTGAAAATAGCACGAGGTTAAGATATAATATGATAGATGACATGCAGATTTAGTAACATGATGCCATGGATGGTACATGGTCTCATATTTAACAAGATGCTCATTTCCTTGGAAATATCTCGGACAGTTCTGGTATCTCAAGTAAATATCTGCACTGCCACATTTACAGTAGCATTGTTGACCATAGCCTATACATGGAAACAACCTAAATGCCCATAAATGGATGAACAGATTTAAAAAGTGGTATATAGGGGCGCCTGGGTGGCGCAGTCGGTTAAGCGCCCGACTTCAGCCAGGTCACGATCTCGCGGTCCGTGAGTTCGAGCCCCGCGTCGGGCTCTGGGCTGATGGCTCGGAGCCTGGAGCCTGTTTCCGATTCTGTGTCTCCCTCTCTCTCTGCCCCTCCCCCGTTCATGCTCTGTCTCTCTCTGTCCCAAAAATAAATAAAAAACGTTGAAAAAAAATTAAAAAAAA
The DNA here is from genome assembly GCF_028749965.1 of Puma concolor. NCBI lineage: Eukaryota > Metazoa > Chordata > Mammalia > Carnivora > Felidae > Puma > Puma concolor. Next base: position 17,206,092 of record NC_141675.1, read on the forward strand.
AAAAAAGTGGTATATAAATACACACAACACACATATACAGTAATACTATTCAGCCTTAAAAAAGAAAATCCTGCCATTTCCAACGACAAGGGTAAGCCTGGAGGACGTTACAGCAAGTGACCAGACACAGAGACACCACAGATTCACTTCTAGGTGGAATCTCAACAAGGTGAACTCATAAAAGCAGAGCAGTAAATGTTGGTTGCCAAGGGCTGAGAGGTCAGGGAAATGTTGGTCAAAGGGTACAAAGGTTCAGTTACTTGGGGTGAATAAATCTTGTAGATAGAATGTGTAGCATGGCAATAATAGTTACTAATATTGGATTGTATACTTGGGATCTTCTAAGAGGACGCGTTTTACGTTAAATCTCATCACACACACACACACACACACACACACACACACACACACACACACACTATGGAGAGGTGATGTAAGTCACTTAGCTTGTGCTCTTTTCATAATGCATGTGTATAAATAAAACATCAAGTTGTATACCTTATAGACATGAAATGTCTTTATGCCAAAGCTATCTCAAGTCATTCAAAAAATACATATTCCTGTATATAACACACTATTAAACAGCAAGTTGCTAGAGTTATTGGTGCTCAGTTGGGCATAGTCTATATTGTTGAATTAATTTCTGTGTTAGGCAATTTACCCATTCTCCTTTCAGTTCCATTCTCAAAATACAGACTAAGGAATGGAGTTGATATCAGTGTTTTAGCCTCAGCCCACTACTGTCCATTCATGTTTGACGATCTCATTTCAACTTACTAGAAGAAAACAGACATACTCATCCTCCCCAGGACCTTGAGTGCCCAGAAATACTTAACAACACAAATTGAAATGTAAATAGCACAAGAGGCCTCTTTTCCTTCGGGTAGACCTTCTATTCCTTGCAAATGAGACTATCTGACTGGGGGAAACAGGTAGTGTACACAAGGGAGTATGATAGAAGAGAGAAAAGAGAAAGAAAAAACAAAATTTGACTTGCCATTGTTTAAAACCATGGGTCTCAAAACCATGGCCTCTGGGGGCAGCTGTCGTTTTTATTCATAAACTGCCTGTTTTTATAAATAAAGTTTTATTGGAACACATCCATGGTACTTCATTTATGTATAGTTTAGAACTGCTTTTGTGTGACGACAGCAGTTTCAATAACTGTGTAGCAGAGACCCACATGATACCCGAAGCCCAAAATACTTACTATCTGGTTCTTTACAGAAAAAGATGGCCGACGCTCAGTTGAAAGGACAACATATACACTGAGATTTCAGATTTCATGTATGAACCATGGGAAGATGAACCAGGTTGCTATTTTCTCTCTTGATGCTTCAGTTCTCATGCTGCAGTAAAATCCATACATCTTCTCCTATGTGCTATGGATCATCATTAATAAATTTCCACCAGACCACAATGGCTTCTGCAATATATTACAAAATGTAAGTATATGCAGAGCACCATGCCTTCTGCTGCTTTTGTCATTAATCACCAAGGCACTGTGATGATATACATTCAGAAAATATTTGTCATGTTGTTGTAGAAATGGCCCAAATGTATGCTAACCAAGAAAGCTTATAAAAATTCCTTCCCTCGGCTGCACTGGCTCTGTTGTCAGGTACTTTTTAGGATCTTGTCCTGTTTCATGTTCTTGTCACACGGAAGTAAAATATTATCAATTGCCTCGAACAGGTCTTGGTCCTTGGTAATAGGGCCGTATCCTCAGGACCAATAAAACCAATGGATCTGATGAATAAAAGCTAATGATTCGAGTGCTTGCTATGTCCCAGGTGTGGCTCTGGGCGCTTTACATTTACTAATAAATTAATCCTCACAACTCCATCATATAGGTACAGTTATCTTCATTTTAACAAGATGAGGAAACTGTAATGTGGAAAGGAAACGCACCCAAAGTCACACAGTTAATTAGGGCCCGGGGTCAGAAAGTGAATTCATGTTAACGTTAAAAAACTGTTTACTGGGGCGCCTGGGTGGCGCAGTCGGTTGGGCGTCCGACTTCAGCCAGGTCACGATCTCGCGGTCCGGGAGTTCGAGCCCCGCGTCAGGCTCTGGGCTGATGGCTCAGAGCCTGGAGCCTGTTTCCGATTCTGTGTCTCCCTCTCTCTCTGCCCCTCGCCCGTTCATGCTCTGTCTCTCTCTGTCCCGAAAATAAATAAAAAACGTTGAAAAAAAAAAATTAAAAAAAAAAAACCAAAACAAAACAAAACAAAAAAAAACTGTTTACTGAGTAGACTTTTATGTGGCAGATCCAGAGCAGGAGCCTGCAAACTGTTTTTCTTAATTTTTAATTTTTTTAAATTTACATCCAAATTAGTTAGCATCTAGTGCAACACTGATTTCAGGAGTAGATTCCTTAGTGCCCCTTTACCCATTTAGCCCATCCCCCCTCCCACAAACCCTCCCGTAACCTTCAGTTTGTTCTCCATATTTATGAGCCTCTTCTGTTTTGTCCCTCTCCGTCTTCTTTTTATTATTTTTGCTTCCCTTCCCTTGTATTCATCTGTCCTGTGTCTTAAAGTCCTCATATGAGTGAAGTCACATGATTTTTGTCTTTCTCTGACCAATTGCACTTAGCATAGTACCGTCCAGTTCCATCCGCGTAGTTGCAAATGGCAAGATTTCATTCTGCAAACTGTTTTTCTATCAAGGGTCAGAGAAAAAAATATGTCATGATTTGGGAGTCAGAGGAGGTCCTTCTGCAACTTCTGACTCTGTAGCGTGAAAGCAGTCACAGACCATACGTAAGCCAATGGGCAAGGCTGTGTTCCCCCAAATCTTGTTTTCAAAAAGCGGGATGCAGTGTAGACTTGGCCTGCAGCTGTAATTTGCCAACCCTTGGTCTAGAGAACTCTGCTAACCTGCACATGTGATTATTCTCTGTGCCTAGCACTGTGCTGGGTGTGTTGGATCTGAAAGAGGAAAAGTGTGATGGCCATCATTTCTGGAATCAACTTAGAGTGTGTGCGCTGTAACTGAGACTCCAGCCGCAGCCTTCTTATTTCCCAAATCTTACCTGCTGGCTAGTATCAAATGCTATTATCATCTGGCCCAACCTGATAACCTGAGAAGTTATGGAGCCTATCCTGAAACTTCATCTCTAAAAGTAGCAGCAGCCCTGCAGGGAAATGTTGGTAAGAGATACCTGGGAACAATTCATGGGTAAATTTCAGTAGGATGTTGACTCCGGTGACGTACCATAAATCAGATTATCAAATTACCTTATGTATGACAGAGTTTCTCTTTTCCAACTTTGACATCAAAGTTGAATGCAGTAGGGTGGCAGGGGAGAGCTTCCTGGCAGTATTTTTAGTTACGCCACAGGGCAAATGAGCACCTAAGATCCAAATGCATTCTGAGGACAAACTAACCTTCTTCCAAACACAAGGGAGGGAGAGGCTGTTTTCAGTGCCTTTTGAATTTGTTTTGAATAGGACCGCGATGTACGTCTGAGAACTTTGTTTTTAGATTTCCAAAGTGATGTGGTGAGGAACACAGCTAGGGATGGAGAAGGAAAAACCCAGGTCCATCCTGCACAGTTGTGCGTGTTGCTCCCACTAGGAGGGGAGGTGTCCAGTTAAGGGGGTTCTGTAGAGGGCCTGAGAGGCCCTCTCCGACCCATGCAACTGGGGGTATGCCTCCCACCGGACTGTTTCCTTTTTCAGTTCTTACAAAGCAAAGGCATCCTATGGTTTACCCACCGTCTGTTACGACATGGACCCTGGCCAATCTGTGACTTTACGACATGGACCCCGGCCAAACTGTGCCTGAATCATGACTGTATGGCCACGACGTGTGCGATCAGCCTAGGATTACAGGTCCTCATGACCACAACTGCACGCATGTCTGTTAGGAATAAACGTCAGAGTATCTTCAACGCGCACCCACAATGAATGTGCGCCTAAGAAGGCACTCACGCTTTTAGACAGAGAAGTTAAATGAGGTAATCGTGAGCCGGAAGCAGCAACAAAGGGAGAGGTCAGTAACTTTTTCTGCTCTCCAGCAGTCTTTGCATAACTAACCTGACTCTGCTGCCTGCAAACGGAATGCCAGCTGACTGATGAAGGGGTCAAGTGGCTGCGATACACAGAAACGTGAAGCCAAGTGGGGACTCAACTGGCCTGTGGACTCACATATATTTGTGGCTACTTGTCACGACGACCGTGAGAATAGGTGACGCGTCCTTAGCCTTCTGTTTTCCTTTTGACTTAAAGCCCTCATCTCAACACAGGGAGCAGTGATTCATGTTTGTTTTCAAACACTAGACTGAACTCAGGGTACTTTGCTGCTTATGTATTCTGTGTGGGACACTTTATTAAGTGAAGAGTTCCTTGGTAAGAGGAAAGACCTTTTCATGAACTCCAAGGATAATGAAGCAGTCGGGTGCTTCCCAGGAGGGTCGCTGGCTCTCTGTCCAGGTCACTTTCCCTTGCTGGTTAAGAAAAGGTACAAATTCAGCAGGTTGGGGAATTGGCAGCCAAATATGAAGGGTTCAGTGTGATCTCACTGCTTTGTTTAGGAAAGGAAATACAGTTCTTCTGGAAAACAAATGAGGAAAAGAAGATAAAGATGTCAGGTCAGAGGGCTGGGTTAAATGGATGGTGCAGTGGACATCTTGTCTTTTTCCTAAGAAAAAAGAGCACAACAAAACAGGAGACGGTTATGTATCTCCAGAGAATGGGGCTACTGTCACCAAGAAAAACCACCAACAAAACAGAAAGGTGACTCATAGAATGGGAGAAAATATCTGCAAATCATGTATCGGAAAAGGGATTCATTTCCAAAACCTACGGAAACAACTCAAGCAATTAAAAAACTCAATTAAAAAATGGGCAGAGGACCTGAAAAAAACGTCCTTCCAAAGAAGACAACAGGGACATGAAAAGGTGGTCAACATCATTAATCATCGGGGAAATGCAAATCAAAACTCCAGAGACAGCTCGCATCTCTTAGAATGGCTATTATCAAAAAGACAAGAAATAACAAGTATCGGCAAGCAGATAGAGAAAAGGGCACCCTCATGCAATGTTCGTGTAAAATGGTGCATCCGCTATGGAACTATGAAGCTTCCTCAAAAAATTTAAAAAGGAATGACCATATAATCCAACAATTCAACTTCCGGGTATTTACACAAAGGAAACGTGATCACTATCTCAAAGAGATACCTGCACCCCATGTTCACCGGATCATTATTTACCAAAGCTGAGACACGGACACGACCTTAGCGAACGGATGAATGGATAAAGAAAATGTAAACGCACACACACACGAATATTATTTAGACATAAAATAAAAGGGCATCCTGCCCTTTAAGACAACATGGATGGACTCAGGGCGTTATGCTAAGTGGAATAAATCAGAGACAGACAACACTATATGAGCTCCCTCATAGGTGGAATCTTAAACCCCCAGAAACACCAAGAGCAGATTGGTGGTTGCAGGGCAACTCCAGATGCAGGGCATGTGGGAGTCAAGTGGGTGAAATGGGTGAATGTGGTCAAGAGATATAGATTTCTAGTTATAAGATAAGAAGTCCGGGGATCCAATGTAGAGCACGGTGATTATAGGATAAACAAAAACAAAAAAAGAGTGGTACTGATGTTTAGGATCAGACTGCACCCTGGACTGGGTGGTCAGGGGAAAGGGGGAGCTCCTAAGGTAGGCCTTATTGGTAGCATTTTTATTTTATTTTCTGTTATTTTTCTTTATTTAGAGGCGGGGGGAGGGGCAGAGAGAGACGGAGAGGGAATCCCAAGCAGGCTCCTTGTCATCAGGGCAGAGCCTGACTCGGGGCTTGATCTCACGAACTGTGACATTATGACCTGAGCCGAAATTGAGAACTGGACAATTAACCGACTGAGCCACCCAGGCGACCCTCCAGAATTTTGAAATCGAGAGAAGAAATCTCAAAAGAGAGCAAATAACTTGCCTAAAAAATCAACAGCAGAGGACACCTGGGTGGCTCAGTCAGTTGAGCATCAGACTTCGGCTCGGGTCACGATCTCATGGTTTATGAGTTCGGGCCCCGCGTCAGGCTCTGTGCTGACAGCTCAGAGCCTGGAGCCTGCTTCAGATTCTGTATCTCCCTCTCTCTCTACCCCTCCCCTCCTCATGCTCTGTGTCTCTCTCTCTCTGTCAAAAGTAAATAAACATTAGAAAAAAATTAAAAAAAAAAAAAAAGAAAATCAACAGCAGAAATCCAACAGAGTCCCTGGAATAAAGCTGAGCAATCAGTATTTGATGTCATTATGTGGATGAGCTTTTGATGAATCATGATCCAAAGGGAATTTATTCTGATACCTAATAATTCAAGTTTTCAGAGTATTAAAATAGGAAATTCCTCCTATTCTAAAATTAGCTTCTTCTGATAGAAACAGATACCTTCTGATCCTTAGGATTTAATTCAAAGCAGTAAGATATACTATCCCCATGAAGAGTCTGGTTTGCATACATTCGCTCATTCAACAAGTATTTGCTGAGCACCTTGATGCTGTGCTAAGTGATTGGAATACCGTCAGGGAATAAAACAGGCAAAAATCCTTACTCTTGTGGAGTTTTCATTCTAGCAGAGGCAGAGAAACAAAATAAATAAGTACATGATCTGGTATATTAAAAGGTTTTAGCAGTACAGGAAAAAAAAATGAAGCAAGCAATAAAAGGAATATTGGCATTTGTATTTTTGTTTTGTAATTTTGCTACCTATCAACACTTATTAAAATGAATAGTTGGTTTTTCTATGTGTTTTGGTAAGTATTTCGTGGACTATGTAAGAATATTGAACCCGGAAAGAGGAAATGTGTCCCAGATCTGCTGTTTCCTTGGGCCATCTCAAGGTTCTCATCTCTAGGATAAGGGCATTTAAAACTTGAGAATGTATTTTCAAAGTTCCTTCTCATCTTAGTCTCATGATTCTGGGACTCAAAGAATGAAACAAGCAGGAAAAGGAAGCTGTCAGGGGCAAATCCCTTCCTTTCACGGAATTCCTTGTGATCCATCCACTTTTACGTGGTTGAGGAGAGCTGGGCTCAAGAACGATCCCCATGCCACATGCCTGGGACCCACTACTGCAAAATCACTAAAAATGGTTTCCACCACTCAGGGTAGTCATCAGTCCAGGGGAGTTTGAAATGTCGGTGAGGAAACGTAAAGCCAGGGTTTGGGAAATTTCCCGGAAGCTATCAAGCGTGACTGGGGATCTGTAAGAGCACACTGGCACCGTGGCAGAACTCACCCTGACATATTTTCTTCAAGAAGAATAACTGAATAATGAGGGCACCTCTAATCTACAGTGAATCCCAACATAACTTTGGTTTGTGTCATTGCTGTGTCCAAACACTATTAACATGGTAATCCACTTCTCTTGAAATGGTTCCTGAAATGCACGTGAAGCCCAGAAAGAAGAGTTTTCTAGACGGGCACAGGGGATGACCCCTAGAGATTTCTGCAGTTAAGGCTCAAAATAAAAAAAACATACTTAGTAGACCTGAGTTGAAGCTATATCCCCAGGCAAACGACCTCATTATTCTCGGACCAACCAGCAAAATATTCAACGTAACACATCAGCAATTCATACATTTTTACCTGAATGTTCAAATGTGACCTGAACGATTTAGGAGTAAAAACTCGAGTGAGCAACAGAGATTCCCTCTTTAGAAAGTTCCCTTGGAGAAGCTTTAAAATTACAACTTAATAAAGAAAGGCCACCAGGAATTTAAATTCCGGGGGGCGGTCTTTTACTTCATGGGCAAACAGAACCAGGGATGGGGGTCATCCAAGATGGATTATTTCCAAGGCTGGTAAAGTGGAGTCGGGCAAACATTTAGCTATGATATTAGCATCTATAGTATATAGATATTGGGGCAATTAGATACACTAGACAAGGCATCTTTTCTAGGGTAGGTAGGTGGGTAGTATCTTTGGGTAGGTAGTACCCATGCTGTTTTTAAAATATTTGTGGTGACTCCTTGATTTTACAGGGAGATGACAGTGTGATATTTCTCTGATGATCAAAAGGCTAAGTGGCCAGGAATTCGTAACTACTTCAGCAGACGCTGTCACTGGGGGTGGGAAGCTGGCCAGAGCATTGCAACCCCCAGTAACTGCATCTCTTTGTGAGAGGGCGTCCTCTGGCCACCAGGGTCCATTTCCACTGTGCCTGTGGGAACAGGAGACGCTGGGCAATGAAGCCTCTTTACTTGACAACCTCAGTCAGTGGATGCTGGGTAAAGAAGCAAGCTGCCTGCCCCTGGGGTGGGGGTGGGGGGCAGGGGGTCATTCAAAGACGCAGATTCTACAGGGTCTCCCAGAGTCCTCCGGAGGGGTTAAGTGCCAGCACGTGGTAATTTGCATGATAATACATACGTCCTTGGCTTCCTTCTCTTTCTAGTCTGCTCCTCCACTCCCCTAATTTAACTCCACCTAATATAATTACTTGCACTCAAATCTTTGTCTCAGAGTCTGTTTCTAAGGGAAGCCAAACTAAGAAACTGACAGATGCATCTGGAATTTTTTTTTTTCCTCCTTTCTTTCCTGGCCTGCTCAAAGCTCCCCTTGAGTGATATAATAATAGCAAGGCATAAGAATGTCCCACTTAAAAGGCAAGCACTAAGGAGAACATTTCACCTACAGATATAAGAGATTTTGGAAATGTGAAATTCTATTAACGGTACACCTGATAACTTACTCTACAGGTAGATGCTGACCATGACCATGATGAACGGTTCTTAAATGACTTGAAGCAAACAGAAGAAAGGAAATGCAACCATAAAACTGCCCAAAAGCCTTGTTGGCATTAGTTCACTAACCAAATAATTGATTTAAAATAGAGTCACAAACACTGAATCCACTGATTCTAGGAAATAACAGACTGCATATACTTCCGATATATCTTTGGGTATTTTACGGAAGTTGTTTATATTTTTATATCATATTACTACCAGTCTTTTATGAAATCATTATGGTTTTCTATTTATTTAAAAAAACTTCTTTTAATGTTTATTTATTTTTGAGAGAGAGAGAGAGAAAAAGAGAGAGAGAGAGATCATGAGCAGGGGAGGGGCAGAGAGAGAGGGAGACAGAATCCAAAGCAGGCTCCAAGCTCTGAGCTGTCAGCACAGAGCCTAATGCGGGGCTTGAGCCCATGAACTGTGGGATCATGACCTGAGCGTAAGTCAGACACTTAATCAACTGAGACACCCAGGCGCCCCTGGTTTTCTCTTTAAATATGTGATTAGATTCACAATACTTCTACATGTAATTTTATTTATTTATTTTTAAAAAAAAATTTTTTTTAACGTTTATTTATTTTTTTGGGACAGAGAGAGACAGAGCATGAACGGGGGAGGGGCAGAGAGAGAGGGAGACACAGAATCAGAAACAGGCTCCAGGCTCTGAGCCATCAGCCCAGAGCCCGACGCGGGGCCCGAACTCACGGACCGCGAGATCGTGACCTGGCTGAAGTCGGACGCTTAACCGACTGCGCCAGCCAGGCGCCCCATACTTCTACATGTAATTTTAACTCTGATTTAGCACCTCCCCCTTTAGTTTCCATTCTGAAAATGTAACTAATTTCACAATAAGTCAATGGTAAAACACAATTCACTGAACTGACATTCACTATCAAGTTTTTAATGTACCTTTGTTCTATAAAAAGCATTTTAAACTCCATGAACTTTACAAGGTGTTAAGAAAATGCTTGGAAATTCAGTAGAGATGAAAGGAAGAGCAATGGGAATGGAATTTGATGGATTTATCTGGAATAAATGCAGAAACCAAATATGATATTGGAGATAACCAAGCTAATGCCACAAGTCTTTTTTCTTTTAATCATATTAAGAAATATTGTTTTAGCATGTGACTACTGAAACTTACCAGGCAAATCCAATGACATTAAAAATCTATTTCTTTAGCCCATGAAGAGCTAGAAAAAAATGTTTTACAAATCATAGTGTCAGAAATTAGGCATTTAAGATACAATGTATTTTCAAGTAACATAATTTCAAGATTAAGGCCTGCATTGATAAGGAGATAGTACACTTGTAAGAAATAAATATCTGCAGGTGAAAAATATTTAGAAAAGGAATTCTATCAAGAATGACAGGCCACAGTTTGTGTGATATAATTTCAGTGGCACCAGAAAGATCTTTTGTATCAAGAAATATCCCTTGCCTTCCAAATGCTGACTGATGCCAACTATGCATTTTTTGAGTCACATTTTAATATTTTCAGTCAAAATCTGTATTTCTGTTAAAATATCTGTGGGATGTTTAAGATAGTAAATCATATTGGTCATCTGCCCTTTAGTATAAATGAGCATCCTTTTCCACCACCCTCTTTCAAGCATGTCTTAATGAGAAGTCAGAGGACAGTCGGGAGAGGAGAATTCAAAGAGTTCTGGGCCAGAGAAAACACTGCGACGATTTGATACTGGGGTCTGCCGATATCAACAATATCCTGCGGTCTAATCTTCATTCACAAATATTTTTATTTAAATTACAGAGCTAAGGGGCGCCTGGGTGGCGCAGTCGGTTAAGCGTCCGACTTCAGCCAGGTCACGATCTCGCGGTCCGTGAGTTCGAGCCCCGCGTCGGGCTCTGGGCTGATGGCTCAGAGCCTGGAGCCTGTTTCCGATTCTGTGTCTCCCTCTCTCTCTGCCCCTCGCCCGTTCATGCTCTGTCTCTCTCTGTCCCAAAAATAAATAAACGTTAAATTACAGAGCTAAATAATCAGTTTACTAGCTGGTTTATCACATACATAAGTTCAAATATTGATATATTTTTTAAAACTAAGTAGTGTGTCAATGTCATATAAACATATAAAAGGCAGGCATTGCCCATGTTTTATCCATTCTCCATTTCCCTTTTTCCTTTCCCATCTGATCATTTCCTTTCTTACTCTGAAAAGCAATATCTACATGTATAAGTGAAAGAAAATTAGAAAGAAAATTGTTGAAACATCTCCCTATAAAACATATCACAACAGCTGCTAGCAAAATGTATTCCGAAGGAGCAGAACAGATAAGAGGAACAAACACTAAAATGATGAACAATGAAATTTGATTATTTCTACTCTTTTTTATGACAAATTTATTGCTTCGAATGAAATGCTGACAAGCAATTACAATTGAGTTAATTGAAACATATAAAACAATAAAAAGCACAATCTGATTGCAGTTTAATGGAACAGAGAAGTGATTTCTGAACTTTTTAGGGTCTTAATGTTTTCATGTTCCTTTCACTCCAGGGCTAACAGATTTATTTTTTGCTTTAAAATTAATTTCTGGAAGACTTCTTTCTACACTGGAACAATCTTTGAGGTATCTAAACACCCAAGGGAGGTTGGCTTCCATTCCACAAGAAATGGATTTTCTGTGGTTTAGACAACATGTAAAATCACAGGTTTGGGAGAAGGTGGGATCAGTGGAAGAGAAAGACATACAACTAAGCCAAAATGGTCAAGATCAAAAGGGGTGGTTTGATAGAACAAGTGACACAATGCCTTTCAATTGCTTGGAATGTTAGCTACCACTTGAGTCCCATCCCTGTAACTCAAGTTTCCTTTTGCATGTTTATTTGGCAATATGGTGAATGAAGTTTTGCATTTTGTTTTTCCATCTGTGTGGCCTGAAGCAACATTCATTAAGAGCCTCTTTTCAGAAAGTAAGTTTCATGAGGGGCTGAATTGGTTTAATTCATATATAGAGATAAATATATAAACATATAAGTATATAATATATAATAAATACATATAAATATTTACCTACCTACCTATATATCTATACTTTTTTTCAAATGAGAGAGAGTTGTGAGAGAGATAATGCTTGAGCAGGTGAGGGGCGGGGGGGGGGGGGAGGGAGGGAGGGGAGGGAGGGAGGGGAGAGAGAGAGAGAGAGAGAGAGAGAGAGAATGAATGAATACCTCGGGCAGCCTCTATGCTCAGCACAGAGCCCGACGTGGAGCTCGCTCAATCCCGCAGCCCTGGGATCATGACCTGAGCTGAAATCAAGAGTCAGATGCCCAATCAACTGAGCCACCCAGGCACCACCCCCCCCCCAAAGGTTTTAATTCCTATTATAGGCATATTAAAAATCAGTGTTTATGTAATATTTTACTCAGTAAATTTATTTTATTTTCAGTAGTTTCTCTTCCATTAAGCAAGGAAGATTTTACATTATGTTGAGACTTGTGAAGCCCAGATTTACTTTGGCCTATTTCTGCACAGAAGTGATATATTCACTGAGCAGACTGGAACATGAAGTTTCAATTACTTCCTATAAGGAGTAAATTTTCGGCAATAACTACATCCCTTAGGCCATCTGTAAACGCAGATTTACCATGGATTAATCCTCTTCCCTACCTTCAAAAAAGGGCAAAGTTAGGTTGAGGTTGGTTGTCAGAGGAACACTTTTGAATGAGCCATTTCAGTCTTGAAAATCTACCCGAAGAAAATAATTTTTACAAATGGACCTAAGAAAAAACTTGGATGCGAAAGTTATTTTCTGCATCAGTTAAAACAACAACAACCCAAAACAAACAAAGAGACCACTTAAGCGCCAAAGATGCATAAAACAATTTGCCTCCGTTCCACAAACTATCACACAGAAACTAAAATAATTATGAAGCATATATTAAAATAATACAAGGAAAATTTCTATAAAGAGATTTTAAGTGCTTTATATGATATACATAAAAAAAACTGGAACGAAACCGAAAACTGGTTGAAGAGAGGAGAACTGGATGAGACGGAGAAAAATGTAATGCACAAAGGGAGGCAAGTCTGGAAAATGTTCACCATTAATCCTGTATTTAAAGCAAACTACAAAGGTGACTCTAAGCCTTCCAGGAAGCCATGCCAAAAAGGAGAGGTGATCGCCAAATGATCCTCCGTGACCATGAGATAATTTTTTTCCCCCTCACTAGAAACGTGATGTTTGCGCTATAGAAAACAGAAAAGCTCTTACCCCTGGCATGGCTCATAAAGACACAATTGTGGAATACAGTTAGCAATATCCTGAACAACATTCAACAGGGTAATCAGCAAGAGCAGGCATTTGTTTTTTTTTTTTTAATTTTTTTTTTCAACGTTTATTTATTTTTGGGACAGAGAGAGACAGAGCATGAACGGGGGAGGGGCAGAGAGAGAGGGAGACACAGAATCGGAAACAGGCTCCAGGCTCTGAGCCATCAGCCCAGAGCCTGACGCGGGGCTCGAACTCCCGGACCGCGAGATCGTGACCTGGCTGAAGTCGGACGCTTAACCGACTGCGCCACCCAGGCGCCCCCTTTTTCTTTTTTTTTTAATTTTTTTTTTTTTAAGAGCAGGCATTTGTAATGGAAAGAAAAAGAGAACCATAATTAAAAACTGACTTTGCTCCATGACTACAATGATATAAAACCGTTTGTGCATATGGACCAAGACCAATAGACAAGTGAGAAAAACATAGTTTAATTTTCTAGAGTTCTACTTTAGATAGATTACACTCTGATACATTCTGATGTCTCAATGCTGGGACATTTACGAGCTATTTCTATTCGGTAAACACAGGCATTAAAAGAAATTATAGGCGAGACTATCTAGTAGTTAATACGAGAAAATCATCTAAGTTGTAGTAGTCAATGTCTAAGTATCATTGTAAATTTAGTCCTTCTAACTCCCCAACAGGATTGACTAATAGTTTTAAAACAATTACATTGATTTCTACCAATCAAATCTTTCAAAAGGGTAGCAGGAAATCTGGAGAATCATTAGCTTATGAGGGGCCCCAAGAGGCTAGAGTGCTTCCCTCTGTTTGATCTATAAATTGTTAAACTATGAGAGGTTATTTAGTTGCACTTCAAGAATCATATCAAAAAGGTTTCTGATCCCTACTGTGATATTTATGAAGTCACTGGGCAAAAATACTACCTTTACGTCCGAGAAGAGCCAAAGATGAAGAATTATGCAAATGTTAGATTCTGAACACTCAAAACTCTCATCACTGGGGCAATTCGGAGAAGCTGTTTAAATAAGCACTTTCAGAATAACTGCTAGGATTCGGAATTATGTCAACACTTGTCTATTAGCCTAAAGGACTCCACATTGCCTGCCCCCTTCCTTGCCTGCATTTACATTAAAGGGAAACCTATACATCAGCAAATTCACAGGATTCCTTGACTTTGTAATCAGAGATGACATGGGGAACTTTTCCCCCAGAGAGTTGTCATCAAAGTGCACTACTGTGCCTTGTTACACTGGATTACAGATCATTTAATCTCCACGGAGAGATTGTAATTTAGGAATACAGAATTCCTGGTTGGGAAGGTACCATTTTTGGTCCTCGGGTAGACGATATAAGCTGATTTAAAGTCTTCTATTGCTCAGCTTCCTTAGTTATTTATATGCAGTCCAACAAAGTGGCTTAAAAAGCTCGGTATGGATCTTTCCATTTGTCCACCCCTTCCACCACCCCCCCCCCCCCCCACCACTATGTGTTTTGGAATGAAAATTCACAGTCATCCATTTTGGGATTCTTTCCTTCATTCACCAAAATTAGTTAGACTCTTCCTAATGAAAGAAAAGACATCATCCAAAGTGAAGTTGGAGAAAACGTGGGCTTCACCCTCAACAAGATGACAATTTTACGAGAGGGGAAAATGTTTAAACCACTAAACCCTTATAAGGTGCAACAGCCAAAATTCTTTATTAGAGACAGAAAGCTCATATGGTGAGGGTTCAGAGGAAGTAAAGAAGAATTCTGCGGGGAACTTTCAAAAAAAGGGGAGAGTATTAGAAGCAACAACTGAGTATTTATGCAATGTTGGCACCGGCACTGTGAGTGAGTGACAGACAGACAGACAGACAGAGTCTATGCAAGAACTGGGATCATCTGGGGCTTTTCACACTTTCCCTTCCCACCCCTTTCATTGGACTAAAATGTCCTCTTAACACATGAGACAAACATAAAAGTTGTGCTAGGGTCTTTAATAAATGCTAACCGCTCCTTAGTAACTTTGTGTTTACAGAATTCTTTGTTGTCTTCTACACACTTGAACAGAAGGATAAAGAGAAGCCGATGAAGATGGGCGAGGCTCCGACACAAATCCATGCAAACCAACCAGTTGCCTTCAGGGAATTAATGGATTCTGACTCGATTTATCACAAGTTTCTGAACCGGATGATTTTTTTTTTTTTTTTTTTTGATGGCACATCTGGCAACATCATAAAACCTCCAAGTCCCAAGCGATTAGACAGGAATTACTTTTGTAAATCATTTATGACTATTACTGACGTGAGCTCACTCTGAGCAGCAAGCGACAGAAGTAGCCAAGGACAAAGAAAAAAAAAAACTCTGGGGGTGGGGAGAAGATCCTTTCTCTTCGAGATGCCTTTTAGGAAGGGCTGCCATTTATCATCTGAAACTAGAAAATTGCCGTCATTAATAGATTGGAATTAATTAAGCATACCTCAAGGAATCACCCAGCAGTCGCTTTTTCATTTGCCTGTTAAAGAAACACATTCTTTAGTTGAGCAGTTGAAGCTTTCCGTGAAAAAAAATGTGGCACACGGTGACCTCAGAGAGAACTTGCCAGTTAAATATCTCCTGCTGTGCTCTGTAATGCAAGTCCACAAGACGCTTAGGGAATACTTCAGATTTCCCCCCAAAATAAAAACAACCGCACACTAGTGCACAAATTGGGACCTTAATGACCACACAAAAGGCAGCTTCAACATTTGGAAACATCAACGGTCTCCTCCCATCAGCCTTGGAAGAGTGTGTCTGGGGGCTGGGGCTGGGTGGGGAGGGCGAGGGGGCATGTGAGTGCATTCACTGACGATTCCTTCCAGCGTCCAAAGAAAACGAACCCAAGTTGAGGAAAATGCGTCCTCGAGTCCAGTGGCTTCTGCTGAGGTAGCTGTCCCTCCATGAGAAAGAGTCTTCGCTCCACGTACGACTTTCCACTCCCACTTTCTCTTGGAGGGTTTCGCATTCCCCCCTTCCTCACAACTCCCCGCCTCCCTATAAATATCCCAGACTAAGGTATAAATCGGGTTTAGCAGAAGCTCTGTGCAGGGCACTTTTGAGCATTCTTTCTCGCCGTCCTCATGCTGGCCCTACATTCCAGGCAGATAAGATTTGGGCAGAGCAATGCCAAGAGGACAGGGAGCGGTAAGCTGATTTATCCAAGGGACACACAGCTGGGTCACGCGGAGGTTTTTCGGACTCTGAGGTCTATGCTTTTAAATACACTGCTCTACATTTTCCATGATCTGGTGCCCTTCGGCTCGGATTCAAAACTGTGCTGTGAGCGAAAACCCTGTTGGGGGTGGGGGGCTGGCCTTTGGCTTCTCAGTCCTTGTCAAGGGAGTATAACCCCAAATTCATGGCTCTTCAAATGCTCACAAAAATCCTTGGCTGAGGGAAAGGGTTTTCATGGAGAAGTGCCTGAAGGCTATGAAGACCATTTATTTATCTTGACACGCTAATATTTATTTTTGGATTAAGTTCCGATCGTGAGAGAGCTATGTACCTGGAGACATTGTTTGGGACCCCCGCAGGGACCTGCTTTCTCTGAGCTGCGGAATGATTAATTTGGCCCACAATGAGGGATGTTATTAAAAACGCAAACACATAAACAGAGTTGGACTTACTGTATGGTTGGGATGTGCTTCACTTGCGCTTGTCCTGAGAGCTGGGCCACTTCCATTTTAGGAACCCTATCAACTCTACGGCTGCATGGACCTTCTTCTTCGTGGGACAGGCTTTCAGGATATCCGGGCAACACTTACTATCTATCTCAGACAATGCATTTTAATGCACTGTCCTCAAGTTGGTTTCAACTCACTTTTCTACTACAGCGAAAACTTGGGTTGCGAGTAACCTGTTCTGCGAGTGTTCCCCCAAACAAGCCAACGTTTCTAATCAATTCGAACTTGATAAGCGAGCGATGTCTCACAATACCGGGGGTATGTGAGGCCAAACGTCACATGATCACCAATGAGCCTATGGTTCGTGAAACTTGCTTTGATATACACGTGCTTTGGATTACAAGCAGGTTTCCAGAATGAATTATGCTTGCAAACCAAGGTTTCACTGTGTTTATTTTCTCATTCCTAAATATACTTCTAATTTTTAAAAGTTACACATGTACTTTTTTGTAAGTTGTCATAAATTTTTTTTC
This sequence comes from Puma concolor, assembly GCF_028749965.1. NCBI lineage: Eukaryota > Metazoa > Chordata > Mammalia > Carnivora > Felidae > Puma > Puma concolor. The sequence continues at coordinate 17,223,269 of NC_141675.1, forward strand.
CCAAATAGGATATGAGTTAACTAAAAAGTACTCACATATTTGTTGTGAAAAAACAAGATAACAGTTTCTCAAAGATTGATAATTATGATTTTTTTTTTTTTTTTTTTACAAAGTGATGCTAATAACGTTTATAATCCACCTGGAGTCTATTAAAACAGAAGAAGCCTTGGGCACAGGTCAAGTATGTGGATACCCTATGGGACAGGCTTTGAAGAAGCTGAGAGAATAAATTTCCTATTCCAAATTATCTCCTTGGAAACCCTACCGCTGCAGAGTCTCTGCGACTGTGGAATCAGGATTTAGCTCAAAAGTTACTATTCCAAAATGCAAATGTCCCTCTGACCTCTGAAGGGCTAATTCCTTGGAAACGAAATGGAATCAGGCACAAACACCTTTTTCCTTGTATTTAAAAAAAATTTTTTTTAATGTTTTATTTTTGAGAGACAGAGAGAGACAGCATGAGTGGGGAAGGAGCAGAGAGAGAGAGGGAGGGAGACACAGAATCCAAAGCAGCCTCCAGGACCCGAGCTGTCAGCACAGAGCCTGACGCAGGACTCGAACCCACAAACTGTGAGATCATGACCTGAGCCGAAGTTGGACGCCTAACTGACTGAGCCACCCAGGCGCCCCTGAGCACCCCGTTAATGGGACACTTGAAAGGCAAGGATACTGATGTAGGTAAGATATTTGTTTCAAGTAAATGCAACTGAATTAGCACAATGAGAAGTCTCCTTTCTTCTAGTTTAGTTAATTCCATGAGCTACCATTTAACGCACTCATTCACACAACAAACATTTAGTGAACGTTTACTATGTGTCAAGCACCGAGCAGTGAGATGATCGGGGTGAGCATTCCCCCTGAATAAAGATGAAGAAAACATTTTGGATAATCCATGACCCAGAATTTAAAACTATTACTATGCTCCCCAGTCTCTGTCCTAAACCCTGAAATAAGTACAATATATTTCTGCTAAAATAAAGAATATTAAGTATTCTGAATACTTAACAGTGAAAACTTCGTTCTATTAGCTGTGGAACTTGTCTTTTGTACTGAGCATTTCCCATGTCAATATATTTGTTTCTCCATCAAAATTTTAAAGGTCTGCTTTTTATTTTCATTCTCTACTTTAATCAATCACCTCTTATTACGGAGGAAGTTTGCCTTCAGTTTCTTTGTTTTTTAATTAAACAAATCTGTGCTAATACCTATTTCCCCAAGCACACTAAAACATTTACTTCTTGCAAAGAAATTCACAGGAGCAAAAATGCGAAGCCGTCAGTATGAATATTTTAAGGCCCCTGTCATTTCCTGTAAAATTATTCCATAGAAAGGATATATCAATTTTCATTCTCACCATCAAGGCTGCACGAGTCTTCTTTTCTCTATACGGCCTGAATAACAATGGGATCATTCTTTCAAATCTTTGCCTACTTGTAAGTAAGAAATAAAGTCTTACTTTGCATCTCACTTTCAAATTTGCATTAGTACACTTTTTTTTTCATATTTTGTTCATTTATTTTTAGTGAGAAAATAATGTATCTGGCGGAATCCTAATAAAGGGTTTATTTTATTTTATTTTTTTAATTTACAACCAAATTACTTAGCATATAGGGCAACAATGATTTCAGGAGTAGATTCCTTCGTGCCCCTTACCCATTTAGCCCATCCCCCCTCCCACACCCCACTCCAGTAGCCCTCTGTTTGTCCTCCATATTTATGAGTCTCTTCTGTTTAGTACAATTACTCTTAAGACTCAAATTAAAAAAAACAAAACATTTTCACTGTCCATTTGCCTTTTTTTCAGAATGTGACTTTTTCGTTTAAGGATACTGCCATCAAGCAGTGATATGGATAGAGTGATAGCTTATCTTTTTAAGGTGCATTTAACACCTACAAAAATAAACATGTGCATGTGGGAGAAAACACATCACTAAATATTTGACAGTTAGAACTCTATCACCTCTGTTGCGCGCACGCCTGTGCTGCTTCTCGGTCCTATCCACTCATCTATTTTGTTTAACCTCTAGAAGGTATCTATTACCTTGGATTTGTTCTTTATTATTGCCTTGACTTCTTAATGTACAGTTTTGTTACATATCTTTCAAAAATTGTTTCTCTTGTATTTATAAAAATGTTAACGTCCTGTTGCCAAAAATTGTGTTTAACTCAACACTGTGTTTCTGTGATCTGTGCATGTTGATGCCTGTAGCTTCACTTCCTGTGAGGCACACGATTGAATTTAATGACAATGTCACCGCTTAATTTTTGCATTTGTTCATAAATATTTGGTTGGTATCCAATTTTTATTTATTTATTTTTTTTACAATTTCCAAACAGCACTACCATGAACTTTTTTCAACATGAATTGTGGCATTCATATTTTTAAAAAATTTTTTTAACGTTTATTTATTATTGAGAGACAGAGACACAGAGCAGGAGCAGGGGAGGGGCAGAGAGAGGAGGAGACACAGAATCCAAAGCAGGCTCCAGGCTCCCAGCTGTCAGCACAGAGCCCGACGCGGGGCTCGAACTCACAAACAGCGAGATCATGACCTTGGCTGAAGTCGGACACTCAACTGACTGAGCCACCCAGGCGCCCCAAACCCTGGTATTCATATTAAAGAGCTTCTCTAGGATAGTTACCGAGAAGACAAATGGCTTGATCATAAGAAATCTGCATATTTCAATTTTACAGGATAATGTGAGCCATTTCCAAGATGACGATAGTAATTTAGCTTCTCACCGGCAATATATCTCAGAGTGTCCGTTGACTGACGTTCCCTCCAACATTTGGTTGTGTCACCACACTTACTTCATGTAACTTTCATGGATAGAAGATGGCATCCAATGTGGTCTTGAATTGGATTTCCTTAATGATTGGTCTTTTTTCTTCTGATTTGTACAAGTTTGTTACACATTTTGTCTTTGCCCGCTGTGTTTGCAGTGGGAGTGCTGGACTCCGGGTGTCAGGCCTTGTCTTTTTCTGTTAATCTGAAGTACTTCTTTGTTTGCCCGACCCTGGACACATCTCTCTGCTCTCTGTCCTCAAAGCAGAGATCGAGAAATCGTGGCCAGTACTAAAGAAGATGTCCACCTTTGCATCAATAGGTGTATACTTGACCCCTTAGGGATTCAGAACTGAACCAAATATTATCGATAGTGCTACATGCATCCTTTGCTTTATTCTGACCTTGGTTCTGGAATAAGATTTTTTTGTGGAAAAAGAAAGAAATCCCAAAATTGCCTACAAGTCAGAGCAAGAGTCAAGGGTGGTGTGAATTTCACCTCACGTTTCAAAGATTTCCATCAGAACTCATGGAAATCCCTAATCCCTGTTTTGTAAAATATCACTTTACGCCATTCTGATAAAAGAGGTTTACTAAGTATGCTGAAGGCTGGCTTTCTTTTTAAGCATATGGTCATCATTAAAGTGCTATTCACTTTATGAAAGGTCAAGATAAGCTTTTTTTCTTTAAGTATGTTTTTTTTGGATTGGCCAACTTCATAACCATTATGTGATTAATATGAGAGTAGCTTGGTATTAATAGAAGCAAAAATCACAATGCTTGAGAAATGTACATTATTAAACACATCACTAAAATTCAGCCAGGCATTATTAGATGGTTTCTGAAGAAAAAGTAACCAGAAGAGCCTAAAGGCTCTGGGAAGACAGGAAAGTTCAGCTCTTACCTAAGTTCCCTGACTCTGAGAAGATCTCATCTGTCAAAGATAACCTCAAATACGCACATATTTCTTGGATGTGGTCTCTTGGTGATGAATACAAAATTATTCAGCAGGCCATGGTTACTTGGGCAAAAGAGTCCTTTCCAATACCCAAACGCAAGACCACCTGCTAGAGAATTCTGGTTTAAAGGGAAATCTTGGCAGCGTACAAACTCTGTAAAGTGAAATCTTCCATATGCCTGATATGGACTTCTAAGAAATATGGAAAAATGTGTGTGTGTGTGTGTGTGTGTGTGTGTGTGTGTGTGTGTAGAACAACCCTTACGTTTTGGAAACGGTTGTGAGAATGTCAGCCCCATGACGGAAAAGGTTTTTGCTTATGACTGGACAGCTTCTGACCGCAGATACTAATAATGACGGCTATTTCTAGGGTTTGTATTGTTACAGCACAGTTACAAATACTCTAAGCACTGTTAGTGGCCGAGCGCTAGATAAGTTTACACGCATCAACTGATGGAGGTCTCATCACAACCCTTTGAGTACCTTTATTGTCCTATTTTACAGGTGAGAAAACTGAGGCACACAGAGGTTAAAAAATATGTTCGAGGGGCGCCTGGGTGGCGCAGTCGGTTAAGCATCCGACTTCAGCCAGGTCACGATCTCGCGGTCCGTGAGTTCAAGCCCCGCGTCGGGCTCTGGGCTGATGGCTCAGAGCCTGGAGCCTGTTTCCGATTCTGTGTCTCCCTCTCTCTCTGCCCCTGCCCCGTTCATGCTCTGTCTCTCTCTGTCCCAAAAATAAATAAACGTTGAAAAAAAAAAATTAAAAAAAAAAAAATATGTTCGAGCACCCGGGTTGGGGCCTGCAAAGAGCAACCTGTCTTGCCCCATTTTTAGATTCCTCTCCTGCACCCCCAAATTACAGCATTACACTGTTCTCGGGTGAACAGGATGAATATTTCCTAATGAGTATGCGTCTCTCTGACTGTAAGCTCCCCAAGGCTAAGGGCAGTATCTGAGTAGTACCTCTCATCGGTGCTACATTTTGCCACTCCCCCCAAAATAATAGCCACATAATTTACTGCTGTCATTGGTGCCCACAGGGTCCCAGATAATCACTGTTCTTCTTCCCCAAACTCCCTAGAAATTTTGTTTTATCCAAACATCTGTACACCTATGGGTATTTGGCAAAATATCTCAGCCCCAAATTAAAAATATGCACGCTCATTGGTAAGGAGTCATTTTCACCAGTAAAATGGCTTGTGGAAATTTTAACACACTTAAAAAAAAAAATAACTGTATAGATGCAGATTTTCAGATTATCAAATTTATGTTATTATATAAGGTGACTCACCCACTTCACTGAAGGCAAAATGAACCAGGGCAGGATTTAGTGAGGCCCAGGATCTTTAAATTTATATGTGGTACAAGCTTGGGTGGCTTCCAAAATATTTTAAAAGGGTTTTGGCCGGAAGTAACTAAAAAAATCCCAGATGTAGAGAACTAAGGGGGGTAGACATAAAGAACAGGCCACCGACAGAACTAACGATATGACAAAACTACTCGTAAGTATAAAATCAAGGAGCACAGGGTTGAAGAAAGAGTGCCAGAGGTTGCTGGGTGAGCCAACAGCATGATATTTGAGACAATAAGCAACGAATAATTAGAATCATATCACTGCCACTGATAATCTTGCAGTGACGGGACTTGAAATGTGAATTTGTAACATGAATGCTTCTTCTGGAGAGTCCCACAGGCTCCAATATATAACGGTGATGAGTAGGTAGAGTCATGAGGCAGAGGGTTTAAAATTAAGAACAAAATAGATATTAAAGAAGACATGTAAAGGTCAAGAAAGGGGGTGGGAATTTAGGATCCAAGGGTAGGACCCAAATAAAACCAGAGGATTAGAGACACACTCATTAAAAAAAAAAGTGTTTATTTCTTTTTGAGAGAGAGAGAGAGAGAGAGAGAGAGAGAGAGAGAGAATGAATGCATGCATGCATGCTGGGGAGGGACAGAGAGAGAGGGAGACCCAGAATCCAAAGCAGGCTCCAGGCTCTGAGCTGTTCAGCAGAGAGCCCAGCTCAGGGCTCAAACTCATGCCGTGAGATCATGACCTAAGCTGAATTCGGATGCTTCATGGTTTGAGCCACCCAGGTGCCCCAAGAGAGGCACTTGTTTTTTAAAAAAAATATGATCACTGTGATTCATGACCATGGACGTGGAGCCACCAGAATCAAGGAAGGCTGGCTATAAAGGAAAACAAAAACAAAAACTTGCCTGAAATAGAATTAGTCTAAGCCAAAGCAACCACATAATTCAGAAAAAGAGTTATTGTGAGCATAAAATTATGAGAAAATAGCTAAATAACTCGATACTTTCAGAGGACGGAGAGATCAAAAGCATAGTTTTTCCTTCTTCGGTGACAGAAAGGTATAGTTCCAAATTAGAAGCCTTATTAGTTTCCTAGGGCAACTAATAACAAAGGACCACAAACAGCCCTGGATACTAGAAGTACCCCCAAATTAAGGTGCAGGCAGCCTTGCTTCTGAAGGCTGTGAGGAAAAATCTGTTCCATGACACTCCGCTAGTTTCTGCTCATTTGCTGGCAATCCTTAGCATTCTTTGTCTTCCGGAAGCCTAACACGAACCTTCACACGGCGCTCTCTCCCTATCTCCCTTTTTGTGTCCAGATTTCCTCTCTTCATAAAGACATAGTCGTACTGGATTAGGACCCACCCTAACGACTTCATCTTAACTCGATCATCTGAGAAGACTCTGTTTTTAAAAGTAAATTCATATTCATGGATACTGAGGGTTAAGACTTCAACATCTTTTGGGATATGCCATTCAGTCTATAACAGTTCCCAACATTTGTCCTGATAAATCCTAAGATGAGGTGCATAGGAGGTAGCATTTTTTTTTTATTCAAGTATAATTAATACCGTGTTACATTAGTTTCAGGTATACAATGTAATGATTCAAAAATTCTATATGTTTCTATATGCCCATCACAGTAAGTGTACCCTTAATCCTGTTCACCTATTTCATCCACCACCGTATCTTTTCTCTCTAGCAACCACAAGTTTGTTCTCTATATTTAAGTCTGTTTGTGGTCTCCTTTTTTCTTTGTTTGCTTAAGTTCCACATAGGAGCGAAATCATAATTGTCTTTCTGATAGATTTATTTCACTTAGTATTATACCCTCTAAATCAACCCATGTTATTGAAATGGCAAAATTTAATTCTTTTTTTATACTTTAATAATATTCCTGTGTGTATACACACCCTGTATCTTTATTGGTTCATCTATAGATGGACCTTTGGGTTGCTTCTATATCTTGGCCATAGTAAATAATGTTGCAATAAACATAGGGGTGCACATATCTTTCCACATTAGTGTTTTCATTTTCTTTGGGTAAACACTCACTAGTGAAATCATTGGGTCATATGGTAATTCTACGTTTAATTTTTTAAGGAACCTCCATAGTGTTTTCCACAGTGGCTGTACCAGTTTGCATTCCCACCAACAGTGCACAAGGGTTCCTTTTTCTCATCTTTGCCAACACTTGTTATCTCTTGTGTTTTTTATTTTAGCCATTCTGAAACGTATAGGGTGCCAGTTCACTGTTATTTTGATTTGCATTTTCCCAATGGTTAGTGATGTTGAGCATCTTTTGGAGGTAGAGAATCTGACCTGACACACAAGAACCATTTACTTGGATAAATTTATCCAGCGAACCATCAGAGACACTCTAAGGTGCCTACTCCAAATACCTAACACGTATGTGTTAAATAAAGATTGGAAGAGTAAATTCATGAATAAAGATACATTTCATTCCCTTTTGTACACCTTGGAGACACTGTTTACCCATCAAGAAATAGAGGCAAGTGCTAGGTGGCTCTTTGCTAACCCCACATGCCTTCCAAGATGGGAAACCTCAAACACTTTCCTACTGTCCATCGTTCTTCTGCATATGGCTTTCCCCAGGGCCATGCCCATTGGCCCATGCCTGGCATAATCATCGGATTTGGTTTTACAAACTTTTTCCTGTCCACGTCCCTTACAAACTTCCTCTCAGTGGCTAGAATGTTTACGTTCAAAGCAGTTTAGTTGACCCTGTTAATTATTTTTCACTCATTCATTCATGTATGCATCCATCCACTCACTCATTCCAGTAATCTTCAAGGTGTAATGCTTCTTTTAATAACATGTTTTATAACATCTCCTTTACTATTTCCAAATGAAAGCCATAGATAATATCGCCCACCCACACATATAATTTCCAAGAAATCAATATATGGCCCTGACTGCAATATCAAGGATGAATTCAAAGTAATTTATAATAAAATAATAGCTATTTCAAAGTATAAATGTCCAGGCATAAAGAAGTGGTAACATGCTTGCCTCAATATGCAGAATTAAAGTGATTATTTTCCCTACAAATGCAGACTGATAAAAACATGTGGTATAAGTCTATCAATGAAGAATACCCTGTCGTCAGTGACATGATTACCTGAAACAGTAAATAACTCTGAGACACATTCCTTTTTAATTTTTTTAGGGGTGCCTGGGTGGCTCAGTTGGTTGGGCGACTGACTTCGGCTGAGGTCATGATCTCACAGTTTGTGAGTCTGAGCCCTGCATTGGGATCTGTGCTGACAGCTCAGAGCCTGAAGCCTGCTTCAGATTCTGCATCTCCCCCTCTCTCTACCCCTCCCCTGCTCATGCTCTGTGTCTCTCAATAATAAATAAATATTAAAAAAAAGAAAAACTTCAAGTTTATTTATCTATTTATCTATAGAGCACACCTAAGTGGGGAAGAGCAGAGAGAGAAGGAGAGACAGGGCATCCCAAGCACACTCCACACTGTCAGTGCAGAGCCTGATCCGGGGCTCAAACTCACGAACCACGAGATCATGACCTGAGCTGAAGTCAGAAGCTTAACCGACTGAGCCACCCAGGCGCCCCTTAGAAACGTCCCAAACGGAAAAAAGAGCAGCCTACTCTCCATCTGCACAGCAGTTATAGCTCTAAATAATTTACAGTATAATAAATTCATGTAATAGTTTGCATTTATATGTAAAAATGAGTTATGGCTAAGTTCAGTTAAACATAATTTATCTGGGAGGGAGGGTTCTTAACAGGAACGTCTGGTGGGACAGTGGGAAGTCAATGAGGGTATGAGGTAATTCTTTATTCTTTGCAACTACTGTGCACAGTGCCCGACATCCAGCCTCATAGCCGCTGCCCCCTAAATGCCTATGATGCTGCCAATCATCGTGACATCCAAAAGGACATCCACAAATTGTCGAAATCTCCCATCAGCAAGAACTATTGATTTGGTCATTCTGTGAACCTTAAATGAGATGCCACTGTGTGCCAGGCATCAGGTTAACACGGGAGTAGAGGAGGGAAAGCTAGGAAAACAACTAAAGATAGCAGAAACGGGACACGTATAGTAAATCAACATATGAGCAGCAGGTACGTGGGTGGGAGGGGTTGTTACAAGCTTTATGAAATCTAACACCTTACAGAGCAGAGAACAGAGTTTTAGATCTAAGTGGTTTTAGGTGATTATGATTTCCCCATAGCAGTGCAAGATCTTTAAAGACAGATACAGTGTTTTAAAAACCTTTGCATCGCCTCAACGTCTGCATCTAACACGGATGGGTGAAAAGAAGAGATTGGTCAGAGCCAGAATTGAAACCCGGTCCCGTCATTTTTGTCTGAGCAACCTTAGGAAAGTTGGTTAGCTCAGTCTTTGTTTCACTATTTCTCTTTTCCAGGTGTTAGACAGAGGTAATGCATGTAGCATACTACATAAGTGGCAGCTCTTTTATTTATTAATTTATTTTTAATTAAAGAAAAATTATTTTTGAGAGAGCCAGAGCCAGAGAGAGTATGAGCAGGGAAGGGGCAGAGAGAGGGAGAGAGGAAATCCCAAGCAGGTTCCATGCTGTCAACGGGGAGCCCGACATGTGTCTTGATCTCATGGACCATGAGATCGTCATCCGAGCCCAAATCAAGAGTCAGACACTTAACTGACTGAGTCACCCAGGTGCCCTACCCCCCATTAAAAAAAAAAATTTTTTTAAGTTTATGTATTTATTTTTGACAGCACACATGAGAAGAGGAGGGGCAGAGAGAAGAAGGGAGAGGTGACAGTTCTTTTCAATCTTATTCTCATGGCAAAGTAAAAAAGTAAGAGTGCTGATGGCACCACCGGCCAGTGGTTGGTCTGGTGGCCTCAAGGTCTTGGAGGTGGCCTGGAGATCACATTACGGGGTTAGAGTCTCTCTCTTTCTCTTGTCTGTCTAGTTTCCTCCTTCCTTCTCCCCTCTCTTCCTTCCTTCCCATACAACCCTCCTCCCCCTTCTCTCTCTCTCTCCCCCATTGAAATTACCAAAACACCATTCAAACGTTGGTGGGAGTCAAAATAGAAAAACCGAGAAACAAAGACAGAGGAAGGGGGCTGTCACCGTGATGACACAGAATAAATCACCAGAGCTTCTGTGACACTGCTGGGCGACACCTTGTGAAGACGGCCCAGGGGGCAGCCATCTGGTGCTAATTCTACCTGTCCTCATGTTAGTCTACCTGTATGGAGTTGAATTTCCTATCACTCAAGGTTATATGGATGAGTTTTTCATCAGTAGGACCAAAATAGCTCATCTGAAATGTACAGGAGCTGTAGATTGATGAATTCATCAAGACAAATTTGGAACACATGGAAAGTCTCGTATCTCATAGCCAACTCAGAGCTATTATGGTGATTCCAATTTTCATAGGCTCAATTTTCCTAAGATCAAAAATGCTCTTTTAAAATGTCTCTGTTTAACTATCTAATAAACAGAATATCTAAAGGAATCTAATATTACGTCTAAACCATTAATCTCTCTCTTTTCTCCATTTTTGGTCTTTTTTTTGGTATATATTCTTTCAAACATGCTCTCCTTAGGAATAATCACTGGCAAGAATAAGTCAGCGGAAAATCCATTCCTGTTTTTATGACCGCCTCTGTGGACTGAGAGCCTATTTCTATTCAAGAACGCACTTCCCGAGTTGAGACTCTCCTTTGGGCATTGTAGTTAATTTGACGAAATTGAACAATAATCTTTTTGTTTCTAATTCATGTTCACATATTCCTGATCCCTTTGGGGTAAAGTTCAATAAACACAATGAACCCAGCTCCTCGTTAGAACTATTCAAAGGATTACATGTTGGACTCGACCAGAGTCTGGGGAAATTGTAAAGACATCAAGAAGAAGACATAAAGATTCCTCTATTATTGGGGAAGAGAGGCATTGCATTCAAGTAATCAATACCTGTCCCGTCTTAAGGAATACACTCTTACCTATGACATATGTGGCTGTAGGCCTAAGACCACTAAAAGAGTTTAATCATGCCCAAAACATAAACTATTTCTAAAATATTCAGGTGAAAGCCTTGGACCTCCCTAAGCCTCAGAAATTTAGAGATACTGACCAAAGGCAGAGGAAATGAGCAAAATTGTTATACTCCGTTTACTCAAATTCCTAACAAGTTTCTTTTACTTTCTCTTATTTTTATCTGGCCTAGAAAAAGATTTAGAATGCATGTATGTGGACCATACTATTGTATTTGGCATTCCCTAAACACTCACAATTTACTAAGCCCCAGACATGTTGAAACTAGAGATGATCTCTGTCCAGCAGGGTCCTTGTGTTTGTTTAAGGACAATAGGAATTAACTAGGTTTTAGTTACCATGAATCTGCCTGTATTTAATATCATGGTTTCTCTTTAAGAAAAGATACAGAAATAACACTAACTTTATGTCCCATCATTGTGAACTCTGAGACTCTGTCTCTCCAAAAGGCTGCGAGTTTTTAAAGGAAATACCCTCTTTTCCCTATTTTGTGATTTTGACAGGAGAGCGCGTTCTGAAGAAGCAGGGGAAAAGAGCTCCCATCTTAAGATTCTGGAGTTAAACTGAGAGTCTCTGAAGCCAAAACTGTTAATAATATTTTCCAGCTTACAACAACCTATAAAAAAGCACATGTGTGGCAATAAAACAGAACAAGCAACCATGAAAGGAACATAAAGAGAGACAGACGGACAGTTGTCCAATTTTCACAGAGGGCTCTGGAACATTAAATTTTGAGTGTTCCCTGGCATAGTATATCAGGCTTTCTTCCTGTTGGGAGTCATGCTTGCCTGGCGGTGACAGGCTCTGTGTCTGTAGGACAGAGCCGAGCAGAGGCATCCACAGTGACTTCCTGACAATGGGATCCACCCTCGGTTCCTATGTTGGTGAAAAATGACAGCTGCTTCCACAGTAATGGGTGGAACTAAAGAGGTTGTGAAGTCCTTTAAATGTCCTTCGTCTCCAAAAGCTCCCTGAAGCATCATGGAAAAGAGATACCCGTGGTGGAGTTGTGGGAGGTTAAGTTGGCCTTGTTACCCAACACAGCGGGAAGGACATTCGCTTAGGGACCCCCGGGATTTGGGGGCTTGGAATCTGGTGCCAACATTAACTAGCTGTATTGGCTTTTCACTTTTTCGAAGCCTCCCAGTCTTCATCTGCAAAACGGAACTGCTGCTAACGGCTCGGCAGAGATCTCAGGAGGCGATTAAAAAAGATTAAGGGGCACCTGGGTGACTCAGTTGGTTAAGTGTCCGACTCTCGGTTTTGGCTCAGGTCACGATCTCATGGCTTGTGAGTTTGAGTCCCGCGTAGGGCTCTGCACGGCTGGGATGCTCTCTCTCCCTCTCTCTCTCTCTGTCCTTCCCCTACTGGTACTCTCTCCCTCTCAAAATAAGTAAACTTGGGGGAAAAAAAAGATTAAGAATGATATACATTCAGTGCTCAGTGGATTATACACAGGGTGCTCAATACATGGTAATGGTAGTTTTTATTACTTACCTGAACTCTCTTTTCTAATATGTCTGGTTTCTAACCTCACGGGGACTTCAAAATGTGAAAAATTTATGTCAGAATACAAAGGCAAGAACGTGCATGCAGAGGAGATTTTTTAAGTTCACTTCTCTTCTGCGCATAGTTATTGTCGTTTAGGTCAGAAAGTTCTGGAGAGCAGAATTTCTAAAAAGTGGCCACATCTTTCCCTCAGAATTATGAGTGGTCACAAATGGTCATACCAATGGCCAGGTACTCCTGCTGCAGAACTGGGTCCAAAATTGGCACAAATCAAGAAAAGATGGGCTGTTTGGTTGCAAAGGGCATGAGGACCAGGAGAACACTGGAGTTGTAATATACAGAATCCACACCTGCCAGAGTTGAAAAGGCTTTGGAGATGATCTGAATTCACCCCTTTATAGATCAACTTTTCTTTCCAATTCACAGCCTACCATTGTCCTTAAACGACTTGAATATTATTACTATAAAGGACATAAATAAAACGTTATTTACATGAAATCACATTACAGTAAATTACATTACAATAACATTAATTACGTTACCATAATTGTAATTACAATAATGCCACAAAAAGTTATAATGTAACAAAAAGTTACATTACGTTATAATAAACATCATAAAGACTTTAAATAAACATAGTTCAGGGGCGCCTGGGTGGCGCAGTCGGTTGAGCGTCCGACTTCATCCGGGTCACCATCTCGCGGTCCGTGAGATCGAGCCCCGCGTCGGGCTCTGGGCTGATGGCTCGGAGCCTGGAGCCTGTTTCCGATTCTGTGTCTCCCTCTCTCTCTGCCCCTCCCCCGTTCATGCTCTGTCTCTCTCTGTCCCAAAAATAAATAAACGTTGAAAAAAAAAAAATTTAAAAAAAAAAAATAAATAAATAAACATAGTTCAGAGTTGATGAAAGAAAAATCCACAGAGGCCAAATGACCGTAAATGAGACGGTAGGTCAAGGACATGTCAGTATGTGGGAAGGGGAACGTGCATCCTATAGGAAGGAAGAGGTTAAAGTGCAGAGTTCAGGTTCTGGCCTAGGAGAACAGGCCGACCAGCGAATCAGAACTGAATGGTGGGAGGTGGCAGAATGGGTATAGTATCAGTAGCTCCTATGGAAATTGTTCTCACTAGACCTTGAAGTAGAAGGTTCTTGAGCCTTTCTAATTACAAGGTGCTGAAAGAACCCTGTCACCGGGGCAGGGAAATTTATTCTTTCTGGCTGAGCTGCAGAATCTAGAGGTGTATAGGTTATGAAAGAAACATTGGCAAATCCCACGGCTCAATGACAGGATCCTCTTTATGGAGTCATTCCCCAACACGCATTCCAGATTAGCTGGCTTTTCCACCCAAGTATGTGTTTTGCTAGTTATTGAGACTTTATAGAATTCAGCTACCTCCCTAAGTAACCTCAATGCGTGAATAAAACTTGACGTTTAATTTTAGCCAAGAGAAAGTCTGCCTTGAACTTTTAAGACCTTACCCTTGTTCCCAGTCTTTCTAAACCCCAGGCTGTAACAAAGACGAAGACAACTCTCTATATAAGGGCCGACTAACAGACCGCACATCAACAGTGGCTTCTTTTAGTGATTTCATCTGAGTGGCTTTCATGTGCTTTGTCTGCAGCAAGAAATAATAAAGTAAGACATTAGCCAGGGTACCAAGTTAGCCAATTTTGATGTTTCCAGCCTGAACTTTCAGTACCTCGTCCTTTTTCTGCCACTCCCCCAGCCACCTTCCAGTGTACAAGTTACTCGCACCCTCTCCCCAAGGCCCTCAGAAAAAAATTGTAATTATTTACACCCTCCCCCTTTACTGAACTGCAAAACCGCTGTTTCTAAAGGTTGAATCACATAAAATCGCCAACATGTGATTAATTTTGATCTACAAAAATGGCAATTGCGTTATGGTTCAAACGGGTGGTAGTGATGGCATCTTGTCCCCTAGTAGTACAGTGAAATGAAAAAAAAAATAACCTTGTATTTGGGATGAAAGGAGTCCGAGATAGGATCTAGCCCAGCTTATTCAGGTATAGGCCTAGCCACTGAGACTCGGAATGGAGCAAGGAATTAGAAGATCAAACATCAACAGTTAGAGAACAGAGCCCGATTACATTCAGGATGACTGGACTCCTGTCCCAATGTTCTTATCTCCATGGCACGGGTCAGAAGACTTTTTTCTGTCAAGGGCAAGACAGTGAACTATTTCAGAATTTGTGGGCTACCGGGGATCTAACATTGTAGCATGAAAGCAGCCATAGACAATATGTAAACAAACGAATGGGGCTGTGTTCCAATAAAACTTTATTTATAAAAACAGATGGCAGGCTGGATTTGGCCCACAGGCTGTAGTTTGCCAAGCACTGCTCTATAGAATTCTTAGACTTAAAAATATCTGCAAGCAGATGGGTGAGGGATTTGTATATTGAAAGTGTGCTCAAGTGTTCATGGATGCTAATTCAGCATAAAGATCTTACTATCCTCTGTATTTCCCTTAAAATAAGTACCTAAAGAAACCCAAAGATGCTGGGGCCTCAGGGCTACAGCTGTCTAAGGGTTTGCCAACTGCAAGATTAGATCACTCAGGACGGGGATAATACTGTCTTAACTCCTTAGCTAAATCTACAAAATATACTTGTGATCTGAGGAAAGAAATACATTAGAATGTGCTATCCATCAGACTGCCTGAGCTATGGAATTAGGTACAGACACTCCTGGGTGAAATTTTAATAGCTTTAACAATCATTTAGTCAGACTCCTTCATGCGTTAGAGGAATATAACTTCATTTTATCATTTGCATGTTGGATGAACAGGGTTTGAACTGGCACTTGGGGTCAGCAAGAGATTTTGAATACAGGCATTTTTTCTATTTCTCCTGACAGTGAAGAAACTACTTTGGCTATATCTATTTTCCATTTGAACTTGAGAAGCATGGGAGAATGTTATTAAGCAACTGAAAAGTCTCTATTGGTCCCACATTCTGGCCACAACACAGAAAGGAAGACTTATCATCAGGTCATTCCAGGAAGGAAAACCAGTCAGTATGCACCAGGCATGATAATACTGTGAGTGTAATCAACATCCCTGGAGTAAAATTATGTCCATGCATCTAGCTATCTGCCCAAACATCCAGACCATCTGAATACCTAAACTATCTTTGAAGGTACTGGACCATTTGCTGAGAATCCCCGGTTAGGTGGAATAAGCTACCTGCTTCCAGGGAGCTAAAAATGTAGCAGAAGGAAGAAGTGAAGGCACAAAGACCACAAAACCACAACAATGAAGGCAATACTTCAAGAGTAACTTTCAAGTAACAAGCCAGTATCTGGAGGAACTCATTAAAGAACAGCAAGATGTGAAATAATCACCAGGTAGAGCTCTCAAGAGCTCCTGTTGAGCTATGAAAGAACCTGGAGAAGGTGCTACGGTGCCATGATGCAGCCCGCTGGAATAAATGTGCTTTTTCACCTCCAGGTACTCTACTGCCCAACCTACTTCTCAATAGGTTGGGCAAGAGCTCACTGGCAAGACCTCACGACAGCTTGTCCTTAAACAGGCAGAACATTCAAAACAAAACAAAACAAAACAAAACAAAACAAAACAAAACAACCAAATCACATAATATGGATGCTTTCTATAACTAAGTCATATCAGTCTTGAAGAATTCTAACTCTACTTTTATTTTATAGTACTTTCTACCCAACATTCTAGAGAAGATCAGAGGTAAGACGCAGCTTAATACAGAATCAAAAGTGGATGAAGACACTCAAAAAAGCTTATGTGATATGAATTAAATAATTAAAGATACTGTCTGTACCCAGGAAAAGAGCTAGAGATTCAAGGAGACCTCACAGTCAAAACTTATGTTAAATTCAGGATTATCATTAATGATTTTTACAGTATCATCTTCTAAGTCACTGTTCACAGTTTTTAGCAAGTGGCCAACTTCTTCAAGAACGTTGGTCATAGCCGCCGATTCCTTTTTGTTTACATTTTATAAAAGAAAGCAAAATACAACATAGCTTTGAACAGACCAAATTCAAGACCGCACCATGTATCAAGATTCAAATTGTATTTCTGCAACAGAACTAAAAGTATAATTCCAGAGCAAGAGAAACCAAAACCCAACAAAATGAGAACTCACCTTGGATATGAAGCATCCTGTTTTCTCACGTCCATTAAGCCCGGCAACCAAGATAAAAAAAAAAAAAAAAAGAACAAGATGCAGTGGTACTTACTTGCAGGTGATGGGGTGCTGCACCCACTTGGCGGAGGGTGACCATGAAGGCCATGGAGGGGAGGCAGGGAAAGTCCCCCGATGACCGGTGGAAAGAGTAACGGGTAGGTTGCGGCTGGATAGTGAGTCATGTGACCATTCACTGCCGGGACAGGACATGCGTGGCTACTGGTGGTCATGTTTCAGGCCTCACAGGATGAAAAGCATTCTGGGGTGGGAACACATCACTCCAGGTCTTGAACCAAGGTGAGGGAGGTCAATTCAGGGCAAGGGTTGAGGGTGAGCTGTCTTCTGGGGCAAAGGCAAGACAGTTCAATGTATGACCACCTTGCACTTTAAAGATCCAGGACTGCTAACTCTGTAAGGAAAAAAAAACAAAACAACATATATATATATAAATTTTATAAGTCAAAAATATTTTCTTCTTTGTCGAGTTATGTGAAGAATCTCAGATGTTAAGCTAGGTCTTCGAATTCCCAGTTGTTCCCCTATATTTACTACCTTTATTTTCTTAAAGTCTTATATCCTGATATAGAATAAAACAAATATACAATTTCAAAGTAGCCCTGACTGTCCAATATTAAATAGCAACATCCCCCCACACCCAATCTTTCCCTATCTCCCTCACATTGCGTAAGTTTTCTCCATGGCACTTAAGTTTTTACGCGAGTGTTTTTGTCCATCTCTCCCATTAGAATGAACTCACCAGGAGGGCAGAGTTTTTTTGGTTTTATCACATGCTATGTTACAAGCTCCTCAAAGGATACCAGATAGGCTAGAGACACTCACTAAATATTCACCGAGTGAATGAATATTTGTTCTTGCTTCTTTTAGAGAAGTTGATTGTGCAATCATGTCCTAATCTAGGTGCTTCCAAGATGTTAAATATTTTATATGAACAAACTTGGGATTGAAACCTAGCCCCCTGGAATGACATACCTCCAAAAGGTAAATATAATTGTAGGAGAAAACCGTACCCTAATGAAAGGTGAGTAAGAGATACAGCGAAAGATCAGCAAAATTCGTTCTATCTTTTCTTGTTGTCAACAGTATACACCTTCCTTGTAAGAGCACCATCCATTGATCCATGTGACTGCTTTGTCTGTTTAATCATCCACCCATCAATAAAATCCTAACTTACTATTATATGCCAGGTGCTGATGTAGGCACTAGTGATATACTTCCACTAGTGTGGAAGAAGGCTAATGTGGCTCCTGCCATCACGGAGTGTCTAGTTTTAACAGCTCCTAATTGAGATCAGGTTGTTAAGGAGGGTTCAGTTGTCCTGCGCCTACAAAGAACTCGCAAGCAATGATCGGCACCACCTAGGACTGCTCGAGACTGGGGACAGAAGAAGCCTGGAACAGATTCTAGGGTGGGCTGACTGTAGACGTCACAGGTTCATTTGGGCCTTGATGACCAATATTCAGTAAAAGCCCCAAACTCTGGACTCCACTGAGGGAAGCACTGAAAAGTAAACCCATGTGACACAAAACAAGAACGGTATCTCAAGGCCGGCCAAGAGTAAGTGTCAGGGGCATGATTCCAGAATCGGACCACCTACGTTCACATCATGCCCCTACCCCATGAACAATTATCTGACTTCTCAATATGGCAGCTTTGAGTGTAAAATGGGGGTCATAATAGAATTTACCTCAGTGGGCTGTTGGGAGGATGCCATGAGGAAATGAGGTTAATACCATGAGAAGAGCGCCCGGGGCAGAGTAAACACTAGGTAACAATTTGCTATTAACATATGTGTTGTCTCACCAAATGATAGGCTTCTGAGAACAAGCTTACTGGAAAAGATATGAGGCTCTGGGGTCGGGGAGGGTAGGGAATCATGTCACAGTTGCCTGAGGAAGATATTAGGACTCCAAATTCTGTCATGGAAGAAAAGGTAGGATCCGGGTAAAGTTGAGAACAAAGACTCATTAAGGCTTACGGATTTCTCAGTTTGTGCAATTAGCCAGTTTGATTACAAACCTCACAATTTTCTAATCCAAATAACTTCCATTTGTTTACTACGTGTCAGGCCCTTCGCTTACGAGCTCCAAGCTCTAGCTCTTACTCCATAGCCTAAGAGGCAGTTATTATCTTAATTTTCCAGGTGAGAAAATTACGTCTCTGTGAGTTTAAATGACTTAGCCGCAATGTCCTAGAGTCAGCCTGTGGCTAGGTCAGAATTTGAACCTAGATCTGGAAGGTTCTACGAGCTCTTTGCTTTACCCTCCACCGTGCTGTGTGCTTATGTCACTGAGTGCCTGAAGGTGTCCTAGTTGTACCCTACAGAGGAAAACGTCCACAGGCCGTCCTGATGTGAGTGGCTGTCCTCACTTAGATGACATTCTCCCCAGGGCCTTGAGTCCCTGGCCTATTAATATTAAAAATGAGCATCATCAACAGTGAGGCCATATGCTCCCAGGTTCCCCAGGAGTCCGCTGAACCTTACAAAAGAGACTATAGTCCCCGTTGGCTTATGTAACACACTTAACCCCCAAAGTGGTGCCCCTCCCAAAATATCGATGTCCTTTTCACACTTTAAAACCACAACTTGTTTCTCTGATGAAAATAAAGTAAATGGACTATAAGAGGTGAATGTTTTTCTGAGCTTTCTCTTCTAAAAAATCATGCACCATCTAATATATTTAACATCGTGATTTCGTAGTTTGTAGCAAATTAATTAGAAAATAAACAATGCCGTTTAGTATTTGCTGCATTTCCACTCAATTTGATTTTTAAATCACACACACAAAGCCCAGCATTGTTAAAAATGGTCTTTTCTATCTCCATTAGATAAACTACCTCATTAACTGGTGGAGCTGACAGTTCAGCAAACCCACCCCCGCAGGGCACAATTCTTAGATTTTTAAAGCTGTTTGTTTGTTTTTACCAACCAGGGACTACTTCTACTCTCAATAATCCTTCATTTCTCTTTGCTTTCAAACACTGCCGATTTTTGGCATCCTGCCTGCCTGAATGAAAAGTCTGGTATCATGCCTAGGATCTTTAAGAAAACAAAAAAAAAACAAAAAAAGGAAAAGGAAAGAAAACTACTTATACTGGTAATAGGGCAAAAGAAAAAAAAAATCAGTGTTTTGGGAAAATCCAGTTATGTCGCTGGAAAACTGAACAGTCGCTGGGTCTATGTTCACATATGTGACTGATTAAGGCTATTCCTGGAAGCAGAGAATTTCCTTTGTTTCAGGCTTTTTGAGAAAAAAAAAAAAAAAGAGATGTTTCATGATATTAGCAGTGCTTTTTCCCCCCCTCTATGCCTGATTTGATTTGGGGCTCATTCAGGGTTCCTTCCTTCACAGCCCGAAGCAAAGCAAACGGGAGGTGAATAGAAGAGAGTGGAAGGAAGTAGGGATTCCCATCAGGAGGATCTAGAACCTTAGAGATACCCTGGGCATCAGTTTCCTCCTCTGTGAAACGGGTTAAGGGGAGAGGAACAGGTTTTATGTCAAGTGTCTCAGGCTGTGCTGTCCAGAAAACAAGTGTTTTATGAGATATTAAATGAAAATACTGAAAATATTTAAGAGGATATAAACTAAAAAGGGGGTGCCTGGGTGGCTGAGGCGGTTAAGCCTCCGACTTTGGCTCAGGTCACGATCTCCCAGTTCGTGAGTTTGAGCCCCATGCCCCTTGTTGGGCTCTGTGCTGACAGCTCAGAGCCTGGAGTCCTGCTTTGGATTCTGTGTCTCCCTCTCTCTCTGCCCCTCCGCCCTCGGACCCCCCTACCCCCGCTCTCAAAAATAAACACACAAAAAGTTTTTTTAAATGAAAAAAAAAGAGGAAATAAAAAAATTTTATATAACTGCATGCATAGTTGATATTGTCATACAATAATCTATCTGCCTTTGATAAACAGCAGAATGACAGGAGTTAGTATGATAGGTCCACACACTAGCTGTTGGAAGAAACGTGCCCATGCAGTGGCAGGGATCTTGCGAACTGCTAACATCTATGCCCACATCCACGAGATATTATTTTAATAAGACATAGTACATTTTGTCCACTTTAATTTGTTAATGGTTTTAATCCATTAAAAGTTCTTAAAGTACATTTTAATCATTTCTTGGCACACTTAATTTACCAGAGGTTGTTTCTGTATTTATTTCAGCTTAAAGTTGCAGGCAGGTTTCTAAGCTGGTCCCTCTCAAGACTTAAAATTTGTTTTATAAACATGATACTTACATATGATTTTTTAAAAAAAAACCAGTTCCCTTTAAACCAGTGGTTCTCAAAGCGGGGTCCCTGAACCAGCTGTATCAACAGCACCTGTAAACTTATTAGAAACACAGATTCTGTGTTCGCACAGGATCTACTGAATCAGAGTCTCAGGTGGGTGCAGAAATCTGCATTCTAACAAGCTCTCCGGATGATGTTGATGCAGCCGACATTTGAGCAACACTGCCCTAGACATTCGGTTGGCAAATTTCTTCTGAAAAGGGCCAGAAAGTAAACAATTGAGATTTCAGGCCATCCAGTCTTTGTCACAAATACTCAACTCTGCTTTTGTACCAACTTCTTGTGAGACAAAAGCAACCACACGCAATCGATAAACGAGTGGATGTCGCTGTAATCCAATAAAATGGGCAGCCTGCTGAACTCGGCCCATGGACCATAGCTGGCTGACCCCAGCTTTAGATTAATAAAGAAAAACAGCAGCCCACTGTTTAACTCCCGTCCCTACAAGCAACTATGCTAGTTCGGTTTTTTCCTGTTACTTGTATTTCTAGATAATGGGCTTAAACTATTTTTTTCATAATTATGTAAGATTTCCTTTACTATCTACTGGTTTCTACTATAAATAGGATTGAAATCTCACAGGCTATTGCTCACACATGCAAAACCCTCTTTTCTCTCTTACTCCCAACATAATTTCATCACAATGAAAACAATGGAAATCAATTACATTAATTTTACCTAATTATGACTAGGTAAATATTGTTACAGCTGAGCCACATGACATACTACATTTACAGGTCTTATAAAATTTTTTGTTTTTCCTGGAGTTAATAATTGCCTTGTTTATATAATTGGATTACTTTCCATCTATGAATAATTCTTCCCCACTCCCTGACAATTCTGTCAGACATGTCATATGATATAGTAGTTCCATAACTGGAGACATTCCTCTTGCTCCAGGGCTGATTGGCAGCTTTCCTGGTCTCATGCATAGATGTCAGATCAGGACTTTCTATTATCGTGTCTCTTTTTTCTTTTTTCCTGGAACCTGTTTCCTGGATCTCATGTCCTCCTCTTTTTTGGTTTACTTCTTCATCTGATGGTTTTTTCCCTAAGATTCTCCCAAGAGATGGTGTGTGGGAAGTAAATTTTTTGAGACTTTTCATGTTTTGAAATATTTTTATGCTATACCTCACACTTATTTGATAGTTTAGGTAGGTATGAAATTGTGAATTGAAAATAACTCTTTTTTTTTAGTTTATTTGAGAGAGAGAGAGACAGAGAGTGCACGCATGTGTGAGTAGGGGAGAGGCAGAGAGAGAGAATCTTAAGCAGGCTCCTTGCCCGGTTCTGAGCTCCAAGTGTGGCGTGATCCCATGACTCTAGGATCATGACCTGAAATCAAGAGTCAGACACTTAATTGACTGAGCCACCCAGGTGCCCCCGTTTTTTCTTTTTCTTCTTTATACATTCTGGTTTTTGTTCTAAATAGCTTATCTTAAAAAGAATGTTTTACTCCGCTTTCCACATTGACTTTTCCTCCCACTTTGTCTGTTGTTTTGTTTTAATATAACATGCATTTCTCAACTGTATTTTCTGTCCATATCTAGGCCAACCCATTTATATCCAAAGGGAAGAATATACCGCAAGCTCTGTTTTCATGGTCAAACCTTGTCAGATGGGTGAGTTTCATGAAAGAGTACTGTAAGTGGGACATTTCTTTGGGAGACTCCTCAAATGTTAGATTTATGGGCTTTTTACTTGGGGCTTGAAAAGTAGAATAAGCTGTCCCAAAATATGACTGTAGGGGTTCAGGACATGCCCCCCCAACATAGGATTTAGTTTATTGATTATTTTGAGTTGTAAGCACTTGAAAAACAGTAAAAGTAGGGATAGGATTTTTCTGAACTCCCTTATGTGCCTAAATACACATCCTCCAGAAGGAATACAATTATCATAAATACCCTCCATTGGGAGTTTAATCAACCAGCAACAATGGATTCTTGTCACAGGAGAGGAAACTACAAGCCAATAGCACACCCAAACTTTGTCACAAACTATCAGACCTCCAGTCTATTCTAAGGCCCATTCATCTTCCTTGAAAATTACTTAACTCTTTTGTAACATGCTACATCCTCCTTCTTCCCCTTCCCCTACCAAGATGACATTTAATTCTGAATTCTAAGCCATCTCATGGAGTTACTCATTTTTTTCTGGATATCTCCCATGTATACCTGAGGTATACATGTTAATACACTTTTGTTGCTTTTTCCTTCTTGATCTTTTACTTCAGGGGTCACAGTCAAGAACTCAGAAGGTAGAGGGGAAATGATTTCCCCTCCCCCCCATAGGTTGAGTAAACCCACTAAGAAATTCTCTCAGATTCTACCTAGAATGGAGAAAAAAGACAATGTCTTACTGAAAAGACTTCTGGCAGGGGAATGTAACAGTGAGGCTCAGGCTGCTGGTGGGGTTATTATGAAATATGTAGTCTCTCACTTCTTCTTCCTGCATTCAGTCTAACACTACCGCCCCACTCTGTATTTATGCCTGGTGTCCAGAACCCTAACTTCTCTACTTTAATTTCTTCAAAGAGTAGACTTATCTTTCCTCCCGGGGTTGGATTACACTAATCACCAGGATGTAACAGGTGGAGGAGTGAATTTAACAACTACTCCTTGTTCAGAACTCCAACCAATCTTACTATCTCAATCATCACTTCTATCTTTCTGGACATCTGGTGCTTCTACTTTCTGGGACCGTCCAAAATCCTACAGCTTATCTCCTTGCTTTTTCTCTGTCTCCCCTTCAGGCACTCAGCATTCTGCTCTCTGCACTTGGCTAATTTATTCATTACTGCCCATCTACTTTTTGTCTTCAAAAAAAGATACTGTCATTTATTGTCTGCAATTATCATCCCTCATGCTCTCGTTAATTTTATGGTTTCTACATTTTACGTCCTTTCCTATCATTCTAGTGAAGATTTAAGAGGGAATAGGAGAAAATACATATTGTTAATCCATCATATTTCACTAGAATTTCACTAAATGTTAAATATATATATATATTTCAATAAGTAAATATATAATATATATTTCATGAAATCTTTTACTGAAGTATAATTAACGTACAATGTTATATTAGTTTTAGGGTACAACATATTGATTTGACAATTCTATACTCAGTGCTCACCATGATAAGTGTAGTTACCATCTCTTACCACACAACATTACAATCTTGACTATATTCCCTATGATGTACTTTTCACCCCTGTGACTTAAATAAACAAAAAAAATTATTTTTGAGAGAGAGGGAAAGCGTGAATGGGGGAAGGGCAGAGGAGGGGGGAAAAGAGAGAATCTCAATTAGGCTTCCACACTGTCAGTGTGGAGCCCAAAGTGGAGCTTGAACCCATGAACTGTGAGATCATGACCAGAGCCAAAGCCAGACACTTAACCAAAGCAGCCAGCCCAGGCACCCTTTAGTTCCTTTTATATTTCATTTTTTTTAAGTTTATTTATTTATTTTTGAGAGACACCCCTGTGACTTATTTTATAACTTGAAGTTTGTACCTCTTAATCCCCTTTATCCATTTCTCCCACCCACCCCCCCGATGCCCCTCAGCCCTCTAGCAATCACCAGTTTGTTCTCTGTATTTAAGGGTTGGTTTTTTTGTTTGGTCTCAATTTGAAACTGAACAACAAAAAAGTGAGGTCTGACTTGCCATAATGGACATGCCAGCGGGCTGTGTCAAATGCCTTCTACTAATAAATACATACAATAAAGATGGGATTTGACCTCTCCTACCCACGCACCTACAGGCATACTGGCTAGAAGTGCCATTTAATGCACTGATGACTGGATATATGCTTTCTAAAAGACTCCAAGTTGGGGAGAGGGTACTTACTGAGAGTCTACCTTGAGACACAGGAGCCAAACACTTTAACCTGGTGAGAAGTGTTCATTTTACACCAGGCTGCCTTCACGTATAATGCAAGTGACAGAGCAGAAAAGATTTTTGTAGAAAACACTGTATTCATTTCCTCCCACTAAAATTAAGTGGCACCACGGCTGATGTGGGTAACATAAAAAACAAGCAACAGTGAACAAAAGATAGATTTTTAAATTTCTCGCAGTGAAGCACAGAAAACTGTTCTGTATTTCTTCAGCTCATTTAGAATTTGTTGTGGGGGAAATTTTTGCTTCGACAGACACTACATGCATATTGCCCCTTCTTCCAGTTTGTTTTAGCTCAAACCTCCCTCTTTATTTAAGGCATTAGTTCCAGGTAATGCCACTTAAAATTTCTCAAATGCATTCAGCCAAACGCCTGTTTTCAGCAAAAAATGCCAAACTCAGCACAAATTCTGGCAGTTTCTTTTGCCGCCGTTCCCGATAGAAACACGGCTATAAAGAAGTCAGTGTTACATGTCTGGTAGTTTTTCAGCCTTTCTTATAACCACCGTCTCCTTCGTAAATGTTACTGGTAAAATTAGCTTCAGCTTAAACCAAGGGGATGCCCCAACGAGTAACTTGAATTTGGCCAAAAAGAGAAATGTCTTACCGCTCTTTAATTTAGAAATGAAAGGGAAGAGAGTCATTTAGAGAGAATGATGCCATCAAAGAGTCCCTCAGACCACCAAGTGAGCAAAGTGAAAGCTGACTCACTCTACTGCTTTAGGAGGAGGTCATTTGGCATATCGAAGACATATTTTTAAAAGCGTACACAAAATGTCCCTGCATTCCTTTTTGGACCATTTTTTATAAGGTTCCATCTGCTGAAGAAACACCAAGTGAAAATATGACTCAGAAAATGAGGAGGAAACACATAGTATATTAGAAAGCATAAAACTCCTTAAGATCTTAATTTCATAAATTATAGGAGCAGCAGCATATACAGGAGTGTTTAAGGAGCCAGCCCTCAAAGCAAAGTTGTTACACCTGCTGGCATGGCATGCACCTCCTGAAGAGGTGTTCTCCTAAGGTCTTTTCACACAGATTCCAAAAGGTAAGGTATAGAGGACCTAGTGGACAAAACTTCTGCCAGTACCACGGCTCGTTTTTAAGAGAAGTGACGGGAGACCTCTCCTGATACAATGGTTTCCATGCTTTGCATCGTGGAATTCTGCCAGATCAAGCATAATGACTGGATTAAGATTTGGTTCTCGAGGGAAAGTCAGCCATCTGTAGGTGGGTTAGTGGATGTGAGGTAGCCTAAAAGATGTAGTCTGCCCAATGGGAGTCTCTACGTTGAATGGTGGCCAAGTTACCCCATCAGTCTGAGCATTGGTGGGACACAAAGACACAGGTAAAAGATTAGCATAGAAATGTAAAGATACCCAGAATATTAAGTTTGCAGAAGCCACGAGGCTAGAGATGCTAAATGAGTAAGAAATAGGAGACAGAGAGGGACAGAGAACCAAAACACTGATAGAAACAGGAATGCATCAGGTCACAAGAGCTTTGATTGTGCCTCTAGGTTACCTGTAATGTGAAGAACAGCATTCCGATTTTTCTGAGGCCTGAGTCTTCACTTGTTCAACTGTTTTGTGTCTTTCTTTCTCTCTTGCATGGAACAAACTCCCAAATTATACTGCTAGACTTCAGACCTCAAAAGATCCTT
Organism: Puma concolor; assembly: GCF_028749965.1. NCBI lineage: Eukaryota > Metazoa > Chordata > Mammalia > Carnivora > Felidae > Puma > Puma concolor. The sequence continues at coordinate 17,249,919 of NC_141675.1, forward strand.
CTTATCCCAATACTTAACCCTTTCTCTTTTGGGAGGATAAAGTGGCCAGTCTTCGGTTGACTATGTTAATAGACCACTGATACCATGTCAGCTTGCCTGTTGGGATTAAGACTGATACAATGGTATCAAGTACGATTTGTAAGTGTCCATTCATAAATGGCACAGTGCTGTAAAATCACTAAAGAGATACAGTTGAGGTCCCTGGAATCTTGCAATTTATAATGATACGGAGATCATAAAAACGGATAGAGACTATACCTTGCTGTAGTCAAACTCAGTATGTATGCACGTCCATTGACATTTGAAAACAAAATAATCGTCTGCTTATTCTTCTTATAAAAGAATTTATGTGACAAAAGTCATAATAGAATTCCCAAAGCCATGAATTTAAATAATGAGTATTTAGTGTTCAATCATATTTAAGTATTGTAAACGGATATAACTGGTGTGGGTATCTATCTACTCTAAAACGGGCCGTCTCCCTGAAAAAATATTTTTACCAAATTTATACAGTTGCCTTCACCAAGTCAAGGCAGCAAGAGCATGAATTTTTCCAGGCACATTTGTGTTGGTCACAGAAATGAAATGGTCACAGAGTTTTCACCTTTATAAGGAATGGGGATTGTCAAAGCCACTGCACAACACTGTACCCAGGCCCACTGTAGGTCTGCTGAGGTTCTGGCACTGATGTTGGTTTCCTTCCTCCCGTGAACCAGGTTAAGGGCATTTTATGTGCTTCTTACGACAACAAGCAAGGTGCCAATGTTGCCGTTGTTATCCAATGTCCAGTGGCCTGTGGCAATGCCCTCATTCTCATCAGTTTATCAGCCAGGGCAGGATTTTTTTCAATGTTTAATTTTTTTATAACGTTTGTTTATTTTTGAGAGAGAGAGAGAGAGAGGGAGAGAGCGCGCGCGCGCAAGAAGGGGAAGGGCAGAGAGAGAGGGAGACAGAGAATCCGAAGCAGGCTCCAGGCTCTGAGCTGTCAGCACGGAGCCTGACGTGGGGCTCAAACTCACAAACTATGAGATCAGGACCTGAGGTGAAGTCAGACCCTCAATCAGCTGAGCCACCCGGGTGCCCTGGGACAGGATTTTTTTTTTTTTTAAGTTTACTTATTTATTTTGAGAGAGCATGAGCTGGGGAGGGGCAGAGAGAGAGGGAGAGAGAATCCTAAGCAGGCTCCACTCTGTCAGTACAGAGCTCAATCCCATGAACTGTGAGATCATGACCTGAGCCAAAATCGGGAGTCGGACTCTTAACTGAGTCACCCAGGAACCCCAGTATTTTTGATACTTAATCACCTTCCCTTACTCCCCAGCACCTCTGGCTGAGGTGAAAATATTCTACTTAGCTCTTGCCAGCTGCTTCTCTTCAACAGCCAGATCTTATTCCCGTGTCTCTAGGTTTTGTGCCTATGTCAACCTGGACAAGAAATCTGGAATTATCACCACACAGTCCTGATCTGCCTGTCTGCAGTCTTGGTAGATTGAGCCTTCTTCACATTGAGCCTTCTTGCAGAGGGAGAGGGATCAGGGCCCATTTTGGACACTGTGTGTCATACTCTTAAGGCCTCTGAAAACAAGCTATATGATCAGACACTTTATCACAGTTCAGGTTTTCTTCTTTCCCACATTCACGCATCCCTTGCTCCCCCACCTGACATCAGAGACATCACAGTTGTGTTCAGTGGAATAGAGCTTTCCGGTGGATTTTCAACAATGGATTAGAAATATGCCTGTCTATGGGGCGCCTGGGTGGCTCAGTCAGTTAAGCGGCCGACTTCAGCTCAGGTCACGATCTCGCGGTCTGTGAGTTCGAGCCCCGCGTCGGGCTCTGGGCTGATGGCTCAGAGCCTGGAGCCTGCTTCCAATTCTGTGTCTCCCTCTCTCTCTCTGCCCCTCCCCCGTTCATGCTCTGTCTCTGTCTCAAAAATAAATAAAACGTTAAAAAACAAAATTTGAAAAAAGAAATATGCCTGTCTCTGATCCCCTCAGCCTCCAGGGGCTGATCGGAGCCTCAGGATGTAGGAGGTGGAACAAAGCCTTTGACTCAACATATTCATCCATTAGCAGACTCCTTTGTTTACCACCATGGGCCATGCAGGTATTATTAATCTGAGTATAGCATCATGTGAAAAAAGGTTGAGAAACAATACATTAGAATTACAATGCTACAGGGCACCTGGCTGGTACAGTCGGTTAAGTGTTCGACTCTTGATCTCGGCTCAGGTCATGATCTCACGATCTGTGAGCTGAAGCCCTGCATTCGACTCTGTGCTTGACAACACAGAGCCTTCTGGTGATTCTCTCTCTCCCGCTCTCTGCCCTTCTCCCACTCACATTCTTGTTCTCTTGCGTGTGCACGTGCTCTCTCAAAACAAACTTAAAAAAAAAAAAAAATCACAATACTACAAAGGGAAGGCCAAGCCAAACAAACAAAGACTTTTGTTTTTCCAGGTGTGGGAGAATACCTAAATTCTTTAAATTAGATCTGATTGGATCCTAAATCTTTATAGCACCTGACAGAGAAAGAATTTGGTCTGTTGTTAAGATTTTCTTTCTTTTCCAGGGTTATGAAAAGGACCTGGGGGTCTCATGCAAGCCAAACACTGGGGGTGGACTATAAGAAAATAGACAGACAATAACACGCGCTGGAGAGAATATGTACAAATTTGAACCCTTCCATATTGCTGGTGAGAGAAAAAACGATGGACATATTTTGGAAGCCCGTTTGATAGTTACTCAAAAAATAAAACAAAAGAAAGCCAAAAAAAAAAAAAAAAAAGTTACACAGAGCTACCATATGACTCAGGAATCCACAACGGAACATACGAGAAAGAAAACTGAAAAGGTATACAAGCAAACACTTGTACGTGAATATTCAGAGCAGCATTATCCATAATGGCCACAAAAAAGGAACAACCCAAGTGACCGCCAATTGATGAATGGATAAGCAATATGTGGTCTATCCCTACAATGGAATATTATTTGGTCAAAACAACGAGTCAAGTACTGATTTATGCTACCACACGGACGAACCCAGAAAATATTATGCTAAGGGGAAGAAGCCATACAAGGCTGAAAAGGCCTGAGATATAAAGGCTACATATTATGTGATTCCATTTATACAAAATGTCCAGAATATGCAAATCCCTAGACAGAAATTCGGGGAAAGGAGGAGAAGACAGTGACTCTTCATGGGTACAGGGTTTCCTTTTAGGGTGATGAAGATACCCTGGAATTAAGTAATGATGATAGTGACCTCCTTTTGTGAATATACTAAGAACCACTGATTACGCAACTTAAAAGTTTAAATTTACGTTAGGCAAATTCTATCTTGAAAATTAAAAGAGAGGGGCGCCTGGGTGGCACAGTCGGTTAAGTGTCCGACTTCAGCCAGGTCACGATCTCGCGATCCGTGAGTTCGAGCCCCGCGTCAGGCTTTGGGCTGATGGCTCAGAGCCTGGAGCCTGTTTCCAATTCTGTGTCTCCCTCTCTCTCTGCCCCTCCCCCGTTCATGCTCTGTCTCTCTCTGTCCCAAAAATAAATAAACATTGAAAAAAAAAATTTAAAAAAAAAAAAAAATTAAAAGAGAGATATAGGCACATAAATTAACCAACCACCAACGAAGACTGATTTAGTCCACACAGTTTCTACTGATATATTCCCAAGGCTCAAGCCTAGATTAGCCTGTACATCTGGCTTTCTTGGTATCTGTGCCCTGGGAACAGGGTCTAGTCTTTCTAGGGCTATTTCCCCTGGAAAGGCTCTCATCCCCAGGGGATTCTATTAGGAACAGGCCTGGGTCCTCACCACTCACAGGCCTCATGGACTGCTGTTCTCTATTTACCTTTAGGAAAACTTCTGTCTCTCCCTCCTTACCTCTTCTGAGCTTTCTTAAATTCATAAATTCAGTATGTTTACTGTTACTCTCCACTCTCATTCTCCCTGGGATTTTGTCAATAAACCTGCCTGTGTTCCTTAAAATACAGTCAACATTTTGAAAAATAGTAATTAAAAAAATACTGGCTCTGCAAAAAGATATTCACAAAAACATGTTCTAAGAAAAGTGGGAAGGCAAAAGGAAGGAAGAGCATGATGGGAGTTTTACATTTCTTAGCCAGAGCAGGCCACAAAGGAGGAACGTAAGTGTTACTGACTTATAGTCCTGCATTCACATGAAGAGGGCACTGTCTCAGTCTCTTTGGGCTGCCTTAACAAAACACCTGACTGGGTGGCTTATAAACAACAGAAACTTCTCACAGTTTTGGAGGCTGGAAGCCCAAGATCAAGGCGCCAGTGTGGTCCTGCTCTGGTGACAGCTCTCATGGCCGGCGCCTTCTCACTGTGTGCTCACATGTGGAAGGGGCAAGCTAGCTGTCTGGGCTTTCTTTTAGAAGATCACTAATCTCACTTATAATGGCTCCAGCTTCATGATCTACTCACCTGCTTAAGGCCTCACGTCCTAACACCATCGCCCTGAGGGTTACGATCTCAACATACAAATTTGGGGGGCACCCAACCATTCAGGCTACAGCAGACAAAGAGTTAGGCTTCTGCGGTAACGGAGTCAGCTAAGGTAGACCAAATAACGGCTCCCAAAGGTGGCCACGTCCTAATTTATGAAACCAAGGAATGTGATCTTCTATGGCCCAAAGAACTTTGCAATATGTTTAAAAATTAAGGATCTCGATATGGCCAAAAGGAGTTTGCAGATATGGTTAAAAATTAACGATCTTGAAATGGGGAGATTATCTTGGATTATTCGAGGGGTCCACTGTAATCACAGAGGTCCTTACAAGAGGAAGGCAAAGGGACATCTGAATACAGAAGCAGAGGTGTTAGGATGATGGAAGCAGAATCTGGAGTGATGTGCTTTGAAGGCAGAGGAAGGGGCTAAAAGCCAAGGAATATGCTCAGCCTCTAGAAGCTGATAAAGGCAAGGAAGCAGATTCTCTCCTCTGAGAGAGGAGGAACTCACCTGGCAGACACCTTGCCTTTACCTCAGTGAAACTGATTTTGGACTTCTGACCCCCCAGAGCTGACAGGGTAAATTTGTGTGGCTTTAAAACCACTAAGTGTGTGGTCATTTTTTACAGCAGCAATAGGAAATGAATACACCAGTCCACTCGGAGTCTCCAGCAACCTAGTCAAGAACAGTAACCACAAACACTGACATAATACTTTTCTTGAAACCAGTAGCTAGCTTTGCCAAAATAGAGTTTTTCTGCCTTGGGGAAAACCCTGATGCGTGGTGTTCATCAGGGAGAAAATCTTGAAAATGCTCACCGTTGGCTTTGAAAACTTCCTACAACACTGAGGCAGAGGAGAAGCCAAGGGATGTCTGTTCTAAAGAAGACAGGGGCTCAACAAGAGGCCAAAGGTCAGAGTAGTACCAAGGGAAGAGGTAAGAGCGTGCTGTCTTTGATGGCAACATACGTATGACTCCTGAACAAGTGTGTAAAATGTTGATTGAACTACTGTGCCTTTCTGCTAGGTCACGTGAACACTGTGTAACATGTTTTTGTTTTATCAGCAGCCTTAGAGCTTCCCTGAAAATTTCCAGAGTTTAGACACAGATGATAGAGCCATTCAAGCGGAAATGGATGCCATGAGCTCAGGTTAAAGGAAAGAATGAGAGGGTCAGGCATGCGCGCGTGCGTTTGTAGAGAGTCTGGGACAAGATTAGCAAATTTCAGTGTTTTGTTGTTGCTGTTGTCAACTTTTTTGTTTCGCTTTTTTTCCAACTAAAACTTTCCTTCACTGTCTTAATTATCTTATTGCTAGTCCTCAAGAGTCTTGAGAGGAGAGAAAAGAATTAGGGTGAAGACTTCTTTCTCTCCAATAAAGAGGTGTCTGAAAGATCTCCTCTTATTGTATTTGGGGGAAAAAAAAGGTAGTACCTAGAAGAATAATGAAATGTTCAACCTCACTTGAAAACGAAAGTTTGGTCCCCTGCACGAGGGAACAGTTTATTTCCTTTTTAAGTTGTCTTCTATGGTTGGCAGTTTTGTTGTGTGGCCTCCCAATCCTATCAGGGGACCCCCTCTCCGCCTCTCCATTTGTCACAAAAAAAAAACCCTAAAAGATAGTTGGTACATTTAAAAAGACCTACTTAGGAACTGCTTTGCTTACCCAATCTGAAAGGCACCACACACGCACCATAAATAAAACATAAAACCAATATAAGAAATCTACCAGAATGTACCTCCAAGTGGCACGTCTTGTTCAAGGCAGTGACAGTAAGTAGCTCAACACCTTGTTTAGATTACGCTCAAGGCACTTTTTGAAACTTTTTTTTTTGGGGGGGGGGAGAGAAATTCACTAGAGGTAAAATGGCAGAGACGCTGCCAGAAAGACTCTCCCGACTTCTCCTATCATTACTAGATGAAGGCGTGAGACTGAGCTCTGGCCAGCGGATGGACGTGATGTGTGTCACTTCTTGGCCTCGTTCCACAAACCTCCTGTGGAATCCTGCATGCTCTTTTCTTTCAATTGCTGGCTGGATGCAGAGGGTCCCTACAGAACTCTAGCAACCTAGACAGTAGTAGAGCCACTGCATGGAAGGGGTCTAGATCCCTGAACGGCTGGTTGGAGAATACCCATCGACCTGCAATGGATTGTAATGTTAGTGAGAAATGAAACTGTACTGTAAGAAGGCGCTGAAATTTAGAAACGTATGTTATAGCTAGACTAATAAAATCATTGATTATATAAAATAATCACTTGTTGACTTTATATTTGTACTTCTGTTTTTGACACCCAAATCTTGCCTGCCCCTCTTGACTTTCTTCTGAAATAATGTCTAGTTAATGTGTCACCATACAGAGTTAAAAACTTCTTTGTGATGAGAACTTTTAAGATCTACTCTCTTAGCAGCTTTCAAATACAGAGTATTACGAACTATAGACACCATGCTGTACATTACGCCCCCAGGACCTATTTTGTACCTGGAAGTTTGTATCTTTTGATGCCCTTCATCCATTCTGCATGTCCCCCACCCACTGCCTCTGCCAATAATCTGTGTCTACGAGGGTTGTTTTAGATGTCACATACCAGAGAGATCATATGGTACTAGTCTTCCTCTGACTTATTTCACTTGGCAGAATGACCTCAAGGTCCTTTCATACTGCTCCAAATGGCAAGATTTTTTTTTTATGGCTAATATTCCATTTTGTGTGTGTGTGTGTGTGTGTGTGTGTGTGTGTGTGTGCGCGCGCGCGTGTGTGTGTAGAAGCTTTTTACTTTGATGTAGTCTCACTTTCTTTTTTTTGGTTTAGTTGCCAGATGCAAAAAATCATCAAGATGTCAAGGAAGTTACTGCTTATGTTTTCCTGTAGGAGTTTTATTGTTTCAGCCCTTAAAATCAAGTTTTTAATCCCTTTTGACTTAATTTTTGTGTATCATGTAAGAGAGGGGTCCAGTTTCATTCTTTTGCATATATTTAATGGTTTTCCCTACACCAAGTATTGAAGAAACCATCCTTTTTCCATTGTATCACTTTTGGCTTCTTTGTTGTAAATTATTCAACCATCTATGTGTGGGTTTATTTTGCGGCTTTGTCCTGTTCCATTGATCTATGTCTGTTTTAAATGCTGACACCATACTGTTTTGATTACTATAGCTTTGTAATGTTGTTTGTAATCATGGAGTATGATACCTTCAGCTTTGTTCTTCTTGAATCTCAAGATTGCTTTGTCTGTTTGGGGTCTTTTGTGGTTCCATGTTAATTTTAGTATTATTTGTTCTATTTTGTGAAAAATGCCATCCAGAATTTTGATAGGGATTGCATTTAATCTGTAGATTGCTTTGGGTAGTATGGACATTTTAACAGTGTTCATTCTTCTAATCCGTGAACATGGAATAGCTTTTCATTTATTCGTGTCTTTAGAAATTATATAACTATAATTATATAACTATAATTATATTATATATTATATTATATATATATTTTCATTATTCAATATTTTCATTATTTGTGTCTTTAGAAATTATATATATATATATATATATATATAAAATGTTTAATCATATATATATATATATGATTAAACATTTTTTTTAATGTTTATTTTTTGAAAGAGACACAGAATCTGAAGCAGGCTCCAGACTCTGAGATGTCGGCACAGAACCCAACACAGGGCTCGAGCTCATGAACCCTGAGATCATGACCTGAGCTGAAGTCAGATGCTTAACCCACTGAACCACCCAGGTGCCCCCAGAAATTATATTTATAAGGCAAATCCCAAGGATAAAGAGTTGTCACCTTCCTAAAAAAATTAATGATTGCTATAAATTCAAAAGAAGAATTTCAAAGAAATTTTGATCATTGTAGCACTATTAAAATACATTGATAGTTTCTTTAAGGATCATCTTTGAAAACCAAAACCGTTCGCTTGAATACACAGCAGCATTTATAAGGAATTGTAGCATATTAAGAATTCAGGCCATGGGATTATAAGAATACCTTAAAATCGTTCACATTTTAATAATTATAGTAACTGACGTATGGTTTGGTTTTATGTATGGTATGAAGTGACGGTACCATCTCTCAGGTGAAATTATGGCAGCCCAGTCCTCAGAATAAGAGAAGTTTGCAAGAAAATATAACAGGAGTATCTTAACAGCTTGGCTAGTGATGCACATGCTGGAATGTTTCTTAGTTGTTCGTGTGTTGGGCAGGAAATCACATTCAAAGCGTTTAGCTTCAGCTGTGCAAATATCTATCCTCTTATGGGGATCCCATGCCACCTATCAACTGTTGCCTTCTTTCAAAGTCAAGATATCCACATTTTGGAAAAGGTATCAATTCAGAACGTATCGAATCACAGACACTCTGTGTAAACAGTACTCTGACGCATTTATTCCGGCATGTTTGCTTTATATTGGTAGGCACATTGCTTTAATTCACACCTTGCAAGTAAAGAGGTGAATCTCATCCTAAGAATCAAGTGATAATAAAGCTAATTTTGAGGCAACGGATGAAGCATCCATTTCAGTGAGTCTCACTCTCCTGATTTATAAAACGGAAATGACAACAGTAGCTCACGGTTTTGCGACAAAGATCAAATGAGTTCATGGATATAAAATACTGAGAATTCTGCCTTAAGCCTAGGAAGCACTAGTTTGTTATTCTTCACATTGTTGAGTCCGTGAAAATGCCCAAATCCTTTAAATGTATGCTCATAGGTAGCTGGAAAAAAACAACGCTCTTTTCCCCCATATTTATTCTTCATGAATAATCGATTATCTCCTATAATCTTTATCTATCCCTCTACTTATATCAGAAGTATGTTTGAATACATACACATACACATATATTCTCTTTTAGAAGTCAAATTTCTTGACATAAAAGTCAATTTAGGACAGTTCTCAAGGGAACGACAAACGTTATGAAAACGGTCAAACTTCCTACTGACCTCGATTTTACAAGCACCTGCCACAATTTCTAGCCAGACTGGCTCGCTTTTCTGCCGGCCAGCTAGCCAGGCGTTTAACTAGAAGGCCTGACACCTTCTTAACTATTGTGTCACCCCAGCAATCTGTAAGAGACAGCAACTCTTTTACCCCTGTTCTGGTTAACATTCCTCCTGTTTCCCTACCGCTTAAACTCTATTTTCAGGAGAAAAAAAAAAAAAAAATCAGCCTAAAAATTCCTCTGGGCCAAAACACAGCCTTGGGCATCGTATGCTAAAAGGGACTGGAAAAATCTGGCTGAAGCATTTTTCTGAATCTGTTGTAGGGATGGCGGTGTCTCCATTTAGACTCTGTGCATATTTTCATAACTGTTTAATTCTCTCTTGTGGACAAGCACTTAAAAATCGAAATAAAAAATTAAGTGAACACTGTAAACATTTTCAATGGGTAGAAGAATCTGTGTGATTGGAGTCACTTGAAATGAAGGGAAATTAATAGTGAGAAAGCTCTCACTGGTGATGGGAATGAATGGCCACATTTCCATGACATTTTACTGCATCCACTCAAACAGATGGGATTCCGGAGCTAACTGGCCTCGGTTGAGATGAATGAGATTCCACAACTATTAGCACATTGGCATAGAAATGGGCCGGATTCGGTTGCAGAGGCATTCTTACAGAAACAAAGAAGATCACAAAGCTATCCTGTCTCCAGTGCCCATCAATGCAGACCCATTCGTTACTGAAGCCCATTCATTCCAGTTAAAGCTACATTCAATATCAGATGACACTCTTAAGGCATTGCGTGGAAATCCCAAGGATTTGATCAGCTATTAACTACCGCCGATGCTGATGTGGCTGGTTTGGCTACAGAAGACCCAAGAGCGCTCGCACAAGGGGTGAAACGTGTCAAAAAAAAAAAAAAAAATCACCAGGCAAAAATCAAACACGCAGAGAAAAAGCAGACTCACTGATAAGCAAGTGGACGCAGGCCTCTTGTGTTGGCAAAGGTCACCCAAGACATTGAAATTCAATGAAGGGGGTTTTAAGTTAAGGAAAACAGGCGAGCACCAGGGAACCTATCATGTAAAAAGGCTGGGGACCAATGCCCCCTTTTCTTTAGAAAGGAGCCAGCATGGGGTAGGGCTTTGCAGATGGACTGGGGTAGCACACAGGCTGCGGAGCACCTTGTATTCCTAAACCAGGCATCAACAGTCATGTGCTGAGACTCCTATTGCTATTTTGGGTGGAAGCAAGAGGAACTAAAGCTGAGAGATCATAATGCTTTTAAAAAAAATAATAAACAAACCACAACCTATGGGTCCCTGCCAAAACATTCTTTCTCTAGCAGATTATATTTTTAATCCACCTACTTAATTAACTAGCTCCTCAGTGGATCAAATGATATTAGTTGAGTTAGAGTAATATTGCCACTGGAGCAGCCATTTAATTCTGGCAACTCTAAAGCAAATTATTTCATAAATGGAGAGTTTATTCAATTCAGTTCAGTTCCAATTCAATTCTGAGCCCCTTCTATGACCAAGCACTGAGCTAGACTTGTGGGGGAACAGAGCAAGGGAGGCACAGTCTCCGACCACATTCAAAGGAGGGAAGGCCCAATGCTACAGGAATTATAGCAATGCGATGCAAATAAAGTATATGTGTGCTGGGGGTGGGGGGCGGGAGGAGAGAACTGCTCAAAGAAAGGAGGGCTTATCTTCACGGGCAGGAAAGCAGAAAATTCGTGATGGAGCAGACACCATGGAAGATGAATATTGAAAGACACAAAAAGGATTTCAGCAGGTAGAGATGAGTAAAAACAGATAAATTTGAGAAGTAACATTAGTCCAGATTAGATCAAATACAAAACATGCCGAGGGAAGAGAGTGACATAAATCTAAACTAGAAGGTGGCTCCGAGAGCACATGGGGGGGAAGGGGGGGACAGATGTGAGCATAATATATTTTAAGGAGCAGTTGAATGAATTGGGCGAGTTTCATGAATGATTGCTGTGTGTGAGGTCCTACCCTGGATGCTGGGACACAAAACCAAGAGACACATTCATGCCACATAAACCCGCCAAAATAGCTCACATCTTGATGGGGGAAAAGGCAACCCATTAGGGTTTACCCCAGGCTTTGATGCAAGTATGCGTCCAATATGATGGAAACACAGAAGGTGAAGACCTGAAGCCAGCCAAGGGATGGAAGGGGAAGGGTAACAACTGAACTAGAGGAAGGGCCTTCCATACAGCGAAAATTCAGGGGATCAGCCGGGGGACGGTGCCAGATGAGAATGGCAAGGAAGGAACTAGATAGAGAAGGACCCAGAATACACTGTTATGAAGACCGAGTCTGCTCTCCTGAAGGTAATGACCAGTGGTTTTCAAGTAGGAGAGTGAGGTTTATCAGATTTGCATTTTACAAAGTCAACTTTGGCAGCTGCATCGACACTGGACTGGCGGCAAAGGCTGGAAAACGCGACACGAGACTACTGCAGGGGTCCCAATGAGAGAGCCTGAGACTTCAGTCCATGGCCAGGATTAATCCTAAGGATGTTAACAAGGTAGCGTGGATAGAATAAGACATGGATTGGACATAGGGCACTAAAGGGAAGCAAAGGATCAAGGACCAATCCAGAGTTCTGGTTTGAGACACTAAGTAAACGATGGTGCTTTTCATCAAGACAGAGAACAGAGAAGGAACAACAGGTTTCAAGGAAACATGAATCCAGTTTGGGATAAAATAATCTCAAATGCCTGTGGGCCACACTAGCAGAGATGCTCATTAGCACAAAACCATGTTAAAATAAGTCAAAATCCCTTACAAGGGAAAAACAAGGTATTTCTAATTGAGTCACCCCAACATAGCTGGCTCTTCAAAAATCAGCATGATCACAGAACACAGCAATCTAGAATGAACGTAACAGTGAAAAGCTCAAAAAGATAAAGCCTCAAATTGAAAAGTCTTTCACGTAGTATGGATTCTCTGCAATCTTTTAGCCATCTCTTCACAGAAAGGGGTCTTCAGAAGGCTCAGTAAATGTCAACAGGTTCAGAGCTCTAATTTCCCCAGCTCTCTGACGTCACAAGCACTGAATGAGCAGCTGCTGGGTACAATGGCGGGTAAAGTGAGGAATACCAAAGCAGACATGACCTTGCCCCTCATAGCAAGACGTCACCCCTGTGGTCAACAAGACATGGAAGTGACCACAACATACAATACCACCTGCTGGGAGATGAGCAATGAACAAAGTGCCTTGGGAGCTTAAAACAGGGTGGGCAGCAGACACAGTCAAAGTGAATAGTGGATAACAATACGGAATGAGTCCTTACTCACTTTTTGGTATTTTTTCATCATAGATTTTTTTTGCATTGATTTTTTAAATATTTGTTTTAGAGAGAGAGGAAGCATGAGTGGGAAAGAGGGGCGGAGGAGGAGGAGGAGAGGGAGAGAGAGAGAGAGAATGAATGAATAGGAATCCCAAGCAGGGTCCACGCTCAGCACAGAGCCTGACATGGGGCCCGATCCCACAACCCCGGGGATCATGACCTGAGCCCAAACCAAGAGTCAGATTCAACCTATTGAGCCTCCCAGGCACCCCGTGTTAGTTTAAATTTTCTTAAAGCTTTTTTTTTTTCTTGCATTAAAATATTATCGTGATTGCTGAGTTCTCTGGCACCACCTTAAATTGTACACCCAAGGTGAGTGTCCTACTTGGGTCATCCTAATCCTGGCTGAGGAAAAGTTATCCAAATTTCAGATGGGACAGATAAACGACTAGGGTTCATCATGGCCAAATTGTGACTTCCTGATCCTCAATTACTCAAGTGTCTGACTTACTCTTCACTCGTCTCATGATTAGAGTCACCTCCCTCAAAACAAACCAATAGCAATGATTAGCGCTTTCTTTTTGGGCAAATCCTCTACGGTGAATTACCAGGAAATAGATGATATTCTTTAGTTCGGATTTTACATTTTGTTTCATTGAAGGGTAATTTCCAGTGTAACCTAAGTATTTTTTTTTTTTAATTTTCATTAAGACTATCCCTTCCTTCCATACCCCACCAGTTCTATGCATTTTAGAACCCAATGAAAATATTTTGAGCATAAAACGAAAATTGGAGTTTGCTGACTCCTCCATTAGACCCTAAGCTCCCTGGAGTTCTTTCCAGAAAGTGCTCTGTTGTATCCTCAGGGCCTAGGCCTGTGCCCAGATCACAGTGAATATTTAATATACGTTTGCCCGAGTAATGTAAAATAGAAGATTCTTTAAGAACTACGGTAGCAGCCACTTATCAAAACAAGTTGGAAGACATTCGCATTGTTTAACTACAGCTATAAGTTCTGATTGCTGTTTGATATCAACCCAGTCCCCACAAAAATTTAAGGCATGACTTTCCAACCCAACTTCACTGAACTGTCAGCTTCTGATTGGTTCTTTACTAACAGAAGTTGCACAAACGGACCAGAGTCAGGGTACTTTATATCAATTCTCCGGGAAGAAATTACGCCTGCATGTTCTTAGTAGCGAATGAAATTTTGAGCCATGTTTTGGCAGTTTATTAGCGTACTTTGATGACTAATGTTATTTGGAAATTTCTCATTAAGAGTCTGGGAACGATATGCACCAAACCCATTTGTGCCTCTGTGTGTGTATAATTGCTGTACACATTTCCTGGTGAAGGATAACTCAGGATATGTCTCTTCCACATCCGTGCACATGCACACACGCGCGCGCGCGCGCACACACACACACACACACACACACACACACACACCTTGTATCTACTATTTGAATGGTCTAGATTATGAATGTTAGGCAAGAAGTGAAGAATTCCATGAACGTAGTAAGGAATGGCACCCACCCATCAACAGATTCAAAATTCTCTGTACTTCTCCGCATAGGAAATTTCACTCCTCCACCCTCCTCTAAAGGTTGGTCACAGTTCCACTCAAAATTATGTGTAGAAAATCTCCTGTCTACTGCTAGAGACTACGTATTTTTAGAAGCTTTGGCTATTCTTGGAAAGTGTCATCCAGCTAGCGGCCCCACCTGACCTTATTTAGTTTATGAATTCTGATGAGCACATAGGTCACAGTGTTACTGCTGTACGTAGCATTTTAAATGATATTAATATACTCCCACAAAAAGTTAGCTGCCAAGACCCACAGTCATAGACTCCAGAGTATAGGCAGTACAAAGAATCTTTTAATACTGCAAGTAGTTTTAATGTACCAGGCTGGTAGGTATCACCATGTGTATGTGTCCAGAGAGTGTGGGGGACCTTACCTGTTTCCTTCCACAGGTACAGTGTTTAATTCCATCTAATAAATTACAGTTTACTTCCTCTCACTTTTACTTCCATAGAAATCAAAGACAGAGTCAATAATTACTTTCCTTCTGTTGCTTTATTCTCGTAATGAAATAAAATCTCTTCGGACCTGGGAGGAACAAAAGGTACAAAAAACGAATCTACTTTATAGCATAGTATTTTGTACCCTCTTAAAAATATGTTAACCAGGTTTACTGTGCGAAGAGGTAAGATCTTTAGCTAAGTTATTCTAAAATAAAAACCTAAGTGAGTTGAAAGCACAGAGATTTGGAATCAGAGGGAAAACCACCTCTACAGACATCCACATGTCTAGAGAGTATTTAAACTATTTCACTTTATAAACTTCAACGGGGGATGTGATTTCTGGTGTTCTGGCTTACAGAATCACTTGGGAATGAATAATTCATAGGCTTTTTACCAAGTCTCAAGTGTAAATCAGTCAAATATAGCAACATGATATTCATGCTGAATTTTTAAGTGCTTAAAACATTTAGATGGAAACTTTCTCTAAGACAGCGGGAAGAAGAATGTCATCTTCCCTCTGTGCACGTTGCCCAGGCATATTTGCAGTCCTTACTTTAAAAGAGGATTTAATTAAACAATAAGCCAGTTATAGTCGCAAAAGTGAAGAAAAGAAAAACCACCCCAAACTTTCTCAGTGTTATGTTTTCTTTATTAACATACTGATGTGAAACAGAAAAAGCAATCTAATAACAAACATTCCTTTGAGACATGTTCAGGGAGCAAAAGGACATCCACTTATTGTTCTGCCCATCCGATTGGTCCATATATGGCAATAAAGGTACAATAGACGGAAACAGGAAACAGACTGGCACGTCTGTAGTATCTTATTAGCTGCTAATGGATATCTGAGAAGAACACGCGTATAATGCTGAATCGTCGGGACCAATCTCCTAAGCAATCACTCTTAATTAGTGGGTTCTGTTTATAGATTCAACTTAGTGTACCCTTATGTATCAAAGAGATGAAGGCATCTGGAGAAAAAGAAATGAAGCTCTTAAAAGAAAAGTATTGCAAGATGTGGGAAGATTTCTCTTTGATGAAGCGAAACTTAATTTCTTGCCTTTCCTCTGCCTGGCATAAATGGACTTGGTCCTTTGCGGATGATTAAAGAAAAGGTAGGGGAAAAAAAAAATGTCCAAAGCTGGCTAGGTGTTAAAGTTATTCTTGTTATTTGCCTTGGGAAAACGTAGAGAAAGTCAGTGAAAACGAAACAGTCGTGCAGGACCAAAGATGCTCCCTCAAACTGTAACTCTAAATATTTCCAGGAGGTGCCATCCTGCCCCCTCCAACCAAAGCAGCGCTTCAGAGATACAGCACCTGCATTCTGTGTCTGCCAAATGGGAAGCCATGGGGCAAAATGGGTGATGTGACCAGCTGTAGCTCCATAAAAGAGAAAACAGAGAATGGTTTTTTTTCCAGGCCAATCTACTCAAAAGAGATCTGAGTACATACACCGAGCCTCTGAGCCAATCGCCCACGGACTGTAAATGGAAAAATATTATGTAGATCAGCACCCTGCCCCACACACACCACGGACCGGCCTTTAAAAAAAGAGAGCAAATTCCTTTTGGGCAGTAGATGTTCAATGTGTACATTGCTCGTTCCCACGTAAACAGCTGTACAGGCATCTCTCTTAGAGAGAGCCGCCACCGGGGTCCTGCCTCTCGTGTTGGTTATTCTTAAACCACTAGAAGGCTTGATTCCTTAAGCATTTCTCATTATTTTTGCAACACACTGTTCTATTCCCGGGAAAGTCAGAGAAGTTCTTTCCTGCTCTTGTGGAATTCTGTTTAAAAAGATCATTTTGAACGTACAAGCAGTGCACTAATGTGCAATCTGTGACTGTTTTCTCAAATGGTTCTACTCTGTGCATGCATGAGGAAACTGGGCTGGGTGTCTTAGGAGGGTAAAGGAGAAAACTTCTGATTTGTCCAGGGTTTACCACGGGTCAGAACGGGCATGATTTCTTTACATCTGTTTCTCGGAATGTCCAGGGGTCTGTACATGAGCCTCTCCCTACTCCAAGTGTCTAAGCCAAGAGAAATAAAAAAACTTGGCCTTTTCCTCCGTGTTGAGTGTCCAGAGAACAGACTGAGCGGTGCCAGCTTCAGGCACGGGGCTCTAACGTCGGGGCTCTAGGAGTTGGTGCTAGAAGGCAACTGGGGCTATAGACACAGGCTATTCTTGCCTGGGGAGGCCCCTCTTCCTCCTGAAACCAGTTCCAGGCTTGCTCTTCCATCAGACGAGCCAGCCTCTTTGTTGAGCCTTTGCTCTCTTTTCACATGCTATATGATCAATTTTTCAGATCTAAAGCTTAAGCGTCTTTGCAAATAGTTTTAATGCTCACGGATACGAGTGCGGTGCTTATAATTTCCTTAAGTTTATAAACAGCAGGCTTTTGATAACCTGCTCTCTTAAGGCCCATGGCAGAGTTGCAGACAAAGAATGACACGCACAAATGGAGACACTCTTCACTGGAGAGAGCAATATCGCATCGTACACGCGTTAATTCATGCACAGTTAAACTATATGGACTGTGGATGTGGGAGGTAAGTGGGAGACAGAAACAATCAATTTAAACACTAGATGGTGATTGTCTTCTCTCTTTTGAGTTTGTGTTCCAGCACCAGGGTGAAATGGGGGCCTTAAACGTAGATGTGTTTACTTGGCCTACTTTCCCCGGCAGCTTTTGTGGCACGTATATGAACATCACCCCACTTAGGAGATAACAGAAATGGCTCACAGAAGTAACTTGTCCACAATCAGATTGTCTGGTAAAATGGTGGTCAGCTCATATGCTCTTTATTATA
Source organism: Puma concolor (assembly GCF_028749965.1). Lineage (NCBI taxonomy): Eukaryota > Metazoa > Chordata > Mammalia > Carnivora > Felidae > Puma > Puma concolor. The sequence continues at coordinate 17,267,506 of NC_141675.1, forward strand.
TGCCATATATCATTCTGTAGGTTATGTATTGATATCTGTGTATCACTACGAGGGATTGTAGATGCAAACCACACGTTAATGGTCTTTATGAATGATTTAATTTTCTAGGGTAATTTTGATAATACCCAATTGTCAACAGAGGCATTTGTCTCAGATTTTAGAATTTATTCCTGTGGAAGATTCAATACAATGCTACTCTATATACATGTTTCCTACCTACTAAATCATCCTCCCCACCCCTCCCCTCCCCCTCCTCTCTTCTAAAAGTATTCAAGTGGTAATTAATTTTTCTTCCCGCTCAAGAGCTTGTGGATGATGTCCAGAGAAAGGTAATGAGATGGCCATGTCGCTAGACGGTTTTCAGTCCATCTCCAGAGCATTTCAGCATAAAATTCATTCCTTACTCCTATCTTGGGTCTTTCTACTGCTCAGAGGCTGTGAAGATAGACCTAGACATGGAAATCAATGTTTGAAACGAGCTGAGATGACGGAGATACGCTGGAAAAGAAAGCAGAGGAGACAGCTCACGACCCCTACGTTCACAGGCTAAGCTGTGGAAGGCTAGACATCCAAGCTGTGGTTTTGAAAAGGCAATGGGAGTATCTAGCAATTACTTTCTAGGGAAAAGGGCCTAGGATGGCATTTTGGCATAAAGTAATTTCACTCAATCCTTTCAATAATGCTGAGAGCCAATGGATCATTATCCATACTTTATAAATGAGGAACCGGAGGCACAGGGACAGTGAGCATGCTCAGATCACAAAAGTAGGAAGTTTTTACACAGGGTCTGAACACCTGCATTACCCACAGTACTGGCTGCTTCCATGAAAGAAAAATCACAGTCATTACTTAGGTTAGCGATCATCGCAGTATACACTGTAGAAATGACCCTCAATGCAAGTTAAAACTAAAAGAAGATCCAGTCTTTGGAAGGGCCATCTCTCGCTGATCCAGCCTCACTGATTCAATGGGATCTACCAGCCCAATAATTTTGTAACACATCAAAGTTATCACTTGTAAAAGCATTTAAAAACTATTTTTGAAAAATAACTGCCATATTAGTCAACAACTACATTTTCTTTTCAAATTTCTGCCCAAGACTAATGGTAGTGATCTTCCTTCTAGCCAGGGCAATATGTGCTTTTTAAACTTGTCAGCAGAGGGCTTTCCGGGCTGGCTCATGGAGAAGGCTTACATCAATATATTAGGGTATCGATGCCTCTTAAACACTGCACCTTCTGTAACAGAGAAATATGTAGCTTACATACCCCTGTTAGGAATTCTTTTGGCGGCATGTAACAGAATTTCTGAATGGTCAAAGTAGTCAATGTATTTGACTTTGTTACGTATATAACAGTCTGGAGACAAGGCAAACCAGGAAAGGAGTGTAGTTCAAGGAAATCATTAAAGACCCCAGATCCCCCTATCTTCTTTCTACCTTCACTAACATGTTCTGCCTTGTGGTCACAGATGGTCTCTACAGCCAATGCAGGAAGAAGAGAGAGCATAAAAGGTGTATGTGTGTGTGTATGTGTGTGTGTATATATATATATATCTCGTTAACTAGGATAACCAATGCTTTCTCAAAAGGACTCTGAAGATTTCTGCTTGAGACTCATTAGGCAAAACCTTGCTGGAGGGGAAGCTGAGAAAATGAGCTGCTTTCTAGCCTCTTTAGTGGAAGCCAATATGGGAGAAGAGGGTTAATATGGCTGTTGGCAATGGGTAGTATGTGCCTCATTGACGTACTGATTGAAAAAGTAATTTGTTTTAGACTGTTAATATCACACATTGTTTTGACACAGATTTAAACATACACGCTACCCTATTTTTATAGTACAAGAATTCCAAAGCCTGATATGAAGTTTCATCTATACTCCCTTTATAATTTTTTTAATGTTTTATTTTATTTTTTGAGAGAAAGAGAGAGACAGAGTACGAGCAGGGGAGGGGCAGAGAGAGGGAGACCCAGAATTCAAAGAAGGCTCCAGGTCCTGAGCTGTCAGCATAGAGCATGATATGGGGCTCAAACCCACAAACACGAGATTATGACCTGAGCAGTAGTTGGATGCTCAACTGACTAAGCCACCAGGAGCCCCTATAATTACTTTTTAAAACTCTGGATCAGAGTCAAAAAATAACCCAAAGTGCTGACTTCATACGAACAGTACTTTCCAGTCACTTCCTTTGCCACTCATAGAATGCCTGGGTATTCCACAGTCAAGAGTTACTATTACTTATAAACAAATGTCAGGTCTCATGTAATTTCTGGTTTAGCTTCCATACCCAAGAAAAAAAAAATGGAAAGCCTTTGTGGTCCCAAACTGTCTATCTCCCTAGTTGGTAAAGCAACCATTTCTCTTTAATATGAAACTAGGACTCTTATTCTGTAAGTGAGACCTATCACTTCAACTCAATCCGCAGGAAAATCCACATCACATAGTAGTCATACTCTCTAGACCAGAAAAAACTTCAGAATTCTTACTCTAGATTTAACTTCTTTCACCAGCATATAGTTTTCCCAAAATGTGGCTATGTCTCAATCGACTTCCCTGACATGGATATCCTAGCCTAGGTACTGTTAAGATACTACAGGACAGGTAGCATTTAATGGAGGAAACAGGAAAGTGAGGGCAACTGTGGGAAAGACAATGGGAAAGATGATCACTTGGAGTGCTTATTAAAAATATAGATTCCCGGGCCTAAACCCGGAATAGAATCCATTTGCAGGCAGAGGCCTGAAAATCCACTTTTTTTTTTCTTTAACAAGTGCCCTAATACATTTTTACCACCTGTAGCTCTCAAACCTGGCTGCTCATTAGAGCAGAGAGAACCCAAACTATCAGAACATGAGGCCCAGCATTACATTTTTAAAAACCTCTCTGGTAATTATACTGTACAAATCGGACCAAGGCGGGGGCTATGACATAGAGATCCATATGTTAAGTACAACAGCTTAGAGAAGGAGTTGAGGCAGCCAAAGGAATGAAATCAGGGGTCAAACTATAAGCTACAGGCCAAATCCTGTGTTCTTCCTGTTTTGGAAATAAAGTTTTATTGGAACACAGCGATGTCGTCTTTACATATTTTCTACATATTGGTGGCTTTCTGTCCAACCATTGCAGAGCTGAACAGCTGTGAAAGATCACATGTGGCCCACCAGGCCCCAAATATTTACTCTATGGCTCTTTGGAGAAAAAGTTGACCAATCCCTGAACTCAGGAAGCACCTGGATCATAGGTAGTTAACATATTAGGATATTCCAGCACCAATAAACTCTGATGATACGTAAGGCATGGTGCTGAGTGCTCCGTGCCTACTAACTCAATCTTCATTTTCCCAGTAAGGAAATTGAAGGTATGAGAGGTTGAAAGACTCATACAGGGTCACAGAGCTGGCAAAGGACAGGGTCAGGATGTGAATGCAGGCTGTATGACTCCAGCACCTCAGCAGGTCCCTTTTAAATTGGATTAATATGGTCCTTAGGCATGACTTCTGTGACAAGGCGTGAGAAGAGCAAGGGTGACTCAAGAGGACAGATGGATGAAAAATCCAAGCCACGTCTTGTCTTTTTCCTTGCACCGAAAGTCCGCTGGAGCAGTCAGACTGAAAAGGATTCATTCTTTTCTCAAGCTTGAAAAATGGTAAGTGCTGAACTGTACACTTTCTTTTTCTTCTGGAAATTTACAGTGTTCAATATGACTAACTCTGTAAGCTGGAGCTCTAAGAATCACTCAAGGCTCCCAGACATATGGCATTATGATCACTTCCTTGGCTGCATTAAGCCTCACACCCTTAATTTGTTCTGTGATATATTCAATATGTTCCCAGTTTTCCACAGGGTCAGCAGGATAGACAGTTTGCTGGTAAAGATTAGACATTATTCTGGAATCTCCATTTGCTGTGGCTGTTTGTCAGGGGAACAGCGGAGCAGTTGGAAGAGAAGAACATGCAGCCATTAAACACAGAGGAACAAAGATCATGCGGTGGCTGCTAAGACAAAAATAGCAATTTTATTGTCAATATTTTGCTTTACAGGGATCCAATAAAGCAATTGAAACATATAAATTATAGGCTGAGATAACCTAGCCCACAAAAGAGCCTTAGGGGTAGTTTTCTGGATCACCTGCCACTCACAGTAGGGCACACATCATCTTAGGAGCAAGGACAAAAGCCACAAAAAGTCTGTGTTTCTCTAATCAGTTGGCACTCCAAAATTTTGTGTTCCTAAAATTAGGCACATTATATGCCAAAATGCTAATTAAAGTAAATGAAGGGTGAACAGAGTCCTGAGTCATGCTCTCCCACCAAGATTTCTCCATTGATTAATTATTCATTGACCTATATAGCCTCGAGACGCCTGGCCACAAGCTCATATTGTCTGGAAATCACATTCCAACTGTGTTTGTTACTACTGCATGACAGACATGTAAAATGTAAGGCCACTGGTAAGGCCGACAATGGTCTTACTCACCAGTGGAAGAGCTAGACTAGGTCTACCCAATGTTCATATCCGTTAAGACAAGCCTGTTTAGGATCTGGCACCACGCAGGTTTTATCTGAAGCATGTTCCATTTAGCAGTGGAACTTTTCGTTTTTGGTCTTGCTATATCACATTGCTGCTTTTTCTTTTTTTAATGTTTAATGTGGATTTGATCTGAATTCTTTAATCAGAGAACTTTGGTCTCTGATTCATTGATGACCCTCTCCTCCCTCACCACTCTACACTTTGGGAACAGCTTTCTTTGTAGCCCCCACCTCTAACTCTACTCCAGAACCTTTTTCCATGATGCTTCTCTCTCTCTCAGGATGCAGAAAGGACTACTGACCTCTCTTCACCCAAAGGGTGGCAACCTCTTCTCTACATTCCAAGGGAGCAGTAATCATTCATCTGAATGGTTTCCAAGTGAGGTCACAAGCATAGATAACCACCAAGGACCTAAAACCTTACAGCTGATGTTACAATCTACAAAGTCCAGATTTAGGCAATGATGAAGGCTGGAGAGAGAGGGAACGGATGTTCCAAGGGTCGGGTTATCATTCCTCATAGCACACAGAGCCCCAGAAAGGCGAAGCAGAGAGTTCACCCTCCCCTAAGAATACATTCAAATCCTGCTCTGGATTTGGCAGACTCCTTTTCCCGGGCAAATGGGGAAACCAACATGGGCTATACATTTGATGTATTTGCTCTCCAAATAGTTTTCTTTTTCCTTCTGCCAATGAAGCCTAGTTTGCCTCATTTCTCTTCTCTGAACCGCTTCCCAATTTGTGCTGGTTGAAATCCTGATACACCATTAGCTTCCCAATTCAAATATCTACTCTCTTTAAGAAGGCTCTTTTCATGATTCTGGCTTCTTGGTTCTGTACCTTTTTTAAGCCTCCTGACCTATTCTGCTTTGTTTTAGCTTTCTAGATACTTCTGTTAAATCACCTCTGCAAGTAATCTAATCCTGAGACTAGAAACATTGCATAGTTGCTCAATAAATGTTGCTGAATGTCTGAACCGAAGGTGGTCAATGCCAGGTGATTCTTCCTAGGTGGATCAAGAGGAGGAAAAATTGGTTTCAACAATAAAAGTTTCTCTTCTAAGACCATTGGCTTCTGAATGTTCATAAGTATTTTCATTTAAGGTGAACCAGCACAATTTCACCCATTTAAAACTGGAGGAAAAATAAATGAACATTGATAAACTGATTGCTTGGCTTTAGACACTGTGCTTTCTTCCCCCTTAGTACCAGGCATCTTCAGTTTATTACCTCACCCCTCACAACAGCTCAGTGAACAGAGCAGGAAGTTGAGGACACAAAGAAGTTAAGCCACCTATTTCCAGACGTGCAATTCCAAGGGCTGAGACAACATTTCAACCCACGTAGTCCAATTCCAAAGAGGGAACTCATCTACTGAGTTATACTGCTCATAGACCCAAAGGCTAGGTCCTTCGCGGTTCAGTTCTAGGTCCTTCTGGCCCCGTGTTATCACGGAAGGAAGGTAAAGACCTAGAAGAGGCTAACGAGCCTTTCTGTGGGCAACCTTGGGCTAAGGAGGAGGGCCACAGAGCACCGTTAGGATGGCAGATGACTAGTTCGCACAGCGAAGCGTCCAGGGACCCAAATCTAACCTGACTTTGTGTGACACATACTTTCAGGAGCCTCCCCACGGAGGCTGCATTATTATGGATTGAAGCAGGTAGCCTCAAGCTAAATCTAAAGACTAGGCCAAACTAAATTACACAGCTGAGGTAAGCTGCATACTAAAGTGGTTTTAGGAACGTTAAAGAGGGGGGAAAAAAGCATACAAATGGTAAATCTAGTCGGGATTTATACAAGAAATCCAACTCTTAAAGTGCTTTAGCAGTTCATCTTCCTTCATCATCCCTCACTGTCAGAGGAGCTTAGTGGCTGCCTCTTTCCATTTGCCTCCATGCATTAGCAGCTGCTAAATTATAACCTCAAGAGACTGCTAGTTGAGTCAAGAGTGCATGTCTAGGTAAAGACTCCAGAATGGCGAAGTGAGCAAAGAACTCATTGGTGAGAGACGATTTACCTACTATTGGTGGATACTCCAGGCCAGCTTCTACTGAGAATAAATGCCCTCCAGCTAAAGACTTAACCTATCAGCATGCCCCAGTAATCAATTCATCCTTCAGCAACAGTCCAAAAGATTCATATCACTGGTGTGACATTAAAAATGATCATGTATGTTGCATGCATGTATCATGGTCTCTGACATCGGATCCGCCCACGCAGCAAGAGCCTTAGACATAGAGAGAGCTCTGGTCTTATGTACTAAACAGCTCAAATCCCTCAGTGGCCCCATCGTCTCACTCATCTTGACCACGGGTCCTGAGATAAAGCACAAACCAGTCTGCTCTGGACTGCAGCCTGTTTGCGGACGATCACGCTCTGCTCTGGGTTCCTGCAGGCTCTCCAGGAGGCAGCGTGACCTCTTAAAAAGGCAGAAACACCAATTGCCTCCTTAACCCGAAGTTACCTTTCCCCAAAGCTAATGATAATGGCAAATGTATGTGTTCTCAGTTATGCCCTCGACAGGCTATTCAAAAAAATAATAGCAGTGATTTCCTGCAACGGAGGAGAATTCCAACACCAAAGCAGAGTGCACAGAGATCACAGCTGTGCCTCATGGTATCATTGCGAGGAGTACTTGAACTACGTGTTGGGCAGAGTTTACGAAGAGGCAGAGCACGACTCCTCAAACTTTCATGCGCGTGTGAGCCACCCGGTGAACATGTTAAAATGCAGAATCTGATCCAGGAATTCTGGGTCCAAAGATTCCGCATTTCTAACAAGCTCGCACAGAAGGCCTATGTGACTGGTCCTCAAGCTATACTTGGAGTGGCAAAGCTAAGAATCCTGTGTCTATTCTATATACATCACCAGGAGTATTAATATTTCCGACGCCTAGTCTTACAACCCATAAATCTGTCACACACCACATGGACCTCACTCATCACTGGGCTGCCCGTAGAAGGTAAAAGACACACTTCAATTATAAAAGCAACTTCATTTGATGAAAATCTGGAAGGGGCACCTGGGTGGCTTAGTCGGTTAAGTGGCTGACTCTTGATTTCGGCTCAAGTCATGATCTCATGGTTCATGAGTTTGAGCCCTGTTTGGGCTCTGCACTGCCAGCAGGGAGCCTGCTTGGGATTCTGTGTCTTCTCTCTCTCTGCAACACCCTCCCTCAAAATAAAGAAACTTAAAAAAAAAAAAAATCTGTGTTGGGATGAGCACTGGGTATTATCTGTAAGTAATGAATCATTAAACTCTACTTCTGAAAGCATTATTACACTATATGTTAACTAACTTGGATTTAAATAAAAGGAAAAACAAATCTGGATTTCTCAAATTGATTTTGTACCTCTTAAAAAGGAACTCACTCACTTTAGGACTCCTAGAAGTAAAAAATCCCTCTATTAGGAAAATAAGGGTTTATTTTTAAAAGTTCTACTTTGAGGGGGTGCCTGGGTGGCTCAGTCGGCTGAGCGTCCAACTTATGCTCGGGTCATGATCTCACGGTTTGTGGGTTTGAGCCCCCGTCGGGCTCTGTGCTGACAGCTGAGAGCCCGGAGCCTGCTTCAGATTCGGTGTCTCCCTCTCTCTCTCTGCCCCTCCACCACTCTTCTTCTGTCTCTTAAAAATGAATAAACATTAAAAAACTTTTTGAATATCCAAGTAGAAGAAACCACTCACAAAATGGCAAAAATCTAAAATTGGGATATTATAAGTTAATACCACATATTTGGCTAAATCCGTCACAGTCTTTAAGCTTTTAGCTACTCCCAGACAATCGGCTGGTAGCAGGATTTCAGGGGAGGCTACCCTCCAAAGAGTCTCTGAAATTGGCAAATCACTCTACCTACTAGTGGCCACCTGGGAAGTGAATGAATTGGGTCAGTACAAATAGGTCAGGTGCCTCTTCGAAAGTCACTAGAGATCCGACGTTAAGCTAAAAACAAGTCAAAGGAATCCAGAGTTGATTCCTATTTGTTCCATCCTTACACATCTAGTATTTTTTTTTAAATTTTTTTTTCAACATTTATTTATTTTTTGGGACAGAGAGAGACAGAGCATGAACGGGGGAGGGGCGGAGAGAGAGGGAGACACAGAATCGGAAACAGGCTCCAGGCTCCGAGCCATCACCCCAGAGCCCGACGCGGGGCTCGAACTCACGGACCACGAGATCGTGACCTGGCTGAAGTCGGACGCTTAACCGACTGCGCCACCCAGGCGCCCCACACATCTAGTATTTTTAATTCAGATGCTGGCAGAATGTATATTTGTCAGTGTCAAAAGTTATCCACAGAGAAGCACGTATCTTTTGAGAATATTTACCAGTTGCCTGGTATTCTATGACTTTTATCCCTACAGTGTTTGTGAACCTTCTCTCAAAGAACCGTATCTTGGGGCACCTGGGTGGCTCAGTCAGTTAAGCGTCTGACTTCGGCTCAGCTCGTGATCTCACAGTTCCTGAGTTCAAGCCCCACATCGGGCTCCACGCGGAAAGCTCAGAGCCTGGAGCCTGCTTCGGATTCTGTGTCTTCCTCTCTCTCTGTTCCTCCCCTGCTTGTACCCTGTTTCTCTCTCTCTCTCTGTCAAAAATAAACAAACATTAAGAAATTAAAAAAAAAAAAAAAAGCATATCGGGGCGCCTGGGTGGTGCAGTCGGTTAAGCATCCGACTTCAGCTCAGGTCACAATCTCGCGGTCCGTGAGTTCGAGCCCCGCGTCAGGCTCTGGGGTGATGGCTCGGAGCCTGGAGCCTGTTTCCGATTCTGTGTCTCCCTCTCTCTCTGCCCCGCCCCCGTTCATGCTCTGTCTCTCTCTGTCCCAAAAATAAATAAAAAACGTTGAAAAAAAAATTAAAAAAAACAAAAACAAAAACATATCTTACACAGGATATGATAAAAGATACTTTTTTAAAATATAGAACTCTTATTAACTAGTAATTCTAATTTAATCGGGTTAAGGCTGAAACGAATTCTTTTTTTGCTTATACGTGGCCTCAGTTAAAAATAGTAATCTATACAGAAAAGTGTTTGTGTATGTGGACAATTTCTATACATCATTGATAATTAGCGTAATAGCATAAAATAATCTCAAAGAGCCACCTTGATTTTCTGTTCTTAGAAACTAATACTGTTTTTAAAGCTCCCCTATGGGGCGCCTGGGTGGCGCAGTCGGCTAAGCGTCTGACTTCAGCCAGGTCACGATCTCGCGCTCCGTGAGTTCGAGCCCCGCGTCGGGCTCTGGGCTGGTGGCTGGGAGCCTGGAGCCTGTTTCCGATTCTGTGTCTCCCTCTCTCTCTGCCCCTCCCCCGTTCATGCTCTGTCTCTCTCTGTCCCAAAAATAAATAAAAACGTTGAAAAAAAAAATTAAAAAAAAAAAAAAAATAAAGCTCCCCTCATGTTCAAACGTATCCAGAATAAGGACTCATATTGCTAATGAGAACAGTGGGCATCAAACTTAAATAGAAACAGTCAGACATAAATGCGAGTTGACTATCTGTCTGTTTTGCATTACCCTGTATGCCTTGGTACAAAAAACAGGGGTAGGAGCTGAGTGAGTGGCCTATTTGAACCAATGTTCAACCTAGAAACTGGAAACATTTTCTTCTTCTTCTACTTCTTTTTTTTTTTTTAACTTCGCAGTTAAGGTGCTCCTTTTAAAAGGATGTATCATAGCCTGGAGGCAAGATATAAACAGCTAACTTTTAGTAATTTCTTCACGGCCATGTCTGCTTTCGTCTACACGTAACTGTAACTTGAGCATTCGCCAACAGTCTCCAATTGCCTCCTGACTCCTGGCCATGCCAGATGTTGGAGAACTGCTTGAAAGAAAGGCTTGACGTTCCCTGAAGACTGGAATACCCTGTAACCCTAAGGTATATCAACTGAAGTCAAAACAAAGCTTTTTTTTTTTTTTTTTTTGACTTGTTCTGCTTCGAGTCTTTTATTTCTTCAGTTGTCTCACCAGGAATCCCATGAATGAGATCTCAAAATTGATCTGAGGTGAAAGGATGTTTTGAGTACCTTTTTTACTCCTGTGTAGACAATGGCTATTTCAGAGACTTCTAGTCTTTCAAAAGCAGAAGCTTCTTTTAAACTCAAGGAACCCTTGCTTTTAGGTCTTACAAAATAGCTCCACCTCTCACTCAAGGCTGAAGGATAAAAAGACAGAGGTAATCAGGGATTAAAATGAGGGACTCTTTGGCAGACATTCTTTCAAAAAATGCCAGTGGGACCTTAACATTGAGTATGTGGCTTCTTATTACACAAGTTATTTAAATGGCAATAAACAAAGCTGCAGCTAAGAGGCACTCACAGGTCTGGTAAATTTTGCTCTAAGGTATTAATTTCCACCAGAAATACAGAATTACAGTCAAATTAAAAAAATACATTTATAGTTTATAAAGCTCTTCAAACTTCAACACCCATGTGGAAAATAAGATTATTTATGGAAATCAAAACTTCTTCACTTTCTTCATATCTGATAAAACCGATTTCACTCAGTTTTTCTATAAGTCACTGTAAAATATTAATCAACAAACAACCAAAACCAAAACCTTACTATACACACTATCCAGTGTTCCTGAATCTCAACATCACCACGCTTTTTAAAGGTAAGGCAAAGAAAACAAAAACCACATTCTTTTTTTTTTTTAATTTTTTTTTTCAACGTTTATTTATTTTTGGGACAGAGAGAGACAGAGCATGAACAGGGGAGGGGCAGAGAGAGGGAGACATAGAATTGGAAACAGGCTCCAGGCTCTGAGCCATCAGCCCAGAGCCTGACGCGGGGCTCGAACTCACGGACCGCGAGATCGTGACCTGGCTGAAGCCGGACGCTTAACCGACTGTGCCACCCAGGCGCCCCAAAAACCACATTCTTTGCAGAAGCTCATCTCAGTGTTGAAGCAGAAAACCTATCTTATATCACCAAGATATATCCCATGTGAGAAAGGAGAAATTATAACCATTCTAGCTACATTCAAAATTTCTTGAATTTTAATTTCTTAAAGCTTGTTTTCCTTGGCTATATAAACCCATTCTTTTATTTATGTATTTATTTATATTTATTTAAAAAATTTATTTATTTTTGAGGGAGCGTAAGCAGGGAAGGGGCAGTGAGAGGGGGACAGAAGATCTGAAGAAGCGAGCTCTGCAATGGGTTGAATACGGGGCTGAAACTCAGGAACCGTGAGATCACCACCAAAGCCAAAGTCAGATGCTCAACAAACTGAGCCACCCAGGAGCCCTTAAACCCATTCTTTTAAATACTACTTAAGCACAGTAAACAAACACATAAAAACAAACAAACAAAAAATAATAACGTTTAAAACGGTGGAAAAGTCCAGTATTTGAAGGAAACAATAGGATTTTGGTCTACATTAAAAAGTCTGAGACTAATGTGCCTTCGTCTGAAAGCAGTATTTGAGCACCTCACTGATTACACAGCTTGAAAATCCATCTGCTATTCCTGAATACATTTTTTCTAGTTTATTTATTTTTTGAGAGAGAGAGAGAGAGAGAGAGGGAGAGAGCGTGTGCCCGCGCCCGGCGTGAGCTGGGCAGGGGCAGAGAGAGAAGGAGAGACAGAATCCCAAGCAGGTTTCATACTGTCAGCACACAGAACCCGAGGCGGGCCTCAATCTCATGAACCTTGACATCATAACCTGGGCTAAAATCAAGAGTCAGATGCTTCACAGACTGAGCCACCCAGGCACCCCAATACTTTCTATTTCAACAACCTAGGGACAGAGAAATTGTTGGCTCTTTTGGGCTCTCAACAAATTTGGTATTCAATGCCATTAACAATCGCAGCCCAATCTAACACACCAAATATATATCCTCCTGCTTCCCCACTGGTACCACTAATCCCTCGTCCCACATTCCCGGACCAAATTTTCAGTCAAAGATGGTTCTTCCAAGGTCCTTTTTTTCATCCCCAAATTCTCCCCATCATTAAGCACTGAAATGAAGCCCTATCACCTCTATTAAACCATCTATTATATGTACTATTAATTGGAATCACAAAACACAGGTTATATTCTGTTTCGTGCTGGTTTTCCTACTGAGGTCTTGTATGGCCATTTCAATCATTGTCACTAATTGGCCATGCATTATATTTTCAGGCAGTAATCTAACAATGTAGAAATCCAGGCGAAACAAACCCGGATTATGAAACAAACCAGTTATGAAACAAACCAATCCAATATGCTCTATGGGCAATGTTTATCAAAATATAGGTACACTAATTCAGGTTAAAAAATCAAGCACATTTTCCCCAACGAACCATACATTCAAAGAGGGACCGCATAATGAATTTTTATACAACCATCTCTTAATTGAAAACTAAGGGAATTTCTTTTATGTAAAAGCATAAAGACAAGAGCTTATATAGATGCATTCTGGACCTAGCTCTTGGTGAGTATTATCAGGCAGATGCATCTACTACCTTTAATAGTGCCTTCAATAAGCCCTTAGGGTAAAACTTCCCATCACGACATATGCCAGTCAAGGGTTCAGCCCATTCTCTTAGCATGCTCAGAGACCAGTGGGCCCCAAATACTTCATATTCTGGGAGTTTTAGACTGTATGTTACTCCCGTATTACAAAAGGAGCCAGAAATAAAAACTGCTCAGTCCAAAATGGTTGGGTCAGACAAGGTGTAGTTCCACATACGAATATTGCTTATCCTTTCAAAAGCCAAGACTTTTCTTACACACATTTGTGTATAAAATATTTAAAATTTTATACTTTACTCTTCAGGAATTTTTTAAAGATCACAAGGTTTTTTGGGTTTTTTTGTTTGTTTGTCCCCCAACGAATTAGTTTTGGCATAATGAATGCTCTCCATGATACTGTGACATTCTCTGGAGTTTGCCCTAAATTCAGCTTTTCCCCGTGGTAAATGGCCCCAGATTGATACGTTTTTATAGTTCTACTGTCCACTTTTTCTATTTTATTTCATTTTTATTTGTGCTTCATACACTTCCTGTCTCAAAATAAAAAAAAATGACTTAATGCAGTACTTGCTTTTAAAAAAAGTCTTGGCTCTCTTTTTTTCTACCATTTAGTTTTATCTTCTCACTGACATCAATGTGTTTCTGGCTTTCCTGGCTGTCTTATTTTATGCACAGTCGTTTAGGTGAGAGTCCCAGCGTGACGCAACCTATCCTCAAAGTGTTTGACGACACTTATGACATCACCAGGAATCATGTGTAGCAGGGGCTAACATTTGTCATTCTAGGTTTTTTTCTACGTCCCTCTGCTCCTTCAGCTAGCAGATATTTACCTTTCCTAAAAATCAGACGTCTAGATAAGTGGGACTATTTCTCTGATTCCCAAAAATACAGCAACGATGTGAAGAACGCTTTAGAGCTGTGTTGTCCAATATGGTAGCCACTGGCCACATGTGTCTATTTAAATTAAAGTAGAATTAAAATAAAAAATTCAGTCCCTCAGTTGTAGTAACTGTATGTTACTCAACAGCCACATACGGTTAGTGGCTACTTTATCAGATGGTAGAAAAAACATTTCGAGCATGACAGAAAGTTCTGCTGGACAGTGTTACTTTGGAGGATTAGGAGAAACAGGTTTCCAGGCCGGTAAAAATTAGAGACTACTTAAAGGAAAGAAATGATGGGCTCCAAAGGACCTTTATGGTGCCTGTACTAAATTATCCTTACCTTATATTTAAGCAATGGCATCACAGAATTTAATCTTCATGTAGTATTAGTAACTTAAAAATTCATAGAATAAATAATCCATTTACGGGGGAAAAGTCTGTTTAACAGCACAAGAGCTTCAGGTGTGATGGTGGTTTTAGGATTCAGACTAAGGGAGAGGTGGTGATCGTTCAGGTGAGATCCATTCCAGGCTACAGTCTGTTTCCTCAATAATGGATATGAAGACTTTAGAAAAAGCATATATCAGGGTGCTTGAGTGGTTCAGTCCGTTACACATCCAACACTTGATTCTGGCTCAGGTCATGATCTCATGGTTTGTGGGATCGAGGCCCGTGTCAGGTTCTGTGCTGACAGGGCAGAGCCTGCTCGGGATTCTCTCTCTCCGTCTCTTTCTGCCCCTCCCCCGTTTGCTGGCTTGCTTACACTCTCTCTCAAAATAAACATTAAAATAAAATAAAGCATAAATCTGGTAAAAAAAAAAAAAAAAAAAGAAAAGAAAGAAAAAGAAAACTCAATTCTAATCCAATATGGACCTCATAGGGTTTTGGGGCCTTTTGCCCCTAAAGTAAACCATGTTGGCCTTTGAACTACAGTATAATACTATAAACATATTATGTCTTCTTTATGATTTTCTTAACATTTTATTTTCTCTAGCTTATTTTATGGTAAAAATACAGTATATAAAACATGTTAACACACAAAATATGTGTTACTCCACAGTTTATGCTGTTAGCCACAAGGCTCCTGGTCAACAGTAGGCTGGTGAATTTGGGGGGAGTCACATTTACACATGGATTGCCAACTGCATGGAGGGTCAGTACCCCTAAACCCTGTGTTGCTCAAGGGCCAATTGTATTCTCTTAATGGGAAGAATAAAAAAGCAGGTTTTCAGAGAAATTAAATATTTTAGTTGACAAAGAGTAACGACATATATTATCATACCAGCTATAATACCTTTGAATGATTACTAGGTGTCAGCAGTCCACACACATCAGCTCGTTTTATTCTTATAACAACCTTTTAAGAAGATACTCGGATGGCCCTTGAAGAACAGAGGCACAGAAAAGATAAGAAATTACCCAGGGGACAGTTAATGAGCAGTAAAACCTGGACTGTAAGCAGACAGGCTGACTCTAGAACCTGTGTCTTCACCATTTTCATCTTTTAAATTCTTGGCCAGCTAAAAGATTTCATACAGTTCTAGAATTCTACTAAGTATCATTTACTATTTCTTTACCGGCTCAGAAAACAGTTCAGATGTTACCAGATCTCCTCATTTTTAGCATGAACAACAAGTTTTACTGAACTAATGATCTGTACGAATGTTGATGCCAAAGAGATTTGGTTAACAAAAGATAAGGCAACTGGTCGACTCCTCTACTTTGGCACTAGGCAGAAAATAGAAAATTAGAGCGTGAAGAGCAGGATTGACAGGAATTGCTGCAAGGAAAGGAATGCTCTTTTAAATAATGGCAAAATGGCGTCTTCTTCTTTTTTTTTTTAAAACAAAAACAGTACTCCCTAGGAAATCTCAGTTTTTGTTTTTGTTCAACCAGGACTGTAATATTTAATTAACTTCACAGCTGGATCAACATATTGATGATATTTTATGCTCATTTTTCTTAAATGTTTCAGTGGTAATGATCTTTCCACCAACCCTCCCCCCCATTCCTCCCCATTGACACATACACTTCTTTTCATCAGTGCTGATCGGCCTTTTGTCTTAAAATGGGTAGATTTATCTTTGCCCAAAACTCTATCCCATCTTCATGAGAATGTTCTTTGAGATCTTTAAAGGGGGGAGGAAAAACGAGAAACTAAACCTAAGGCTCGTGTGTGGTTACAGAAAACAATGCCTTTAAAAATGAGTATAAGTTTAAAAAGAAAGGTTGACTTTTATGATTTGAGTGAAGTTTTTTGATAACTTAAGAGACATACAAGATACTTGGAATTTATTTTCAGCTCTGCCTTAAAGCAAGGAGGCAGTAAACCACAGGCCATTGATTCTAAGCCACAGATTTGCTCCCTTTTTAATATTTCTGCTTACAATCCCCGTCATTGGGGGTGATGATGTGATGTGGCCGTCAGTACCTATGTGTGCACCTCAAAACTTGGGGAGTGGGTACCAGAGACTTGAATAAAAAATCCAAAAATAGTGGAGCACTTATTTAAAATATGCAGTATCCTAGGGGCGCCTGGGTGGCTCAGTTGGTTGAGCCACTGACTTTGGCTCTCGTCATGATCTCGCAGTTCATGGGTTCGAGCCCCGCGTGGGGGTCTGTGCTGACAGCCCAGAGCCTGGAGCCCTTTGGATTCTGTGTCTCCCTCTCTCTGCCCCTTCTCCGTTCACGCTTTGTCTCTCTCTGTCTCTCAAAAAAGAATAAACGTGAAAAAAAAAATTAAAATATGCAGTATCACCAGTGTTGTTGACAAGAGAAAGTATGATACTCTTGGGGAGACAATTGGTGACTCTGAGTTGAAAAGTCATCGAGAAGAGTCAGTCTTTAAGTGTAGAGATGTTTAGGGACATCTTCACCAGTTTATTTCAATTCTACTTTCCCTATTACACATGGCTATGTTTTATATCTGACAAGAACCTATGAATAAAATAAGTCCAAAAGAACTCTCTTAATGAATTAGAAACAAAAATTTTAAGTGATAAGAAGCATAGTGCCACAGTTTGATTAAACAATATTGTTCTCTTTCTTAGTGGACATACATAAAATAATGGTGTATCTTATAGTGATACCATCTTGGATGTGATGAAATACCGTAACATAGTGACTTACTAAATCAGTCAAGCCTAGGGTAAGTCCTCAGTCTCCTGCTCATTACCCGTGAGTCCTTGGATGAATTCCTTCACATCCCTGATTTTTAATTTTACCATCTTTCAGATTAAAATATAAAAATACTTATCACAGTGTTTTTGTGAGGATTAATGAAACAAGGCAGGAAAAACACCTTAGCCCAATGCCTAGCACTTAATGAGGACTCTCTAAATGCTAGCTCCTGCTAGAATTATGTGTATTAATATGAGAAAGGTACAAAATTTTCAGATGCTGAGTTTTCATAATTGTCAAGTTGAGTCTCAAACTTCCTGTCTGATCTCATAGGGCTGTTGTGGTGTTCAAATGCAATAATACCCATGAAATTGTTTGTAATTATAGCAGCAAATGGCACCATTAAACAACAAAGACGCCATCCTCCATGGCTATGAGCGCCTTGGTATGAAAAGGACATACTCCCTGGGTTCAAGCCAAGATCTAAAGAAGTAAGACATTGAAACTTTTTCTGGGGTTTAGAAGAGGAGAACCTGGCATGAGATCATTTCTTCCTTCCAGTTATAAGATTTTTAAAAATTGAGTATCAATCAGGTTTAATGTGTTGAGATTGTATACCCGGTTAAACTGAAGAATGTGTGGCATGCAAGAACCTGATTCTGGATGGATCTACAGCCTGTAGGCCCCTGCTTGGCTCCAATCCCTCCTTTTCTCCAACCTCGCCATCTTTTGCGCCCCTGATCCCATCTCCTACCCTTTCTTCCAAGAGCCCGTGATTTCCTCTGGCTCCCTTCATCCCAAATATATTTAGCACCGGTAATGGTAAGAAACATCTCAGTTCCATGATTTGTTTCCCCCAATCCTAGGGAGGGCTGGGAGCGGGAAGCCGAAGGAGGGCTGATCTTGGCACTGAGTCTCAAATTAGAATTGTAAACATGTTTGGGGCCTTGTCTTCTCTCCCACTGGCTAGCCTGGCAAGTGGCTGTACCATTTCTTCCCCTTGAAATGTTTCTTATGGTGACCAGGATCCATGATAGACTTTTGGTTCCTGAAATCTAAAACCTTTGCAAACGTATTTTTCTAAGCAGATGAGGAACTTCGAAAAATTACAGCACGCCAGACGGGTTTAAACAATTCATCTGGTATGTTGAAGCTAATTAGACATGCAACATATACACTGCCATGATAACAATGTACAGAAAGGGCATTTTACAAACAATGTGACCATAAAACCCTACATGTGATAAAAAATGTTTAAAAAGGAACAAGGCTGTGCCAAATTTATTTTCCAAAGCCCATTATTTTGAGTGTGAAATCTGCAGAAGGAGCCAAGTCACCGAAGAGCTTGATGTTGAAGAGTGAAGGACTCAAGGGAAACACAAAATGGTTAGCAGCTCGGGAGGAAGGTGTGGGCCTTCATTGGCTCTGGTTGTCCTTGGCTCTAAGCTTGTGAGCTTTTCTCAACACGTGGCTTACTCCGTCGGCACCTCACCTTGCATAACTTTGGGTCTTACTTCCGCGCACGTCCTAAGATCTCAATCAACCCTCCCTCCAGGCTTGCTTTGCAGAAGACAAAGAAGTTGATTTCATATACGTCAACAGAGAGGCTTGGAAGAATTAATGATATGTATTTCTAAGTCAGTTGGGACACGGTGGTATGTTACAGGTTGTAGAAGCAAGGATGCACAATTTGTTTGTTCCCAACTTCCAGATCTAGCATTTTCTATTAGCAAACATGGCACTGGGGATATAACAGGATGACTGAGACAAGACTCTGGCTCTTAAAATTACTGCAAGGAAGTCAAGGCATTTACAACAGTAATTGTAATAACTGGCAATGTTCAGTGTTGATTTTGAACAGAAAAATCAAATCTTCCCTACTTTTTTTTTTTTTTTAATATACTAAGGCTTAATAGGAGATGTAATACTAGGGCAGTAAGAGTGAGAGACAAAAAGAAACACAGGGAGGCAGGGAGGGAGGAGAATAAATGCAAAACCCTGCATTACTAATCCGGCCACAATTTTTAAAAAAACATCACAACATGCTCAGTCTTTCTGCAAAAGCTGTGCAAGAAAACAGCACCTCAGAACAATTCTTTGGCCTCTGATTGTCAAAGTTATTTGCACAGGGTATTATTCACCTGACAACGCATTTCCTACTAGGACTTGAGCTCAAAGTATTCAGGGAAGGCTGCATGTTGGAGGTGAGGTTTTAGCTGAATTTTACAAGATGAGTAGTGTTCTGGTAGATTCTGAAGGAGGGAGGGCACTCCAAGACAGCAAAAGTGCTCAGCAAAGATGGCTCCTACTAAAGGAAGAGTCACTTCCTTTCTTCCCCTGCTACATAAGAACAAAACAGACAAAACACTCAGCAGGCCTCTCATGAGCCGGTCTGTCCTTATGACCTGGGCAGAAAGACCATTTTTACTGACAGTTTCCCATTCAAGGGTTGTAAAATCTCAACAAGGCTTTGATGTTTCAAACTAGGTTTTCAAATCTAAAGGTTTGATTTGGGGGACGAGAGAGAGTACAGTGAAGGGAAGGCCATATGAAGAGGGGCCTGTAAGATAAAACCATGTAAAAATCAATTTTTAATAGGAAATACTACTAAACACTTTCTAATCACTTCCTGCCTCTATCAGTCTACATCAGAAAGAGTATGTCATTAACACCAAAAATGATGAGTGTCTGACTTTGGCTCAGGTCATGATCTCATGGTCCATGAGTTCAAGCCCTGCGTCAGGCTCCTCGCTGACAGCTCAGAGCCTGGAGCCTGTTTCAGATTCTGTGTCTCCCTCTTTCTGACCCTCCTCCGTTCATGCTCTGTTTCAAAAATAAATAAACATTAAAAAAAATTGTTTTTAAATGATGACAAATGGTGATTATAACATTTAGGAAAACAGCAAATCCAAACAACTGGAAAAACATGCTTTGATTTACAACCATTTTTCTAAATCAACCTTCCTAAAATTTGAAGTCATTAATTCAGTCATTCAACAAGTATTTACTAAACACCAACTATATGCTAAGGATTAATCTTTTTTTTTTTTTTTAATTTTTTTTTTTTTTTCAACATTTATTTATTTTTGGGACAGAGAGAGACAGAGCATGAACGGGGGAGGGGCAGAGAGAGAGGGAGACACAGAATCGGAAACAGGCTCCAGGCTCCGAGCCATCAGCCCAGAGCCCGACGCGGGGCTCAAACTCACGGACCGCGAGATCGTGACCTGGCTGAAGTCGGACGCTCAACCGACTGCGCCACCCAGGCGCCCCGCTAAGGATTAATCTTAGCCCTGATGTTTTATTTACAATTAAGTATTTTCCAGTCTATAATGCGGACAAGAGTGAAAGCAAGTTTAAATGCAAAGACTCAGATTATTGAACCTACTTCACCTGGGCCTTGAGATTAGTTATCTTAATACAAATAGAACCTAATTAATCTGCTTCTAAATGTGCCAGTCATAGATTTCTACTCAAGACCTTGTTTTTTTAAAAAAGGAAGCTCAGGAAACCTGGAACCATTTCTCCAAAAAAGACACATACTACTGATGGTTTGAAATATATATTGATGTGATTAAAAAAAAACAAAACAAAACCCATCTGTGTATAAAAACAAAAATGAAAATCACAAATTCCAATATTCACACACAGGAAAATATTCGACCAAAATATGTGGAGATACTACTGAAATTATTTTTCACTAAACTTGCCTGCTGTCTTAATAGTTTATTGCCTATAACCAACAAAACAGCAAGAAATACATCTAGTGCAATACTAAAAGGACAAAAAAAAAATGAGTTTCCAAAATACCAAATTCTAAAAAAAAAAAAAATTTTAATGTTTATTTATTTTTGAAGGAGCAAGAGACAGAGCATGAGCAGGGGAGGGGCAGAGAGAAAGGCACACACAGAATCTGAAGCAGGCTCCAGGCTCTGAGCTGTTACCACAGAGCCTGACGCGGGGCTCGAACTCACAAACCATGAGATCATGACCTGAACAAAAGTTGGAGGCTTAAGCGACTGAGCCACCCAGGTGCCCCAAATACCAAATTCAAATTCACTGGATTTATAGGATGGGTGAAACCTTTCCCCCCCCTAAATACTGCCTCTTTCTCATTAGAATCTGTGTTGGACCTTCTCATCGTATCCTCTGTATCTTTAATTTCGGTTTTGTATTCTATTTGCCATCCTCAACTAATTCTGTAATTTCTTCAAACCTAAAGTCTCCTTAATTTTTTTTTTTTCAGCAGGATCTAAGCTGTTGCCTACCTCTTCCATTGAGTTTTTATATTTAATAATTTTAATTTTTTCCTTAAATCTCTCAAAACTTATATAACTCTACTCCCACCACATTCCCCCCCTCCCCCCGCCCGGGATTGACTTAGACCTCTCCCAGCATTTTGACTTGCTAGTTAATGACAGGTGTCTAGTTCAACATGACCTGCCTCCTTGTATAAATCCAGGGTTACCACTTATACCACATTCCATGTAAAATTATACTCTGAATTGGTGCTCCTAGGAGCCATTTACATCGATCAAGTGTAAGTGGTGATGCCATTTCCATGCATGCAGAATAAAGGCTGTCTCGTGGAACTGCAGAGACCCCAGGGCCCCCAGAAATACAAGCCTAGCTACTTTCAAGATTTAAAAACCTCACCACAACAGATTCTGGTTTTCACGTTACAGATGAGAATTCGCTCAGAAAGGCTCTCTCGGAGTCATGTGACAAAGTAAGGAGCCAAGATGCAAACATCAACCTGGGAGACTCCAAAGTGCCCTTTCTTTGCACCATCTAACATAGACTCAATTACTCTGGGGTGGTGATGCCTGCTTTTCTGGTCTTGGGTAGTCAGTGGCTTAGAACACCCCACTAAGAAGGACGCAGGAAAGGACTGGACACCAAAGTGGGCCAGAGAACTGCATCCTGCCCCATGACCGTGGACCACCCCAGCCTCAGTTGGCCATGCAGCAAGTGTTTGCCCTGTGTGCCCAGCCAGCAGTCCTAGAGCTCTCTCAGCACAAATGCACTATCCATAGTGGAGAAACTTCATTAAGAGTATGGTTCTTATGTAAATTTCTCCAAATGGTGCCTTTTTTTCAACTCATTTGAGTTTCTGGAAATAAAAGTTAATGATGCTGCTAAAACCCAACATAGAAGGGAACTACTCTTTATAGAAAAATATTTTTAAGCCTTTAAATTACATATGATGATTTCTGTCTTTTCTACAACATGAGAGAGGAAAAATTTCTAATAGTACTCAGTATCAAACCAACAAATGGGGAACATTTTGATCAAAGGAATGGGGGCTGTCTTCCTTCTTTCCTTCCTCCCTCCCTCCCTCCCACCCTCAACACAACCATCTATGAAACGCCAGGTCCTCAAGGAGCTTATGGTCTAGTGTGATGGTGTAGAGCCAGAAAATAAGTGAATAGAGATTTTAAAAAAAGATACTTTCAGAGAGTGATCAGGGCTAAAAATGAAATAAAGCACGCAGATGCAATCCAGAAAAATGGGGCATAGCTAATTTAAACTGGGCTGCAGAGACTGCCATTTAGAAGGGGTAACCCGAAGAGTAAGAAGACACCGGAGCCTTCCGGAAAAGCCTTCCGACGTAAGAAGCACCAGTGCAAAGCTCAGAGGAAAGGAGGAAGCTGGGCTGCTGTGTTCAACAAGTAAACAGGAGGCTGGTGGGCAGGAATGAGGCTCCATGGAGAGAGGGGTCTGGAGAAAGGTGAGGGAGGTTTGCAGGGTCAGATCAGGAAGCTCCTGCACGCCATGGTCATGGGTCCGGGTTTTGTTCTGAGCGTATGGGAAGCCACGGGAGGGTTTTGAGCAGTAGGTGACACAGTTTGATTTACACTCTCCAAAGATCACCTAGCTTCTAGAGGGCAAGGGTAAAAGTAGGGAGAGGAGTCTGGGGACTCTCAGAGCCCAGGTGAGACATGGTGAAGGATCTGACCGGGATGATGTAGTGGGATGAGGTAGCGGAGAACGCGATGGATTTGGGTATATTTCGAAGGTACAGCTGACAGGACTTGCTGACCCACTAAGCGTGTTACGTTAGAAGAGGGAATCAAAGCTGACTTAAGTTTTGCCTGGACTTGTGGCTGTTTGGGGACTAATTCTCAGACGAAGTAGCAGCCAATTGCTGAGTAACTCGACTGAGGGATCTTGGGAAGTTACCCGAAAGACACTGTCCCACGACTGGAGAAAACGAGACAGGGAGTAAAGCTAATGTTCAAGTGACACATGAGGCAGTTTACCTTTGAGGAGACACAAGTCACTGCTTAGAGCCTTGCTACTTCAAGGATGGCCAGAGGACAACAGCACTGAATGACCTGGTTGGAAATGCAGAGTCCCCCCAACACTCCAGACCCCCCGAACCAGAATCTGGTTTGTAGCAAGATCCCCAGGGGATGCCTGTACACACGAAGGTTGGAGATGCAGAGGCACAAAGTTCAAGCTGATTGCAGACTCTATCCCTCGCTTTCAGAAATATATATAAAGGTACCATGCTTATTAGCATTAACAACCTTAAAACATAGAGACTGCCTTCACTGGGACAGCAACAAAAATACCAAAACAAAACATAAAACCCAGCTCCCATAAGCTTGCTTCAAATCGGTGTGCTTACCAGATTTCTTTCTCTTGCCAAGGGTCTTCCTTTCCTATCATTTTGGTAATTGCACACGGGAGAATGGAAATCTACACAAATCTGGTTAGCAGGCTTCAGGGTCTTGTGGCCGGGAATACTGCTCTTGAGTAATATTTTAAGGAAAACGTTACTTTCTTCAATTATAAATAGAGGTCACAGCAATTCCTGCACAGACCCCTAAATGTTTTATGATGTTTTTAATGAAAAAAAAGCAAAGACGCCAACACTTCAATATATCACACGCACCAGAGCAGCAAAAATTATAATAAAAAAAAAAAATCTATGTACTCAACTGTATTTTCAACTGGCAGTGAATCTACTGCGAAAGGAATCGTTTATATAGAGCTCATTTCTTACTTGGGTTGAGGGGAAGCTCACTGACAAGGGCATTTCCCTCGAAATCTGGGTTTCCTTCCTGGAAAAAAGTCACCTCAGAACTGAGTGCAACAGCCATCTGTTTCAAAATTCAGTCAAGATGTTTTCTGGAGCAGTGGTGCTGATGTCTCTGTATTGGCATGTGCAGAAGTTATTAACCAAAGTTTGAAGAGACTTTGAATTCAAAGGTCAATTCAACAAGTATTTACTGGACACATAGAACATTTAGGCTTTTCGATTTTTAATTATGTGCATACAGAGCTACTGAGGGGTGCTGGTTGAAAAGTTTCCACACTAACAATTTCAAAGACATAAAGGAGTGAACTTCATTGAAAACACTAACCACTATGAAGATTTAGTCCTATTTTTGAAGTATTAAATTTATTGGGTCTTTTCCCCCCCTGTTTTCAAGTATCTGAATCTGGTGATACTGCTTAAATATCCCCTCTTCATGAGAGAGCTCTCCTGTCCATCCAACCAAATGGCAAATTTTTCCCCTTGTTATTCTCTCACAGAACCTATTTCTTTTCTTTCTTGGCATTTAATACATTCTCTCATTTTTTGTATCTTTTTTTTCTTTCTGTCTTCCCATGAGATCACTTCTCCTAAGAATAGGGGTGGTCCCATTCGCTCTCCAATGAATAGAAGAATGAATCCATGAAGGTGTTAATTGCCAAATCCCTTCTCTGACCCATTGGTAACCACCTCCTTATTTCAGATGCCCTAGGAAAACTCATCTTTCCTTATGTTTCTTACTCATCTGCTTATTCACTTGAAATACTATGTGTATCCAGGTACATATGTGTGTTAAGGACACTTACCTGAAAGAGAAGAAACACATTCGTTTGAGGCCTCAGATTGTACCTGTCAGCTGCCCTAAGCATCCGGCAATTACAGAATACTAGTACATTTTTATTACTATATTTAATTTCTGATTTTTCTCACTTAAATCTGGACGTGGAAGCCAGTAGTAAATTGCGTGCCTTTACTTGGTCAGGGATCTTCATCAGTTACTAAAAGCTAAACAATTAGGTCCAACATGTAATTCAGCAATGCCAAAACCTCCCATTAAAATTATTTGCCTTTTACTGTGTTAGCCAAATGAATAATCTATTTCAAAGAAGACACTTGGAAAGATCTGTTGAGAAAGCACGGAAGGAACACACACCAGCATGACCATGTGGAATGGTTCCTGATTTATACACAGACTACAGGACAGCTGCAGGTGGGCTGACTCCAAAGAGGGGCAAATCAACCAATGGGCCACAAACGGGAACCTTCCATCAAGTGAAAAGAGAAAGCACATGCCTCCATCTAAATTTGTCTCCAGCTCAAAACTTCTCAAAGCTACGTTTCAGTAGGTAAGTTTAATCAGTTCACAGGGAACAAGACAGAGAGGTTGGGAGAACTATTTAGAAAAATTACTGAAACAGTCAATTTTGCTCCCAAGGTTAAAAAAAAAAAAAAAGAAATTCTACAACAGTCCATTTGAATTCCCAGATCTACTAGGCCTGTAAATGTAGTGAACAGAAAATCTCATGTACATTGCATAAAATTCCTATTTCAGGTTCAAATATCTATGAATTTTCTTTTAAGTTTTTTTTTGTTTGTTTGTTTTTTTGTTTTTTTTTTTTTTTGAGATACAGAGACAGTGTGAGTGGGGGAGGGGAGAGAGGGAGAGGGAGAGACAGAGAATCCCAAGCAGGTTCTGCAATGTCGGTGTGGAGCCTGATGCAGGGCTCAAACTCATAAACGATGAGCTCATGACCTGAGCCAAAACCAAGAGTCAGATACTTAACCCACTGAGCCACTCAGGAGCCCTAAAAGTTAAAAGATATTTGAGAGGTGCCTGGGTGGCTCAGTCAATTAAGCATCCGACTCTTGTTTTTGGCTCAGGTCATGATCACACGGTTCATGAGTGTGAGCCCTGTATTGGGCTCCTACTGACAGTGAGAAGCCTGCTCGGGAGTCTCTTTCTCCTTCTCTCTCTGCCTCTCCCCTGCTCCAGCTGCCTCTCTCTCAAAATAAATACATAAACTTAAAATATATATATATATCTGTTAATTTTCTATGTGTATTTTTCATTTTAAAAGTAATAACAATCATTAAAGAAAATATGAAAGGTAGCAAATTAAAGGACACCACCCACAATTGCTAATATCACCAGAGGTCACAGATTAATGGATGCTGGTAAAAATGCCTAACAAAAATAGAATCTGTCTTCTATTTGTCCATTTAATATACTTGCTTGCCAACACTACTAAAAGGAGCTTAGTGTATTGATTTAAAAAGAATGGCGGGGCGCCTGGGTGGCGCAGTCGGTTAAGTGTCCGACTTCAGCCAGGTCACGATCTCGCGGTCCGTGAGTTCGAGCCCCGCGTCAGGCTCTGGGCTGATGGCTCAGAGCCTGGAGCCTGTTTCCGATTCTGTGTCTCCCTCTCTCTCTGCCCCTCCCCCGTTCATGCTCTGTCTCTCTCTGTCCCAAAAATAAATAAACGTTGGAAAAAAAAAAAAAAAAAAGAATGGCAACGAATACACTCAATAGAAAGGAAAGCTAAAAAAAAAAAAAAAAGAAAGAAAGGAAAACTTAAGTATACTCATTTATATTCCCTAGCTTTCCACAAATTTCATCACTAAATAGTCAGGGGTCTGGAACTAGGAAAGTCTTTGAAAGGCAGTTTAGCCCATCATGCTGACCATGCTAGGATCTGTGAGCTCTCACAAGTCTTGTACAGGGACCACCACAACAGACTTAAGTTTTAAATACTCATCCCAAATGTGCCTGAGTACTGGTTACGTGGTTTGAAGAATTTACCTCCGCGAAAGGGGTAATGTCTGATTATTCTAAGTTATCCTTGGTACTAATTAGTTCAGGACTGAGACATCTGGCCAAGAAGTTATGAGAAGATGTTTGCTACGGACTTTTTGGAAAGTTCTGGAGAAAGCCACAGGAAGCAAGCGGCTCGCATAGTCATGTAAAGCAACAACCTTAAAACTACATCAACATCAAAGATGGTAGAGAGACCAAAAAAAAAAAAAAAAAAAAAAAATCCTACATGATGTGGTCGAATCGATGAATTTGCAAAGACTAAACCTATAAATGCGAGAAGAGCCATCTAAACGAGCCAGAGTATTAGTGAGTGTTGGCTTGCTCCTATTTGTCAAAAATGTTCCAAGAAAGAGAGGAGTTCAGGGGCACCTGGGTGACTCAGTCAATGAAGCGTCCGAATCTTGATTTCGGCACAGGTCGTGATCTCATGGCTTCGTAAGTTCGAGCCCCGCATCGGGCTCTGTGCCGACAGCGCAGAGCCTGCTTGGGATTCTCTCTCTTCCTCTCTCTCTCTCTCTCTCTCTCTCTCTCTGCCCCTCCCCCACTCACACTGTCTCTCTCAAAAATAAACTTAAAAAAAAAAAAAAAAAAGTGGAGCACCTGGATGGCCCAGTCAGTTGAGTGTCTGAAAAATAATACAAAAGAGATAAGCTCAGAGAAGTTCCTGGTTCGCAAACAGAGATATGAGGGAAGGACGTAGTTTAGCGGCTGGGTGCTGGATTTACATGACTGGAAAGGGGAATACAGTTATGGCTTTCTCACCAACGTCTCATGTTTCAGGGGCCTCAACAGAACCACCATTAATGCGAAAGTGACGTGGTTAGAGCAAGGTAACAAAGAAAATGGAGGAAATAGGTCTAGCACAGAACACTGGCTATAGTTACTGGCAGAAGTTACCGGACATAAACAGATGAGAAGCCTACTATGATTCTGAGGAAATTATACTGCCAAAGAAGTCACAGAACACGTCTGCAAGAATGTGTGTGATGATTCAGGCCCTCGATGGACACGAGGAGAAACTTGATTACGAAACTGGATGATGTTCGCAATGTCTTCCTCAGATCAAACAATGGCAGATAATGGGCAAAAAGGGACCTGTCAGTGGATGGAGCCAGAGGCCACAGAAGATAATGGTCAAGAGAGTTGTACCCAGGAAGTAGAAACACGCTAATCCTCCTACCACTGCCACCTCCCACTGCCTGGTCTAAGTGTGCCCCCAATGCCTGTGCGGGAGACTGACATTACCACTATGGACCAATTCTTTCTTTACCTAAACGGCAATTTGTTAACGCAGTTATATCATCCTTGAGTTACCACTGTATTGTGTGACTTGCGTATGGCTGTGTGTGTGTGGGGGGGGGGGTTGCGTAGATAACTTGTCTTTTATTATACAGATGCTCAGATCAGGAGCAGCCAACTCTACACCTGATGAAAACAACCAGGCATTATCAGAGATTCTGGATTCGAGCTTGATGCGGTAAGCTGTTGGGGACTCCCAAGGGTGCAGAATACCTAATTCCAAAAGAGCTGCGGGGGAGGAAGGGGTGTGTAGAAGAAGATTCAAAATAGAGGAGGCATGGCTAAAAGAGTCATTTTAATATGGAGTCGGGAGGCCCTAGTGAAAGTGGGGCTTGTGCACATCTTCCTTCGGTCTCAAGATTCTTGGAATCATTGCCGAACTCAGCTGAAAGCCAAGGCATCTGCTGCATGTTAAAATGGACGTAAATGGACTTTCTGCCTAGTAATAGCCCCAGCAACCAATCATATACAGATAAGCATAACTGTAGCCATACCAGCTCCACTCACATTTTGTTCAAAACCACTCATACATTCCCTCTTTTCTCTTGAAATAACCTTAACCTCCTTTGTCTCTCTGGAGCATACTGACAATTTCGGTGCGCTCTCTGTCTCCTGACTGCCAGTCCCTCAGGCCTCACAATAATTGGGCACATTTGATTTTGCGGTTTGCACTCTTGTCTATTGTTGGTCAACAGGGGGTTCCCCCCCACACCACCAAGCAATTCTCTAACACCAGTCGGGTGTCCCGCAGTGTAGCTCAATTCTGACACCGTGCACACGACATAGCATCGGGTTTCAGGAGACTGCTCCCTAACCTTTAGACATCTGTCCCAAATCCAGGTTATCACTGTGCTTCTGACTACAGACTAGAGGTCCCAACGTCCCTCTCTTCGGATTTAACTTGCTAGAGTGGCTCACAGAACTCAGGAACTGTTTTACTTACTAGATCAGCGGTTGACTACAAAAGATACAACCCAGGAACAGCCAGGAGAAACAGGTGCATGGAGCAAGGTACAGAGAAAAGGCACAGAGCTTCCTTGGCCTGCCCAAGGGCCCCGATCTCCCCCAATCTCCACGTTTTCGCTCACTAAGAAGCTCCCCAAACCCAGTTCCTGGGGTTTTTGTGGAGGCATCATTATATAGGCATGATTGATTATATCATTGGTCATTGGCAAGCGATGCAGCCTCCAGCCCCCCTCCCCTCCCCAGAGGTCAAGGGGGTGGGAATGAAAGTTCCAACCCTCCACTTCCTGGTTACTTGTCCTGGCAACCCAGGTGTGGCCCCAAAGCTCATTAACATAACAAAAGACACCTTTGTCGCTTTCCTCAGGAAATTCCAAGGGTTTTGGGAGCTCTGTGTCAAAAAATGGGATGAACCACCACGTATGTATCCATTAGAAATCACACTATCATAAGACTTTTGCTTTTTTTTTTTTTCTCTCTCCAGGAAAGGGAGAACGCTCTACACGTGGGTAGAGGAGTGAACTGTAGAGACTTAGCTGTTTGCCAAAACTCATCCTCCCCTCTCACGAAGCCGCCTGGATCGTGTCAGCGAGCTATGTAACACCCCCCAGCCTGCCACCGCTTATGATCACTTAAGGACATCACTAATAGAACATGGGTCAAGGATAGGAGAGTACCAGGTGGAGACCTTCAAGAGAGGGGCAGTGCCTCTCTGGCCCTTCCCTTGCCCTAAGCCTCAGCGAGGACACACCCATCAGCCAAACGTGACCTCGCATTCCGCTTGCGAGAATGCCTCGGGGCAGAGGTTCCAAAACCTTCTCATAGTTCGAGGCGGCGGCCCACGTGGTCGAAGTAATCTTTCCACAGTGCCCCTAGACCGAAAGGAACATCCGAACGATTTCATCGGAAAGCAGTTAGGTTGGGCAGCTGGGTGGCTCAGCCAGGTACGCGTCCGACTTTGGCTCAGATCCTGATCTCATGATTCATGAGATCGAGCCCCGCGTCGGGCTCTGCACTGACAGCTCGGATCCTGGAGCCTGCTTTGGATTCTGTGTCTCCCTCGCGCTCTGCCCCTCCCCCCACTCCCAGTCTTTCTCTCTCTCTCCCAAAAATGAACATGAAAGAAATTAAATGCAAATAAAAGCAGTGAGGTCGACGCTGCCAGGATCGCTCCAATCGTAGCCTCGGACACCTCCGAAGAGCCGACGTCTGTCCAAGGAGATGAAGTAACACTGTGCACCCCTGAGGAGTGTGATCCTGTACCCGTGAGCATCCACCGCATGCCCATGGGTGCCATTTTTGCTTTCTTCCGGCAAGGTACATATTTATTGGGGGATCCCAATAAACGAGACGAACGTGTAACGGATGGCTTGCTGGTGATTGCCATGAACAAGCACCGAGAGATTTGTACTATCCAGTCCTGTGGTGGGAGAACGCTGCTGAAACATCAACTCCTGAGATACAGTAAAACAGCCGGTGTGAAAGGACTAGAAATTACAGAGCTAATACAGAAGGCTTTGGAGAATGAGTGGAAAGTTCAGAAAGAAGGTGGAAGGTTAGGCTTTGCAGGGTCTATAGGAAATCAAAGAATCACAGCATTTAAAGTAGAAAAGGCCCCCAGGGGCGCCTGGTTGGCTCAGTTGGTTAAGCGTCCGACTTCAGTTCAGGTCATGATCTCCCAGTTTGGGTTTGAGCCCTGTGTTGGGCTTGAAGCTGACAGCTCAGAGCCTGGAGCCTGCTTCAGATTCTGTGTCTCCCCCTCTCTCTGCCCTCCCCTGCTTACACTCTATTTTTGAGAGAGAGAGAGACATTAAAGTCCTTTTTTTGCCTCCTCCTCTCTTTCACAAGCTTAAATCATTAGCTGTGATCCAAACATGTAATGCCTGAAAGCTCTACCTTCTGCACTTGGGGAAACTCTATCCTGTCCTTCAAGACTCAAGTATTACCTTTCCAGGATAGCCTTCCACACCACCTCCCACAAGGGCTGATCCTTCCCCTTCTTTCAGGCTGTCCCAGCACTTTGGATTTTACATGTGCATGAATTCCTGTCTATGTACTTCTGTTACAGTACTTTTGGGATTGTATAACCACTTCTGGTTGATGTGTTTATTTGGATGAGGGGTTAGCCAACTTCTTCTGTAGAGGACCTGATGGTAAATGTTTGAGACTGTGCAGGCCGTGGGGTCTCTGGAGCAACTACCAGATTCTGCCCTGGCCGTGGGAAAGCTGCCAGAGACAGTAAGCAAATGATTGGGTGTGGCTAAATTTCAGTAAAGTTTGGACTGAAGGCCAAAGGGCAACAGCTTATGACCTGTGATCCAAATCTTCAAGACAGGGAGGCCCATATTGCTCAGAAAGTCTCCTAGATCATTTATCTTCCTAAAAGAGGCTAGGTCTTTACCCATTTCTCCCAATTCTGTGAGGACACCCGAACAATAAGACCCATTTTTGTCTGAGAAGTTTTGGAAAGGGTTTACTTAACATATGTAACTCTGCATCCAATGTCAAGTGGGTAAGCTACCTGTTCAAGAAATCACACTCAAGTGGGCACACAGATGTGTTTTTTACTTTGGCCAATAATGTTGGCCCACACAGTGTCTTACATTTCGATTAATAGATAATATTTTTAAATAGTTATTAAAAATATTAAAAGGCTTTCCTGACAACTTGGAAGACGTGGCCATATACCAGCCACCTTCCCTTATGGTAACCATCAATTAGACCTGAGTAGTAGCTCTCTTTTATTTTTTTTTTTATTTATTTTTTTTTTCAACATTTTTATTTATTTTTGGGACAGAGAGAGACAGAGCATGAACGGGGGAGGGGCAGAGAGAGAGGGAGACACAGAATCGGAAACAGGCTCCAGGCTCCGAGCCATCAGCCCAGAGCCTGACGCGGGGCTCGAACTCACGGACCGCGAGATCGTGACCTGGCTGAAGCCGGACGCTTAACCGACTGCGCCACCCAGGCGCCCCAGTAGCTCTCTTTTAAAAGGAGCACAGAAGCTCCAGGTTCCCACTCGCCACCACTATTGTTCTCCAACACCGACTGTGAGTGTCAGTTGCCATTTATAATCTCCCGTGTGCTCGGCCCCTTTCTTCAGGTTACATGTCTGGGTCCTCTGGTCATTTGGGTTTGCCACCCCTGATACAGGTATTAAAAACTCCTGGAAGATTTCAGACCATAAGACTTCGACTTGCCTTGCACCCATGCGTGTTTTATTTTTTCTTCCTTGCACACCCACCGTAGGCAGACTAGTTTTCGTGATGAATGAATTTTATACCTGTATCCCTCAAAGTGGGAGGGGTCTAACAGGCTTTTTCTTCCACATTCAAACCACAACTTCTGCTTTTCTCCAGCCCCGATTCTGCCTTCTGACTGTGTAAGTCTCTCGTGTGATCTCATTTATCTACTTACTAGATTCTTCTTTTAAAAAGTGCAAATGCTCCTTTAGTTTTTAATGATAAAATACAGGCACCAGCTCATCAGCATCTTCAGTTCTAGTAGAAAGTGCATCTGATGCTCAACCACTCCTCATCAGGGAAATACAAATCAAAACCACACTGAGATACCACCTCACACTGGTCAGAATGGCTAAAATAGACAAATCAGGAAACTACAGATGCTGGCGAGGATGTGGAGAAACGGGAACCTTCTTGCACTGTTGGTGGGAATGCAAACTGGTGCAGCCACTCTGGAAAACAGTGTGGAGGTTCCTCAAAAAATCAAAAATAGAACTACCCTATGACCCAGCAATAACACTACTAGGAATTTATCCAAAGGATACAGGAGTGCTGATTCATAGGGGCACATGTGCCCCAATGTTTATAGCAACGCTTTCAACAACAGCCAAATTATGGAAAGAGCCTAAGTGCCCATCAACTGATGAATGGATGTAGAAGATGTGGTTTTTATATACAATGGAATACTACTTGGCAATGAGAAAGAATGAAATCATGCCATTCGCAGCAGCATGGATGGAACTGGAAGGTATTACGCTGAGTGAAATCAGTGAGTCAGAGAAGGACAGCTATCCTATGTTTTCACTCATATGTAGATCTTGAGAAACTTAACAGAAGACCATGGGGGGAAGGGAAAGGGAAAAAAAATTAGTTCCACACAGAGAGGGACGGAGGCAAACCATAAGAGACAAGCAGAGAGAACAAACTGAGGGTGGATAGGGAGTTGGGGGAGAGGGGCAAATGGCTGATGGGCATGGAGGAGGGCATTTGTTGGGACGAGCACTGGGTGTCGTATGTAAGTGATGGACCACGGGAATCTACCCCAAAACCAAGAGCACCCTTTACACACACTGTACGTTAGCCAATTTGACAACAGATTATATTAAAAAAAGAAGGAAAGAAAGTGTATCTGAATGTTTATGTTAGCCACTTGCTATACCCAAGTGAATAAGCAGGACTTCAAATATGAAGATAACCCCCTTACTTTTGGCAGAAGAGCACATGTCCTCACGGTCACTGCCTCACTAGAGGAGCTGGGCTGAGGTACACCTATTAGTCTAGCTTGCTTCGTGTCCTACAGCCTGCTTTTGGGCTATAGGTGGAAGGAACGGGTCAGCGCATACAGTTCAACTAAGACCTGTGATAACAGCCAAAGTTTATGGAGCGTTGTCTATAGCCAAGCGTCCTAAAATCTCTTACATACATTGTTTCCTCCTCACCATACGGTCATAAAGTACGCACTGTTACTATATTTATTTTATAACTAAGAGAAATGACACAAGAAGGTAATTTGCCAAAGTCAAATGGAGGAGCACAGATGAGGACCCAGGAAATGTGATTTCAACGTATATTCCTCGGACCACTAAACTCAACAGCCCCCTCCCTCTCACACTTCCTAGATGGCCTTTTAGCAGAACCAAGCTTCTTGTTCAAGTGAGTTCAAACCCAAGGTATTGCTAGCAATCGACTAATTCAGCTATCACACTGAAATCTAACGGAAATAAGACTACATTCTAGAACTACCCGTATTTTTTGCTAACAACACAAACATACATATTTACTATTCCTAGGCCTAAGGAAGCTGGGGAACTGGTTAAAAAAAATTAACGGACCCTTTAAAAATTGCATTACAATTTTTTCAGTCTGTATTGGGAATGACACTGCTCAAAGCCTGATATACTCTGGATACTCTATTTGCTGAGATTTTCATTTTTATGACCAAAGTGGGCATTTGGTTACAGCTGCTTTAAAATTTTTCTGAAATCAAGATTAAAGTTGTCCCTTAAAACAAGGAACTCTGGGACCTCCATCTCCCATCTGTCTGTATTGTAATGGACTCAAAATGACTTTCTGGGGGAGGATCTTGTGTTGCCTGGGACACTCTTATGGCTCATAGTTAAGCAAAACCAGGTACCCTTCTACTGAGGCATATCTCATTGTTAAATACCCTGACTTCCACAGGAGGGTATTAATTCTATCCCCAGGTGGACACAAAAAGCACACGGCTTAGCACTTCCTGAAAAAACAGAGCAGCTGTTCTCCAGGTACTTCTCCAAGAATATAACCTTAAATTCATTACAGATTCAGTAATGTCTTTCAGGAACTTGGTTGAGAGAAGATGTACTCTGGACAACTCCCCAAACCCAGGTCTATTCCTCAGAAAGAGGTTCTTTCCTGTTTTGATATCCAAAACAATTATACAGGGTGTACATTTACTCTTTTTTTAATAAAAGTTCAGGAACCTCACAGACATCATGTAAGAAAAAAATACTCAACGCTCCAGCCCCGGGGTTGATGACGGATCATCAGGAAGTGACAATCAGAACCACGTAAGGCTGAATCTGATGGGAGTATTCCCTTCTCTCACAGAATTGATTTTCAATTACCTTTGCACTGTCTATACTGAGAGATCATAGGAAAGAGCTGATGAAGGTTATCACTGCTTCTGATGAGGATGTTGTTTGTGACACTATTTGAGGTCTTTTGAGAAAGACTTATTGCAGAACTTTCTCGTTGGTCTCAATATCAGGCAGAATGGGGCTTCTCCAATCAACGGGTTTCATCTCACTCAGGAACACTATGAATCATCTTTGCCCCTTCTCTTGGGCTGCTGAAAGGCTCAGGGTCCAATATGTGGCCCTTCTCTACAAAGGAGACTTGACTTCAGTGATGGGCTGGGTGTCTCCCTGATTCTATCTCATTTTTTCATTATAATTTTCTCTTCCCCTCAACTATTTTTTTCTTCTGATACTGAACAGATTGCAGTAATGCATTTTAGTTAAGATTTTCTGAATAAAGAAGTGTACATATATGCAACCCCCCTCCCCCCGGCCAAAGGGACTAGTTCCAATAATGATCCAATTGCTACCACGAAACCCTGAAAGCTAAGCTCGACTCTTTCTTGGCCTTCAGGCCCACACAGTTGATTCTGTTTGAAATCCATTCACTTATAACTCCACTGTCACTACCCTACTTCAGGCCAACAGCAACTCACTTCTGGGGCACTCCAGTATCTTAACTGGTCGTACTCCTACAATGGTTCACCCCTACAGTGGAGCAGAAGGGGTGCAGGCAGTACACCCCTACATCAGCAATGTCTGGTCCACTGCCTTATCCAACCTATTCTCTGAGTTTCAACTATGCTGGAAAGTCTACATTGGCTTATGATATAGTCTCGATGCCTTAAAAGAGCTTAAAAGTCCCTGGAGAATCTGAAATGAGCACTTTTTCACACAACCCACGGACTGTCTCTTCCTCAAAAGTACAAGGTCCGCCCCTCCCTCTTTTGGGCATTTACACATGCTGTTCCCTTTGCCTGGAACACTCTTATTTCACACTCCTGGCTTTTACTTGGTTCTCAGTTCTCAATTTAAATGTTTTTGTTTTGTCTCTTACAAAGGGGGAGGTTTTCCTAGACTCTTATGTTGTGTTACACATGTCTTCCAGAAGAGTTATTGTTTGGGAAGAATATCTTGTTATGTTTGACTGCAGTGACTACTTGAATAGCTTGTTTTCTCTGCTACACTACGGGGCAAGGACTGCATCTGTCTTGTTCACTGCTCTAGTCCAGGTCCTGGCACACTCAAAAAATATTGGTTGATTGACTGAATGAGCTACATCACCATTAAACATGAGGAATCAGAAAATGCCAATGTAAGATTCTCGGTTAGTGGGTCTTTAGTGGACCCACACATGTAATGAAACAATCTGCAGAAGTGCTCTTACTTAATGTAAAACAAATTCATTATATTTGATTGGTCCTTTTCTATCGCCCAATATTTTCACTTTAAAATGGAGAAAAGAAGAATCCACACAAGCATGTCATTCCTGGGTTGATTGCTTATTCAGGTGCCATAAATCACCCAGGATAATGGAGCAATAAAGACAAAGCGCATCTTCAGAGATCTTTCCATTTTTCAAAAGATACTGTGTCATTTAGACTTAAAGTAAGACTTTGGTTGTCTGAGAGAAAGCAGAGAAGAGAGATAATTACCAAGTCATATAGAGATTTAGCTGCCAAAGTCACTGGGTAGCCTCCCACTCCCCCTGCACAGCAAGTATGAACTTGCTCATAACATTAGTGGTTTATACCTTTTTGTGAAAATAAGTTGTACTGTCACCTTTTTTTTTGGGGGGGGGCACATAGTACAAAGCCAAGCAATATCACAGACTTCTATTCTGAGGCTGAAGTGTGTAGGTCGACCTAAGATTGTCCAACAGGTACTTGGTTTCACTTCTTTTCCTTCCTGCATTCTTGACTGTCACTCGTTTATAAATTCTAATGAGATGCTCCTGTTTCATACATAGGAGGATCTCGTAGGTTATAACCTCCATCAAATTCCGACAAACTGATTACTGTGATCTCTGATAAAACAAACATTTTAACTCAAGGATGTGTACGGGGCATTTCCAAACTAGTTAAAATGTTCACTTACTCAAAGCAAGCGCAGAGGGGGCTTCTGGGTTGCTCTAGGACTCAATTTCTCGGACTCTGCTACATCTCAGGCCCTGAGTTCTGTGAGATGCTCTGTGCTCTCCTTCAGTGACTTCTGCGAACTCGCAATCAAGAAAAATCTCAACCAGCAGAGCAACTAAACTCCATTACTAAGGCATCAGGTACACAGGTGGTCTACAGAACAGGCTCACAGAGGAAAAAAGAAATCACTTCTCAAAATTATCTCTGTGGGAGAGAGTCTGGGCTCTCCCTAAAGAGAAATGATTCTCTTCAAAAATGAAAAATTAAAGCATGTGAAGCACAATTAGAAACACTGACTTCTTCTGCATACAGATTCAGCACAATTAAGGAATCATCTTTACACACGTACACACGCTCACCAAGGTATTGTCTGCCCTTTTCGAACAACTGAATTTTAGAGACTGAAAATGCCATTCACAGTAAGTAACATGGTTTTCTATGTATTACTAAAAAACAAACAAAAATCCTGTGGATTAAGCGGTGAAATAAGCCCTTCTTACTCCTTGTTTTTTATTTTACACTCTTTCAAGCGGCTCTTTTCAGATTTGGCACATATTTTTATCATGGGTCATTCTTTTGCCTACAAATGGAAACCTGAGTTGAATATACTGGTTAAGGTCCTCTTAAAATGTCTTTGTACTCAGAGTCCAACCCTTCCAAATCACTTTTCGATTCAGTCTTTGATAACTGTGCATTTTTTTTAGTGTTTATTTTTGAGAGAGAGAGAGCAAATGAGCATGAGAGAGGGTGGGGCAGAGAGAGAGAGGGAGACACAGAATCTGAAGCAGGATCCAAGCTGTCAGCACAGAGCCCAAGGTGGGGCTGGAACTCACAAGCCATCAGGTCATGATGTGAGCTGAAGTCGGATGCTCAAGTGAGTCACCCAGGTGCCCCGGTAACTATGCATTTCTAAAAAAGAGTGTGCCATTATTGTCTCTAAGTTGCCAACCATTTGGCCAGTTTTCCTGCAAGAGCTTTTTGGATCTTACTCAGTGTCAACAGAACTTGGTCAGACAATAAGCTAACCCTTTCATCCAATGGTCCTTAAATGACTATCTTAAATATGAACAAGTTCTTTTGTCTGGTCATGCAACTAGAAATAACCGTCATGTTTACGCATGCAAAGAACGGTAATTGTGTTACAGCTGCTCCCAACAACACCTGTAAGACGCCATAAAATAAAAGCTGTATCTTGATTTTAGGAATACTAAAATTTGCGTGTGAGGTAGGGAAGGGAGTGTGTCTTAGAATCCGTGAAATGCAACTTTAGAGACTCATCCCAGGAAACAAGGTAAAATCCTTTTAAAACAGGCTTGATTATTCTCACTCGAAGACAAGTATTTTACCTCAACGATACTTTTAGAGCATTTCCAAACTAGTTAAAACTCTACATTATTTGCATGTAGAGTAGCTTCGTGATAGAATCAACCCAAATTGATAATTGTTCCAACCGGCCAGTTTGAGTGCGTGGGTCTTTGGTGTGGGGAATTTCACCGGAAGCTATCTTGGATCCAGAGGAGGCAGAAGTCTTACGAAGGGTAATACTTCTCACTTCTCCCAGCTACACAGCGATGGAGGGGACGGAATAGGATACTCTGGAAACACAACTGGTTTAAACACGTCATTGCTTACCTAAGCCCCACCCTTCCTTATACATAATAACGACACAAATGTATGCTTTTAAAACACCCAAGAAGGGGCGCCTGGGTGGCGCAGTCGGTTAAGCGTCCAACTTCAGCCAGGTCACGATCTCGCGCTCCGTGAGTTCGAGCCCCGCGTCGGGCTCTGGGCTGATGGCTCGGAGCCTGGAGCCTGTTTCCGATTCTGTGTCTCCCTCTCTCTCTGCCCCTCCCCCGTTCATGCTCTGTCTCTCTCTGTCCCAAAAATAAATAAAAAACGTTGAAAAAAAAAATTAAAAAAAAAAAAAAACACCCAAGAAAACAAACTAGTTAAGTAGGAGTGTAGGTAGACAA
This sequence comes from Puma concolor, assembly GCF_028749965.1. Classification (NCBI taxonomy): domain Eukaryota; kingdom Metazoa; phylum Chordata; class Mammalia; order Carnivora; family Felidae; genus Puma; species Puma concolor. Next base: position 17,306,526 of record NC_141675.1, read on the forward strand.
AGCGTTTTGTTTTTTTTTTTTAAGTTTGTTTATTTTGAGAGACACCCCAAGCAGGGGAGGTGCAGAGTGGGAGAGAGAGGATCCCAAGCAAGCTCCGACGTGGGGCTCAAGCCCATGAAGCGTGAGATCATGACCTGAGCCGAAATCAAGTCAATCAACTGACTGACCCAGCCAGGTGCCCCAACAAAGAATATATTTTTTTTTTTTTTACACACCATCTTCAAATCACTCAAACGTTTTGGTTAATTCACAAATTCTTTTACGCATAAAATCCAGGAACGATACCAATAATTTCCAGGGGAACACGACAGGCCTTTCTATCCTTATGGTCCCATATGCACATGCTCTCGGCCTCTATTTTCCAAGGGAGAGTGGGCAATGGCCATACAACCAAACTCTCCTGCTCTCTACTCTCCTCTTCCTGCCTTGGTGGCCACTACTCGCTAGGGAACTCTCTGGCCAGAGTTCCACTTAACAGCCTTTAGTTCAAAATTCTTTCCTAAACCCATCGTCTCCATCACAGCTTGGTGGCAAGACTGTCTGTGAAACCCTGGGTCTGTCTCTGGCTGAGAAGATTCCAAGGACCTGAAACTAGCATTCGATGGAGATTAGCAAGGATTTGATGAATTAAGTGACAGCTCAATTATAACCAGAAAGTTGTACAGAAAAGAATAATGATGCAACTCCTTCTCCTTTACTAAATAAAGTAATTATCTTTTTTTTTTTAGCCCTTGCATTTGAAAGATGACTGTATTCTCTGAATAAGAAAACAAACAAGCCAAAAATAACTCCTCTGGACATTTATCGTTAAAGAAAGAAAGGATCGGGTCTTAGGGTTGTCAAAATAGACGCAATATGAAAATGCAGACTTTTGGGAAATTTACAGTGTTGCTGAAATGCATCGCAGCAGCAGTAATTTAATTTCCTTATCAGTCTCCCAAGAGAACCTGGGAACAGAATGTGCCCAAGTCCAAGAGGAATTCCTGAAGGGAAAGCAGAAAGAAGCTAATTGAAAGCAGTGGTACCAGACTGTGTCAGTTCAGATAATGCAAATACAAAGGGGCAAAAGCAAGGAAATTATCAGGGAGAAATGGAAACAAGAAGAAAAAGATCGGAACAAAAATAAACCAAGTGACAGATCGCTTTATAACGGGATGTGTTTTAAGATAAATGGTGAGTCGGGACAAAGCCACATGAAAAAATACTGGCTTCCAGTGATGCTGAATATCTATCAAAACACCAAAAAAAAAAAAAAATTAGGTATTTACTAGATAAATAGAAAATACCCTAACATTCGGGAAAGAAAAAATCGAGGATGTATCTAAAAAGAACACAGATTTTACAATCCCTGTGGTTTTTGTATCGTGAGGTTGATTAGACTCAGCATAACATAAAGGACATTGAACATTAATTTCCAATGCACCAGGATTAGAAAAACCATTAGTTTTTATAAAGGAAAAGCTAGTTTTATTTATTTATTTATTTATTTTTTTAAATTTTTGTTTCCAACGTTTTATTTATTTTTGGGACAGAGAGAGACAGAGCATGAACGGGGGAGGGGCAGAGAGAGAGGGAGACACAGAATCGGAAACAGGCTCCAGGCTCTGAGCCATCAGCCCAGAGCCTGACGCGGGGCTCGAACTCACAGACCGCAAGATCGTGACCTGGCTGAAGTCGGATGCTTAACCGACTGCGCCACCCAGGCGCCCCAGGAAAAGCTAGTTTTTTAATGCCCCACAGTACAGATGGAAAAATTAGTATGTAAGAAGATTCCTCTTTAATATTGGTATCAAAGTTAAGGTAAATGTTTATCTTCTAAGATTTTGAGAAACCTCGTTGCTACTCCAGTGTAATAGTTCAAGTGGATTATGTTTCCAAATAGGATGCTTACTTGATGCTGATATTAAATTACAAATCAGTAAATAGATCAACAGGTCTTCTAGCATCAGTGCTTCTCAAACTTTGCAGTGTGTACAAATCACTTGGGGGATCACGTAAATGCAGAATGATGCAGAAGGTCTGAACTGAGGCTCCAGAATCTGGATTTCAACAAACTTCTAGGTTAAAGATGTTGAGGCTGCTGGCCTGTGGACCATGATTTAAATAGCAAGGCTCACCATGCGGCCTCTGCTCGTGGGGAGTCGTTCACAAGCAATACGTGAACTGAAAGGATGACCAAGTTCCAGCTCAGAACCATGGCTGGTCTCAACTATGTATTTTGGTTTAGGATCACCTATGTCCAAATAACTGTTAGCCTCTATAAGAGCCTGCTTCCCCTTTTATTTAAAATAATTTTCATAACCCAAACACTGAACAACTGCCTAATACCCGTGGTGTGACGGGTTAGGTTATAAATGGAAATGCGGACTCCTGCCCCCCAGGGGTTTATAATCGAACACGAAGACATTGGTTGTGGTGTGTATGTGATATTCTAAACCAGAAAACCACACCAGAGTAGATGCGTGTTGTCAAATCACATCCAAATCAAAGGTTTAATCTGTTGTCAGAGTGAAAGAAAGGAAAACGGAATATAAAATTTGGTAGCAACGGAGATAATTTCACTTAGGAAACACAGATTGCAATACATATTATTGAGCTGTCAGTTTGCTTTTGACAATTCCTAGGGAAGGGCGTGGCATTTCATAAAAAAGCAGTCTGCTAGGCAACAGGGAGAGCCTTTCCACATGCACAACAAATATGGCTGCAGGTGTCAACAGTATTTCGGTGGCTAAAATATGTATATACTAAGAGTGATCAGGGATATGCAAATCACAGCCACAAGGAGGTACCACCTGACATCCGTTTGGATGGCTATTATCAAAAAAATAAAAGTGTTGACAAGAATATCGGGAAAAGGGAACCCTTGAACACTGCTGGTAGGCATGTAAATTGGTACAGGCATTACAGAGAACGGTACAGAGTTCTTCAAAAAACCAAAAACTATAACTAGTGAATGATCCAGCAAAACTTCTTCTGGGTATATATTCAAAGGAAATGAAATCAGTGTCTCAAAGAGATATCTGCACCCCATGTCTATGGTCATTAGCCTCAATAGCCAAGCTATAGAAACAAAGTGAGTGCTCTTGATGGAGGATGAGCTGAAAAACTGTGATTGATTGATATGTGTGTGTGTGTGTGTGTGTGTGTGTGTGTGTGTGTGTGTGTCCACATAATTAAACACCTATTAATTGCTCAGTTTTTAAACACAGGAGATCCTGACATTTCCAACAACATGGATGAACCTGAGGAGAAGCATGCTAAGTAAAATCAAGCAGGCACAGAAAGAAAAATACTGGGTGATGTCACTTGTAAGTGGAACCTAAAAAAGTCACATGCACAGAAGCAGAGAGTAACCGGTGGTTGCCGAGGGCGGGGAGAGGGTGGAAATGGAAGGAGATATTAGTCAAAGGGTACAAAGTTGCCGCCGTGTAGGATGAACAAGTCTACAGATCTAACGTAGAGCATGATGGCTAGAGTTAATCCTGCGTTGAATACTGGAAACTTGTTAGAAGATTTCAGGTGCTCTCACAACAACAATAAAGCAACTATGTGAAGAGATGATATGTTAATTAGCTTCACTGTAGTAATCATTTCACTATGTCTATGTATATAAAATCATGATGTTGCACCCCTTAAACGTATACATTTTTTACCTAAAAAAAAGATGGTAGGGAACTTAAAAATAGCAGCTGGTAATTAACAACTAAAATTAAATATAGTTTTAACTCTCAAATATAATTGAGGCACTTCCTAAAATGATGCCACTAACTTTTCCTTCAAAGCCTTTATAAAAATATAGATCTCAGTAAATGAAATCAACACAGTATTAGGAAGGATCACTTGCATCTGAAAAAACAGGATGGATTTGTTATGTATTCTAGACTTCCTTGCTGCCACGGCCATACAAGTGTTTAAACGGTATGAAAATAATGCTGCCAAGCTTTGGAAAAACGCAAGAGGCTGGAAAAAGAGCCAAGTTGTTACAAATTTCTCCCCACTCCACCGTTCTCCTTTCTGTCAAACTCATAAAAATGTACATAATCCGCACGCATTTGTAAAAGCACACTCTATTTATGTCAAAGTAAACTTAAATTTGGAGCTTTATGTGTCTTTCACATAATGCAGCTCATTGTTTTCCTGAGAAATGAGGATGACAGATTTTGATACCTGGGGCAATGCTGAGATTATTCAATTTGAGTTGGGTAATTAAGAACAGATTCTTACTACTAATGCTTGATCAACTTAAACTGTTACAATACAGAAAATACTCCTTCTTCCTGAGATTCTGAAACTTAATATCTTTTAAAAATGGGAAAAGCCAAAAATTATTTCTCCTCCAGAGCAAGACATAATTAAAGCCGTCTAAGGCTGCAGCTACATGACTAAACGAAGCCAACTTATTGGATTATTTTTCCCCTTCACCATGTCAACTGGCGCTGTGTTCTCTCATTGGAAGAAAGCTTAATATTTAAAACAAAATTTGCTCTAAATGAAGCCGTCGGTGCTTTTAAAACATTTCTAAAAGTCAGCTTGTAGGGTAGAGGGAAAAAAAAAGCATTGAAATAACTGATTTTGAGTCCTTGGCTCTTACAGTTACTAACTCAGTGGTTTCAAGCATCTCAGAAGTTGGGTCTCCCCATTTGAAAAGTTCCTCAGAGACAGGAAGGACTAAATAACGTAACACATATGAATACCCTTTAAAAACTAAGGAATGCTATAAATATATTAGTTTTGTGATTTAGCTAACAACAGGAGCAGCAACCATGAAAGCCCGAGACTGAGACACGGTGACATTTATTTAGCCTAGACATGATGAACTGTCGGTCTATGAGCGTGGTCATTCCTACCTTCCCATTTTTTGGGGTCTGTTCCTGAGACCAGTCCCGACAAGAATTTCTGAAATCAGTCAGGAGACAAAAACAATACAGGTATAGTTTAAGAAGATTGAATGTCAAACATTTTTAACCAGACACTGGAGAACTGAAAATTCTCCAAATAGGGAAAAAGGGAACAGAAGTGTAATAGGTAATAATTACAGGAATCAGCTTTCACTCACAGGCTGGGGAAACAAAGGGAAGAGGTTGGAATTGTCACAACTTAAAGCTCAAAGAAGGGACCCACACCTCTGAGGAGAGGGCTCCGCCTGACAGGTGCTGGTGGCTTTGAAACCGGCTCTCGGAGTGCCGGAAAAGCTACACGCTGGAATCGACTGGAGCGAATAGAGAAACTGGGGCTGCCTGGGTAAAGAAGCATGGCTGACGTAGGGCTCCCAAGAAGGGAAGCAAACCAACTCATGCACCCTTAACTGATATACACGTCTTTAACAATGACAGTAACTATACTAAAATAATCACACCAGCTAATATTTATTAAGCTTTTATTAAAGTGTTAGGAACGGCCTGGTGTTAGGTCTCAGCATATTACATACACTTATTTATGAGAGACCTCGCCAGCTTAAGTGTCATATCCAAGATTCTACCATATGTATGTGGCAATGCAGGGATAAAATTTGGCGTGGATAATGGCAAAGCCCAAGATCTTGCCCTGTATCTCACGATTTCCACATGAAGATTCATTCTGTATGGAATTGCTACCTGGAAACTGGCAGGGAATATTTGAATGAAAAGGTGCAGAAATAATACTGACATGGGGAAACTAATTTTAAGTGATACCAGTTGTAGCAAAGTTTTAAAGTTAGCTAATTATAAAAAAAAATCGTTTTAACATTAGCTCATGCACAGTGTTAATGTTTAAACACTTTCACAACTTGAACATAGCAAAAACTGCAGAGAAGCAAAGTGGCTTCGAAACTGTTAAAATTAATGGCACAATATTCCGTGTAGAAAAACAAAACCAAAACGTTACAGCAGTAGAGACTGAAATCCATCGAAACCATTCTTGGAGGTGCCTGGGTGGCTCAGTAGTTTGAGCAACGGACTCTTGGTTTTGGCTCAGGTCAAGATCCCAGGGTCGTGGGATCGAGCCCTGCATCCAGCTCTGCACTGAGCACGCAGCCTGATTAAGATATTCTCTCTCTCTCTCTCTCTCTCTCTCTCTTTCTCTACCCACCTTATGCTCCTCCCCAACTTGCATGCTCTAAAATAAACACACACACACACACACACACACACACTCCATTCTCCCCCTCTTCCTGGGCACTAAATCAGACCCAGGCTCCCTTGCAGTTAGGTGTGGCCACATGACTGAGTCCCAGCTAATCGGTTGTGAGGGGGAGTGCTGTGTGGTACGTACTTCCTTATTTGGCCCAGAAAACCCTCCTGCCTTCCTCTCTTCCTCCTTCTCTGGGTGGATTCCGAGGACATCTGAACTTTAGAAGATGGAAGAGACTCAAGTCAGAAGATGCCTGGATAGATGAATTGTCTTGTGGAAGGTTAACTGCTAGTGACCTCCACCCCGATCCTGGGCTTTTCTGTACTTGAGAAATAAACCTCTATTATGACTGAGCCATTTCATGGCTGAATGCATTCACTGCTTCATGTACCCTTAACTGATATACACATGATTTTTAATAATTATATTATATACTAAAATAATCATGGCAGCTAATATTTATTAAGCTTTTGTCAAACTGTTAGGAACTGTGTGGCGTTAGATCTTAGCATATTACGTATATTTACTTGCAAAAGACCTCGCCGGGTCTTCACTCAGAACCTCTCTACGCTTTGCACAAGGCAAAAATGAGCCTAGTTGATTCTCTTACACTTCAAATTAGGCTAGAGGAAGAAAACAAAGAGATCTATCTGTAAGAAAAATAAGATCACCGTTAGAAACACACAATAAACGGCTGATAGCTTGATGGCAAAGAAAGAGGCAGACGGACTACAGAAACCATATTAAAAAAAAAAAACCAACAAAACTGCAGTGTGGGACCGTTTGGTGGAGGGACTATAGCTCCACCCACCCTTAGAGTTTTCGAAGGAATCACAGTGTAATTGTTCCCCTCAACTGATGTTTATAATGATGACTAAGTGGCCAAAAAGTCACGTTTCCCAAGTTCTGTTTAAGAAAGCAGGGAAGTGCTACCATATGCCTGTGAATATTTTTCAACTGACATGGTCAAGGTTAAAAAAAAAAAAAGAATGGCAGGAGGGAAGGAAGGGAATCCTGCCGCCTAAGGGATGTGTTTCAGTTAGCTGGAAAATTTACTTAGGTGGAACAGCAAATTTTTAAATGGTGGAATACTGCTGTGCATTGGTTTATCTAAGAAGCCGTCCTTTGCAACATCACAACGATAAATCCTGTAGGAAACTCAGATGGCGGTTTAGATTTGATAAAATGCAGAATATCAGGAACAGTCTCCATTTTTTACTGCTGTCCCATTTTACGGGAAACAAACCACCTTTTCTGCCGATGTGAATCACAAGAGCTCATTCTCAGAAGCTGCTGCCTAGGCTCACATTTCCTATTTGCTGGTTATCTTTCCACTGCTGTCATTCTGGGGCACACACTGTAAACTGTGTAAGTGATCTGTGCTGCTTTCCTGCTGGGATTAGTAATAGCCATAGCCATTCTACCAAATATTACTGTGCAATCGACCTGCGGCTTGCATTTAGATTACATTTGATCTCTATTCTTGGGAAACGCATGCTTTAATTTTCCTATTACGTTAAAACTGATAATGCATAAAAAGAAGATATCTATTCACGATATTGACTTTATAAAGCGGGTGTGATTTGCTTTAGAATAGCAATGCTTGTCCCACCAAATGTGCATTTATGATTTAGACCAGCCAACCTATGGGGAAGGGGGGAAAGACTGACAAGTAAAAACAGTGGAATGGGAAGCAATCCCAACTGCAAGGCAGATAATAGAAGCTGCTTGAACCTACATACTAGAGAAATTTCAGGAGAGTGCAAATCTGGCGATCACATTCTTCCAGTCTCTCCTTCCAAATGCACAGAGGCTTGTAAACAGCTGAATCCATTATTCACAAGGCCAAAGAAGGAACTAAGACTGTTGTATCAGAACCCGTGGAGCCTTACTTGGCAAAACATAAGACTGATATCCTTTATGGTACCACAAATCTTTTTTTTTTGTTTTGTTTTCTGTTTTTTGCACATGTATACACTAAACAGCTGTCACTTCTTTTTATGCCTGTTATGAATTTTTTAAAAGTGCTATCAAAGCACTTGTTTTACTATCTTTTTACTGTCTTTATTTATTTATTTTTTTCTTTTACAGTAGGTCTCAGAGAAGCCTGGATGCACATCCTAAAGCTCATTAGGTAGGAGAGGAATAACGTCCAGCATGTGTAGGTTCTCTGTGGGGACTCAGGATATTTGTATGTGGCGTAAACTGTAGGGAGCTAAAATAAAAATTCCCTAACACTGAAAATAATGTCATTATGAAAATCTTGTACCTTTAGAGTAAACCCGCAAAAATGATAATGATTATTTTCTTCATTCAGAATTTTAAAAATGCTTTAACTTACTATGACATGATACATGCTTAAAGCAAAGCACACAAATTCTAAGCTCCATGAGTTTTCACCGCTCCTATGCCCATCAATTGAGATTAAGAAATAGAAGACGACCAACAAACAGAAGCTCCCTTTATAGCCATTACCTCCACGCCATCAGGGAAGCTACTCCGTGAACTCTGAACACTGGAGATGAGTTTTGCATGTGCATATCTACATACTGGAATCCGTTTCTACTTTTATATACATGAACTTCATCTGTATTGTCATATGCAGTTGGACTTTACTCTCACTGATGTATACGATAGCCCATTGTTGTCAATATACCCCAATTTATTTCTCCATTCTACTTTTTATTTTTGTCTTTAAAAATTTTTTTTAGTATTTATTCATTTTTGAAAGAGAGAGAGAGAGAGACAGAGACAGAGAGAGACAGAGACAGAGAGACAGAGCATGAGCCAGGGGAGGGGCAGAGAGACAGAGGGAGACACAGAAGCTGAAGCAGGCTCCAGCCTGAAGCCAGACTTGAACCCACGAACTGTGAGACCATGACCTGAGCCAAAGTTGGACGCTTAACTGACTGAGCTACCCAGGCACACCAATCCATTCTACTCTTAATGGACCTTTGGGTATTTTCCAGCGTTGAGTTATTAGGAATAGTAGGGGTTTTGTGTAATATGCTTTTAGTGAACACACACTAGTGCTTTTTAGTAGGTTTCTATCTATAGCATCAATGGGTCATAAGATCTATGCGTGTTCAGAAGGTTTAGTAAATACTGACAGTTTTCCAAGGTGGTTGTACCAACTTCCATTCCCACCAGCACTGTATGGGAGTCTTGGTTGCTCCATACCCTCAACTAAAACTTGGTGTGACCTGAATTTGCATTTCTCTGCTGACTAATATTACACAGACTGAGACTTTTTGATATAGTTTCAAATAAATGTATATTTTACAGAATTCTCAAACAGTAAAGGATCTCAAAGATGACCCATTCCTGGGACAGCATTTGTGTGGCAAATCTGTCCCCACTAAACCCCCATACCACCCGCTCCTGTACCCTTAGAATACACGGCAATAGATCACTGACCTGGATTCAGCTTCAGAAACCTTTCCAGGGTGACTGGGTGGCTCACTCAGTCGGTTAAGGGTCCGACTCTTGATTTCGACTCAGGTCATGATCTCCCCGTTTGCGAGATCGAGCCTGCGCATCAAACCTGCGCTACGAGCGCAGGACCTGTTGGGATTCTCTCTCTCCCTGTCTCCTGCCCCTCCCCAGCTCACACTCTCACATCCTCTTTCTCTCTCAAAATAAATAAATCTACTTAAATAAAAAAAAAAAAAAAAAACAAAAAAAAAAAACTTCCCAATACAAGTCATTATATGGTCAGTTCTACGCAAACAAAATCAACTCACAAGAGGAATCTTATTGACCAGATGAAGTTTACCAGAAACAGAAAGACAGAACTAGTAGAAATGGCTAAGGTAGACTGCTCTGGGTTTAAATTTCAGATCTGCCATTCACAAGGGCAGACAAGAAGATCTTTCTTTATGACACCTTGGCCTTTCTCAAGTTGGTGTGACTTGCTTTATGGTAGCAACGTTCAATTCATTGAGCTGAGTGATACTGACAAGTTACTTCATCCCAAGAAAGTGGTACCATGAGGATTAACTAAAAAAAGATTCGTACCATTTTCAGTTCTCAACCTCCTTCCCCTTGTTCAAGGACAGCTTTCTCCTGGGCACAAATCTTTCATGATTGCTGTGAATCTGCCTGCTCTGGAATCGGTACGTTTCCTAAAAGCCTGCTGAAGACAGCAGGAACGTGGGCAATGACCATGAGTCACCAAGGTCTTTCCTGATTTTTGTCTACATCAAGACACTTACTTTTGGGTCATTTCATCTATAACTATGATAAAACATGCAGGAAGATTCAGGGATGGAAATACCAGAAGGAGGGGGGTCAAGTTCCCTGACACTTCCAAAGGCGCACATCATACCTGATGCTCTGTGGACTAGTCATCTACTCACCTCGTCTTTGCCAAGGTCCTCAAACTGCTTCACTAGCAACACTGAAATCAACCACTGGCCAACGGGACACAGGCACTCCTGCCGGAAGAAAACTACAGAAGGAAGGAAAAGCCATCAGACTCCATGGCAACTCCTTTCAATTGAAACCTTTGCATGGTTTCAATATCCTCGACCTGTTCTCACAGGCAGGCAGAGGATTCTATCTGTGTGCCATCTACCCATCCGGCACAGGCTTCTTCCTTCTCTCTTTTTTTTTTTTTTAATTTTTTTTTTTTTCAAACGTTTATTTATTTTTGGGACAGAGAGAGACAGAGCATGAACGGGGGAGGGGCAGAGAGAGAGGGAGACACAGAATCGGAAACAGGCTCCAGGCTCCGAGCCATCAGCCCAGAGCCTGACGCGGGGCTCGAACTCACGGACCGCGAGATCGTGACCTGGTTGAAGTCAGACGCTTAACCGACTGCGCCACCCAGGCGCCCCTCCACTGACCTTTAAATACAGACCAGAGACCTACAGTACTAAGAATCTCCACAGATGACATCACAGAATTCCAGAAATGACCTTCGGCCAAATAAATCCAGTAATCCCCTCCAACGATCCCTCATGTGAAGCATGTTAACTATACCGTTGCCTTGCTGCTCCAACAGCATGATCTGTGCTTCAGCTCTGGGTGCGGCACTAAGAACCAAGAAGAGGCTGTGATGAACTGAATCTCAACCTGACTGTATTGATCCAAGTGTTTCCACTTCCCACTGCCCACCTCACTCAGCATTTCACATGGATGGCTAACACAGTGATATACACTGACCTGTGTGTTATCCTCTCCAATACTTCCTGAGTGGTGACCAGAATCTCCCAGTTTAACTGGAACAGTGATCACAGGATGAATAGCTCTATGGACCCATTCAAATTCAATCCAAAAACGTAACTCTGCCCTAAACTTATCTGGAATCCCAATTGGATTGGAAAGACAATGAAGAGCAGAGTTACCTTTCAATGCTGGAACATAAATATTAGGTTTAAAAGTACTCGTTCTGTCCAGTAGAAACATACAAAAAAAAACCCCAATGTAGTTAGTCAGGCCACTGGCAGATACATGTACTCTTAAGAATCAGATGCCCGGGGGCGCCTGGGTGGTGCAGTCGGTTGAGCGTCCGACTTCAGACAGGTCACGATCTCACGGTCCATGAGTTCGAGCCCCGCGTCGGGCTCTGGGCTGATGGCTCGGAGCCTGGAGCCTGTTTCCGATTCTGTGTCTCCCTCTCTCTCTGCCCCTCCCCTGTTCATGCTCTGTCTCTCTCTGTCCCCCAAAAAATAAATAAACGTTGAAAAAAAAAATTAAAAAAAAAAAAAAAAAAAGAATCAGATGCCCGAATATCCTTCAGGCTTTATTATTCGGAGTTAAATTCTTCTCTGCTTTTCCTAAACCACTCATCTTCAAAGATTTTTTTTTTTTAAACCATCTAACTACACCTCAAACTTTAGCTGATCTTATCTGTAGAACACTCTTTTCCAAGATCTTTGCAAGGTTGGCTGCTCTTTATGTAGATCACAGCTTTAATGGCACCTACCTTCGTTCCTCCAATCAAGTACCGTCATGTTTAAATTTTCCACATATTATTTACGATCATTTATTTCCTTTGCTTGCTATTTATTCAATTATTGTTGGTTTGTTTTCCACCCCCCCAAAAGTAAATGTTGTAAAACAAAACAAAACAAAACAAAACAAAACAGAAGTTACGTCTGTTTCTAATCCCAGTATCTTCTCTAGAATACAGTACATATTCAGTAATCCTTTGATGGAGGAATGAGTGAACGAATGAACACTTTCTGTCAGCTTCCATCCGCTAGAATGGTAAGCCAGAGGTTTTGGGGGGTGGAAAAGACAAAGCAGATACTACTCCTGTTTAGTAGAGAAAAGGCTGGGTAAAACCAGGAGACAATATTTTAAACTGGATGAAAACCAAAGGCCAAGAAGCCAAGGTGGTCCATTAGGGAAAGGGTTTGCTAACAGCCTGTAATGTGTTTCTGCGGCTTTCCTGCCAATCTGACCGAGGGGACTACGTTAAAAAATGGCAAGAGTCTGGGCGCCTGGGTGGCTCAGTGGGTGGAGCGTCCCACTTCGGCTCAGGTCATGATCTCGCGGTCCGTGAGTTCAAGCCCCGCGTCGGGCTCTGGGCGGACAGCTCACACTCTGTTTTGTCTCTCAAAAATGAATAAACATTAAAAAAAAAAAAAAAGGGCCAGAGTCGATGGAAGGGGGAGGTATGGTAAGCTGTCCTGAAGTAGTTCTGAGATACACCATGATCACCAATCACCGGAGAAATGAACCATAGACAGCAACGGCCAAAAGGGAGTGTGCCTTCCGTGGACAGACTTCGATCAATAAAACCTCATCACAGATGTTTAGTCATCATCCACTGCATAATGAAAGCCTTTGTGCGCGTGTGTATGCCCGTGTGTGTGTTTTAATTCTGAAAACACTCATGAAAACGTTAGAGGAAAGTTGACAGTAATGGAAAAATGTTAATAGTGTAATAATATCTTAGAAGAAGTAATTTGATTCAATGATACATACGCATCTTAATCTTGGCATTTTTCAGATGAACTTTTTCCCTGGTAAGTTTTTTTTTTTTTTTTTTTCTTTTCTAAGATACTATAAATGAAATGCTTCATGCAGCATGTTCTTACTCTGTCGTCGTAGTACTTTTTTCCTTGCGACTCTCGTTCTGGCAATCTAGACCTCCTCTTTACCCAATGCCACGTTACAAAAAACAAAAACATGGGGCGCCTGGGTGGCGCAGTCGGTTAAGCATCCGACTTCAGCCAGGTCATGATCTCGCGGTCCGGGAGTTCGAGTCCCGCGTCCGGCTCTGGGCTGACGGCTCAGAGCCTGGAGCCTGTTTCCGATTCTGTGTCTCCCTCTCTCTCTGCCCCTCCCCCGTTCATGCTCTGTCTCTCTCTGTCCCAAAAATAAATAAACGTTGAAAAAAAATTAAGAAAAAAAAAAAACAACACAAAAACAAAAACAACCCCACTGTCTGCCACTGTTTCTTCTGAAACAAGGCTGGACATGCAACATTGGACCTTGGTCAAGGGAACAGAAAAACCGAGCAGGGTAGGGGCAATCTTCCTTGGGGTGCCTAACAGGTGAACTCACTTTAAGGCCCAGTTCTTCCCTGTTCTGCTACCATCTCTCTTTTAAGTTTACTTATTTTGAGAGAGAGAGAGCATGAGTGTGAGCAGGGAAGGGGGCAGAGAGAATCCCCAGCAGGCCCCATGCTGTCAGGAGAAGCCTGACATGGGGCTCGATCTCACAACCCGTGAGATCATGACCTGAGCTGGAAGCAAGAGCTAGATACTTAAGCGACTGAACCACCCAGGCGCCTCACCATCTTTCTTTTTATACTCACCAGCTCCAGTCATGACTGCTTCATTACTTCACCCCCAAAGAGTCATTCTTGCACGCCCTCTCTGTGCCGGACACATAGCCATACTTTGGGGTTCCAGCAGCGAATGGCCCCACATTCCTCTTTCATGGGACTGACATGCTAGCCGCTCAAAGCAGTCGTACCACAGGGTTGCAGTCTCTCAACTATCTTAGAGGAAAACATTGCTAAAAATCCCTTAAACGCGAAGCCTAGTAAAATGAAGGGTACTTATAATTTAAGTTGGATGCGGGGGTAGGGCATTGGTGTCGGGGAGGATGCAATTTAAAAAGGAAGCATTACAAATTAGATTCACCCCTAACTAACCATCACCACCCAAACAAGCATATGCTGACAAAGAAGCACAGGTCAGTGGCCGGCAAACTTTTTTTGCAAACGGACAAGATAGTAAATGTTTTAAGCTTTGTGGGCCACATAGTCTCTGTCCCAACTGGTCAACTTTTCCATTGTGGCACAAAAGCAGCCACACACAACATGCCAATACATGACCATGGCTGTGTCCCAATAAAACTTTCTTCATGAAAAGAACTTGCAGGCTGGATTTGGCCCATATAAATGGTCTGCCAATCCTGACCTAGGTTCATCTTTTCCCAACAACCTCTGATGAGGAAGACACTGAACCTGTACTAGGTAGAATCCTTTCCCTAAGGTTACACAGGTAAGAATACTCTTACCTCATGCTGCATCCCCAACTTCATCTAGTAGGTAAATAAGACAAACATGGAGAAAAACAAGCCTAGGAGGTGCTGCATGTTAGAAGGTCTCTGATTTCTAACTGGACTGCTACAATTACGAGATCTTGGTCAGTGAGAGCTGGAACCGTTACGGAAATCTTTCCAGAGGAGGCGAGCTGGAAGAATTCCTCACCTGGAACACCCACGCTTTCTTCCCCTACCTACCCTTCCCTGCCTGTAACTGCTCACTCTTCGGGTCTCACTTCCAGCTTTATCCCCAGTGGGAAGCCACCGCAGAATGCTTGGGCACGCTCGGAGCTCCCTCTACAGTGGTTCCTTGCACCTGGTGACAACCCACAGTCCTATGCACAATCTTTTCTGCATTTAGATTTTACATTTTGACATTTATTTTTGAGAGAGAGAGACAGAGAATGAGTGGGGGAGGGAGACAGAACCTGAGAGAGAGGGAGACACAGAATCCGAAGCAGGCTCCAGGCTTGGAACTGTCAGCACAGAGGCCGACGCGGGGCTCGAACTCATGAGTGATGAGATTATGACCTGAGCTGAAGTTGGATGCGTAACCCACTAAGCCACCCAGGAGCCCCTCTGCATTTAAATTATACTTATTAAAAAATTTTTTTCTTAATGTTTACTTTTGAGAGAGGGAGGGAGGGAGGGAGGGAGGGAGGGAGGGAGGGAGAGAATGAGCCAGGGAGGGGCAGAGAGCGAGGGAGACACAGAATGTGAAACAGGCTCCAGGCTCTGAGCTGTCAGCACAGAGCCCAACGCGGGGCTCGAACCCACAAGCTGTTGAGATCGTGACTTGAGCCGAAGTTGGATGCTTAACTGACTGAGCCACCCAGCCACTCCATTTATGGGATACTTATTAAAAGTAAAACCAACAAACAAAAATTGACAGTGCTTATCACATGGTACCACAGACTGGTTATTTCCGTGTCTGAATCTCCAAAGCACAATGAGCAACTCAAGGGTAGGAAGTGTCGTTTCATCTCTTGGAGACCAGCCCAATGTTTGTGCTACTGCTCAGGACTCATGAGGTGCATTTCCAAATTCATAAATAGGGGTGAGATTTGGATGGGAATAAAAAAAATGATATTCCCTAAAAGGGGAATCAACTATGACCTGGAACACAGATGCGAAACTGAGACTACAGAGGTGAGGGTAGTGAGTAGGGGAGCACAAGTAGCATTGGGACCTGGATGGGATGATGCCCAGGAGTCTATTGTCACTTTACTGTGGACGCTGTCCCCCGCGAAGTAGCTTGTTTGTCATTACCGTGTTGGAAAGTATTTCAATTGCGGACATTTTCCTATGCAATTTTAGTGAAATCGATTTCCCTCCTCTCCCCTGATGAAGTCCTAAGATTATGTTATACAAACATTCAAGTAAAACCCCAAATGTTTTACGTTACTCTTTTTTAGCACCTGGGGATATGCTTTGGTTAGCTTTCTTTTTTAACGTATGTTTCTTGTTCTTTCCCTTTTAGCTGTTCTTTCAGTTTCTCTGCTTTAAATTGTTGGGCGTGGTCTCCAAATGCTTTGGTTTATGTCCTGCAGAGTTTCAGTGCACGGTCTATCAGGCCACGTACCCTCTTGTTCCAGTGGGTCTTTGAGTTCCGATACAAAAATGGCAACACGAATCTTCACTGCACTGTCGCCGTTTGCTCTTCCTCTACCTTTCAAATCACTCGCACCCTTTCTCAGCTCAATCACTACAAAGACCTAGAAGAAGTAACTCACGAAGCAACGTGTTGCCAGGATGTCTGAGATGCTTACTTCATTCTTGAAGGCTATTAATAAAGTTTGTCTGTCCCTCCTTACACAATCCCTCAGGCTGGGGAAGCCTCTATTCGAGAGGTTTCAGGTAGCTTAAAATGAAACATCATTTCATATCCCATACCACTTCTTGGCGGATGAAATACTCACCATTTGTCTACTGAGGGGCCTATTCTCTTTTGACAAGGTTTGGTCTATGAATAGATTAGTCTTCCCAGGAGCCTGAGCTGACAGATGATTAATATGCAGGGTCCACCCCCAGATTAATCATCTTGAGATACTAGGAGGTGAAACACCCACCTCGCCCAGGTAAGAGAGGCTAGGCTGTCCTTTTCCCCGCTCGTCTTTGCTCCCTTTTCGTAGCATTTTCACATTGTAAACACAGGTCCCTCACTGCATGATGAAAACAGAGGAAGTCAAACGATGCCAGAGGCAAAACCCAAAGTCAGTTATTGGTCGAAATAGGTACAACTAAAAATAATGAAAAATTTACTAAGTTAGAGAGGAATATTTTGCATATATTATAAAGCATTTTAAGATTGGTGACTAATGACTAAGGTCAACCAGCTGGAGTTTCTTGAATCTGTATTAAATTTACTAATGTAGATGCAATGTCTCCCAACTCTTCCCACAGTCTCTACAGGGGTATCCAGCCTAGCATAAATACTTCCCCCCCCCCCCGCCCCCCGCCAGGGGAGGGTCTTACAAATTCTCAGTTTGAACAATGATAACCCATTAACACCTTCCCCACTTCAATATGCTAAATCCTTAATTCTTTCATAAACCATTGTCCTAAGAGTCCCTCTAACCCAACCCAGGCAGCTACTGAGTGAACTCCAGTGGAAATACTTGGAAAAACATGACAAAAACCAGCCACATTGAATGAACATGTAACAGAGGGCATTAGGGAAATTGGCTAATATACTGAATTACTTAAAATTATAATGTTGAAAAAAAAAAATTGCGGTAGCCGGGAAATGATGCCAATTAGTGGCCCAGTAATGGGAAAGAGGCAGAGGAAAAGTCACTTTGCCATCCATAACTCAGCCCTTCACTTCTCAGGCAATACATGCCTGCCCTCTGCCTCGGAACTACTGGGAAGACGGAGACTCGAACCGCATTGAGATTTTCAGGAGAAAACAAGAGGTGCCAGTTAAGAAGACATCACCATTAACTTCAAAGTGCAGGAAGGAAGGGCTGTAAATGACGAAAGTAAAGTCAGATGCTTTCATTTTACTCCAGAGGCCCATTGCTTCCTTTTCCTTTTTTTTTTTTGCTTTTTGATGGTGCATTGCTCTGGCCACCCCCAGAAAGATTCCAGAATCCTCCCTCAGCTTTTTATTCCTGCAGTTGGCAACCTACACTACCGGGATACCCATCTTTAATACAAATCTAAAGGTCTTGTACTGTCATTTGGGTTTAAATATATTTCCCCTGGGCTCTGGCCTCAGTAAAAATAGCAGACAGCTGGTCACCATGTTCCACACCATAAACCTGTGGGGAGGAAGTATGGCCAAGGGGGTTGGCTTGTAGCAGAGTCGCTTGGCAAACTTGTTTAAAACACAGATTTCTGGGCTCCACCCTCCGAGTTTCTGATGTATAGGTCTGGGGTGAAATCCAAAAATTTGCATTTCTAGTAAGTTCCCAAGTGATACTGATGCTGCCGGTCCAGGAACTGTGCTTTCAAAATCGCTGCTCTAAACCAATCCCACACCTACTACCTCAAAAGATAAGGCAGTGGTTCCCAAACTCTGCTGCATCTCAGAATCTCCTAGACAACTCTGACAATGCTGATACATCATATACCAAGTGAATCAGAATGTGTGTGCAGGCATTGGCTGTTTTCAAAGCCAGGCATCTGCGTTTTCAAAGATCTCCAGGTGATCACCAAATATAGCCAAATTTAAGAACCACTGAACCTTGGGAGGAGGCCTGGAGATAAAGAGAAAGAGCATTAGATAAGAAGCCAGGAAGAGAAGGAACAGTCCTTATAAATTGTCACCTTGGGACAATCCTATTTACCTAGTCTCTTTCTCATCTGTCAAACAAGGGGACTATCCTTTTAGTTGCCTCTGAAGCAGCAGCAGCAAGAAAAATACATCAAATGAGTAAAATGGTTTTGAACATTAGGAAGGAGCCTATAGACGTAAGACGTAGCAAGGGAGGTAGAGCTGCCCTGGGTGAGATATAAAGGTTTTGCTGCACGAAGACCTGGGTTGGCACCCAGCTTCTGACTAGCTCTGTGACTGAGCGAGTGAATTTTTTTTTTTTATTTTTTTATTTTTTTTTCAACTTTTTTTATTTATTATTAGGACAGAGAGAGACAGAGCATGAACGGGGGAGGGGCAGAGAGAGAGGGAGACACAGAATCGGAAACAGGCTCCAGGCTCTGAGCCATCAGCCCAGAGCCTGACGCGGGGCTCGAACTCACGGACCGCGAGATCGTGACCTGGCTGAAGTCGGACGCTTAACCGACTGCGCCACCCAGGCGCCCCTGAGAGAGTGAATTTAATTGCCCGGTGTCGCACTTTCCTCCTTTGTAAAACCAGGATGTCGTTACCTTCCTCATGGGGTTCCTCCAGAGCAATTTTGCTATTTGTCCGTGCTCCGGAAAGGACTCTTAGGGCATATGTGATGGGTGTATATATTACACATGCCATCGTCGCTTGATACAGAGAAGCCCTCGCCTTGGGAAGACTTTCAAACAGAGGTTAGTGATTAACAGGGGAAAGGCTGAAAAATAGCATCAAATAGACCTCACTTAAGCGGACGACAGACAATTATGGGTGTGGGAAGATTCAACTCAGTTTAAATAACTCAGTGGCTGGGTCTTGAGGCAGCAGCATCCTTAGAATTACGGAGCTCCACCTCCTGCTTCTGGCCAGTACCCAGTCACAAGATGGTTTGCTCTTCGGGTATCCTATATGCTGGTGGTCAGTCTGAATTTGGAGGTAACTTCGGAGCTTGTAGCTGGTCTTTTGTTTCGTATACACAAGTTCTTGTGGACTAGATTGAAGCTCCTTAAATTTCATGAGGTTCATGTTTTCCTAGAGCACCCATGGGCTGACAATTTTGGGTGCTTAACAGTAATCAATTTCTCATCTATTTCCATAAGGCTTCCTTTAAAATTACTCCTACCCAGGATGATTGAATACTTCGACAATCCAAATGCTAGCTATTTAAAAGTCTTCCAAGGTTTCCCACTGTTCATGGGGTCCAGTTTAACCTCCGTAATGCAGTTTATAAGGCTTGTTGTGGTGTGGCCTCTGCCGACTTCCCCCAGCTTGGCAAAGGGAAAGTAGCCAGGGCTTTGATGTTGCTGAGATTAGGGGCTGAAATCCAGCCCAGCCTCTGACAAGCTGTACATCTGCCAAAGAATTCCGTAATTTCCCTGAACCTCAGTTTCTTTACCTACAAAATGGGAATAATAGTACTTTCTTTCAGATTTGTTGTAAGACAAGGACTAATAAATGTGAAATGGCTAGCACATGCTTTTTTTTTTTTTTTTTTTTAATGTTTATTTACTTTTGAGAGAGAGAGAGAGAGAGACAGACAGAGCATGAACAGGGGAGGAGCAGAGAGAGAGGTAGACACAGAACCCAAAGCAGGCTCCAGGCTCTAGGCTGTCAACAAAGAGCCCAACGTGGGGCTCAGACTCACAAACCACATTACAAGCTGAGCTGAAGTCGGATGCTTAACTGACTGAGCCACCCAGGCACCCCTGATGCTTTTTTTTTTTTTTTTTTTTTTTTAATGAACTCCATTTCCTGACACATGCATCTCCTTACACACGCAGCCCTTGCCCCAGGAATTGTGAGCTCCTTCAAACGCTGCATGCTGCACTGTGCCTCTATATTGTCGAACAGGCACTTTCCTACATCATCAATTTGGAAACCTCTTACCCTTCAAGACTCAGATGAACAAAGTCACTTCTGTGATGCTCCCTTGACCCCCACACGCAGAGCTTCTCCCTGCCCTCGGCTCCACTGCCATCTTGCCACTGAGCTCTATCTGTCGCAGTCTAACGAAATTAGTGGTCTATATGCCTGCCTCTCAAACCAGACAGAGGGTACCAAAAGTATCGGGGTTCACACCATTATCACTTAGCATAGCACGTGACTTACAAGCAATAGGTGACCAACATTAGCTAAATGTCTCCTTCCTCACAGCTGGTCCTCAGTTATTTGTGCAAGATCTCATAAAACCTGGCATGGTACAAGTCCATGGAGGGCATCTTACACCCTTAACACCCACAGACCAGAAGCATTGACTTCATTTGGGTACTTTCCAGGACAAAAGAACCTCAGGCCACTCTTCAGACTTTGTGCATCAGAATCTCCATTTTAACCAGACCCCCGAGGAATATGAACGCCTACTAGGGTTTGAGAATAATTGTCCCGAACACCTCTGCACTCTCACAGAGGCACGCGGTAGGCACGTGGTAAGTGAAAGCATACGGATGATTCATCACGCGTCAGCTAACGGGAAGGTGCTCGAAAGATACTTCAATCCCAGAATAATGCTAGTCATAGGAGGAATCCTGTAGTTTTTTTTTTTTTTTTTTTTAGTGCTTATTCATTTACTTTGAGAGACAGATAGAGGGAGATAAGGAGAGAGAATCCTAAGTAGGCTCCATACTGCCAGTGCAGAACCCAATGTGGGGCTCGATCCCACAAACAGTGAAATCATGACCCTGAGCCATCAAGAGTGGGGTGCTCAACTGACCCAGCCACCCGCACGCCCCAGAATCCTGTATTTTATTCTGGAGAACACGGTGGTGATGATTTACAGGCTCCAGGCTCCAAAGGGGGTCCTGAGGAGTAGCACCCCTTATTTTCGTCGATAAAAACTAAGGTACACACAAACATAAATCCAACCCAACCCAGACACTATACAAAAGGAAAACAGATTTCTAAGTAGTCCTGGATCACACAACTAAAACTGAAACAAGTAGGTCATCTTCCAGTGGAAATGGTAGCAAAAATCATGAAGAACTACACGTCCACAATGAGCAGGAGAGTGCTGGCTCACCATGGGCATCCGAGCAGGGGGCCGCGGAAAAATGAGATTAATCCACGGTCAACACCATCGCGAGCAACACTTGTGCATGATGTGAGGACGGATGCCATATACGTACATGAATGTGGCAGCTAGACCACTGTTACTGAAAATCGCCCTGGTCCCACTCGCCTGGGATGCTCTGAGCAACACCTTAGTTGTTCTGAGCTGTAGGCTCAGGCCCCTCCCTAAGTTACTATTAGGGACTAAGGACACAAGGAAAAATGAGGCTTGCGTACAACATCCTCCCCTCACACCTAGAACTCACACAGTAGGTGACATTATTGTCTGGGAATGTATTCGGTGGAGTACTGTTCGGACAGCCAACAGCAATAACCGAGCAGGACGACATGCCTCTCAGAGGCAGATTTTATCATAAATAAGGTGTTCACAAAGTTTCGGCACAAATGTAAATGCTATCTTTACATTTCCTGGGGAAAAAAAAAAAAAGAAAAGAAAAGAAAAAGAAAGGAGCCAGGACATAATTTGAGTCCCAGATGACAATTTCCTTCCGTGGTGTGGGGAGAGGGCAGGCCAGTCCAGCCCACCTCTCTTCTCCACTGGGAAAGAGGGTATTAGAAGCAGCAGCAAAAATTAAAGTGAGAGACACTAGTTTCTATTTCAACTTTTTCTAAATTCCGGAGGAATGCCCGCCTACAAATTGAGAGATGCTTTATTCAGGACAGAACCTCATTTTTTTTTTTTTTTCTTTTTCAAAGATGTTGGGCAAACAAATGAACACACAAAAATTCCTACATGAAACTGAGGGAAAAGGGCACTTGGAGTATTTGTCTTCTTCTCGAAAAGGCTCTAACATCACAATCCTTTGCAACCTTTTGGGTCGCATACTTTTCTCCCCGTCACTTAACAGATGGGAAGGATTTTGTGAACTTTTCTAAGCAACCGACAGGACCGCCTTGTCTCTCCTAAGTGCCTCGTCAGCAGATTCCTAGAGCCTGGCTGTAAAAGCCCTCGTTTCCACTGTTCCCCCCGATCTCGGAAAGATGCCTCTTAAGCTAGAGTGAGACAGAGCATAGCCATTCAATTATCCAAATACTAGAAGTCTATAAAAGAACATTGTGCTGCAATTGGTTTCTTAATTTGAGTGAAACAGCGTGCCCAAACACATCCCCAGATCCTGAAAACAAATCTCCGTGCAACATCTTCGGATTCAACCATGTCGCAGGATGCATTTTTATCAATTTCGAGATAACTTCCAGACTATGCAGACTAAAAAATACGATCACAACATCAAGAGGGAAAAATAAACCCCAAATTAAACCCTTTTACATGGTTATTCACAGTAGCGACAACACATTACATTTTTTTGCCTTCTTAAAAGTATGCAGATGTTCAGATTTTAATTTTCAGAATGCTTTTAAATGTATTCAGCTGTTTTAATGTGACAAATGCCTTTTAGTGCCCACTCCACAAATAATCTAGTCCTACATCCGTGTGCACTTAGGTCTATGATCACTCAGAGAGTAAGTGGGGAAAAAAACCTAACCCAACTAGAAGATCATTGTCAAGTCTATAAAATTTACATCTACCCTTTGCAGAAGGCATAAAGCAATCAGCCGTTCAGCTTAAGGTTCAAAAGCAGCTATTTCCTAAAAAAGAAAGGCAAGTCACAGTTTCTGTGCCATTTTCCTGTTTGCAAGGACTCACCTGTGCTTAGAAAGAGGGTGGTAGCTTGAGAAATCATGTTCCTGAGGAAATCATAAAATCCCATGGACAAACTGAGGTCAGCTTCCAACCTTTGCCATCGGGAGACTGTGCGCCCTCAAACCTCAGAAAGCATCCAGATAACCCAGCGCACGTTCAATTCTCTGTACATGTTGTAAAAAAAAAATACCTCTCCCTCACTTGTGCAGATCTCTTTATTGCAGTTGACATGGGCTTGCCCA
This sequence comes from Puma concolor, assembly GCF_028749965.1. NCBI lineage: Eukaryota > Metazoa > Chordata > Mammalia > Carnivora > Felidae > Puma > Puma concolor. The sequence goes on from NC_141675.1 coordinate 17,329,879, forward strand.
GGGGACTGACTTGTTGTTCCATAAAGATCCTTAAATAGGCACTACTGATGAAACATTTAATCCAAGCTTCAGGATCAAATGGCTGCTACTGCCAGGGACAGTGATAGAAAAATCTATTCCCCAATTAAATAATTGCACGCGAAGCTATGACTGTTCATTATGTTCTTTAACAGAGTTCAGCCTTTCTGGAACACAGCCAATTGCCTTCATATTTTATTTTAATAATATGTATCTAGTACTTTTGAGATCCTGGATTATCTTAAACATTTTTTGAAGGAAACCATCTCTTCCCCCACATGAAAAATGGAGTGTGAGTTTGAACAGGAGATGCCCGTTACGATACACCATACAGCAATTATGCATTTAAGTGCACACTGGCTGTTTCTAAGAGTCTTCTCTACTGAGGGTTAAAACATTATACTTTATTTGGGGGCAGTTTTGTCTCTTTAGTCCCATGAATATTTTATTTTTGTCTAATCTGAACTGTTTATCCAGGAAGTGAGAGGAGATTCATCGACTGTCTATTAAGAGGCTATATCCTGAAAGTCTAATAAAAAATCTTGTCCCCCAAGGCAACAACATCCACATTATGTGACAGCACCAGACAACGGGAAGGTGGTTCAATGGAAAACGACCAGAATCCTATTTTGTTCTGAAGCTGTAACTTCTTAAGAGCACAGGGGATGGTGAGTGCAGTGACAGGAGATTCTTTTTTTTTTTTTTTTTTTTTTTTGGTAAGGGAGGGAAGTTACACATGAAACATGGGTAGTGAAATAATTCCTAAGATTAGAACACTTGTGTAAAACAAATACTGGTTTTGAAATGCAAAGCTGTTAGAACAAAGAACAAATATCAGAAGTTTGGAGAGGCTTAAAAGTATCCCATACTGGAGTCTTTCCTCAAACACTCCTTTTTCTCCAGAAGGAACTAATGAGAAACAGTTCAGGGTTTGTATCTCATCTCCACACGGAGGTTATTTGGGGCAAGGCTTTCTGATGATATGCAAAAGCGCCAAGTTCTTTCTGATGATAAGGTAGCTCAAAGCTGGTCTCTTGCCCCTTTCAGGAAATGGATTTTTAATTCTTCAAAGTTGTCCTACCTCTGTGTTATTTTGTGCTTTCATGCAGATTAACTATGGATTTTAATTACTGCTTTCTGTCATTTGGTTAATGAATACTCTTCTGATAAGTCACATCAGTGGACCTGGATTGAAGTTGCATCCCACATCAGGTCAATGTTAAGGAATTGTTCTCCAAGGCCCATTGATTCTTGTGTCATTAAGTGGGGACTCTGAGTGCTAAGGTACCAACATCTGGGAATGGTCTTTTTCCTGATTTCAAAGGATTCTAATTTAACAAGGAATACAATCTATGAAAAGCACTGTTTCCATTTGGACTTTAGCATCCTTCACATGGGAACTATTTATCAGTTCAAACTCCTTTAAAGAGGAAGAAATAAATTGAAAATATTCCTGGCTTCTCTGCCAAGGAGAGGCTTGCTATTGCTGAATCTCACTGAAAGCAAACAATGCAAAACAAAACAAAAATAATGCCTCTGTCAATAGGTGCATGGAAAAAAACCAACAACAACAACAACAACAAAAAACCTCCAACATTGTTGCCTCAGACCACGGTAAATGCCACTTCAATGATAAAAAGTTTGGCTAGTAAAGAAACTGACCTGATGTTAAGCAGTATTTCAACATAGCTTTTGTCATAATTTGGGATATTTTTGTGGGATAGGATCCAGTCCCCATTAGTGCCTATAGCTCTCTTTGATTTTGTTACTTCCTTTGTGCCTTCCTCCTGGAGCTACATTCTCCATCACTCAAATACCTTCTGTAACTAAACCACCTAAAATGTGCCATATCTACTGATGTTATCACTCTCACGATGTCATTATAATTCATTTGCAAAAATACACGTATCGCTTTTTTCCTAAATAGGCTATTGAAATATCATGCAATGTGTTTACCTGGCAAGATAATTTTATGAAGGAACAAAATAAGCCAAAAATAAGTGATCCAGTCTGTTATCTTCATGATGAATACTAAAGAAATCCAACCGGCTTACTGTTCTTTCCAACCCTTGAGAAGAATCTCTAATTGCTTTCAGAATCTTCCTATCAATCTTTGCACTCTAAAGAAATGTACACCTCAGAAAGTTTCACAGGCTCTTTGTGAATCAAACCTAAAAGGGGCAGGGTGAGGAGAGAACAGGGCCTTAAATATAGCAAATACTAGAATGACAGGTTCTACAAGCTACATTGTGATGCAGCTGTCAAAAAAAAAAAAAATCTGTATTTTCCTTTTCTTTTTTTTTTTTTCATTTAAAAAGAGAGACAGAGAGAGACTTGTGCCATTTAAAAAGAGGTTTCAAAATCTCCCCAGTCAACAACTGAGCAACTCCTTAGGGATTCCAGAGCGGCTTTTCAATATTAATAATTTGAAGTCCTAATGTCAAATTTCACTTTTGGAATAGCAAATATATCTGGTTCACCAAACTGCTCAGCTTTTCTTTATAAGTACCCCACAATGAATACATTAGCTTTAACATCTATTCTTTTGATAAGCCATCTTGAGGTGGTCTGACTTTTGTTTTCTTTACTTTCACAAACACACTCCTCACCATGATTAATGGCCTCCCATTGGGTATATGGAAAATTTCCCAGCCTGGTTCCCTTGAGAATGCTCCACTACATGGATTTCTAGGCAAAGCTAGATTAAAAGAGGAGGAGCATGAGCTATAGTCCCCCTACCCCACAGCCATCAATTACATACAGTTATAAATCAAAGTTTTCAGTCCAAACAAAGACCAGTGTTGCAAGCAAACAAGGGCGTTCACGGCAAATTGTTTTGAAGCCGAATAAAACTCTTGACGGGAAACAATGGAGTCAGCCAAGCCCCTGTCAATATCACTCTAAAGTTTAGCTGATTTATGAAGAATTAGACATGGTGTATCAAGTCGCTGGAGGATAGATTGAGAAAACAGCAAAGAGAAGTATGAATAAGCTAATATAAAACCAAATGAAACTCTTCCGTGGATGAAAAGGAGTTTAGCCCAATACTGTTTTTATCCATATGAATTTGACCCCTTGCCTTTGATCCCTACAGTGACATCCCTAATTATCAAACATACACCCCCCCCTCCCCCCCACACACATTTCTTTTTGGGTTCTCTGTAAGCGAAATTACTGGCCTTTACAACCTTCCTGTGAAGCATGGTTTCGGGCTCATACTTTTCTTTCTATTTTGATCCTGCACTTGGGAGAATTTAATTTCACTTGTTTCAGATACTGTTTACATGCCCCACATAAAAATCTATTTCATAAGGAGAAACAGGAAAATATTGACTTCTGTGAAAACAAATAGAAATACCATGAGGAGGCAAAGCAAGTGCAGAAGGCATGAAATTAAATAAATAATGCTGGAGTTTTCTAGGTTTTTTTTTTTTTTCCCTTGAGATTGAACATTTGTCAAGAGCTTTCTCTATCAGAGCCCCCAAAGTGCTCACACCTGTAAAACATGCATGTAATTGGGTGAATGATTCTAGTAACAACTATTATTAGTATTGTAACATTCATTGAGCATTTACTATGTGCCAGATAAGCTTCAAAGCAATTTTTGTGTACCTCATTTATTCTGCGGAACAAGCCTATGAAGTGCTGACTATTATCCTTTCATTTGCTGGTAGAAGAAACTGATGCACAACGAGGCTAACTTGTCTGAGGCAGCATGATTAAGAAATGACACAAGAAAGAAGTCGTGGATCGTGGCCTTGAACCCGGGAAGTAGGGCTTCTTAACCACTATGCAAAACCTCACATTTAGAATAAACAATTTTCTAAATGTATCTTCCATAATCAATCACTCAAAACTGATTCAAAATCTTCATTCCTGAGGAAAAAAGTCCTCACTTGCCCAACTCATCTTACCTTAGCAAGTTGTGAAAATCAAATGATATTGCATACAAATATGGAAGGGAAATGTAGATCTGAAGTTACCTTGTCCACCATCACTTTCTCCGTCTTAATAACGGGTCTGTTTTTTCCTGAAGACTGCCTGTTTCATGTTCTTCTGGTAGGAAGTGGACAAGTGGTGGGCATATGATGCAGGCCTAATGACAATTCATTACTCCCACGGCCAGAGTATAATGAGATTGGGTATGATATGGGGCCATTTCTGGGGCCAGACCATTAGGAGTTGAGTGACCCTCTTTTGTTCTCTTTTCTCTTCTACCAAAACCCTGGATGGGGTAAGCATCTTGATCTTGATCTTGAGCATGCTGACTCACAGGGTACAGGGGATAGGCAAAGCCACAGATGGAAGGAGCCCAAGTCCCTCCCTGAATAACTACCCAGAGGAGAGCTGCCTCCAACCTCAACCAACACCTATGGTAGGTTGTTATATAAGCAAGAAATAAACTTCTTGGTTTGAGCATTATATATTTCACTCTATTTATTACAGAGGTTTTGCCTACCCTGATTATTGCAATGACAATGCAAGTGACTACACTTTCACTTTAGATTATTTCATCATATCATTCAGAATGGAGACCAGGCAAATGGATCAAGGCGGATCTGGACAATTATGGAGGGGCCAGGTCAAGAATTTCTTTCTGATCTTACTTTGTAAGATGGAAAGAAGATGATGAAGCTGAGTGTCTAATTCATTATTTGGGAGGGCGCTGATCAAGACTACGAAATTAGATGTTTTAAATTTGGTGGTGTTTATCCTTCAGTGTTGTGTTCAGGACAAAAGGAAATGAACTAAGTGGGTAAGGGTGTGAGAAAATTTGGCAGGGGGCTGAGGAGGTGCTAGAATAAGGAAAAGAAGAGAATAAGGAAAGAAGAGGGAAGCAGAGAAGGCAGAAATGGGAAAGTAGTAAAATATAATTACCAATAACCTCCCCAAACATACTTTGGACGAAAATCTAAAAAAATCGTTAAGGAACAATTTATTCAAATTTTTTTCCATCCCATGACATGACAGATAAGCGTAGACCCATTATTAAAAAAGAACACAACCTGAAAACAGGCTAACCTGAGAATGATTTTCTCATGCTTCTTACTAGGATATATAATCATTCTGTTTTCTGTGGCGTTGGCCACATGCGTTAAAGAAATCCTTTATTTCCTTGCTTCATAAAATAGATGACACTATTGCTTGCCAAAGAATAAATCCCAATTGATAAAATGGTCTAGTATTTTTGAACTTCAGATGGCATATCTAGAATCATAACCTCTTGGTATTGTGCTTTGGGGATGATGCACGCCTTACGCCATCTTCAAAATGACAGATCCTAATAATCTGTAGCCTATTTAACTGAAAGAACTGCAAACTCTACCTTCTAATTTTCTATGGAAAGGACAGTATACAAATGATGTGTTTTTCATGATCCTTACATAACGGCGTATTGCCACATACAGTGAAATGGTGGTGAAAATGCTGATATTTAGGAGATTAAACTGATTTATGGTGGGGTCTATACTAGCAATTGTTCCTTTAAAAAATGTACTCAAATTAACTTTATGATCTAATTAAAATTGTAGATTAAAATAAATATACATTTTCAGAATAGAAACAAACCCAAAGATCTGGAAATACTAAAAAAAATTAAAAGGGAATATATTAAGGGGGAAAATACAAAAACAATGTAATTAGAGCTGGGCAAACAGCAACAAAAATGCCTCCTTTCATTTTCTGATGAATTCTCAAAGAACAGCTTACACATCCCCTTTTAAATAGTATTTTGTAAGTCCCTCCCAAATGCCAATACTTCTCTAGTTATAAACAATTTTTTTAGAATAGTTTGCTCTATACTGTAGAAAGATTAATTACTGAATCATTAGCCAAATATGGTTTTCATCCTGAGGTTGAAACTTGCTAAGGTCTGGCAGAGAACAGCTACTGGCAGGGGAGAGATGAATGAAGATTCCAAAGGTCACAGAGGACTGGAAGACATTTCAATTTGGTTCAAAGCGGCTTGACACTGTTGAATATCCAGAGTATCCAGGTGGGACGTTATAAAGGTCATGCCTTGGAGAAGTGTGGCGACTCTTCTAGTAGGCCTGTAAGGAGAGCTGCTGTAGAGTTGTCCCAACAAAGACAAAAACCAGCCTAAAACTCCAGCTACTTAATAGCCTACTAGAGCAAAGCCATCTTTAAAGGATGATAATCCAAAATCCCAACAAGAAAACACTCATCACACCTAGCATATATTAAGTTATAGATAATAAAAGTGAGGGTGGGGGGGATGACCGTAAACACTTAAACTGTAGAATATAGAAACACAGACATCACATAGATGTTAGAATTAGCAAATAAGGGTTTTAAAAGTTATCGTGAATATTTTCAGTGACTTAAATAAAAGATGGACATCATGAGTGAACAAGTGACAAATCACAACAGAGTCACATAAACTGTAAGAGAACCAAATGGAAATTCCATTTTTTCTGGAAATTCCAGAATTCAAAAAACACAATGTCTGAAAGGCGGGGGGTGGGGTGGGCGGAATCACTGAATGAGATCAATAGCACACTAGGAATGGCAAAAGAAAAGACCAGTGAACTTGAAGACCAATAGAATTTTTCTAAAACTGACGCACAGAGATTAAAAGAAAAAAATAGAGACTTAGCAATCTATAAGACAATATAAAATGGCTTATCATACATGAAACAAGAGTCCTCAAAATAAAGAAGAGACAGATTGGGGTGGAAGAAATATATTTGAACAAAAATGGTCAATAATATTTCATATTACAAAACACTACGCTTTTTAAAAACTATCAAGATTCCAGGAGCTTAACAATGGCTACAAACCAACAAAAAACAAACCTTAAGTACTCATTAAAAATGCTGAAAACAAACGATAAATAGAGAAGTCTGAAAAGAAGCCACAAGGGACCAGACATATTACATACCGAGAAACAGTGGTGAGAATAAGAACTGTGTTGATTAGAAACATTGCAGGCAAGAAGGCAGTGGAACATCTTTAAGTTCTGCAGTTACGAAAACAAAACACAACTAGACACGTTACAAACCAGAATTCTATATCCAGTAAAAATACTTGGCTCAAACACAAAGGTGATACAAAAACACTTGGCTATTGACAGAAGTTTAAAGACTTCTGCATCAGGGGACTTGCATTATAATAAATGTCATATAAAGTTCCTCAGGTCGAAGTCATGTACAGAGAGAGATTTAAGTTTACACGAAGAAATAGAGTTCTTATACAGATGAATGTGTGGGTTAACATAAATAATATATTTTGTTTCTTAATGTATTAAAAGACAAATGGTTGCTTAAAGAAAAAAACAGCACTGTGCTTGAGTGTGCACATAATACATAAAAGATATGAGAGCAGTAGCACAAAGGATAGGAGGGAATGAATAGGTCTGGAAGATTTTTCACCTTGCACTTGGAGAGATACAACATTAAACGGAAGCAGACATGGCGGTGCCTCTGTGGCTCAGTCAGTTGAGCCACTGACTCGGTTTCAGCTCAGGTCATGATCTCGTGGTTTGTGGAATTGAGCCCTGCATTGGTCTCTGCGCTCACATGATGGAGCATTCTCTCTCCCTCCGTCTTTACCCCTCCCCCACTCACACACTCTCTCAAACCAAATCATCTTTAAAACAAAAAAAAAAAAAACCAAAAAAAGTAGACTAGCATAAATTAAAGATATGTATTATAATCCCTAAAACAAGTACAAAAATAGACAAAAGGAAGTATAGCTAATAAACATATAGAGGAGAAAAACAATAAAACCCTCTCCAATTATCTCTAAAATGAAGGAGAGGAGGAAGATAACTACAAAGACAAAATGGAAGAAATATAATACAAAGAGCAAGATGCCATACATAAATCCAACCATATCATAATTACATTGACTAATTTATTTTTTTTTCAACGTTTTATTTTTTATTTTTTTTTTTATTTTTGGGACAGAGAGAGACAGAGCATGAACGGGGAAGGGGCAGAGAGAGAGGGAGACACAGAATCGGAAACAGGCTCCAGGCTCTGAGCCATCAGCCCAGAGCCTGACGCGGGGCTCGAACTCACGGACCGCAAGATCGTGACCTGGCTGAAGTCGGACGCTTAACTGACTGCGCCACCCAGGCGCCCCTACATTGACTAATTTAAAAAAACCCAAGTCTCACCCCTATGTTCTTTACTAGTGACACATTTTAAAAATAAAGACATAAATGGGGCGCCTGGGTGGCTCAGTCAGTTAAATGTCTGACTCTTGATTTCTGCTTAGGTAATGATCTTACGATTCAGGAGTTCGAGCCCTGCATCTGGCTCTGTGCTGACAGTGAGGAGTCTGCTTGAGATTCCTTTCCTCTTTCTCTCTGCCCCTCCCCCGCTCTCTCTAAACTACATACACATGAAAAAAACAAAGACATAGAATTTAAAAGAAAAATATTGAAGAAAATATATCTTAGAAACAGGTATTTTAAACTGCTGTGGCTATATAAACATCAGCAAAGTAAACTTCAAAACAAAGAGCACTATTTGGGATAATTCATAATGAAAGACAGTAAATTCATGAGGTTTCAACTCAAGATGAAGATGTGGGAGACTCCTGAACTTACCTTCTCTCTTGCACAAACCAAATCTATAGCTACATACAAAACAACTCCCCCTGAAAAAGCTCCAGAAACAGAGTGACTCATACATTGGGAGAACAGGACAAAACCCCCCCAAAAACAGATAAGAGAGTACAAGACACAACCTTTCCATAAACCCCATCCCTTCCAGGTCTATGTCATTGTACATACAACGTATAATGGGAACTCAAAACTCTCAGCTTCTAAGGAGTTAGGGGTTTGAAGCCTCTATCTGGTGACCCAACTGTTAAGACTTCCACCTGAGGGACAGGATCCTAAAACATCCAGCTCTGAAAGCCAATGGGGCTTGCGTCCAGAAGACCTACAGGGCTACAGTGAATTAAGAGACAGTTCTTCGGGGCACCTGGGTGGCGCAGTCGGTTAAGCGTCCGACTTCAGCCAGGTCACGATCTCGTGGTCCGTGAGTTCGAGCCCCGCATCGGGCTCTGGGCTGATGGCTCAGAGCCTGGAGCCTGTTTCTGATTCTGTGTCTCCCCCTCACCCGTTCATGCTCTGTCTCTCTCTGTCCCAAAAATAAATAAACGTTGAAAAAAAATTAAAAAAAAAAAAAAAAAAAAAAAAAAAAAAGAGACAGTTCTTCAAGGCTTGCATGGACTCACCATGGCTAACCACCCAGCAAGAGGAAGCAGACTGAAAAAAACCCAGTCTCTCAGTAAAAGAGGCCAATTTGTTTATCTGAAAAGTTTCATCCAAGGAGCAGGCTTCTAACTTAACACACATCTAGGGTCTGACTGCAATATTCTCCAGGGACTACAGAAGCTAGAAGATGTTATCCTCAGGCTCTCCCTCTGCCTCAGTCCAGGTTTCTAGTATCTTCTGAGAAAGAGCTCATGTACATCTCTGGGGCCTCCCAGGTTTTGCGGCTGCCGCCCAGGGGACGCATCCCTTGATAGCCTGGCTCTCGTAGCCAGTGGCACTTATGTTCCCTAGTTCCACAGGATAGTAGGAAAAAATAAAGCTTTTTAACTGACTGTTCCTCCAAAGTTCAGTGCAGAGAGCGCCAACAGAAATGCTCATCTCCCAGTCTCCCACTCAAAGAGCTATTCACGCCCACATGGAAAGCTGCTGCCTGAGAGTCAGCTTCCAATCAACCTGCTTCTAGATGATGGCTGAAATCCTCCCCTTTGGGACACTGACAGGTCTTGGCACAACTTCAACTACTTGGAGTCACTAAGAACAGTGAAGGCTGCTTGGACAATCACAAAGGTCTGAAAGACGACCAAGAGTCAGGGCCAGGGCAGGATTGAAAAATAAGGTGTATCTCCTGCACGAATACACTCTTTCAAGACTTGGAGAGGTGGCTTTTTTTTAAATCTAATATATGGAAACCAGCACAGAGAGCTAGGAAAAATGAAGAAACAGAGAAATATATTCTAAACAAAAGAACAAGATAAACCCTCAGAAAAAGACTTTAATGAAACGGAGATATGTGACTTAGCTGATAGAGAATTCTAACAGTCATAAAGTGGTCACTGAGGCCAGGAAAACAATGCATGAACAAAGTGAGAATCTCAACAGAGATAGAAAATGTTAAAGAATACTGAACAGAAATCACAGAGCTAAACGTACAACTATTGAACCGAAATATTCCATGAAGGGGTTCAACAGTAGACTGGATGAAACAGAAGAAAGGATTGGCCAACCCAAAGAGCACTGTCCAATGAGAAGCAAAAAGAAAAAGGGCGCCTGGGTGGCTTGGTCCATTAAGTGTCGAACACTTGGTCTCGGCTCAGGTCATGATCTCATGGTTTGTGAGATCTGCACTGACAGTGTGGAGCCCGCTTGGGATTCTCTCTCCCTCTCTCTCTGCCCCTCCCCCGCTGGCGCGGTCTCTCTCAAAATAAACAAACTTGTGACATCCAAGGAAACACCAATAAGACCTTAAGCAGAATTTTCAGCAGAAACTGCAGGTCAGAAGGGAGTGGCACAATATATTCAAAGTGATGAAAGAAAAAAACTCGCTAAACAAGAATACCGTCTTTGGTAAAACTGCCCTTCAGAATGGAAGGAGAGGGAAAAAGCTTTCCAGACAAGCAAAACCTGACCAGAGTTCAGCATCACTAGCAGGACCTTGCAGTGGTAAAGGGATTTCCTGAAGCTGAAACAAAAGGGTATTAACTACTAACAGGGAAATACATGAAAGGATAAATCTCACTGGCAAAGGTAAATATGTAGTTTAATTCATTCGGAATAATACAGTGTTCTTATGGTGATAGATTAAGGTCTTATAAATCTTATAAGAAGGTTGAAAGGCAAAATTAGTAAAAAGTAAGTGTAATAATATCTTAATGGATACATAAGATAAAAAGACAAACTGTGATTATCAAAAACATTAAACATGGGAGAACATAGTAAAAAATGGACAGCCTTAGAACGCATATGAACTTAGGTTGCTAACTTAAAATAGACTGTTACAAATGTATGATGTTTAATATAAGCCTCAAGAGTAATAGCCACAAAACAAAAACCTATGCCAGATACAAAAAAGATAAAGGAAGTAAGCCTACCACTAAAGAAAGTCATCAGATCACAAAGAAGGCAAGAAAGGAGCAAAGGACTTACAAAACAAAAACCAATTAACAAAATGGCAGCAAGTCCATACTTAACAATATTTACTTTACATGTAAATGGAATAACTTCCCCAACCAAAAGTCAGAGTAGCTGAATAGATAAGAACATAAAAATAAAACAAAAAACAAAAAACCCACAAGACCCAACGAAACACCACCAAACAAGAGACTTGCCTCAGCTTTATGAATACACATAGACAAAGTACAAAGATGGAAAAAGTTATTCCAGGCTAATGGAAAATTAAAGAAGCTTGGGTAGCTGTACTGACACCAGACAAAAAAGACTTTGAGACAAAGATTGTAACACAAGACAAAGAGGGTCATTATATAATAAGAAAAGGGTCAATGCAACAAAAGGATAAAGCATTTGAAAATATTTATGTACCCTACATAGAAGCACCTAAATACGTAATGCAAATATTACAGATGTAAAGGGAGAAATAGACAGCAATACAATAATACTGAGGGATTTTAATATCCCACTTTCAACAGTGGATAGATCATCCAGACAGAAAATCAATAAGCAAACACTGGACCGAAATGACACGTTAGACCAGATAGACTTAACAGGCGATTATGAGACATTCAATGTAAAAGAGAATATACATCCTTCTTAAGCACACATGGAACATTCTCCAGGATAGGTTGTATTTTAGGATGCAAGGTAAGTCTCAGTAAATTTAAGAAGATTAAAATCATATCAAGCATCCTTTCCTAACATAGTATTTAAAAAATAAACATCAATGTTAAGAGGAAAACTGGAAAATTCACAAATACGTGCAGATTAAATAACACGCTACTCATCAATGGATTAAAGTAGAAACCCAAAGGAAAGTAAAAATACACATTGGGACAAAGGAAAATGGAAAGACAACATGCCGAATCTAACGGGACGCAGCAAAAGCAGTTCTAAAAGAGAAGTTCATGGTGATAACCACCAATATTAAGAAACAAAGGTCTCAAACTGCCTAACTTCACACTTTAACAAACTAAAAAAGAACAAACTAAGTCCGAAGTTAGTACAAGGAAGGAAATAACAAATACTAGAGAGGAAATGCGTGAAATAGAGAGTCAAAAAGGTTGGTGAAACTACACTGGTTTCCTGAAAAGACCAAACGGATAAACCTTCAGCTAGACTCACCAAGCAAAAAAGAAGACTCAAAATAAATAAAAGAGAAGATGTTACAACTGGTATCACAAATTATAAAGAATCATAAGGGACTTCTAGAAATAATTACCTGCCAACAAACTGGATACCATAGAAGAAATGGATGAATTCCTACAACTATACAATGACCACGACTGAATCAAGAAGAAACAGAAAGCCTGAGCAGATCAGTTAGCGATGAAAACTGAATCAGTAATGAAAAACCTTCCAATAAAGGAAATTTTAGGACCAGATAGCTTCAGGGAATTCTACCAAACATTTAAAGAAAAATACCAGGGGTTCCTGGATGACTCAGTCAGGAAAGGTTCTGACTCTTGACCTATCAAGGCTCAGCTCACGAGCTTGCAGTTCATAAGATCAAGCCCCACGTTGGCCTGCACTGGCAGCACAGAGCCTTGCTTGGAGTTCTCTCCTTTTCTTTCTGCCCCTCCCTCCACTCCTGCACATGCACTCTCTCTTTCAAAATAAATAAACTTAAAACTAAGAAATATCAATCCTTCTCAAACTCTTCCAAAAAATGGAAGAGGAGGGGAATACTCCAAATTCATTCTGGAAGGCCAGTGTTACCCTGATAGCACAAGAACTCCATGAGAAAATGACAGACTAACATGCCTGATGAAAGCAGATGCAAAATCTCTCCAAGATCAAAAAGAGAAACATTGGACTTAGGCATCAAAAGCAGTCTTGAGAAAGAAAAGCTCAAGGGGCGACTGGGTGGCTTAGTTGGTTAATCGTCCTACTTCAGCTGAGGTCACGATCTCATGGTTCATGAGCATGAGCCCCATGTGAGGCTCTGAGCTGCCTTGCTTCAGATTCTGTGTCTCCCTCTCTCTCTACCCCTTGCCAGCTGTCACTTTCTCTCTCTCTCTCTCTCTCAAAAATAAACATTAAAAAAAAAAAAAAAGAAAAAGAAAAGCTGAAGGCATCACAATTTGTGATTTCAAACTAGATTAGAAAACTATTGTAATTAAAATGGTATGTATCAGAGAAAAATTGACACAATGATCTACAGAACAAAGAGGACAGCAAGAAACCCACACATGGAAGGCCAAATTGACGTACATTCGTAGAATGGAATATTCCTCAGTAGCGAAAAGGAACAAACTACCCAAACACTCTACGATGTGGATGAATCTAAAAAGCATTATATACCAAGGCAGAGACAAGATGATGGATTTGTCTTAAAAAGTTTTAGAAGAGACAAAATTAACTTCTGATAACAGAAACTAGGGCCCTGGTGGACTTGGAACGTGGAGAAGAGGGGTTTGGTCAAATTGAGAGAACTCTCTGGAGGGATGGAAACATATCTTGATAAGGACATTGTTTACATCCATGTACACATCGGTCAAACTCACTGCTTTCTCTAAGTAAGATATGTGTATTCCACTGTGTGCACAATATACCTCAACAGAAATATTAAAAACGTTGCTCACTTGCATTTGGTTCAAAAGGGACAGTTGAAGGAAACAAAAGATTTTCCTCTGAGGAGCGTATTACTGATCAATATTGGGTTGGAACACGTGAGGAAGACCGACATATTTCTTCCCAGGGCCAAAGGTAGAGATGGCTTACTGTAGATGACACACAGGAGATGATGGACAGAAGTGGCTCTTTCTCACACAAAGATCTAAAACACTAGGAGAAGAGGAGATCTGATGGCTTTGGGTATCATGGTGTCCATAGATAGCTCTCGTCATACTGGACCAGAATTTTCTTACAAACCCCGCCCTCAGACTCTCTGCCTCACAAGAAGCACTGTGGTTCATAACATAGCTTCCTTCTCAGAGCAGAGTGAGGTTCTCTGTTCTTCCACACGGTAGATGTTTTATCTACATAAAGCCTTCAGTGGCTTAGTAGGTTTTGGGAACACTGCTGTATAAAAACAAAACCATAAAGATTTAATTTATTGCGTGACCTCTTCAAAATCTTTAATATGCAAATGCTCAGAGGGACTCTTCAAAATGGGAACATAAGAGAAAACTTTTCAAACCCTCTTGGGCGCGGGATCATTTATTCGTGAAAAATTTCAGCAAAGAGGAATTCCAGGGAAAATATACTTGGTGCATACTAGGGCAGAGTAGTATCTGGTGTCCTCTTGGGGGCTCAAAAAAAGAAAACTAAATGTGGGCAAATTCAAGTCTAAAACAAACAGAGGGGTGCCTGGGTGGCTTAGCCCGTACAGTGTCAGACTGGATTTCTGCTCAGGTCATGATCTCACGGTTTAGAGATTGAGCCCTGGTCAGTCTCAGAGCAGAGCGTGGAGACTACTTGGATTCTCTCCCCCCCCCCCGCCCCCCCGCCGCCCCTCACTGCCGCTCCCCTGCTTGTGATCTCTCTCACTCTCAAAACAAATGAACTTAAAAAAAATGTTTAAGATCAATAAATAAGCAACAGAACCCTAGTAATTGCCATTACATGTGTAAGGCATATATAATGCTCCCAAATTAAAAATAAATTGTTTGTGTAGACACTATTCAATTTTGGGGCTCGTTACTTTAAGTGAGGGCTTAAATCCTGAATAGACGGATTCGTCCTAATAAAAGTATGTTGAGAATACAATGTAATAAACTCTGAATTAACCATTCAAAATTTACTTTGATGACCAGATGCTGACTGTGGGTTTTCCAGCACTCTCAGACATCTAATGGTACAATCAAACAACTTGTTGGTCTACAAACCCAAGTGTCAGGAGAGTTAATTTGTCAATTTGTTGATTGCTCATGGTCATTAGTCAGTGGATGGACCTGAAATTATTTCTTTTGCAGACTTATTCTTTTACAGGAAGCTCCCAGGTTCATACTTTCTCTCCCCTGCCAAATAATGCCAAAACATTGCACTAATATTGCATGCAGGGATTCTGCCACAAATGTCACAGCCGTTTGCTGTTCCAGTTGTTTTTGAGGACAATTCTCTCGCTAAATGATCTCCACCTTCTACCCCATCCTCTCTATGGATCATAAGAGGGTTCCTAGCAATTAGCAGAGTTCCAGTAAAAATAATACTTTCCCGGCTATAATGTAGTCATGGCCCAGAGAAATTGGGGTGGACATTTTTTTCCTTTCTACTTTAATAAGTGCACATCCAAGTAGGGACATGACGGGATCTGCTCAGGCATGCCCCAGGCTCAGCATCCATCTTTCTCCGGCTTTACCACTTCCAGACTGACAGCTAAATTACTGCACAGAAAAGGTTTCTGTGTGCTGTAACCATAATGCTGCCACGGAAACTGGTTTGTTGGCTCAAAGGATAAACAGAGATTGAAGGACGATTTTCATTAACAGAGAAAGATGGGGTAGAGGAGAGGAAAACAGAGCTGGATCTGCGCGGGAAAACAAGCTGAGCAAACTTGAGGACAAAACCTAAGTAGACACATTCTAATGGAGTTGTAATTTTCTCGTCAAGTGGCAGGCCCTTGCTGAATTCTTGGAAGAAACCCACACCAGCGTCTTACATAGTCTCTGCACAGGATGGCTAAGAACAGAGAAGGTTGTTTTTTTGTTTTTTGTTTTAACCTGTAAATGAAATTGAAATTAGAGCACATAAAGAGAGGGAGTCAATAGCATTTCACAATGGAATGGACATAGGATTTCCAGGAATATTATCTTTCTTTGCCAAAGCATTCTCAAACTGTAGCAGTGAAAACTAAGATTAAGGGGGCGCGTGGGTGGCTCAGTAGGTTAAGCATCTGACTTCGACTCAGGTCACGATCTCATGGTTCATGGATTCGAGCCCCGCGTCGGGCTCTGTGCTGAGAGCTCGGAGCCTGGAGCCTGCTTTGGATTCTGCGTCTCCCTCTCTGGCTTTCTCCTTCTCACGCACTGTTTCTCTCTCTCTCTCTCTCAAAATAAATAAATAAATAAATAAACACCAAAAAATCTTTTAATATAAAAAAAAGAAAACTAAGATTGAGGAATGTGGAAAAAAATCTAGCCCATACTTGGTCAACTTTTTGGCCACTGTACTCCAGATAGGAGATCACATCGTTTAGTCAGTGGTTCTATAGCTTCAAGTAAGCACAGGAAAGACTTATTCAAATACATACTGTGTTACAAGTGTCAGGCTGACGATCATCTCATTTACCTCGATGTCCACTTCATCTCCGATTGTCAGTAGTACAGTAATACACAACAGAACCTTAATATACATTTACTGAACACATTATTGAATTACTATTTTCTCCCTTAGGTTAGAAATATTGACAGACCTAACAAAGTTATAGATGTGAATGGTGGGCTTTAAAACTTCTGGTAGGAAGGATCAAAGAGGACTCTACAGAGATGTGGCATGTGACTTGGGCTTCGATATTTAAAAGTATTTAGAGGTTCAGAATGACACAGAGAATGAACAAAGTATGAACACAGAAGTGGAGAATTCTTCGGAATTAACAGGAAAGGGAAATGGTATGCTGAATTGTCAGGAGGAATTGTCCGGGCAAAAGTGAACACCCTCCTATCATTCTGATTATCAGCATCTGAAGGGGAAGCCAATATTGTTTGTAGCTATCTAGGTAACTACAAACCGAGTCAGGTCATATTATGACTCAGTAAACGGCTGTGAAACAAGCTATTCATTTCCATAATGTCAGCGACACTCTTAAGGAAAGGAAACGCGATTCCTTTTTGTGTTAGCCATTTTCCATCATGATAAATTCTGAATTGAAAACGCACATTTTAATTTGATGCCTGGGTTTAAGTTAAAACTGGCATTAGTGAGGCCAGTAATGAAATCCCAGACTCTCCTCAGTGAGAGCAACAATGCCAGGCACTTAGTAGGTACATGAGAAATACTCGTTGAATGAATGACCATCAGAAGTCAAGATTTCATCAAATACTGCAGAATAGATTAGCCCTTATCTCCACTCACACTCTCAGTTCAAAATTCTAAAATGCAAACATTCCAATAATCACAAGAAAGTCCAATTCACAAGGTAGCTGATGACCAACATAACTCAATCAACCCATCAATCACAACTGTTTCCCTCTTGTACTCTACAGCTTGAAATCCTGGTTTCCAACCTGTCAAGGTCACTCACAAGCATCTTTATTTTCAGAAGGTTATTTGTTTTCAACATCTACCGTCCCCCTTGGATTTTCACTTACAGGAATTACACTCACATTATTTACTGCAAAGTAAATTACTGCATAGTCTTTCAAAGTACTTAGATGAAGTATCCACGGCAAGGGGGTCCAAAGGTCAGATGGGTTTGGGAAATGACTGGTACCCTGAACTTCCTCTTGGAGGTTTACTCCGTAAGTAATTTATTTAAGGTTTTGAGAAGCCCTGCAGTCAAGAAAGCCAATAACTGTTTAACCCACTGTTTTTCAAACTGTTAGGCCCAGGGAACCTATTTTGAATGGTGTCCACTTTCTTTTAGAAGTAATGTTCTGAGGTGATACCTTGGGACACATCGTAAAGCAGTGATCACAAACTAATGTCCTGCATGGCATTTTAAACTTGAATGACACACACACAAAGAGAGAGGACAGGGAGAAATGTCAGCACATCCTGGCAACGCAGGGCCACATTCTTACGTAACATCAATCCTGCTATCCCCTTATAAGGAACAAACATTCTCTGCTTCATTAGGACTCTGGCATTCTCTTATTTATTTCCCCCCAAATCATTCCTCTAGTGGTTATCACTCGCCCGGTTCCTGCCGATATTTGACTTTGGACCTCTTGTCCTGGAGAACCTCAATCACTGAGATGTCTCTACTACTCTTTAGGGAGAAAGGAACGCCAGTATTTAAATGGCAGGGGAAAAAATAGGTCAGTGTAGTACGAAATCCCCCTCTTAGCTCCTAGAGGTAGTATCTTTGCTCAACTTCAAGGAAAAAAGAAGGTGCCTATATCATTATCTTCGCATCCAAATCATATTTGCCCCCAATTTTTTTTCTGCATCTGCAAAGCCATAATCCTGTTAATATAGGAATCTTGGGATGTTATACAACATTATCACTGAGGTAGTTCACATGTGCTGCCCACAAAGGGCTCATTACTTCTGAATGGGATCTTTCCTTATTTCTCATTTCAGATGTTTTTAGGCTCAAACTCCAACCACCGGCAGTTCTGAGGTAATATAATAAACTGGCCAGATGTGTGATTAAAAATGTGTCAATGAAAACAAAAAGCGATTTTTCTAAAATTTAAAATTAAACATAATTTAGTTTGTAACCTGTAACATGGGAGGGGGGCACTGAGGAAGCGCCACAGGGGCCATTTGGCACATAAGCATCACGCAACCTTCTAGCAGCAAAGGTAAACACAGAAACAAGATTTTTTTTTTTTTTTAAGTTTATTGAGAGCGAGAGAGAGAGAGAGTGAGACCGAGAGTGAGAGCGTGCGTGCCCACACACAAGCAGGGGAGGGGCAGAGGGAGGGAGAGAGAGAATACCAAGCAGGTGCTGCTCTGTCAGCACATGGCCTTGACTCAGGGCTCAAACCGACGAACCGTGACATCAAGGACCCGAGCCGAAATCAAGAATCAAACGCGAAACCAGCTGAGCCACCCAGACACCTCAGTAACAAGAATTTTTCAAAAGGAGAGCATTTCCAGGGCAAGGTAAGAGACAGCTTGTTCTCCACTTGTGTTCTCCAAATAGTATATGTTACTCATGGCATGATCTATCCTGAAAACGGCAAATTCCGACAGGATTTGAGACATCATGTTGATAGCTCCCAAGCGTCTCTGGGAATTTGTTTTTGTTTGGCTTTTTACCCAAATGTCCCACCGTTGAATTTACTCATCTCCTTAGGCTCCAAAGTGATTTTCAGCACAGTCTCTCCTTGTACTGGAAGATTGGTTTCTACTCTAAATATTTTCCCATTTGCACCTTTCACCTTTTTAATCATGCCGGACATCAGCATCTCATAATTCATTATCGGCCTTCGAAGGCAACTGATTATACTGCCATCAAAAAGAAAATAACCTATGGTCTGGAGGAGAAGTGAAATAACTAGGGTTGCAAAGGAGCTTCCGGTTCACATTTTCCTTCTTTGGTGTGAAGGAGTTTAAAGAAGGAACGCCATACAAACCAACCACTCAGGTCAGACCAAATCTTTGGATTATTAAGTGTTGGCTGGGGTGTCTGGGAAAGAAACACTGCTGGACTTCTAGCGTGGTTTTGTTTCAGCAAAGTTTCAAATCAGTTATCCAAAGGGGCGTAATATATAATGTTAATTTCACAGCTGACATTTTGTTGGTGACTACTAAAAGCCAGGAACACCCTCTGTTTTCCGTGGCAAGATTTAAGCTTTGGGTCTGAAATGCCTGCTAACTACCATCATCCATTCGTTCCACAAATATTTAGTGAACATCTTCTAACGGGCCAGCTACTCTTTTAGTCACTACAGAAATGGCAGTGAACAGAGAAACTCTAGTGGTCATGGAGCTTACTTTCAGATGGTCGTCTTCTATTTTAGCGACCCTATTTTGTATTTGTTTCTGTCAGTGGCACTCAAGACCTCAAACAAACATGGTCTCTGTTCAGTCTGGTAAATGTCAACTCAGCAGCCCAAGGCAAAGGAAGATCTCGAGTGAAAGCCATGCCAGCTATGTTTTCTTTTTTTAAAAAAATTTTTTAATGTTTATTTATTTTTGAGAGAGACAGAATGTGAGCAGGAGAGGGGTAGAGACATGAAGTAGGCTCCAGGGTCTGAGCTGTCAGCACAGAGCCTGACATGGGGCTCAAAGTCATGGTCTGTGAGATTATAACCTGAGCTGAAGTCAGACACTTCACAGACTGAGCCCCCCAGGTGCCCCTCCACCTATGTTTTAAATGCTAAAACCCTCTGGTGCCCGCACCTCCCCAAAAGCACAGCAACAAAGAAATGGAGACAACAGTACCAGTGCATTAGACATGCAGGAAAGGCTCACAAAGTTCATTTTATCTCATACCAATGAAACCACCTAGACCCACAGGGACTAGAAAACAAACTGCGAGAATAGAAGTTCCCTGAGAAAAGGGCTTGACCTGATTTGTACTCACCACACAAGACCGTCATGAACAGTTAGCGAATGTAAACCACTTAGAACTGCGCCCCGCAGATACTTTTGTACTATATAAATATTCGCGACTGTTTGTACCCTTTGTGTGTTGTATATTATAACTACTAAAATTTGCATATATCTGAAACCCATTTAATAATGGAATACTGCTGGGGTGCCTGGGTGGCTCAGTCGATTAAGCATCTGAACTTCTGCTTAGGCCATGATCTCATGGTTCATGGGTTCAAGCCCCACATTAGGCCCTCTGCCGTCAGCACAGAGCCTGCTTTAGATCTGCTGTCTCCCTCCGTCTCTTCCCCTCTCCCCTTCGTTCTCTCTCTCAAAATAAATAAACTTAAAAAAATAATAATGTGATGGCACAAACACAGACACTCAGATCAGTGGAACACAATAGAGAACGCAGAAATGGACCCACAAACGTATGGCCAACTAATCTTCGACAAAGCAGGAAAGAATATCCACTGGAATAAAGACAGTCTCTTCAGCAAGTGGTGCTGGGAAAACTGGACGGTGACATGCAGAAGAATGAACCTGGACCACTTTCTTACACCATACACAAAAATAAATTCAAAATGGATGAAGGACCTAAATGTAAGACAGGAAGCCATCAAAATGCTCGAGGAGAAAGCAGGAAAAACCTCTTTGATCTTGGCCGCAGCAACTTCTTACTCAACATGAATCCGGAGGCAAAGGAAACAAAAGCAAACATGAACTATTAGGACCTCATCAAAATAAAAATCTGCTGCACAGCGAAGCAAACAATCAGCAAAACTAAAAGGCAACCGACAGAATGGGAGAAGATATTTGCAAACGACATATCAGATAAAGGGTTAGTATCCAAAATCTATAAAGAACTTATCAAACTCAACACCCAAAAAAACAAATGATCCAGTGAAGAAATGGGCAAAAGACATGAATAGACGCTTCTCCAAAGAAGACATCCAGATGGCCAACCGACACATGAAAAAATGCCCAACATCATTCATCATCAGGGAAATACAAATCAAAACCGCAATGAGATACCACCTTACACCTGTCAGAATGCCTAACATTAACAACTCAGGCAGTAACAGATGTTGGCAAGGATGCGGAGAAAGAGGATCTCTTTTGCACTGCTGGTGGGAATGCAAACTAGTGCAGCCACTCTGGAAAACAGTATGGAGGTTCCTCAAAAAATGAAAAGTAGAACTACCCTATATGACCCAGCAACTGCACTGCTAGGCATTTATCCAAGGGATACAGGTGTGCTGTTTTGAAGGGGCACACGCACCCCAATGTTTATAGCAGCACTATCGACAATAGCCAAAGTATGGAAAGAGCCCAAATGGATGAATGGATAAAGATGTGGTGTGCATATGTGTATATATATATATGTATACACACACACACACACACACACACACACAATGGAGTATTACTTGGCAATCAAAAGGAATGAAATCTTGCCATTTGCAACTACGTGGATGGAACTGAAGGGGTTATGCTAAGTGAAATTAGTCAGAGAAAGAAAATTAGTCAGAGAAAGACAATTACCATATGGCTTCACTCATATGAGGACTTTAAGACACAGAACAGATGAAAATAAGGGAAGGGAAGCAAAAATAATATATAAAAACAGGGAGGGAGGAAAAAACTTAAGAGACTCTTCAATATAGAAAACAAACAGAAGGTTACTAGAGGGGGTGTGGGAGGGGGGATGGGCTAAATGGGGAAGGGGCTCAAGGAATCTCCTCCCGAAATCACTGTTGTACTGTATGCTAGCTAATTTGGATGTAAATTAAAAAAAAATTTTTTTTAAATAATAATGTGATACTGCTATTTCCAGGTACCTAGAGGTTTTGCGGGGCAGGGAAGGGGTCTTATATTGATCACCTCCTATAACTCAAACAGCACCTAGGACAATCTTTAATACCAATGGTTTCTAGTTAAGCGTATATTATATTAAATCAGAACTATGTCTAAGTGTATTTGATTAAGACTGCAAACAAACATCTCTTGTTGTCGCTGATACAGATTAAATTATGTCCCTGCCCCTCAAAAAAAAAAGGGGGGGGATAAAGTGTTAATCACTGAATGTGATCTTATTTGGAAATAGAATTACTGCGGTTATAATTACCTTAAACTCATAGTGAAGTAAGAATAGGATTGTTGTCTTATAAGATGGCAGCCACGTGAGGACAGAAAGGGAAACTGCAGGGTGATAGGAAAGGTAGAGACTCTACCCACATCGTCCCCCCGCCTACAGACACCTTGACTCCAGACCTCTAGCCTCTAGAACAGAGAGATGATACGTTTGTTGTTTAAGCCACCCACTTCACGTAGCTTCATTCCAGCAGCCCTAGGAAACTATGGACACAACTCTGCCTCCCAGAGTCATTCGTATCAGTCATTGGGTAGCATATGCTTCTTAAATAGACACACCAAAACACAGACTGTTCGTTTTTGGCTCAGCATTTATATATGGAATATTTGCCACTGGGATCAAAACAGACCCAGCTGTGCCAGCAATATGATGCTTCATTCATCTAACATTCCCTCCTTACACCTTTTTCCAAATATTTCAGATGTTCCTGATATCTACCAGATAAAACATTGTGACAGTGCACACACAGGGAACCTCAGGGGACCGATCTCGGGTGTCAGAGAGTAATTCCCTGAGATTTAGAATGCCCTCAGCATTTATATCCAGGCGGGGAGGCAGTGAGACATGGGGGAGATTTTTGAGGCAGACAGCTAGACTTCAGAAGCAAGATCACCCTAGAAAGTTTCCAGAGTTCTCTTGGTGCCCGAAAAACCCTATTCAATGTAAAATCATTCCTTGCTTGGGTGGAAAGATGCAGCATATAAATTTGGTACAATATATGCCAGTTAATTCAACAAAATGTCAACCTGTCTGGGAAAACCCTTAGAAAAGGTTTACTTTCTGTGTCACCAGGGAACTGAGTGATAGGAAGGGAAGCTCATGAAAATGAGATTTTCTCTAACTTCTGCCTACAGTGAATAAATCAATGAGATTTTTCAAGTCCCCTCAATGAGTTCATCTCATAAACAGGCAAGTATTTACAGACTCCAGGAACATCTCTCTCTAGTCTTCTTTTTTCTTCCCCTCCCAGCCCAATTTCTTTCCTTCCTCTCTACCATTTCTTTCTTTGGCATTTTTCTTCTGTCCTTTGTGCTGCTGTAGGAGGGAAGATTTGTTGGACAAGCCGACAACTGCTATCTCTTACCTCTTAGCTTCTAAATGCCTCGATAAGTGTGGGGGTCTTGACTTCGTAAGGGTTTTTTTGTTTTGTTTTGTTGTTTTTTTTAAAAAAGAAGATGTAATCTTCCAGCCCCGAACTGGGTTTAAGGTAAGTGTGTATCTGCTTGAGGGCTGAATGCAATCTTTGGCCCTTTTCATAAAGTTTATGGCCCTGGTGCCCCTTTAAAAGTCTCATGTGGCTGATTGATAGGCTCATTTCTGATACTAACCATAAAGAATTGGCCATCCTGAAGATAAGCTGCTCCTCCCCTGAGCATTACAGAAGGTAAAGGCGGGTGCCATTATAGATGGTCCTTCTTGACTCAATCAGATTCATCCTTCAGCGGCCGGGCAGCGCTCTGCACTGAGGGACCGCACCGCAAGACACAGAAGCTCAGTCAAATCCTTTTAGTTAATGGGTGTCTAAGGATTAAAACATCATCATGGGTGGGACAAAGAAAACAGTAGCTAATATTCCTATTTCCTAACTTCTGTTAGGAAATGGGAATATTCTCTTGGCGTCATTAACCAAAGGGGACGTAGGCAGACTCACAGAATCTTCATCATTTGATAATCTATGCCTTTTTATCGAACCTAAGTGATTTTGCCCCTTTACTATTTATTCCAGTTTTCATGTCAATCTATTGTGGTTCTCAAAGGAGCTTTCAAATGTCTCTTCGTGGGACAAGTGTAGTCATTAGAGATTCTTCCTTACTTCTACGTGTTCTGGGTCAAGATGGAATATAAATACTTACAAAGAGGCAAAGGAGGGGCGCCTGGGTGGCTCGGTCGGTTAAGCCTGCGACTTCGGCTCAGGTCATGATCTCGTGGTTTGTGAGTTCGAGCCCCGCGTCGGGCTCTGGGCTGACAGCCTGGAGCCTGCTTCAGATTCTATGTCTCCCTCTCTCTCTGCCCCTCCCCTGCTCACATTCTCTCTCTCTCTCTCTCTCAGAAATAAATAAACACGAAAAAAAATTTTCTTTTAAAAGGCAAAGGATACCGAGGGACGAAGAGCAGTTGAGAGGGAGGGTGGAGTTACATACACTCACACAGAGGGCGAGGGGAGACAGGGGAAGAAGGAGATACACAGAGTGGAAGGAGAGGGATTTTATGTATGTTGTAATTTAATTCTTAGCTGAAGATTTAATTTCTTAGAGGAACAAGAGTTCATCTGCGACCAGCCACAAACTGACATGGAGAGCTGTTGCAGAAGAACTGGTAAAACCTAGCAGCCCCTCAAATGCAGGAAAAGGAAATGGTAGAGAAAGCACAGGAGAAGCAGGTAAGGGAAAGATGATTTATTCATCAAGTATTTACTGAACACTTTCTACAGGACAGGTACAGCCCTAGGACTAGGGCTATCAGAGGCAAGACAGTCAACGCACATGAGGAGCTCACATTTTAAAGAACGGAAACATCGGAACCCTACACCAAATAATTACATCAACATGTTCAAACGTGATAGGCCTTCAATGATACTGCTAACACTTTTGCGTTTACTTCTGTCTGGTTTCTGGGTAACACCTCGCCACGTAACCGCTCTCATCAGTGTCATCGAGAACATTCATGTGGCTAAACCTAATGATTATATTTCAGACCTTATTACTACTTCCTTCATCTTGAAACATTCTTTCCTTGGGCCCGCCGGATACCACGTTTTCTGGTTTCCTAACTCCTTCTGTCTCTTTTCAGTCTTTTGCAAGCTCACCTCCTCTTGCCAACCATTAAACGTCTCCAAGTTTTGGACCTGTGCTTACTTCTCTTCTCTATACTCTCTCAGGGAATATAACTCAACTTCCAGTTTCAATTACCTTTAATACACCAGGAACACGCAAATGATCTCTCCAGGCAGACTTTTCTCTCTATAACCTATGTGAAATGCTTACCTCTCCCAGATGCCCATTCAAGGTTAGCCACATCCTCAGTGAGTACACATCTGTCTCTATCTGCCAGTTAAGACCTATGCATTAATTACTTGTGTGTCTTTGGTGTTTAGCACAGTATCCGGCATGTGGTAGGAGTTCACTGTTTGCTCAGCTATCAGCTGGAATTAAGGCAGGGCTTGGGGGAAGGATACACAGCATCGCAGTCGGGTGCTGGGTTCCTCTGCCTTCGCACAGTGAATACACGATCGGACAGGCAAGCTAAGACAGTTAACAGAAGTTTTCAGATGTTAATCTCTTAATTATGGGAGAGATCAATGAGGACAAAGAAGTAAACATGGAATTTAATGGATAATATTTATTTTTGATATCCAAATTTTCTACTGTACATATATACATGTGTCTCTGTGTGTGTATATATAGAGACATATACATATAGACACACACACACACATATATATACACACACACATATACACACTACCTTTTTTTTTTTTTTTTTTAATTAAAGCTCTTTTGAGACCTGCTTTATGTATTGAGGGGGCCAGAGAAAAAGGTAAGTGTGTACACACAGAGTAGTGAAATTAAAAAGAGGAACATGAACTACTAGAAGAAATTATAGGAGTTGAGATACTAGGAGCCGAATCCATTTTTCTTTAATAAACAGCACTGCCCAAATTCTTCAGTAAATACTTGCACAAATCGCCTTTGTTTCCAAGTGACTTTTAGGGAGAAACAGAGCCAAGAGAAATCATTTACTCAAATGAGTTGTCACTCCTGATTTTCAAGAATTAAACACAGAAAAGCATTTGTACATAATAAATTTCATAGTAACATACGCTCTCCTGAATTATAACCCAGACTACAATCTTTACTGATGAGTACTAGACGCTGACATCCTAGTCAACCAATTCAAGCCATCAGAATAAACAATCCCTTATGAAAATGAAAATTGAATTATTGCATGGGAAAAATTGAAAGCATGTTTTATCAAAGGCAATTTGTCTCTTATCTGACAGCCTTGGAAAACAGCAAGAAAATTATGTCTCTCACGTTACAATGAAAAGGCAGCAGCTCCTTTAGACATCACAGTAATAAGGGAACTTTGGGTCATTCAGGAAAAAATAAATGTTTATTCTATAGCCGGCAGTGTCCAACTTTCCCATGCTTGTGTTCGGCGAAGGAGGGAGGGCATGATGCTGCACTAGTTAATGGATCGCAGATGAAAGCGGTACCAATGTCGCCCTCGTCAACATTATTCCTTCAACAAATCATTTCCTTATTGTTAAAAGAGAGGGATTCTACAGAGCAATCTCCAAAGCTAAAGCGTGAAACCATGAGCTGGACCAAGTAATAGTGGCTCCTTCTTCCTCCAGGGTTAGACCACCAATGCCTTTCATCCATGAGCCAGCCTTTCCGGCACTGTTTTTCATTTGGTCGGTAGAGTTATACAGGATATTCACATCCTAGATCCCGAGATACAGTACCAAATATTACCTAACTGCCCATTTATTTGAGGGACTTACAGTTTCTGCCTACCATGATAAGGAAAGTGGCCATGAATTTCTGTTCAGGCTATGGCTGGAACAGTCACATTCATGTCTGTACCTTGGTCATGGTTGTTAAATGATGAGGAGTGTAGCAACAGAAATTGATCGGACTTTGTAGCACAGCTAGTGAAAACACCTGTATGATGCTTTCATCACTGTAACACTATCAACCCTGACAAGTGTTTCTTATACACTTCAAAGGTTCATTTAGGTTTTTCTGTGGTTTAACAGATTCCTTGAAGAGGAAAGCATTCAGCTTTCTTTTTAAATGGACCGTCTAGAGGAAAAGCTTTGTTATTAAGCCAACAATTAGTTCTTTAATGCCAGTATTTCAGAAAGCCAGTTTCTCCAAAGTAGTATCTGATATACATAGGAATTACATGCAAACCAGATGAACCTCCGATTCCTTCCAAGGGGTTTTCATAACTAAAACACTAGTAAGAACTTAACAAGAATGTAGGATTAACTCCAGCAAAGGGAAGCAAGTTAAAAATAATATGAAATTTTAGAATAGCACTTCAAATCAAGTGTACCTAACCAATTTATTATATTCTCCAACTAAATGATCCTCATTGATCGGGACATTTGTCGGTACCCGTGTAGCTAACAACCTCGGGGGGTGAAAGGTTTCATTTCTGAGGCCTGGGAAGCCCGGCCTACGTGGATGTGGTCTGCAGGTCACTTTTTGGACCTGTAAGCATGGCAGAGTAGAGAAATGCAGAACTCTACTCCTTTCGAGGTGTGTGCTCTCACAACTTCCATCTTCTCAACAGAATTTGGGCAAATACCACCTTTCCTCTGGTTTAAAAGACACTGGGGCGCCTGGGTGGCTCAGTCGGTTAAGTGTCCCACTGGGTTTCATCTCAGGTCGTGATCTTGTGGCTTTGTGGGTTTGAACCCCACATTGGGCTGTGTCATTGGCAGTGCAGAGACTACTTGGGATTCTCTCTCTCACCCTCCTTCTCTGCCCCTCCCCTACGTGCACTGACTCTCTCTCAAAATAAATAAAACTAAAAAAAATACTGATACATAAAAGTATTAGTTCCCTCCTTATGTGCCCTATGTACACATTTTAGAATAGCACTGGGTAAAGTTGCCTCCTTTCATGGATGGTATTTTTTTTTCTCCTCTTGGAACAATTAGCCGCATGAACCGTAACATCCCTTGATAATACTATAAAGATGTGTGAGCGCTAAGCAGGAGTCCTTTTTTTGGATAACCTACAACTATATGTGAAAAAACCTACAACTGATGCCATTTTTGATTGCTGATGTCATGGACATTGGCAAGAATATTGAAGCTGTACATCAAAAAGATATTTTAGAGATAAGTCAGCATAAGAATAAAACAGGGCTCTTGGGCTCTCATGAAATTGAGAGATCTCTTCTGTATCAAAGTATATTTATGAGATAATATTTCAACAGAAATGGAGAAAAAATGGAAATCCATCGCCATTATATTACTATTTGGTTGAAATGCCAATCTTATAATGAAATCTAAAATTCCAGCTCTCATATCTTAAAGTGGATTCCTGCTTGCTTTAATCTTGGTTATCATTATATCGCTAAAGCAATCATTGAAATTAGCTTTGGCATTTACGAAAAGGCGAGACAGGCCTACCTCTCCTCCCCCCCTGCCTCTGATAACTCCCCCCTTCTCTAGCTCTGTGGCTGCCCTGACAACAGAAGTTCACAAACACCCAAATGCAACCAGAAATGGGAAGATGGCTGTAATCTGGGATTTGGTCATGAAGCTCTTTCTTAATAGAGCACGTTGCATCACGGAATGTCGTCAATACCAGCTCGGCTCACACAAAATACACCTTCTTCTGAGACTGCTTCTTAGTTACCAGTGCTTCTGATTTTGAAGCTGGGTATGAAAATGTGAGCCTGTCCAAGGCCCAACTTCCCAGGGTCTGTGAGACCAAAGAGGTAAAACAAAGGTGTTGAACTAAATCATCTACAGGCCGCTTCAAGCTCCAAGATTTTATGTCTGCTATAGTCTTTAAATTGCTCCTTTGACTATAGGTAAGCAGGTTGCACTAGCATGAATTCTGATTGGCCAACAACTTTCATTCTTATTATTTCCATTTAGGTTCCCACACTTGTTTTTTAGCTGAATAAATCTAAGGTGGGTAAGTTATAATAATCTGCAAGCCACATATCAGCTTCAATGACCTCAGATAGAAGATAAACTATGAAAAGGATGGAAACCATTTAAATGAGTCCTGGTTAGATAGCATGGCCTGAGCTTAGCTCTGAGACTCAGGACTGATCTTTGTTAAGAAGGGTTACAAAAGAGGAAATGCCATCAAAAAGCCTCTCACAGCAGAAGAATCTCAAGTTTGAAGGAGAAGTGAAAGGGGCATAAAATACTGTCCTCACGGGGCACCTGGGCCGTTCAGTCAGTTTATGTGTTCAACTCTTGATTTCGGCTCAGGGCATGATCTCCCGATTTGTGGGATCGAGCGCTGTGTTGGTCTCTGAGAGACAGCACAGAGCCAGCTTGGGATTCTCTTTTGTCCTCTCTCTTTCATCCCCCAACCTAGTGCTCTGTCTCAAAATAAATAAATAAACTTAAAAAAAGAATACTTTCAGGGCACCTGGCTGGCTCAGTGAGATCAACGAGATCAACTTAAATTATGATCTCACGGTTCGGGAGTTCAAGTTCCGCATGAAGCTCGCCACCCTCTGTTTGCTGCTCTCTCTGCACCTCCACTGTTTGCGCCCTCTCTCACAAAAAATAAACATTAAAAAAAAAAAAACAAAAAAAAAACTTTCCTCACTGTGGGATTTAAATCATCCCTGGTACACCCGCCAGCATAGATCTCAGCTGCTGAGAAGGTTAACCTTCCAGACTCGACTTCAGATTACTGAAATCCATTATTATTCTTAATCTTCATTTCTGTCTAGGAAATGATCTCGGAAATTGTCCTCATTTACACGCTTCTTGTCTTATTGACTAAAAAGCCAAAGGAAAGTTACATACAAAAAACAAAAAACAAAAAACAAAATCTGAAGATAACTTTCAGACCACGCACTTCACGTATTTGAAGCAGACAATTCAATGTTTCTAATACATTCAGAGTTGTGTGGTCATCACCATGACCTACTCTTACAACAATTTTCTGTCTCCAGAAAGAAACCCCATACACATTAGCAGCAACTCCTTATCTGAATCTTTCCACCGCCAGTGCCAGGTAACCAATCATCTACTTGCTGTCTGTAGATTTACATGTTTTAAACATTTCACATAACTGAAATCGTGGGTCTGTCGTGACTGGCTTCTTTCGTGCAACAGTGCTTTCAAGGTTTATTAAGGTTACAGCATGCACTGGCACTTCACTTCTTATTATTGTAGTATTTCATTGTATGGAGATACCACATTTTATTTACCCACTCACCATTGGTGAAAACCTGAGTTGTTTCCCTATTTTGCTACTATGAACGTTGACGCCATAAACATGTCAATGGAAGCTTTGTACAGGCATGTTTCATTTTTCTTGGGTACATATCCAAGAGCGGAATTCCTAATTCTTAACCGACTGAGCCACCCAGGCGCCCCAAGAATTCCTAATTCTTAATTACTACTTCATTTTAAGTTATACGTCAAGACGTAATTTCGCAGTGACTTACCACAATAAAATGGATTCCACGGCTATTATTTTTTTGTTCTCTCGGTCTTTCGTTATTCTCTATGCTTATATGCTAATTCTATATTTCATTTGAGAACTGTAACAAATTAAAAAGCACCTTTAATCAGAAGGCATATTAAAAACAGATTGTAAGACAGTACCCTATTGATGGACACATAGGTTGCTATTTCAAAGAATGCTGCAATAAACGTAGGGGTGCACGTATCTTTTTGAATTAGTTTTTTTCATTTTCCCTGGGTAAATATTCAATAGTGGAATTACTGCATCATATGCTATTTCTATTTTTAACAATATTTTTGAAGAACCCCCATACTGTTTTCTACAGTGGCTATACCAATTTACATTCCCATCAACAGCCAATAGGGTCCCTTTTTCTCCACATCCTCACCAACACTGGTTTCTTATCTTTAACTAACAAGCATGAGGTGATATCTCATTGAAGTTGAGCATGGTGAATGATGTTGAGCATCTTTTCATGTGTCTGTTGGCCATCTGGAGGTCTTCTTTGGAAAAATGTTTATTCAGGTCCTCTGCCCATTTTTTAATCAGATAGTTTGCCCCCCCCCCTTTTTTTTAATGTTTATGTTTGAGAGAGAGAGAGAGAGAGAGAGAGAGCGAGCACTCATGTGCGAGCAGGGGAGGGGCAGAGAGAGGGAGACACAGAATGTGAAGCAGGATCCAGGCTCTCAGCTGTCAGCACAGAGCCCGATGCCGGGCTCAAACTCAGGAAACGGGAGATCATGACCTGAGGCAAAGTTGGATGCTTAACCGACTGGGCCACCCAGGTGCCCTACAGGGTTTGGTTTTTTGGTGTTGTATGCGATCTTTATATATTTTGGATATTAACCCCTTATCAGATGCATCATTTGCAAATATCTTCTCCTATTCATTAGGTGGTCTTTTTGTTTTGTTGATGGTTTCCTTTGCTGTGAAAAAGCTTTCTACTCTGAGGTAGTCCCAATAAGTTTTTGCTTTTGTTTCCCTTGCCTTAGGGGACGTGTCTAGAAAAAGGGTGCTATGGCTGATGACAGAGAGATTGTTCCTGTATTCTCTTCCACAATTTTGTGGTTTCAGGCCTCACTTTTAGGTTTTTAATCCATTTTGAGTTTATTTTTATGTGTGTTATAAAAAAGCCCGGTTTCATTCCTCTACATACTGTCCAGTTTTCCCAACACTATTTATTGAAAAGACAGTCTTTCTCTATTATACATTCTTGGCTTTGTCATAGATCAAGTGATTATGTGAGGGTCTTTTCCTGTATATCCTGTGTCTCTATCCTGTTCCATTGACCTATGTGTCTATTTTGTGCCAGTACCACACTGTTTTGATTACTACAGCTTGGCTTGTACCTTGAAACCTGGAATTGTGACGCGTCCAGCTTTGTTCTTCTTTCTCAGAATTGCTTTCGCTATTTGGGATCTTTGTGGTTCTATACAAATTTTACTGTTATTTGCTCCAGTTTTGCAAAAACATGCTGTTGGTATTTTGATAGGGGTTGCATTGGATACGTAGATTGCTTTTACATTTCTCCTTCTGTGACTTTTTTTTTTGGAGTATATGGAAACTCTACCCGTTTCTGGGTATTCCATTTGCATCCTGCCACTTTAATGAATTTATTACCTCTAATAGGTTTTTGGTAGAATCCTCAGGATTTCCTATGTGTAGTATCACGTTGTCTAAAAATAGTGACAGGTTTTTTTTTGCCAATATAGATGAATGAATAAGGAAAATGTGGTACATACACATACAATTAAATATTAGACAGGCATAGAAAAGGATGTGATTGTGCCATCTGAGACAACATGGGTAGACCCAAAGGTTATTATCCTAAGTGAAATAAGACCGAGAAAGACAAATACCATTTGATTCTACTCATTAATGAAATCTAAAAAAAAAAAAAAAAATGTACAAAAAGCAGAATCAGAACTCTAAATACAAAGAACAGGGGCGCCTGGGTGGCGCAGTCGGTTAAGCGTCCGACTTCAGCCAGGTCACGATCTCACGGTCCGGGAGTTCGAGCCCTGCGTCGGGCTCTGGGCTGATGGCTCAGAGCCTGGAGCCTGTTTCCGATTCTGTGTCTCCCTCTCTCTCTGCCCCTCCCCCGTTCATGCTCTGTCTCTCTCTGTCCCAAAAATAAATAAAAAACGTTGAAAAAAAATTAAAATAAAAAACAAAGAACAAACTGATGGTTGCCAACAGGAGTGGAGGTTGGGCAAAAGAATGAAGGGGAGAGGGAAATACAGTAGGCCTTCATTATGGAACAAGTCACGGAAATAAAAAGCACAGCATGAGGATTGCAGTCAATGTTGTTCTAATAGTGATATAATGGGATAGAGAGAGCTATGCTTCTGGTGAACATAGTATAAACTTGTCACATCACTGAATTGTACACCTGACACTAATATAACATTGGGTGTGGACTATGCATGAATGTCTGAATGAATGATTGACCCACTCACTTCTCCAATTCCATACCCAGAGACAAGTATCTTTAAAACTAAAGGATGTTGGGGCGCCTGGGTGGCGCAGTCGGTTAAGCGTCCGACTTCAGCCAGGTCACGATCTCGCGGTCCGTGAGTTCGAGCCCCGTGTCGGGCTCTGGGCTGATGGCTCAGAGCCTGGAGCCTGTTTCCGATTCTGTGTCTCCCTCTCTCTCTGCCCCTCCCCCGTTCATGCTCTGTCTCTCTCTGTCCCAAAAATAAATAAACGTTGAAAAAAAAAATTAAAAAAAAAAAACAAAAAAAAAAACTAAAGGATGTTATTTTAACAAAATAAGATTATGCTATGTATATAATTTGCATTTCTCACTATCAACATATTTCCATGTCATCTGACATAGATTTACGGCATTTTATTATTCTTTTTAAAGTTTATTTATTTACATCGAGAGAGAGAACGAGCGAGGAAGCTGGGGAGAGGCAGAGGGAGAGAGACAGAGAGAAAGAGACAGAGAGAGAGAGAGAGACAGAGAGAGAATCCCAAGCAGGTTCCACACTGGCAGCAGACAGCTTGATTCAGGGCTCGAACTGTGAGATCATGACCCAAGGAAAAATCTAGAGTCAAACACTTAACCAACTGAGCCATGCAGGTGTCCCAATTTATTGCATTATAATAAAAGCTACAGATTATTTCATTATATTGAGGCACCATGATGTATTTAACCACTCTCTTTTTTCCTGTTACAAACAAACCACAAGGAACATCTTGAACATGTACCTTATGAACGTCAGAAATCTCTAAGAGTAATTTTCTAAGAAATTAGGCAGTTGGGTCATAGGAGGCCTATGACTGGAATTTGAATGGATAGAAGCCAATTTCACTCCAAGAAAAGTTATTTCACTTTATACTTCCACCTACAATGAAAGACAGTGGAAGAGAGCCCTATGGTCTTCCCAATTATTAAGGTTACCAAGCATACATTTGGCCAGTCTAAAACACAAAATAATTTTTATATGTATTTAAGTGTTAATACACTTGCATACTTTAATTTTGTTGAGTGGCCATTGGTATTTCTTTTAGGAATATCCAATTCATATCATTTGTCTATTTTCCCACTGAATTGCCGATCTTATTGTTAGGATATGTCTACACGTATATATTCCCTATTTGTTGACAAAAATGCTTTAGCTTTGTCATTTGCCATAATGATATTTTTTTTTTTTAATTTTTTTTTTCAACGTTTATTTATTTTTGGGACAGAGAGAGACAGAGCATGAACGGGGGAGGGGCAGAGAGAGAGGGAGACACAGAATCGGAAACAGGCTCCAGGCTCCGAGCCATCAGCCCAGAGCCCGACGCGGGGCTCGAACTCACGGACCGCGAGATCGTGACCTGGCTGAAGTCGGACGCTCAACCGACTGCGCCACCCAGGCGCCCCTGCCATAATGATATTTTATACTTTTATGCTGTCTGCTTTTCTCTTCGCTACTTCTGGACTCTGCCATTGTTTCTCCAAGTGGAGATGTCACTTCTCTCCTACAATGAATTCCTGTATTTAGATTTCATCCTGGACTCTATTCTGCTCACTTATCTCCTTTATTTCTAAGCTCGTGCCAAAATTTTTTCGTTACTTAAGCTTCATTATAATATGTACTGAGATTATCAAGTTGGAGAAGTTCTTCATTTTCTAAAATGTTTGACACTTTCACATACTTATTCTCCCAAAGGCACATTTTATCAGCTTGAGTCATTTAACTTTTTCCTCAACATTGTAAGCCATAATCATTAGTAATAGTATTTAATTAGTACAAAATGCCTTGTTCTCTGGAATATAATATGAAAGATCAATGTATTGGTGTTAAGTGGCAACATTATCAGAATTATTCCAGTTAATGTTTAAATTTAGTTGGAAGAAGCCAGCTCCCAACTAAGAAAAACCAACAACAAGATAAAATAGAAGAAAACTGTATTCAAATCTTAAGGTTTTCAATTAGAATGTGTAACTACACCAAGTAGAGAAGAAAACAAAGTTATTAAGGTCATTAGGAAATGCATTTAATATCTCCACCAAATAGAGAAGAAGAAAAGGTAGTAAGTCATTAAAAATTCATTAAATTCCAAATGAATTAAAAAAGGCAATGAAGTTACTTGGAACTGCGATAGGAATTCTGTTTTAAAATAACCAATCCAATTTACCCAATAGGTTCACTTGAAGATTCAGTTTAAATATGATTATGAGAAATTTATAGCTAAATAACATTACATCAATTCTTTATTTTTTCCCCAGTATACTTTCATACGTTTCTTTTTAATCTTCCTTATACATTCTTATCTTCCCTAAAAAAAAAATAATGAACAATAGAGGAAATGATGGGTCAATGAAATTTCAGATTCACTGTAATTAGATTTCCCTTCTCAAAAATCTTCCACCTTCTTAAATCACTACGAATTAAACGACAGTGTTTCCTTTATTGCAAAATTCCATGCCCAGGATGTTCATCTTTTCTTGAGAAACCGCAGGACCATTCGAGCACAGTCATGCCTACCCATCTTTGCCAAACATGTGAAAACGTGAATTATCGGAGGATCTACATAACGACGAGTCTTTGACTTGAGGTAAGAGAAAATTTGGTCAATTCTTCCTTGCCCTAATGCTTCGTCTATGCCCATACTACAAAAATTCTGCTTTTCTCCCCACGGCAAATAATCGAAACTCAAATCTAGTCCTCTTCTATCTATGCCCATGTTTATTGTTTAAGTGTGTTTATTTCTTCTTTCTTTACTTACCAGGTGTGGCTTCTTGGGCGAATCACAGTATCTCTGCAGTACTCAATTTTATCTGTAAAATAAGCAGCTGGGTTAGACAAGCTTTCAAATTCCATTGAATTCCAACATCCTGTCACTGTGCTTAATATGAAAATTAAATTTTCTCAGTATCCTTTAACTTTGATAATGACCAGTCACAAGCACAGGTGTCTGCTGGAGAGCCTACAATTTAAAAATTTTCATATACTGTTTCTATTAGAATATAGTCTTTGTAGATAATGCACACTTCTCAGATTGTTCCACTATAATCTCTTTAAAGAGAAAAGTTACAGGTAATCTAAGATACCATCATATTTTCTGAAAAACAACTTTTTTTGTTTTTTTAATTTTTTTTTTCAACGTTTTATTTTTATTTTTGGGACAGAGAGAGACAGAGCATGAACGGGGGAGGGGCAGAGAGAGAGGGAGACACAGAATCGGAAACAGGCTCCAGGCTCTGAGCCATCAGCCCAGAGCCCGATGCGGGGCTCGAACTCACGGACCGCGAGATCGTGACCTGGCTGAAGTCGGACGCTTAACCGACTGCGCCACCCAGGTGCCCCGAAAAACAACTTTTTAAAAAGGTTTCTTTTTGAGAGAGCAAGCGAGTGAGCAAGCACGAGTAGAGAGAGGAGGACAGAGACAGACGGAGACCCAGAATCTGAAGCAGCCTCCAGGCTCTGAGCTGTCAGCACAGAGCCCGACTCGGGGCCGATGAGATCCTGACCAGAGCCGAAATCGAGGGTTGGATGCTGAGCCACGCAGGCACCCTGATACCATCATTATGTTTTCATAATTCCATCTAAAAGTACATTTTGGGGCGCCTGGGGGGCTCAGTCGGTTAAGCATCCAACTCTTGATTTCGGCTCATGATCTCACTATTTCTGAGCTTGAGCCCTGGGTCGGGCTCCAGGCTCTGTGCTACCATC
This sequence comes from Puma concolor, assembly GCF_028749965.1. NCBI lineage: Eukaryota > Metazoa > Chordata > Mammalia > Carnivora > Felidae > Puma > Puma concolor. The sequence continues at coordinate 17,366,755 of NC_141675.1, forward strand.
ACAGAGCTTGCTTGGGATTCTTCCTTGCTTTCTCTCTTCCTTCCTTTCTCTCTTCCTTCCTTCCTTCCTTCCTTCCTTCCTTCCTTCCTTCCTTCCTCCCTTCCTCCCTTCCTTCCTTCCTCCCTTCCTCCCTTCCTCCCTTCCTCCCTTCCCTCCTTCCTTTCTCTCTTCCTTCCTTCCTTTCTCTTTCTCCTTCCCACTCTCCCTCTCTGAGAGATTTATGAATAAACATTTAAAAAAAATAAACATCTGGGGTGCCTGGGTGGCTCAGTCAGTTACACTCCAGACTCTTGGTTTCAGCTTAGGTCGTGACCTCACGATTCCTGAGTTGGAGTCCCAGGTCAGGCTCCATGCTGATGGTGTGGAGCCTGCTTGGGATTCTCTTTCTCCCCCACGCCAACCCCCCTCCCCCCGCCCTCTCTCTCTGTCAAAATAAACAAACTTAAAAAAAATAATAAATTTCTCATCAGATTACAGAAAATTAGGATTCTTGGGGATAAAGCTTCTCTACCCTGATTTCAAGTCCGTTCTCTTTAAATAGGACTTTTTTGTTCCCATTATATTTCTGTTCTTATTTGTAATATTGTTGACTTGCTTTTGTCGACAGGATCACCTTGAACTTTGTCCTCAGAATGCTCCAATCCCAGAAGTTCCCATTTCCTCTAAATTAGATTTCGTTTCTAGTTTTATTTTAAAACAACATTACAAATCCTAAATCATTAAACATATATTTAAATTTCACATAAAAGTAATCATTTTTATAGTCCTGTTATGACTGTTAAAATGACAAAAATTAAACATCAACACAGGAACGTACTTAAAGTGACATATGGAGAGGGGGGACACGTTTCCTCGCTAGTCAAAGTGTGTACATCAGTATGTTCTTTTGAGGGGATGTTGTTAACCATGTATCCAAAGCCTTAAGAGTTTAACCAACACATTTCACTTTTATGAGTGTGCCCTGAGGAAATAATTAAAAGGAAAACATAGGAATCCCACTTACAGAAGCAAAAATCTGGAAACTTCAATGTACATAAATAGTGGCTTGGTGAAAGCAACAGACATACAAGGATGCAATTTAGTACAATACAGACATTAAAATTATAATGTAAAGCAACATAAAAGATCATGGGAAGATGTTCATTTTAAAAAGTAGAAAATGGCTGTAAAATAATGTATATAGTAGGATCCTATTTCTTATAAAAATACCTATGGGGGTGCCTGGGTGGCTCGGTGGGTCAAGGCTTCAACTCTTTGGTGTTTTTTTTTTTTTTTTAGTGTTTATTTTTGGGAGAGAGAGAGAAGAACGTGAACAGGGTAGAGGTAGAGAGAGAGAGAGGGAGACACAGAGTATGAAGCAGGCTCCAGGCTTGAACCCAGGAACCTTGAGATCATGACCTGAGCCAAAGTCAGATGCTTAACCAACTGAGCTACCCAGGTGCCCCAAGGCTTGAACTCTTGATCTCAGCTCTGGTGTTAATCCTGAGATTGTGACTTCAAGCCCCATGTTGAGCTCTGTGCTGGGTGTGAGGTCTACCTTTTTTATTTCTTTTAAATACTTACATATAAACATTCACACATGTTAGAAAGTGATTGAGCAGTTATCTGCCAAAATGTGAATACTGGTTACCTCTTGGCCAAAGAATTACAGGTGGATCTTTTGGTACTTTTCAAGATTATTGCACTGATCACATATTCATCGTAAAAATTATTTAGAAGCAGTAAACTATCGTGTCTAGATTATGCCTAGCCACGTAACAGAGACCTTTAAGGAATTAGTCATTTCAATGATTCTGCACGTATTTCCTTTTCGCTGAATCTAATTTTGATCTATTGCACAATTGCTCATTTTTCTTTGTACTGAAGAAAATTAAAATTAGCGATGATGGGTAACAAAGAAAATAAAAATAACATCATCTACCCCTTCACACCCATCTCATTCTCTATCTTAAGACACCTGGTCTTTAGTTCCTAAGTTTTATGTTTGCTTCCTCTTTTTCAGAACAAATTATAACAACTGTGCTTGTGTGCCTGTTACTTGGTTTTGATGTGCGCATCCAAGCTCCATGAGTTCAGGAGGTTTATCTTTTTGCTTCATTTAGCACAGATCTCATTAGATAGTTCAATGGGACCAAATAAAAGGACACAACTACTTAGGCTTTAGAACATCTTAAAATCCAAAGTCCTTAGATTGGTTTGGTTTGTTCCTGAGACCCACGGGTTGGCAAAATATCCCCTGAGTTTCACCAGTTGGAGCTTATGCAACCTAACGCACAAAAGAAAGTATACTATATCAACATCCAGTAGATTTGTGAAAAACAAGACTATCCATCTTGATGATTTAGGGAAAGTTAATCTTCTCTACATGTACGGCCCATTATTTAATTTTATGCCTTTAAAAGATTACAGCTGATAAATCAGCCCTAATCAAAACTTTGAACTCCAAATATAATTAACCAAATGGCACCCTAGTGCCGTTCAGGTGAAAGTTAATGGGCAGGAAGTTCACGCTGAAGGCCATTTTTTACAACCTGAGCAAAGTGGAAGTGCATGATAAAGCATTAGTTTGGGGGCTATCAAGAGAGAAATAGCTTAATTCAGAAACAAATATATAGAATCCTTATTCTTCAGAAGTAGGTGTTTCTATCACCTATAAAGACAGGCTTCCAAAGCAATTAGTAGCACAAGCAACGGGCTTTTTTAAATAATTCTATAGAAATCACTCTTATCTAGGCAATGGTTCCACATTAGAGCTCTTTTCCAAGGACTTTATTGGTCAAGCTCCACAATGAAAGTACTGCCCATAGTAAAGATATTCTGTTTCTTTTAAAATAATTGCAAGTTTAGCTTTCTCCATCTTTTGGTCTAGTCTTCCTCAAGTGAGTCTGAAACAACAGTTCATCATCTTCTAAAAATATAAAAGCAAGCACAAATATAATTCCAAGACCAAGAAACTGAAACAAAAGTCGTCCTCCTTTTTCCTTTGAAGCTGCTCTCATCCCATAGGGTCCCTGAATGAGTAAGCCTTTCCCATGCCAAGTCTTCTGAGCAAAAACTGAAGTGGAAAACTACTCAGTTATCTGGCAAATTCTGTCAGTGAGGCAAGCCAACCTAGAGTGAGGCTCTACTTTAGTACCGATTTTTACTTATGAGTTTTCTAAGAGATTCAAGATTTAAAATTCAGTCTCCGGGATAAAAATTTTTGTTTTACATTTTAAGTGGGGGAAAAGTAACTAAGATAGCAAAAGCCAACCCCTATTCTCAAGTACAGTTTGTGAGGTGACAGAGGTAACCCTAAGTCCCTTCATAATGGAATATCTTACTTTAAGTCCTAATCCGTGCACAAGAGTGCTTACTGCAAAGGATTCCTAAAACGTCTATCCCCAACTGGTTTATGACGGCCAGTAGCACCTGGGTTTGTGTGTTGAATGCAACAAGCACAGAAGTTTCTGGCGGGAACCCTTATCAAACCTAAACCTCAGAGGGGAACCATTCAGACTCAGCCTATAAACTTCAAGGTAAGAAGCTAACATTTCAATGAACTGCCTGATCTTTGATGGTGAATCACTGTGAAAACCCAAAAAAGTCCCGGTCTGGGGGATAAACATGAGAGAATGCCACTCTGAAATAGGACTTTGTAAAGATCTAACAATAAAGGCTCATATTACCTCCAAGCCTAGTAATTAGTGCTACATTCAATCAATATGCATGCACTTTAGTGGGTTATTGGTTATTAAGGAAATTCTGAAGAGGAAGGACTGTACCACGAACGTATTTTTTCCTTAAAATACAAGTAACACCATATTTGGTTGAATGACTCCAAGAATTTTATCCCCCCAAAATGCTGATGGCAAAACTCTCAACTAAAATAAAGCTTTACCTTCCCTGAGATACATGTAAATATTAAACAACTAAGCAGGTGTTAGAAATATATTAAAGATTTCATTACTATGAATACCAAGCTGACAAGGTGACAAGACTGTAGTAGATACAACATTCTTCTCCCTTTATGCTTGGTTTCCATATTCTAAAAAAGTTTTCTATCAATGTCCAACCATATTTATGCTTATAATTAAGGTCATTTCCTTTAGACATTCAGTGTTGCAAACTGGTAGACCACAGGTCTAATTGTGCACTCAGATGTTTTCAGCCAGTACTCTTGATAACTGAATTTCAATCCTTTTATAGACGGGTGCATCTCTGGCTTTTCAGAGGCACTCCTCTTCCCCACAGCCTTACACCCAGCTTTCTGGAAGCTTTCTCAAAGTGACAGTATCCACCTCGCCTCTCCTGGTCTGTTTTCCTAAATTAGAGGGCCTAGCATGTGTCACTCCTCTGCCACCAGCCTACTACCAGCAGGAAACTGATCTCCCAGCCCCTTTGGGGTTTTTCTGCTTTTGTTTTACGGAGAGAGAGCACAAGCGTGTGCATGTGCATACACACATACACACACACATAAACACACACACACACATACATGGGTCGAGGTGGGGGAAGGGCTGGAGGGAGAGAGAGAAACTCAAGCAGGCTCCATGCCCACGTGGGGCTTGATCCCACTACCTTGAGATCATGACCCACAGGAAATCAAGAGTCCGACACTCAACCATGTGTGACCTAGCCGCCGAGATGCCTGTCTCCTGGCCCATTTGAAACCTCTCCCTGCATATCAGGCTCTCAATCTAAGACTACGGCCAAGTTTTGGGCATGTTTCCCAGGAAGAGGATAGCGAGTTCTTTATTCTCACCACAGTCTGAGCTTGCGATTAAACTTCGGAGCACCTGGGTGACTCAGTCGGTTAAGTATCTGACTCTTGATTTCGGCTAAGGTCATGATCTCACAGCTCATGAATATGAGCCCCTCTTTGGGCTCTGTGCTGCCTGCTTGGGATTCTCAATCTCTCTCCCTCTGCCCCTCTCCCACTCATGCACTCTCTTTTCACGCCCTCTCAAAATAAATAAACATTAAAAAAATTAAACTCTCTTGGCACAGTAGTCAATGATAACCAGGAATATTTGACATGGCTTGTGTGGCACTCTTACCGATCCCTTCCCATCTTCACTCTTACAAGTTCACCAGGTGCTTTCACACCAGCAGCCAGCACCTATGACTTTGTGGGCTGATCTTCAGATACAAGAGGTATAAATCTGCCAGCCGATTGCCCCTCGTTATGAGGACTCTGGGATATGTCCTACACTTGTTCCAGAACTGCCCAGCAAGATAGGACCCAAGTTACTCTCTAGAGACTCCCCCCCCCCCCAGTATTTGTTTATTTTTGAGAGAGAAATCCAAAGCTGGCTCCAGGCTCTGAGCTGTCGGCACAGAACCGAGGCAGGGCTTGAAATCACCAACTGCGAGATCATGACCTGAGCAGAAGTCAGATGCTTAACCAACTGAGCCACCCAGGCGCCCCACTGGAGACTTCTCGATAGTGCCCCTTTGTTAGCTGCCTTCTCTTCCCAGTCCCACTGCCCTCCAGCTATTCCTAATTACTTTCTCCCAATCCTCATCAGCTCTGCTGGGGGAAGCAGACCTGAGCCAGCTTATTTTCCCCAGTGTGGAGGAACAAAGATAACAGGCGACCAACCCCTCTGGAGACCCTGTAGTGTTCCCATAAAACAAAGTGACTCAAGTTGGACGTTGTGTGAGTTACAGTGTATGTATCATCTCTACATATATCGTGCTTTCAGTTCTTAAGGGCTTTCGGGATATACATCAATTACACAAGGATGCTGGGGGTGAACAATACAATCATTCATCAAACGCATCCATGACACTTGGCCGCATGTACTGCATCATGGCAATGCCGAATGTGCAATAATGTGCAAAAATTACTGTTACTACCGATAAACTGTGAGACGCCTTACAAGTTCAGGTACTGGCGTTGTTGCTTTTTTTTTTTTCCTTCTCATTTACCAAAAGCCAGGATTAATTTACAAACTCAAATCCCAAACCTCAACATGGTTGTGAATTTTAAATTTGGAATAAGCACTCCTGCAACTCTGGCTTTTCATGTGGGCCTCCTGAGAACCGCTTTCTGGCCAAAGCAGAGTGAAAAAATGCTAATGATGTTGAGGAGTGCGGTTCGGAGACTGGTGTTACAATCTTCTAATACATCAGGTATTTAAAGACTGATGAGACAGTACATTATATCTGCATGGTAATTTAGTTCAGAAGTTCACAATTATTTTATTTTCAATATTAATTGCTTTTGTCTCTCAATAAATGACTCTGTAGGAAGTGGAATTCAATTTCATTCATTTTCAATAATCGAGATTGCTTTGAACTAGCTCAATAACTCTCCGCTCCTCTTGGCCCCCGATGCATTGCTACCGGTGGCACATAAATAATCTCCGTTTTCTTTTCGGATTTTTTAAGCAGAGCTGCCCTTTGGCAAAAGAACTCAGCAGACACTGTTTGCTCCCCGTGCTGTCGGCCCGTTCGCCACAGCCTCTTCGGCATGTAGGGTCCCTCCAACTTCTCAGGCTTCTCCTGCAGTTACCACCCCTGCCTTTTGCCCCCCACCCAGCCCCAGGGGCAAGTGACTCACTCAACACAGGGGACCATTTCTGGCTTCTTTGTCTTTGCTTATCCTCATACCATGTGCCTGAAGGAGCCTTCTCTGCCTGCATATCCAAATACACCAGGGAGTGAGTTCCCCGTTCACATCTCAGGCTACCAGATCCACAGAGCCTCTGGCCGTGTCCCCAGCTAGAAGGGAGCAGGTGGCTCCCCACTGGACTCCTCTGTCCCCCTTCATCTCCTCACTCTGATTTAGAGGTATTCACATGCCTCTCCCCTCCACTAAACAATCCGCTTCTCGAGGTGACAAATGACAAGCCATTCATCTACAGATTTCACGTAGCGCTTAGCTGTATTCCTGGTCACAAAAGTCTGAATGAATAAATAAACTAGTGGGGGAATTAATGACTATTTGGGGTAAGACTATTTGGGGCTTGTATTTCAGCCACGTGAAGCCACATCAGTTCCTCCACCGCAATTTGACCCACTTGCCTCAGAGCCTTTCTCTCTCCACGAATTCCCGCTCTGATCAAGTTGAACCGGTGCTGTGTCCAGGCAGACCCCACCCAGCCCCCACTAAACAGAGGACTCCTCAAGGGCAAGGAGAAGGGCACACAAAGCCCCGAGTACGAGCTCCAGTTCATTTCTGTGCAACGGACAGGATCGTGGTACCCTATGATTTCGTCAGTTTTTCTTTCCAAAGTTCACACTTCAAAAGGGGATTACAGGCAGGGTGCTTCATGGACCACTGCGTTAGAGGTCCCACTGTAACGTCAGGGAGGGAGAGAGATGGGAGCCTTACCCACAAACCCCAACCTGGCCCCAGAGGTCTGGGATCTGATTGAGGTCCTCTACACAAGATTTGAAAGTTTTTACCTACCATTCGAAGCAGAGGGACTTCCAAACCCCCTTTCGGTACCCCATCAACATTTAGGGGGCACATGGGCTCTATTTATTGGTGTAGGATTTCCTTTCATCTGCCTGCAAGGCCTTTGCAAGAATGTTGTAGTTGCTTATGGATCACAGGTGCCCAGAGGAAAGGACATGTGACTTCTCTTAACTGGGGTCCGAACTGGAATGCCAGCACAGTCTCTGCATCTCGGTCTCACGGACAGCTGCCCAAGAGTCAGTTCAGTCCATGAAGTGCTTACTGTGGGCCCGCTAAGCAAAGGAAGGTGTGTTTGGATTTAGGATGAGGCAAACACAAATATATAAGGGTAAGGATCAATCTACAGGAACCACCTCCTTATCCCTAGGATGCTTACCATCTTTAGGGAGGGCCAGGAGGTTCAAATAATTACATGTGATATAAGGCAGGGAGGGGAAGTTGCAACAGCTTGTAAGAAAAACATGCCCAGCGGGACAGTGTAAGCTTGTGAGTTCAAGCCCCACATTGGGCTCTGTGCTGACAGCGCAGAGCTTGCTTGGGATTCTCTCTCTCCTCCTCTCTCTCTCTGTCCCATCCCCACTTTCTTTCTCTCTCTCAAAAGAAAAATTTTTTTTAAAATTTTTTTTTTCAACGTTTATTTATTTTTGGGATAGAGAGAGACAGAGCATGAATGGGGGAGGGGCAGAGAGAGAGGGAGACACAGAATGGGAAACAGGCTCCAGGCTCTGAGCCATCAGCCCAGAGCCTGACGCAGGGCTCGAACTCACGGACCGTGAGATCGTGACCTGGCTGAAGTCGGACGCTTAACCGACTGCGCCACCCAGGCGCCCCGAAAAATTTTTTTTAAATGACTTTTGTATCTTAATTGTGGCCCCATCCTCACTAATCCTGGCTTCTCTTTCTCTGTCGTGCTCAAGAAGCCACCAGCTTATGTATTTTTTCCAGATAAAGAGCATGAAACCCCCTCTGGGGAAAGGATGCTTTAGGGTAAAGGTAAGAGAGAACATAACTGGTACTTTGCTATCATTTTTTACTATTTTTCCCTGAAGGTACTTCCTGCTACTCCTCAGGAAAATACTTCTAATTATAATGTAACCAACTTCTCTACACGGCTGTACTGTACTATTGTCCGTCTAAGAGAGAGAAGATACTCCCCATCCTATTTTAGGCTCCTCTGTGGGGTTGCCACAAAATAGGGCAGAACATTCAGTAAAACTTGAATTCCAGTAACAGCCACAATGGAGCATCGCCCTACACCTGTCAGAATGGCTAAACTCAAACAGGCCAGAAATCACCAGTGTTGCCGAGAACGTGGAGAAAAAGGAACCCTCGCGCACTGTTGCTGGGAATGCAAACTGGTTCAGCCACTGAGGAAAAGCGTATTTTTAATTTCAAAAAATTAAAGCCAGAAATGCTGTATGATCCAGTAATTCTACTGTTGGGTATTCACCCAAAGAAAACAAAAACACTAATTTGAAAAGATAGACCCACCCCTATGTTTGTGGCAGCATTATTTCCAATAGCCACGACATGAAAATAACCCACGTGTCCAGCAACAGTTTAACAGCTAAAGATGTGGTGCATCATATACTAGAATAGGATTTAGCCATAAAAAAAATGAGATCTTGCCATTTGTAACAGCGTGATTAGGACTTAAAAGGTATTATGCTCAACAAAGCAAGTCAGAGACAAAGACAGATATGATTTCACTTTTATGTGGAACTTAAGGAAGAAAAGAAAAGGAAAAGAAATGAAGAGAAATGAAAAACCAGACTCCTAGGGGCGCCTGGGTGGCTTGGTCGGTTAAGCATCTGACTTCGGCTCAGGTCACGATCTCGCGGTCCGTGAGTTCGAGCCCCGCGTCGGGCTCTGGGCTGATGGCTCAGAGCCTGGAGCCTGCTTCCGATTCTGTGTCTCCCTCTCTCTCTGCCCCTCCCCCGTTCATGCAATGTCTCTCTCTGTCTCAAAAATAAATAAAACGTTAAAAAAAATTAAAAAAAAAAAGAAAAAGAAAAACCAGACTCCTAAATACAGAGAACAAACTGGTGGTTGCCAGAAGGCAGCTGGGTGGGGACACGGATGAGACAGATATAGGGGATTAAGAGGTAAAAACTTCTAGTTACAAAATAAATAAGTCACAGAGGTGAAAAGGACAGCATAGGGAATATAGCCAATAAGATGGTAGTAACATTGTCTGGTGACACATGGTGACCACATTTATCATCATGAGCACTGAGTAATGTATCAAATTGCTGAATCGTTCTGTTGTACCCCGGAAACCAATAGAACACCATGTTAATTATACTTCAATTAAATAAAAGGAGAGCAATCATAAAATTAAAGATTTGAATCCCAAGTAAATAACCAATAACTGAGTATAATATATAAGTATGTCTCGAATATATCGCATGGGATATACTTCTATCCAACTATTTATCTGAAATTCTACTTTGCCTTGGTGCCATGTATTTTTATTTGCTCCATTTGGCAACTGTACTTCTTTGTATCTCAAAATTGAGTTTCAATGGGCCTACCAGAGAATTCGGGAGAAAATTTAGTATCCTGGTCAAGCGACAAGCTTCTAGAATCGGACAAAATAGTCTGCATCCTGTGCCACATATTGTGATAATAATTAAGACCGTGACAAATAGCCTGAGGCGCGTCTCCTCGGGATGTAAGGTACAATTCCGCCTTCTCTATCCAGAGCGAGCTATGTGTGGCCAGTTAGCTTTGGCCAATAAGATCAGAGTGGAAGCCCCTCCCCCTTTCCCTTCCTGAGTGATCACAGAGGCATCTATCGAAGCAGAATTGCCATCAACTTGGGTCCTCGAATATTTACAATAAGCAGAGTGTCTTACAATGGGCATGTAGCATGAGTGACAAATACATTTTGGGGGGCTAAATTAGCAAGATTTGTAGGATGATATAGCTTTTTTGTGGGGAAAGGCATTGATTTGAAGGCACAAGACCTACACCTACATCTTCGTAACTTTTTACTCATTGGCTTTGTGATGTCTGGCCAATTGCTCCACAGGTCCAAGCATCAGGAGAAAAACCGTGTTCTCTGCCAACCTGAGACTCACTATAGTGAGCACTTACTGCGTATTTGCTGCCAGCGAACGCTGTGAGGACCGCCACAATCAGTAAACACAATCACATCATCAATAACGAAAATAAAATCAGCATAATGAGGCATAGCACCTTCATTGGACTAACCACATAACGGACACTGTTCTAAGTACGTTACAAATATGAATTCACGCGATTCTCACAACCACCCTTCGGCGTAAGTGCGGCTACTATCCTCATCTTACCCACGAGGAGACGGGCACAGGGAAATTCAGCGGCTTATCTCGGTTAACCGCAAAGATCAGTAAAGGGATCAGAGCTATTAAAAGGGACGGAAGATGAGGACAAAAGGTGCATTTGCCAACGTGTCCATGAGCACATCTCTTCTTTTATTGATAAAAGTTTTGAATTTGGGGGGGGGGGCTGGAGGGATACAGTTGAATTAAACAGTAGGCTAGTGACCTACGGATGCTTCTTACTCTCCTTCTTACTCTCCTTGTGGACTCTTAGCCGTCACGTTCTTTCTGAAGGTAAATCCACATTTCCGACACTCCCTTGGACATTTCCCGACAGCCGATAGATACCTCAAAGTTATGCTCACAAACAATGCATTTCCTCTGCAGTTCCTGCTTCTTTTTTTTTTTTTTAATATTTTTTTCAACGTTTATTTATTTTTGGGACAGAGAGAGACAGAGCATGAATGGGGGAGGGGCAGAGAGAGAGGGAGACACAGAATCGGAAACAGGCTCCAGGCTCTGAGCCATCAGCCCAGAGCCTGACGCGGGGCTCGAACTCACGGACCGCGAGATCGTGACCTGGCTGAAGTCGGACGCTAACCGACTGCGCTACCCAGGCGCCCCTGCAGTTCCTGCTTCTAATAACTTCTCTAATTCTATGAATGGAATCATCATCTAGCGATGCAAATTTGAGTCCTTCTGTCCGCCACTTCCGACTGTCCTAGGGTGTGCTTTTCTGTCTTCTTTCCTCAACTTTGGTCCCACCTTTCTACAGCTTCTGTCAGTGTACTGCTTTACATTTTCCCTTCCTCTTATTTCTACTGGTCCCATCCTAGCCTCATATCTTCTCACCCTGCCTCTACTTCGAGCCTGTCCTAAAATATTGTACTTACAGTTGCCTGCTTTTTCTTCCTTAAAGCATAGGTCTACCTTGTCCCCTACTCCAAAGTTTGTAGTGGCTCGTCATGCTTGACTAACTCCATACAAATTCTCCAGCCTGGCGGTCAGCGCTGCTGGTGGCTGTGGAGACGCTTAATTCTCCACGTCACAGTTCTCAAGAAGGACTCTCATTTCCAGTCCCTCTTTAAAGAAAAAGCAGCATTAGAAGGAATACTCTTTTCTGCCAAGCCTGGTAAGACTGGGATAAATGTTGTTAAATATATGTGATAAAGATGGGCTAGGCTGATTTTTTTGGAAGCAGTTTGCTGTGACGTGTCCCTAGTTTCCTTTCATTCACTTCCTCCACCCTTGAGTCTAGAGGCTTGGAGTTATTGACAGGCTCTATTGGGATCAAATAGGCCAAAGTTACAAAGTATGACTTAGCTCTTATTCCACACTGTATCCCTCCATGCCAGCTTTATTGGCAATTCCACTGGTATCTAATCTGGTTTTGATTCGTGTCAAAACATTCAGAACCCATAGGTGAAGGAATATGGACGATGCCCTCCAAACTCCAATAAAATCCCTTTGCAATTCGGCATCAGTAGATCTCATGAGTCTCTTCAAGAGTTTTGAAACATCAACCTGAAGGTTCTTACGCAAGTTCACTACTGGTCATCCTCTAAGTGCATCAAGCCCTCCCATACCCTTACATCATCGTGCGTTCTAGCCCTTCGCACAGAATCCACGGTCCACCATTTGGAGGGAGGGCTGGGAAACTGTATGCTTCCGAGCCCTTCTGACGTTAGCTCCTTCAAACAGGAAAGTCGTTCCTCATCTTCATAAATTCTCAGCTCCATCCTGTTCCCTCCTACTCTCTCCCTCCCCTTTACTTAGGTTTGTTCATCTTATTTTATGTTTTATGCACTTGTCTCATCTTTTCTGGGCTGTAACTTAACTCAGGGTATCTGTTGTCTGACAGCTCACACTAATGCATCAATATTAATATACTCAAAAACACTGACTGAATTGAACGTGCGCTTATTTTAAAATAGCTAAGTAAACTGAGCTCGGTTAACAATAAAACTTTTTCTTTTACTAATTCAAGGATTTCTGTGACTTTATTTTTGCAAATACCAGTAGCTTCCTTTTGCTTCTCATATTTCTATGCCCTTAAAATTTAAAGAAGCTGGACTCCACTTTGGTTTTTAGACATGAAGCATCCTTAAGATGTTTCTTTGAGGGGTGCCTGGGTGGCTCAGTTGGTTGAGTGACCGACTTTGGCGCAGGTCATGTTCTCACAGCTCGTGAGTTCGAGCCCCACGTCGGGCTCTGTGCTGACAGCTCGGAGCCTGGAGCCTGCTTTGGATTCTGTGTCTCCCCCTCTCTCCGCCCCTCCCCTGCTCATGCTCTCTGTGTCTCTCTCTCTCTCTTAATAATAAATAAAAACGTTAAAAAAATTTTTTTAAAAAGACGTTTCTTTGGAAGTATTCGGAAGCTTTTCTCCCCCTTGTAACCCACAGTCTTATTGCTGCAAACACTCCCTTCTCTCCCACGTTTATCAACAGAATATTCACAACAATTACACCTTTCTATTCCTCCTCCATGGATGTACTTTATCTCTTTCTTTTTTCTTTTTTTTTTTTTAATTTTTTTTAACGTTTATTTATTTTTGAGACAGAGAGAGGCAGAGCCTGAACGGGGGAGGGTCAGAGAGAGAGGGAGACAGAATCGGAAGCAGGCTCCAGGCTCTGGGCCATCATCAGCCCAGAGCCCGACGCGGGGCTCGAACTCACGGACCATGAGATCGTGACCTGAGCTGAAGTCAGACGCTTAACCGACTGAGCCACCCAGGCGCCCCACTTTATCTCTTTCTTAATATCCCTGACAAATAGTTTAAACTCTGCTCTATCTCAACACCTGCTTTTCCTCTGCAAGGATTAAACATGATCACGTAAAACTCACCTCCTTCCTCTTCTGTGGCCTCACACAGAAAGCTCTACTCTACTTTTGTTTAACATGGCATATCAAGGACACACATTTATCTCTACCTGCTCCCCAAAGGCATCAATCCGTAAGGTTTAAGAGAATGGGAGAAGGGGTAATACCAGGTGAAACACATAAAAAAAAAAAAAAAAATTAGTAGCTGGAAAGCCTATGGGAAAAACTTAGCAAACCAGAGAGAAAACATTATAAACTGTGGATCGGGTCAGACAGGAACGGATGGTCATCAAGAATCAAGTCGATTTATATGGCAGGAGAAACTTAATCATAGTATATGACATCCCCTGCCAATATACACACAAGAATATGCATAATATTGAACAGTGATTAAAACTGCGATATAACTATATTGGAAAGTGGACACACAAGCATAATGTGGAAGAGATACATCTGTACCTTCTATCGTTGGAGGCCAGAAATGACTTCTACATTTGAATAACCAGAAACACAAAGTGTGTACCGTTAAATTAGAAACGTTAGGCTAGAATAAAAGAAAATTTCTGCAAGTAGAAAATGGTTGCCTCAAGAGGGCAGGAATTCACTGCTGGAAAATGGTAGCTCATGCGACTGCCATATCTTGTTGCATCTCGTAGAACTACTTCCCTTATTGAGCCGAATACGTAGAACGGTTTTCTTCTAAAACGACACCACTTAACTCAAGTGTAACAGGACATAATTTGAATATTGCCAAAATTATGAGCCTTTTGACAAGTAAAGCTTTGTTTAAAAAGTATTAGCTCGGGGCTCCTGGGTGGCTCAGTTGGTTGAGCTGCTGACTTCGGCTCAGGTCATGATCTCACAGCTCGAAGGCTTGAGTTCCAGCCTCGCGTGGGGCTCTGTGCTGACACCTCAGAGCCTGAAGCCTGCTTTGGATTCTGTGTCTTCCTCTCTCTGCCCCTCCCCTGCTCATGCTCTCTCTCTCTCTCAAAAATAAACAAAAATTTAAAAATTAAAAAAAAAAATTAGCTCAAGGGTCCCATTTGCGAGATTATTTCTTGTGTAAAATATTGACCATTTTGTGAAGACTTTGGTTGTTAGGTAATGAACGTGTCTTGTATGTTCCAAGAAAACCAGTCCTGTGATAGCGAACATGTCACCTGCTAGACCCCTTTCCATAACCACAGTCTGGGAATAGGTGGGGCGGGTGGGGTGGGGGGACAGCTTCACAGGCTTGATTCTTCCACAGCCACCTCACCTTACCATCTAAGGGCTGTCACACAAAACTCTGATTCTAGAGACAAGCCATACTTAATTAAGCTGGGCATATGCCCTTCCATCTCTTTGAAAAACCCTTCCTCAACTACCTAGAAAATTCTTAAATGGCCTTAAAGCTCCAGAGTAAATGTTCCCTCTGCTATGAAACTCTCCTCCCCAAATAATTAATGGTGCCCACTTCCTGTTTGCTTGATCATTCACATCACACACGGCCAATTACCACTCTACATGCCTTCCCCTTTACTAGACCTTGAGGTATCTGAGAGAGGGAACGGAATTTTTTTTTTAATTCACAGTGCCAAAAAACGTACCAAATAGATAGATTCAGGAAATTAGACAGCTCCTATTAAATATCTGAAATTTTCATTAATCTTACAGGAAATCACCCATAGCTCACCATCGGCTTCTCTCTGTAAGTCCGGCCAACGTGAAGATGTTGAGCTAAGATAACACGCTTTCATTCTTACCACACAAGAGGCACACTACACAAAGCTGCCTACAGAGCTAAAATGTTCCAAGTATGCACTCCTGCATTCATGAATCTCACAGCCTACCCCAGAGAGAGTCTCCTAGCTTTTTCATGACAAGCATCTAAATTGGAAAAACAAGGGTCAGAGTGATAGAAAGAAGGAAAAACTGCCAGTGTGAATTGTACATATTCCAAGTCAAGGCTGAAACTCTTGAAACTCTACATCAATATTTGGCAGACCTTTGACAAGTCTCAATCAAATCACACGAATGCTAGCATCTGTAGATGACAAATTTATCTAGAATTGGCAGAAGGACAGGACTGTTGATGAGCCTCAGCCTGCCCTTCCAAACCTATTTCCTTTCTTTCTGTTCCTGGGATCTCAACTTATGGCACAGGCACCCCTGAAGAGTCCCAGCTTAATTCGGAGCTACTCCAACCCGGCCTGCCCGCCAAGACTTCTCCAAATTGGCTGAAAAATATGCCTGGTTGTATTTCTGCACCAAGGACAAATTATATCATTATTGAACTAAAGAGCGTCAGCCTTAATTTCTCTCTCTGCAGATTTATCTTTTTTTATCCCATAAAACTGTAAAAGCATGGCTGGATGAAGCAAAACAATCAGATAAAGAGCGACGAAATCTGAGAGCAAGTGTCTGGCTCAAGAATCCACACCAGTTCTCTGCCACCATAAAGATTAATCAACACGTACAGAATGTTTCAGAAATGCAGACACCATTATAAACATTTTTTAACAACTTGAGTGAATGTGTATAAAGCAAAACTTGTACAGTGAAGCAAGCCCTTTGACATCATAACAGTGCATTCCTTCAAAATATCGACATTCTGCTTTTATTGACATGCATTACTATGGGAAAGTTGGATGCATTTAATTGGGGTATTACATATTGGAGCGTAGGGTGGAGTTACTTTGTACAAAGTATTCTGTAAGTCAGGTAAACCATCTGGGAAACCCAGAATGGTAGTCTGGATGGCCCAAATCACCACCTTAGCTATTTTTCAATCCTGTTTCTCGCTGCGCGGACAGTATTTATACAAAGTGAAGGGATGAAATGAACAATGGTCCTGCTAATCTATACAAGCAGAACAACCTGCATAAATCAGTCCAGAAATGCTGGCAGGCAGCATGGCGCGGGGGGAGGAGCAGGTATCAGAACCCAAAAGACCAAGGTTTAAATTCTTTGAACCTCTCAGTTTACTTATCTGCAGAAACAGGGCAAACGCAAGAGCCACTGTACTGAGTGATGAGAAAAGAGCCCTAGCATAGGCTTAACAACAAGTGACGTTACTCCAAAATAAACCACAGCCCTTCATTGTACTTTGCCCACATGCGTATATGCAACTCCATGTTCCTTGATGTTTGGTAGGCCCTCTCTCATACACTCTGGAGACTTTTTTTTTTTTTTTTTTTTTAACAAACTTCTTTCTCTTCTTCTACCAGGTTCTTTTACATAAACATTTTTTTAAATGAATCCCCCTCCCCAGCCCTTCTTTATGGATTGCACCCCCAACCTAATTACATAAGTACCTGATGGGCTGGAACGCTTCCAAAAGGGCCTCTTAGGAAAAACAATCTGAAGGGTTTTCTTCCCCTTCCTTTGTAATTACATAATTACTCAGCTGACTAATATGAGTCACCGTGTGCCATTCTAATCTCCCAGGCACAAAATAGTTTTATTATTTTCCTTGGAACTGCCTAATTACCCAATGGATAGCAATAACTCCCAGGATCTTTTCAGTAAGTAATCTGTGAAGCTCAAGGCTGAAATTCCCCCAGAAGTCTTTGAAAATGGAGGAGAACTTAGAATAATATTATCCTTTGCCACGAGACACTGAAGTTCCTGGTGACAAGGGTGGTCCAGTGATACACCACCAATAAATTTGGGGGGAAAATTGAAGACTCTGGGTACGGGGTAAGTTAATGAGGCAGATTCTCCCTGCTGGTTCTTAGAAAATAAGCATTCCTGAGCCAGAACAGCAGTGGCTGAGTGTACATCTCATCAGTTAAAGAGATTAGCAAGCATTCCCAGTATATGTGTATTTATTTATACCTCATACGCATCTGCTATAGTTGACCCGTATATTAACTACTAGTAAAGTTTAGTAACTGTTTTGATAAAATCCCAATACCAAGAGAAATGATGCTGGATATATCCCAGTGAAAACCTAGCATATATTCTTTTGGAGGATGTTGTCTTCTGGAAAACCGAAGTCTCCAGTATGTTCTAGAATTGCTCCATGATTAACTTGTAGTTGCCCAGTCTCTATTAACTTAGGGAATAGATTAGGAGACTGACTACATTGATTCTTTTCTCCCTTTTAAAAAGGAATATGGAGGAAAGTCACACCGGCTGTGAGCCCATCAGTCTACTCCAGGATATTTTCCAGGGGAGGCTCCGACCCAACAGTCTTCTCTTCATGCCTTTCCTGACCTTCTGCTTCCCCTAATTTCTCATCTGGCCCCAGGAATGGTGGATTTATAGAAAGATTCTTTTTGGTCTACAGTCTAAAGGGTTGGGCAGGCTACATGATTTACAAAGCCAACATGTTGGCCTATGCCCTGCATATGATAGATTTCTAATAAAAAGAAATGCATATTTATCCAAGCTATTGAACAGCTAGGTCTAATCGATATTAAATCTGATCATGCCATTTTCCAATGTATAATAAAATACTAAGTCATGTTCATAATTCAGCTGTATTTAGAACTGTCCTTTATAGTTCCACTTCATTAAAACATTTTAAGAAAAAGCCACATTAAATTCTATTTAGAATATTGAACCTGAAAAACTTCTGAAGCTTCACTAACGTTGCTGAACCTAGTAATATGCTTGTAATTTACTGAAGTAATTATTGATTCAGGTCCATGACAAGGAATTTTATATTCTGAACCTTCATAGCACACTTTTTTTTTTTTTTTTAAGTTTTATCGGTGTTAGGAAAAATAAATAAATCTGAAAAACCCTTCAGTCAAGTCTGACTCTTCTGGTATGCAACCCCAAGCATGCGCTGTAGAAGTAGCAACACTGAAGTCCTTTTGACAGTTAAACACAAACACAGCCCCAAACAACGAGCACATGGAAACAGTACCCTCCCCCTGAGAAGGCAGCTCTGGCTTTGAATGTCTGGAAGGGAGCCAACAGACTGTCCATTAACTTAAACCTCTCGGAAAACAATAGTTACCTCATTTTCTCTCCTGAAAGGGCCTCCCCATCAACACTCCCCTCCCCCAACTTGGACCCCCAATCTTTTAGGACTTGGTGAATTTGCAAAGAGAAGAAAAGGAACATGAAGCCAGGAAACTCAGGGACCTACCGACAAATGCACAAAATCTCACTCTCTTTCCTTGTTAGAAGTTTAGGACTCTCCTTCTCCATCAAACAGCTGCGAAAGTTGCTTTTGCGGGGATACACTTGACCTGCGCTTACCTCAGCTTTTAGACCACTTATTTCCTAGCAACAGACCTGCCATCTTTTCTCTTTGCAGACCCCTTGGTACCACCAAACTAGATCATACGGGTTTAGGGGCTTTGTCTCTCCGAAGTCATTGGTTATGGTCCACTCCTCCGATTAGAACAGAAAGCTCTGCCTCTCCAAGCTACAAACGGCATGCACTGAAAATAATGGAGACACAGGGAGATAGGACTACTCTCTAGGGGCAGGAATGGTTCAAAGATTCCAGGACTGGCCTTATACAGTTGGTTGACTATTGTTTCCTGCAGATTCCACGGTTACTAAAAATAAGTTTAAAAGTTGTAGAGTATTTCAGTAACAGTAGAAAGACACTTAGTTCAATTTACTATTAATTAGTCTACAAAAAGTTGAGTGCCTACTATTTTCAAGACACTGTTTACAAGGAACTAAAGACACAATTCATTCACTTCCTTCTTTGAGTATTCATTACAAGCCAGGCACGTGCTGGCCACCCACCATGGGTCCTGTCACAAGTAACCTTGATCTACCAGTTCAAGGTTCAGATTACTATAGTAGGGCCTGACAAGGAAGAACTCCAGGATTATTTGGAACTCTAGGATTTATATAAATAGCCTTCCTACCTCCATCCCTCCCTTCCATCCTTTATTCTGATATATATTAATGAAGGGTAGATTGTTGGGTACTGAGGATACAACAGTGGGCAGACCTAGGTATGGTTCTTGCTTCATACTTACAAAACTTGACACAAGTTCAATTTCTCAAGTTGCATCCAATTTGGGAATAAGGTTTTAATGTGAAAATGACACAAACATCTAAATTTTCTAGTCATTCATCTTTGATATACTTTTCTTCCCCTAACTTTGAGCCATGATTAACAAAATGTGCATATATTTACGTTGTACAATAGGATTTTTGAAGGTGTATAAGGTAATGATTTAATGTGCACATACATTGTGGAATGATTGCCATAATCATGTTACTCCATCACTTCTCACATAGTTCACCATTTGTGTGTGTGTGTGTGGCCAACCCTCAAGACATATTTTTTAGAAAATTCAAGTATAAGATACAGCATTAACTACAGTCACCATGCTGTACATTAGACATCCAGAACTTTCAACTCGAAGTTTGGATCCTTTGGCCAACATCTCCCTTTTCCCCCTACACTCCAGCCTCTGGCAATCACTGTTCTGTAGTTTTAAGAGCTCAATTTATTTTAATTTAACTTATAAGTGAGAACATAATTAGAATTAGTCCTTGAGTGTGTAGGTAGAGCTGTGAGGCATTAAATAAAAATTTGGTTAAAGAAGAGGGAACAGTCTATTGAGGAGTGACCAAAGTTTCTTTTGTTTGAATTTCTTCCCTGAACTTCTGTTGGATTTTTTTTTAATTAAAAAAATTTCATTGGACTGAAACTATAATTAAAATATTGGGAAGGGAAGGGAAGGGAAGGGAAGGGAAGGGAAGGGAAGGGAAGGGAAGAGAAATGGGAGAGCCTGAGAGAGAAATGAGCAGAGCATCATTTCCCCAGTGGGGAAGGCTTGTTCTCCATGTCCTAACACACACACACACACGGTTTCCATTAAGACCATTGAGAAGCCCTTCTGAACAGCATCAACCACACATTTCCTCAGTGAGCCACAAAATAAAGTGCTATTAATTCTCACCAATATTCATGAAATGACTGTCTTTTATTGTCTAACCTCCTACCATGGTCTCAAGATTCCCTATACTTTTCTGACCCATGGGCGAACCTTTTTGCATCTTAGGGACCATACCAAGTAGTCATAAAACGGTCAAGGCTGCCTTTAGTTATAAGGTTTAATAGGCTGTTCAGATGGGAATCATACTGATGTAATTATAAGTAGTCTTTTTGTAAGAAACAAAAATGTCTGTAATGCCTACTTTTCCTTCCCTCTCCCTGAATTCTCTGTTAGAGTAAGCTTGCTTCCTGGAGAAAGACTTTCTCTTCAAATCTATTAATACATCACTCCCAAATTTTCCTTTTTTTTTTTTTTTTGATTCACTTCCAAGTCCTGTTGAAAGTGTTTCTTTCTTTCTTTTTTTTAATGTTATTTAAAAAAACACATTACATTTTACATCTACTCTGACCATTCTCAGGTTACAAGCCTCTGAAGTGTGCTTGGGTCTGTTGCCGGGTGTATTTATTACCATTAATAAATGAGTCGCTGGTGTAAGAATGCAAATTTTATGTGGCCCATGTATAAATGAGCCTGTTAAGAATGACCAGATACACATTTTATGGGACTGCTAAATAATTATGTCATTGAAATACAGCTTGTGAATTCAACATTAAAGAAAGAAATGGACTCGAATAATGTTAGAGTATTTGTCAAAACAGGGTTTTGGTGGGTTAAGGACATAAAAAAAAGGACAAAAGAAAACGTTCACGTTACAGGAAGACAATGTGGAAGCTTATTTTCCACATGGGGACATGCTAGTGAAGGAGACAGAGAGGAACTCAGAGCTCATATCCTGGGGGTGATGGATATTTGGTAAGTAATCATGCAGCATATTAGAGTGTCCTAAATGTGTTAAGCGTTATTTGATGTCCATCAGGTGGCACGTTCTCCGAAGTGTCATTTCCATAGCAAGCTGCTCCATCCCATGAGAAGTCTGAATGCCAACGTAATGTCATTTCTCTAGTCTAGGCATTGAACGGCAGCTTCAGATCATACAAAAGGGCTACATCAACCAGCCACAGGGAGAGTCAAGGGCAGACAGGCATTCTGCGAACCGGAGGACTATACAGCGTCAAAAAGTACCGGGTATGAAAACGCAGATACCATTTTAGAACATTTGAATGAGACAGCGGCCAATGTATCCTGGCCGGGGCACAATTTCAGAACTTCATCTACATTTCCAATGCCTTCTGTAAATACTGTACTATCCTTTCTCTTTATTAGTAGAGATCTGTTTGTCAGGGAGTATGGTCTAGAAGAGACATGCAATGTTTTTTAAAATATTAGAAATCAATGGCAAAGCTTAAATGTGAAATGTTGCATAACCAGCCACATTATCTTTTTTTTTTTTTTTTGAAAAATGGGAAAGTCTGGCAATATTCTCATATTAGCATCAATCAGCAGGATCACAGCGGTGCTTAGCTTCCCTCTAAAAAGGTAATGTGCCATCCGCTCTATGATAGGCTTTTCCATTGCTGATGTTATTACACTAGAGGTGGGGGAGGTTGCCAAGGTGGGTGTCAGTCGCTGACTTTATCATGCCCCGCATTTAGGGACAGCTGCTTTGTAAATATCAATTCAATCTTTAATTGCACAATCAATACAAACAATCTAGGATTTTCGGTATTTTGTTTTATTCTGTTCCATGGATGCTATATTATCACCTCTATTTTACTTAACACCTTTATTTGTTAATTCCTGCATTTCTGCAGCAATTCTAACTCCACCCTCAACTACTTGCATATTTATTTATTCAAGAAATATTTACCTATTATTTTATACTAACTGAAGATGGGGGGGGTGGGCAAATAGATGTATAACGCACAATCTCTGACCCCAAGAGAAATTGAGGTCTACAACCTAAAACAGGAGTTTAGAGTGGAAGAGAATAGCAGGGATTACAAAAAAAAAAAAAATATCTTCACCAAAGAGCCATGTGTCAGACGGTAAATTCTGATCTTCTACATTTTGTAGGAGGGCAAGGTCAAGACCCTTAATTTTGTCCTATGTCCTCCTCAGCTAGGTTCTCTGTGTCTACCCCCCTACCCACCACCCCACCTTTAAGGATATCAGACATGTTATTTGAGCTAGGGGAGTCAGATCCACGGACCTTGCTCTGGAAACCTTTCAAATGCAATCCCTTAATGAGAGTCTAATTTAAGTATTTAAATGCTCAATGGCAAACTTGAAAGAAACTTATGAACAAAATATACCAAAATGTAGAAAAATTAATCTGGCATAGAATGTTAGAGCTAGAGAAGAGGTTTCATTTCATAGGTAGGGAATTGGGACTAGGTAAGTGACATCTCTCTGGCCTTGGCAACAATTATTAATACCCGGAAATCAATCTTAAATTTGAAAATCCCCAGATCTTTTTTTTTGTTATTAAACAATGAACAATACAGACCATCGCAATAGGACCAATGATCCCATTGCCCATCACCCCATCGTTTTTAATTTCTAAGGAGCAGGCAAAATTCATATTAAAATTTTAATTGTTCAATAAATTCAACAGATATTTATCGAGTTCATTTTCTAGGCCAGACACTATTTTGGGTGATGATACAGCATGAACCAAACAGCCAAAAGTTCTTGCCCTCAGGAAGCTCACATTCCAGTGGATGAGTTGTCTTTGAATCCAATTCAGGCTTACCAGACATTAGATTTTACACCCACAGCCTATTTACCTTCTCGGACTGTTGTAAGTATCTAGAGACAACGGCTGGGAAAAATGCTTTTTGTAACATCAAAGGCTATACAAACTTTTGTTGCAAATTCTAACATCTTAGTGACTGATTCAGCTCATGGACAGTCATGATGTGGAGGAACCCATAGTAATGGATTCCATCCTCCTACGAACCACAAAATATTTCTATTGCTTTTCACCTTAACCCAAATCTGATGCAATTCTGTTGAAAGAATGGTAACTCCACTGACCGTATTAAAAAAGGCCAGAGAATGTCTCAATTCCATCACCACAGAAACATTCAAACTGAGTAATTTGCTCCCCAAAGAATTCCACTTTTTTCTCCATAGCTTTCTTCAATCTGTCCCTGTTGACAGGATTTTTTTTCGCTGTCTCCACATTTCAGACCAAAAATAAAATAAAATAAAATAAAAAATGTATGTGCAATCCATATTATCATAAATGCCCCTGGCCTGGCTGGCAGGGCTCACCTTCAGGACGTCAGGAGAATGTCACCATTAAGTTGACTTTCTCCTGTTAACATCTCTTTCTCATTTCGAAGCCAGGTTAAACCATTCTGTGAGCAGTCGCTTCTGCACTTTCTATCCTGATCTACAAGACTGTATCGTCTTCCGCCCAGCCAAGAATGCTGTGGAATTACATTGCCCAGCAGCCACATCTGATTTTCTGCAAGAAGTCAGCGTTTCTCCAGTCTCCCCAGTTGTCTCCAAAGACATCCCTACTTCCATACTGGACACTTCCTCAGACTGCGAAAGCTATTAACAGAGGCAAGACTCTAGAGGCCAAAATCATACACAACTCCCAAAGTTCTACCTCCAATAACCATTCTTTTTTTTTTCAACGTTTATTTATTTTTGGGACAGAGAGAGACAGAGCATGAACGGGGGAGGGGCAGAGAGAGAGGGAGACACAGAATCGGAAACAGGCTCCAGGCTCCGAGCCATCAGCCCAGAGCCCGACGCGGGGCTCGAACTCATGGACCGCAAGATCGTGACCTGGCTGAAGTCGGACGCTTGACCGACTGCGCCACCCAGGCGCCCCTCCAATAACCATTCTTAACGAAGGAAGCAAAGACAAGAGCTCATTACCCTTTTGGTGTCAGATTTCATCCCCCAGTGGTTTCTTAGCTTCCCCTACCTTTCTGTAATGCATAAACGAATTGTACCAATATAATCCACTGTGTGCTCAGCTACTCAACGTCCACGTTCACCCAGAACGTAAGCTCCAAGATCCTATCTGGCGCCTCACTACTGTGTCTCCGATGCCCGATAGAATTCTTGCCACAAGGGGGGCGCTTAGCATTTGTTGAATTAAAACATTAACAGACGAGGGAATGCATCCTTTGAACCATAAACTTCCTCCGCCCAGGCTGATACAGAACCACCCTATTTTCCCCCAACAGTATATAAAGGCTTTCCTAAGTTGCTGCACCGCTGTCTTAATTCACACCCCACTTGCCTTTGATGATTTAGTCTCAACTTCGACCACCTACCGCTAGCAACAGGACCCGACACCCCTACTTTCCCGCTGTCCCCCTACCGCACCCTGCTTTGTCTCCTAGGTACCCTTCTAATCAAATGCAGGGTGCATGACATAGGAGATGGGATCACATTAGCACAGCTTTATTTTGATGTATTTTTGTCAAGCCTGTAGAGACAAGTGGAAAGAAGACTGAAACAGAAGCTGGGGAAAAAACTGCCGGAAACGAGGTCAACAACTAACTTCAGCATTTACCTTCCTCTTAGTTCTAAACCTTTTAAGCAAAGTAGCTGCTCCTTTGTCTATAGGTCAAAGCCCGAACCTGAATTAGGGGGGAGAAAGGCAAAGCAAATCCCTAATAGGACATTTTTCATCCTAGGGTCTCAGAGATTAGATTTCTTTTTTTTTTTTTTTTTTTTTTTTTTTTTTACTTAAAACAACAGAGGTTTATGCCTCCTTGTCTTTCCAAATCATACCCAAAGGTTGGCAATAAGGCTCCGGCTGGTAGTTAATAAATCTCAGGTAATGTATCGATCCCTCTTCGTGCTTTTTTCTATTGTTCTTAAAACATCAGAACTGTCTCATTATGTTAAGAAAAAAAAAAGGACAAGTTTCCACACTTAAATGCCAACCAAGGAAAGAAATCCCTGGGAAGCTAATAATGAAACAAAGGTGGTTTTCTTCAGCAGAACGGTGTGCGCTAAATTGCACTTTTATGTGATTTTTAGGGCAATTTGCCACTTTCCTAGCACCACTTCATCACTTTCCTTCAGCAACAAGAAGAAAAAGAAGGGCCACGATGACCTATATATTATAGCCCTAACAATGTGCGTGGGGGCGGGCTCTCCAAGTTCATGCGTCTGATTTAATAAGGGATATTTCATTTTCTTATCTAAGAGAAACTTGAGGGTACATTCCGATGCCTCCCAGAATTTTACTGTTTCTCCCAATTTGTTCACCTGAGGGCCTTTAAGCGCTGGGAACAGCAGCGTTCCATTGGCATCCATTTGGGATGCTACGTGCTACCTCATTTTTCACGTAAATGCCTGGACTTCCCCAGAGGTCCACCTCATGGAGCATCTATCAAATGCCCTCATCACAAAAACGGGGACGCCGAGGCCCAGAGATGTAATGTGCCCAGCTTGCCCCGGTGCAGACCATTAGCGCTAAGGGATCAAATGGCTACCAAGGTAGGTTGGGCTGTAAAGGGAGGATGACAGTTCACGGGGGAGAGAAACTAGGGAGGTGAGAACCAATTTGAGCCTCATTTTTCCCTTGTCTCAATGCGAAAGTACTTAACTGGGTTGCTCCTTACCATCTCTAGGGGTTTAAGAATCAGAATCCAGCCCCCCCTCCCCCCGAATGTTATTTCTCCTCTCTCCTTCGAGTACCATCCTTTCCTGGCTTGTGTCTAATTCCCTATCTTTCCAGAGACTTCCCCGATCCCTCTAAGTTGGGTCCACCAGCTCTCAGAACACCTGTGCTTCTCCACTGTAATTTCATCACAAAGGTGATTAGATAATGTGTGGGGAGCGTGCCTTGTCATGTCTCTCTGCTTTGTTCTAGCAGAAGCTCCGTGAGGGCACCAGGGGCTGTCCTCGTCTCCACTGGCTCCTGCTGTCGGCTAGACTGCGGCGCGGGTTAGAAGACGGTGTCCTGTAAATACTCGCTAAAGGAGCACCACACTACATTTTCCAGAAGCGAAAGCCCGCGTTCATGCTTCCTCCCGGCCCTTCTGGTAGCCATGCCAAATGACACATACTTAGCTATTTTCACCTCTCCTGGGTCAATCCATTCTTCTCTTTAAAAAGGACTTAGTTCAGGGTTTCTGTGCAGTGGTAGCAGCTTCCTGGTGTCTGATGTTTTATCTCTCATTTCAGTGTGAACAAAACAATCGAGGAAAAGTCGCTTCTGTGTTCAGCTCTTTTGGCAAAACAAACCTCCCTCCTCCCTTTTCCCCCCACCCAGCATTTGCCCTGAGTTTGACTTCACCACAGTCTACGTTAAGAACACTCACTAAACCTTCTTTGAAACTTTATTCACCATGGCCAACAGAGAAAAAAAAAAAAAAAAAAAAAAAAAGGAAAGAAAGAAAGAAAAAAAAAAAGAAATTCCTTTAAAACGCTCTTTAATCTAGCTGGAATGCCATAGATTGCTTCCAGATGTGCACGATACAAAAGTCAATCAAAGCTATTTATACTGACACTCTACAGTCCAAACAATCTGAAGGCAAATGCCATGTCTCCGCTTCAACCAAGCTATAAATGTCAGTTTTGTTGAATTTGGAGAGGTGTTGAAGAGTTCAGGCAAGTTTGAGCTCTTGACACTCTTAGAGCCAGCGGTCATTTTTAAGGGGGGGGGGGGGAATAAAACCACGAAACACACAAAGTTTTGTAAATCCCCATCTTCACAGAGCCTACCTGACACCTCTCATACATGACCTTAAAAGTACCAGAGGTTAGAAGACGATACTTAAGTTACGAGGCAAAAGAATGTAGCTCTTGGACAAGATGCCGAAGAATCTGGCCAGATCCTATACCCCGCCCTGAACACAAACAAGCGCGCTTGGGAGTCCGTTGGCTGCACGGCTTGTAGTGATACCTTTTTGACACCCTAGCAAACTGACTGCCGCTCCAAAGCTGCCCTGCAAACGAAGGCAGTTCACGCTGTTGATACCATACTCAGGTACCTGCGTGAGCCCAGCGCCAGAGCTCTAGATGGCCAGCTGGGGAGTTCTGCCGTTGACAGACATCTGCTCGCTCTCTCTCTCTTTCCACTGAAATCTGACCCCCAGGCCTGTGTTTCTACCTTATCCGCCATCACATTCCCAGTGCCCGGCACACAGGAGGCTCCCAGTAAGTAATGGAGCAGGCTTTCGTATTGAAAAGAAGAAATGAACTAGGGGACTACTTGTTTCTATTTGGGGGATATACCTAGTAATGGCGAATTCAGGAAAAACACACCAGATATTTACACGGTAACATGAAGACGGCCTGGACCAGGGGAACAAAAAGCTGCAGGTGCAAATTCCACCTTGTAGACTGATGCGTGCTGGGACTGGCTACGTGCTTCCTCATACCCGGAGCCTCAGCTCTCTGTGCAGCCCAGGCACCTACAGAGGCCTAGCTCGTGCAGCTACTCCAAGAGTACGGTTCTTCTTTCTCCATAGGCCTTTGGGTGTTCATGCCTTTCCTTCTGCCCCCGTGGTCAGGGTTTCACGTGTTTGAAAAAGCGAAGGAGCCAGAAACAACTCAACTTTGGAACCGTATGTAATAAAGAATTCCAAGTAAATATCAGTCCGTTTTCATCCACAGACTGGCATGGCACTTGAGCGGTATGAAATTTCTAATGTGTGCAAACAGTAATTTCATACAGTTGCACCAGCTACGGCGAGAGGGGTCGGGGGGAGATCACAAGAGGGACCATGCTGCAGCATCCATCGCCCTCCGTGGCAGCGGACCACTCGGTTACAGAATGTGGAACCACCCCCCCGTGGTTGCATTCACTCCCAGGCTGTGCATGTAGACAAACTAGTCTGTAGTTCAAACCCAGCCCCTGCCTGATTCCGTAAATAAGCCACCCCCTTTCCTTTACATACTCCTGTCCCCCTTCCAAAGGCAGAGCTGAGACTATAACAGAAAGAGACTCCAGAGCCGGCAAAGCTAAAACTGAATGACTCATTCTCTTGCCCGTCACAGGAAAAGGTCTGCTGACCCTTCTCATGAACCTGGCCTCTCAAGTTAGGCTCTATTCCCGTACCCAAATGCTGGCGGTAGTCTTCCTTTAACTCAAGGAAGGTCTTTCATTTTTATTTTTCATCCATAAGATGGAAGCAATAGCTACCTCGTAAGGGTGAGAAAAATCATAGAAAAAAAAAATGCAGCGTTAAAGCACTTAGCACAGTGCCTGGCACATAATAAGAGTTAAATAGGTTGCTGCAGCTTTATCCCCATCACCCATCAGTTCTTATAAGACACCTAGGACATGTGGAATGATAAATGGCACAGGATGTGCTGCCTCTCCATCAAGGGACAATTCTAACCAGTGGGGACCATGGCAGTCCAGGGAGCCCTTTATCTCAAGGGGAGCAGCAGCCACGAAGCTGTCCCGTGGGAAGGGAAGCGACAGCACTTCTGGGTGTTCCAGATTTCCGAAAGACACTGGAGATGTGGATACTTATACAAAAATCGCCCATTTTGAAATGCTGGCAACTTATTAAAAATGTTTACCATCTCCGTGTGAGCCACAGCAACATACAGGCAGGTAGTCTTGCTTTTGTCTGTTATTGAAGTCTGGCTGGGTAAAACAGAGTGGGAGGAGGAAAGGGAAGGACTTTTTCTACCCAACACAGAAGATGGCGGATATTTATATGAAATTGACGTCGAGTACCTTCCTTCAGCCATGACAACAAAACAAAAACTTTTTTCGTTAAGTTTTGCTAGGCGCACATCTAACTTTGCAGCATTAAACAAAAACTGGCAGCCATCTCCCTCAGCCCAGAGACACCACTGTCCATTATTACGCTTTTTCATCTACCTGGAACCATTCAAGCATTTATTTTGCGACCATGTGAAACACTGTATTTTTAGGCTGTGCTGGATACCCTCCAAACCCTAACATTCTGGAGCTCCCGACATGCACCTCAGATATAGGATATATCCAAGCATCTATCCTTTGTCCCTAAAGTGAGCAAGTGAGCAGAGCTTGAAACACCCTCAGGGCAGCACAAGTTCTTCCGAGGGTGGCTGTACCTCCCAGCCTCAGTACAACTTGATTTTTAACAATGAGTAGCCTGGAGACACAGAGTTCACCAACATTTAAGTTGTCTATCTCCCCCCCCCACCCCCTTTTTTTAAATGTTTATTTTTGAGAGAGACAGAGAGACTGGGCACGAACAGGGGAGGAGCAGAGAGAGAGGGAGACACAGAATCCGAGGCTCGAACTCAAGAACCATGAGATCATGACCTGAGCCAAAGTCAGACGCTCAACCAACTGAGCCACCCAGACGCCCTTAAATTGTTTACTCTTAACCTTCATGTAAGATGAGGTCTGGGAGAACATCCATGTACTTTTCTTGAATATAAATTTTTTTCAGTAATGTGAGATAGAAGGCTTAAGCTAACAAATATTTCTTGTAGTATTTTATCTTCAGCCAAATTAGCTAAGCTGAGGTTTGTTTCCGAGAACCTCCTTTCTCTATGTGAGTTCAAGTTAGAGGTGATCAGAGTAATCTGCCTGAGACCTGGAAGGCAGAAATGAAGCAGCGGCCATTACTTTCTGAAGCGCGTGTGTTCAGTTGCAGTCCTGGTTCCTCCTTGCTCTCACCCATGTCCATCCACCTCGAGCTCTTATTGACTGTTGACCTGAACTGTCTGGCAGTGTTCCAAGGCTCCTCACTGAGGCTTGGGAGGAGATCCGCACACTGGGAGCTGCAGACAGACAGCGTCCCTAAGTCTTTCTATGCAATTCCTTTTGCATCCCATGTTGAAAACTTGAGCTGCTTTTGACTCATGTTTACTGGTCGGCGACTTTGCTGATTCAACATCTTTCCCCCTTTCCAACATTTGCTTTCCAGTTCCTCCTACAATTAAGGCTTAATTCCGAGGATGAATTCCTTATCCTAGACTCGTAGGGGGTTCTGCTTTCCCTGACTGAACCCTGATTAACACAGCTCTCTTTTACACCAGTTAAGAGATGGCTATTTTGTCTCTACCCTATTGCCTGTGAATTCCTAGGGGGGCAGGATTCTTTTACCCCTTAAGGCTCCAGAGCCTCATAATAGTATCTGCTCAATAAATATTGACAAAGTAGACACATTAATATGATCTGCACCATCAAACCACCCCCTCTGTTTTGAAAACAGCAGCAGAAATTTTGTTAGTTGCAAAAACCCAAGTGAATGCCTGGCAACCAGAGCACATTTAATAATTGAGCAAATGAGCAGAAGGAAGGAAGAAGTTAACGTGTGATGCGTGACTTTTCAATTCAACTAAACAGGTTTCATTGAGTGCCTGTAGGTTACAAAGCACTGTATCCACTGCATGAGGTAATATATTCTTTTATGATTGACAATTGTGTAGTTTTCTTTTCTAGGAGTGTATTGTTAAAAACAAAACAAAACAAACTGCATAACCTTGAGTTACATTTTTGTGAGATTTGCAGGCTAAAGTCTCAGAAGTCAAGTTGCTAGAACAAAGTGGGGGGTCGGGGTAAGAGGGCTCAGTTGTAATTCCTGCCGCCTGCTGAAACACCTTCCATCTACGTTCTGCCAATTTATACTTCCATCATTGGTGCATAAAAGTGCCTGTTTCCCAAATATCCTGATCGATGCGATACAGGATCAAAGTCTTTTATCTCTGCCAATCTGATAGGGGGATAATGGCGTATCAATATGGTTTAAAGTTAAGTCTGCTTTTGAATATGCAATAGTGCCTTTAATTCTCACCTCTGCTTCTCTTCAGATCCAAATAATCAATAAACCAGTCTCATCCTGGGATGGGATTAACTTTACAAACCAACAAGGGATACTTAGCATTTATGTAGCACTTCAACTAATGACTGGAACTGCCTTTCAGAAAAAAAGTGTTGTTGCTAATTATCACAGCCCATAGGGACATTAGCTTTTACTGTCTTTGTTTTACCATTCTTGCATTAAGTAAGTGGAAGGTGTGGAAAAGGCAGGCTCCATTATGCCGACTATAGGTTAATTAAGATAAATAAGACAGTTCGCTGTTTGCGGATGTCTTTTACAATGCAATCTCAGTGGTGGCTGTTGTTGCCAACATTGACTAGTGTTGATAATGAGAAAAACAACTAGTGCATTGGTGAATTATGGCCCTATTAATATTTTTTTGGGGGGGGGATATTTTTAGCTTAATTGACACTCTGCCTTGATTACACGGTTAGTAGATAGATGTCGGTGTTCAGGGGGGAAAAAAAATCTTCTAATGACTTTAATCAGGAATTATTCCTGGATCTCCCAGGAATAATAAGTTACTAACTGTAACAATAGCATGATAAGGAAAGTCAAATTTATTACTTTTCTTATTGTATTCTTCCTGATCCTGATTCTATGCAGGCCAGGCTTAAGTTTTTGGTTTATTTTTACTTTATGAGCATTAACGATCCCCTAATGATGTGTTAAGAGTTTAGAAAAAGCGTATAAAGACAGGGAGTTATTTACAACTACCCTCTTCAGTTGTTCTTCAGACCGTGATAAGACCACAAGTTTGATATTCTCAGGTGTGGCTATTGCATTCTGTCCAGAGACAGTTCCCTTCCGGATGATCCCCCACCCCCCAGTCATGTGGGAGCTACCTAGGAGGGGGAGGGGGGAGATAATCCATTAGCTAAGAGGAAATTGGAGGTCAACAGAGTAGGCAAACACCAATGAAGCTACCCAGTATGTCCTTCACTCTCTCTGCAATGTTATCTTCTCCCTACCTTCCCACCCACTTCCCAAATTCCCTACCCCAGGTATAAGCACAACATTTGCACTTTTCAAGTCAAGTAGTCAAACGCAGCACTCATCTTTTTTTTCAGACAATCAGCCCTCTTCCCTCAGAAATCTGTAGGAACGTTAATGGGTCAGGAAGGGGACAACTGAAGTTTCTCAGAGACTGGCCCATGTTTCTCCTGCTAACAGTTTCGTAGCGTGAGCGTCCACGCACACGTGCGCGCATGCACGTGTGTGTGTGCGCGCGAGAGAAGGGGCTCTGGCGCTAGTCTTTGGTTCTCAACGTGAAGGTGGGGAGCGGGAAGCAATTGTACCCCTGGGGCACATTTGACAACATCCGGGCCTATTTTGGTCGCCCCACCTTGGTGGAAATAAGTGCCACTGGCCCTCAGTGAGGAGAGACCAGGGTTGCATACCTTCCAACACGCAGGACAGCCCTTCACGGCCAAGGTGATCATGCCCTTACAGTTAATAGGGCTAAATCAGGAAACCCTACCAGAGCTGATCAAAACAAAGGATCTACATTCCTGTGAAAGAAGGCAACTGCAAAGAAGCCTCCAGAAGAAAAATCTTGGGTTCAGAGTATTCAGACTAACTTTCTGTCATACATTCCTGCTGAAAGGGGAAAGAGGGGTTTTTGTTTTGTTCAGTTTTAAATTAACTAACATTTCAGTACCTAAAATGCACTGAAGACAAACGAGAAGCAAATACCTCAGGGCCCTTTGCTCTGGAAGGACATACGTTTAGGATGATAACAACTAGACAGACACATTTAGTAATTTCTAGAGGGCACCAGAACATGATACAAAGAAAAACCAAGTCCTCAACAGGGCCTGATGTTTTCTACAGCCTTTCCAAAAAGCTGCAGGACTTCCTCCAAGTTATGTGACCAAATATTGAATGTTCCCTTATGCCCTCCAACTGAAAAAGGTTAAACTTTTCGAGCCCAAATTTATCTAATCGTTATCAGGAAGAGGCATGAGATAATGTAATATAATTGCAAACATTTTTCCCCACTCAATTTTGTTAAACGTCTTTTGACATTATTTTATCAAGTTTTTAACCAAAACCAAATCTATGGAAGAATATGGAATTAAATATTGATAAGTCCAACACTCTTTCCTCAAGTATAAAATTCACCATCACATTCCCCAACCTAGCTTAATGACCATAGACAAAGGCACAAGAAATTAAGGTGGGGATTTTAAAAATACTAAGTCATCGTCACCTCACGTTGCTGGCTGAATATAAAAAAACAAGTTGAACAATGCACTATTTTTCCTCTCCCTGATCTTTCTCAATCTCATACAGGCTCGAGCAGAAGATAATAATTATTTTCCAGTAACATAATAATAGAAAGGGTATTGACCAGCAATACAATCTACTTGATCACCCTGCGCGACTCCACTCTTAGTGCCGAAAGCTCAATTTGATGGCATGAGATATCTGTCTCTCAGAGGAGTAAAGGGCTTTCCAACTGCACTACAACTGAAAGACGTGATTTTTCTTGCCTGACACCAGTTTCCACGTGTCCCCAAATTCAGTAGCCCTGCCTCATACATCATCAAGCAGGTATTTTCACTCTGGTAGGATTTCTCGGACCTGGTGTTCTATGGCAGCTAAACGCAACTAAAGGATTTCTGCCTTCTACTCTGTGCCATGTTAATTTCCTTTTCCCATTTGGATGAAATAGTACCATGACCCTTACTGCCCATTCCTGAGATGAAAAGCAGCACTGCTGTGCCACATGTGACTTATTCACTGGTTTATGGACCTAGATCTCTCGAAGGATTATCTTTAATACACAAGGTATCCTGGAGTGCTAAATGGTGCCTCAGGGTGTCGGTGAAGTGGTTGAGAAATGGGTCAGAATCACATGGAGAAAAGGGAACTCCCTACCGGCCACACATTTTAAAAAGCTAAGAAGGCTCATCAGTGAAGACCAAGAAAAAGGCTCCCGTGGGCCATTTATCTATAAACAGAACTTGGAAATACTTTCCACTTGGAATTTATCCCCAGGTCACTAGTTCTGAAGCAGTTATGCAAATCAGAGTTGGGCCAAACTCAAGACCAATTCATTTAATTTATTTCTCATCCTTGGAATGCACTTTTTTTTTTTTTTTTTTTTTTTTTTTTTGGTGCTAGGAACTTCTGCTTTTTAAGAGGACAACATGTATCATTTGACTCTTCGGTTCCTCAACGCTGACCTGTGTTTTTAATGAGAATTAAAAGGTATTAGTGAGAGAAGTCCTGGGGGACAGAAGAGTTGCATTTTAATTTTTTTTTTTCAACGTTTATTTATTTTTTGGGGGACAGAGAGAGACAGAGTATGAATGGAGGAGGGGCAGAGAGAGAGGGAGACACAGAATCGGAAACAGGCTCCAGGCTCCGAGCCATCAGCCCAGAGCCCGACGCGGGGCTCGAACTCCCGGACCGCGAGAGCGTGACCTGGCTGAAGTCGGACGCTTGACCGACTGCGCCACCCAGGCGCCCCAAGAGTTGCATTTTAGACTCAGCTGTTAGACTGTGAGCAGGTCCTTCTCCGAACTACTTTCCTCTTTCCTCCAATGCCCTCTTTTGAAGTATAGAACCTGTCAATGCCCATGCCAGCTCCATCTCATTGTAACAGGTCGCAAAAGGAAAGGTGAGGTGACACTATTATATACATCAGTCAGCCTTTTGCCCGAAGTTCTGTCCAAAAATGTGCCTCCTTGGGCTTTACTTTGGGGAAGAAGAAATAACACCGTCCCTGGGATGGTGGTGACAGTATGTCTGGGTTCTCCTGTGCCAGTGACAGGCCAGAACTGGAAGAGAAAAGGGGTGGGAGCTGGGTCAATAACGTCAGGAAGGGGTGGGACGGCCAAACCTGCTTCCACATGAACGGCTCTCCCCTTGGGCCAGCTTTCCTCTCTGCTAACTACCCTTTCCTCTAACATACTTGAAACCACAGACTTATTTTTTACTCCTCCCTCCTTCTGTTTCTACACCCACTCTATCTCCAAAACGGATGTGTTTTCACCAGGCTAATACCTTCTTCTCCCCAATCCCAGCGGAGGTACCCAGGTCTATTATTTTAAGTCCCACTTGGACAGTAACTCCCCCTCTTGCTGAACCTCGTCTCTCAAAATCTTAATAGAGTAAGTCCCAGCGAGGTCCAGGAAGCTGCATTTCCAGCAGGTTCCCAAGTGATGCTCATGCTGCTAGTTCAGGAACCTCACTTTAAAAACTACTGAGCTTGGGAGATGAAAAACATGATGAACCAACAAGAGAAGTCCCGACTCCATGCAGTTTTTGGTATCAGAGCCTCTCCCCCAGGGCCTGCAACAGAATCACCCTTGTATTATTAAAATACAAGTGCGAGGGGCGCCTGGGTGGCTCAGTCGGTTAAGCGTCCGACTTCGGCTCAGGTCATGATCTCGTGGTATGTGAGTTCGAGCCCCGCGTCGGGCTCTGGGCTGACTGCTCAGAGCCCGGAGCCCGTTTCAGGTTCTGTCTCCCTCTCTCTCTGCCCCTCCTCCGTTCATGCTCTGTCTCTCTCTGTCTCAAAAATAAATAAACATTAAAAAAATTAAAAAAAAAATCCACAAGCCAAAGAATACGTTTTATTTTTTCCAGAGGGTCTTAAGTGTGCAAAACCCTGGCTTGTCTTTTAGAAAACATTTTCAAGAGTACAGCAATGAGACACCCTGCTGTGATGTGGTCAAAACATAAACCATACACCGAGGCTTAACTACTGAGCTGAAAGTTGGATCCTTCTGGGGTTACCTGAATTTCCGACACAGTTCACATGCTGGTTCTTCTAAGCCAAACACACATTTCAATGGTTTACGTATAATTCCCACCAAGGGTCATAAGGAAAAAAAAATGTTTTGAAAAAAATCTTTTTGATCAAAGTCTTGCTAGGAGATGCAATGGAATTATTTTTTTCTTTAGAGTAGATTTCTCTTCTGGGTGACTGTAATGTATGTAAGAGGCAGATATACACCTGTCTCTGGCTTGTACAGGCCGAGAAATGAAAAGGACATGGCAATTATAAGTGATAGGATGTCAGAGTTTTGGAGTTGAGAGTCACCTGAGAAATCATATACAGGGGATGTATTTTAGAGAGGACAAACTGAGGCTCAGAGAAGCTCTTCTTGTCCCAAATCACCAACTTATTTGGGTAAAAAGAAGATAAGACTTCACTGAATTCCTTTTTGTTTGTTTATTCATTTTTTGAGAGGCAGAGAGTGACAGAGACAGAGCATGGGTGGGGCAGGGGCAGAGAGAGAGGGAGACACAGAATCTAGAGCAGGCTCCAGACTCTGAGGTGTCAGCACAGAGCCCAATGCAGGGCTCTAACCCATGAGCCCTTAGATCATGACCTGCACCAAACTCGGACGCTCCACCGACTGAGCCACCCAGACGCCCCTCTTTGAATTCCTTTGAGTTCACTGAATTCATTGCACTACTTAAACAGCTCTCCCTTCCAAACCCCATTTCTCCTCTCATTCATTCCGGATTCTTCCTGCTTACCTCTGCCCAAATCGTCTTAGTCGTACCCAATAGATTCACCCTTTAAAATTTCAGAGGAAGTTGTTCTCCTTTTTCATTCCTCATGATAGAATTCTACTTAAGAACTGTAGGACTCACTCATGTGCTAAAAAGCTAGTTTGTACTGGCTCTGGAGAAGCCTTGGTTAATTTCTTCAGAAATGTTTCTACCTGATGGTGAAACACAGCCCTTAGTACAAATTCAATTGTATTCACTTGCAAGAAACCAAATGGTATTATCAAAAAAAAGACTAAAACCTCATCTCTTAACTTATTAAATTTTACTACTATCTAACAGCCTTGAGGTTATTTGCATCTTTTGCATGTGGATGGTGGAAATGCTATGGAAGGGTGTGGTGCCACACATACTGTCCCAAGGCCACGTTCGGTGAAGTCCTATCGGTAACCTGCGACCAACCATGGTCAAAGTATTTGCACCACAGACACTGGCAAATGCTGTAAGTAAGGATTTTTCTCCTCAGAGAGATATTTGTTACTAATTTATCAGCATGCCACGCGTTAGAGGCTGACGTGTGCCTCCCTCGAAACACGACAGTGCTTTGAGATAGGCCTTTGAGAGGTGATTCAGATGAAAAGAAGTCCTACTGATGGGCCCTCATCCAATTCGACTGGTGCCCTTCTACGAGAAGAAAATGGAGATAAAGACACCGGGAACATGCACATACAGAAAAAGGATCGCGTGAGGTCATAGCACGAAGGTGGCCATCTGTAAGCTAAAGTGAAAGGCCTCAGAAGAAACCAAACCTGCCAACACCTTGGCCTTGGCCTTGCAGCTTCCCAAACTGAGAAAATGAATTTCCATCGTTTAAGCCAAAGTTCATTAGAACTTTGTTATGGTACTTTGGGCAAACTAATACAACCACTGTATTTAGGCCTGCGCACACATAGCTCCTAAATTTAAAATCCTTGACTTACAGGTTTTGTAACTCTCCCTCCCCTGTATCTCACAACATTATGCAAAAGTGCAGGTATCTAAGAAAGTCCACAGCTTTTAACAAATTCATTGGTGAAGAAAGAGTGAGAAAATTTCTCATTAAGAACTTAAAACTCACTATGTGTTATTCTATTCCATCTAACTTGCACATTGGTTCTCACAGCACAAACTATCCCTCTCAATATTTTGGAACTGCAAACTATTAAGATGAACCCTAGGAGGGGCGCCTGGGTGGCTCAGTAGGTTAAGCATCCAACTTCGGCTCAGGTCATGATCGCGCGGTTTGCGAGTTCGAGCCCCGCATTGGGCTCTGTGCTGACAACTCAGAGCCTGGAGCCTATTGCAGATTCTGTGTCTCTCTCTCTCTCTGCCCCTCCCCTGCTCATACTCGGTCTCTCTTTCGCTCAAAAATATATAAAACATTAGAAAATTTAATATGAACCATAGGAAATTGCTAATATTTGACTGTTTTTTGAGTTATGAGAACACCTATGTCCTAAGGTTCAGTTTCATAGAACGTGTGCTGCTTGAGACCTCGTTCAGACTTCTCATTCTTACAGGGCTTTAGCAAACTTTAGATTCTAAGTAGGATTCCTAAGATCCACAGAAAAATAGTTTGTCCCACAAAGTGTTAATTTGCAATTTGACTTAGCTCCCAATATCTAAAATCTGAGCAAATGCCCTAAGAAAGTTGAGATTCTGGGTCCTTTTGAACATGAATGATCAGGCAATATAGTGCCCATGTTAGTCCTGACAACTAGTCCCTCAACCTGGAGCACACTCTCCAGAACGTCCCAGTCCCTTGTACAAGCCATGCTGTCCATTTGTAATACCTGCCCAGTCGTAGGTATATCTGTATGGGTAAGTCTGTAACATATTCTTCCTATTCTTTTTACTCCTTACCTGGTTCACATCTCATCAACCAGTAGGACACATACAAAATGAGATGAAGAGTCATCTAGGGTCAAGAAGGGTAGGTTCTCCAGGACTCCATGCAACCCTACAAGGTTGTTTAACATGATACAAACACTGCTTCATATCTGTACGGAAGTCAAATGGAGAAAGGCTCTGAGACCCCAAAACCAATGGGTGCCAAAGTTATTAATAATTTGCTGATCACTCCCATGAGTATTTGGTATCATATGAATACAATTAAATGCCACTTAGAGTTTACCTTAGAAGTGCTATGTAGATGAAGATGTCATGCTTATTCTATTTCAGAAGGAACTCAAAGGAAAAACATCCAAGCTTCATTCATATAAATGCTTAGACATTTTACAGATGCCAATATGGTTCTAACCTATTTTTTTTCAATTTCAAGGTCTCATTTCATCTATCATGCTGCAGCTGAAATCACTGTCTAAATCAATGCCTTTCTAGCCTGTTAGTTGGGTTACTTTTAATATTTAAG
Source organism: Puma concolor (assembly GCF_028749965.1). Taxonomy (NCBI): domain Eukaryota; kingdom Metazoa; phylum Chordata; class Mammalia; order Carnivora; family Felidae; genus Puma; species Puma concolor. The sequence continues at coordinate 17,405,733 of NC_141675.1, forward strand.
GCCTATTTTAAGTTGCTGTATTGATAAGAAAAGACAGCTAAAAGAAGTTTCTTATCAGCCAAGAAAATAAATAGAAATTGATCTCAAAGGCACAATTTGCTCCTTAATGTTTATGATAATCTCCATAATCGTGTTCAAATGTTATTACTTTTAATCATGTCAATTTATATGGATTGAAAAGTACAACACAATGCATCTATATGGTCTCCAAGTTCGGAAACATTTCTGAGTGTGAATTGGCCTAAGTATTCTCTGATAGTTTTACTGACTAACAATCAATAATTAATGTTAACCAAATCATTGCATTTTTGCTACTGCCACTAAATCTCACAATCATTTCAAAAACTAATGACAAAAATACAACCGTCTAGGTTTTCTCAGGCTACAAATAAAAATCTATGAACATTTCATTCACTTCATGTTGTAACCATTCTGGTTTTCTAATTTGAGAGTAAGGAACTAGACTGTTTTAGAGGGCTAATTAGAGAGCATGTTTCTGCCGCTGATTAATAATGGAAGACTCCAGACATTAGAGTTTGATAGTCCTTAAGGATTACCTAAGGCCAATTCCTTCATTTCACAGATGTAGAAACCAATGTCTGATGAGAAGCAGTGAACTGTCCACTAAGACTAAATAATAAACTTCAGTCCGTGATAATAACACATACGTACATGCACAAAATCACACTCAGATATATCCTCCATCTATACCCCAAGGCATCCACATCCAGAGAGGTTTCTTCATGTTACTTTTTAATTTACTCCTAATTAATTTCCCTAGATTATGTTGTCATTTTAATGACTGCGTAGATAGCTATTCTAATCTGTTGAGGTTTCCCTACCAAAACTCACATAAAGAACTTCCGCGCCATCCCTTCCTAGATATACTGGATAGAAACATCAACATACCACATTTACGTGTTTCATCCTCTCGTGACCAAACAAAGCGGCAAAACCTCATCCTAAATTCTTAATAACAGTGACCCATGGCCTATACATTCACACCATAGGTTTGACTGGAACACAAGAAAGATAAGTTCCCTCTGTCACACAGCCTTGTGACCTACCATTCCTCTATGTTGGAACAAAGCTTGGCTGCATCAGTATATCCTGGGAGTCCTCATCAACCCATACTGAACTGGTTGTCCCAGGCTTTGACTTCATCACTAAAAACGCAAAACCAGCTTTCATCTCCACTCCCGTAAGTGAAGAAAACACATCGGAGCCAATCACTGTAACTGTGTTAGTCAATCAACAATCTCCTCCTCAAAGTGCCTAGAAATTACAACATGGATTTCTTTACTAATCAGACCCATGCTTGAATTGTGACTAGACTTTTCTCACAATTTCTGTGGAGTATAATCTAGCCCCTATGGCTTTGAGGAATAGGTCACATATCCCCAAAGATCTCAACGTTGTGGTGACGTCAGGCTCTAAAATTAGGCCTTCTGTGGGCTTCTGGGCTAAGCCCCAGCTAAGGCACACAGTCACAACAAGAAGTCCCTTGTCTCCGAATCTGGAGGTGTCCCTCCTGGGCTATTACAGTAGCTGCCTCTGCGTGTTCATCTCCCTTCTGCTACCCATCTGCTCCTTCTAACTTCCCTTCCATGAAGCAGCCAGACTGATGTGAGCAAATACGATCATCTCCTCTGCTTAGAGTCTTGTGATGACTTTCTGTCGTCCTAAGTATAGAGACAAACCTCCAAGGTTTTTGCTCTATCAGGCTACTCCTGTCATACTTCCTCACCTCTGCCCATACTCACACCTCGTTGTAAATCTCTGATGATTTGATTATATAAACACGCTTCAGTAACTCAGACGTGTGAAACTGGGAAGCCAAGGACCCACACGCCAGAATTCATCCTGCAAGAACACACATTCGGCTAAGCGAAGGAGTTACTTGTGTCTCTGGCTGACCACTGTCTCTTGGGCAAGTAGTACAGTATTTGGAACAGTCCAGGTCCTCGATTTTTTTGTGCTTCTCTTTGTTGCATGAATGGAAGGCTCAATGAGTATTAAATTGCAATAAGTGTCATTTTCAGCGTACAATACCCGTAAGTGAACAAAAACACCAAGATGAACCAGTACTTCTCTCATCCCGGTTGCCACACCCAAGTTCATAGGCCCATTCCTTAAATCTCAAGACCACACCCTGCCAGACTCGACGTCCACTTCTCATCACCTCTCAGGCCCAGATGCCGTCAGCATCTGGTTGTTCAGGTGAATTTACAGATTGTGAATTTACACGTTGCTACCCTGCTTCCAAAGAGACACCTGAGGGCACTTATGCTCCAACTGGGGAAATAGGTAATAAACTATGGTTTCCAAATGATGAGAAGATAAGTCAACCTTCTGTTCCCATTCAGATAATACTGGAAAAAAATTCTTGACTGCCTTGAACGTAGAAAGGTTGAACGTTTTTTTAGGGATGGAGATTAAATACATATAGATTTAGGACATTTCATTTCTTTAAGATGTAAAATTTCTTACTTTAAGATGTAAAATTTATTACAGTAGTAATACACTACTTTCTGAAACACTACCCGTTTCAAACAATGTTATTGAAATTCCACATGCATCTTTTAAATCTGTCTTTGCCACCAGGAGAACCATACTTTCATCAGCTAAGAATTTTCCAGTCTATCATTTTATTTCCATTTGAGAGGCTGACTTTTTGAGTCCACGTAAAATGATACCACTGGAAAACTGAAGTCAAGCCTTAAGCACTCATTTGTAAAACCTAAGGATTCACTACTTATTTATTCATCCTTTAAGTGTTTGTGATCTCCACAACACTAGCACTTGCTCTGTGGCTTTTGAAAGTGAACTTCAAAAGCCTCTTAGCCAATGAAATCCAACACCCTGTTACATTTGTCTCTTTTTCAAAGAGTAATTCTTCTCACGTGGCCCCTACAGGTATTCGAAAGCAGCATTAATGGAGGATGTATTAGGCTAATCTGTTTAATCCCAACAGGATCCTTGGTTGTTCAAAATGAAGTGACCATGAGACTCTTCCACATGTGAAATGCGTTAGAAAGACCTCAGTATAAACCTATACCTTTTATTCAGGGCTTGTTTGGGGCAAAATCTCCCATTTGCATTCAGTTATGCACGAAAGCCTGCATGCTTGGTGTAGGCTGGCAGAGGTCCCCAGCAGTTACAACCACTGCAGCTACAACCATCACCACCACACGATCTGTTCCCCAGAGTTTAGACAGTGAGACTCGGATGGAGACACGGATGACAGAACAGCCTCCCCGGGGCAGCCTTCTCACAAGCGACAATGACCTAGAATCTCTTTCATCTCCAACTCTGAGTCCTGCCCTGATGCCTAGGAAGCAAGGTTCCCCACAGGGGACTTCACAGCTTGGAACCAACCAACCAAAGCTCAAACCGCTTGGCATGGGTCAGTCTGAGGGGGAGAACACTGCCTTCCACAACATCCTGTCACTCTCCTTGAGTGTCGTGCTGGGGATCCTCTTAGTAAGCAAGGGAAGAATCATGCTAGGCCTCAGCCCCCTCCATCCGACTTCTGTGGCAAAAGGAAATGGAAATGAATGCCCTACCTGTCTGTCCTTTGAACTAGTTATCGGGTCTGGCTATTGTCTACACTTCCCTCTCAGAGGCATCGATAAAAAGGTCTGATACTACGTGCACCACGCATTAGGTATCAAGGCAATGTAAACTTTCTGAACCCTGAGCTACAAAGAATTATTTTTAGAAGGTTATAAACCTACGAAGAAAAAAACGTGTAAGGAATCTGGTATCACCCGTATTATCACCCATACAACTAGATTTCATGTGCTAAGCCCCACCCAGCTCCACCCGGCCCCACCCACAATTTCAGGGCTTATTTCACTCTATGTCATCCTTCACGTGCTATGCCATACTATTTTTCTCTTGGGCTTCTCTAACAATCATGCTGGTTTTGTGCCTTTTTAAAAAAATTTTTCTATTATGCCCAAGTATAGTTCTAAATTTGATTCAACATTTTTAGGGCACTTTAAAAAATAATTGGTCAATAATCCGAGGCGTAAAATTCTCTCTACCCAGTACATCTCAGAGGATGCTACAGGCCAACATTCAAATGAGGTAGAACAGAGGGATTCCATGGCTATGATGAAAAGGCGATTTCCCAAGAGTCATCTCTCAGGTCAAGACATTTAAAAGTAGCTCAGTATGTAAACTAGTTCTGTTTTTCCTTCTATTCATGGTTTAAACAGGCCATACTTTTAAGCCAATCATAAGTGTGAACATGGTTAATTTGAAGCATTAAGGTTTTTTTTTTTTTTTAATTTTTCAACGTTTTTTATTTATTTTTGGGACAGAGAGAGACAGAGCATGAACGGGGGAGGGGCAGAGAGAGAGGGAGACACAGAATCGGAAACAGGCTCCAGGCTCGGAGCCATCAGCCCAGAGCCCGACGCGGGGCTCGAACTCACGGACCGCGAGATCGTGACCTGGCTGAAGTCGGATGCTTAACCGACTGCGCCACCCAGGTGCCCCTGAAGCATTAAGGTTTTTAAATGGGTTTATAGCATCAACTCTTTAGTTAGGAAGGTAAGAGAAAATGACAGAAATCACAGTTCAAAAATATGTGGTCCTGGTGCCCGTGCTGGTGAAAATCTCTTTGCACATCAATCACCAAGAAAACTTGCTATTTAAGGACAATTTCATAGTGGGTAGAACTTAAGAACCAGAAGGAATCAGAGTTCTTCATAAGCAAACTGCAGTTTGGGCAGGATAGGCACTTACCCAACGTGAATGAGTTACAGACTCGATGCCAGGCTCTCTCAACTTTCTGACTTCATGTATGGTGGTTTTTCCAACCAAAGTCGACCCTTGAAGAACACTGGGTTTAGGAGCACTGATCCCCTGCGTAGCTGAAAATCAGTGTGTAATTTTGACTCCGAGAAAACTTAACGACTAATAGCCTACTGCTGACTAAAAGCCATGCGGATAACCATCAACACAAATTATGGTTTTTGTATTATATTCTCTGTTCATATAGCAAACTCAGCTAGAAAAAGTTAAGAAAACCATAACAAGAAAAGTGGAAACAATACGTATAAATTATATATATTATATATGGGGACCCATGCAGTTAAACCAGTGCTGTTCAAAGGTCAACTGTCCATGGAATCTCATCATAACTTTTTAAATAAACGTTATTTGCTTATATGTCCTAGGTTTACAAGTCAAAGGAGTCAATGTCTTAACAACTGCCTATTATTAGCGACAGGCTTCCAAGAGAAAAATATTTGTGATAAAGGAGATCTCCTTAAAGACTTTGAAACACTTTGTCAAGATACTGAAATTCTTGACAACTCTCTGAAATAATCTTTCTAAGCTGACTTGTCTTTCCAATCACTGACATATTTGATTCTCGCCTATGATAACCAGTTCCACAACTGGTATTCCAGTCTGTGAGAGACCAGAATGGGAAGAGTTATTATACTTTTTGTTTTATAGCAATGCAGTCACTGACCTATGATGTCCTATAGTTGCAGTAAGTATTATTTGACTGTATTTGCTATGCTCTGTGAATAGGTTGTTCTACTCCAACCCATCAGTGCTTTAGTAATTATGTCATCAATCCACTTAAATTCAGAAAAATAAGCCTTCTAAAATTTTAAATCTATCTACATATTAAGGGTTAAGACTATTCTGTATGATCTTCCATTTAAAAAGGAAACGAGGGGCGCCTGGGTGGCGCAGTCGGTTAAGCGTCCGACTTCAGCCAGGTCACGATCTCGCGGTCCGTGAGTTCGAGCCCCGCGTCAGGCTCTGGGCTGATGGCTCAGAGCCTGGAGCCTGTTTCTGTTTCTGTGTCTCCCTCTCTCTCTGCCCCTCCCCCGTTCATGCTCTGTCTCTCTCTGTCCCAAAAATAAATAAAAACGTTGAAAAAAAAAAAATTTAAAAAGGAAACGATTACCATCTCTCTAAAAAAAATAATAAAAATAATAATTAGAAAAAGAGGGGGCACCTGGGTGGCTCTGTTAGTTGAGCGTCTGACTCTTGATTTTGGCTTGCATTATGATCCTGGGGTCATGGGATCGAGTCCCATGTTGCGCTCCGTACTACACGTGGAGCCTGCTTGGGACTGACTCTCTCTCTCTCTCTCTCTCTCTCTCTCTCTCCCCCTCCTTCCCTCCCCCCATTTTCTTTCTCTCTCTCTCTCTCTCTCTCTCTCTCTCTCTCTCTCTCTCACACACACACACACACACACACTTTCTCTCTCTCAAACAAAATACATACATAAATAAAAAGGAAATGAGGAAATGATTGGGTCTGATTCAGAGGCATTAAGTTTAGTAGTAGTTCTTAAGAGTGCCTTTTATTTTACCTTAAAAGAGAAAGAATTAGAGTTGACACAGTATTATCAAGCTGTCTTCCTGTTTCTATCTCATCTCCTGTCATATAGATATTCATGGGTTTTTTTAGACATTCATCTTTAAACACAAAAGTATCTGATCAAATAGCTGAAGCCAAGACAGTTAGGTATACTGCTTTCTTAGAATACTATATGAAAAATGCTCCAGATAAGCCAATGCTCTAGGGGAACCCTGACCTTCAGATTCCTTCTAAATTTTCTATTTGAATTAATTGTTGACAGTAGATTCATCAAAATGGCAGAATTTTTCTTTCCTTTCATTTTTTTTTCTTTGTTAACATGATGAATGACTTGTTTAAACTTTAAGAAAGCATAACCTGGGTCATGTGGTGTCTCTGTGGAAACAGGAACTTTTTATTAAATAGAAGAGAAATTAGTTACAATGGAGGTTAACTCTCATTATAGAGATTTTGGTGCTTAGCCTCTGAAAAGAAAAAAAAATTAGCCAACTAGTGAACAACAGGGCCAGCAATCAAACATGGATGTGGTGAATGGAGTTGCCAATGATGGCGGCAATAATGTCTCTCATCCCACAGCGTCTTCTACAGTGTGACTCTGCCACTCCCCAGCAAGACATGGAGAACTCTCTCCATCTTGTGGAATGACTCATTTGTAACCAATAAAACGCAGTGAAAGGGACATGTGGCTTCTAAGGCTAGGTCAGAGAAACCTTGCAACTTCTCCCTTGGTCTTCTGAAATGGATGTTCTTCTCAGAATTCAGAGAAGGTAGGGGAGCTAGTGAGATAAATAAAATGCTAGTGTCTGGGCTAGCCATCATCAATATTTATTACTTGTAAGTGCCATCCAGAAGGGTAGGGTGGGGAAGACAAGTTCTGAAAGAGGTACTTTAGGATATAGAGGCAAAATGTTAAAAAGGTAGGAGGGACGGAGAAAGGAAGGGGGAGAAGGAGGAGGAATAGCGAAAGTAAAGGGAAGAGGGGAAAGAGATGAGGAAGGAGGGGACAGAAAATGAAGACCAAACTGGGGCACAAGAATAATTTGGGTCTGATTTAAGGATAACTAAACTAAGCACCATTCAAGAGAGAGTAGAGATAGTAACTTACTGAAAGCACTTGCTATGGAAACAGTTACAGAGTGAAAGCAAAAACAACCCCAAACCCAGTGATGCCAGAAAGAAAGAAAGAAAGAAAGAAAGAAAGAAAGAAAGAAAGAAAGAAAGAGAGAGAAAAGAGAGGAAAGAGAGAAAAGGAAGGAAGGAAGGAAGGAAGGAAGGAAGGAAATGACATAGAATATGGTGCTAGTCGATCTTTAACCAAAAGGTTCTAGGAAAACAAAATTGGCCTCTAGCTGTAGCCATCATATTCACCTTTATTCCAACCATCCCAAATGACTAGATAGCCTGTGAAATTTCTCATCTCTCAGGATATTGTGAAAGCAGACTTTCTTGTGTCTAAAAATAGCACAGAAGTAGCAGAGAACAACCAGAACCTGAGGAGACTTGAGGATGGGGGACAGGCAAGACTTAGCACTGATCACCAAGGACCAGTGGCTGAGATCCAGATGGAACAGTGGACCTTTCAAAGGATACCAGTATAGGCAAATGATGCTGGACCCCGCCCTTAATTCCTGGGCACTGTGTCCCTAACACTCTGGGGGAAAAAACTACAATGACCGTGATTAAATTTTTGTCACCCCAGTGGAGTGGGCCTGGAGGGAGTAGCCTAATAAAAATTAAATAAAACTACCCCCCTCCAGAAAGTTTTCTTTCCAGAACAGCTAAGTGTGTGGTCAGGTGACTATGCCCCCGGAGCAAACTTTCTTCTGAGCCCACCTTGGACAATAAGAAATGAATTCTATTGACATTCTAATCAGAGTATTTCATGACAGGTGATGGAAAACTATATGCGCGGTGTCTGTGAATGTTTCAAACCAACGGTTCTTAGCCTGGAATGATCCTCCTCTCCCATTCTGCACCAGTAGTAACTGGTCAATGTCCAAAGACATTATTTGTTATCACAACTGGGTTGGGAGGGTGCTGCTGGCAGCTAGTGCGTAGCAGGTCAGAGATGCAGCTCAATCTCCTACGATCCACGGGGCAGCCTCCCACAACAAGGAATTATGCGGTCTAAAATGTCAATACCACCGAGGTTGAGAAACACTGTTCATACTCTAATGCCCCAAGAGCTTTCCTGAGACATGAGTCAGTTTAACAGGGACCAATACTCATGTGTATACCAATAAATGTATACCAATAAAAATACTCGTGAAATAGCTTAATCCCGGACTCCTGACTCATTTCTTTAATCTGCAAATTTGCAAGTACAGTGCATTCTACATGTGACTCAACAATACTGGCACTTGCGAAAGTTATTACCAACTACAAGCAGGTGACTTCTGTCTCAGGCTGAATTCGCCCTGGCTCAACTCCAAACACTTGTCCACACACTCAGTCAACAAATAGCATGTACCAAATTTTTCTACCAAAAGGTCTGAAGATCTTATCAAGAGATTAAAGAAATTAATATGGAATATATTCCATGATTTTGTATAATGCTTTTCTGTAACAAGAGTTAAAAGCAAAATCTTAAAAAATCATCCATTGGGGTTCCTTGAAGTGTGGAGGGAGGAGTCAACAGGACATAGCTAAATTTACTTATGAGGAGTCAAAGAGCCTTGGACTGGTCCGTATTTATAATATTTACAATCTGCTGTTCGCTCTCACTCTATATACTGGTCCACTGACTTCTTGAAATGTCTTGCAGTTCATATTCATGTGCATTTAGTCTAAAAGCACTAAATCTATTTCATCTATGACCACAAAGAGAAAATATCTCTGTCCTTGGAATAACTTACAGTGCATAGAGGAATAAATGGCTTTTAGAAATTTTAGACTGCATCAAGACGGGGGATATGGGAATCAGGCTCATTTTGTTGGCCATGTCTAAACATTACAGTAGATGAATTTTTTATATCACTTTGGAATTACCGATAGATCCTATTAAGGAGTTTCCCATTATGCGTACTTCAGAGGGAAAAAAAATCTGACACGTAAATAAGGAAAGGTGTCAACCAGCCCATCCACTCTGAAGACAAAAATAATTCAGTTTATTTCACAGTCGCTTTAACAAGTTGTAAAGATAATATTCTCTCCCCATGAAAGATTCAGTTTCTGGAAAGCACAAAGTATTTCTCACACCTCTTCACAAAACTCACTGTAGTAAGAAATTTAGAATGAGCTAAAGAATAAAAACCCCAAATGTTAAAATTTTTTGTGTTTAACAGATCCCATCCTATAAGCACTTTTCATTGCCTCCTGTTGCTTTGTGATTTAATATAAGCTATTGTGGTATTAATGGGTGTTTCTGAGGGGAAGGCACATCACTGTGTTTCTGTTTTTATTTTGCTCTGTTTGTTTTGTTTTTGCTGCAGAACTTCAATTATTCAGCATGTATATGAGGCCATCTGCTTATATACACACGCTGAAAGCCAGATTTTTCAAGACAGGAGAACACAAAATGTGGAAAGTTTCTGATTATATACAAACAGATTTGAAATGCTTATACACAATGCTCTTTCCCAGATATGTCATACTCATAGAAAAATGCAAAAAAAAAAAAAAAAAGTGGAGATGGTTTTATTCTTTAGAGGCTCCATAAAGGCAGTCGTTTAGCTAAAGTCAGAAAAATATAAATATAACCAAAGTAGACCAGGAGGGTGAGCATCTGAGGGTTGTGTCTGCATAATTAATCCTATAACAATATTCTAGTTTTCCTTGGTCAAAATAGCCCTTATTCTCAGTCCATATGTTTCTAGGAGGGATGATCTCATCCAACACCTCCAGGAATGGGGCCAGCTATTCCAGTCTCGTATCAAAAACATAAAACGTGGGGGAGGGGGGGTAAAAGTGTGTTTTTTTTAGTGTATGTTCAAACTTAAATTATCAACATAAAAGAGACTGTTATTAATACAGGTAGTTATGTAAGCCTCACAGTAACCACAAAGCAAAACCCTATAGACACACAGGATACCTGGGTGGTTCAGTCAGTTGAGCATCTGACTCTTGATTTCGGTCTTAGTCATGAGATGGAGGCCTGCATCAGGCTCCACACTGAATATGAAGGCTGCTTGGGATTCTCTCATGCATGCGTGCACTCATGCTCCCTTTCTCTCTCTGTCTCTCACTCGGTCTCTCTCTCTCTCTCTCTATCCCTCCCCCACTTGCACTTGCTCTCAAAATAAACTTAAAAAAATGCTGTAGACACACAAAAGGTAAGAAATAAATCTAAGCATAAATCTAAGTCCTTAAGCCACAAAATACGAGCCAAAGAAAGGAACAGAGAAGAACCCCACACCAGCCAGAAAACAGTTAACAAAATGGCAATAAGTACATACCTATTAATAATTACTTTAAATGTAAATGGACTAAATTCTCCAATCAATAGACCTACAGTGCTGACTGATTTAAAACACACACAACACACACAGCGTGCGTGCGCACACACACACACACACACACACACACACACACATCTATAGGCTGCCTGTAAGAGACTTACTTCAGATGTCAGGACACAAAACAAAGTGAATGGATGAAAAAAGATCTTCCATGCAAATGAAACCCGAAAGAAAGTTAGGGGAGCTATGCTTATATCAAACGAAAGAGGCTTTAAAAGCAAGACTGTATGTGATAAGAGACAAAGAAGGGCATTACATAATACATAATACAGGCATCAATCCAACAAGAGGATATAACATTTTTAAATACTTATGCATCCAACATAGGAACACCTAAATACATAAAGCAAATATTAACAGACCTAAAGGGACAGCAACCTAATAATAGTAAGGGACTTACTTTAATACCTCATATCAATGGACAGATCTTCTAAATGGACAATCAGTAAGCAAACTTCGGCCTTAACACATTAGACCAGATGGGACTTGATATATTTAGAACATTCTGTATGAAAGCATAATATGCATTCCTCTCAAGCACACGAAGAACATATTCCAAACATATTCCAAAAGAGATCATACGTTGGGCTACAAAACAAGTCTCAATAAATTTAAGATGACGGAAATCATATTAAACATCTTTTCCAACCACAGTGGTATGAAACCAGAAATCAATTACAAGAAGAAAAATGAAAAAAATTTCAAATATATGGAAGTTAAAAAACAACTGACTGAATATCCAAGAGGTCAATGAAGAAATCAAAGGAGAAATAAAACAGTATCTACCAACAAATGAAGGCGAAAACACAAAACACCAAAATGTATAGGAAGCAGGCAAAAACAGTGTTAAAAGGGATTGTCTTTGTGATAGAGGCCTACCTTAAGAACTAAACATCTCAAACAATCTCCTTACATCTCAAGGAACTAGAAAAAAGAACAAATGAAGCTAAATCAGAAGGAAGAAACTAAAGATCGGAGTGGAAATAAATGAAATAAACACTATAAACACAATAGATTAATGAAACTAAGATCTGATTCTTTGAAAGAAGCAAGATGGACAAAGCTTTAGCTAGACTCACCAAGAAAAAAAGAGGGCTCGAATTAAATCAGAAACGAAAGAAGTTATAACAGATACCATAGAAATACAAAGATCCTAAGAGACTACTATGAAAAGTTATACAGCAACAATTTAGAAACCAAGAAGAAAAGAATAAATTCCTAGTATTTCTAGGAGCCTTCTAAGACTGAATCATGAAGAAATAGAAAATCTGAATAGACTGATTACTAGGTAAGGAAATTAAATCAGTAATCAAAAACCTCTCAACTAACCAAAGTCCGGGACCAGACAGCTTCACTGGTGAATTTTATCAACATTCAAAGGTGAATTAATACCAATCCTTTTCAAACTTCCAAAAACTTGAAGAGGAGCAAATGCTTCCAAACTTGTTTAATGAAGCCAGCATTACCCTGCTAATCAAAATGGGACAAGACCATAAGAAAATCACAGGCCAGGATCTCTAATGAACATACATGCAAATATCCTTGACAAGCTACTAGGAAACCAAATTCAGCAACACATTAAAAGAGTATTGTGATCAACTGGGATGTATTCCAGAGATGCAAGGATGTTTCAGTGTCCACAAGTCAATCAACATGATATATCACATCAATAAAATGCAGGATAAACATCACATGATCTCAATAGCTGCAGAAAAAGCATTTGACAAAACTCAACATCTATTTAGGATAAAAGCTCTCAACAAGTAGGTATAGAAGCAACATACCTCAACATAAAAAAGGCCTTCTATGACAAGCCCACAGCTGACATCACTCTCGAGGATGCCACTTTACCACTTTATTTCAACGTAATATTCGAAATCCTATCCAGAGCAATTAGGCAGGAAAGAGAAAAGGCATCCAAATTGGAAAGAAAAAACCCTGTTAAAATTTGTGAATGACATGAATTTATATATAGAAAACCCTAAAAACTCCACCAAAAAACTCTGGATAAAACAATAAGAATAAATGAATTGTTATAGGATACAAAGTCAGTAACAAAAATCTGTTGCGTTCAACACACTAAAAACAAAACATAGAAGAAATTTCTTAAAAAATCCCATTTATAGAAATAAATTTATAGAAATTTATAGAAAATTTCACCAGCATTCTTCTCAAAGCTAGAACAAACAATCCTAAAATTTGTGTGGAACCACAAAAGACCCCAAATAGCCAAAGTAATATTGAAGACGACCAAAGTGGGAGGCATCACAATCCCAGACTTGTGTAGCCTCTACTACAAAGCTTTAATCATCAAGACAGTATGGTTTTGGCACAAGAACAGACACACAGACCAATGGAATAGAATAGAGACCCCAGAATTGGACCCACAAATGTATGGCCAACTGATCTTTGACAAAGCAGGAAAGAGTATCCAATGGAAAAAAGATAGTCTCTTTAACAAATGGTGCTGGGAGAACTGGACAGCAACATGCAGAAGAATGAAATTAGACCACTTTCTTACACCATACACAAAAATTAACTCAAAGTGGATGACGGGCCTGAATGTGAGACAGGAAACCATCAAAACCCTAGGGGAGAAATCAGGAAAAAACCTCTTCGACCTCAGCTGCAGCAATTTCTTACTCGAAACATCTCCAGAGGCAAGTGAATTAAAAGCAAAAATGAACTACTGGGACCTCATCAAGATAAAAAGCTTCTGATCTGCAAAGGAAACAATCAACAAAACTAAAAGGCAACCGATTGAATGGCGAAAGATAATTGCAAATGACATATCGGATAAAGGGCTAGTATCCAGAATCTACAAAAAACTCACCAAACTCCACACCCGAAAAACAAATAATCCAGTGAAGAAATGGGCAGAAGACATGAATAGACACTTCTCTAAAAACATCCAGACAGCCAACAGACGCATGAAAAGATGCTCAACGTCACTCTTCAACAGGGAAATACAAATCAAAACCACACTCAGATACCACCTCACGCCAGTCAGAGTGACTAAAATGAACAAATCAGGAGACTATAGATGCTGGAGAGGATGTGGAGAAATGGGAACCCTCTTGCACTGTGGGAATGCAAACTGGTGCAGCCACTCTGGAAAACAGTGGGAGGTTCCTTAAAAAATTAAAAATAGATCTACCCTATGACCCAGCAATAGCACTGCTAGGAATTTACCCAAGGGATACAGTGCTGATGCATAGGGACACTTGCACCCCAATGTTTATAGAGGCACTTTCAACAATAGCCAAACCATCGAAAGAGCCTAAATGTCCATCGACTGACGAATGGATAAAGAAGATGTGGTTTATATATACAGTGGAATACTACTTGACAATGGGAAAGAATCAAATCTGGCCATTTGCAGCAATGTGGATCGAACTGGAGGGTATTATGCTAAGTGAAGTCAGGCAGAGAAAGACAAATACCATATGTTTTCACTTATCTGTGGAACTTGAGAAACTTAACAGAAGACCATGGTCGGGGAGGGGAAAAATTACAAGGATGGAGGGAAGCAAACCATAAGAGACTCTTAAATACTGGGAACAAACTGAGGGTTGATGGGGGGGTTGGGAGGGACGGGTGATGGGCATTGAGGAGGGCACCTGTTGGGATGAGCACTGGCTGTTGTATGGAAACCAATTTGACAGTAAATTATATTTAATAAAAAAATAAATGTAAAAAATCCCATTTATAATTCCATCAAAAACATAATACCTAAGAAAAAATTTAACCAAGGAAGTGAAAGACCTGTACACTGAAAACTAAAACATTGATGAAAGATATCTAAGATGACAAATAAATGGAAAGATATTGTGTTCAGAGATTGAAAGATTACGGCTAAAATGTTTATACTACACAAAGCAATCGACAGATTCAATGCGATCCCTATCAAAATTTCAATGGCATTTGACACATAAATACAACAATCTTAAAATTCTTATAAAACCACCAAAGACCCCAAGTAGCTAAAGCTATCTTAAGAACAAAACATCACACTCCCTGATTTCAAACTATATTACAAAGCTATTGTAATCAAAACAGTATGGTATTGGCATAAAAACAAACACCTAGTTAAACGTAATAAAGAGCCTAGAAATAAACCCATGTATATATGTATGATCAGTTAGTTTATGACTAAAAAGCCAAGAATATAAGGTAGGGAAAGGACAGCCTTTTCAATAATTAGTGCTGGGAAAAAAATTGGACAGTCACATGCAAAATATTGAAACTACACTAATGTCTTATACAAAAATGAACTTGAAATGGATTAAAGACTTAAAAGTAAGAACTGAAACCATGAAACTAGAAGAAAACAAAGGCAATAAGCCCCTTGACATTGGCCTTGGCGATAGTGTCTTGGATAGGACACCAAAATCAAAGGTAACAAAATTACAAAGTGGGACTACATTGAACTAAAAAGCTTCTGCACAGCAAAGGAAATCATCAGCGAAATGATAAAGTAACCTACGATATGGGAGAATATATTTCCAAATCATATATCCAATAAGGAGCTAATAGCCACAATAAATAGAGAACACACATAACTCAATAGCAAACAAAAACATACCCAAAACAAGTAAACCTCCAAACAATCGAATTGTAAAAAATGGGCACAGGACCTCAATAGACATTTTTCCAAAGGAGACATACAGATGGCCAACAGACATTGAAAAACAAACAAACAAACAAACAAACAAACCCCTCAGTATCGCTGATTACCAGGGAAATGCAGATAAAAACAAGGTATCATTTAACACTTGTTAGGATGCCTAGCATCAAACAACAAGAAATAACAAGTGTTGGTAAGGTGTGGAAAAAAGGTAACTCTTGTGCACAGTCGGTGGGAATGTAAATTGCTGCATCACTATAAAAAACAACATGAAGTTTCTTCAAAAACTTAAAACACCATATGACCAACAATTCCACTTCTGGGTTTTCATCTGAAGAAAACGAAAACACTAACTTGAAAAGGTATTTCCAACCCCATTTTCACCGGGGCATTATTATTATTTTTTTTTTAATTTTTTTTCAACATTTATTTATTTTTGGGACAGAGAGAGACAGAGCATGAACGGGGGAGGGGCAGAGAGAGAGGGAGACACAGAATCGGAAACAGGCTCCAGGCTCTGAGCCATCAGCCCAGAGCCCGACGCGGGGCTCGAACTCGCGGACCGCGAGATCGTGACCTGGCTGAAGTCGGACGCTTAACCGACTGCGCCACCCAGGCACCCCTCACCGGGGCATTATTTACAACAGCCAAGTTATGAAAAAAACTTAAATAACCCTTTGAAGAATGAATAAAGATGACGTATAGACATATCAATAGATACGTGCGCACATAAGCGTGGGGGGGCGGGAATAGTACTCAGCTGTAAAAATGAACCGAATCTTTCTTGCCATTTGCGACAACATTGATGAAACTCGAGGGTGTTATGCTAAGTGAAATAAGTCACACCAAAAGTGACAAATAATGTACGATTTTGTTCATATGTGCAATGAAACAAAAAATCAAATCAAAACAACCCCTTGAACTAAAACAACCCAAGCCTATAAATACAAAGAAAGGACAGGTGGCTGCAAGAGGAGAGGCGGGTGATGGATGTTCTAAATGGCTGAATGGAGTCAAAAAGTACAAACTTCTGGTTAAAAACAGAAGTCATGGGGATGTATGTACAACATGATGACTATATGTTATTAGTCATATTGTACTGAAGATTTGAAAGTTATTCAGGGTAAATATTAAAAGCTGTCATTACTATAAAATATTTTATAATTGCATATGGTGACAGATGGTAACTAGACTTACTGTGGTGATCATTTCAGAGTGTATACAAATATCAAATCATTACATAGACTTGAAATACCGTGTCATTTTTACCTAAGAAATTTTTTAATTAAAAAAGAACAACACTTTTCCAGTCTATTACTAGATCGATCAATATCCTACAACGTGGTGGCATAAAATGATAACTGTTTGATTGCTCACAGTCTGTTGATCAGGAATTTGGGCAGAGCTCAGTGAGGTTGGACCTTCTCCACTCCATGTGGCATTGGCTGAACTTACTCATTCAGCTGCAGGCTGGCATCTTGGTTCAAACGGAAGATCAAAAATAGACTGTCACGTAAGTGGGGCCATGATGCTGGCTGTTAGCAGAGAAAATCAGTTCTCTACCCCCCCCCCCCCCACCGCTCCAGTTCTGATCACATTGATTCATCCTCCAGATCCTCTCCCTCTAAATGGCCTCTATTTCCACATGGAGAGTCTTAACTTTCTTACATGGAGGTTCAAGGGATAAAAAGAATGAAAGCCGCAGCTTCCGAGACTCTTGAGAACTGAGCCCAGAACGGGTCCAGGACAACTCTGGCACATTCTATCGGTACAAACAAATAAAAAGACCAGCCCAGTCCCCGGGGGATGGGAAAACAGGCTCCATCTTGTGATGGAAGAGGAGACAAGGTTTTATTAAAAGAGCACATGGAACCTGAATCCATATTTGTTGGGGCGGGGGGGGGATATGCTTTATCAAAGACCTCAGCTATTCAACCACCAGGAAAAAAAAAAAAAAGTATTTAATTTAGGGCTTGCTGCCATCTTGTCACGAGTAGAGAACCTGAGAGTGGAGTCCACCCAGAGGGAACGAGCTTAAGTCCCAGGAGTATTCTTCAAGCACCTGAACAATGATCCCTGAATCTAGTACTATCCTGGACTTTCCAACTTTTTGAGTGAAAACCTTCCCTTTTATGTTACTCCCTCAAAGCCCTGAGTAAGACAAAGCTGTCTGAACAGCATTTGGCTCCTCTCTCCTTCAGGCCTTATTTTGCGGCTTAACATTCAGCAAGTTTACTTTCAGGATGCAGGTTGTGTTGTTCTTGATCATCCTCGATTAAAACTGGGTGAGTGTTCCCCTCGAACAGTGGACTCCACTACTGTGGATGAGGTGATGGCAAAAAGCGGGTAAGGGCCCAAGTCAGAGGCCAAGTCCCGTGTATCAGCACCAACCGGAAGGTCTTCGTGGCGGGGCAAAGACGGAAACGGATAAACGAATCACAAAGTCACAAATGAGACGGTCAGGAACAACAAGGAAAACAACACGTTAGGACAATGATTCGGCATGAATTCAGTGAAACCCAAAGCAGGTTCTGAAGACCTATGTGATGACCGCTGACGTGGTCTAGGCAGGTGCCAGAGGGGGTTAGAGGAATACACAAGATCAGATAAGATCGAATGCATCTTTCAAATGGGCCATTTCAGGGGGACAAAAGTAGTTCCCTGGTTGACCTAAGAATCTCAGAGAGTTCTGAGATTCTTCAGCAAAATTAAACTGTTGATCCAAGTGGGCTAGGACTTGTGCAGAACCCATCAGGTCTCCAAGAGTAAAATGGTCTGTGGCAGTTGAAACCTCTAACTCACCCATCTAGCCTTCCTCCATATAGACCTATTATTTTGTGTTTCTGGTTCAGTAAGATCTTCACGTCTGCAGTAGATATTAAGGAGATTCTTAAATAATAGCAACTGCTATTAGATATCCTAACTATGTACCAGAAACTATACCAGATGGCTCACAATAAAATCTATTAATTGACCTACGGAATTGGCCCCACCATTATTCTCAGGGTCAAGTGTGCCCATCCTCTCATTCATGTACGCTATAGGCAAAAAAAAATCAAGTTTTTCCATTTTATGATCACAGACTTTGTGCCCATACATCATTTTGTTTGTGTAGATTACTCTTCCCCTAAAATTCAGAAAAGGTGCCTCATTTGTCCAACTACCTAAAAGAAATCTAAATCATTTCAAACAACATTTAGAAGCTCGCTTATTACAAAGTCAAAATATGCCAACCTGAGGAAGTAATGATACAGGACATTTTCCTTTTCATTCCTAAAGTGTAATAAGACAGTTAAAATTGAAATCAGTATATCATTCAAGATTCTAATGTAGATGTGAGCAGCTAACAGTCCTGTGTAATACTGAGCCCCCTCCTTACAGGGCATTTCTGAACCTGCCTGATTATGTGAATTCATGTGGAGCTTGTTAAAAATATTCATTCTGTTGCCCTATTCAAGACCTTCTGAATCAAAACATCTGGGTGGGGGCCCAAGGAATAGCTTTTTAAACACTTCCCAGGTGATTCAGCCTGTCAGTTAGATTTGTGAACCCCTTTCTCGTCAATAAGAAACAAACTGCTTTAAAAATCAAAGTGGATTTCCTACATATTAATAATATTCTAGGCTGTTAATATCAGCTTGAAATCTTTAACAGATGAGTCCAGACACTTTTGAAGTAACTTTGATTTCCTGTTCTGTGTTTAGGCTGGGCCTCTTTAATCCAGAGACATGCAGACATTTACTCCCTGCTAGTCAGGAACTAAAAGAAGCTTAATTGTGGTTTTCCCCACTGCCATTAAATTTGTAGGTTACACTGAAAGGAGTTGCCACTATTTCTCGGTGTGGGAATTCCAAACCAGCTTGGGAGACGCCAGTCCACCTTGCCTACCAGCACTGCAGCCGTCTTGTCCTTTGCCTGGAAGGAATGATCTTCTCTCTCCCCCAAATGGTGCCTCTTTTCTCTAGGTACTGGATCAAAACTCAGCTCTTGGACCAACTCCATGCCTCAGTGATTGCCTTGGGCTGGTCCTCTGTGTGGATCACCAAGGACAGGCCAGCTTCTTTTACACTGTTTTCAACCCGGAAGCATTAATTTCCAGAATAGGTGGAAGACAAGAGTTTGCTGAAAAAGCGGGTAAATGGAAGAATGACCTAGATGTTTACGCTCAACTGTATTTTCAGCAAGCTGCTAAGATTTCATTGGTCCTTTCACTGGCTTCCTTTCCAAGGGCAAGGAAAGAAAGATGTATACTTGACCTCTCTGTGCTTCAGTTTCCTTACCTATAAAATGGAGAAAGAGGAGGAAGGTCAAGATGGTTCTTAGGGCCCCTTTTAGTCTAATTTTAACAAAATGTAGCTGAAACTGGAAGCAGAAACCCCCCACTTGGCTTCACTGTTGAGTTGAAAAATCCCATTTAAAAACAAAAAATCAGTGGTACATATACACAGCCCACTACCTCACCTCCTTTCGATTTTATTCAACTATTGCCTTCTCAATGAGATCTTACCCGACCACACCGTATAAAGCTGCAACCTCTCCCTAAATTTCCCCTTATCCCTTTTTCTCCATAGTACTATTATCATCTGATACAAGGCGATTTATTTATTTATTTATTTATTGCTTATTTCCCTTCACTAGAATATAAGCTCCACAAATACAGGGACTTCTGTCAGGTTTATTTACTTCTACATCCCTGGTACCTGGCCAGGCATATTATAGGCATTCAGTAGAGACTTGTTGAATAAAGTAATAAACAAAAAGTAATAGAATAGCTACAGATTAACTTGATTCAAGAAACAAAGCGCCTGTTTTCAATAGTGATGATGCATGAAAGCATTGGGGAAGACACGGAAAAAGTAGAAAGCCTTGTTCTTGATGGTCCCACACTGGGGAAAATGACAAGTCTGGGAGAGACAGGGTTATAGGAAGACAATACAAGGCAGAATTGCATTATTATCACTCAGAGCTGCACACAGTGTTTTGAGTTGGAAGGAATGAGGGACTGAACTCTGGCCAGAGAAGGACTAGGAAAGGTTTGCAAGGGGTGTCATAGCCATAAGCCCTGGGGGAATCAGGACCGTGGGCAAGTCACAACTCCCGAGCATCAGTTTGTTCTTCTAGAAAAACAGAATAAACTACCCTCACAGAGATACTCTAAGGGTTAAATTAAAATGTGCACCTCAGCACCACCACATGGAAAACTCCCCAATATTAGTTGAACCTGAACCCCTATGACAATTTGTTGCTCTCAAAAGCGTCAAACCTAGTAGACACAGATCTAGAACGGGGACATATTATGCTATATAACAAGTCTGCATGCAAAGTAAAAGATCATACTCTCCAAGAAGGACGTTTCATGTATCTGGTTCGGTGCGTATTTTACCATTTTATTTTCATCTTGTGTTGCGTACACACAGCTATAAAATGGACTAGCACAGCAATTACTTAAAACCTAATTTCATGTTTAAAATTCAATTATTGATGTTAAACAGGGAAGAGAAAGGAATGTTTAAGTTTGGGGAAGGCATGGAATCACCGCAGGAGATGTGGTTATTCAGATACACAATCTGTTGGGATAAGGATGTAAAACTAGTCAGATGTGATTTTTTTTTTTTTTTTTTTTTGAGTTCCTCTGTCATTTGGCCCTCCTACTGGAACCCTGTCTTAGAAAGAAAGGGGTAAGTAACCCTAGGAAAACCTTTACCTGATCTAAGGTTATTAACAACAATCCACCAAAGGTCATGACCCAGCACTTGGGGCTGGCAGAAGGTAAGAGGGGCCACCTTAAATCAGACAGCCTGGCTTTTATAAAATAAGAAACAGCTTTGACGTCAGTGGTGTCCCTGAACTGAACTGCTCAAAGGTTCAGATTGGGTTCAGTTAAATTATCCCTTCCTTCCTGCCTGTCTCCCGTGAACTGCTTCCCCTAACCCTGACACCAGAGCCTGTCCACTCTGACCTCTTCCAGACAGAACAAGGCAAATGAACCTATTTCCCTTCTTCCTTCTAAGCTTTCTGGAAGAAGGCTTATCCCAGCTCACAGCCCCAGAAGCTGGCCAAAGAAGCCTGGTGAAAAAAGGTCACCTATGCCAGGGTTGGGGTGGAGATCCCTCGGAACCTTGGATCCCTTGGAATGTGTAAGCGTTCCAGGGAACGGCCAGCAATGAATGCACAGTGTGAATAGGAACTTTTCTCCTGTCCATCAGGAGATCCCTGTTCTTCTTTTTTTTATTTTTAAAGAGAGAGAAGGGTAGAGTGGGAGAGAGAATCATAACAGGCTCCACGCACAGCACGGAGTTCGATGTGGGACTGGATCTCAAGATCATGAGATCGCGACCTGAGCAGAAATCAGGAGTCGGTGCTCAACCCACTGAGCCACCCAGGCACCCTAGTCACCCATACTTTTAAGGGGATGACCTGGAACCAGAGATCTCAACTCTGAAGTTGGAGCTGCTCGCTGGAGCCATGGTATTTAAGTTTTTATGCTGATAACAACTACCCATTTTTATGTGTGAGGAAAATTGTAGGGTAAGAGAAGAAAAACTGAAGGTGACAACTGGTTTACGTAGAATTGTAGATGTAAATAATTAGCATATTTTCAACGTGATGAAATATACGAATGATTATTTTCTAAGAACTACTCAATTAATTCAGTCACCAAACTACTGAACCAAGTAGATAAAGATCTTCTGTCTTTCTATCCCTCACTCTCACACCCATGGTCTTTCTTTCTCTTCTTAGAGGCAAAGAAATTTGGAGATATTTTTAGTTAGTCTGGTACACCCAGAGCTAAGTGATTTGCTCAAGGACACCAAGAGATTGTGGCAAAGCCTGTATCTGGTCTTCATGTATCAGGGCTTTCTCACAGGTGACATTGCTTCTTTAGGCAAACACATTTGACTTCATTGCTTTGAATTCTGAAGCCAATTCAGGATTCCTAGTAATAGTCTCTCTTGACAAATTAAAACCAAAGAAGATAGTACTTACTGCAATTAAGATTTAACTGTAGTATCTTTTACTAGTAAAACTTCCGTATACTGAAAGTCTAAAATTGACAAGAATTTAGAAAGCATAGAAAGGAGGGAGACCATTGTTCACATGGCCAAACTACTTACGATTGGCTACATTAAATCGGGAGTGTCCATATCAAATGCCTTGAAGATAGGCTGGTAATAAATGTGTGAATCAGACAGGGTTAGAGAGACAGTTGGCTGCTTCTGGGAATGGTGGACTTATTTGGAACGAACCAAATTGTTGGTTGAATAAGTTCTCGAAAACTCGGATAAAATAGTGATAACGATGATCATCACCACCCTATGTTTCAAGGCATTAGAGAAGTACCAGGGCACCCAGGACTGGAAGAACTAAGAAGGAGCCTCACTGAGGCAAGCCCAATATTCTGCATTAATTTTCTGCTCCAGCCGTTCCCAGGGTCTGCAGCAGCGCCCTTGAGGAGCTGAAAGATAAGAAGACAGCTGCTCAGACTCCTTTTGTCACCCTCCAAAGGGAACCAGAGTTAGGAGCTGCTAAGACACTAGGACTTGAGAGGCCAAGCCCCCACAGCAAAATGAACCAACAGGGATATGACTCTTTAGCGGTGGTCTAGTATGTAGGCATAAATGGATGCGTCAGGGCTACGCAGCGTTGGTTCCTACCTAAAAATAACACAGTCACAGAGGATGATAGGATGTGTTAAAAAAAAAATACTAAGGTGTCCCCTGCCTGTCCAAAGGCACTCAAATTCACACTTTTTAACAACTCTGTACTAGCCAAACCAAAAACTTTCACGAGCCATATTTCAGCATGTGGGTCAAGGTATCAGTGTCTAGGTTACCTATTACAAGAGTTACAGATACAAGTTCCTAGGTAAAAGTTTCAAGATTGAAATAAAAAGAAAACAGAGCATTTTACACACCAAAAGCTGTATTAAGACTTACACGATTTTCCTATCTTAACAGATCCAGGGAAACGTTGTGAGTTCAGCACAGCACAGTCAGCATGGTCATCTACCCTTAATTCCAGACCATTCTGTACCACAGTCATGGAACACAGAGTATAGAGCCTCTCAGGGCTTAAAGTGTTAGCAGCAGAAATGAAGATTAAGCATTTTCAAGTCCTAAACCAAAGAGATAAATTACTTTTTAGGATCCCCTATTTATTGTGCAGTGGACACTTGAGACTTGATAAACCAGCACTTATCAGAACTTTTTAAAGTTCCCCCCCCCATATATATATATATATATTTTTTTTACAAGATTTGTTTTTCAAGCTCATTTATTTTGAACGAGAACAAGCGAGAGGGCAAACAGGGGAGGGGCAGAGAATCCCAAGCAGGCTCTGCACTGCCAGGACAGAGACTGACTTGGGGCCCGAACCCACAAACCCCAAGATCACGACCTGAGCTCAAGTCAAGAATTGAACACTCAACTGAGCCACCTAGACGCCCTCCCTCCCATAATTTTATCTTCTAACAAGTGCATGCACTGTTTTCAGAGAAATACCAGGGTGGTTTCAGCAACTAGCATTGAGCCCCACATTTAGAATAGCATCCTTTATTCATCGGGTACCCCTCAGTAACTTCCACTGATGTGGGTAAGATCAAAGGAGCAAATATTTTAATTTCCTTTGCCTTCCTTTATGTAACAATCAAAAGAGTCAGATCCCATGCTCTTTTGTTTTATCGTAGATGTCTTAAGTATTGCTACATTTATGTCGTACCTTTGGAGTTGCACAGATGCAGACGGGGAGAGAGAGGGGCACAATCCCAAAGAGGTTGCAAGCTGTCAACAGAGCCCAGCACGGGGCTCAAACACACAAACCGCGAGATCGTGACCTGAGCCGAGATCAAGAGTCAAAAACTTAACTGACTGAGCCACCCAGGCGCCTGGATTTTTTTTTTTTTTTTTTAGGTCAAGATCCAGTTGTTCCAGAAGCATTTGTTGAAAAGACCATCTTTGCTCCGTTACGTTGCACTTTGTTCCTTTGCCAAAGATCAGTTAATTCAGGAAGGTATATTTCTGGGCCCCCTATTCTGTTCCACTGATTGGCCTATGTTTGCATCAATATCACGCTGTCTTGATTACTGTAGCTTTACCTTAGAGTAGACCCTGAAGCTGGGTACCATCAGTCAGCCAACTTTGTTCTTCTTAACACTGTGTGGGCTATTCTGGCCAGTCTTTTACCTCTTCATATATACTTTAAAATCAGTGAGTCAATATCTACACGATAACTCACTGGGATAGCGATTAGAATTGCGTTCAATCTTTGGGCAAGAGCAGACACCTTGCCAATATTGAGTCTTCCTGACCACGAACAAAGAATCTCTCTCCACTCAGTTACGTCTCTGATTTTATTCAGTTTTGCCACTTTCCTCATATTGATCCTATATATACTGCTATTTTTACACCTACAAATTTCTTTCGGGGGTGCTAATATAAATGGTGTCGTGGGTTTAAGGTTTTTTCGTTAGGTTTTATTGTAGTTGAAACGGGATGGCTTCAGGTATACCATGTAGTGACCCCAAAGCTCTGTATGTTATACTATACGCACCTCCGGTGCAGCTACCATCTGTCACCATATGATGCTGTCACAGTATGATTGGCTAAATCCCTTCTGCTGTGCCTTTTATTCCTAGGACTCATACATTCCGTAACTGGAAGTGTGTATCCCCCATTCCCACTGACCCATTTTGTCCATTCCCCCACTCCTCTCCCTTTAGTGAACATCAGTTTGTTCTCTGCGTTTATACAATTGATTTGCCTCTTTCCTTGTTCGTTTGTCTCTGTAGAAACATCAGTGAAAACATATATTTGTCTTTCTGACTTATTTTACTGCGTGTAATACCCCGTGAGTCTATGCATGCTGTTGCATGTGTCAAAATCCTATCCTTTTGACAGCCATGTAATATTCCATATCTCTCTCTCTCTCTCTCTCTCTCTCTCTCTCTCTCTCTCTCTCTCTCTCTCACACACACACACACACACACACACGTCTTTATCCATTTATCTATTGATGGACACTTGGGCTGTTTCCATAGTATGGCTACTGTAAATAATGCTGCAGTCAAGAGAAGGGAGCAGATATCTTTTCAAATTAATGTTTTCATTTCTGAGGGTAAACAGCAGTAGAAATACCCAGTAGTGGAATTACTAAGGGTGAAAGTAAGGTATTTCTCTTAATTTTTTAAGGAACCTCCATACTGTTTTCCATAGTGGATGCACCAATTTACATTCCCACCAACAGCGCACAAGGATTCCTTTTTCTCCACATGCTTGCCAACGCCAGTTGTCTCTTGGAGTTTAGTCATCCTGACAGGTGTAAGGTGACATCTCATGATGGCTTTGGTGTGCATTTCCCTAGTGGACCATTCTTCTAAGTTTTCATTTAAACCTTTTTTAGTTAACAGAGTATAATACATTTCAGGGGTACAATTTAGGGATTCAACACTTACATGCAACACTCAGTGCTCATCACAAGTACCCTCCTTAATCCCCATCACTTATTTGAACATCTTTTCAGGTGCCTGTTGGTCATCTGTAGGTCTTCCTTGGAACAGTGTCTATTTAAGTCCTCTGTGTCTTTTTTCCTGAACCAGATTATTTTGTGTGTGTGAGCTGTGTACGTTCTTTATATAATTTGTAAATATACGTATCAGATATATCATTTGTAAATATCTTCTCCCATTTAGTAGGTTGCCTTTTGGCTTTGTTGGTTACTTTTGCTGGGCAAAAGCTTCTTATTGTGATGTATTCCCAGTAGTTTATTTTTGCTTTTGTTTCTTTTCCCTGAGGAGACATATGGAGAAAAATATTGCTATGGCTGATGTCAAAGAGATTACTGCTTATGTACTCTTCTAGGACTTTTATAGTTTCAGGTCTCACCTTCAGGTCTTTAATCTATTTTGAGTTTATTTTTGTGTGTAAGAAATTGTTTCAGTTTCATTTTTTTACATGTTGCTGTCCAGTTTTCCCAGCACTATTTATTTTATAGATTCCAAGATATACCACAAAGGTGTAGTAATCTAAACAGTATGGAACTGTCACAAAAATAGAAACATGGATCAATGAAGCAAAAGAGAGAGCCCAGAAATAAACTCAGACTTTATATTGTCACTTAATCTATGACAAAAGAGGCAAAAAAGATAGAATGGGGACAATACAGTCTCTTCAATAAATGGTACTGTGTTTTTAATTTCTATTTCTACTTCTTTATTGCTCATTGATATATAGGAAAACAAATGACTTTTGCATACTAATTTTGTATTTGTCATTTAAAAAATAGAAGTATCAAATTTTACCTTCAAATACCCTACTTCCAAAGTCCTTTTTTTTTTTTTTTAAGAAATGTGCTCTTTCCAATTTTTTTTTTTTAACATTTATTCATTTTTGAGAGACAGAGTGAGAGCAAGAGTTGCGGGGGGACAGAGGGGGGGGATACACAGAATCCAAAGCAGGCTCCAGGCTCTGAGCTGCCTGCACAGACCCTGACATGGGGCTTGAACTTGTGAACTGGGAGATCATGACCTGAGCCCAAGTCAGACACTTAACTGAGACACCCAGGGGCCCCATCCTATTTCCAAAATCTTGTGCAACACACACTTTGTGTTTCCTAACTGGAAACCAGAAGAGAATGCCAAAAAGGTGTTTTTTAAAAAGTTTTTTCAACCACAAGGACATCAAAATTGCAGTCCCACAGCCATTCACGTTGTAAAATATGTGGCTTTCCCTAGATGAAAGCCTGGAGTCAAGATTTTATCCACTTAAATGAACACACAATGCATCATGTGGCAATTTCTTATGGCTCAAACTACAGTATATCCCAGGTATACTTACAAGCGTTGTGATAGGGTGAGTACAAAACAGACACAAGGTTTGTTTTCATCAAGTTTGGTTGACTTTAAAGAGGTAGCCGAACTAAAATATCAATGCTATGAATACAAATGAAGTAGGGTGGAGTGAAAGCAGAGAGTGTGCTGAAGGAAGGCTAGTTC
Organism: Puma concolor; assembly: GCF_028749965.1. Taxonomy (NCBI): domain Eukaryota; kingdom Metazoa; phylum Chordata; class Mammalia; order Carnivora; family Felidae; genus Puma; species Puma concolor. Next base: position 17,433,160 of record NC_141675.1, read on the forward strand.
GTAAGGTGGGCACGAAAGGCTTTTCTCTTAACACTGGAGTAGAGACCAAAAGGAAATATGGGCGTGAACTCTTTGGATGTCCAGATGAAGACAATTTCAGGTAAAGGCTACACGGAGGGGAAAAGCCCTGAGGTGGGATTACCATTTTCCTGTTCCAGGAACAGCAAGGAAGCTAGAGCACTCACAGTAAACGAGCAAAAGGAAAAGAGAGAGATAAAGTCAGAGAGTTAGTAATGGGCTACATAATACGTGACTTTCTAGAACCTTGACTTTTCTACTCAATGAAACTGGAAACCACTGAGCAGTTTTTAATAGACATAGGACACAATCTGATTTACATATTTAAAAAAAGTCCTCACTGTTAGAAAGAGAAGAGACCTCAGAGAGCCTCGTGGCCAAGCTTCATGATGGCGCCAGTGTTTCCTGCCTCCCAATATTCAAGTTCTTGGGTGGCTCCCTGACAATGAAGTGGGCCGACCCATGTAAACAAAAAGACATTGTGGAGAAAACAATGTGCGACTTCCAAGGCCGGGTTATGAAAGACACCGTGGCTTCTATTTTATTCCTCTCTTGTATCATTTCCTCGTAACACATGGCAGAGCACCTCTATGAGGCCCGTTAGAGAGACCGATGTAGCAGGAACTTTATCAGCTAGCTTGCGCTAACTTGCCAGCAATTCGAGTCCATCTGGAAGCCAATACTCCTGCCCCACATAACACTTACAATCCTGGTTGACAACTTGACTGTGACCTAAGAGACTCTGGCAGAGCCACCGGCTAAGGTGCACCGGAATTCCTGACCCGCACAAACAGTCAAAGGATGTGTTAGAGCACCGGGCTTGGCGATACTAGAGAGAGGAGACTCTTTGAAAAATGCTGGAGGTCTGGTAGTAGGGACCCGTTGACTCATTGATAGCAACAGAGGCAGGGAGAAGCGGCTTGATGATCAGCTTATTATGCAAGCAGGACCAGAGTTTGCTTAGGGATTTGAGAAAGGGGATGAGAAAATAGAAAGGAATCGGGATAGTCTCCCAAGATTCTGACCTCAGTGACCAATGGAGTTTTCACTGGCTGAACAGAGAAAGCTGCTGAGAAGAACAGGAGTGAAGAATTACAATGGGAAATAACCAAATATACAAAACTGCATTGTTGCCTGTTTGAAAAATCAGTGATAAAATCGTGTTTTAGCAGACTGTAAAAACTACTACTCACTAGTTGACGTTCACAGATAATAACATAAAACTTCTACGTCAACTACTTAAGCTTTTCACTTGTCTCCTCTCTTATGTCTCCACGTGTGGGAAAGGCTAGCTGCTGAGAGCCAGTGGAAGCACAACAGTTTCATGAGAATCTAAATGCCACAAGGCACCAGCGATGATACTATATTTTCACTAAAGTCTAGTTTGGGGGGGAGGGGAGAGGCATACAGAAAAAAGTGTGTTCTATGGGCTCCTGCTGTGAGGCTGGGGCAAGTGACTGCATTCTGGCCAATAAGATGGTTGTGACAGATGTCATCACACAGAGCTCTGGCTTTAACAACCTATGCGGCCTTCATACTCTTTCGTCACTACTGTTGCGAGGTCTTGAAACGGTGGCATCGTAAGACCGAAAGCGTGGTGGAGGAACTCGCATTAGACTGTGCAAGGGACAAAAAGAAACTTTTCATAGGCTCTGCTGAGATTTGGAGTTTGTCATCACAGCCAAACCTACCCTCTGCCGCCATGAGTAGTCTCCAGGTTGAGAGGAGACCCATCTCATCTCTCACATAGATTTCATGGCCAGAAGGTAGCGGGGAATTGCTGCCAAACCATACCCTCTCCCTACTACATAGGTCCTACTAGGTCCTATGGGTCCTGTCCTATCCCATCAGTGAAAACATGGTAAACATCTGGAGCCTTTTCCATGGTCTTCATCTATATACCTTTCATCTCTACCCCCCACCAGGCAAGGCATAGTTCCTCACTCCCTGGTCTCATAAGACGTTGTTTAGTTAATACCCTTATTCTAGACAGATCTAATTTTAACTAATTATGAATCCCTTCAAGGAAAGATCTCTGTCTTTTCTGCTTCCAGGAGTGCCTAATATACAGACAGTACCTAATAAATGTTGGACATATTAATATGGCCAGTAGTTCTAAGCAATGAAAACTTTCAGCAAATACGTAAAACATTAATATATACAGTATCTATGGAACTGGCAAAAACGTATACCAGTGCTAATATATTCTAGACTAAAGGAGAGACGACAAAGAAGACCACCCCTTCCTTTGGTTAACAGACTTCATTTTGTAATTTCAGTGCTATCGTCACTTGACCTCAGCCTCATCAGGTCCACTGATATGCCGAGCGTTCCCTGCCACACTGGTCTGGTTGTATCTCAGATCTGTTCTGTTTTCCTTCCCAAATGAAACACCCTGTAATTAATCCTAATAAGCTTCATCTCACTAGCATGTTTTTAATTTTCTTACATTAGTCTTTTATCCTTAGAATAATTCAAGCTAAGTCATAAAACAAAGAGGAGCAAAAGCTAAGCAAAGACTGTGAGGAGGGTCCTCAAGGATGGCCATCACGACATTTTATAGAATAGAGAAAGATCAGAAATGACTGAATGCCCAAAAACTGAATAGCTAAACTGCATTACATCAATTCAAAGGATACAGCACAGCAAGTTCATACACAAGCATCTTTAACTACTGTAAAGTCATCGTAAGCATAATCATAGCAGATACTTATGCAACAGTAACCAGGAACTGGGTTTTTTCCAAGCATTTTATATATAAACACAATTGACTTTCCCAACAACTGGGAGACAGATATTGTCATTGCTCCCATATTATGGGTGAAACCAAGGCATTGAAAGTTACTTGTCTGATCCTAAACTGATAAATGGTGGAGCCAGTATGTAAAACAAAATGCAGAATGCACAGTCTCAATTTACATACGTATTTCATATACAATGCCATTTTGTCTCATTTTGCAGGTACTTCATATACACATTTCTATTTACAAACATGCAAATATATACGTAGCACAAACAGCTGATAAATATTGGGGCAGGTTTTCTAAGTTTACGTATTTATATTGACAGAGACAGTGTAAAGGGGGAAGGGCAAGAGAGAGAGGGAGATAGAGAGAATTCCAAGCAGGCTCCACACTGCCTGCACAGAGCCCATGAGATCACGGCCTGAGCCAAAACCAAGAGTTGGACACTTCACCGACTGAGCCTCCCAGAGCTCCTATGTCCAAATGTTAAGTGACTTTCTGCTTATTTTCAAAACTATCCTTTCTTGTGGTAAGCCTTATACTCTAAAAATTGTTATCCCAAAAAGAAGATACATAAACCCTAGACCTAGTGAATTACACTCTAAAAAGCATCTCAGTCTGAACAATGCCCAGCATGTGGTCGCACGATGATCCTTGCCTGGTTTCGTGAGTGCTTTGTGTCAGGTACTCTAAGCACTGGGGAGGCACCGTGTGAACATCTCACGAGGAGAAAGTTCTAGGTTTCACAGTGACATACGTTTTATCTTGTCTGTTTCCCAAAGCAGACAGGAAGCCTACTGCAGGTGGGAACTAGGCCATCTGCTCAGTGCCACTGCACCCTGCCACAACGACAGTCGGGAGTTCAATAAAGAGAGAACACTACCCTGTATAAAGCGGAGTTTACACTTCAACTTCACAAGCCCCAGGTTAAAGTGAAACTCCTTCCCTAAATTCACCGCCCCACGAAGCTCGTGTTTGGACAGTAATAATAGGATCTAGTGAACACCTATCCAGAATCAAAAGAAATACAAGAAAAGGTGAGATACAAAATGACATCGTCCACATCATTTGCATTCACAACACATGAGAAGGAACAACGTTTATCCGTGTTACTCGAGTCAGGCAAACCCGTCTGAGTTGATTTCATCTCAGTACAATGGGGAGGAAGAACCAAAAATTGGGGATATAAACTGAGACGCTTGGCTAATGGCTGATCTTTCTGCTCAGTCGAGGAGGTCAGACCTGCAGTCTATCGCTGAGGTGCTTGCCAACATCAACGTGTAAAGGCAATCTCTCCCACCACTCCCATTTCGTCCCTCCTGGGGGAGAAGGGACACTGGAAAGTGAAGGCAAAAATATACGTATTACTCTTCTGCGTGGTTTGAGGACATACCAAAACCTCTTATGAGGGACATTTGTTCCTTTGAATAAATGGGAATGCTGGATGGAATGTCTTCACATTCTTGAAACACGGCCACTGCTAAGAAGTGCTAATGCTTGGCAAGTGTTTCCTTTAGAAATCAAAAACCACAGCGGGTTTTGTAGTACATATTTTGGTTAGAAACACGTTAAGACTTGCCTGTTTTTGTTTGTTTTTAGCAGTGTTAGTAGAAAAACTGGCATTCCCTTAACATGATTAACTCACCCCTCATTTGTCTCTCTCCTGCCTCGTCGTCGTGAATTTCGAAGCATTAGACAAAACACTAAATAACGCTGTTACTGAAGCTTTAGAAGATGTCTGTAAACATCCTTTTTTCTTTCATGGCTCGAGTCCATGTTTGTGGAGAGTGACTAAATTCTACTCACTTCCTCGAGTTTATCAACTTCAGCGCGTAAATTACATGTAACTGAAATGATTACTCTATGCCCAAAATTTTCTGTCTCAAGACTTGCAGTGAACAAATGCATATATGTATGTCTGCACGTCCACGCGTGTGCACACACACCCCTAGAGTCCTGCTACACTATTATAAACTCGACTCCAGAGTTCAAGAGAATAGAATTTTACCTTCTCACCAGCAACGAATCAGAGTTCCTCTTACAGGTGTTGTCACAGTTTTGGATTTTCACCATTCTAGGGTTCAGCGGCATGTCATTGTTAAATTTGCATTTCCTGATGACAGAGGATATGCAACCATTTTTTCCATATGCTTATTTGCTATCTGTAAATATCTTCTTTGGTAATGTGTCTGCTAAGGTCTTCAGTTCTTGTTTTTAATGTTTATCTTTGAGAGAGAGAGAGAGAGAGAGACAGACACAGAATCTGAAGCAGGCTCCAGGCTCCGAGCTGTCCGCACAGATGCCGACATGGGGCTTGAACCCACGTACTGTGAGATCAGGACCTGAGCTCAAGTCATATGCTTAACTGAGTGAGGCATCCAGGCACCCCCTGGTCCATTTTTAATTGATTTGTTAATTTCCTTATTGTTGCATTATAAGTGTTCTTCGTATATTCCGAGTAACAGTTCTTTATCAGATGTGACTCTTGCGAATATTCTCTCGCAGTCTGTGGCCTCTCTTACTCTCTCGACATTGCCTTTCAGGGAGAGGTTTTTAATTTTAATAAAATCCAAGGATATAAACTGCAAAACTGCATTCACTGGTTTAAAAAAACAAAGTTATTTTAAAGTCAGGGGTAATTTGACTTTCAAAAACCAGCCTTGCAATTCAAGGGAGAACTTAAGATTTCCATGGGGTTAAGAAACTCCAACAACAGATAAAACTGCCAAAATAAAGAAGATCTTCCTCTTAAATGAAGAGAAATGAGCTAAAATAACTGTGGTCCATAATTAATTTAGTACATAAAGGAATCAGGAGAGTACCCGTGGCATTATTGGACCTGCCTCTTCCCCGCCCCCCCCCCCCCCCCGAATCTGTAAGGTCTATGAAACACCTGTATTACTTTGCATCGAGATTCGATGGGGTCAATCTAACACTTACGTTTTAAAATTAAGTGAAGTACCAGGTACTTTAGATTCATGAAAGTACCAGAATTCCTCAGTCATTGCACCCATCTACAAGGTAGAAATTTTGTGGTTAAGATCTGTTTCGACTTCTCGGCATCCTCTCTTCTAGAAATAGGACATCTTTTTTCCTTACATTAATCACCCATCTGTCATTCTAGTGTTTGAAGTCATAGCCACCAAACTGGGTGTGTGACTCTGGCCAAGGCAGACTCTTTCGCCTACAGGCAGCTATCAGGAGTGAGTTTAAGATTCAAGAAGAGCAGAGCTAGTCAAAGTATTTTCTTGGATTGATGTGGCTGTTGGTGGGGAAAAAAGGGGATCTGTCTCTTCTCTTCCCTGTTTTTTCCTCCCATCAGAGGCTATGCAGTAGTATTAACACTGGGGCTGTCTAGGACCATCTTTGCTACTTGAGAGAATATACCTGAAATTAAAGTTCACACGACAGATGCAAGCGAAGGAGAGAGACACTGTGCCCTGATCAAAGCCCCATCTACCCCTCAGAGAGCTTAACTATAGGAGCCAGCAAAGTCCTTCTGTGCTTACGCAAGTCTAAATTATACCACGAACGCACACGACCAGAACCGAGTTCTAGCACCCTCATTACACCAGTTTTACTGGTCCTTGATTTACATACTACCGTCCAGCCAATGCCCATCTTTCTTTCTTCTCTGCCTAGGTTGACCATTTGATTTCATCAGCTGCTGACCAGAACATATTAAAGCAGATGCACATCTGTAGGCTTTGATTCCTTAACCAGAAATGCCTTATAGCACAACCATCACGGGTTGTGGGCTGTAAGTGAGGAGAAGATGCCTTTACTACCGTCCTGAACGGTAGCAGCATCCTTTCTTTTTCTTTTGTTGACAAAGAGAGCGAAAGCACATGCACAAGGTGGGGAGGGGCAAAGACAGGGGGAGAGAATCTCGAGCAGGCTCAGCACTGTCAGGGCAGAGATGCATGCAGGGATCCAGCTCACAACCGTGTGATCATGACCTGGGCCGAAATCAAGCGTCAGATGCTCAACCGACTGAGTCACCCACGCACCCCTTGAACTAACAGAATCTGTTGCCTCATGGAAATAGATCACTTTTATACAGAAGTATAGGGTGGGAAAGGCTCTTGGAGACATTTATGCATGCTACATAAGGTATAATCCAAGCCATCTCTAATTTCACACCAGGAAATGAATATTCAAAGAATATACAAATGACTTCGATCTCTCGTCTATCATTCTGAATTAAATTCAAGGTTATTTATCAATGTAACAGATACGGAAGATACAAAGAAACTTGATGCCATCCAGGAAAGTGCTATGCATGTTTTAGTTTGACTGACAAAGCTCCGTTCCTGTTGGGATGGTTGGGGCTCTGGTGTTATGCACAAGTTGAATCCAAGATCTCTCATTTGCAGGGTAAGGGTAATAATCACAGGTGACCTTTACAGCACAATAGGATCAGACACACAGAAGTTCCTAACAAGATACCCAGCATGTAGTCAGTATATATAAATATTACTCTAAGAGTATGGTATGGAACCAATGCCAATTGAGTTTTCACAAATTTGCAGTAATTTTTTTGAAGGAATGTTAGGACTTCAAGCTAATTTACAAAGGCATGTGAAAACTAGATGAGTTTCTAAGAAGGATAAAAAGAGAAACCTTCTGGGGGCACCTGGGTGGCTCAGTAGGTTAAGCATCTGACTCTTGATTTCAGCCCGGGTCATGATCACGCGGTTCTTGAGATTGAGCCCTGCATTGGGCTCTGCACTTGTCAGTGCTTGGGATTCTCTCTCTCCCTCTGCCCCTCCCCAGCTCGCTTGCTCGCTCTCTCTCCCAAAATAAAGAAGTAAACTTTAGAAAAAAGAGAGAGAGACAAACCCTCAGGAAGACAGAAGTCAAGAAGAAATGTAAACCTAATCCTAATCATCCCCAAAAGACTGTAGAAACAACAAGGTCATTGAACTAGATAGAACTCTGTGAAGTAAAAGCCAAGAAACAGACATGTGACCTCAGGCCCATTAGAGCTTAAGTTTTCAAATGGCTGTGCTGAACACAAAAAAGAGTATTGTAACAACTATTTTTAAATGCAGAAAGGACAGTTACTTTCAGCCAGGGACCTCAGTGGTGACCGAAAAAATCTTCCACAAACCCCACCAACACTGTAATTGTGTCACATGCACACAGGGCTTCAACTTAGTGGTCTAAGATCCCACGTTAACAAATTCAAGATCTTTTGTATGATTCAAAACTCCTGGGGCCCCAGAGTCCACAATACTCCAAAGACATACCCAAAGTCACAAATCAGAAGAACATGAACCCCGATAAATGTCAACTGAGGGCAACCATAGGGAGAATTAGTACCCAGCCACCTAAAATAATCTATGAGCACTTGTAAGGATGTTTATAATTCTTGAAAAGCTAAAAAATGAAGATTGAAAAACATTCTCAAAGAACAAGCGACTAAGAAAAAAAAACACTATATGAGTTTGAAAAAAATCAAGTAATATCTCTAGAATTAAAGGGCACATGAAGACCAAAAGAACATTTAAGTAACTATTCTGATGTTGGACAAAAAAGAAATACTGTTAAGTTAAAACTACTACCAACAAAAAATCACTACATAATTAGAAATCATTCACTGATCAGATTCAAGTAATTTAGAACATCTATGCATTTATTTAAATTCAAAGAATAAGGAGGATCTAATAACTCAATTAAAAAGATACTATGCATATATATATACATATATATGTATGTATATATATATATATATATATATATATATATATATATATAACATTACACCTAACATTTAGAAAATCCAAATATTCTGAGTATATATGTAAAATATATACACACAGAATATTTTAGAAATTTATGCTGAACAGGCTGCAAAGTTTCCACAAATACCCTTATGTCAAGAGTATACAGTGCAATAAATTTAGCACTCAATTCAATTATATTAGAAATGTTGTCAATGGCAATAAATAACAAAAAGAGTAAAGAAATCCTTATGTTCCAGCATTTTAAGATACAGTTAAGTTTTATAAACCCAACAATGCATCACACTAGAAGTTTCACCTCAGTAAGAACTAAACTACTACATGTAATAATTTATGGGCGATTCAGAGTCAAATTGGCAGCTTTAAATGTATATCAAAGAAATAAGAAACACTAAAAATTCAATGAGATGGTTTTTCAACTCAAAAACTGAGGGAAAAAAAATCAGAGTATAAACCCAAAGAAAGTAAGTGAAAGGAGAAATTAATAATAAAATGCAAGAATAAGCAACAGTAAGATTGGGAAATGTGCAAGATAGCTTTTGAGTCCTTTTTGTAAGGGTACTAATCCCATTCATGAACACTCCAACCTCCTGACCTGTCTCCCCAAAGCCCCACAACCTATAACTCTCACTTTGGGGGGTTAGGATCTTAACACAGGAATTTTGGGGGATGCAAATATTTAGTCCCTAAGAACTGTCCATTTAGAAATTCAAGAACATTTGCAGACAATCAGAAATAATAAGATAAATCATCAAGAATACTGGTTACAGACCAGTATACAAAGAATAACATTGTTATGAAGTAGAAACTGCCAATTAGAAAATGTGACTTTTAAAATAACTCCACTCACAGGGGCACATGGGTGGCTCAGTCAGTTAAGTGTCTGACTGTGGCTCAGGTCATGATCTCATGGTTCGTGGGTTTGAGCCCCAGGTCGGGTTCTTGGCTGACAGCTCAGAGCCTGGAACCTACTTCGGATTCTGTCTCCCTCTCTGCCCCTCCCCCACTCACACTCTGTCTCTCAAAAATGAATAAAAGTTAAAAAAAAATAAAAATAAAATAAAGTAACTCCATTCACAATAGCAACACGAGCCTTGAAGTAGTTAGGAAACAGTCTAATAAAAATACTAGAAGACCTCTATAAAGCAAATTTAATAATTGTGATAGACATTTTTAAAATCCTAAATAAGTGGCAAGGTATATTATGTTATAGATTAAATGATTTATTATTAAAAGATGTCAATATATCTCAGTTTATAAATATAGTTTTAAACCAAAGTCCTATCAGGGATTTCTTATATGCTTGTCAAATTAATTTCAAATTCCTATGGAAGAGTTAAGTGCTAAGAACAAGAAAATTTTGAAGAAGAGTTAATAGTGAGACAGAACAAAAATTAACGAAGAAAAAAATGTAATAGAGAAACAACGTAATAGTACACAGCAGTGTTAATACAGAGCTAGACAAGTAGACATAATGGAACAAAATACAGGCAGCAGAAAAGACCTACATACATATTTAAACTTGACTTAAATTTGAAGACAGCAAATCCACTAGATTCCCTCTTTGATGTATTTTAAAATACCAAATGAATTAAAAATAATTACTACAAAACTTTAAAATTTTACAAGTGTAACAGAGTAGATTTGGGATGTTAGATTAAACGTGATTTTTTAAAATGACATACAAAAAATTCAAGGATACCGATATGCAAAACATAAATGACAATAAGCGGCAGATCAAGTTGAAAATCCAACTGTGGAAGGGCAGTTATGTTTGCTCTGCATAGACTTCATAAAGAATTAGCATTCATTGCAAGAAAAATAATGGCTGCCTACAAAAAGAGCAAATAAGTAATTCACAGACGGGACAATGTGAATGTTTGGGAAGCCTATGAAATACTGTTCACCGTCACTGATCATCAAAACAGTATCTATTAAACCATCAAGGAAAGGGGATACTTCAAACACCTCAGCTTGTGAACATTAAAGTAGCTTGTGAAATCCAGAATCGGTGAGCACTCAGGGAAGTGGGAACTCTAATGTAGTGCTAGGTGTATGCTGAATGCTGCAATGTCGGAGCTCTGAGTAGCTGGGGGTCTCCCTAGGACACAACCATTCCTGTCTCAAGTATTTACCGAAGAAGAACACTAGAACATAGGAGTCTCACTTTAACGGATACTGCTTTGACACCTGTTTATGGCTGGCATCCGTTCCTAAGTTCAGGATGCCATCCTGCCGGGATGGCTCATCCTGCACGGTTGAAAACTATCACTATAACATAATAAATTAATAATTTTTTTTTAAAATGTTTATTTTTATTTTTGAGAGACAGACTGCAAGGAGGGGAGGAGAAGAGAGAGAGGGAGACACAGAATCCAAAGCAGGCTCCAGGCTCCGAGCTGTCAGCACGGAGCCCGATGCGGGGCTTGAACCCACGAACCGTGAGATCATGACCTGAGCCGAAGTCGGACGCTCAACCGACTGAGCCACCCAGGCGCCCCATAAATTAATAATTTATTAATATGTGAGCTAGAAGTAGACTTACACAGTCAGGGCTAGGATTACCTATCTACAGAACAAAGGAAGGAACAGAGGTTGAAAAAGCTTGAACTACCCATGGAGTATCTACATTTTCTCATTTAACCTATCTTAAGTCTGAGAGAAAGGACTGAGATTTTTTCTTATTAGTTCCTAGTATATTTGAAATACTTTGTAACTTAAAAAAAATAAACAATACACAGGAAGAAGAAAGATGGCTGAGAAACTTTGCATTGTTGTTGTTTTTTGTTTGTTTTTTTTACTTTTATTAAAAGAGATCCATTTCAGGACCCCAATGCCCACACCTACTCATACCTCCTTAGCTCAGAGAAGGGCTTTGACCTGACATTCAACCATCCCAAATGGTAAAAAGGTAGAATTGTATTAATCATAGAGTTAAAATATAGTAGGAAACAGGTAATACATGGTAACCAAGGAAGATACCATGACGTGAGATATTCAGTGATTAGGATGTTTAAAACCCATTAGTTAAGGGACACTGGGGTCGCTCAGTCGGTTAAGCACCCCAGTCTTGGTTTCAGCTCAGGTTGTGATCTCAGGGTTCCTTAGTTTGAGCCCCGTGTCAGGCTTTTTGCTGACAGTGTGAAGCCTGCTTGGCATTCTCCCTCTTTCCCTGTCTGCCCCTCTCCTGCTTGTGCTCTCGCTCTCAAAATAAACGAACTTGGGGGGAAAAAAAAGCCTTACTTAAGGGTTTCTCATATAACAACTGCATCTAGCAACTCAGTCAAGTTCATTCCAAAATAAAGAACATGTCTCAAGTTCTGTAATGTTTGCTATAGAAAGTTCCAACTGCAACTAAGGGCGATAATTATGGGGAAAATGAGCAAAAGTTCTTAAAATTCATGTTAATTTCGGAGGAGGGCTCGGATAGGGGGCCAAAAGAGAGGTGTGTGGCTAAAATTCAAATCCGTTACCTTACTTTCAACTTACCCGTCTCAAAGTATGTGGAGTCAAATTCGGAAATTCTTTTCCATTTTCCACAAGGATTTAGACCTAAATAATCTCTCCATATATTTTTCTCTCAAAGCTGGGCCTTTAGCTGTGCTATACATTCCCTCAGGAGGGATATAAGTCTCTTGTCTTAAAAATGGAATATATTTCTCACGTTGCCCCAAGGCAAGTGAATAGTATAACAGCCTCACATCAGAGGAACCCTCTCCTTTCGCTGACCCCCCTTGCAGAGTGTATTTAAGATAAAGATTCCTTCTGCCCCTGTGGGGTCATCATTTTTCACACCACATCATTTCTCCTTCTTAAGGCCTTTTTTCTTTGCTGGTCCCCCTTTCATAGCCACTAAACGACTTTCCTGTTAGACTTCCATCCTGTTGACCCTTCCGTACGCTTTAGTTGGCCAGTCTTTACCCCGAAATGTTTTAATAAAAAATGGGGCAGGGAAACTCAAAGCACAAATGTTGCTTATGAGATACAGGTTCCAGCACAACAGAAGCAGCAGGCTGTTAAGGGCTTATTATCTGAATAACTTCTTCTGCACTCTGTGCAGTGAATATATATTCCACTCATTGCCCCCAAACTGAGTCAAGTAACTTCCTCAAAGCTAGTAAACAGTCCGAGTGCTGAAAGCTGAGTGGTTAAATTAGAATCTTCTTGGATGAGAGACATTTTGTTTCCAAACCTTTAATTTTGTGAATGAGTCTCAGATTGCTGAAAATGGAAAGATGATCACGGCTGAGTTCCGAATGTTCTGAAGTCATGAGGTTTTGATAGTCTGCTTTTGGTTTCTTCAGCCCGGCTGAAGCATAAAGCCCCACGGAGAGGTAAAATTGTTGAGGTTTGCTTTTCTACTGTTTTCGGCAAAGGGGCAGGAGTTCACTGCACAGCTATCAGGAGATAACGGGAGGACGGCTGTGTGAATCACCATGCTGATTTCCAGTGAAGTTACAGGACTGCTTAGCCTCTCCAAAATAACATCTGTTATTTGAACCATAAAACACACACGCTGCAATCTCCCAGAAATTAACTACAAATTGTTTTTATTCTCTTGTTTAATGATCTTTATGAATCAATTAGAACAAAAAATAGCATTATGCAAGCAGAATCCAAAGAAGACAAATTAAATTTCAGCGACACAACATTAACTACTATTAATATTTCTTTAACTAAAACCACGAAACCCATTTGGGCATTAATCCCAAAGTAATCAACAAACAGCCAAGACCAATTTTGGGGGGGAAAAAAAAAAGCACAACTCTGGCAAGAATTAACTGCAGAAGTGCGATTTTTTTAAAAAACGTATCTGACATCATTTTCATATTCTGGATCTTTGATCTTCACCACAAGACAAAGATTTTCTTGCGAACAAGAAGCGGGGCATATGGTTAGTAATATTGAATAACGACACGTGCACACAATATTATTTAGCATCTTTGCTACACTGGAAATATTTATGAGAATTGAACATGTTCTGTGTCATTTGAAAGTTCTACCTTATTCACCTCTGTATTTCCCGCCCCAACACAGGGCAGGTACACACGGGCATTCCATAAATATTTCCTGAGTCAATGAGCTGTACCGCACAGTGTTCAGAACCGAACAATTTATAGTTCAAGCACTTAAAACCAGCTTGTCACCCCTCTAGGTGATCTTACCCATGGTTCTTAGAATTATATCCAAATATTCCCAGGCTGGGGAGAAGAGAGCACTCATATTTAATCCCATAAATATTTTATGGTATATTTAATATGGACACAGATGAGCGCTAAGTCTCTGTTCCTAGTTTATTATTTTTCTCTTCGCGGTCCACCCTGTCCTTGCTGTCAGTCTGTGACTGCAGCAGCTCACTGCCATGCATGGAGGCTCCTGGCTGCCAGCGTGGTGGCAGGCACCGGCCGCGGTGCGGTGACATATCTATTTAATTAACACAGCTGTTGTAGCTACTGTGTGAAGCCAAGACGACTGGAAGAGCTCTGGAAAAGGCATGGCGCGTAAAATAGGGGGGAAAAAAAAAGAACAAAATTTCTGCACACAAAAGACCCACGTTTCCCTGTTCTCTAAATGTGAAATGTTGATTCTTCTTATTTGGCCCATCTAGAGGTTCTAAACCGAATGGTACTCGACGTGCATTTTGCGTTTCTTGAATGATTTCTGTTTACGTTTTTCCCGGTGAGGGAAACTTGTAAGATAAAACTGCTTCGTGTAAAATCACACATTAAGTACACCGTGGCGCCAAAGGTTTGTCTGTTGTTTGCGGGTCCCGCTTAGGTTTGGCAAAGTCACACCATCGGTCTCCTTGGCGTAGCGCAAATACGATATTGTTCAGTTGGGAAACACTCTCATCGAAAATAACCACAAGCAAAATGCTATGAATTGAAAGACATACTGACTACTAATATTTTGCAAAGAGCCCCTCATCTTTGCCATACAAGATGACGTGGATACCACAGTCTATGAAACGATCAAGACCGAAGAAGCAAGGGTCTATTTAAGGCATCTACAGAATCAACAAATGACATGAGCCCTCTGAATTTTGAACGCCGAACTCTCCACTTTACAGATGAGAAAACTGAGCCCTAGGAGGGGAAGGGACTTGCCCAGCAACACTCAGGTGGTGGGCAGTGGAGTTCAAAAGAGAAGGTTATAGGTTATTGCTTTTTGAACTGACATTTTACTGAGCTAAAGACGCGAGGTGAATTATTTAAAATCCCACTTTCCTGTGCATTATTCTTTTGTCTCCTATCCTTTTCTAATATTCCCAGGACCTAAGACAAGGCTTCTCGTTAGCAAGTACTAAGCAAATACCAGTTGAACAAATGAAAAACAAGTGACTAAATGGTCAGGTCACAAACATATTTCTAGAGCCTAATTGTTCTATGCCTGTTTCCCTATTATTGCTTTATATCCGTTAACATTTTCACCTGTGCTTCACTTTGCTATTTATGTTACTTTTACACTGCAAAGGACACCTTTGATTTCTCCCTTTTCACTTGGCTTAGCTTAAATTTTCGGGAAAGGCTTGCCGGATCAATGGGAATGCACACTGTAATAACTCGGGATTTTATGAGCCAAATTGCTTTCCCACATAATTTTATTCATCTACGATGATACCAGAAGTAGTAGCGGAACAATTCTATCACAACATAACTGGAATTAGCGACAATCACGAAAAATGAAAACTACATAGAAATTAATCGGAAATTGTTTGGGTTTCTCATTTGGGTTTATTGCACGGTCTGTTTCCACACGTCTTTTATAATCACATTTATCCTACTGAGGATTAAATTTTATGTCCTTTAGTATCTTAAGACAGGTGAAGACCATCCCCCTTTCCCATGTTTTATAAGCTAATCACTTTCTTCCACACATTATGATTTAGCCATGAGGCCCAGGTCATGGAAGGAAGGGAGGGTTAAACCCAAGATACTCTTGAACATTTATAAAATGGCCTGAAATTAAATTCATAGAAAATACAACCTATCTGCCAATGTAATTTTTAAAAAAATTAGTAATTCCCTAACACTAGCATAAAGGATAAACAAAAGGAAAGCAAATGATAAAGCTGAAATAGGTATTTTCATATGACAAGTGCTCAGGTATAATTCCACTAGAAGATATAATGAGGTTGGCAGATGTGTGTACCTATGTGCAATATCATCAGGAATGTGACAGCTACAAATTCTGACTCGCACATGTGTGTTTTATTGGCAACTGAAATGGCAGGAGTAACATTGCTCTCAGTGATGCGTGCAAATTTACAAACAAAATCAAGTAAAATTCTCTCCCTTTCTTTGGTTGTTACATTTTTGGAAAATTCAACACTTATATTATTATATGGGTGCCCATAAAGGGGGGGGGGGCTGTAACATAGGCTGAGATCATTTTGAACAGTGTTCTCATCTATGTGAATTTCTGGAAGGACACCTGAAGGTCACGCGGACACAAGATATATGTGTTGCCGGATAGGATTCTCACGCTTTGAAGGATGTTCAACATCCCTGGACTAAATACCCATAGAGTCCCCCAATCATTATGATACCCCAACCACAAAATGCCTTGACACATTTCTAAAATCCCCTCTGCATGGTGTGACTACTAACAGCCAGGGACAGGGGAGTTGGGACCGAGCCAAGGGGGAACATTTAAAACTACTAACTGGCAACGACTCCAGGGGATTATGGGAAGAGGAGAAAAGGGCAACAGTGAAGACATTTATGCTCTCATCTCTCTTCTATTCTTTTCTGCCCAGGGAAGAAAGTTTTTATTACACAGATAGATAGGAAAGCCACGGGTGGAGCCAGCGGACCCAGGACTATGAAAGGAGAGGGCCTTCCTCCCCAACCCCTCTCACTTGGAGAATGGCTGAACCCAAGCTCCCTGAGCAGCTCAGGCTGGGAGGGCAGAAAGAGAGCCTGAGCTTAGCTCTCAATTAGCCCTGGTCCCTCTGGACTGGAAAGGAGCCTGAAACTCCCACACACTCAGAGGGGAGGTACAGATTATCCAAGATTGTGCCTAAGGATTAGGCTGGAAGAAGTGACTGTAAGGAAAACACAGTGGCCTGATGCAGAGAGCTGCGAGGTGGTCCACGTGGCCAGAGTCCCAGCCCATCTCAGGGAGGGTGTGGAACCAAGGAAAGCAGAGGCACAGCCAAGTCAGCAAGGAATGAGCTGGGCCCTGGTCAAGCTGAAAGAGCCCGGGTTAGCAGTGCCACCACATGTAGATGTCATCCGACCACACATCAGACAGGGCTGTAGGAGAGGTCAGTTAGGGCCTGGAGAATAGCAAAGGAATACTCCAGGGACCGCCAACGTTCCCTCCCTTGCCCCCCACCACCCCCAACCAACTCACTAAATTGCTCATCCAAACGCTCCTAGACCATCTTAGAGTTTAGGAGCAAAAAGATCAAAACCTAACACTGCATTTTTACCTCAATCGGTTCAGTGTAAGTTATCTCCAGCCTTTTCCCCCCCTCTCCAAAGTCTTTAAATTAGCGCGTTGGACTCGGTCACAACTGCTGGATGGAAACACGGATTGAAACTTGTCCATATTTCCCCATTCTGTAGGGCAGGGAAGGATAGGAGATCTAACGAGAAGAAAGCTAAACCTATGTCATCTCTGCACATCTCAGTGTAGCACATGCTAACTTCCATCTCATTAAATCATCTAAGTAGAATTTAATTCAATAATAGTTCACTAGAACGGAAACTCCATGAAAGTAGGGATGTTATCAGATCTCTTCTCTGTTGCGTTTCCCAACACCCAAAACAGTGCCTGACATGTGGTAGGTGTGCCAACATAACTACTGAATAAATACTACCTTTAGTAATAATACTTACTAGTAATTTTAACAGCTATCATTTATTGAGCAATTAACATTAAGGGCACATGGAACAGGAATCACCAAGCCACTCTACCTCTCACCACGAAAACCGGGTTTTAACTTCAACAGTTCAACTGATACTCATCAGATTCTAACCTAAAATCCTTACGCTATTTCCGATGGAGAAGTGCATCCTTGATTTATTTTGAAAATTCAGCCCAATTGATTAATTAAAATTAAAATGTAAAATTCACTTCATCAGTCACACTAACTACATTTTAAGTGGCCATTCAATTGCCACACTCGACCTATGGCTCTCATATTGAATAGTGCAGCTGTAGAAGCTCCAGAAACACCGTAGAACATCTCCATCAGGGCAAAACAATACACTGGACAGTGCGGTAGCATGGCTTCTTGTCTCTCACGACCTCTCCAAAGATTTCATGCTTTTGAAAATTTTAAGGGCTTTCAGTGGCAGAGAAAACTTTGATTTTTACATGTGCCGATACCTATTTGCAATTTCTCATGTATTTTCTTTCCGTATTGAGGCTTAGGGATTTTATTGTACATTTGTTTATACATATATTAATTTGCCTACATGACTCCACAGAGAACGATATTGGGAGGGTACAGCACTATTTAACAGCAGTGATTGAAGAGGTAGTGAATAAAATAGGGAGATTCTCTTTGGCTCTCCTTCAGAGGCTTATGCTGGGCTAGTTCCCATCACTCCATCATCAATGGTAACCTCTGTGAAACTAGCACCAAGGAGGAGATGTGAAAAGCGAATGGAATGGTTACTGAGTCAAACTCTTACCCTCCCATGGAGGCTCTTTCTCAAGGCAGTTATGAAAGTTAATCTTTACTCATGATATTGAGAATACTTCAACACATGACACGAACTCACCAAGTTTTTTTTAATATTCTGGATTTAGGTTAGTAGGGTAGTATACTTTGTATGCCAAAAAGCCAACCAAGCCAAGCCCAAGTTGTGCTAATAAAAAACACTGATTAAGAATCAGAAGATTGAGGGGCACCTGGTTGAGCATCCAACTCTTGATTTCAGCTCAGATCATGATCTCTTGGTTCGTGGGATCAAGTCCCAAGTCAGGCTCTGTGCTGACATTGCAGAGCCTGCTTGGGATTCTCTCTCTCCCTCTTTCTCTGCCCTTCCCCAGCTCGTGTGTGTGCTTGTGCTTGCTCGTGCGCTCTCTCTCAAAATAAAAAAAGAATTAAACGAAGTCAGAAGACTGATATCCTTACTCCCCTCAGAAGTTGAAGGCACCAATGTGATGTTTACCTCCTTCATTAATACTTCCTTAGATAGATACGTACAACTTATTTTTGAAACACAGCTCTACACAACACTTCAAAATTTTCTTAAGTTTCGGCACTTACGGAGTAAATTTTAATTATTTAGAAACATCACTTACAGAAATACTCCACAATATCAGATGCATAAGGAATGACTGGAATTGGTTTATTTCTGATTTAAAACACTAATGCTATTCTAACTCTATTATTAGAGTCCCATCTATGTTCAAAACTCTGTGAAGATGATCATCATCAAAACGCTATGTGCACAATGTAGTTTTTTCTCCCCCAAGTAACATCAAGTGAGAATCCAAACAATAAGCTCATGGGAAAAACAAATAGCAAAGGATGAAATGACTAACCTCCTCACTTCAGTTTCCTTATTTCTTGATTGAGAATCTTATCAACCTCAGGTTTGTCATGAAAACTAAATGACGTAATGCATGCAAGCAACGAGCCTCGTACCCAGCACATCATAATAAGCCTTCAGCAGACATCAGGAGCGATGTCATTTATACGACCTCATCTGTTAGGTTCTGATTATTGTTGTCATCTTGTCAATGATACCTAGTTCTAAGTATGACCAGATAACAGATGCAGTGGATTCTAGAATAATGATACTGAGAGTACCAAAGTGCAGAATTCATGAGCAACAGGAAGTGTCCAGCTCTGAGCTGAATCCCAGTATGAGGGTCACATCACAGCTGTCGGCCTCTGAGGGTACAGGATCACCAGTAACTAAAGAAAGATTTGTTATCACAGATGTGGGTTCAAACCTTGGCTTATTAACTTGGAAGTTAGGCCAAGTCCACAAATGCTCTGAGCCTCAGTTTCCTCATGTTTCAGTTAGTCAAATGAATACCTACATCACAGGATTTTCATTGTCTTTTTTTGTTTTTTTTGATATTTTATTTATTTTTGAGAGAGACAAAGGGACAGAGCTGAGTGAGGGAGGGGCAGAGAGAGAGGGAGACACAGAATCCGAAGTAGGCTCCAGGCTCTGAGCCGTCAGCACAGAGACTGACGTGGGGCTCAAACCCATGAACCGTGAGATCGTGACCTGAGCCGAAGTCGGACGCTTAACCTACTGAGCCACCCAGGTGCCCCTACCTCAGAGGATTTTTAGAACGATCCAGTCAGAATCCTCAGGATTGCAACTCGCAGTTGAAATGGGGACAATTCTTGTACATGTCTGTAAGCAAAGAGCTGACTCACTAGAGCAAACAGTTTGGGCACCCAGTGCCAAGTTATTCAACTGACATTAAAGCCACCAAGCTCCGGAGAGGCCTTCCTATTCTGACTGACAAACAGAGTAGGTGGAACGGCAGTCTTCTGACTGAGCAGCCTCAAAGACAAGTTTACGAACTCAAATTATTTCATGACAAAGTATTTATAAGCAATAAAGAAAATACAGGCCATGTTTTACACACCACACATTTTTCTAACTCAAAGGACCACCCTTTGCAGTCTTCTCCGCTCTGCTAAAATGAAATGCCTTTCTTATAGGCGTGAGAGTCAATGGTGGACAAGACGGTGTGCGTGCGTGTGTGCGTGTGTGTGTGTATGTAAGAGTGTGAGAGCGTGTGTGTGAGAGTGTGTGTGAGAGAGGGAGGGAGGGAGGGAGAGAGTTTCAATGAGTTTAGAACTTATTTTAATCAAAACTCTTAGTCCAGGGGCACCTCGGTGGCTCAGTCCGTCGAGCGTTCGAGCCTTGGTGGTCAGCCGCTCAGGTCATGATCCCAGTGATGTGGGAATGAGCCCCGCATCAGGCTCTGCGCTGGGCACGGAACCTGCTTTAAGATTCTCACTCTCCCTTCCCTCTCCTTCTCTCTCTCTCTCTCAAAAAAGAAATACAAAAACAACTCTTGGTCCAACACTTATTTAAACATACTGCCCTGGGACATCCACAAGTCCAGTTAAATACACCATTATCAATATCCATCTCCAAATTTAAAAGATGCACAGCCATGACCCCTCCCCCGCCAATGGAATTATTATTAAGAAAATAATCTTTGGTTACCTTAAATGCTTACTGATGACACCATACTCCAGAAGGAAGCAGGCACACGGGTGCCAGATTTAGTTCCTGCCACCACAAGTATCATATCTGTATCTGACACTTTCTTGAAAATACATGTTCTGTTCTCTGATTGCTTGAGAGAGAGAGATTTCCTTCTAGGTCAGGGTAGCGTTATCTATGGCCACGGGCCAAATCTGGCTCCCCGTTATTCTGCTAAATGAAGTTCTATTATAAGATAGTTACACCCCTTCATTTACCTATTGTCCGTGGCTTGCTTTTGCTACAAAAGCAGATTTGAACAGTTATAACAGACACCTTACAGACTATGAAGCCTAAAATACTGTCTGGCTTTTTTTTTTTTTTTCCCCCCCAATCAGTCAAAACAAAACAAAAAAAAAAGGGAAAAAATGCAAAGGACAAGAAAAAGAAAAAAGTTTGCTGACTCTTATTTGGGGTGATGCTTTTATTTTTTCCTTTAAAATTAGGTCATGTATATTATATCCTGCCCAACAGAAGATTTACAGATAGCTTTGAGCATTCTGTGGTAGACAGAGCTCTTGAGCTATATACAAGGTTTGGCTGGGAAAGAAATGCATACCTAAAACTATATTTAACAATGAAACTGTAATGCTCTGAATGGACACTCTGAGGAAACATCTTCTCCGCATCCCCTATTATCCAAAGCTCTGAAGCAGAACTTCGTGTCTCATCACAGTCATTGGGAATTACACAGAGGGCTTAGTGAGGAAACAGTAATTGAAATTCAACCCACTTTCTATCTCTCTTCTTCTTCTTAACACAAAATTAGTTGGAAATTTGATGTATTGAGAAAGACATAATGAGTATCCAAGCTCTGGTACGGCGACATGAAATGGCACATAAATAAAAGAGACCAGGGAAAAGTGATACACAATTATGCAAAGATTGAGCCTCACATCTGAAAGATGCGGTATGTGGCTTTTATAGGATCACAATCTCCCTTCTTGGAAAGACGCTGTAACTGACTTTATTACTACTGTTTAACAATAATAACAGTAGCAAGGCATCACTGCTGTTCCATATTGCCCCTCACAGATAACATTTGGAGGGTGCTTACTATGTGTTGGGCGCTGTGTTAAGCTTTTAATTTCACCACTCTATGGGGAGGGTACTTCGGCCATATTGTTTTTGTAGATCAGAAAATCGAGGATGACAGGGAAATAAACATGCATAAAAATGACAAGTACTTTCATAGTTGTGTGATATTCACATACATTCAAAAGACTTACCATTCATACATTCTTTTTAAATCATTCAAAATGAATATTGTATCAGAATCACACATCAGTTTTTCCCCTCCCTGTGCCTCAAGAGGCAATTCCTTCATTACATAAAGTCTTAATTTAAAAAAAAAAAAAGAGAGAAAAGAAAAGAATGGCCAAATATATTTTAAGATTATTCAGAAATGTGCTTGGCACAGAAGAGATGATTCATATTCAATAAATGTGACTTGAGTTGAATCTAAAATATTACTTATGGTAGCTAGTCAGAGTAATGGTGTTCATTCATTCACCTCTCCCTACCTCCGTGTCATAGGGTAGACCATTTCCACACGGACTCTGGGCTTAACCATGTGACTTCCTTTAGCCAAAGGGTTAATAGCAATTGCTAGGGGGAACTTAATATATGCTTGCATGCTAAGGCTTGCCTCTCTTGCTGCTCTCAGAACCCAAGAACACCATGTGAACAAGCTCGGGCTAGCCTGCAGGGAAATGAAAGATCATGTGACCCAGCCAATAGCCAACCAACCATCAAATGTGTGAGTGAAGCCGTGGAAGACTAGCCAGCCCCCAGAGCTGACCTGACAGTGGACCACAGAAGGAGTAGGCAGCCCAGTTAAAATCAGGCCAACTCAACCCAGCACCGAAGAACTAGCTAGCAGAGTCCTGAGTTAAATAGTTGGTTGGTACTTTAAGCCATTAAGTTCAAAGTTGGTTTATCACATGGCAAAGTCAACGGATTCTCTACCCCCAAAAGGAAAGTAGGTTATTTTTGTCATGGGAAACATGAAAACCATAGTCTTAAAAGAATGAAGATCTTTTACCCAGTCATTACAGGGAACACTGCTTCAGGGAACCCTTTTCAACTGATTTATGTGGTAGGTATATGAAGACAACTCATCAAATTGGACAATGTGGCAGATGGTATTGGATTTATGTGTTATTTATGTAGCACATGCTTAATTGTCTACTTTGCTGTCCATCTTTTGCCCCTCTAGTAGATGGTTATTTATAATAATTGTAATGCTTTAACTGGCTGACACTCCAAATAGAGCCTTTTCCTTTGGATTCCTTTTTCCTTTTTCCAGGAAAAAAAAGAAAAGAAAAAAGAAAAAAGAAAAAAGAAAAGAAAACAACAACAAACCGAACCAAACAAACAAACAAAAAAAACCCACCAAAGCTCCAAAGAGCTATTATAATTGTTTTACAGTTTCATTAGAAAACATCCTGTCTGTTATGTTCGCTTCCGGAAACTCTAATGATAATAGTGTTTGTTGCTACTGCTTAATTCCCCCTCAGGGTGTCTGCCTTTTACAGTTACAATTACAATTGGAAAGTCGTTCAACCACATGTTCACATCAATTTACCCATTAATTTATTTGACCTGTTAATCCATTAGTTACCCTCCCAGTAATCTATTAAACTGCTTAAAATAATATTTGCAGTCTCTAGCGTGGGATGACTTTGGGTCAAAGATGACGAATCCAAATTATTAATGATGAAGCTATTTTATTCATTTTGGAAACTTTGATAGTGCTATAAAGCAAACTGTGAATGCCTTCTTAATTACATGACTGCAGAAGAGCTCATAAAGTCCCATGATAGGGCAATAACTCATTCCTAGGCTCTTACTATCATTCAACCAGTTCATTCTACATCTAGGAAAATATGCTGTAAGACACATGTATGTTGGAGAAACACGAGGTGCTATCGGAAATTAAGTGGGAAGGCACTGGATTCTGCCCTGAAGAGATGGCCATTTGAATTGAGGAGACAAATTTATAAAGCAACTACTTCTCAATCTGAAAGAAATCAATGCTCCTCTACCCACCTGCTAAGGGAAACACAGAAGCCTGAACAAACCCAGGAAGCACTGAGGGGATGGCCCAGCTTCTACTTCATGGTCCTACACCCAAACCTTACAGGAGACACGCCAACACTTCAGGGACTCAATCCAACCACAGGTAAGAAAAGCAAATGATGGCAACTGGGACCAACTAGAGAGCTTATACCCTGTGAAAGTTAACACCCCACCCCACCGTCTGGCCACTGCTGGAGAGGATCCTGGGCCCAAAGTCGCCAGATTTGATTTTTTTTAAGCTAATATGGAAAAATCTGTAACTATATGTGAAATCATTTCCTTCTGAAGTATGTGCAACGTCTAATTTTTTAAAAAAGCTACACAAAAGCAGGGGCGTCTGGCTGGCTCGGTCAGTAGAGAGTGCCATTCTTGATCTTGGGGCTGTAGGTTCAAGCCCCATGTTGGGTATACTGATTACCTAAACATATAATCTTAAAAAAAAAAAAACTACAGAAAAGATGAATATCGAAGAATTTCCTTTTGAACATAGGCAGCGGGTTTGTGACTTCCGTGATAGAAAGCGTTCCGGGATGAGCAAAGTATGGAGGAATAAAAATGTATTGTGAACTCAGGCAAGAGGGGGGGTCACTGTAGTTGGAAGGTCCAGGGTATTGTTAATGTATGTAATGGCCATCTGAACCCTATTAAGGTTATCTTTGGAGTATTTAAAGCCTTTATAATCAAAAAGGTAAAAGCAGAGTCTGAATTTTGAAGTTGTTTTTCTTTAAAGTGAGTTAGCCATTACGTTAGATGTTCCTGGTCTGTTAAGCATCTGCCCAATATCTTCACTGCTCTGCTTCTTGTTAGGGACTTCAGAGAGACAGACAGAGACGAGTGTAAACCAAGGTCAGACACAGATGATGGTAAAGCGACCCTTGACATTCCTGTACTTAATCAGACCAAGGAGTGTGCTAAGAAAAACACACACCGAGGTGTGGAAACCATAAAATATCACTAGGGAAATGAGAGAGCAGGGTTGGTTAGAAATGCAAGCCACCTGCTGATATTGCCCAAGTGATAGCAAGAGACAAATATGGACAGAAACCCCCAAGTCTTAAACCGACACCCCATTCCCTCCTTTTCACTTCCAAAACTGTTTCCCTTAAGCGATTAGATACAGCTCCTCCAAAACTTCCCGCCTCCGTCATCTTCCACCTTACTCCTGGCTGGGCTAACAGTCTTCCTCCCTCTCTCCCTCTCCTTCTGAGCGCCCCAAATTCAATCATCGAGATATGTCAACTCTCTGCTTTGGAACGCCTTTCAATTAGGTTTTTCAAAATGCCAAAGGTCGGTGCTTAAGAAAAATTTTTTACTGACAATCTAAAATAACAAAGAAAAATTTCAAAGATACAGGGAATCACTGCAGCTGTGTTTTTAACTTTTCTGCATATTCCTCCAACTCATCTACTGTACTGAAGCTAACCAGGCCGTAACATACTCCTCAGGGCTCTGCCCCCCCCCCCCCCAGATTCTCTCACAATTATCTTCCTCAACCTTCACAAGATTGTAAGGTACTATTATTATTTGGACGAGAGGAGGAGAAAACTGAGACTCAGCTATAGTAATGGCTCCAATCACGTAACAGGACCAGGTAACCGTTACTGATGTTTTCTTGTGTCGCAGACACCTTCTAATAAATTTTACATGTATTACGCCTCCATTTTTTTTTTTTTTTTAATATTTATTTTTGAGAGAGACAGAGAAACCGTGAGCAGGGGAGGGGAAGAGAGACAGACAGAGACACAGAGTCCAAAGCAGGCTCCAGGCTCTGGGCTGTCAGCAAAGAGCCCGACACGAGGCTTGAACCCACAAAGCATGAAATCATGACCTGAGCCGAAGTCAGACGCTCAGCAGACTGAGCCACTCAGGCACCCCTGTATTACACTTTAATTAATCCTTACAACCCAGCAAGGCAGGTACTAAATTTTCCTGTGTTTTATAGGTGACGAAACTAAGGCTATAAAATCTTGCCTCTTCACAATGCCAACTTTGGTTTCCCGCTTCCAAATCTGTTCTTTTAACTCTGCTCTGATTATTTTATGCACAAACCTTGAAGAAATTATACCACTTTTTCCATAGAGTAGGAGAGGATGATTCATTAGCCTTCCCCCAAATGACTCCGGCTTAAGTATTTCCCTTTTTTAGTGTTTCAACATTTTGTTATGCTTTAGTAGGACCATTCTACTCCAGGATCTGGAATCTCTGTATTTTTAGACTCTCCTGGGCACTCAAAAGGATCCAAATACCTGAAAGAAACACATTCAATACAAGGAAGTACGCGGAAAAAATGAGGAGCGCACACTTGCTGTCCTAAGATCCTATATCCTCACTGGGGCTCAGTCTAGCAAATGTGGCTGTGACATTTACAACGGCCAACACGGGAAGGAAGGATAATTCATTAGTAAGACGTAGTTTTTATAAATCCACAATTGAGCTCCAGTTCTGTTTCTTGAAACAAGGCCCCTCATATTCACATGATCTTCCTTTGGCAGTATTTCCTATCACTGTGAACACAAGCCCTAAGTGAGACCAGTACCAATGAGCATCCAACGACGTGACATTGAGTGAAGAGGCTGCCCACAACTT
Source organism: Puma concolor (assembly GCF_028749965.1). Classification (NCBI taxonomy): domain Eukaryota; kingdom Metazoa; phylum Chordata; class Mammalia; order Carnivora; family Felidae; genus Puma; species Puma concolor. The sequence continues at coordinate 17,459,539 of NC_141675.1, forward strand.
CACCGCCAGGCTAAGGGAGCCCAAGGCGCTTGCTCTTACAGAGCTCTTCTGAAGGACACCAAGGGAGGGCATTCCCTTCACAGGACTTCAGCCAAGGTGGGCAGGATGCCTGGCAGACAGACAAGGGCTGGGGTGCCCCCTCTACATGATTATGTCTGCACTGAAGAGTTCATCATATTGGCCAGTGGTTCCTTCCGACTTCGCCAGCTTATATGCGCAGGGCACGGCTGTGCAGCAACATCCTCGAACTCCCTCTTGATCTACCCCCCCTTTACCTGTTCGGAATAATCCCTCACCAGCCCTTACCAGCTTTGGGTGTGCGTTCAGAATCTCAAGTTTCCGGAATGTTTAAAAAAACAAAACAAAATTAGAGTATAAAATGGGGCGTGAAGAAGAGGAGTCTGATCAAGTAAGTTCTCTTTGACAGCCAGGTACCAAAGCAGATTCAAGAACTGTTGCAGGAGACAAACACTAACGATATTCCACGGCTATTGCTTCATGTGATATATGCAGAAAAGGTTATTGCTCTTAATAAGGATTAGCAATGGACCGATTCGCTTGAATGTGTTTGATTTGAAAACTCCTATAAAATTTCAATCACCCTAGGCATAGCCTTCATCCAACCAAATAGGCAGAAAACACTCCCAAAATTTTAACCTTAGTTTTCACAAAGGAGGGCTGATTGTACCCTATACAGTATATGCAGTCAAATATCAGTGTTTTATACTGTAGTAAAAACTTAACTTGAAAGGACTCTGGTAATAACAGCAGCAACAAGCCATGTTAAAACGTTAAGAAATTTTCCAGGTCCTTTTGTTCTACTCAGGGAACATTTGTCAGGTATGGAAGCCCTCTGCTGGTCAAGACAGTATACAAGGCAATTCACTAGAATTCTGGAAAAGACTTTTTTTTTTTTTTTTTAAGTCCCCCCAACTTGCAGTTCTATTTGTCCCTGAATTTTCTTTTGAAGCTTAATTAAATATTGACTGAACCTAAATAAGCTGTCTTGTAAAGAGGAGTCATTTATTCTAGGTTCCTAATTTTGTCAGACATTTTCTCATGGGGGCATCTGTAAGACGGAGAACATGAAGTGTATGCTCTGGTGGGGAACCCAGTGGATTCCCCCTCACTTGGTGCTTAGGAAATGTTTCTCCTCTGTGTTGACCGGTGAGACTTCGCCAGTTTTCTTGAATTCTTCGAGGCCACCATGTGTTTGAGGATTCAGAGGGTTTTAATCTAAAAAGTTATTGTGCTTCCTGAATTTGGTTCATTAAGCAAATAACAGCCATAATGTAATAGAAAATAATCTCATTCTCAGAGGAGGCTACCGTAAGGCCAAAGCAAGCTCGAGAAGGCAGACCACATCAAGAAGCCAAGAGCGTGACAAGAAGGAGGGGAAGCCATTAGGCCCTAATGCTTTGGACACAGCACAGCTGACCAAGGACGAAAATAGAGGAGTTCCCAAGCGTCCTGCCCCCTGTGGGAGCCTCTTTAATTCCCTGGCATTTATATTCATGCGCTCCTTTGTTTGCTATAGCAAAGGAACTTGTCTAGAGCTTAGCCCTCTTCAAAGAGCTAAGGGGTCAAGGAGAGATCTACCTTGCCCCGCAAAGACCCAACTTTTCTCTTTAAAAAAGTAGAAACATTAAAAACATTGAAGTGTTTTAAATAGTGCTTTTTAGGGTTTTGAAAAAATTACAGTTGGGTGATCTCCACAAGTTGCTTACCTTTCTGGATATTATTTCCTTCTTTGAAAACGGGGAGGACAATAGAATCTACTTTATCAAGTAGTCATGATAATTAACTAGTGAACACATATAAAGGGCTTAGAAGGGTGACTGACACCTGATAATAGTCATTTCTAGCATTTAGTGTACCAGCTAAAGGAGCAGTGTTTAACCAGAGGTGATTCTGTTCCTAGGCAATATTTGGCAATGTCTAGAGATATTTTTGATTGTCACGACCGGGGTTGCCACTGGCATCTAGTGGGTAGAGACCAGGCATGTTGTTAAATATCCTACAAGGCACAGGATAGCCCCCAGCAAATAATTATCTGACCTAAAACGTCAACAATGCCAAGGTCTGAAAACCTTGATTTAAAAACATACTTTTGGGCACCTGGGTGGCTCAGTCGGTTAAGCGTCTGACTTCGGCTCAGGTCATGATCTCAGTTTGTGGGTTCAAACCCTGCATCAGGCTCTGTGCTGACAGCTCAGAGCCCGGAGCCTGCTTCAGATTCTGGGTCTCCCTCTATCCCTCCCCTTCTCATGCTCGCTCTCAAAAACAAGCATTAAACAATTTTTTTTATACGAACATACTTTCAAAGACACTCTACATGGAATACAACGTCTGTGATAGGTTTCTCTGTCTCTCTCTCTCTCTCTCTCTCTCTCTCTCTCTCACACACACACACACACACACACACACACACACACAACTTTTAGATAACCAAAATGCTTTGTTGTTCTAGGTATTAAGTACATGGTGTTCTCAAGCTTCTATTTGGTAACTCAAATTAACCCTATGTGCCAGTCATGTGCTTTGTTGGTGGTCACATGGCTTCTGGGAGCCTGTTTCCTGACCACCCTCAGCCCTCACCCTTTTGAGTTGGTCCTTCGTTTCCAACACTCAGACACCTCGATCATCCTGAGAACTCCATGCCCCACCCTCCTCTTCACACTGTGATGAGCTTCACTGAATTCCTCTTTCCAAATGACCTGAAGGGTCTCCGATGACCCGTCACACAGAAATCATGAGTTATTACCTTTATTAGTAGAAGACTGCTTGATCTAAAAAACATTAATTCCGCTTTTACAAACTCTCTCAGATATAGAAAATGGCCAATTGTAATGTGATTTATCAATTTCATCATCAGTTAATACCTACAAAGCTGAGCAATGAAGCCATTAGGCTGTTAGGACGATTTCAGTGAGAATGTGAATCTGTTATTTCCAGTTATTCATTGCACAATATTTGTACAATATTTATTTCTGGTCTGGAAAAGGAGGGGGAAATTAGAGCTGTTGTGTAACTACCCTAGCAGGGTGCCTAGCACAGTAGTTGCTCAATAAATATTTTTTGAACAGACCCTAGGTTCCCATTTATCATTAATATTTGTAAGAGCAAACTAGCTTACCAAGATAGAACAATGCTTTGCAGTTCTCGAAAAATGCTTTCTCAGTTCTTGTCTCATTTAAGCATTTTAACAAGACAGACTGCAAAGAACTACATTTGACAAGTAAGAAAACGGACTTAAGAGAAGTCCTCCCTTCTTTCTACCCCCCTCCCAGGCCCCAGTGATTGTTACTGTCAGAGATTCCTTAATCTGCTCTCTTTCCCGGTCAAAGTTCCCATTCCCAAACCTATCTTATGTTTATGTCAAGAGACGGTCTGCCTATCATCATCTGTTTTATTCTAAGGTTTATTAAAAAGAAAAACAGGGGCGTCTGGGTGACTCAGTTGGTTAAGCGTCCAACTCCTGATCTCAGCTCGGGTCAGCATCTCACAGTTCATGGGTTTGAGCCCCACACTGGGCTCTGCATGAACACTGTGGGGCCTGCTTGGGATTTCCTCCTCCCTCTCTCGGGGCCCCCTCCCACGTGTGTGTAGGCTCGCTCTTTGTCAAGATAACTAAAAAGAGAGAGAGAGAGAGAGAGAATAGTCAAATTGATAAATTTATATCATTAACCCCCAAACACATAGAAATGTGGAATGTTATGGGACACAGGGTGGGGGAAAATATCTGGAGGCCTAATTCTCAACTGGAGGCTGCAATTTTCGATGCTTTTACATACTCTATGGTTACAGCCACATTGTCAAAAATTATTTCACCCACAGCATTTTATTTTAGGTTTGTTCTGATCAGGAGCAAGAGGTTATAACAATCGAATTTAGCATACCCAGAAGACTCCTACAATTTTCTATTTCCCATAGTGTCTCCTGTCAATACCCCCTCAGACGTGTTCTTCCCCAAGCCCAAATGTACGTATAATAAGCATGTGGGTCCACATGCACAGACACAAGCCAACAGGATGCCTCGTCAGTTGAAAAGAATTGAGCTCATCATAGATTGGACAAAAACCTTTCTAGTAAAATTTGTTTTCCCTAGAAATCAAACTGTTTTTTCCAGGACACACTGCAACATTTGTCCACTCTGATGGGCAACTTACTCTAGTAGATTGTACTATACGGACATATTCCTCCAATGTGTCAATTTCAAAACACGTATCTAAATAACACTTTGAAAGCAATCTTCTGATGTTCAAAGATCCATGCAGTAAAAAGCCCAATGTTACTATGACATGAGTGTCTCCCCCCCCCCCCCCGAAAATAGACCATACACCATTATAATTAATAGACACTCAGGTTCAGAACCTGGGGGAAAAAAACATGATTGAAATTAAAAATGATCTCCACACGGTCAGCATAATCCTTTCTTTTGCTGTGATTTATTGATCTTTCAGTTCCTATACCATTCCTTTCACGGTTTCGCCACTGTCTTAATGTTTACGGATAAACTTGGACCCAAATTTTAAAACCAATTATCAACTGCCAAATCTTGAATTAGTCTAACTTCTCTGAATGCCATTTTGTCAACTCTAAAAGTATAAGGTAATATTCTTTTTTTTTCTTTCTTTCATCGTTTTTATTTATTTTTGGGACAGAGAGAGACAGAGCATGAACGGGGGAGGGGCAGAGAGAGAGGGAGACACAGAAACGGAAACAGGCTCCAGGCTCTGAGCCATCAGCCCAGAGCCTGACGCGGGGCTCGAACTCACGGACCGCGAGATCGTGACCTGGCTGAAGTCAGACGCTTAACCGCCTGCACCACCCAGGCGCCCCTAAGGTAATTCTCTTGATCTTACAACAGGGTTCTTGTGGAGATGAAATAAGATGAATATAAATTAAGGGCAAGAACACAGTAGGTACATTCTCCTCTGCCTCACTCCCTTTGTTCTTTTTTTTTTTTTTTTTTTGATGAACATTAAAAAAAAAAGGTCACTGTAAAATTACTTTGTTTTGTTTTTATAAAACCAGGTACCTTTTAGACTTAAAATATTGTTAGAAAAGACATGAGGGGGACCTGAGTGGCTCAGACGGTTAAGCATCTGACTTCAGCTCAGGTCATGATCTCACAGGCTGTGAGTTCAAGCCCTGCACTGGGCTCTGTGCTGATAGCTCGGAGCCTGGAGCCTGCTTCGGATTCTGTGTCTCCCTCTCTCTCTGCCCCTCCCCTGCTCATGCTCTGTCTCTCTCTGTCTCAAAAATAAATAACAACATTAAAATTTTTTTTTATTTTTAAAAAGAAAAGAAATGAAAAATCTCAAGTGCAAATCCTGGTGTGTATGTCCGAAAGAGGGACCATACAGTGTTCATGGCCAAAAGATCTTATACCAGCAGGCATCAAGAAACGGCTCATGAGCAAGTATCAATTTTATCAACTCTAAGACCCTATCAATTTTCTTAAATTAACTTCATGGTTGGTGTCTTTGCTGACCCCAGTGACAGTCTGGATGAAGTTCACCCCTCACGTGTAAGGCAAATATCTCTGCCTGTAGTCATCCTAGAGCAACGGGGAAGTTTACCACCGATTAAAAAAAGAAAAAAAAAGAAAACCCCCAAAGAGCAGCATGCATGTCTAAAAATCAGGGTGTGAGAATTTTAATGATTCTTTGTGGGTTTTTTTTTTTTGTTTGTTTAATTAAATTGTGTTTATGGTCGCATTGGCAGACGTCTGGGAACCAAATGGCTAATTAAGAACAGTAAGCAGTTTTCTCTTTGCCTTTATTAGAGGGCATATAAGGAGAATGAGTTTTGAGTCAACTATTAATTCTCAAGCTGACTGGGTGCTTTCTGATGACTGAAGAAACCTTGCAGTTGGCTGAGGACGCCACAAGTCCTCCTCACTTTCCGTGGCATTTTTAAGCAAGCCCAACACATGACACCTTTGGCTGTGAATGTCAAAGTTAAAAAAAACTGTCAGAAGCTATCGAGTGAGAGCTCCCAGGGTCCTGCCAGTGGCGTGAAGTTAATGACTGTCGGATGTTGAATTCTCAGGGATTTTGGTGAGCCAATTGTTTATTACAAGTTCTATTATGTACACTTACGATTACATTATATGAAGACAAAAGTAATCCCCAAAATTCGTCATTTACTGTTTTTTTCTATTTAACTATACTTTGTGTTTGTTTTGTATTTTACTATTATTTGGGGTTTCTTTACATCTTTTTTTAGTCTGCAAGGTAAAAACACGTATGATGGCATAAGGACTCTGGTGATTATGCTGGAGACCGGAGTCATTTTTTGCCCCACCTACCCACTCTGCTCAAGACATTGAATCTGCTCACATCACAGGTCACTTTGGCATCCACATTTTTCTGTGACTGGACTCTCCCCACAGACAGGTGAGGTGGGCACCTGACCCGATAGCAGCCAATCCACTGGCTGGCCACTGACCTGGGTCATGCGAATGGCATACCATGATGTTCGCAGAGCTACCTTGGTCCAGAACATCCTTGGCTTCATACTGAGTCTGCAATGCACAGTGGCTCTTCTTCTGGGGCCCTTTGTTTCCCTGCCCCCGCTTCCCCACATGTACTCCTATGATTAAGTATTTTCATCTGTGATACCCTGAATGCCCTTCCTTTTCATATAACCGGATACAAATTGAAGCAGTGACCATACAGATTTGGGGAGAAAATAGACCTAACGCAATCATCCAGAGCCTAAGTTTTTAAATCATATTAAATTCTAGAATGAACCTAATAAGGAATTATTTTGATCGATCATTCTTTCTGCAGGGAATGGAAGGAAAAATATTAACTTACATCCATAGCTCTGAGAACTCTAAGCACTTAATTAATCCTATCAGAAAATAATTTTTATCTTAGGTTTCATTTGACTAAGGGATTAATATTGTGCTTTAACTAAAAGTCAAATTTCTCTGCCTTTAAAGAGCTACAAGCACTATGTACAACATTCTTATCCGCTAAAATGAGGAGCTGTAACATTTCCTGGACATGAATTAAATGCCAAGCCCTGCTCCTGACACTAAGGAGAAAGGAAAGGGTAATTGTGCCCTTTTAGTTATTTCCCTTCTAATTGGAGATAAAGACATGTATACAGACCATATTTCTTAAACAATTTGAATGTTTTATCACATATATGACAGCACAGAGGGGGCAAGCCATCTGGCAGAGAAGCAATGTGGGTTGGGGAACACCAAAGGAACATTTTATGAAGGAGGTAACATTGAAGTGGAGTCTTGGGCAGTGAATAGGTGTTGGCCTGGGGATGAAGAGCACGTCTGGCTGTGAAAAATGTCATGGGATGAGAGGGAAAATAGTTTGGGATGGGTGGAGCAGGAGTCCAGGAGTGAGAAAAATCGAATGAAGCAGACACGGGCCACATCATGAAGACCTGTCTGACATCCACGGGGGTCAAACATTTACCCCGAGGGGTTTAAAGGGTAATAACTGGGGCACCTGGGTGGCTCAGTTGGTTGAGGGTCCGACTCTGGCTCAGGTCACGATCTCATGGTCCGTGAGCTCGAGTCCTGCGTTGGGCTCTGTGCTGACAGCTCAGAGCCTGGAGCCTCCTTCGGATTCTGTGTCTCCTTCTCTCTCTGCCCCCACCTCCCTACCCTCTCTCTCTCTCTCTCAAAAATAAACATTAAAAATAAAAATAAAAATAAAGGGGCAACAATGAAGGATTTGTTTAAGATCATTCTTATACCGGTGGAAAGGAAGATGGTGGGAGGGGGCCAAAGCAGCTATAGGAATTTCCCTATTACCATAAGTAGGCAACAGTCAATTGGATCCAGAATAAGGAAGTGCAAATAAAAAAATATGAAGATAATACACATGAGGTATTTAGAAAAGAGAATGGGCAGTGCCTGGTGACACATTATTATACAAAGCACAAGAGAAAAGTAAGTGTAATATTCCCACATTCTGTCTTCGCCATCAGAGTCCAAGATGGCGTTATATTCTGATCAGTGGATTTAACGGTTTCAGCAAGAATTTACTGCCAAGCCCAAGCAGGATCAGCATCAGCTGAGCAGACGGTAAGAAGGGGGCAGGGAGCTCAACTGTGTTCAGTTAGGTTCAGTTGAGTTTTCTAAAAGAGTGACTATTAGGTAAGTCCATCACCCATGGAAAAAAAAAAGTTGATTATTAATAGTATTTCTAGCAAAACTATTTTGGTCTCAAGAGCAGGGTGAAGGCTGAATTATCCAAATTGTCTTTGGAGATCGACACATGAGTTCATGCATGCTTTAACTCATCCACACCAAAAGCTTTGCCTTAATCTCACTTTGCTCCTGCAATGGATGAGTGAGTTGAACCAACACCATCCAACTGATGTGGCAATTGCTGCACAAAGAAATGGAGACTAGACTTAACACAAAGAACTCTTAGGAGGAGGTGGTTATTGACCCTTGAGGAGTATGCAAGAAGATTATGGCTTTGTTTAGAGCTAGGATCCTAGAACCAGGGTCTTCATCTATATAAGTAAAATGAAGCCGAACTTGAAAAAGCTGTCTAGAAAATTCTCATTAGCGTACAACTTTCCTGGGAACCTCCAAAGAAGGTAAGCGATGAGCTGTACATCTCCTACTATTTGAATAATTTTGTTCTTGGAAATCCCATGAGGAGTCATAGCTTTACTCAGAACCAGTCCCAGGGCTTCCCTTTCTTAATTCTGATTGCATACACTGGACTTTTCTCTCTGCCATTTGGTCACTCTCCCAACAGAATGTTGAAACCAACTGGAAGAACATTCAAGGAATTCTCTGCAATTGCATAGACTGACAACGCTGATGGGGGCCTATTTTAACCAAAGGCTTCCATGAGTGTCCAATTGGTGAGATTTTAAAAATGCTTTGGGTTTGTTGTTGTTGAAACCTCAAGGGGCTGTGGTTTTACAGTTCTCAAGTAAGGACAAATATGTTCTCCTGGGTTTCAAGAGCCCTTAGTCCCTTTCTGGAACTCATGGAACAAGCCACCACTCTTCGAGCTGCCCCTGTCTATTTAGAAGATAGATTTGTATTTCTGTTTTGGCTTCTGTAGTGCTCTGTCCAGATCCTACTTCAGAAGGGAGGTCTTCACAACCCCTGCTGCCTGCAATGTTGGTTGCTCTTGGCTTTTGGCTCAGGCCCTCTCTGATGGTTTGTTTCAGAAGACTGACACCTTGGTCAATGTCACTCCTTCTATACAGAGGCAGCTGGCATCAAACGGGTGGTTGCTGTGAAGTATAAAGACCTGAGCCCTTTGCCTCAGTTCTGGACCATTCAAAAGAACAGTACCAACTCCGTAACTCCTTGAGGGATTGACTGAGAACCACACTGGATCTTACAACTGTGCTAATTCCTCCTTCCACCTAATCCGGTCTTGCCTATTCTCTCATAGGTGAAATCCTAGGGCACATGCCAATAACCTTCCTGTGCGAGTGTAGAGCTGACCATCTGTTTCCTGGGGAAGTAGACTAAGTCCACTGCCGAAACCTCTGTGTGAACGTGCTCCGTCACTGAAATGTTAAGAAGATCCACTGTATCAGCCTCTATCAATTCAAGATCAAGTTAAGGATATTTCCATGCTTGTGGCTTCAGTTCAACCTTTTTGACACACATTTTGTCTGTGTGTTCCCTTCCCTGGGTACAGTTTTAAGCAAAGAGGCTGTGGCTGGGGTTACAATGACAAGGAGCAAACAGCTTGGGGCCAGGTTTCAGGTTCTGGTTTCAGAATTAGGTAGAATTAGTTCACACCTCCGGAACTTTCAAGAGGTTTAACTGCCTCAGCAATTCTAGAACAGTAAGACTTACACTCTTCATAGAAGCGTTGTTAAAAAGACACTTGAAGTTCGAGCCCCGCGTCGGGCTCTGGGCTGACAGCTCAGAGCCTGGAGCCTATTTCAGATTCTGTGTCTCCCTCTCTCTGACCCTCCCCCGTTCATGCTCTGTCTCTCTCTGTCTCAAAAATAAATAAATGTTAAAAAAAAAATTAAAAAAAAAAAAAAAAAAAAAAAAAAAAGACACTTGAGTGTCTTCTACACACATACACATTTTTTTTTTTTTTTTTTTTTTTTTTTTTTTTTTTTTTTGTGAGAGCGAGCGAGCAAGCATGCATACAAAAGCACACACATGAGCTGGGGAGAGCGGAAATCTTAAGCAGGCTTCATGCCCAGCATGAAGCCCAATCCCATGGCCATGAGATCATGACCTGAGCTGACCCAAAATCAAGAGTGGGATGCTAACCAAGTGAGCCACCTTGAGTGCCTTCTATATATTTACCCTCTAAATTTCTTACATAATCATGACAACCCACTTAAGAAAATATCTGTATTTGACAAATGAGAAAAGAGAGATGTGGAGAGATTTCTAATTATCTTCTTTGTCCCTACTCTTCCCTTACCTGCCCCGGAATAAACATAAATGTCTCTCTTAATTATTTTTCTCTACTTGTCCCCAACTTGGAGAAGGGACCCAAACTCTACTACATCAACAATAACGACCCCTTATTTTTTCTTTTCTCTCTTGCACCTGTCTGTAATGGGGTGGGCTGAAAAGTCACTTCACATGTCGGAATCCCCAGTTTGTAAACTCTTGGAATTGTCAGTTATAAAACTTTGAGCACATCACAAGCTCTCTGTACCCCAATAGTTCGTAATCTCTAAAATGAAGGAATTGAATTTGTTCCTCCATTTTCTAAAGCTGCCCCAAAGAACACATCTTGACTTCTGAATTCTTCATGATTTCCTGTGGCTTCTAGCAAAATCCAGGACTCAGTTGCTCTTTAATGGCCCATAAAATGGGGTCTGAGTTTTCAGGCTATCAGAAGTAACACTGCAGAGGAAATAGGACTGCACTCATCTTCTTACCTGTTTATTCTACAAAGTCCTTTCCAGGATCCAGACCAGTGGGCACATGACCAATTTCAGGATGACTTTTTCAAGGTCCTATCTCACTATCATTTTATAAAGTACTTAGACCTGCTGAAATTGTCCATTGTCATTTTAAGAATCAAGTGGATTCACCATGTGTTAAGAATATCTGGAATTAGAAAAATACATAGGGGGATCCATTACAAGAGCAGGGATGAAAAACAGGGAGGCAGAAAAGACAGGGGGACACAGAGATGGGAACAAGAGACAGGGGTTGGGGTAACAAAAAGATGAATAGAAAGGAAGAAACAAGTAAAATGAAAATGAACAAAAAGGGGCAAAGCTGGTCTAAGTACAAAAAAAAGGACAAATGAAACCCTTATTTATTGTACAACAAAGAAACCTCAGCAGTCCACTGTCTACCCTCTTGCCCCCTAGCACAGGTAGTACACATTCAACCCGCTGAAGAAAGTTAATCTCCCAGACAAGAAGTCAGGTAGGAAATCGAATGGGCGTAACACATCATAAATGTGATAAGAAAAAAGTCTGGAAGAGTAAGAATGCATACAGAGTGGGAGTATTGCAAAGAAGAGTTCTATTTTTGATTTTGACAGAAGAATTGTTTTCGAAAAAAAAAATCTGTAATTTCCTAGGCACAAAGGCCTCTTCTGACATATGAGATCATTTATCTACTATCTATTCAGTGTCTATCTATCATCTAGCTATCTATCATCCAGTTATCTCTATGGCAACGATCACTATTGCACGTAGGTGTTTTGACATCCCAGAACCAAGCTTCCAGTTCATGGGATCTGCCGCCTAAGGTGAACACAATGCAAAGAACGTGTTCTCGTGTCCTTCCCTGAAACGCACTGGAATTTCAAAGGTAGTATTTCCAGAAGACTACATTGCTTAGCAGTGTAAAGTAAAGCTCTGGCCCTTTAAAGTCATTGTAGCCAAGATGCTTCAATTTATTTTAGAAAACTTATCAGGTATAGATTGCTTTTTTAGGTTTTTGCTTCCTGATTTTCCCCTTTTTCCTCCTCTCCTTTTGAATATGCATTTCGTCCTCCCACTGTGCCTGCTGGCAAACTTCCAAGGATTTTTATCAAATGTGCTAGGGAGTGAATTACTCATTTTAGGTTATTTAAATAAAAGAGATGCATAATACCACTTCTCCTTCAAATTTCATGAAACCCTGCCCGTGAACTCGTTTATCTACGTGCATCTATATGCCCCCGATCCCCAGCTCGTGGTTTCTATCATTAGTCTCTCTCTGGAAGAGGCCACAACTAAAGGGAGTCCATTTGACGCTAAACAACCAAAAAGATTTTTTTTCGCTATGATGTTTTGTTTCTATAGTAGGTACTGTACATTCTTTCATAATTAATGTGCACAGCGAACGATGCTAGGTACCTAAATTACTGTTTCTGATGCAAAAAAATTAGTTTTACTGTGGGGCTTTGTTATCTTTTAATATAATTCAGCACGTTGCATGTACCATTTAGAGAAATTGAGGACTGAGTTTAATCATGTCTTTGTGACGAATCCATCAGGGAGAAAGGGAGGAAAGAGGGCAAGAGAAGACAATGAGAGACAAGCTTTAAAAAGCAGGTATGCATGGGGCGCCTGGGTGGCGCAGTCGGTTAAGCGTCCGACTTCAGCCAGGTCACGATCTCGCGGTCCATGAGTTCGAGCCCCGCGTCGGGCTCTGGGCTGATGGCTCGGAGCCTGGAGCCTGTTTCCGATTCTGTGTCTCTCTCTCTCTCTGCCCCTACCCCATTCATGCTCTGTCTCTCTCTGTCCCAAAAATAAATAAAAAACGTTGAAAAAAAAATTAAAAAAAAAAAAAAAAGCAGGTATGCAGAACAATCTTTGATGGCAATTGGTCTAATAAACCATTACTGAGCACCTGCTGCGCCAGGCACTGTTCTAGAGGCTGAGATCAGCCAAGTCCATACAATCATGCCCTTACAGAACTGAGAGGTGAGGCCACTTAAATTCTAAGGGTGAAGGGCTATTAAGTGGTAAGGACTGGGTGGTGGTGGCGAATAGAATGCATTTTAGATAAGGAAAACCTAGAAAATATTTCTAGAAGAGGTCAAAGACAAGTTTAAAATCTCAGGAAATCTGTGTGCGTTTAATTCTGTAAAGTTGGGGAAAATATACCCAGTTAATATACAATGAAAGTATTATTTACAATACATTTCCATCATCATTGTTTAAATTTAAACACTGAGAGAAGCAAATGTTACTTTTTAAAATGGAAAGTTATGGACAAGGCTCAATTAGTTTTTTCTGTCTGGCTAAACAGATGGTAAAATATTTTGATAATTGCCCCTAAATACAGAATTGCAATGCACCACATACAGCATAAGCATTTTACCAGAATATGTTTCCCATATTCTGAGTTTTCAGAAACTATGCTCCCTAACCAAGTAAGCATGAACAAATTCCCTTTTTCTACATCTCTAGATGATGAACAAAAATGTTGATAAATTGTTTATCCTGAATACTTTTATGAAGGTGAATAAGAGAACTGAATGTCCTAAGGAGCAGCATCTCTATTCTTGTATCCTCTGCTCCTTTAGGAAGTTGGCACTGGCTTTCTACTGACTAATGATTTTCACTCTCTCAACTATCTTTAGACAAGTCCCTGTGGATCAAATCAAAGTCAAGTGTTCCAGAGTAAGTGTACCAGAGGTGGGCCCCCTAGCTCTACAAGACATTCCTACCAGAGGGCTGTAAGCAACTACTGGTCCCCTTTTCCCATGGGACCCAAAGCTCTGTCCTTGGGAACACTAATCTCACAAAACCTCCACGAGCATTTTGTTTCACTCCTTTAATTCTCAGAAGACCCACATAAGCTAATTTGCTTCCTTAGGTGTCTAAAGACTCCTAAGCCTTGACTCTGGTAGCAGCCCCTTCATGCTTTTATGTTCTGATGCCCTGATTCCAACCAGTTCCCAAGGGACCATCGTTTTCCCTTTCTGCATAGGCTGTCTTACACCTGGACCCTCCTTTCTGCCACCCCTCCTAAAGATTTGGCTACACCATGAACTCGGCCCTAGGCAATGATGATTAAGAGATGGGCAAGGTCATCACTGATTGGTAGGTATGAGCACATAACCCCACCCCCTAGGACAAGATGGTCTCTCTGCCGTTCATATAGCTCCTTCAATGGTCTTAACTCTGCCATGACATGTTACTATAGAAGTCACTGAAAAGGCATTTGCTCCAGAAGGAGTGACTACTTCGATCTCTCTCCATTAGCTGTACTCTGCCCTCCAACTACATGTTCTTCAGGTCTCCGACTTCCCCCTCCTGTCACTGGGCTTGGTGTCCCTCCGACATATGGACACCGCACTTCAAGCAGCAGACCAAATCGAAGCTCCTGGAAACGTCCAGTGGACTGGTAGTTCTCAAACTTACATGTACAGCAGAATCACCTGGAGGGCTCATTAGGACAGATTCCTAGATCCCATGCCCATCGTTTTCAGATTCAGTATGAGCATGTCCATTTCTAACAAGTTTCCAGGTGATGGTGAAGCTGCCTGTCCGAGGACCACAGTGAAAACCACTGTTCTACACTGTGCTTTCTCCGTATTAATTGCCTGTGGCATACGCAAGCTCTCATCTATGCAATAGAACCCCCTTTCCATTTTCTTTTTCGCCCAATTACCCACTTCCTCTTCCAATTTTTCTTTTTCTTTTTCTGCTTCTTCCTTTCCTGCCCACGCCTACACCCTCCACTCACCCTGCTGGGCTTTGTTTAGCTGCACTCAAAAGCCAACAGGACAACAATGGCTTCCATCTCTGGCTCCATTATGCTCACCTCTAACATACCAGCTAGAGCTGCACATTCTGCCAGGCAAACTAATCTGTGATATTTCAAATGCATTTCATGGACCAGAATAAACTAGCATATTTGAGCAAAGCCGTGTTCTGGATATATTAAAGTGTAAAAACTGGCATGAAAATCAGGTCTCATGTAAACAGGAGATTATTATTACTTAGAATCCTATAATGTGCCCATCATATGGATCTCTAGGGCATTTGCAAACCCATTTTTACATAATTATGTGAAGAACATGTATTTTATATGAGATGGTGAAATTAAATACAAAATAGGGCATTTTGAAATGGCTGTAATGTTTTAAATGAAGAAATGAAACTGTTTCGAGACATATGTAGGAGAGAAAATTTATAGACAGCCGTTTTTAAGAGGCTCTATTAATTCCAAAGAAAACACAGGATGAAAATGAAATACCCCAAGAATAAAATAAGAGGTCTCCCATAAAAATCAGTCTATGTGATTCAAGTGGTTAGGCTTGCCTTCTAACAATGTGAATTCTACAGTGTGATGCTCGCCCACATTAGCATCTCAATGGCACAATATTTTTGTTACACACTGTTGCAACTGCTGCAATCTGCCCCTTCACTCTTCCCTCTGATCTTGGGTGCGTTCCAAAGGTACGGTAATATGGCTGGCTGGTGACTCGTGCGTCAATTTCCTACACCTGTGCCAACCCAGGCTAGTATTTTCTACCCAGTAGCCGGATATTGGAGGAAAAATTAAAGGAACAAATCAAATTCATCATGTGTCCATTCAGAGGCATCCAATTTCGAAACTCGCTTTGGGAATGGACGAGCACTCTATTCTATCTCAGAGGCTCTCGTGTTATGTCCTGCACCAGGAAAATCCCAGGGATGCTTAAAAGGATCTACATAGAATTAAGATCAAGACTCAAGGCGTATATATTCTCATGTTCATATTTAACAGTAATACTTCATTTTTAATTTTTTTTAACATGTGTCCTTACCAGAGTATAAAGATACAGGACATCACTTTACCACCGTTAACTGCAAGAATGTTAGGTATTTCGACAATTTGCCTTTCATCCAATTTGGCCCTCAATTTCACGTGCACCCTCTTCCCACTCAGTGAACCGGGGGCCCACCTCGTCACGCAATCTGCTCTGGAGAAGAGCATTACATTTTTTCCATACTCGAGAAAAAGTTCTTTAGGTATGTTCTATGACGTTCTTCCCTTCCGTGGGGTCATGTGCAACATGGCTACCGCCCTCTCGGGGAGCTAACCTTCTGCCACCCAAGGTCGCCAGCAGGACATAGCTCTAGTCCTCTTCTACAGTGTGAGTTATTCTAGTTACTCTGTTTCCCTGACATTGGGACGAAGTACAGTGAGGTTTCCCAGGTTGGTGGGCAGCTGATTATTTAGAAAGAGTGCGAAGCAAGGCTGGGAAGGCCTCAATCCTCCAGCAGGATCAGGGCATATCTCTCTGAACTGGCTTTTCAAACAGATGACAACTAAGAGGGTGTTTTCCCTACAGGAATGGACAGGAGACGATTATAGGGGTGATATGGATGGGACATTAAAGAACACGAAGTCACAGAGTTAAAGTATTTTTTCCCTCTTAAATTTTCTTTCAGCCTTGATGAAGCAAACAGAGAAGAAACCCCGGAGGTTTCCTAGCCTAAGATAAAGGGATCCAATGGAAACATCTTTCTAGCTTCTTTTCATCCACACACCATGCGGTCAACTTTCCGCATCTAGCAGAGGAAGAAAGCAACGTCACCCACCTAGAAACAGAGAAACTAGGACTTGAACCCAGAATTTTGGTCCTATCTGTGTTTCTCATAGGTGTCTCCAACTTCTCCCCCTTGTATGGATTTCTCTGACCTCACTGCGGGCGGAGAGGTCTGCTTCTGTAACTGGTGTTCCTTCAAGGATACATTGAGACTGTAAGTCCTAAGAGGGCACTGCTTCCTTCTCAAATATCCTTTCAACATGTTTTTTTTTATGTTTATTTATTTATTTACAAGGAGAGCCCGAGTGGGGGGAGGGGCAGAGAGGGAGGGAGAGAGAGAGAATCCCAAGCAGGCTCCACACTGGCAGCGCAAAGCCCGACACAGGGTTCGATCTTAGGAACCTCGAGATCATGACCTGAGCAGAAATCAAGAGTCACATACTTAACCGACTGAGCCACCCAGGTGCCCCTCAACCATCTTTAATCATCTGAGCACAATTCCTCAGGTCAGCTAGCCTGAGAGAAGAGACTTGAGTCAGGATCCAAAGGAGGCGCATGGGATTACTTGGACTATGGTAAGGACATTGAGTGGGTACATGCCATTCTACATAGAACAAAGAATCATGCTAAGGAGATGTACATGCATGTGACTTATCATCTTTTGAAAAAAATCGCACAGGGGCGCCTGGGTGGCGCAGTCGGTTAAGCGTCCAACTTCAGCCAGGTCACGATCTCGCGGTCCGTGAGTTCGAGCCCCGCGTCAGGCTCTGGGCTGATGGCTCAGAGCCTGGAGCCTGTTTCCGATTCTGTCTCCCTCTCTCTGACCCTCCCCCATTCATGCTCTGTCTCTCTCTGTCCCAAAAATAAATAAACGTTGAAAAAAAAAAATGAAAAAAATCGCACATAACCTTTTTGATATGTTTAAGGATGATGCTTTATTAGGATAATGAAACCAACCACACGACTTTAAGCCCTTTAGGCTAAGTGGAGAATCTTTGCCACAAACCACCATTACTGATGGTTATCCTGTGTAAATGTGACTTTCTTGCAGTCATAAAATGCAACAAGGATGTACATGTTTTCACGGAGTAGAGATGGTGTCAGTATAGAGCCTGAGGCTCCCTTAGCCTGACTCCATGATTTACACATTCTGCTTCTCAACATGGAGCATTGCTCAGACATTCCTCTTCAAACATAAAATGTCTGAGATTCAATCAGGTGGATTATCCCCCAAATATCCTGGTAAGCTTACAGTCTGTTTTGTTACAAATGTGCAATTGTAAAACAAATTAGCACTATGGGATTGGTAAATAGAGGAATGAGGTCATTTTAAGGAAGTTATACAGGGTCACACTTTTCCCAATACATTAATAATTTTTAGCAAGTAATAGTTGAACATGAGATATTCCAGCACAAAAATTATTGATACATATTGTACTATACACCCAATTTACCCATGTTCCTCAATTTGGCCATATGCCTCATCTTGGAAAGGCTAATTATGTGGTATACCCCATGAAATTTGAGTTCCTTAATTCAGCAGTCTCAGCCCTACCAACAAGTTACTTTCATTTTTTTCAAGGTAACATTCCATAAATAATTTACTCCTTAAAGAAGACTGATGAAGTATGTCTTTTCAATAGCACTAGTAATTCTTAATTAGGTTTATTTATGGTAGGATTACAAAGTTGTGTATCTTTGGAGTGGTCTATTCTGACTGTATTTTCCCGTGAGCCTTGCCATTATTAATGTGTCATTTTCCAGAACTCCAGTTTTTTCCAGGGTTGCATATATTGTATTATAGCAGAAACATCTGTGTTAGCTGTAGCTTGGTAACCCTATTTCCAACAACATTCTTCCAAGCAAACACATAGTACTCTCTTCACTATGTGCTGACTGTCCCCACTGCTTCTTAATTTTTAAAGGCAAGAGCTTGGCTATGCAATTACTACTCTGAACTGGCCAACTTCTAGTAAAAACATTCAATTAAAAAAAATTGTCCTGTAACTATACAACTATTTCAATTACAGCCATGCTTAAGGGATAGTATAGGGTTCTCAAGATGGCTTGAGATGTTAGAGTCTGAGGTCCAAAGGGAACAGTAGCATATAAACTTCAAGAATGAAATAGTGTCCGTTTGAAAGCAGAATATTAACCACTACACTGGCTTCTTTGCTTACTATCCCTGAGCCCCTTGGAGGCCGGACTTTAGAGAGTAATACCATAGGGAAATGTCAAAGGTGTCGGGAGGAACAAGAAATGCATCTTTATTCAGGCTTGTGGTCTGGTTAGAGGCCAGGATATGAAGATATTGCAGTGACCAACCAAGAGAACTTCCTTTTAATTCTTGGCAAAGGAGGATCACGAAGAATAAGATTCTGGCAATATACTGGCTCAAGGAAGCCATCTTGCTTTAATACATTTGAAATTGATAAAACAAAACATGCAGAGCAGTAACTTTAAGAAAAAGGTGCTTCACGATCATTGCTGGTCTCAAGGTCTAGATAGTTGGGCTCCAGGAGATGATCGTCAACCAACCACCCCCTTCAAACTCCTGGGGGCAACACTTGTTTCACGGAGATGAGCCGATATGGAAGTGTGCCATACACACAGACACACAGCAGTTACCCTGATCTAGTTTCGTTTCAGTCCCTGGGGATCACATGTTACCCAAAGGCTGATGTAAGCATTCTTACCTCAACAAGTATACAGATCCCATTGAAAGTTAGAAAATATTATGGCTCCCCTTGCAATCTTGACAGATTATTGCATAAATGAGCACCAACATCAAAGTCCTCTCCAACCATAAAACCAAAAGGTTTACAAAGAAAAAGCTGTAAGATTATAAAATAAATGAAAATGACCACCCATCTTCCATATAATGGGTAATACTAGTTTACTGAAACGATATCACTGATCCCCATGGGAATGTGGCCAAACTGGAATGGCAGTTTTATGGTATTATCCCAACACCAAGGTTTTGTGCTCTGTGGAAATTAATTTTTTGCACTCCAGTTCTCAATTTATACCGCTCCAAAACCTTAATATTACTGAACCTTCACTGGCACAAACACATGATCTCCGTATTTAGTTTGCCACTGTTCCTCCCTGAATAATGCTCTAAAATTAAATACTAGTTGGCACTAACGTGATCGTAAACAGCATCACAATATGGTCATCCAGATGATCACAAATACGCTTAGATCCATTCTACTTAGATTACCAATGCAAAAAACAAACACACAAACAAACAATACGGAGGAACTCACCCAAGGAAACTCAGCAACCCTCAGCATATACCTAGAGACCCAGATTTAAGGACCATCAACTTAGCAACGAAGTATCTAAAAGAACCCATACCCTACAAGTGTGAGCAACAGACCCACCGTCAGATGTTTCTGGGTTCCAATTCCATATCTATCACTCCCTTATGATTTTTGAGCAAGCTGTGTAATCTCTCTTAGCTTCAGTTTCCTCATCTGCAAAACCACAAGTGTAGCACTCATACAAGAACACAGCAGTATGGATTAAACGAGATAATGAGAGTCAAATGTTAACACACCGTAAGTCTTTGGTAAATGTTAGTTATTTCTGTGATTTTGCCAACATTCCTTCAGCAATTATTTGCTGTGTGTCAAGCACTGAACTTTGTGCTGGGGACCTAGGAAGAAAAGAGAATTTACATCCTCAAGGGGGATCAAAGTGTATGGAAAACACAGGAGAAAACAGGACAGTAGGATACATGTGGCATGCTAGAAAAGATGTGCAAAGTACACTTGTTAACTGGGGTTTTTTGCCTATCAGCTGGTTTCTTGCCATTTTTAAACAACAATCCAATCCGATCTTAAATCTGAGTGAACTAAACAAGGACGTAAGTTAGGTTTTCCAAGAGCTCTGAAATAGACAATCACTGGCACATGCACGACTTCATGATTTCCAGGTAAAGGGGTGAGTTGGGAGCTCCACCTTGACATGATTTAAGGTCCCAAAGCTCCCCTGACCACTTCAATCAACATCTACCATAGCACTATCTTCCTGGAGTGTTACACAGAGTTTTAGGTATTCATATTGTGATTCACTTTTGCTTGGAATCAGAACTACTCCCCCGCCCCCTTTCATTTTGAAAGTTCAAATTCCAGAATGTCTGATACTAAGATTAAAGGCCTTTCTAGAAATCTCCAGCTTCTACAGCATGACCATAGCAAGTGACCCCAATGAATGCTAAGTTTTCAAACTCACAGCAAGGCTGCAGATTCTAATCTTTGATATTCTGTCATTCCATTCTGCTTATTCAGAAAATGGATCCATCTGTAGGTGCAAAATGCAATCTTCAGGAAAATGGCACCTTAAAATACTCTGACACAATGTTCTATCAGCAGTCCTTGTAGTTAGACAAATAATGACAATGAAAAGCCATGCAGACCTGTTAACATCTGCTCAAAACCTGCGCTGTCACTTCCTTGCCTCTGCTAGCACTAACTCAAGCTAGAATTCATTTAGATAATTCCTTAAGCTCAGAATGCTTAGCATGTCACATTTCTACCAAGTCTCATTTATATAATTAGTGCTAACATATGGCCCACAATCAACATTGGAGATTTGGAATCATTTTTAGCATGCCGTTAGACCTAAAGGGGTATGGATTCAATATGGAGGGAAGAGAATTAGGCATGCAAATTCCATTTGCGATAACAAGAGCGAAGCAATGGAAATTTACCCCCAAAAGGTTTGGCTGCTAATCACATAGCAAGCAGAAAGAATTACATTCTTAATAACTTTCACCAAGTGCAATAAAAGGAAATAGAAGTTTGTTTTATGTGATGCTTTTGGTTACTAATTCTCCCCCTAAACTCAGAAGTATTTTTACAAACTAGCACTAACAACAAAGATTATCCCAACAGAATTTTCCCCTACACGGTCTGATCCAGGTATCTATGTCAAGAAACCCTCTTGATGGCATTCACTTAAGAATTCATAGTCAACACTGTGGCCTCCACAGTGATTCAATTCCCTGGACTGCACCTGTTCCAAATGCTGGCCTTACCAAAACTTGGTAGCTCAAATATACATATTCCCCTGAGATTATTTTAATAATTCAAAAACTTTCAGATGGAGGATTCAAGAAAAATAATGAGTTGACGGAGTCAAGTTCCTAGAGGTTTCACAAATCAAAAACTGAATCTTTAACGGAGAAAGAATTCTTCTAAACCAACACACCTCACTTCTTCTCAATCAGTATCACGAATGCTCACAAATCTCCTCAAACTGAAATCATCATTTCACAAATGAGTCAACTGAGGTCACATAATTGAACTAAGGTCCCTTCAAGGCAGAGAACTCCATAGGCCTTGTTTTTCATCACCATGTTATTCTGCTCTCAAGAACTTAATTCCATGTATATTTTTCACTTACCTTTCAGCCTTTATGGTTAATTAGCCATCATCTTGTTGACTCTTAACACCACAATTACTCAAGTCTGTCTGTTCATCCCAAGCTACCTCATTACATTAGGGCCTCATTATCTCAAATATGAATTAGAATAAATAAACCCCAATGTCCACTTTAAATTTACGTTTGATAGATCTACAATTACTGCTTTCTCGATGCCGTCTTTCTATTCCCAACAATTATGAACATGGCTACAAAGCATTTGGTTGATTCACTTTCTGCACAACCCAGTGCTATGACAGTACCCAGGATGTGTTAAAAATGGATCAATGTCTACATGAACTGGGAACCACAAAACCCGGTTCAAACCATTTTTACCATAAAATAGCTGTGTGACCTGGAATAAATCACTTGGCATTTCTAAACTTAAATGAAAATGTCAGTAAAATGAAATAGGACCAACAAAATCTAAGAAAGCTTCCCCACCAATATGAGCAAATCATTCCAGTAGTGTGGAAAGTTTGCTTTCTCTTTCGGGAGAATAAAAAAAATTATATCCATCAGCCTGAGGTCCTCATTAGCCACACTTTCCTCTCACGGGAAAGTTTGGTAAGACAAAAAATTACAAATCCAGAACCTGGAATTACTCCTTTGAGTTTTGGGCCTCCCAACCATATAAATTGGGCAAGTTACTTTATGTAAATGTCAGTCTCCTCATCTTTGAAAGGAGTTGGAATCTAGACTCAAGTTCTCAAATGCTGATCTACAAATTAAGGATTCAACAGTCCACAGGAAAATTACTCAAAGGTGACAATAAAGAATTATCATAACGCTGTATTTATCTAGTTTAAGGGACTCTCTTTTGTGATCTTTTATTTCTTACTTTTTGTGTTTAAAATACCTTTTAAGAGAAATGTTTTCTTAAAACGTCCTTGGAAATGGTGAAAAAAAAAAAAAAAGAAAAGAAAGAAAGGAAATTAGCAATCTTCGGTTAGTCCAGTATCTCGAGGAATGCTCAAGAACAGTCCATTTCCCTTAATAATTAGTTTTCTGTTCAGGAGGAATTCCCCCATCTACCCTATATCCTTCACCTATGGCTGTTTTTTTTTTCCACTCGGCAGACTTTGTTAGTTCAGAAGTAGAACTCCTTTAATTCATTCCCATTCTCAAGTATCAGCAATAAACATTTTTTAATAAGAGGTTAGGAATGGCAGAGGGCTTCCATTATGGTACGAGATGCTAACTTAAAATTTAATGCTGTCTGAATTTGCTCTTCCAAATCCCTTGAGCAGCTCCACCGCAGGACCTTCTCTCCCTGGTTCCTGCACTTCATTTTCTTCCCAAGCTCCTCCATTTCTCATGAATATATCACGTGAATATTTTTAATGTTCCAAGAATTGACTTGCTAGAGTTAAAGTCAGTAAGGAACAGAATGAGATCTTAAACTCGGAGCCTGTAACTCCAGAGCCCATACCTTCCCCATCTTTCTTTACTGTAGGAATAGCATTATGAAATCGTATGGTTTATGCCTTTCCCAGCATGTGCATGGGAACATGCATGGATAGAAACTCGGTGTGGTCCAGCTCAAGGAGGGTGCCCTATGTGATATTGCCATGGGCAATGAGACCACAAACCAGCAAAGGAATTATAGGGCAAGACTATCTGAGTTGTTGCCTAAGCAGACAGTTCACTTGAAACATTATTTTGAGGGGCGCCTGGGTGGCGCAGTCGGTTAAGCATCCGACTTCAGCCAGGTCACGATCTCACGGTCCGGGAGTTCGAGCCCCGCGTCGGGCTCTGGGCTGATGGCTCAGAGCCTGGAGCCTGTTTCCGATTCTGTGTCTCCCTCTCTCTCTGCCCCTCCCCCGTTCATGCTCTGTCTCTCTCTGTCCCAAAAATAAATAAACGTTGAAAAAAAAATTAAAAAAAAAAAAAAGAAACATTATTTTGAAAGCTACAATGGCATCAAGTCCTTCCTCTTCCCTTAACCTATTCTAAGAAGTGAGAGGAAATGGAAAGCAGATCTTCAAACAAAAAACATGGCTCTTCCTTTCCACATTGACTCTCCCCTCCACACTGTCAACATCACAGACCTGTATCTTACTTAGTCTTCTGATCTTTTTGAACCAATGAAGCAATTCCCACCCAGTGAGCTGCTCCCATTATTTCCATGGCTGAATAGAAGGACTATTTGGTATGAAATTGTCACATGAAACTCCTTTTGTACTATGAAAAGATGAAATAATGTGCTATACCTTTGAAAGCAGACACAGACCACCGCCACCACTTAAAGGAGACGTGTTGAGGTTACTGCCGACAAGGTCGTGTCTGTGCTACTGAAGTCAACAGGGAAGGTTTTCAGGGCTTACTTTAAATCTACATAACCATTCCCAGAACCCATTTACATAGTAAGATTAAAGTGTACTTCAATGAGTGAAAACATGGTTTTGCTGAGAATCCTGCCATTTATCTAAAATTAATGACATTTGTTCCAAGGAAAAACATGGCACAAACTCATTTTTGTGTACAGATTGCCTTGTATGTAACGTCTTCCTCAATGTGTGTGTGTCTGTGTATTAGTGACATAATGTTATTATGTAAGTTCATGTATGATCGCATGAAGGTGTCTATGTGTTAAGTGTTATAATGCGATAAATTAACTTCCGGTATTAGAAGCACAGAAGCCCAGAGTTAACTTTGTTAGCGGTGCAAAGAACAGTGTCATCAGGAAACCAAAAAGTACTGCCGAGGGGTTTGAAAAATGGAAACAGTGGTGATCAATACGTGACCCCCATAAAACTCTACTTAGAATATCTAGGAAAAACCTGCCTTTTCTCTGAACAGTATTTTCTATGGCACAAGAAAAAAAAAAAAACAACCTGATTTTATTTTAATATAAAATGGTATAAGTACAGGGATTTAAAAAGACCAAATTATGGAAAGGGCCTAAATATCAACCGGTGAATGGATAAAGAATGTGTGGCTTATATATACAATGGAATACTACTTGGCAATGAGAAAAAATGAAATCATGCCCTTTGCAGCAACATGGAGAGAACTGGAAGGTATTCTGCTGAGTGAAGTAAGCCAGTCAGAGAAAGCTATCGTGTTTACCCTCATATGTGAATCTTGAGAAACTTAACAGAAGACCATGGGGGGAAGGGAAGGGAAGGGGAAAAAAAGAGTTACAAGCAGGGAGGGAGGGAGGCAAACCATAAGAGACTCTTAAATACAGAGAACAATCTGAGGGTGGATGGGGGAGTGGGGGGGAGAGGAGCAAATGGGTTTGTTGGGATGAGCGCTTACATTGCATGTAA
Source organism: Puma concolor (assembly GCF_028749965.1). Lineage (NCBI taxonomy): Eukaryota > Metazoa > Chordata > Mammalia > Carnivora > Felidae > Puma > Puma concolor. The sequence continues at coordinate 17,484,671 of NC_141675.1, forward strand.
GCAACGAATCATGAGAATCTACCTCAAAAACCAAGAGCAGACTGCACGCACTCTATGTTAGCCAATTTGACAAAAAATATTCAAGAAATAAAATAAAAGGACCATTCAGGCAATTTCCATTTGTCCCTTCTGTGAAACTATTTAACAGTTTGAACACTCCTCCAAAAGTTAAACATACAATAAGTAAACACATGATCCGTAATTCCCTTTCTAAATATGTATCTAGAAGACCTGAAAGAAGATTCCAAACAGATACTTGCCGATCAGTGTTCAATACAGCATGACTCACAATAGCCAAAAGGTGGAAATAAGTCCAGTGTCCACCAACGGAAAAGTAGATAAAATGGGCTATGTACATATAATGAATTATTCAGCCTTCACAAGGAATGAAATTCTGATATATGGTACAACATGGATGAGCCTCGAAACATTATGCAAACTAAACGAGCCAGACACAAAAGGCAAAATATTACAGGATTCCACTCGAACAAGGTACCTGTAACAGGCACATTCACAGAGATAGAAAGTAGAATGCAGGTTACCGGGGGCTAGGGAAGGGATGATTGGGGAATTACTTAATTGGTACAGAATTCCTCCTGGGGATGATCGAGACGTTGTGGAAGTGGATCATGGGGATGGTGAGACAATATTGTCAGTGTACTTAATACTATTTAACTGTAAATCTGAAATGGTTAAAATGGTAGATTTTGTCATGTGTATTTTACTACAGCATATGTAATCAGATTTCTGGGTTTGAAGTTATCGAAGTATAACAATGCCATGAGTCTGTCCATAAATTGTTACCTTTTTTTTTTTTTTTTAACCGAAGAGAAACAACATCTACTAGGCTGAGTATAAAAAAAAACACAACCTATGGGGAATGAACGGATCAGTTGTTCCCTAAAATGGAAGCGTCTAACTGAAATCCTGGAGGTCTAAAAGGAAAACATACCCGTTCTGTAACAACTGCATGGAACAATGAAAGCTCTAGGGTTTTGGTAGACATTTCTTAAAAGGAAGGGAAGGTGACCATCTGAAACTGCCAATACTGGATTGTTTTTGAACTATCAAGAGGTCAATTTCATTTGGTTGAACTGAACCTGAAGGCTACCTTGCCACTACCCCCACCTTCAACTTAAATATTGGCCCAGCTCAAGCTGATCCCCTTCCAAGGTCTCTACCGCTCTATCCAAAACATCCCCGCTAACCTCCACGTTGTTAACTGGCTGTGTGGGTGTGAAACCTCCACGTTGTTAACTGGGTGTGTGGGAGGGGAGAAGTTGTGGACTCCCATCGACACAGGGGCCAAGTAGTGATTTAAAGGATCAGGCTGATCATCAATGAATAGTCACCCTTGTGACCTCCACTCAGCTCAGGCTTAGAGGTACACAGATGCGACGTCGCTAACCTTCTAATTTTTCAAAAGAAGCCAAAAATCTGGAGTGGGGTTGAAATATTAATTTTTAAAACGTTGGCTCAATTCTTTAAAACACTACGCATGCCAAAGAAAACATCTGTAGGCCCAACTCCCTCTACTCAGCTGCCAGTGTGTGTTCTCCTCTGCTGTATACACAGCAACTGCCTGCATCAATGTTCTGATGCAGCCCCTGGACAGTTCTAGAGTTTCCCTTCTACATCCAACCACAGAGGAACAAGAATCTTTCCCATCCCTCCACACCCTCCTTCTTTCCCTCTCCCCCGCGCTCCCTCTCTGGGTCCTAGGATTTGCTCTGGGGACCTCGGAAAAGAAACAAGTTCCATATCATCTGGTGCACATGTGCATCTGGGTGGAGAAGTGCTGCTCAAAGAGGGCGGTAGGGAGGGAAAATGGCATGGCGCGGGCCACAGTTTCAGCCTAGCCCTGGGGTTAGGGCAACTGTTGGCACGTGGGTAGGTTCTCCGGGTAAGAGTAGCCTGCCTTGAAAGCCCCTCTCCATCTCACACGCAATTGAGTTTTCAAACATATTGAATCAAGCCGAGTGGCAACTAATTCCTCCCGGCTGAGAATGGAGATTTACTCTGGAGAAAGATGAAAGGGCAAAAATAGAGAGGAAGAAGACAAGAGTGTAATTTTTGTTTCCGTATGATTTATCTGTTTTACCGGTTATGAAAAACCAGGGCATGCCTCACATGACACAATTACTTTTTGAAATGATATCCTCTAATTAAACAAAAAGATGAACCTTGCATTCTTTTACAGACAATAGTCAAGAAAAATTCCTTTGTACCGCTCATGTCATAGAACCCTAGCACTGAAGACTTAGCCAGACTCCAAATAAATATTTAACCCAAGGATGGCCTTTTCCCTTGGAATTTTAGCAAAACACACCCTACCCACTCCACGGCATTTCATTAACCAGAGACCATTCTCGAGGACACTTAATTATAGGTCAGTATTCTGACTATATAAATCATGGAAAAGGAAAGGAAATGACACAAAAGCCCTAGACTAATATAATTTATAGCTATCTGAACTAACACAAGAAAAGAATGGTACTGTGCTATAATTAAAGATTAGGTTGGTGCCAAAAATCATAATTTTCTGCCTGGCTTTAAAAGCAAATGTCATGTTAATGACAGTTAACTTTTGATTACGCAGGGATGATTATATATAGTTTGTGGATTATCTATGCCCTCATTCTCTTTCCTTCTTCCTCATGTTGCTTTATTGCTAATTAATCCCTCTATCAGAATTCTGATTAAGGAAAGGAAGAAAAGTAGAAAATCAAATTAGTCATTTGGGCTGATTGTTAGCTGCCTCAGATAAGACTCTTGGTTAAGCCGGTGTGAAAAGTGCCTTTCTGGATTTCAATCCTCTATACTACTCTAGGACTTTTAACTAAGATTACCTTAAGTTGGGTATCCTGAGAAGGTTTACTATTATATTATAGATTTTGGCTTGGGATATTTTTACGTTCCTGTGTAATCTGAACGAACCCATGTATTCCACACGAACATGGCCAGGGCGATACGATTTGCGAAATTAAAACAGGTTTAGAGAGACTCCTCTAAGACTTTGAGTTTGAGACCCTAAGAGGATTTTTTTTTTCTTTTTTGTGAAGGCACACTTTGGCTCTTCAGCCAAGTCTGCTGTTTCCCACAGTTAAGTTCCAAAAGACATCCAGATCCTCTCCAGCTAATTTTTCAATTTATATAGTCTCCTAAAATATCATGAAACAAAATTCACCTACTCTGTGCCAATTCATCGGTGGTGAAATCAAGAAAGATTAAAAACGGGTGGAAACAATGAACAATCAGAGCTCTCTGCCAATGAACCTGCAATAAAAATACGCCAACAGACTGCCATGTTGCTGCAATTCTGTTATGATTATGCCATATTAGAGTAATCATGTAAGAAAAGTGAAAACAAACAATCCAATTTTTGAATCTAAACAAGATTCTCTCATCCTGCCAGGCCTGCTTGAAAACAGTCTACCGATTTCCCACCCTCAAGTCTTACCCTAACATATGGCAGCATATTCCAAATCCTAAGGATTGTGAAAAATCAGCACAAAGCTAGTTTTCCAGTATCTGTCTATAGAAGTACAAGTGTAAACGTTTCAGAACATTAACAGATTTTTAAAATTAACCCCACTTCTGTGAAGTCAGAATAGACTACAGTATGAGCAAGGGTTGAAGAGGAAAAAGAGAGAGAGAGAGAGAAACACAGCTCGAAAAGGGTAGGCTACCAGGCTCTCCTAGACTGGCATCATTTTTGTTTATTGTTGTTGTTTTGTTTAAAGGCACGACAGTTTTTGTTGGTTTGCTTTGGAGGTGGTATACCTATCATTACTAGAGAGAAAGGAATTAAGTCCTCTTTCCTTAACTATTGGAGCTCAGTGGGATACATACATATAGAATGACATAATGCCTTTGTTCTATTCCTAAATATAACAAAGCAATTTGACTTCTGTTTAAAACCTGCAACAGAGTATGAAAGTGCCTTACGGATTAAATTAGCCAGCTACAACCCATTACTGAGCTTTATGAAGAAAATGACAAAACATTAATAAACAGCCGCCTTTCAAAAATACCCACCTCTGGAAAACATAAGTTAATGCAATCATGGTCCAAAAGGAATGTAAACCAATATTATAATACCACATGATATGGTTCGTTAAACACTTCAAGTCTTTAGGGTGCTTTTTGGAATTGCAAAATATTTCTGTCATCTCCCCACTGTAATTTGGTACTCCAAAATACCATTAACTTTTAAATGTACCAATTCTCTTTTTGCTGCTTGATAAATCTTATTCGTCATTCATAGGCTCTAAATTCATTTTATGCTTTGCGATAGCTCACTCAAAAACTTTTTCCAGTGCCATTTCCTCAATAAGAAAGTTGGAAATAAAATGATATTTGGTCCTAACAATATAAGGAATACAGCCAGGCATTTTCTTCTTTGATATTAAAATTGATATATTCGTGACAGGAAAAATTCAGACTTTGATTAAGAAGGCAACCAAAACACTAAAAATAAGTATAGTCGTAGCATAAGAGGTTTGAAATTATCAGTTTCATGCATTAGACTACAAAAGGACAGAAGTTTCTATCAATGGAGACTTCGTGCTTTATTCATATACAATTTATAGACCCAGACCAAATCCAGCTTAATAAAAGAAATTCATAGCGTATGGTAGGATCCCTCAGCAGATGTGTAAGTAAGAAAGACAAAGCAATTTAAAACTTCAAAGTCATCCAAACAATGCATTAAAAAGAGCTATTCTTACCAGAAAGATCTGCCAGATTATCTCTGGGTTACAATGATTCAGGCTGAGATGTGCTGGTAACTTTTCCACCCCTCAGTCAGAATGGTAGGCAAGCAGTTATCAGACTAACAACCATTAAAGCATGGCATTTGATTTTTCACTCTAGAGAGAGCCACAATGGAAGGGCTTTGCCTTTTCCCTCCTCTGGCTAGCTAGGAGGACCAAGGACACAGCTGAATTTCACAAGTCACGATGAACACAAAAACTCAGACAATACCTTTTGGCAAAATAACAATTGAAATCGCTCCATTATTTATCATTATGCCCTTCAAAGGGAACTTCATTGAGAAGCTGTAAAGTCTGCTTAAGAAAACAAAAACGTCCTTCTCTAAAGGTTCCAAGGATATTAAGAAAGGTTTCTATTCTCCTAATAGAACGTATGTAGTTTATTAGCTCAATGGAAAACACGAAGAAATATAAATGTGTTTATATCTTTGCACACTTGAGTTTATAATGCCAATAGTTGAATATTTTTTCTGATGTTTTCCTACATCTCACTCGTTACAATACAAATATAAAGGGAGGGTGGAAAGTGTAATCATGAAAGACCCAGTTATTGATAGTGTATTTCTCAAGTAAATTATGTTTAGAAATCTTCAACTAGTGGTTGTATAAAGAATAAGGTTTCTGACCTTGTCAAGCATCTGTTGCTCAGCGTTCTAACCATTTCTGCTCCTGACGAGCTCAGTTGTGGCTGCACACACACAGACGTCAAGCCCCAGCTAGCTCTAACCTTCAGACCATTCTACCTACCTCTCACCTTCAGACCATTCTCCCTCTCCTGGCTCCAAGGGGTCATGCTCTGAACATGTACAACTCTGCTCAATGACCAACTGTAAAAGGTGAGTCGGTAACCAGCCTAAGAAAACTACCAAGTTTCAACACTCAGTTTTATTTGAGTTGGCTTCTCCAACAATCCCTTCTCAGTGTTCAAAGACTACATTTAGGGACATTTTAAAAATAGGCTTGGGAAAAAACCTGTCAGAGACGTAAAATATTCTTTCCTAATACGTTCAGATTTCAAACATTTTCGTGAAGACCTGTGAAGAAAATTTATAGTGCAATATTTTTGCGTTTTTCCTCAAATAAAAAGTACTCCTTTAAGAGATGAAAAAAGATGCAGAGAATTGTCTGAAAGAATATTGCACAGGATTTACATATTTTACCCTTGTTTTTTTTTAAACAGATTCATATACATGGAAATAACCTTAAGTTGTTTATGTGTTCAATTATGTGTCTTCATTCCCCCTAGAAAATTATTTTTCCCTTTTATGAGATTATGGCCACACACGGAAATGTCACAAATCTGAATCATATTTTATTTTAGTTTTCCAAAAGAAGATGGATTTCTTCTACTTAAATGAATCTTCTAGTTCTCCATTTAAGGATATTTTATTGGTAAACAAATTATATAGGCTTCCTCTCTTCCCTAATGGTTAATTACTTTCTCTAAGCAGGGAGAGAAATAAAAATTGAAGAGAGATTAGCACCTCCATGAATTCTGTCAGTCACTGATAGTTTTCTCACCCAAAGTAGCAATTAATTATGATTTAATCCGACTGCATGTTTCTTGATTAATAAATAATATTTTCCTGGCCACGTATCAAAGCCTCTAACAGTCTCTCTGTGAATAACTTGTTGAATGTAACACTATTTGTCCCCACGCTATATTTTTAATTAAAACTGTCACGTTTGATAAGTTTAATAAACATAGCCCATGATCAACACAGAAGACTTTGAGGTTTCGGAGAAATTACAACAGAAAAATTCAGTGCCTATTGATGTACATGTATACATGTATACATGTACTTAGAACACACATTAAAAAGACAGGTTTGGGGCACCTGGGTGGCTCAGCTGGTTCAGTGTCCAACTTCAGATCTCATGGTTTATGAGTTCGAGCCCCACGTCGGGCTCCATGCTGACAGCTCAGACCCTGGAGCCTGCTTCTGACTCTGTCTCCTTCCCTCTCTGCCCCTCCCCTGCTCACTCTGCCTCTCTCTCAAAAATACACATTTAAAAATATTTTTTAATTAAAAAAACACAGGTGTAATGAGCTCTTCCAAGTTGTTATTCAACATGAATTTAATGTCCATTGAAAAGATAGAAGAAAATATATATTAGCCACTTCACCAATTCTAGCAGGCTGAGGCCACTACACAAACAAGAACTACTGCAGTTACCAATGCCTGATCTTTTCACATCTCATATTCTGCTGCCTTCTTTTTAATTTAAATTTCAGTTAGTTAACACAGAGCATAATCAGTTTCAGGTGTATGTCGTAGTGACCCAATGCTTCCATACATCACCTGGTGCTTATCCCACCAAGTTGGAGCTGCGCTTTTCAAGTGGGAGAATTTTACAACTGTGATTTTGTGCCTTTGAGACACTGCCGGGAGTTACAGTCTTCCTTCTCTTTCCCTCCACTGGTCTTAGAGATCAAAGAAGCGATATCTAGCACCCTGGGTGAGAGGTCCAAACTCTGAGGCCCATCGAAGCATACGGTGCACAGAATAGGTAAAAGATAAAGTGTATCTTTCCAGCAGGTTCCAAAACTTGGGAATCTTTGTCTGTTGTGGAAATCAAAGGTATTTCAAGACACAGCTTGGCATTCGGTTGGAATCCTGCCCTTCTACCAAATAAAATTTTGTGCAAGATATGAAATTAGAATCAAGTCCAGATATGGACTCAATGGTCAGTGTTCCCCAAACTACTCAAATGGACATTGTCTGTGGTAGAAAATAAGTGCTTAGCTCATTCTGCAAAACCTTACTGAGTCCCTAACTACTTAACAGCCGGGCTGCCTTCGATCCTTGTGCTCAAATCCAGGAGTCAGCATGCACAATGTGGATGTGAATGAAGATGTGCGAAGATGCCTACAAAGACCTGTGTGAAGTCTACAGAACTGTTCAGTGCACGCTTTTGTATCTGCACCCATCAGTCCTTTGTACCAGACATGGTGCCAGATTCTGAGTCGATATATGCAAATTAGACAGCTCCCTGTCAACTTCCCGGAACAGAGGACATCTCATCTGCTCTTGACCAATCTGTAGAACTGAGGCTGGGCAAAATAAAGTCATCAACACTGAGATATAAAGCCCAATAGCCTATTCAGGCCATTGGGATACTTTATGTTTCTTGGGATCTAGCCAAAGAGGAGTGCAAGAAATAAGGTGAAAAATAAAGGTAAACTTAAGAAAAGTCATGATGACACGCCATGAAAAATCAGCTTTCCTTATGCGGTTGGAGGGTGGGAAATTTTTCAGGCAGAAGAGAAAAATAATCGGGGATATCTTAAAAGATACGAAAAATGAAGGCACTGATCGTGTAAGCCAATGGTTCCTCCCAAATTACGTTTAATTCAATGATGCATACCTAGGTAGTTAAAAGCAATGGACTGTAGAGAGTCAGAATGCCATGGTTTAGAATCTCAGCTCCCCTAATTACAAGCTGGGCGATCTTGAGCAAATCACTTAACATTTTGGGATCTAAATATTCTCACCTTTATAGGGATACGTAGCTCGTAGTGTTGCTCTAAGAATTAACAGCTAATATTTGAAAAGCGTTTAGAATGGTGTCTGACACACAGTAGGCACTGTGTTAAGTGTTACACAGTAAACAACTATTAACTAAATTCCTATCATGCCCCAGGCACTGGAGATGTTAAGATAAACACAGACAAGAAACCACTCGCTTTGACAGCATTCACAAAAACAGGACTAAGACCCTATCTAGTTGCTTTCATTGGTTTTCTTTAATGACTGAATCAAGATTACTTTGGTTTGGGGAATTGTGTTCATAGTTTTAAGACCATAAGTACAGCCGTATTTTTCAATTCCAATAGGACACATAGATAGAAAGTGAATGGTGGTAAAGCTTCAGTCCCTCGATGCATTTCACCTCCTATCCACTCCCCTTTCATTCAGAATCATAAAGGGGAAGACCCCTAGCACACGGCCCTCAAAGGAGAGCTCTTTCCACTCTACCTAAATTCAGACAGCTGTTGTTTGTCATATTCCCTTCTATTTTTTACAGAATCTACTGAGTAGGCTCCACAACACTGTCGCTTGCTTAAAATTTCTCAATTTGTAATTTACTGAGCTACCATAAACCATGCCAGATTATGAACAACGAGGACTGAAGGGACAGGAAGGTAGCATATTACAATAAGCAGAATGATATGCATTATTCTTCATAATCAAGAAGCATTATTCTTTGCTTCTTTGTAATTGTTTTTCCATAATGGCTGTTTTAAAGACTTCATTTTTAAGTATTCTCTGCACCCAACCTACGGCTCAAACTCACAACCCCAAGATCAAGGGTTGCACACTGTCTCCACTGAGCTAGCCAGGCACCCCTGGTTTTCCATAATGGAGAACATATTTAAGGAATCAATCCAAAGCAGCAGCGGCCCCCGCGGCAGCATTGCCGAGGCATGACAGGGGCCATACAAACAACACAAATTTTGGCATCAGGTCATGTTTGGAATTTCTGTTTCAAAGAGCTAAGGAGCAGCTCTTGGAGACGGGGTAAAAAGAATAGAGTAGTAAGAGTTTAACAATCCAGCTGATAAAAAAAAATGAGCCATAAATTACTGGGTGTTTTTTAAGGCAACAACTTCACCATCGAACATAGTATTTATAATTATTTAAGGGGATTCAATAATCATTTGTGTAATGAATGAATAATGACCAGGGTTTTATTGGCTTTTTGGGTTTTTTTTTTTTGCCTAAAACCGTATTTTCCAACAGAATCAAACTGCTCTTCTTTGCTCTTTGAAAAGTGATAGTTCCAAACCATCATATTATAAACTACAGCTCAGGACATTTTTTCCCCCTTAAAATGCATTTTTATTGAAGATCATCGGTCACTTTTCTGCTTACTCTCAGAGCATGGTGAGATCTTCCTATAATTTATCCATAAGAAAAGCTAGTGCAATGTGCCAACACAGAGATTTCACTATGCACTCTAACTTCTCAATCATTTACTACGCTATCAAGGAAGCCTAGTATGCACGTTCATCTCTTAGGGGATTGTATTAGTGACCTATTGTCCTCAGTTTTCTCTCGAAATTTTTGGAAATCGTTTCTTTTTATAAGCAAGTGCGCTAACTAAGCAGCATCTTCAAATGTGATTTTAAATTTGGCAAGATAAGAAAATATTCCTACCACTGCTTTTAGATGATGTATTTTCCAAAGCCCTTTTTTCTTTTTTGTGTGTGTGCTTTTTTAATTTACTTATTTTTTAATTTACATCCAAGTTAGCATATAGTGCAATGATGATTTCAGGAGCAGATTCCTTAAGGCCCCTTATCGATTTAGCCCACCCCTCCTCCCACAACCCCTCCAGCAACCCTCTGTTTGTTCTATTTAAGTCTCTTATGTTTTGTCCCCGTCCCTGTCTTTATATTATTTTTGCTTCCCTTCCCTTAAGTTCATATGTTTTCTATCTTAAAGTCCTCATATGAGTGAAGTCATATGAGATTTGTCTTTCTCTGACTAATTTCGTTTAGTATAATACCCTCCAGTTCCATCAGAAAGCCCTTTTACTACACAAAATAGGCATTTCAATGTAACAATAAAGACTAGGAGAAAACATGACCATATTCTAATAGTGATCATTCCTGAGTGTTAAGATAATTTTCTGTTTCAAGGTTTGCTAGGTCCCAGTACCTAGCCATGCTCTTAAAACAGACCCAATTTCTAGGCAATACTAAGCAAAATGAGGATAATCTATTTTACCAAAGCATTTAAAATCACAACGTGAGAACCAAGAAACAAGAGATCATCTCTAAATGGAACAAAAATGCTTCTACAATTGGAGGGAATCTGAGAATTTGGGGGCTGAGAAAGTATACTAACCAGCAGCATACAGTTGGAGAGACTAGCAGGCTTTACTCGGATGTCAAAGAGAAACTGAAAAGCGTAAGCAGACAGTGCAACATCTTCTGCTGAGAAAAACACCAGGCATTGACAAATCAGAACCACAGAAAAAGAAGTTTCAGGGTTGAGTCTAAATTAAAAATGATTAAGCCTGTAAGAAGAGAAAGAACCATCAGCTTGGCTGAAAGAAAAATTCTTGCAAACTGAAAAAGATGCTTTTAAGTGGAAAAGCATTTCAAGAATTAAGAACTACCTGTTGCCCTCGGGTCTTTTTGTCTTTATGTCTCATATTGCACAGAAAGTTGTTCACGTCTACTTGATTGATGGGTTATCATCCTTTGCATGAGTATGGATTCTACTTTGAGTATGTAACAGATGGATTATACCCTGGGTACAAAAAGCATTGGCTCTTTCAAATCCTGTCCACTAAGACCAGGGTTACATTTGAGGGGTCAATTAACCCCTTCGTTGGTAACACTGTGTAAGCAATGGAAATATTGACAACTGTTATCACCTCTAATCAGCATAAACCCACTTACACCTCAAAATTCCACCATCAGGAGAGGTTTCTGCCTTTCCAAGTTGTTTTCTCTCTCAATCAAGATGAACTCGGACGTAACACGCTCCGTCCAAAAATATTTATAACCCCTGCAGTCTCTTAAGCCCAGCAATAAAGCTATCCTTTTGTACAAAGTTGGGGAGGATCGGGCGTGCGAACGCATCTACAATTACAGGAAACAAAGCGATTCCTCAGATGTGTTTGCCACTTTTGCTGCAGAACACAGTAAATTTTACCTTATTCTCCGCAGGCCTGCATTAGTGTGCATAGAAAACATGCAAAACTGCTAGCACCTTCTCACACCAACTGGTGTGAATGCATATCAAAATCAGCCTAGGGATCTACTCTTCAGAGTATATAAAGTGTATACTTTAACAAGATTAGCATGTTGTTGAGGGGAAAAAAACAGGTTGGGGAGTCCAGATCATGATACACAGATCAGTTGTGGCTAACAGCATTTCTCAGTATGTGTTCAGAGAGTAAATGGTCCTTGACTACAGAAACTTTCAAAGTCACAGGTCCCTCTGCATGTTTCTGGGCTCTGACCATACATCTTCAGCTTACATTAGCACAGCTGCAGGGACACTGAGTGGCTCAGTCAGTTAGGCATCCGACTTCAGCTCAGGTCATGATCTCACGATTCGTGAGTTCAAGCCCTACATTGGGCTCTCTGCTGTCAGGCTTCGATCCTATGTCTCCCCCCACCCCCCACCCTTTTACCCCTCCCCAGTTTACTCTCTGTATCTCAAAAATAAAACAAACATTAAAAAAAAAAATAAGTACAGCTGCAGACACTCAAGTCTTTTAGATCCAACAAATAAGCAGATGTTACATGGAGACTTTAACCTCATACATCCCCCAACAAAAAACAAAGATCATGGTCACTGCATCCCATTGCTGTGGAGAAGCCATGTGGCATGCATAATTGCCTCATAAAAACCATCCCACTATATGCATTTTTTTTAATTATCCTTCTAGGACAATGGAGCACATACTTTGAGATTCAGAATTGAGGAATTCAGAACAAGTCAAGGTAGTCCTATGGAATGATAAATAGATTTAATTAAAATTAAGCTCCTCCATGGAAATTTCCAGGTTTTTTTTTTTTTTTTTTTTTTTTTTTCTACACAGATCCAAGAATCTAGCTAAATCTCATAGACATTGGATGAAATATTTGATTTGGTACTTTAAGGACAAAAACGGTCCTGCAAGAAAAGTGTAATGTAGGGATGAGGGCAGTTGGGATAACAGTATTACTGGATCAATCTACCGTGCTGGTGTAGTGAAGGGAGGAGGACAGGACTCCATTCTTCTCATCTTTAAGTGAGTTGTGTGTGCTCTATAAATTAATGCCACCAATCCTTGATGGCTCCTATTTGGAAGTTCAGCTGAGTTATAGCAAGAAAACATGAAGCCTGGCCTTTTCACTTAATTACTTAAGCCAAGTGCCTTTGGCTTGAGAATAGGTTAGTGATGGGAGTATCATATTAAGCCTCATTTGGGTAATTTACCCTTCATCCAATAATATAACTATCTCAATAGTATAATTTGTTCTTACAGCTGCCTAGAATATAGCACTCAGGGGCTTTAGGTTGTTTTTTTGGTTTGGTTTGGTTTAGTTTTTACTTATATTTTTAGTAATCTCTGCACCCGGCATAGGGCTCTAACTCACCACCCCAAGATCTCTTCCAACTAAGCCAAGCCAGGTCAAACTGGGGCTTCGGTTTTCTTTTTTTTTTAATTTTTTTTTTTCAACGTTTATTTATTTTTGGGACAGAGAGAGACAGAGCATGAACGGGCGAGGGGCAGAGAGAGAGGGAGACACAGAATCGGAAACAGGCTCCAGGCTCTGAGCCATCAGCCCAGAGCCCGACGCGGGGCTCGAACTCCCGGACCGCGAGATCGCGACCTGCGGACGCTTAACCGACTGCGCCACTCAGGCGCCCCATGGGGCTTCGGTTTTCAAAAGCATACCACAGATGTACTTATGCTTGCCCTCTTGTTTTCTGCAGGTCTTGTTACAACATTCTCCTTGTTCTTATTATAAAAATAGCTCGATTTCCCCCTTTCCTTGACAACCCCCTTTTCTCAATCAGGCTCAAACTTTATCTAAAGTTGTACCCTAAAAGTCGCCGAGGCCTGGTGCGCGAATAATTGTTCCATTTCTCAACGCATGTCTATTTGTGGGTATTATTTCTCCAGATGAACTGGCAAGGACTTTATTATCTTTATTCAAAGCACCACAGAACTTAAAAAATTGTAGAGAATTAATTCATTGCTCTGAAACCATGCTTTGATTCCCACCACTTAAGGTAACCTCTACTCTGAAACCAGGTTTCAACTTTATGTTCACTGCAATCTGGTCCAACACTTACTATTCTCCTTTCTGCTTGTTTTCTAACATACTAATATCCTACTGCTTTTGCCTCATTCTCCTTATTGAAAGCACCGGGATCCTATGGTACGAGAAAATGCCAAGACAGATCTTTTTTTTAATGTTTATTTTGAAAGAAAGAGAACGCGCATGCTTAAGTAGGGGAGGGGCAGGAGAAAGGGGGACAGAGAATCTGAAGAGGGCTCTCTGCTTACAGCACAGAGCCCAACACGGCGCTCAAACTCACCAACTGTGAGATCATGACCTGAGCTGAAGTTAGACGCTTAACTGAGCCACTGAGCACCCCAAGACATATATTTTTACTGATAACCTGCTGCATTGCTAGAAGAGTGGAGGGGGCTTCCATAACTATATACCATGAAGAGATTTCTTTTAAAAGGAGATCTTATAAACAAATATGGCAAAATATCAACGGTCTACCAAGCTAGTTATTAGTGAGTGGAATCTCATGTTTTCTGTGGTTTTCTAGCATTACCAGAATTTTACAATTAATGATTAAAAATAAGTGAGAAGGATATATTCTTACATTTAGTGAGTATCTGAATGCCTTGAGTATGGGGGGGGGCGTGATGTTGTAGGGATATTTAAATTTTAAGTAACTACAATAGCAGAAAACATTTTCCTCACCTCTTCTCACCCTAGATTGTTAGTACTTTTAAGAGGAAACATTTCCCCCATCTAGGAATGGGAATTCCAAGTATTCTTTCCTCCTCTAGTATTTTAATTTGTTTGGAGGGGGAGGGGAGGGGAGGGAGGGAGGGGGGGGAAGGGGCAGAGAGAGAGGGAGACAGAGGATCCAAAGTGGACTCTGAGCTAACAGTAGCAAGCACATTTGGGGCTTGAACTCATGAACAATGAGATCATGACTCAAGCGGAAGTTGGACACTCAATGGACTGAACCACCCAGGTGCCCCTACTCTACTAGTCTTTAAGCTTTGTAAGTTCACCTATAGGTCTTTCCAGACCCATATTCTTAAGGCTCCCCAGCAATTCCACATGACAGGGCCAGCTGTCTTCAGGATTCAATAGTCTTCTTTTAGGCAATTCTTAGACCTTGCCCTAAGCAAGGGACCTTTAAGGTTAGAGCTAAGTCTACTAAAGTTTTTTCTGGAGACCTATGCCCAGTATTTCAAAAAGCAAATTGTCAGAGCTGAGACTTTGTCTCTACATGCTGCACGTTCAAAATGGGGGGGGGGGGGGTGAGGAGGAGAAAAAAAATGAATGTCTATATAAGGTTTTAAATAGCGATTCTATAATTATTGGTAGATCTCAATGGATTTAGTACATCACTAATTATACTGCATTACTGTCAAATGAATTCTTTTAGCATGATTAATGTTATTATGCCAAATCCCAAATTAATTCACAATGAGTATCTTAAAGTCTCAGCAATGCTTTAAAAGGAGGGAAAAAAAGATGACAAATTAAGCTGGGCCATTATAGTGAAATAGGGAGAGGTTTGCTATCTAAGCACTTCAAATATATGGCTAGAATTAACCTATATATTTATGAAGCACCCTTCTGATCTTAGTTCAGTTTTGCAGTACATTTCCCAGCTGGGAAAATATCGTACTAAATGAATAGTTCAAATACCCAGTCTCTTGACCTTTTACCCTTGTCTGAACGTTTCTATTGTTTGTGTGTCTTTTGTTGTAACCTGCCCCAAATCATCATTTTATAAGCCAGCAGGATATAAAGAAGTCACGAACAAAGAATATACTATCTGCATCAATTTTTTGTTTATAATTATCCAGTGATTTTTCGGATACATTTAGCCTTCTCCTATTGTCCCAAGATTTTCTTGTTCCCCAGCCAAGTTGATGACGGAGACCCTAAGGGTTTATACTTCTGAAACCCTCTCCCTCCCCCCTTTCGGGAGGAGATTCTCAGCAGACCTGGAAACAGCCAGCTGTACCAATGAGCATTTCATCTTGCCATTCCAAATGCAAGGCTCTGTAGTTTGGACTCAGATCTGACCCACCTCCTATACATTTCCCCCCCCCCCCCCCACCATCCTTGAGACACCCTAATGCAGTGGTTAAGAGAACAGAATTGGAGGTCGACTTTTTGTCTATCTGGGCTCTCCCAAGGCATGTAGGAGTCTGGACAAAATACTTAACATCTATTAACTCTGTCTCCTCATCTGTGAAAAGGGAAAAAGTACCTCCTATACATGCCTACAGCACGGGATGGCTGTGAAGATTTAAGAATTTTTAAATCCTTGGCACAGCACCTAGAAAAGTCTAAGTGCTAGATATACATAAACTAGTTTTCATTATTATCTTCTCCCTACAAATAAAAGAGTACACGTAGCAGCCCAAACCCAATACTGCCAAAATCCTGAACATCATCATCTCTAATGCAGAGTTCTATGCATCCAGTTTTGCACTGAGAACTTAGCAAACTATTTCTCCCCCCACCGTATGGATCTGCATTTTACAAACTTACTCTGACAGCAGCGGCCGAACAGGGGTAGGAACCGTGGTTATTGTACTCTGGTGCCTATGCTATTAAACTCCGACACAGAAGTTCTTTTACAAAACACTTTCCTGTCACGAGGGAGGTGGCGGGATCCTGGTTTTACACGAGGAAATGGCACTTAGCAAAATTAATTTGCCTCAGCTCACGGGATCATAGCAGGCAGAACTAGGGATTCAGCTTGACCTCCTGACCCTCAGGATACAAGCCACAGACCAGGACTGTGCAGAGGTCTACAAGGAAAGCAGCCATGTTGGGCAGGTAACAGAAGACTGCGGCAAATTTCAACTATCCTAGTCAGCAAATGTGTGAATCAATACCAGACTCAGGGCATCTGAGATGTACAATTTCTAAGAATTGTTGCATTTAAGAACCGCTCCATCGTCTAAGAATTGCTGCATGGGGTCGCTAATTGCAGTTATTCTGCACAAATTAGTTCTTTTTCCACTATTTTTGTTTCTTGGTCTAGGTTTTTTTTTTGGGGGGGGGGAAGATGATACCGTCTGCACTAGACTGTATGCAAAGGGGGAAGGGGGGTAAGAGGGCTTCAGAGATTCGAAGGATAACCGCACAGACCCCCCTCCACTGATGGATTCCTCCCTCTTCCTTAACCCAGCACCCAACGTACAGCTGAACAAGGTAGGGTGCTCGTTGGTCAACATGGGCACATGGTCAGCAAGACCAGAGAGTTCTGTCAAGATCACAGGAAGACCTCATTTTCATCTAACCAAAACCAAAACGTGCTCCAGAGTCCGAGGCAGGGCTGACCTTATGAGAAGTTGGAAGAAAGGAGGGGGAAGAATACCAAAGACTTCCAGTAACTGCTACCTTCAACTAGTAGAGAGATATGACAGCAGGAAGTTCATTACACTGGGGAAAGCAGCTCCACCCTCCCCTCACTTGCTACAGCGTATAGTTCATCGGCTGTACTCAGAATCTGCTCGGACCGCTTGATGTTTTAAAAAAAATCACTAGGTAGGGGCACCTGGGTGGCTCAGTCGGTTGAGCGTCCGACTTCAGCTCAGGTCACAATCTTGCGGTCCCTGAGTTCGAGCCCCGCGTCAGGCTCTGGGCTGATGGCCCAGAGCCTGGAGCCTGCTTCCGATTCTGTGTCTCCCTCTCTCTCTGCCCCTCCCCCGTTCATGCTCTGTCTCTCTCGGTCTCAAAAATAAATAAATGTTAAAAAAAAAAATCACTAGGTAATTGTAAATAAAAAATTAGGAATTACCTCCCAGCATTTACTAATCGGGAGACTTTACATAGAAACCTGGGCTTAACGTTATCTTTCAAAAATATCTAGCAACACGGTCAGATGCCATCTTGACCTGTTTTTAACCTCCTTGGCTTTTGGAGGCATCTCTAACAGCAAGCCCTGACCTACATCCATGGCTCCAGTACTGTGAATTAGAGACCGAAGAAGGCAGAGTGATTTCCTCGAGGACCTCAGAAAGCCAATTAGGAGTGAAAGGGAATTTGATTGGCCACTGAAACCCTATCACCTAGAGCAGGACCGGTTAAAAGCAGGACCAGTTAGCACCCAGTTAAAAGAGGACTGACAAAGCTGAGCACGACTAATGGTGACTGATGAAAGGCTGAGCCACAGGCAGAAGTTGGCTCTGGCGTGGAGTTTAGGACCCATGGATCTGCCAACAAAGCAACAGGCTGTGGCACAGTCACAGAAGGTCAAATCACCTTCTCCTTAGTGCTTTATCATGACAATGAGGGAATGGAATATAGATTTTTAACCTCTGGTTTTAAATTTACCTCCTAAGGCCATGGAAAAGTAAATGCTGAGGCTGCAATGTGTGATGGAGACCTGAAATGGGGAGGGGACAATGGGGATGGTTAAAATATAATCATTTTTGATACAATATTTAGATCTGATGGGGCACCTGGGTGGCTCAGTCGGTTAAGTGTCAGACTCTTGGTATCAGCTCAGGTCATGATCTCGCCATTTGTGAGCTCAAGCCCCGCATTGGGCTCCGTGCAGACAGCGTGGAGCCTGCTTGGGATTCTCTCTCTCCCTCTCTCTGCCCTTCCCCTGCTCACTCTGTCTCTCAAAAATAAACCAATAAGTTTAAATATTTGTATCTATTGATTCCAAGCTTCCCAGTCTTAAATCTCTGATTGTTCCAAAGCTGTCTTTGAGGCTATCGCTCTATTTTAGATTTAGGAAATATTTGTTCCACAAATAGAGGAAGATTTCTCTTGGCTATAACCTTAATTGGGGGTGGGGATAGACTGTTTAAGGACTTCACATTCTTTGTTTGTATGTAAATGGTGCTGCTAATTGCCAAATTACAAGAAGTCCCAGCAGGACCTCTTCATGAAAACACTTGGTTAACAGCTAGTTCACATTGTTAGTGTTCAGGGAAAAGTAGTAAAACTGCTTTTCATTTTCAAATAATCTTAAATTCCGTCTTCAGTTTGTATGACTGGCATTCTCCCAATTCTGTAAACAGAAATTTAACTCTTACCCTCTCCCCATACTCATGAACTTCGAGAAAGGCTTCACGATACCCTGCCCGTTTCTCCTAGCTGAGGCTCTGTCTCTAAAGAGGTCAGGCAAAAATCACAATGCAAAAAAATACCCGCATGAGTGTCGAAACAAAGTCATAGCCAAAGGAGTATTAAATTCCACGCTTTTCGCTTTGTAGGCAAGGACCTCGGACCCTCACGTAGCTACGTTGGACTTTTCTTTTATACGTGGCTTTATCAAGGCTGCTCACAGTTAAGCAGCACCACGGGAAGCCACAAATGAGGAGGAGTAAGAAGTTGCTCTAGTTGGCGCTCTGAAAAATCTGAGAAGAAATGAAAGGCACTGTGGCCAACAGGGAGAGTAAAATTAAAAGTCAGTTTAAGAACTAGAGAAGTATACTATCCTAGGCTCTTTCAGGAAATCTATCTATGCCAAACCCTTAAGCATAAATGTATTTAAGATCTTGGAGCCAAAAAAGAAACCGGGAAACTATGGCCACTCCTCCCAGATCATCATAATCATAGTCATTAGAGTTGGCATTTATTAAGCTCTCCATGTGTGTGCCCAAGTACTGTTTATCTAATTTAATTTTCTTAACGTTAGTCTCAAGTAGATACTATTGTTATTCCTATTCTACAGAGGAGTAAAGTAAATCAAAGAGGTTAATTTCTACAAGTCGCCCAGTAAGGATGAAGGAAATCATGTGCCTGATTCCACCCTCATGAAGACAAAACTCAACCATCACTGAGAGATGATCTATTTTTTGAGTGCTATCAGTCTTGAAGTTTCGAATGCTGGTCTTAGCTGGGAAGGTAACATGAGAAATTAAATGCATCTGTTTTAAAGGTACGATTCAGCGACTGAGTGAATTTACACAAATGGCCAACCAGTGCCATAATCCAGCTGTAAAACCTTTCCATCACTTCAAAAATCTCCCTCTTGCTCATTTTCAGTTACTATCGGTTCCCTCCTAGGCAGTTAACTTATGTTTTCTAAGTTCGCTTTTTCTAGACATTCCAGAGCAATGAATATTTACAATATTTCTTTACAAATCTCCAAAGTTTACAAGATGAGGTCTTTTCACCTGGAAGAATGCTATTGAGGGTGAACCAGGTCATAGCACGTATTAGGAGTTTATTCCTTTTTATTACACAATATTCCATCGTATAGATATACCACATTATGGTTAGCCTTTCACCAGCTGGACATGTGGTTTCATTTCTCTTGGGTAAAATCTCAAGGGCAGACTTGCTGGATTGGATGGTCAGTTTATATTTAGCCTTCTGGCATGTTCACCTTGGCAGCATATATAATAAAATTAGAATGTTTAGCCTTCTAGAAAACCCCCTCTTCTCCAAAGTAGCTGTACCTCTTTCCATTTCCACCAGAAATGTAAGGAGGGTTCTGGATTCTCCATGTTTTGACCAACATTTGCTTTGTGTTCTTAATCCTAACTAGTCCAGGGGCTGGGAAATCGGTGTGGTTTTCCCTAAAGACTAAGAACACTGACAATCTTTTTGTTCTTCTTAAGAAGATTCAAATCTTTTGCCCGTATTTAATTGGGCTGTCCTATTGTTCAGTTGTATGGTGCTTTCTATATTCTGGGTACAAGTAGTTTACTATACACATGATTTGGAAATATTTTCTCCACATCTATGACTTGTACTTACGTTCCTAAGGTCTGTTAAAAGCATAAAAGTCTTCAGTTTCATTCAATTTATCACTTCAACAATTTATCAATTTACCAATTTTTTTCTGTGAATAATTTTGGTGTCCTACCTAAAACCTCCAATTAACACAAGGTCATGCAAAACTTTTTTTCTACAAGTTGTATAGTGCTCTTTTATTTACGGCTATACTCTATTTTGAATTGATTTTTGTCTATGGAAGAACATAAAAGTAATTTGTTCCCCCTAAAGTAGCAGAGTTTACAAATCATCTTGTTTCCCTCTCCTCCTCCCAAGAATTAGCAAAGTTTTCCAAATACAGAAAAGTTGAAAAAATGTGTATACCGGTAGATCACTTAGACTGTTAACGTTAGATGGAGTCCCTTTATTCATCTATCTAGCCAGCTGTGAGTTCGTCTTTCTGACGCATTTCAAAGTCTATTTAACTAATTAAAATTTAACGCATTAATCATCCACTTCAGTTCGAAACGGTTTTCCCTTCTCTTTTTAAGGTCAAATTCACATACGTTGCCATGCACACATTTTAGATATACCAACTGAGCAAATCCATGTCGTTTCCATTTTGAAAAATTTAGTTTTAGCCCCCCCAACTCAAACCAACATTGTTCTGATTTGCCCATGTATTGGTACTGTGTCTCCTTCATCTTCATAAAGACTTTACAGAAATGCACTGATCGAGTAGATATTCTTGTGCATTCTAGTAGATATTCTTTCACTCAGCAAAGTATTTCTAACATTCCTGTACATGGCTGCTGCACACCATCTCACGGTGCGGATGTCCTGCAGTTTGCTTACGCATTCCCCTGTTGGACACCTGGGCTATTTCCCATTTTGGACGAGTATGAAAACCTGCAAAGTTCGTCCTTACACAATTTTTTGGATAGCTAACACTTAGGAAGGAGATTGGTAGGTCATCAAATAGTGGTGTATTTTTTTATTTAAAACAGTTTTTGTAATCTTTATTTATTTTTGACAGACAGGGTGACAGATCATGAGTGGGGGAGGAGCAGAGAGAGAGGGAGACACAGAATCTGAAGCAGGCTCCAGGCTCTGAGCTGTCAGCAGAGAGCCCGACGCGGGGCTTGAACTCACCGACTGCGAGATCGTGACCGGAGCCAAAGTTGGACGCTCAACCGACTAAGCCACCCAGGCGCCCCCAAAATAGATGTGCATTTTATGAGCAAGTACCAGACTTCTTCCTAAGTGCTGGTGCCATCATCTTCTACTCCTAGCTGTAGCAGGTATTTCCAATTATTACTCATCACCACCAGCATACCTTCTGACTGAGGGAAACCCGAACCCCCTTTCTCAGAGAGTGTACATCACTTGCTAGAATATCAGGTATCATCAGTGTCACACAGAGGAAGAGTTCTATAGCATGTCTTGAGGGAATGGGTAATTTAAGTAGACGAGCCTTCCATTTTATAAATGGAAGACCAGATGGGCGCCTGGTGGCTCAGTCGGTTAAAGTGTCCAAATTCGGCTCAAGTCATGATCTCACAGTCTGTGAGTTCAAGCCCGGCATCAGGCTCTGTGCTGATAGCCCAGAACCTGGAGCCTGCTTTGGATTCTGTGTCTCCCTCTCTCTGCCGCTCCGCTGCACATGCTCTCTGTCTCAAAAATAAACATTAAAAAATAAATTAAAAAAAAATAAAAATAAACGGGAGACCAGAGCTTTCTCCTCAGGTGCTCTAAGGGACACTAAGATTCACCACAAGCCCTGGAATAAAACATCCCGTGACAGGAGATTATGTTAATCTCACTCTCCTAGCTCTCTGTGGGGCCTTACGAAAATACGGGTGGAAGAACAACAAGCTTGTTTGTCCCCAGAATTCTTTCCAGCTCTTTCTTTTATCTGCTGTGACTGGAGCGGCAAAGAATCCCATGCTACCCTCCCGGTGCTAAAGCCAGATCTCTCTTCACTGTGACCTCCTACTGCCTTCTGTGAGCACTTTTTTTCTTCCCTCTTAACTCAGAGGTAAACACAGACATCTCTGCTTGTGCTCTCATCACACAGAAGTAAACTGATATTGACAAGCTCGTTTTTTTATTAACTCTCCATGTCTACCAGAGTCAACAAACCTCCTTGGAGCTTCCGATCGCCTTCCACTTCTGAAGTGCTGTAACATTCTGCTGCCTCTCTCCCTAAATCCTCTGAGTTCGCTTCTGTCCATCCTCTCCCTTCCCTTTTCCAGCTTTGTAATCTGCGCTTCATTTCTTGGCCTCGAAACCCCTTTCCTTCTACTGGATGCTGTCTCTACCAGTTGATCACTCAAGTTTAATGATCTACTTCCCCACCTGTGTTTGTACAGAGCGAGGTTGAACTGATTACAGTTCCAGAAGAGTACTGTTAGGTGAGCTCGCCACGGCTGAGAAAGTCACGTTATCTCACAAGGCAGCTGGAGCAGATCCAAAGCCACACATCACTGGCCATGTTGCATGGCAAGCATACACATAAAGCCTGAAGGTGTTTTTTTCCTTTCCGAGGGGCTTAAGCTCTTTCATAAAACAAAATTTGGGCATTTACTCTCCAGTCGGAAATCGCTTCAATGGATCAGGCATGATTTCTTAGCAATTCAGGAGCACAGCCTTTTGTCTAGAGCTGCCCTACATATGATGACAGCCATTAGCCACATGTGGCTATCGACCAGTAGAAACGGGGCTTCTCAGAATTGACATGTGCCGCAAGTGGGAAATGTACCCTGGCTTGCAAAGACAGAGCAAGAAAGGTACAATTTGCCCTTTTTTAAAACTACCAATAGCATGCCCCAAATATTTCAACATTCCAAGGTGAGTAAGTTAACTTCGCCTGTGTCTTTTTTCAATGTGATTCTAAGTCAAATTAAGAACAATACTGGAGTTGTATCACATTTCTATCAGACAGCACTGATCTAGGGCATCTTAAAAGAAAGCCTTTCTTTCAAAATCGTTTATCCATGTTTACTTCAACCTCAGCATCTCTCATCTACAGCCCAAAGAACAAGTGCTTCTGAAATACCTTTTCTAGAAAGTCGCTTCCCCCCCCCACCTTCACGAAGGGCACAGTTTTAAAAGGCCACATCTACCTTTAAATCAGCTTTTGCAGCCACACAATGTGGATCTCCATAGAGCTTCACACAGTAGCTGTGTCTCCCATGCAAAGCCAAGGTATTCTCTCCACGTTAGTAAGTCAGACAACCAACCTGCAATGTCAGAAACAGATCGCAGGGAACTGTATTTGTAACATACATGTGGTTGAAACAGGTTACTTGTGTCTGTTAGTACGGAGATTTCCGCGGGTTTCTGGCCACTGTACTTCAAATATCATTGGCATGAGGTGATGTATGTGCCAAATCCAGGGGAATTGGCTCCTGGGAGCAGGGTGAGGCCCATCTGAGAAGGCACAAATGCCTGTCCTGCCTCCAGGAATACTGTGTCATTAACTCCCACCTTCCCAAACTCTGACGCTTCCGTGAGCAGGAATATTCCAGGAATCCAAGGCCCCTCTCGTCATGGAGATACTGCGGGAAAGCCTTGGAAAATGTTACTGGTCAAGAGACCTGGGCACGTTTGGGTCCTTTCAGGGCTGCTAAGGAATGTTAAAGCATTTCAGCATTCCATGCCTTAGATCCCTGAACTACATTATTTTGGGGCCTATAGAAGACAGAATGACATAGGCTTTGGGATGATGGCATCTCGGATCCCCCCTCCCCTTTCTAACATTGTATAACTAATGTCATGGACCACACTGTCCCCTGCGTGGCTGGCATGGTCTCCAGCATGCCAATGTATCTCCCTGTGGCTGTCACTACCTTCGCATCTGACAGACCTCTGCCTGCTTCACATGGCATAGATACAGACAAGCTGGACTTACAAAGAGCTCTACAAAGCAGATTTCATTTCCAAAATAAACGGTTCTATCGCTAGGAGATAGTAAGCAAAGCCACGTTACTAGGTGACGCCAGAGTACTGTTATGGGCTGGACATCCATCCCCTTACGTTACTTCCAGGTTTCTTTATGCATTTTTAGTTACTGACCTGATCATTCATCTTGAAACTTCTCCAACGTTAAAAATATGGGACCACGAAGGACCTATGTCCGTGACAGACTTAGTTTCTTTTGTCTTTTTTGTTTTGTTTTTGTTTTCGACTGCTTAATCGATAGGCTGGCATTTTACTTTAAAATCTGATTTCGTTTTGGTCAGCTACTTCCTGACTTATTGTGTTCTACTAAATGTGATAGACAAGGGAAACTGCGTTTGTAAATATTTTCAAATATAGTATTCATTTATTTTCAACCTTGGTGTTCTACAAAGAAATACATAAATTGAGTTGAGACATGTGTTCATTCAATTTTTGTATTCACTACTATATATGATCTGACTAAAAAAAATTTATAAGATAACCTTGTCCATTTGCTGTGTCCTTATAGAGTTGTCTATAAATTGAAGTTAAGACTAGTGGGAAAACCCTCTGTGAAGCCAATCCCTACCTAATATACTGTCACTCAGACCTCCACGAGTGAAGCATTCTTAAAAGAAGACATATCCGTATGGGATAATTTTCCTGACTGACTTCCGGTCGTTTGTTAGAGTTGAGACATTTAATGAGTTCTACTCTTTGAAGACCTGTTTTTCCTAGAGAAGTTGAGACACAGCACCAAAACCAGATTTCAGTTCCTTCTGTAACTACCACCGATACGACAGTTATTGCAAACACTAATGGAATACTAATTTTAGAAGACATGTCAGAGGCAACTTAGTTTAATCTTATAAGGATTTTCTCTTCCCCTGAGAAGTGGTGGCTTCTTCTATTTAAATACTCCCAGTGATGGAGCTCATTACCCTGTGCCCTGGTTCTTTTTTTATCCGTTTCTATAATTATTACAAGATTTTCTATATTAAGCTGAACTGTGCCTTCCCATAACTCAGTTTCCATCCTACCCCCAGTGCCACCCAATAGTAAACCTAATTCAGTCTTATACCTGACAGCTATAATGTTTAAAGGGACATCAAATCCAACTACCACTAGTTGAGATTTCTTATGCATGGACCATCACACTAGGTATTTATGTGTATTGTTAATTTATTCTTCCTAACAACACGAAGACATAGGTACATTATCCTCTGTTTATAAAAAAAATAAATAAATAAACGGAGGTATGGAGAGGTTCCCCCATCCACCCAAGACGATACAGATAAATGTAAGTGGGCTTTGAACCCTTGGATACACCCAGGGCCCATACTTGAGCTCTCAGATGCCAGTATAGAGCCCTGTTTCCTGACCACTCTCCTTCATTTTCAAATGTGTAGCAATTCTCCCTTCATCCATTAGAATATTCAAGCACAGCATGTGGCATGGAAAAGGCACTCAATGTTTGATGAATATGTCCATGCATAAATGTTACTAAAAATGGTTCTAAGGTCCCATGTTCATGCTGTTTAGCATTCTGGAATATCTTCTAGCCTATAGACTTGAACTTCTTTACTAAAGCAACCATATGCTCTGTGTTTTTGCCAATCTTAACATTCAAATCTCCTTACTTCAGCAGGTTCTAAGCCCTTGGGGGGAGTACCACAAGATGCTTTGACAATGTAATAAACAGCTATAGACCCTCTTTTCAGAAAAATGCACCCCAATGACACATTTTAACCCCCAATCTGGTACACGGATCCTCTGATGTCATCTAGGGAGGAACATAGATGGATGTCATCTATGGAGGAACATGTCAATCTATGGTTGAAGTGTCATCAAATTTTTACTATGTAAAGACACTACACTTTATAGCAAAAACAAAAAATAACAGAGTGGTGAACTACTCTGACGTTAGGGAATACCTATGCTTCATCCCAATCCATTGGACTATTCCTTCTCCAACTTTCTCCAAATATGCATAAGATAATGGTTGTTCCTAAAGTTATCCTTTGGACATGATTGTTCATCTAAGGGTTAGTATTCCCAAAGTTATTCTTGAAAGTTCATACCACTCTTTTTTTTTTTTAAGTTTTTTTTTTTAATTCTTTATTTATTTTTGAGAGAAAGATCATGAGCAGGGGAGGAACAGAGAGAGGGAGACACAGAATCCAAAGCAGGCTCCCGGCTCTGAGCTGTCAGCACAGAGCCCAATGCGGGGCTCGAACTCACAAACTGCAAGATCATGACCGGAGCTGAAGTTGGATGCTTAACTGACGGAGCCACTCAGGCACCCAGTACTACTCATTTTTGTGTGTTATCTTAGCAAAAGTCTCCCCTTTATCTTTTATACAAGTTACCCTACTATCAAACAAGCTGAATAACCCTGTCAATGTCACTTACCGAGAGGTCTGTTCATTCATTTCTAAAGAATTCTAATTCTTACACCGAATCCTATAGCTGTGAACAAAGCCAAGTAGATTTCCTCCTAGAGAAAATACGGTTTTATCCTAGAGATACTTTTAATTATTAAGCAGTCCAACTTAATTCATCATTAGTGCCCATAATGAAACGCAGTAAGGCAATTTAGCAGGAATGGAGCAGAGGTGCTGTAAAATAAAATATAAAGTCATAACATTTATCACAGCTTGCCGTGGAGAAATTTATTCTGCTGGAAGCAATAGTTTTAGACGTAAAACTTGAGCTGTTAAAGAACTTATGTCAACCCTGCGGCAGAAACTGGCTAGGTGCTCACAGGCTAGTAGTTCTTCCTCCTTTGGGCGCACCGAGGAGATTCCTTGTGGTTCTAAGTAGCCACATGACCGAGCTTTAGCCACTGTCACGGGGCAGCAGTGATGTCTGTCATTTGGGGTCTCCACATAAAACCCTCCCCACTCTCCCTGGTCTTCTCTGCCTCTAGTTGGCTACAACGGAGGCCATCTCCAGCTCTACCTGAGACCCATACATCGACAACTGAAGGGTTGCAAATGGAAGGAAATGGAGGCTTCTGAATTCAAGCTTGGCAAGAGCTGTCAGACCAAGAGCACCGAAGTTGGGCTGTTAGGTGAGTGGCCAACCTTTCTTCCATTTCTCGGAGATTTAGATTTGAGGGAGTCAGAGAGGTATCTGTCACAGCAGCTAGCATTATTTGATCCAACATGGCTCCCGTTTACATAAGCAGAGGCTGTGGGTCCTGAGAAACTGCAAAGCTCATTTATATTTGATCATTGTATGTCATATGGTTATTTTTGTGTTTCTCTTAAAATGAATTTCTGCTCGGCAGTTTCATTATTAGAGTGTTTAGAATAAAAAGCTTTCAACATTAGTGTTAAAGAGACTGGACCCGAGGGAAGCAGCAGTAAAACTGACTAGAAAGTCTTTGAAGGGATGGTAGAAAGGCAAACAATGTAACTTTTTTGCCAGCATCCCTCCCCAGTTTCTAGACTGACAGTGAATAATTTTTATAATACGAAATTCAATGTTTAGCTTTTAAAAAAAATGGAAAATGACAGGTTACACGTTACAAAATCAAGAGTTACATAGTCAGACTGCCCTAGGTTCAAATTCTTGGCCAA
Organism: Puma concolor; assembly: GCF_028749965.1. Classification (NCBI taxonomy): domain Eukaryota; kingdom Metazoa; phylum Chordata; class Mammalia; order Carnivora; family Felidae; genus Puma; species Puma concolor. The sequence goes on from NC_141675.1 coordinate 17,512,387, forward strand.
AAATTGAGATGGAAAGACCCAGATTTACATTGGCTCTGAGAATTAAATCAAGTACCTAGTACCTGGTAGCTTTTCCCTAATTCCTACATGGAACTGAAAGCCAACAATTTACTTCTGTGAGACATATTTCGGGGAAAGGTATGGAAGTTAGACACTTTACTGTGGTGAATACATACACTTATAGATAACAACTACACATATGCATATTCATTATTTACTCCACAAATATAGGCATTTATGCAAATGCCATATACTCGTTATTAAAACCGTTATGCCCTACAAAATTATACAGTACAAAATCAGAAGGGGATAGAACAAACTAGGTCAGCGGAGACCATTCAATATGTATGAATCTTGTAACCAGAGCACAAACAAAACAATCTCAAAAAAAATAGCATCACAGTTGAAAGACATGATGAATTCCTAGTAAATGAAACTGTCATGTATAAAAGGACTTTAAGGGGCACCTGTGGCTCAGTCAGTTAAGCGACCTACTCTTGGTTTCGGCTCAAGTCATGATCCCTTGGTTTGGATGTTAGAGCCCCACATCGGGCTCCATGCTGACAGCATGAAGCCTGCTTGGGATTCTCGCTCTCCCCCTCTCTCTGCCCCTCCCCTGCTCATACTCCTCTCAAAATAAATTAAAAAAAAAAAAAAAACATGGAAGGACTTTAGCTCATAAAAAGTAGTAGCTGGATGGGAGTACATTTGAGAACACATTAAAACTGAGCCTTAGAGGGGTGCCCTGGGTGGCTCAGTCAGTTAAGCGTCCGACTTCGGCTCAGGTCACGATCTCGCGGTCCGTGAGCTCGAGCCCCACGTCGGGCTCTGTGCTGACAGCTCAGAGCCTGGAGCCTGTTTCAGATTCTGTGTCTCCCTCTCTGTCTGACCCTCCCCCGTTCATGCAATGTCTCTGTCTCAAAAATAAATAAACGTTAAAAAAAAATTAAAAAAAAAAAAACTGAGCCTTAGAGACAAAGTAAAAATGTGAAAAGATGAAGATGAGAATAAACGGTTCTAAGCCAGAAGACATACTCACACCAAATCAGGAAGAATATAGGAAATTAGCACCATGTGCAAAACCCACTTCCTCATAGCTTGTTACATTTAGCTGTTAGTCAACTTTAAAATATTAAATGTCAACGTGCTGAGGGAAAAAAAAAAAAATTAAGATGACCACCATGTTTCCTTAATGTCACTCTTCTGTTTTACTGTGTATGTGCTAATTCAGATTGTAGAAAGATACATTATAGAATAGATGCTCAGTCATTTTTTTTTTTTTTTTGTTTAGTGAATAAATGTATAAGTAAGTGCCCGTAGCACAGTGAGGAGAGACACAGGCAAGTAAGGGTCTGGAATAGAAAATTTGTAGCATAAATCCTGAGTTGACCCTAGTTTACCACTTATTGGCCTTCACCCTCTTGTAAACTTGCTCCCCCTTCTCTATAAACAGGCCATCACGATTGCAAAGTTATCATGAAAAACATACTCTTTGTAAAAATGCTCTGACGTTTCTAACACGTAGAACATCTCTAGATAGATATGTTAGACATATGTGACATATGTAACATATAGAACATCTAACTTATTGATAGGGATCGATATTAACAGCATGCACGTCCATTGCATCCTTTTAAGAAACACACGGAGAAATGAGGATTCGGTTACATCAGGGTGGGGGACAGCACACGGACAGGTGAAGGCTATGGGAAGGTAGGGTGGGTCAAGGCACAGACACTGGGTAAAATTTGACATCTTACTCAAACAACGAGTCACCTGGTTCTGTTAATATTGATAGTTTACATCACCAGCAAGTAAAGACAGAGACTGAGGACCAGTATAGGTCAAAGTCTTTCCTTTTTCATTTTTTCTCCCTAGATCTTCTGTATGATGTGAATTAACGGTGCTCTTTGCCCAAAAATATAGGTCTGGTTACTTGTCCAGAATTACAGAATTTTAGAGTTAGTCAAGGCCTATATTTATCCAGTCGATTTATCCTCCTCTCAAGAAGGTCCTTGATTTGACCTTATTTCTGCTCTGCAGAAAACCATTTCCAAAGCAAAGCAGCTGAATTTTGTTCATTATGTCGAAGTGAGCCACATACAAGAAGTATTAGTCTTATCAATGAGAAGATCCCAATTGTTAAGGTTCTTGCTTCATTGATTTTCCTTGACAGAAGCTGTGCGCGTATTGGCTTTCAAGGTACAGAGCATATGGTAACTGCAATCTCTTCTAGTATAGATTCGGCTAGGTCTTTTAAAGAAGAAAGGTGTTTGCAATAAATAACACTAAAATATATAGCTACTGTATGTTACATAGGTTATCTTTTACATCCGACACCTTTTAGAAGAAGAATTTAAGAAATGTTTTAAGTCATTCCGATGATAAAAATCGAAGTATACCTCCAGGAGACCAAATACCTGGACAAGAGTCAGTTTTTCTCCAAGGTGTCTACCATCCATTCAAAGACTTACAATATACTGTAATACTGCACAGATAGGCTGCTTGACGTCTCTGACTTACGCATAATCCTACACTGAACCAAAGGATCCCACTGAAATCCCAAGCTTTTCTGGGAGGTGGATCAAGGTATGAGACTTTCCTCCTCAGTGACTTCCACAATCCAACGTAAGTTTCAAAGTTGCAGAGGAATTATTTCCAAGGGGTGTTCTTGGACTGGTCGCCCCTAAGGCTGTCATACAAAAAGTTATGTCGTTGTCAATTAATTTTGGCAATCATTGCTCAGTGGATTTCAGTAGCGATGTGCGAAGTTCGTTTGCGTAGCAACACGGAGAGATGTTGCTAAAAACAAATGTGGTTAACTTTACTATAGTTAAATAGTAAACTATCTGCCTACCAAACACTTCCCATAAGAACCTTTTCATTTAAGTACAGTTCATCTACTCCACCTAAGCAATTTGGGGAATTGATGTGTTCAAAGTCTATTTGGGAGAGAAGCATTTTTTTTTTTAAGCAGGCTCCACACCCTAATGAGCCTCATGTGGGCTTCAACTTACCACCCTGAGATCATGACCTGAGCTGAGATCAAGAGTCAGATGTTTAACTGAGTGAGCCATTTGAAGAAAGGCAAATTTCTTAGGTTGACTTACCACATTATCCCATCTGTCTTTACTACTCACATCACTCTCATCTTCCTCATCCACCTGCTTGGCTTCTCTTGTCCAATTTACCAAATGCACATGTTTTTGATTTAGTTTGACTGTTTTGCGCTGTCACCCATGTTTAACAGGCCTATTGCTTCCTTTTCAAAACTTCTGTTTTCTTCCCTATCCCTTTTAGTTCTTCATTCTCAGTCCTCTACAGCCAACTTCCTTTTCCAGTCTACTTTGAGTGTAGCCCTAGACCAGAAGCATTACCAATGCAGAGTCCTGGCCCTTAATTCAGATTTACTGCGTCCAATCTCTGGGGTGGAAGCTTGCAACTCGTCGTAATAAGTCCTTCAGGGGATTCTGATACTAAAGTTTGAAAACTACCACAGTCACCCTTTAATATTCTGGGTCCTCAGGGGCTTGCCCATGGCCCTTTTCTTGTGGATTCAACTGCCACTGACACACCAGTGCCTAGTACAATACGTATCCCATGGTGGGTGTTCCATAAATACTGGCCAACTCAATGAGTAATTCTGAGTATCTCCAGCTCAGCACCAAATACTCCAACTGCTTTTCTTCACTTGATGATTTTTTGGCCTCTCAAATTCACCCCATACAAAATTCATCTCCTTCTCTTCCTTCACTAAACCCAATCCAACAGAGATGGTTAACGCTAAATGTGATTCCTATGCTCCAAGCTTCATCTACATTCTCACCGAGTGTTAGTAATACCTTTTTTTTGTCTAAGCCAAAAATCTAGGACACATTCTGGCTTTTCCTTCTGCCACCGTCATTGACACCCAGTCAATCCAAACACTAGTTCCCACCCACTCTTCTCCAAACCCACTGCTGTAACTAGATCTCAAACCTCCAGTATCTCTCCCTGGAATCTGACAATCCTCTCCACTAAATACATCCTATTGTCCAGCTACTAGCCACGGCAAGCTTGTTACAGCACAAATGGGGCGGCACAATCCTCTTTAACCTATCCCAGCTTAATCCTCAACACTGCCAATAAAATCCAAACTCCTGATCAGCTGCAAGGCCTCCTTTTTCCTATTCCTCTCTATCACTTAACCACGGTTTTCTTTCAGCTCTAGCCACTAACTATGCTCAACTTCTTTTGCTTCCTTGAATACGGTGTGCTCCCTCTGGCTTCCAGAACATTGCACATACTCTTAACTACCATCACTCAATCTTTCCACTTGGCTGTTTTTATACTCAGATATCCACAACACCCCCTCTGCCTTGATTAGGTTCCCTTTCTGTAGGGTTTATCAACAATTCATTCCTTCAGTCTTATTTTTTGTTAAGTTGTACCTATCTTCTAAAAGGCACTGGGGACTTTATCTCTGTGTCTCAGGGTTTAACTCTATGCCTTGAACATAGTAAACCGAAGAAGAAATGTCAGTTCACTATCTTGTCTAGACAAGGAAACCCACAATGAAAAAAAAACATCACATCTTAGATGTTTTGAGATGTGAAATACAACTATGGTGAAATAGTCAAGATTACCATTTTAAGTTTACTTACTTAGAAAGAGACAGCAGGGGATGGGCAGACACAGAGAGAGAGAGAGAGAGAGAGAGAGAGAGAGAGAGAATATCCCAAGCAGGCTCCACACGGTCTGCACAGAGCTAAACATAAGGCTTGAACTCATGAACTGTGAGCTCATGATCTGAGCTGAAATCAAGAGTAGGCCACTCAACCAACTGAGCCCCCCAGGTGCCCTCAAGCTTACATTTCTAACAAAAAAACCTCACTAGCCAGTATAAATAGATATTAACCAAATTCATGGAAGAAATCTGACAAGAGGTATATTTGGCTGGTACAGCTGATCAATGATACTTTTAAGGATGTAGGCTCTATCAATGTCTATGGTTTACAATCCCTATAAGGCGGGATTCTTCCTCAATCTTGTGGTCTCTCTCAAGATAACTGCTGCTTCTCCATGTTTCCAGGGGGAAGAAGGAGAGAAGGGCAAGGGACAAAATGCTTACATGCTCAACAGCTTAAACTATCCTTTTGTCCAGTGTTAAAAAAAAAAAAAAAAAAAAGAGAGAGAGAGAGAGAGGTTGTCCCAAGCCCTGCCCCAGTCATCCCCCCGCCCCCCTCCACAGCATTGCTCTGCCCAGAGCAATGTCCATTTCCATCCCCAAAGAGCAGGAGGCTGCAGAGAGGAGTGAGTCAGTCCATGAATGCTGACTAACATCACCACTATCACTGGAGCAGAAAGATGAGCCAAGTGAGAACAGATGTGGTCAGACACGAAGTAAGCAGAAGTTTTCATGGTGTGCTAAAAGGTTACGTTTGGCCTTAAGACAACGGTGAGGAAAAAAAAACCAGATATAATTGGATTTGTATTTTAGAAACTCATTTTTACTACCCTTATAATCACATTGGAAGCTACCAAATCAGGAACCCCCAAGGGTCCAATACAAGGAAGAGATGGCTTTTCACTCTACCATCTGTGAAGAAAGTCAGAGATTCACCATTGTCTAAGTCGGCAAGGTGGTACAGGCTTTGGTTAATTTTTTTTAATTTTTTTAAATGGAGGAGAGCAAAGTACAGCTTAAGAAAACAAACTAAACTGAAGCCATGGAAGAAAGAACCAGGACTCAAAACATAAAGAGCAATGCAAACCGAAACCAGGTACCTGCCCCATGCCAGACCCTTTCAACTGTTCTGGGTCACTGACTGCACCTCACAGACCACCAGCCACCGGAACATTCCAGTCCCAAAGCCCCCAGCTGCTGTGCTGAGCTTTCCTTGGACTGTACGGAGGTCTACACGCCTTCCTCCCTCTGACTGCCGTGGGGTCTGCTGTGCCTCGCCGCAGACCCTGGCTCTCCTGGTGTTCCCTAGCTCCCTCCCCATGGTCGAGCACAGGCAGGTCTCCTGGGCCCATCCTTGCATACTTGACCCCATTTCGGCATCTGCTTCTCCAAGGACTCAGATGAACACACAGACTAACACACCACCATTTGATCCCCCAAATACTGCGATCTTTCCCCCTTTAGGGGTGAGGAAAGTTAAAGAACTTGCTCAGCCATAGTCCCCGTTGGGTTAACAAATGCCAGAGTAAAGCATTCCAGCATTTTGAGTGTTTTGGAATTAACATCCGACTTTCCCCCACCGTAAGGAAAACGACTGATTCCACTAAACACCTGGAAGTTGAGGCTAACTTGGTAATCTGACTTCAAACATGACCGGATACGACAATTACAGAGTAGCAGCATTCCTTCGAAGTGTGTTTCTTCCTTCGAGGACTGGTGACTTGAGTACCTACCTAACTCCTGTTTTGTAGTCCATCTTATGAGAAATATTATACATGACAGTAGCAAAAATGTTTGTTTTTTCCCCAAGTCCAAAGTCTCTTTTAAAATGCATGGTAAATAGGGGCACCTGGGTGGCGCAGTCGGTTAAGCGTCCGACTTCAGCCAGGTCACGATCTCGTTCTGTGAGTTCGAGCCCCGCGTCGGGCTCTGGGCTGATAGCTCAGAGCCTGGAGCCTGTTTCCGATTCTGTGTCTCCCTCTCTCTCTGCACCTCCCCCGTTCATGCTCTGTCTCTCTCTGTCCCAAAAATAAATAAACGTTGAAAAAAAAAAAATTAAAAAAATAAATAAATAAATAAAATGCATGGTAAATAAATGTCAGTTTTTATCTTCCCAAACACAAAACATTGATGCTTCTTAAAATATAGCTCCCTTTACTGGCCATGCCCTGAGAAGTTATCAGAAAGAGGATATATCCCTTGATTCTGGAGTATCAAGGGCCTGAACAGATTTAGTATAAAATTCTCTCCTCTTAAGAGGTGATCCATTAACATTAATTTACTGACTTTCTTCCAACGGTCCATCATTACTGGTAATTTTCAGTTTACTTTATGCCATTAAAAAAAGAAACCTCACAAAAATAAACATTAAACACATTTTTTTTTTTTTTTTTAAATGGGGCACCTGGGTGGCTCAGTTGGTTAAGCCTCCAACTTCTGCTCAGGTCATGATCTCGTGTTCCATGAGTTCAAGCCCCGCGTCGGGCTCTGTGCTGACAGCTCAGAGCCTAGAGCCTGCTTCAGATTGTGTCTCTCTCTCCCTCTGTCCCTCTCTCACTTGCACGCTTTCTCTGGCTCTTGCTCTCTCGAAAATAAACACTAAGAAATATTAAAAAAAAAAAGAAAAAAGATAACACTTTGCCACTTTCCCCCAGTTACACTCTCATTTTTTTTTTAAATAACAGCTTTATTAAGGTATAATTGTGATACAAAAGACCACATATATTTAATGTGTGTAACTTGATGCATTATACTCTCATTTTAACAGAAGACTTGTTTCGGCTTGGAAAAGGGCTGGAAGAGCCTGAACCTTGGCTGGTAATCCTGGGCTCAGTCACAAAGCAAATCACCCTGATCAATCAGGGCGTCCCTGGGCTCTTACAGCCCATTCTGTTTAAACCTGGTAAGATCACCTGCCCAGAACATCGGAGAGATTCTGAACAAAGGTTCAGCATAGATGCCAAATCGTTGAATGCTTCCAGAGATGGGTGTCATTCACACAGCCATGAACACAGTATGTTCTGGAGAAGCTCTGAATCACCGGACAGCAGTTACTGTGTTCCAGTGACCTACTTCAGAATTTTGTCTTTGTGTATTTGTAGGTTTATAGTCCCATCCTACTTCTTACCACCATGCCTCATTCGACTGGTATCTCCTATGGTCAAAAGGTTGTCCTACTGTGAAAAATTATTATTTTCCATTAAATTATTATCATTACCCTGTTTTTAACATTGAATATTAAAAATTCTTGGGGTGCCCGGGTGGCTCAGTCAGTTGGGCGTCCGACTTCAGCTCGGGTCATGATCTCGCGGTCCGTGAGTTCGAGCCCCGCGTCGGGCTCTGTGCCGACCGCTCGGAGCCTGGAGCCTGTTTCGGATTCTGTGTCTCCCTCTCTCTCTGACCTTCCCCCATTCATGTTGTCTCTGTCTCAAAAATGAATAAACATTAAAAAAAAATTAAGAAAAAATTCTTATAGATGTTGCACGTAAGAATTTTATTAGAACCTTTTAGTGATGTGAAGCTTTAAATTTTTCAGTAAACTTTGGAAGCATCTAAATCATGTTTCTAAGACTTAAATGACTTAATTATTCCTATTACTCTTGCTTAGAGACCTTTGATTTATCTCCATACACTTTCAAAGATTTGTAAGTTAATTAAAAACACCTTTCCCCATGTAAGGATGATGAAATACTTTGATCTCATCTGCACTTTGTACTTTGACTAAAACCTCTCAACTACAAATTTGGAGCATACAATTCACATAAATACCCACAATATAACCCATTTAGCATGGTCAGTCCTCACTGTCAAACCAATAAGCAAAATTACATTTACCGAAGGTAGGATTTCAATATTTTTATTTCAAACACACAGGTCACACATTCCTTCGAGGACCATGTCATTTTCTGCTAGAGACAAACCAGGAGACAACCATCCTTTTTATCAGAAGACAAGAGGGGAAGTACTTGAATCACCTCATCATTCTCCATCGATTCTACAATGTGTTTAAGTTCAGAAATTCAACACACGACCCAATTCAATCACTTCAGATGGCCCTCAACAGGTCTAGACCTCAATGCCCTACCAATGAGCCCTGACAAGATTCGGGAGAGTGAGTGGTGTATCTTTTGTAAAGTGGACCAAAACTGGGAAAGAACTGGCTCCAGCTGAGGGGAGTGTGGACAAAACGATTCATTTACCTTCTCTAGAAGGGTTTAGAGTTTAGGTAGGGAGGCATGCCATATCCACTGAAAAAAACAAAACAAACAAACAAACAAACAAAAAACACCTAACCTAACTAAAGGAGAGGTGTTTGGGGAATCAGGGCTCATGCTCTCTGGAGACAGATCATTCTGTGCTCCAATTCTAGATCTGCTACTTGCCAGCTGTAGGAACGTGGGCAAGCTACTTAACCCTCCCGCAGCTCAGTGAAATAGATAATAGTATCTGCTATGTAGGGGGTTAGACGAAAACGTAGGGAGAAACATTTAGCGCCTGATGAGCAAATATGCTCAATAAACCGTCAACTATACATAAAGGCCTCATGCTTGTATAGTTTTCAAGTACTTCCAAGAAAGTGAGATCAAAGAGGAATTGCTTCCTCTCCTTGCCAGTCAGAAAAAGCTCCCTGAAGGAAACCTAACTAAGCATCAGGAGATTTAGACCAAGAAAGGAGGTAACAGATATGCCAGACCAGTATTTGGAATGTTATTCACTATCATCAAACATGAGCATGGTTTACACTTTATATATGTTTTTAAGAACTGATGACCATAGGCTTTGGTAGCCTTGCACTTACGTGGTTCTTTTTACTCTTCCCATAGGCTTAGATTTCTGGGCTCTTATTCCCCTGATCTCAGATAGGGGCCCTGTACAAGTAGGGATCACTGCTTGTATCTCCTTTTTATTTTCTGTGAAGAATTTCCTAATTCCACTGGTTTGCGTTCACCTGTAATATTCCCGGGCTCAATTTAAACGGCCAGGCACACACTGACAGTCCTATTGCCCTGCTTCCCGAGAAAGGACAAGCCTTTGAAATTTTTATGTTGTGGACAAGTGCGATCACAGTTCAGTCCTGTGGTTTCCTTTTTCATGCCATTCACGCCAACTTTTTTGCCAACTTTACACAGAATCACATACCTAACATTTAAGAGAGCACAGTTTAATTCCTCCTGGTGGAGGGAAAAAAGAGGAGATTCGAATGTATTTTAAGTCTTGGGTTATGTAAAATCTATCCTATTGTCTTCCAATACTGGATCAATGAGCCTCGTATGTATGCATTCCAAATCATGCAAATGGATTATTACTCAAAAACCCAAGAATTATACTTCTTGTTTTGCATTCCTTTCTGTTACAAGCAATAACTATTCCCTTCAGTTTTATTACACCCTTTCACAGTATCTGCTCAAACCCGATGTGCTACTTTGCCCAAATTAGACCTGCCTGGCAACACTTTTAAGGACAAAAGTTGTGTTTAAATGCATTTACATCAGCCTCTCCTCCCATCTTTAGAGAAACAGGCAAACGACTCTATTGTGCCAGCTTTCAAAAAACATTTTTTAAAGCAAGCTTTGGCAAATTAGATAATTATTAAGCAAAACAATACGGTGCCCAACATGATGCATTAACAGTTTCTAATGTTATTGAACCAAACGACAAGAGAGGCACTTTGTTCTTACTTACTTGGCAGACAATTATTCTTTGCTCCAGCAATATTTCATGTGCATACTTCCAAGGAAGACTCATGAACGCAAAGGTTCATTAAGGGAATGAGAGAATCGATTGTAAAATGGAAAAGGCCGGGTGAGGTCATATTTCAAAGAGATGAATACGGTACACTCCATTATGTTGTAATCAGCCTCTCGCTTTCATTCCACAAACTGTAATAGTTGATCCTAATTTAAAAAAAAAAAAAAAAAAAAAAAACCCGTTCTTGCAGCCTTCAGACCACCTTTGTCCTAAAGCCAGGGAAGGAGTCACACATGGCAGCAGGCATTTTCCATTTACCGCAGGCCTTGGGGTCCACAAAACCCACGTTACTGACCGGTTTTCTCCTTAATAAGAAAAACATTCAAACGCTACTATTTATTGTTGCCCTGGCAAACCACACTTAATAGATGGCACTTGCCCCGTACATGACACTTACAACATCAATCAAGACTGAATTTTATTTCAATTTATTATGGTTGCTGTCCAAATGAAAAAATGCTTATATCGTAAAAATGTCTTACAATATAAATGGGCCAGTGATGTAATCACAGATTTGGAGGGGGGGGGGGAAATCCTGATTTGGGTTCACCATTTGCCCATCCTTCCTCCTAAATTTTTCATTGGAGTTAAACACAACAAAATAATGGGACCATTAAGAGGGGATGTTGGTACAAAGCAGAAGTCACATGTTAAATATTTTATATCTTTATGAAAGGGCTTTATTATATTTTCTTTCTTTAAGAAGGAAGTTGATATTTCCAAATGATCTGGGATAAATGACTTTAATTTTACTTTCATTGAAGGCTCATCTGCAATTTTTTTTAAACCCTTGAAACAGCCATTCATCAGGAGAGCAACACCATCCAGATTTTTAGGCTAAAATTTATCCTCGGCCACAGCTGTCGGCTGGCAGAACCTCCTCCAGGTCCTACTCGGTTCCCACTGGGCTTTTGTCCCCAGATGTCAAGAGATGCTTTTCACCGATAGAAAAGAAAATCATAGAACATTCTGCCTCTCACATGACTCATCAGTGACTGAATCTTTCTACGAATAGCCCAGCAGGTTTCTTGAGAAGGTGGAAGGTCTGGGAAATAATTAAATACCTATTCTTTGAGTGGTTCTCAAACCTGAGCGGGACCACACTTAAAGCATTATGTGCAGTTAGTCAGAAACACACTTGATTTTCCAAGCCACCCTAATCAAGAGGTGGTCATAAAACAAAAGTTTGGCCAATGAATTTTGAGTACAATTTTATTGAGAAGGGCCTCCCTTGCTCAGTTTGCACAACCCTTCCAAAAAGTAGCTTTTCCATCCCTCCAACCCAGGATGCAGTTGTGGGACCTGGTGTTCCCCCAAGTTGTGGGACCTAGACACCTTGCAACAAGCAAGACAAAAACAACGTGTTTTTTTGGTACAAAGCTACCAACAGCCACCACAGTATGAGCTTCTACTGCAGGGGATGGAGGAATCCTAGACAATACAGCTGATCAAAAGAAACAGTACTTCAATTACTGAAAGTTACAAAGTACAACTACTCAACCAAAACCGTTACCAAAGCAAAATATGGTCAACATCTGGGCTGCAAGTCTTCCAATGTTATTTGTTCTCTACGTAGGGTTATTTTTAGACATCGCTCTGATTACATGGAGTATAACGTAGTTTAAAGTTTTTTATCTTAATATAATCAAGGAAAAAGTAGCAGAGCTGTTGTTCCAACTGTACTGATTCTTGGGACAATGATCTGCAAATGTGCTTGATGGTTTCAAGGCTACTTTGAAAGCATCATCTTAATGCTTTGAGGAAAGGTATGGGAGGGACCAATGTTCCAACCCAGTGAGGAAGCGTCAGTGTTACAGAGATGTTTGAGGACACCCAGCCAGCCAACTAACAGAGTAGGGACTGCAACTCTGGGCTTGGCTTCTCAGCCCATGCCTTTCTACCCTGAAGTGAAAACCCATCTATTCTCAAGGTTACAGAATACCTAATAAACCATAAAGCTTGAAGACTTTAATTCCTCCATTTGTCCTAGGAAGGAAGTTGGGCCTTCTCAAAGCCCATTTTATTCTCCCCTACCTCTAAAAGATGTCTCTGGGAAAGAAAGGTTCCATGAGTATGTTGTGGAGGACTTAATTCTTTAAGTTTCTTCTCAGCAATTCACCATGTAAAAGTTAGAAAGTAAAGGTTCTTAGAAGTCCTATAGTTTCTGTATTTTTTAAGTCTTATTTAAACCAAAATTTGTCATAGTTACCTGACAAAACAAGACTTGCTTGAAGAGAAAAAACTAATTGACATCTCTCAGAACACCGTATTCTAAGGAACGCATCGAGGTATTTCCTAGATAAAAGTCCTTCCTGGTTTTAAGATTTTACTGGGTAAAACAAATGAAAGACGCAGAAAGAATGAAAACCACATCAAATTAGGTTAAATATTGGGTAGGAGATTAATACTTAAGACCCTACTTTATCTTTTAAAACATAGTCTTTGGTTTTTAATATACTTCTAGAGCATATAGTTTATAGCATTTGCAAGGATTAAACTTGGTCACTTTACTGTGATGAAATTTTTATTAAGGCCAAAGCAGAGTATTTAATTCAGGAGCCATCTTCCCCTTTGAAAAAGGGTAATTCAGACAAAAGAGATTTCTTTTGAAAAATGCCATGATCAAGAACCACACATGCTGCCCAAAATGCATAGCCTCAAGTTGAGCTACAGAAATCACCCTGAGCATTTCACTCTATGTATTTATTTTACGATTAGGTTTTTCAACCAAGTTTACTTCAGTCACATTTAATTGAGTTAAACAGCTATGCCTAAGGTTAGAAATTCTGAGATGATAGATATGGACAACTACCCAAAATGGCAATGCCCTGCTTTATGGAGGAGGAGAGGCAGGGTATGAGGCTGGCTTTACAAGTTTATTTAATTAGCAGCAGTGTAATTTAGCCGTAAGTGTCAGAGACAGACATCAGGGATGCCAAATCAGACAGCCTCTGACTTGCAGCCATGTTCTATGAGCTCAACTTAATGGACAATGGCTTCCTATTCAGACAAATGGAGACCTGTTATTTTCCTGGAAGCCTGGCCCCCTGGCTGGATGTGAAGGCTTAACTTCTGGGCAAGTTCAACATCCACATCATTTTTCTAAGGTTAGTTTCCGTAACGGCTCAAAATGTGGTATTCGACATGTCTAAAACAGAGGCCTACTTTCCACGATGGGGTAGATTCATCCTAAGTTTCAGTCATTCAAACAAGACGGTCTAGACTATGCAACCATGACTTGGGAGATTAGACAGAGGAGATGTGCAATACTCCTTCCAGTCCCTTTTTTATGATAAAAAAAAAAATAGACCTAAAAGTTTCCATTTTAATGATTTTTTAAGTGTACAATTCTGTGACATGAAGCACACTCACCATGTGGTACAACCATCGCCACTACCCATCCCCAGAACGTCATCATCCTACACTGAAGCTGTACACATCAAATTTTAACTTTCCATTCTCCCCTCCCCCAAGTCCCTGGTAAACACCAGTGTGCTGTTACCACCTTTTGGCTACTGTTACTGCCCTCATGAACATAGATGTGCAAACAGAAATCTGAGTCCCTGCTTCCAGTTGTTTTGGGAATACACCTGGGAATTGAAATGCTGCAACACATGTTAATTCTATGTTGTTGTGTTTTTTTGGATTGGGGGGGGGGCGGGGGGTAAGCCTCCATACTGTCTTCTACTACAGATGCATTCCAGTTCTTCCATATCCTTAACAGCACTTATTACCTTGGGTAGTTTTCAATATTCATCCTAAAGGGTTCAGTTTCCTTGAATAGACCCAATTGCAAGGATCAAATGGGATAGGGATCATTTGCATATGGGAAGAAAAATAGTATGCTCATCACTAATCCATGAGTACATTTTTTTAAAAATTGTTCCTTAAACTTTATTTTTGAATGAGAGACAGAGCGAGCAGGGGAGGGGCAGGGAGAGAATGTGAAGCAGGCTCCGTGCTGTCAGCACAGAGCATGGTGCAGGGCTCGAACCCACAAACCATGAGACCATGACCTGAGCCGAAACCAAGAGTCAGACGTTCAACTGAATGAGCCACCCAAGAACCCCATGAGTATATTTTAAACACTGAAAAATAATCTCTTTCATTTACAGCACTGAACCATGTTCTTTGGACCCCAATTCTAGGGTTCCACCCCACACCCACTAAGTCAGAAACTGAGTAGGACCCCTAAGTCTGCTTAATGAGATCTCTGATTCTGATACACACCTAAGTTTAAGAACCACTAATCTGGAACTCAGGTTGCAAAGAAGCAACTTTTGAAAAAAAACATAATCCCAATCTAACTGGGAGCTGCCTGTAATCTAAATAAATTGATCACATCTACTTTTACTCAACCTGTTTTAAGAATTAGCCGGGTGATACTAGTCCACAAATTTCTTACCTTCAGTTCCTTTATCTTAAAGGGTTGACTAAATCAAATAATTCTTAGGAAAGCACTTAGCATATTACCCAGTAATCAATAGTCAGCTTTCCTTTCCTGAGTGTTATAAAGAGGAATAAGTCCTATATGATTCATTTTCACCTTCCTTAACTCAATAAAGTGGATAACTTACGTACATCTTCCCGGCTGAAGGAAAGAGGAAAACTAGCCCCTCCGTCTATGTTCTGCAACTTAAAGGATACTTCTTTGAGAAGCTTCGCTGCCTCTCCTCTTCCCCATCCCCTCAGCACAAACCTCTGCGAGAGCTTGTACCCCATGTTCTGTTCTCATCGGACTCCTTGAGAGCAAGTACTATGCCTTCCTTACGTGTCTCTCTGGCACCTAACACCTATTTGATATCGTGGCTACTCTAAAAATAGGCTAAATAATTGAATGTTTTTCTTATGGATATAAATTTATCATGGCTAGCCTAAAGCAGACTAAATCCCAGAACTTTCTGAATAATGATCACAGAAAAGCACAGGCTTACATTACGTAGACTGAAACTTCAACTGCTCTTGACCTTTTCGAGTCACTGGCTTGTTTGAAAAGCTAGTAAGCTCCAACATTCCTCCTAGAAAATGCACATGACTACATACGTAAAAGCCCTTTTATACATGCATTATTTTTATTTTGCTAGGGTAAGATCTTTAGGGTCAAAAGCCCTGTATTATTCATCTCTCTCAGTACCATGTACAGAGTGGGTGTTCAACAAATTAAAGCTGTGAATAATGTCTTGAGCATTTAAATGAATATTAGACCACGTATTCCAAGAGCTCATTTTATTCCTCTGCTTTGAGGCTCTGTTTACTTAACAAATCTGGGCAACCATACATAAATAATATCCCTTAGGGGAAAAAAAAAGGCAATCCTTTCCAATGGGACTACCACATTGTTTGTCAAGGTCAAGCCTGCGAATGGGTTCACACAATCTTTCTTTCAGCACGGTTCAGGTGCGAGTTAATCCCATGTGAATGGTGAGAAGTTGTCATTAAGTGGCTGTCCTTATTTGGGCTCAAAGAATCTCCCCTTTTAGGCTGATACATAAAGGACTCTAGCCCTTGATACCCGAATGCCACCCCGGTATCACACGTGCCTGGCACAGAAAAAACACCTAGAATTTTATCCATCAGCCACTCTGAATATGGCCACTATCAAGACTCAGAATACCATCCTGTATGAAAAGCAACTGCCCCAAGTTCACTTACAACGTTCTGTCCCAGAGAAAGCCTCAGACCTCTCAACATCCATCCCTTTATTAGATTAGATCATGAATTTAACATATGCTCTTTGGTGTGCATCTTGTATGTTTCTTTCATGGCACATGTGATACGAATATATGCTGGCAAAAAAAGAGGTAACCACAGGCCTTTGCTTTTTATTGGGAAGGAAGCATCCAAATTTCCTTGGTAAATCTCTGGCAAAACCATAGACTCTGGATTTTGAGTCACATTCTCTTCTGACGAGGAAATGACTGTCTTGGTCATTCTCCCTGGAAAACGCTCACAGACAAACTCACAAAAGCCACATTTTGCCTATCCTGATTGCAAAGTTTAATTTACAGTGGAAGTTGAAAAAGGAGGTATTTTTATTTGGTCTCAATTAAACTGCCTTCCTCCCTAAGTCCCCTCCATCTGGTTGACGGAGGGAAATAATTGACCAGTTTATGATGTCAATTTGACTAAGCTTTAACAAGTCTCCAGGGACACTGTTCAGCTCCGTTGGATAAAAAGGTACCATCTCTCTAAGCTCTCAGTCCTCTACCTCCAACCTATTTTCTCCCTAAGAGCAGCAGGAGTGGGGTTAGGGAGGGTCACCCACATTGCTTTCTTCCTAAGATGGCATTCAAGTGAGGGAGAAGGGATGCCCATCTCAGGACAGAGAAGTTGGGCTCCCTGGAGGCTAGGTCCTGGTCCACCAGACTACTTTTGCCCTGGAACATCCCCCGATGTGCAGAGATGGCTTACCCCACCAGATCGTTATCCCCGCAAAAATATGGGGGTTTTTTTCAAAGGACATCATCCACATATGGTTGCCCACATTTGTTAAGTAAACAGAGAAGAGTTCCTACTCCCTCCGAAGTCCAGCTGGGAAAAGCCTGTGTGCACAAGCAGGAAGGGGCAGAGAGGGGGGCGGGCAGAGGACCTGAAGCAGGCTCCATACTGACAGCAGTGAGCCCGATGTGGAGCTTGAACTCATGAACTGGGAGATCATGAGCTGAGCCGATGTCAGATCTCAACCCACTGACCTACTCACTTGCCCCCAGGAACGGTCTTCTTGGCAGCCTTCCACTCTCCTCATATCAGCAATCCCCTCAGGCAGGCTCTCAGCCACTGCCTCACCTACTTCTTTGGACACATCTGCTGAATCAAAGGTAACTCAAGATAGTTGAAATTTCGGGGTATGCACCCAGCTGCAGGCTGCCTCAGAGGTGATGCTCCTCAGCGTCCTTCACAGGTAAAGAAGGTGCGTGCTCCGTCTAACTCTTCAACATACCCAAGGCTACAATGTTTCACTGCTTCGTCCCTCATGTCTCCTAAGCCAGGAAATGGGTAGACTTTTCTTTACCAACCCCTGTGTCTATTGCCTCTCTTCCCCCAACCATTAATGCCTGTGTTTAATTAGCCACAATGGAAAGTTCTAATATGGCTAATGTTCATTAGGATTCACTCTACACTTACAGGGAGTGGGGTAGGTAAGCAGCAGGCAACCCCGACTGGATGTTTACCACATGCGGCGAAATGCAGATAAAGCCTCTAAATCATGATGTTACAATGCTCACAACTAGCCTCTAATGGAGCTGCTGTCGTTCTTGCCATTTTGGAGACGGGAAAAAAGCAGCACAACCAAGGCCAAGTAACTTGCCCAAGTCGTTCGTAAGTCCTATGGTTAAGATTCAAGCGCAGGCACCCTGGGCTCCAGAGCCCTTGGTACTAAGTGATATAAAGTCACATTTTATGGGCTGCATTGGCCACAACATTGCAGACAGATGTAAACGCACCCAGCTTTTCCATGTGCTACGTTCCTCACGAGTGTTGAGCCACAGTTCACAGAGGCTGCTGATGGGAGTACGTCCAATACCCTAATAATCCCCATTTCACAGCTGGAGACATGGAGGCTCATCAGGGTTAAGTCATTTGTCCAGGTCACACAGCTGGTAAGTCAATCCAAACTCAAATCGCCCCTGCCAGACTCCAGAGCCCCCACCATGCATCAGGAGATACCGCTGAAGCATCTAGGACCACACAACGACTCTTCCGTCAGGAGGGGACACAACAACACAAGCCTCCTTATGTAAGAACTGCTTTAAGGTAGTCCATTTTGCTGTTTTCAGCTAGGTCTTCCTTACATCCTATGGGGTGGGGGGGGGGGGGATCTCCTATTTCAAGCCTATATTCTATCAGAAACGTGGCAGAGTCTCAAAGTCTCCTTTGTGCTACCCAAAATACGCAAGTTTAAATCCTCAGAGTATGACGTATGATCAACAACGTAGTGGGTCTTGCTTTTCCTGGACCCCCCAACCGGTAACTGCGACGGAATGGTCTAAGGAACTTCATTCAACACCAGCCACGCTCAGGGACTTGAGGAGTCAGCAGAGTTGACATTGAGCCACAACAGACACTACCATTAAGTCAACTGCTTGTCAAGGACAGAAAAATGTTAACCTCAAAAAAGGGAAAAGAATACATCCTTGTTAACGCAAACAGAAGTAAACCATAGTCATACTTAGATTGTCCTAACTCTTCACTCTTTTCATCTGGGTAACACAGAGTGTTAACAGACTTTTATTATGTGTAGTGCTGATCACATGAAAATATCAATGTGCTACACAAGTATTCATTATTAAAGATTTCTTTCATGGCAATCCAAACTTTCCAGATTTTTTTTTTTTACATTCTTACTCTTAGCCTGAAGGGAACTTCTTTGAATGGTTTGCCAAAATTCTCAACTCTTTTAATATGAAACATTTATTTTCCATAACCCTTTCATATCTTGGACCACATAGTAGGAATTAAAAATTAGAATTTGTGCCCGTAACTGCAGATCCCTTTAAGATGTGTTTGTGTAGGAGTGCCCAGATGGTACAGTCGGTTCCATCAGGCTCTTGGTTTCAGCTCAGGTCACGAGGTCACAGTTGCTGAGATCAAGTCCCACATCAGGCTCCATGCTGACAGCATGGAGTCTGCTTGGGATTCTCTTTCCCTCTCTCTCTGGCCCTCCCCAGCTACTCTTTCTCGTTCTCGAAAATACATGAATTAAAAAAAAAAATGTGTTTGTGTATACATACATCATCTTATTTAAGAGGTACTTTAACACATCTTAAGAGGGGAGGGAGACACTACCCAAACACTAGTAGAAAGTTAAAATCTAAAAGCCTTCTAAGCCAATGTTTGGTTGAGTTTCAACATCACCAGTAATTGTCAACAACTTCTACCATGTAACTTCATCAACATAGATTTCTTTAGAAATAATCAAGTTATGATACATCTCTCTTATTTCCTCATCTGAGTGTTCCCCCTTCAACCAATACAGTAAAAAATGTCAACAGTGTAGGAACTAGAGTTTGCAAGCACAAGGGTTTTCTGTAAGCCAACATTTCTCTCTCGTGAGATGGTTCCAGTGGAAGAACCCAGATTTGAATGCATGAAGTTGACTATCTTCTTTACCCGCCCCAGGAGGAGTTACTCAAAAGCAGACCTACTAAAAGATCATGATGGTTTGTGTTAATGGACTCACACCAGCGATGTGAGAGAAGTAAAAAAAAAAATAATAAACAAAACAAGATGGCAGCTCCAGGGATTTTGCTGAATCCACATTATGTGGCTTGGATTGTGTGCAGTAGGGTCTCATGTGGT
This sequence comes from Puma concolor, assembly GCF_028749965.1. Classification (NCBI taxonomy): domain Eukaryota; kingdom Metazoa; phylum Chordata; class Mammalia; order Carnivora; family Felidae; genus Puma; species Puma concolor. The sequence continues at coordinate 17,532,101 of NC_141675.1, forward strand.
CAAACACGTTGCTATCACTTCCTGCCCTCAGCAGATTGTCCCATTTTTTATTTGCAAAATTCCCAATAATCCTATTATCCAATTAGAGAAGGAAACTTACAAAATTATCAAGAGGAAATCAGTCTGACAGTTGCTGTTTTCCAGTTAAATAAGATCCAGGACTGTCAGCTGTAAAGTGAACTTGCTATAAATGAAGTTAAACCAGAGGTCTGTGGTCAAGTTTCTATGCACTCTGCTGTTGTAGTCACCCAATGGAGCACATTAAAGTACATGGTCCAAATAAGAACATGGGTACCTCTCACCTTCCCCCACCCCTGCCTAGCCATCCTCCACACCAGTCACAGTCCCTTCCCCACAGAAGTCCATAGAATATGGGATACATATCAGACTGTTTTATACCCAGTTGGTATCCCTTCTATTTCCATCATTAGAAATCCTAATGCAACTTTTATTAAGCACTTCATATGCCAGACATATCACAATTCCCAAAACATTGGAGTTAAATTCTATTACCATCGTCATTTTACAGATTAAACAAATTAACAGGCACCTCGGGTGGCTCAGTCAGTGAAGCATCGGACTCTTGATCTCAGCTCAAGTCATGATCTCACGGTTCATGGGCTCAGGACTAACAGCGTGGAGCCTGCTTGGGATTCTGTCTCTCCTCCTCTCTGCGCCTCACCTGTTTGTGCTCTCTTTCTCAAAATAAATAAATTTAAAAAGAATAACAGAGGGGCACGTGGGTGGCTCTAATGGCTAAGCCTCCAACTTCAGCTCAGGTCATGATGTCATGGTTCGTGAGTTTAAGAGCTGCTGTCTGTGCTGACAGCTCAGATCCTGGAGCCTGCTTCGAATTCTGTGCCTCCCTCTCTCTCTCTCTCTACCCCTCCCCCACTTGTGTGCACGCGCTCTCTCTCTCTTTCTCTCTCTCTCTCAAATAATAAATGAATAAACTTAAAGTAACAGCAACAGCAACTTGACTGTGAGCTTCACCACTAGTACCTGTGTAAGTGACTTTTCTGGCTTCCATTCTCATTGGGTTATGCTGATAGCTTAACAAGTCAATATATAGTAAATATATACCTAGGAGGTACCAAGAGCTGCCCAAGTATTTGCTATTATAATTATGTTTCATTACTATTATGTTGTAAAAAAAAATAACTTCATATACTATGTAAAACAACTGTGGGAGCATGTGGGTAAAGGACCACATATGACAATTTTGGTATTACCATGAGAAAAAAGGTCCTTATCCCTAAAAATGAAGACTCACGGTGGTTTAAGCACTAACAGAGTCACATAATCTTAACAGTATCCGACACGTACCTGTATGCCATGAGCACTCAAATACTGCTGATGGACCCTCTAGTGACCTAGCATGTATGAGCCAAGATCCAGATACAAGCCATTGCAGGTGCTCGGTCTCAATCCTCACTGCACCGGCCTCTCCTCTGAGGGGGTTAGCCGCCTCCTACATGTCAGAGTCTGAACACCACAGTCAAACCACTGCTGGCAAGGCCAAAACCTGCCAGAGTCGTCAGGGACATCCTGTCTTCCCAAGTGGCCAGGCGCAAGGTTACGTCACAACGCAAAGACTCGAAGGAAAAAACAAGTCTTAAGAGGTCACAATGCACAGTCAACCATAATAGCGGGCATCAGTTCTACAAGTAGCGGCTGTGCCAGTTAGAATATTCCAGAAGCTAGCCTGCACATCAGTCTTTCGTTAAAGTGGAAACCATCTGTTGTTCAGTTGTTGCTGTGTCTCTTAATGAAGTACTTACCATTTCAGATTCTACATAAGCAAAACCATGCCTTCTTTCAGAAAATAGTGCCAAGCTTCAAAGAAGGTGCAATTACTTATCCAACACAAAGGATCAAGGGAACCTGAAGTGAGTTTCAACATGCCCATTTATGGAGCACTGCTCAGAGTTAATACACTGTAGAGATGCGCTACGATAAATTGGCCTCAGCCAAGATTTACCTTCCAATATACTACAGATATAAATCCTACATTGAAAAGATAGCTTGTACAGATTTTTTTTGCATTTTACTAGAAGTATCCTCTCTTCCGACCCCAAAAGCTCTCCATCCATCATTTTTTCTCATGCATACCAGTTAAGGGAAGCAATCTGACTTTAAATCCTTTTTGTAATCCCATTATGCACAGAGTATTTTGTAATTGATGGTCCTTTCTTATGGAGCCTGAACCTGCAGGTGTTCAGAAAACACCAATTTTCATGCCTTCATGGCAGTCATTTGAAAAAGCAGGAATTAGCGAAGTTCATGTTATGGTTCTTAAGTGAGAATACTTTAACTATTAATAACTTTATTTTACAAAAAATATGAACCTCAAATATGAATCCTAATTATGAAATCAACTAGTTTGTATGCAAAACTCCTAGAGAGAGAGAGAACGTTTAAAAATAATAAACCTTTTGTTTCTAATGGTCAACACACCACCGACACCCAAGTGTAACAGAAAAGCAGCCTAAAACTAAATTCACAAATGAGGTCTCCTTCCCATTATTGCCCTTTACAGACATTTTTATTCTTTCTGTATCAATCAGGCTGCCTCCAAAAGTACCAAGTTTCATCTCTAAATACTTTCATCTGGGAAATCGGGCATCTGGAGACTCTCGTGACAGTCTGTTCAGTTAAAGATGAGGGGATCCCAGCTCAAGTGAATAACCACCCATAGGGTGTACCACACTCTGGAGGATGCCAACGAAATCAGCAACTCAGTCCCTCCACCAGGATGTGGGCAGTCTAGTTCAAGAGGCCAGGAGTACCCAAAACATAAATGGAAGACCACAGAGCTGGTGCATTTCAATGCTACGATTTGTTTTATAGACAAGAAGGGCCACCAAAGGCTGAGATAGGGTTGCCCACTCTGGGCCATGACTAGCGGGGAAGGTTTCCCAAAGAACATGAAGCCTACAGTTTCATGGAGTTGATGCATAGAGGTCAGGACTACCCTAGTACAGAGGGCGGGGGGGGGGGGGGGGTAGGGGGGGCGGGGGCGTTCAGAGCTAGGTCAGCAAATGAGGCCGAAATTGTGAAGTCAAGCTCATTCTTGAAAAGCCCCTAGATCCTTCTATGAAGTACCACATAACATATAAAATAGGTGGCATATAATGCATATGAATCCAGAGGACAGCTTTACATCACCACTTCATATAGATCTATCTAGCTCAAACTGCAGAAACGCACATATGATACAACTTCACTGTAAAGAATTTCAGAGGGGCTATCTGAATCATCATCCTGCCCCCCTACAAAGCCAGTGGAAGAGCATTCTAGGGATCACAGGCCTTGCTTTGGAGGCAATTTTACTGCATGTCCCAAGGTCTCCAACCTATACATTAACTGTGTCTTCCAGTTCAGTCTACTGGTCCTAACAGTAGGTCCCATCACCTAAAACTAGGATCCAGAGGTTTCTGTCCAGCTCATTTTTGACCAAAACATTAGTTCATTCAGATGTCAGCGACTCAGAGCTACCTTCCAGCCATGCTAGAGTACACTCATTCTAGAATACAATTCTATTAATGGATCTTAAAACTACCGGATCTACAAAGTACAACACTCCATGAAACTTAAAGTTTAAAACCATAGTCTCTCAAGGTTGGCATCGTCATTTAAGTTCATTTGGTCAGACCATAATTCTGATGCTCAAATCCCCACTCAACTGTCCTTGTTAAATGGCCTCACCATTAGGGGTGGCTGGATGGCCCAGTCAGTTGAACATCTGTCTCGATTTCAGCTCAGGTCGTGATCCCAGGGTTGTGGGATCCAGCCCCACGTTGGGCTCCACACTGAGCGTGGAGCCTGCTTGAGACGACCTCTCTCCCCCTCTGCCCCTCCCCACTGCTCATGTGCTCTAAAAATAAAACAAATGTGCCCACAATGATATGTGAGCAATGCCGTTGACTAGCTAGAAATTCCCCAAGACAGGAATCCTATTTCAGCCACCCACCTGCTGTTCCTTACAAATCCTTTCCTTATATAACAATCCATTTTCCTCTTTTCCTCTCCCCCCACCCACTGTTCCTACTGAAACCCTTAAACCACTCCTGAAAATGAGGATGATCACACAACCTGTCTGCTCAGGGCAGCCCTTGTATATGATGGTTGTCCTAACCTCGTCATTGGCACTATTTCCCTTTTATTAAAGGTTCCCCTTGTTTGGAATATTTTATTATCATCCTAACAGAACAGATTTTGGCCACTGGTAGATTACTACTGCCTGAGTCTGAGTCTTCTTTACTCCCAGCTAAAATTTTCCAGGGCCTTCAAATACTCTTCACCTGGCATAATTTAAGGTCTGTAACCATCCTGTTTTCCTCTTCGGAATACACAGTAGTTGATTTGTGTGGGGGCTCAGAAAATGAGGTCAGATCCCACGTTCTCTGTACTCTGTAAGTATGTTGCTTTACATTTGCCACCTTACCTCTTGTCTTCAGTTTCTAGTATTTCCTTTCTTGTGGATAGTTATTTCCATTCCTATTTTTGCAGTGACCATCTGGATGTCATCTACTCTTGGATCCCATCTACACTGAATTGAAGTTCCTATAAAGAGTCACTAGTCTGTGATTGAGGTCAAGGAGGACGTTAGATTACAATTCAGTGGTATTTGACCATTTGCTAACAGTTAAAACATTATTTGAATAACTTCAAAGAGTTATTTGAAGTTCTCTAAAGAAATCTAGAAATAAAAAGGAAAACACAATAGACTAAGAGGCAAAAACACAATCAGTAATGAGATGTGAGGAGACAGAACTAAAACAGAAAATCAAGTCCAGAAGGACCACCACTATGTGTCAGTACTGCATCTTTAGAGAACAGCCTTGGAAAAAACCATATTCTTTAACTCGGTGAAGTTTAGGATGCTCTATTGAAAGTTTCACCCTTTCACACCTGGGTGGCTCAGGTCATAATCTCACAGCTTGTGAGTTCAAGCCCCGCATCCAGCTCCGTGCTGACAGCTCAGAGCCTGGAGCCTGCTTTGGATTCTGTGTCTCCCTCTTTCTCTACCTCTCCACCAGTCAGGCTCTGTTTCTCGCTCTCAAAAATGAAAAGACATTAAAACATTAAACAGAAATCAAAGTTTCACTCTTTCTCTTTCCACCCCTGTCCCACGTATGGCTTAAAAAAAATTATGTACTCTTGGGGTGCCTGGGTGGCTCAGTTGGTTGAGTATCCGACTTCAGGTCATGATCTCATGGACCATGAGTTCGAGCCCCGCTTCAGGCTCTGTGCTGACAGCTCAGGGCCTGGAGCCTGCTTCCAATTCTGTGTCTCCCTCTCTCTGTCCCTCTCCCCCTCATGTTCCATCTCTTTCTCTCAAAGATAAATAAACGTTAAAAAAAATTTTTTTTAAATTATGTACTCTCCGTCAAACTAGGCCTTCATAAAATCCCTAATGAACAGAGCCCCTAACAGCTTTCATATTTCAGTCTAATAGATACCATGGCATTGCCCTTCCAACCTCATTTGCTCGAGAATCAACAGTTCAGACACATTTTCCTTTCAAGCCAGACCCCGCATGTGGTATTCAACACACTGGCGTTAACATTAAATAGAGTTTGTAGGCACAAAGCACTTTTATATACACCTGCTATGGAGTTTTATTTTCCCTAAAAGTTTTATTAGAGCAGTTACATTTTTCTGCAGTTTTATGTGCCTTGCTATAAATGATTACTGTATTACATTAAACCCAACAAAATCATGGATATCAGTCAACTAAAAAAAAAAAAAAAAAACCAAAAACACGTGGCTAGACCCTCGTCACCTATTTAGAAGAAGGGTGAAACAAATCTAACATTACACAAAACTACCTGCTTCTGTTGGTAAGGATAATGACCATTAAATAACCAGAGAGGGGCTAAAATGAGAAATCTGGTATCAGGATACATAGACACAAATGAAATGTAAAAATACTAGCAACTTACACAAAAATCATTGATTTTTTTTTCCTCCTGATTACTGTTTCAGTGATCAGAGTATATTAGGTACTTGTTTGGTTGCAATGTGTTTTATTAATGCTGTATCTGACACCCAATTTGGAAATCAATGCTTACTTCATCCTTGTTCTCTGAGGGGTTCTATTATTTACAATTGATTTAACAGGAATGAAAGGCTTACCATTAACAAGACCCAGCTGCTGACACTTCACAGATGAGTTATTGAACTTCAAAAAGTGAATTAACTTAACCATCGCCAAGACTGATGGTTTGATGATGTTTTGCACCAAGTCTAATGTATTTATAATTAGAATGTCAAAACAATAGTGTTCCTGCTTTGGCCAGTTTCTTGATTCTTGCTCTTTATGGTATTTAAAAGTTTATTTGTTCCTTAGCCCACCATTCTTTTGAGCTTAAAAATGTTCCTTTAGTGGAGTAAAAAATACCACATTTTCTTCTTAACCCACTATTCTTTTCAGTTTAAAAAACTGTGCCGTTAGTGGACTAAAAAAAGCCGTATTTAGTGGCTTCAAATAGGTGTACGTATATGCATACCTTTCAGCACCGAGAATCAAAGGACTGATGCATATAGAATAATTATTCGAGGTCAACACAACTATAAACGGCAACTTACTTTTGGAAAAATGTTAAAAATGGCTTCATGTGCCATTTTTTAAAAATCCAGACTCAAATGCACGGCTATTAAGTAAGGAAATTTATAAAATTGAAGTTTAAGCCAAACAAATCTAGAGTTAGTTTCCAGGGTTGATTCTTTTAGTGGTTCCACGTTGTCCTAAGGACCCTTGTTGTTTCTCCACCTGTCCTGCGTGCTCAACTTTAGCTGCACGGAGTAACCGGCCTCACCTTCAATCTCCACACCATCCATCCAATGAGAAAACTACCCATCCTAGGTGTTCTTATAATAAGGAAGCCTTTTCCAGACACTCTGCCATCACCAGTGACAACACTCCCTTAGGTCTAATTAGTCAGATTTCTGTCACATATGCATTTGTCAACCAATCATGTGTCAGAGAATGAGACTGCCGATTTATGGCTAGGCCATGTTCATGAGCAGGGGCGGGGGAGGATATTGGTGAACAAAATGAGCCTTCCCCCAAAGAGAAGACATGGAAGAATGAGAAAAAATTTTCAACCAGGTCTTTATTTTACAGGCAGGAGATAGTACATTTCCCCACCCACGGAAAAATCCTAGCCGCCCATAAGGAACCACAAAAATTCTGACACTAGGGGCTCCCCGACAAATTGTGCATGTAGATCATCTTACATTAGCAGCCCTCAACCACATTGATTTCACCCCCCACCCTTCACTCCAAAGAATGTATGTCCATGTCTGGAGGTATTGTTGGTTATCACAGCCCGGGAATACTAATGGCATTTAATGGGTAGAGGCCAAGGATGTTTCTCAACATTCTGCAATACACGGGACAGCCCCTGACAACAAAGAATTTTCTGGCCCCAAGTGTCAGCAGTGCTGGTACTGAGAATTCCTACTTTGCAGTTCTTCCCAACCATATGCCCCAGGTACCTCTCAGAGCCTCCAGCCAGCTTTCCCCCACTCTAAATCCTCAACAGTCAACCAAGACTTTTAAGAACTATCTGAGGAAAGAATTTAAATATCGGAAGATGAAGGGGGCACCGGGGTGGCTCACACGGTTAAGTGGCCAACTTTGACTCAGGTCATGATCCCACAGTTCACGGGTTCAAGCCCCACATTAGGCTCTGTGCTGACAGCTCAGAGCCTGGAGCCCGCTTCAGATTCCGTGTCTCCCTCTCTCTCTGCCCCTCCCCTGCTCACACTCTGTCTCTGTCTCTCTCTCTCTCTCTCAAAAATAAAACATTAAAAAAAAATTTTTTTAAGTAATAAAAGATTAAGTGGAAGATGAATCAAAGATAATTTTTAAAAAGCAACATGAAGGGAATATGCCAAGTAGGAAACAAATTTTCACAAATAAAACTGAACTGTGTGTGGTTTATGAAGGGCACACATAAAGCACAAAAAAGTTAAAAAATGGTAAGGAAGGGGCATCTGGGTGGCTCAGTCGGTTCAATGTCCGACTTTGGCCACTTTTAGGTGGCTACTTGTAAGTTCGAGCCCCGTGTCGGGATTGCTGTTGACAGATCAGAGCCTGGAGCCTGCTTTCGATTCTGTCTCCCTCTCTGCCCCTCCCCGACTCATACTGTGTGTTTATGTCTCTGTCTCCCCCTCCACTCTTAACCTAAAAAAATTTTTTTTTAAATGGTAAGGAAAGCTATACCAGGAAACAACCAACAGAAAGAAATTAGTATAACATAAATCAATTTGATATTCATATAAACCAGAAACTTTAGGACAGAAGTTTGAATAGAGGACAATTATCACCAGGACAAAACAACTATTCTAAACATGTATACAGATAACATAGTCTTGAAACACTCATTCTGTGCTATTCTTTACCATTCTCATTTTGGAACCTTGTGCAAGTATGACTTTTATTTTCCCTTTAGGTCAGTATGGGGCTATCTGGGTGGTGAGAAGGGCCTGGTCCCCTCTCATTTGGAACGCATGTCTGTGTTGTCAAACTACCTAACAAAGGATCTATTCTCAAAGCTAAATACAAAGGAAAACGTGTTAATATATTTACCAGCTGATTAAAGTTCTACGTGCATGCTGGAGCCCTCCAGACAGGGAGTTTTCCCATCTCATTAACAGCCCCTCAATTGTCACTACCTACAGGTTTTTTTATTTTCCTTAGGAGACGTTCCATCTCCCTCCTCCCAAGTTTCAGTCCACCTGCCACCGTTCTCTGAAGGTAAGTGGACAAGCGGACCTGGCGATCTCCCTCCTGGGCATATAGATTTTTCACTCAAACTCCCAGCCCTTAGCATGCTATTTCAGTCCTAGCTATATTTGGTAGCTTGGCCGTGACCATGTGACCATATTCAATCAACACCTTCACAACTGTACCTTCAGGATTCTACACGGGAAGCTGAAGGCCTTGCAATTGTTTCTTTCACAGACTTTCAACAAATCCTAGAGCAGGCCACAGCTGTACTCTGCTTTTTAAAGGTTCTTGGGACTTTATTACTAAGCCTTTCCAGAGTTGTAGAGAGATTGTGCATTTAACAATTTATAAAAAATACTGTTTTTGTAAAAACTCAATCATATAAAACTCACTAGGACCAATTTCAGATACACAAGGACGTAGATCAAAACTTCCAATTTCACTATATTGATCTTTCTTGAGAGAGACATTTCAATGGCTAAAAGAGAAGTTCTAAGAATCAACCTGTAGCTAAGGAATGCTTCCATTTAAATCGAAACCATTTGGGGCGCCTGGGTGGCACGGTCGGTTAAGCGTCCGACTTCAGCTAGGTCACGATCTCGCGGTCCGTGAGTTCGAGCCCCGCGTCGGGCTCTGGGCTGATGGCTCAGAGCCTGGAGCCTGTTTCTGATTCTGTGTCTCCCTCTCTGCCCCTCCCCCGTTCATACTCTGTCTCTCTCTCTGTCCCAAAAATAAATAAACGTTGAAAAAAAAAATTTTTTTTTAAATAAATCGAAACCATTTTCCAAAAGTTACATAGGTATTACCTTTACATACTACATCTAACCATTAAATTATTCTTACAACTGAGGGCACTGCTAATAAAAATTAGAGGAAGTATACATGATAGAACAAGATGTGTTTGCATTTAGTAGAGACCTATCATTCCAATTTGTGCTATTAGCTCTCAGTCCTAAATATTCTTATTACTATTCCAAGAGAGCCTCAGGGTTAATAAACTTCTATTTGCCTTGCTACTATTTTACTATAAATTTATGTAAATGTTGCTTCTGAATATACTTAGGCCTGGGAATGAGACTATGTATTATAGTTGTTACATCAATCCATAGTAATAAACAAAATGCCACTATTTAAAGTCTGGGTTTTTTTTTTTTTAAAGCAATCTTTTTCTTTTTTTTAATTTTTTTTAATGTTTTATTTATTTTTGAGACAGATAGAGACAGAGCATGAGCAGGGGAGGAGCAGAGAGAGAGGGAGACACAGAATCCGAAGCAGGCTCCAGGCTCTGAGCTGTCAGCACAGAGCCCGATGCGGGGCTCAAACTCACAAACTGTGAGATCATGACCTGAGCCAAAGTCAGACCCCTAACTCATCGAACCACCCAGGCGTCCCAAAAGTCTACTTTTCTAATTGGCACTATGTTTCCATACAGGAGAAAATCCTATTTTCTCATACATGTTTCGGAATAATAGGACGTGGCAAATTTGGTTTACCAAAGCTAAACATGTCCAGCGATGAATATACTGTACATCTTTAGAAATGTCTAAAATTACAATATAATTAAAATTTTTGGTTTATACTACATTTCAGAAGACATGTAGTTCATAATACCTAGAATTCCAGTGTTTCATGGATTTTAAAATTAAGTGTTCAATGCTTTGCTACTATGTTCACATACTCAAACATTGCTCATTTGATTAACATTGATTATACTCCACAATTCTGAGCTACCTGTCTGCAGTTCTCTCCTCCACAGCAATACTTTCACTTATTTTTATTGGATTATAATAATTCAGTTAAATGAAGAAGAAACAATTCTTTCTCACAGGGAAAAATTACTGAACATAGAATACGTGTGGGAAATAGAAAATCACCACTAAACAAACACTCTCGTAATGAGTGTTGCAGTAGAGATTACCAGATGCTAAAGTTTGCGGCTCAAAATTTGAAGGAGAAACAAGGTATTTCCATAGTCCCCAACACGTGTCCAAAGTTAACATCATCAGAAATAGAGGACATATTGGCATCCTGCATCATAGGAGGAGAAGGGCACTGAGAAGGGCACATAACTTCTGTGGTATTCTGGCCAAAATACGTAACATCAATCCAATCTTCCGTCATGAAATACATCCAAATTCAAGGTTAAAAGAATGTCAAGATTTTACAGGGTAATGGAACACTGAAGAGTCACAGAGGGGAAGAAACAGACAACAAGCCAACTGAACTGTAATATGGGTTATCTTGCATCATATTCTCCAACAGGAAAAGGAGGTTATTGGCCAAACTGGTACAATCTAAATAAGGTCAGTTATTTAGTGAATACTATTGTTATTGGTGTCATTTCCCTGGTTTTTTGAATTGTAGTATGGTTATATGAAACATTAACATCAGGCATACTCTCAAAGACGTACGGGAACTTCTTATCATCTTGGTGACATTCTGTAAGTAATTATTGCACAATGAAAACATTTCTTTAAAAAAAAATTTTTTTAATGTTTCTTTATTTTTGAGACAGAGAGAGACAGAGCATGAACAGGGGAGGGTCAGAGAGAGAGAGGGAGACACAGAATCTGAAACAGGCTCCGGGCTCTGAGCGGTCAGCACAGAGCCCGACGCGGGGCTCAAACTCTCGGACCGCGGGATCATGACCTGAGACGAAGTCGGACGCTTAACCAACTGAGCCACCCAGGCGCCCCTAAAAACATTTAAAAGTTGTAACCAACATAAGTTAATACTACTAATGTAGGAACTTACATTTCAGTGTTCACATTAGCCAGGGTAGTGATCCGAGCACTTTGAAGGCAGTAACTTACTCCATCCTCACAATACATTGGAGTACTCTAGCTATCCCTACTACAAGGGCAAAATAACTGAAGCTTAAAGCATATATGAAACTTGCTCAAGATCACACAGTTGCCATGTGACCCTAGGAAACCTGAGGGCAGAGCCAGCAAGCTCGCTGTGCACCCTCCATCACCACAGAAGGCCGAAGACGGCATGCTAAGTGTCTGGCCAATGTCTGCTCAGGCTCTGCCCACACCCCGAATTTCCTAGCTACGAAACTGAACTTGGGCAGCCAACACAGCCTTCACCAGAGACCTGCAAAAGAACGTACATCAAGAAGCAAAAAGATTCCAGGGCGCCTGGGTGGCCCATTCAGTTGAGCATCCGACTTCAGCTGAGTTCACCTCTGGGGGGCGGTTCAAGCCCTGCATGGGGCTCTGTGCTGACCGCTCAGAGCCTGGAGCTTGTTTCAGATTCTGTGTCTCCCTCTCTCTGCCCCTCCCCTACTCGTGCACGTGCTCTCTCTCAAAAATCAACAATTAAAACAATTTTTTTTTTTTTAAAGGACAAAGATTCTGAAAGGAATCCAAACTAGAAGAGGGGCATCTAAGTAGCTCGGTTGAGCTTGCAACTCTTTCTTCTCAATTTTTTTTAATGTGGATTTTAAGACAGAGAGCACACAAGCAGGGAAGAGTCAGAGAGAGAGGGAAACAGAATCTGAAGCAGGCTTCAGGCTCCAAGCTGACAGCAGCAGGCCCAGCACCGGGCTGGAACTCACAAGCCGTAAGATCATGCATGACCTTAGCCGAAGTCAGATACTTAACCGTCTCAGTCACCCAGGTGCCCAGAGCTTAAGATTCCTGATTTGGCTCAGGTCTTGATCTCCTGGTTTTTAGACAGAGCCCTTCCTTGTCAGACTCTGTGCTGACAGGGTAGAACCTGTTGGGATTCTCTTCCCCACTTCTCTTTCTGCCCCTCCCCACTCACATGCCCTCTCACTCTCTCGCTCAAAAATAAATTGAAAAAAAAATTTCTTTTAATGTTTATTTTTGAGAGAGAGAAAGAAAGTAAGCAGGGGAGGGGCAGAGAGAGAGAGAGGCAGACACAGAATCTGAAGCAGGCTCCAGGCTGTCAGCACAGAACCCGATGAGGGGCTTGAACCCACGAACCATGAGATCCCCCAAATATTTTAAAAAAGTAAGAAAGGTCTCACATTTAGGTTTTTGAAAAAAGTAGAATTATGTTAAGTTTGTGGGATTAGGGTAAGTAAGACAGTATTAAAGTTCTCTTTAACAAAAGAATATCAAATGGGAAAGACATTTATTCCTGTTGATGCATTTGAAGGTTTGCATATTGTCTGCGAAGAGGTAAAGATTTTCATTTCCATTAGATTTTGATTTATTAGGTATAATTATTCATCTCTAAAGCAATCAGTAAGAGGATCTCTACTTCTAGCAGAGTACAGCATTAAAAATGTAAAGAAAATTTTAACAAAGGCAAAAAAAAAGATGAAGACAAATATAAAACACAAAATAAGCTAGAAATTTCATCGTGATTGCCATCAGTAGTAATGAACTAACGTTTAAGATAAAGACAATGAAAAAATACAGTTTTATGACATTTACCCCTAAAAATACTTAAGGAGCAAAATAGGATCAAAAGCATAAAGGCAGAAAAACACATCAAAATCGAATCAAAGTGATCTATATAGACCTATTAATAGATTTCATAATAAGTATTGCAAGCAATAAAGAGCATCACAGCAAAATGTTAAGGGCCAATGTATCAGGCAGATAAAACAAATTGTAAACTTACCTGCACCTATAAACACGACTTTGAAGTATTTCAAGGGCATTTTAATACAACTATGCCAACAAAACTTAGAGTGTCACCATCATCCTGGAAGATTGCAAAAACTCTGCCTTAGCAATTAATATTAGCAAGTGAAAAGAATACGTCATGAGGAATACAATTGGTACAGTTAATTCAATGAATGCTTTCAGCATGAAACATACATATCTACATCAACACAGAAAACAGTAAAGGTAAATTGCATGCTAGCCCATAAAGCAAGGCTCAGCTAATTTATTCAGTATTTCCTTACCACCCTAGTCTCTGATGAAAAAAACAATTTAGTTAATTATTAGTGAAAATCTTAAAATTACACTTAAAAACACACCTTACCCCACTGTCTAAATAAATAAAGGCAACACTGTTAATACCACATATCAAAGTATGTAGGATGAAGTAAAATGATTTGAGAGAAGATTATAGCTATAAATTCTAGAGGGAAACAAGGCTGATAATTAATAAGCTAATTATTCAAAAAAAAAAAAAAGTAAGCCCAAAGAATCAAGTATGAAAAAGAAGAAAATTATAAGTTAGGAAACCATACTATAGAAAGCATTAAAATCCCTTTGATCCTCTGAGAAAACTAAAAATAGTAAAATCTGTGACACAAATAATCAAGAGAAGGAATATATTAATATTTAGAATAAAAAACATAGCCAGAGGTAGAGAGATTAAAAAGAAACATATCAACTATTTAAATATAAATAATACAGACTCTACAAGAACTAGAATACCAGGAAGGTCTTAAAACCATTAAAAAAATAGAAAAATCTTTCCATTAAAAAAAAATGTAAGGCCTGTGTGGTTTCATAAGCTAATCATTCATGTAAGATACTACTAACCTAGAACAAGACAAATGTAATAAAATCCAAAATATTAAATAACCCACGAGCCAAATTTGACTTGTCATCGTTATTGTAAATAAAGATCCACTAGAGCACAGCTCCAATTTTTTTTTTTTTTAATAAAGCATGCTGTGACGCTTTTCATGCTAGAATGGCAAAGCTGAGCAGTTTTTACAGAGACCGTTATAGTCCACAACGCAGAAAATTTCACATCTGGTCCTTAGAGAAAGTTTGAAACAGAAGCCTAGCAAATAAGAACCGTAGCAAAAGATAAAGCAGGGTATAGGAGAGGAAGAGAGCAGGGAGGGAAGGAGGGTGGGAGGGGGTGTTCATGGGGTGTTCAGTAGGGTAGAGTAGTCTTTACAGAGAAGGGGAGATTTGTGCCAGGACTTGAAGCCATGTGAGCATTAGCTAAGTGGCTATCTGGTTGGAAAAGCATTCCAAGTAGAAGGAAGAGAGAGGGAAAAGGCTGCAAAGCAGCCAAGTACCTTCTGTGTTTAAGGCATGGTCAAGTGAGGCTGGGATCGAGTGCAAGGCAAATAATGCTACCAGGAGAGTAGGGCAAAAAGGTAACAGGTATGCTCTGGGGAGGTGAAGGAGAATAGAAAGTCTGTAAGTCCTTGTAGGCCACCGTAAGGATTCTAGCTTTTACACAAGTTAAATGGGGAACCATTCCAGGACTTTGAAGAGTGTCAGTACCTACATTACTGGAACACCAATGGTTACATTGGAAATATAGGCCCCTTGGGAGGCAAGAGAGGCCAGTGGATCAGACCAGGATAAAACCAATGGAGGTAGTGTCCTTCTGTATATATGTTATGAACTGTGAACAGGACTTCCCGACTCACTAGATATGAGGTACGAGAGAAAGAAATAGATGTAAAATAGTTGCAAGGTCTTGGTATGACTTTGTTTCCTTTCTTCAGCAGGCTTCACCACCCAGCTTGGAGCCCCACATGGGGCTGGAACTCACGACCCTGAGATCAAGAGGTAGATGCTTAACCAACTGAGCGACCCAGGTGCTCCTTGGTCTGATTGTTTTGAGGAATCAAGTCACTAATAGTCATCAAGAAGCCATGCATGGAGCAGGTGTGGTGTGTAAAAGCGATTAGGAGCTCAGTTTTAGACTTGTTACACATAAAATACTAGTCATCCTGGGGCGCCTGGGTGGCTCAGTCGGTTGAGTGTCCGACTTCAGCTCAGGTCATGATCTCACGGTCTGTGAGTTTGAGCCCCGCATCGGGCTCTGTGCTGATGGCTCAGAGCCTGGAGCTTGCTTTGGATTCTGTGTCTCCCTCTCTCTCTGACCCTCCCCAGCTCATGCTCTGTCTCTCTGTGTCTCTCTCTCTCTGTCAAATATTAAAAAAAAAAAAAAAAAACACAACATTAAAATACTAGTCATCCAAGTAGAGGTGATAAGTTCTATCTGGATATTCAAGTATAGTGTTTGGGAGGGGGGATGAATTAGGAGATATAAACTTAGAGAGGGAAGCATAAAGACCTAGACAATGTCTAGAAAAATCAATGTTGGTAAAGGGGTGAAGTCCAAGAACTGACTTCGAAGGCACTCAAAATAACTAGAAAAGTACCTGAAAAGGAAAGATCAAGAAGGGAAAAAACTCAGGGGAGAGTTGGTGAGGAGGGGAGTCTTGACAGCCAAATGAAAGAACTCTTATCAAAAAGGAGGGACTGATCAGGGCACCTGCATGGCTCCGTCAGTTCAGTGTCTGACTCGATTTTGCCTCAGGTCATGATCCCAGGGTTGTGGGAACCAGCCCCCAACTGGGCTCAATGCTGAACATGGACCCTGCTTAAGATCCTCTCTCTCCCCTTCTACCTTCTTCCCCTCCTACACATGAAGGATGAAAATGGATCATTCAGCTCAAAAAATTTATAGAAACATTACTGTCTCAGATTTTTTAAAAAGGCCTAAAATAAAAACGAGCTACACTTATAAAAATCCTTGGGAAAATCAAGAATACATAAATGAACTTCCTTAGCCTAATAAATGGTTACTATACAAAACACATGAAACTGATTAAAAATATTTGCTTAAAAAAATAGGAATAAGGTTGGGGCACCTCGGTGGCTCAGTTAAGCATTCAACATCCGACTTAAGTCTCCATCTCACAGCTCAGGAGTTCGAACCCCACTCGGGCTCTGTGCTGACAGCTCAGAGCCTGGAGCCTCCTTCAGATTCTGGGTCTTCTCTCTCAACCCCTCCCTTGCTCGCGTGCACACGCTATCTCTGTCTCAAAAATATATTAAAACATTAAAAAACTTTAATAGGAATAAGCAGGGCTGGCCCCCATGATGAGTCCTCTTAAAAATTGTCCTAGGTTTTTTTGTTTAATTTTTTTTTAACGTTTACTTTTTGAGAAACAGAGACAGAGCATTAGCAGGGGAGGGGTAGACAGAGAGGGAGGCACAGATTCCAAAGCAGGCTCCAGGCCCCAAGCTGTCAGCACAGAACCTGACACAGGGCTCAAACTCAGGAACCGGGAGATCATGACCTGAAGTCAGACGCTTAATGGGCTGAGCCACCCAGGTGCCCCTGTCCTAGAGGTTTTAATCAGTACTGTCAGATACATTCAGCCACGCCTCACCACCTCCTACATGTATGCATATAGTGTAAGAAGATAGAGAAAGGCGAACAAGAATCACAGATAATGTTATACCAAAGAAGCTACAAACATTAAAATTGATGAGTTTCTAAAATTTTCTGGATATAAAAATTATATGCTGTGAATTTGCAGAATACACTTTTTAAAAGTTATCATTTGCAATATTAATGTATCTACAATAAGTCAAACAATTTGTTACTTCCACGTAGAATGTAAGTTTTTAAACACCCTTTAATGAGTCATAAATGAGAATACCCTATTTATGAATATATTATCAATATAGATCTGTCTCAACTGATTTCAGCTAAACTATTCCAATAAAAATCTCTACCGAGTTTGTCATGAAACTTGACAAGCTGATTCTCAAAGTTACAAGAAGCAAAGAAAAACACCAAAACAATCCTGAAGAAGTATAGTGTAGGAGGCTTAACCTATCAAATCAACAGTATAAAGAAATTAAACAGTATTAATATAAACTTACAAAGAATAGTTTATATAAATACACGTTTATAAGTTCTGAGAACTCAGAGCCAGAAATAAACACACACAGAAATCTGATTTATGATACAAATGGTATTTATCATTGAGATAAAGATGAATGAAAAAATACTTATGGAACAACTGGCTTCCCAAAAAAAAAAAAAAAAAAAAGAAAAAGAAAATCCCCACCTCACACCATCTGCAGAAGTAACTTCCAAATGAATGATGTGAAAGGCAAAATTAAGATGTTTGTAGAAAATAAAATACTTTTATTTCCTTGAAGTCAAAGAAAATTAGAATGCATTACAATCAATAAGCTACTAATAATAGACATCTTTAGTAGGTTAGGGAAATGCTAACTATAACCACAATAAAATATTTTCCTAAACCAATCATATATAGAAAAATAAAGTTTAATACAAAGTGTTGGTGAATATGTAAAAGAAGAGAAACACTCATATGTCCAATAGGTTATTCTGACATACAAATGACAGAATCTTAAACAAGGGAAGAATACACAGCTCAGGACGTGGCTAAGGCTCTGTTAGGAAGAGAGATAGTGAAAAAGTACACAGGAATCTTCACACTTCATAGGTAATAACATTCTGGTGTTTTTATTTTATTTTTTGTTTTTAACATTCTGGTTCTTTGAGTGTAGACACGAGAGTAGTTTGGTCTAGGACTATGTATTTTGCTATTTGATTATTTTTTGACATTCCATTATTATTGGATTTTATTGTTTTGCTAGTATTTTTTTTTTATATTTATAGAACATAAAGATTTTTTCATTTTATTACTTGTTACATATTCTTTCACAAAATTTCTGACTATAAAGAATCTTCTGAAAAATTTTTACATATACATTTATTGTACAAAGCCAAAAGACCGTCTTAGATAAAACTCTCCATTATCTCAAAGCAATTAAAGAGCAAATAGCATCTCTGAAACAGGAGTACAAATATGGATGCAAGATTTTGAAGAAACCTCAGGCAACAGAAATCTTGAGAAAATGTATCAAGCCTAGCTCAGAAGAGAATGGAAGTGAAAAAAAACCAAAACTATTAAAAAGGTAAAAATCAGACTTAACAGACAAGCATAGTAAAAAGCAATCAGCCACTTAAAAACCAGACCAAGAAAAACAGCAAAATCAAATTTATACATTAAAATGGAGAGATACAGGGGAACCAGGGAGGCTCAGTTTGTAAAGCATCTGACTCGGTTTCCACTCAGATCTCCTGGTTCGTGACATGGAGTCCCAAGCGGGTCTCTGCGCTGACAGCATGGAGCCTGCTTAGGATTCTCCTCTCTCTCCCCCTCTCCCCCCACTCTCCCTCTCCCTATGTCTGCCCCTCCCTCCCCCACCCTCTGTCAACATAAACTTAAAAATAAAATGGGAGAAAAACTTAACTGAGGTCTAAATCAGGTTTATACAAGAAATGCAAATATATTTTAATTACTAAAATTATAAACTGATTCTTAATTTCTTTTTAACATTTATTTTTGAGAGAGAGTATGAGCAGGCGAGGGGGAGAGAGAGAGAGAGAGAGAGAGAGACACAGAGAGAGAGAGACAGAATCAGAAGCAGGCTCCAGGCTCTGAGCAGTCAGCACAGAGCCCAAAACGGGGCTCGAACTCACCAACTGTGAGATCATGACCTGAGCCAAAGTTGATCACTTACCCGACTAAGCCACCCAGGCTTCCCTAAAATTATCAATATATTCTTAAGGAGTAACAGTAATATTCAAAAGATTTTTTTCTGAAATAAAGGAAGGTCTAAACCAACAAATGAAAAGTATCTATACCATGTCCTAGCAGGTAGAGGGGCATGTTTTAAGTAATAAGAAGGCCTATCTTGGTAAAGTCACCAGGTTTCAAACATGAAAAAAATATATAGACAGCTATCAAGGTAAGTAGAAAGGCCAATCTACTCTGGGTCGGAAAAACTGAACACCACAATTTTAACAATTCTCCCTGAACTATTCAAATTTGAATCACATTTTAAAGTAAGAAAGAGTAGGCAGGTTTGCCTAGCCATGAAAATTCGGACAAGAATAATGAGGTATTGGAACCTCAATTATTAAAGGTTATAAATTATAGTAATTAATGAACCAACAGATCCATCTATGGAGCCAAATACAGAAAACCAGAAATAGACACAATGACAGAGTATCTCACCGACGGCAAAGATGGCTTACCAAATGGCATTTTTAAGAACTATAAAATTTTACACTGGCAAAGTAGTAAAATGAATAATTTAATACACTAAAAGCAATGTAAATTCATTCACCTTCTCTGAAAACTACGTGGCCAAACGAATGAAGCTCCTCTTTGACTTAGTGATCCCCTGGTTCCATTTGTAAAAGGCCATTCTAGAAGAATAATCATGATCAACACATACTATGTTTTTTTCATAGAAGATAAAAAAAAATTAGAAGTATTTTTAGGTCTACAAAAAAGAATAGTATATGCTAATATACATCCATTTAATAGATGATTATCTTGATATGAAAAAATAACTTCTGATATTTAAGGATAGGCAACAGGTTTAGAGAACTATTGCCTGATATGCTTACACAATGGTAATTTAGAGGGAGAGCATTAACACGTATGTGTACATTCTAGAAAGCTGGAATCTTTTTTGAGTGATTCAGATTTATATTTTTCCCTTTGTCAAAATTTTGATGTTGAGAGGGTTATTGTTACCTAATTAAAAGAAAGGAAGCATTAAACTAGATGTTATAAGGATCATAAAGCCCTGTAGTTGGTTTACATTGGTTTCACATATATTCTGAACTCCATATATGCATTCTGTGCCTCCTCTAAGATTTTTCCAGTATATAAAAATGCACACAAATGATACAGTCCATCAGATTCATAAGTATCGTGAAAAAACTCATATGCAATTAATTACAATTTGTGATTTTAAGTATACATTCACAATAAACCATTTAAAACAACACCTCAAGTGAATAAAGGAATAAAGGACTCTACCATATTAAGAATTATTCAGAGGGGTGCCTGGGTGGCTCAGTTGGTTAAGCATCTAACTCTGGATTTTGGCTCAGGGCACGATCTCTCGGCTCATGAGTTGGAGCCCCACATAGGTCTCCGTGCTAAGAGAACAGAGGCTGCTTGTGATTCTATCTCCTCTCTTTCTCTCTCTCTCTCTCTCTCTCTCTCTCTGTCTGATCCTCCCCTGCTTGCATGTTCACGCACACGTGCTAGCACTCTCTCAAACAAGCTTCAAGATACAAAGAATTACTCAGATTTTTGGACAAAAGGGAGATCTTGAATGTTCATTTCTTGTGTCACAGAAAATACAAATGGAAAGTAGCCACAAGTGGTGGTAACATACGAAACATTTTGACAGTGACTTACTTTTTTAAAGGCTTATCAGCCTTAAAAGTGGATTAAATAAGGGGGGTGCCTGGATGGCTCCGTCAGTTTAAGTGTCCAACTTCAGCTCAGGTCATCATCTCACAGTTCGTGAGTTCATGCCCCGCATCAGGCTCTGTGCTGACAGCTCAGGGCCTGGGCCCTGCTTCTGATTCTGTGTCTCCCTCTCTCTGCACCTCCTCAGCTCGTGCTCTCTTTCAAAAATAAACATTAAAAAAAAATTTTTTTTTAAGTGGATCAAACACTAAGTATGCTATCATTTGTTATAGATGAGTTTCTGAAGCGTCTCCTATTCTTGTCTATTCAATGAATTATTTTCATTTCAAAACCCTCAATTTTCAACATCCCAACATTATCGGACGCTATTTTAAAATTTTTTTTCAACGTTTATTTATTTTTGGGACAGAGAGAGACAGAGCATGAACGGGGGAGGGGCAGAGAGAGAGGGAGACACAGAATCGGAAACAGGCTCCAGGCTCTGAGCCATCAGCCCAGAGCCTGACGCGGGGCTCGAACTCACGGACCGCGAGATCGTGACCTGGCTGAAGTCGGACGCTTAACCGACTGCGCCACCCAGGCGCCCCTCGGACGCTATTTTAAAAGAGACTAACACCCATGCATAACACATGCATTTTATACTGTTATTGAATCATCATCGAAAAGATTGAATTTTCAGTGCTAACATGGCCCAGCAAAATTATTTTAATTTGATAGTTCTTACAAAACACCTATCAAGCCCTGTTTTCTCCCCAACCCATCCAGAGACGTGGAATTGCACTTTCCTCGGTAGAGACGAGTCGTCAATCTCTGATCCCTTCCACAGGCGCCTGTAATCTCACCGTGACTACTCACCCTCAATAGGGCATCATTATTTGACACAGGACTTGGAAATCTGCCTGGTGCTCACTTTGATTTCAATGGTAGTCAACAGAAAAATCCCAGACTGCTACACATTCTTTTGTTACTGCTGTACATTTTTTCTTAGAAGAAAATCCAAAGTTGCTTTTTCAACTTAATGGGCCACTGAAGACTCGACAGGACCTGGACGCTAAGAGGGCAGAGGAGCGAGCAAACCTATCTGAAAAGGACACGGAGGTGTAATTCTGAGTTGCCTGCACATCGAGCCAGTTCCCCCCTTTGGCCATTAAAGGGACTGCACCCCAAGTTGGCTTCCATTGGGACCAATGGCCCAACCTCATCATGTTCCCTTCCTCCCGCGGGAGGGATAGGCAGCTTCCCACGGGTTTTAAGGTATCCAGGTGCCGGGCAGTGGGCTTTCCAGGACAAATCTCAATAGCTGCTACTCAGAGGTCCAGTCAGCCTGCTGCCAAACATGTCCGATTATTCCTCCAGTGAGCAAGATGCTCCCCGAAGCTTCCTCTAGAAAAGGAAGAGCAAAAAGGGAAGGATACTTTACATTTGAAACCTAAACCCACAGTGTGAGGCCGGCAGGTACTGTGACCCGGCAGCCCAGCTTGATGGCTGAGGGAAAGTGGGGGAGGCCCTCATAACCTCCTCTCTTGCTGATTCCGGCTTCTTAAGGGTTCCCTTCTCCCACCAAGCCGGTTTCTTAAACCTTGCTGTGACACTGTGGAGCGGACCTTGAACCGCACGGTATATGGCAGGAGACCGCTCACAAGGGCCTCACCGGACATGATCAAGTCATTAGCTTGTGTCACCGCATACGGGTCACTGCGATGGTTTAGGAGAGGTCTACGCTCAAGCAGAATTTTAAAGGTGAACAGGGTTTGGGAGTACGGTGGATTTGAGAGGTGGGTTTGAGGACTGGAAAAGTCCTTCAGAGGATCGGTTCGTACGGAGGCCTGAAGGAATGAGGCAACTCACTGAATGCCTACGCTTACATACAGTTTAGTAGTGATGAAATAGAAGGGATAAAAAGTTAAGAGGCAATCAGGAGGGATGTGCTAGGATCTAGCGTGAAGAACTTTGTCCGCCTGGGAGCTCCACTTCAGGGTTCCTCAAACGACCGCCAAGGGCTCACTACCCGAGAGCCCAGGATCCCCATGGGATTCAGAGCCATTGCTTTCCGGATGGCAGCGTGGGTGGCAAATCTTAGTATCTAGAAAGTTTAATGAGGGGAAATGAGGTCAACGTACTATTTGTATGACATATTCAGGCAAATTATCATTCTATTGTTGCATAAAAATGGTTTCACAGGAGTTTGAAAAAGAAATGTAATAACAGAACATGCCTCAGGCTGCAGTTAGGTTGAACTCACAAGAGCCTCGCTGTAGCGAACATACTAATTCATGTGGCAAAAGACAATTAATAGCCAGGAAAATATTCAGCATCATGTGGAATATCAATTTAGTGTTAACTTAGATTTTATTCGAATTGTGTCTTTGTGTTCACTTCGGTTTGGTTTTATACTCGTATAGGAACTATTAGCACAGTAAAGTAGATCTAGGTTTATGACTGTACCTATTAAATTAATACTGTAACAAAAATAAGATCAGGGCAGGGGTTGAGGGACGGGCTATAAAGAGATTCACTGGAACTCTGAATCTGGCTCTGCAGCCAAATGCTTGGATTCGGACTGATGTTACTATCCCTTCCTCTTCCATGACCTGGTCATTGAATCTCAGTCTGCTCATCTGGAAAATGGGAATAATACAAGTTCCTACCACACCGGGTCAGTATGAACAGGGAGTTAACACTGCCAAGTGCTTGATACAAAAAAACGATAGCTCATGCTGTTAATTATTGCGGTTTCTATCTTTTTCCTTTCCTTGGGGTCCATAACTTGTTCCAGGGGATGCACTTACCTGTAAAAGGAAGTCTCGCCATGCTATAGATAGATTTCTGAAAACTTCTTTCAGTGAATAGGCTTGAGAAATTTAAGCTCATTTGGGAGATCGAAGTGAATGACAATGTAACTGAGAACAACGTTCTCCGTTTGTTTAAAGGGTGGCTCCTGGACCAGCATTTCACCTGGGAACATGCTGGAAATGCCAATTCTCCAGTCTCTGACCCTTGAGATAGTACCCACCAATGGGTCTTCTCAAGCTCTTCAAATGACTTGGCCATTTTGGGATAGGAGTTGGCAAACTCCTTTTGTAAAGGGTCAGATATAATCTTTGGTTTTGCAAGTCACTAGGTTCCCTCAAAAAGGTTAGAAAATGATTTCCTGGAACACATCCATACCCATTTCCAGAACTACATCCGGGCTGGATGTGGCCAACTGGCTATTGGTTCACGGACCCTTGCCCTAGGAGGTTGATGACAGCAGTAGTGACCGGCAATAAAGAAGGACAAGGTTGAAAGGTAAACTAAGGCTGGCTGTGAGATGGAGAGTTTGAGATAGACCTGGACAATTTTCAATTGAGTATCTGACTGGAGCTTTAAAAAATTAGCAGGGCTGTAGGTATAGATTTAAAGGCAGGGTAAAATGCTTATGAAAAGGTGGGCACAGGTGACATTGCCCATCGTGCACATGGAGCATGAGCAAGTGGGGTGGAAAACCAATACTGACCAGTTAAGGAAGAACAAACACCAAGAAACATGGTGAGCCTGACCACACAGCCCAGAATGTGGACGTGACCAGTTCCAGCCCCTGTGGGGCCACGAGCGTAGAGCAGGAGCTAGCACAGGAGCGGTCAGGGCATCACCAGTGACCATGTGCATACCTCAAAGTTATGCGGAGAGGGTGAAATCAGTAAAACAGCAAGGTAATTTTTTTTGAAGCTCTTCTTTCAAGGTTTATTATTTTTGAGAGAGAGAAAGCATGCACAAGCAAGCCTGAGCCAGGGAAGGAGCAGAGAGAAAGAGAGACCAAGGATTTGAAGCAGGCTCTGTACTGACAGCAGGGAGCCTGATTCAGGGCTCAATCCTGCAAACCAGGAGATTGTGGCCTGAGCCAAAATCAAGACTTGGACACTTAAGGGGCGCCTGGGTGGCGCAGTCGGTTAAGCGTCCGACTTCAGCCAGGTCACGATCTCGCGGTCCGGGAGTTCGAGCCCCGCGTCAGGCTCTGGGCTGATGGCTCAGAGCCTGGAGCCTGTTTCCGATTCTGTGTCTCCCTCTCTCTCTGACCCTCCCCCGTTCATGCTCTGTCTCTCTCTGTCCCAAAAATAAACGTTGAAAAAAAAATTTTTTTAATAAAAAAAAAAAAAAAAAAAAAAAGACTTGGACACTTACCTGACTGAGCCACCCAGCCGCCCCCCACCCCCCAAACAATGAGGGAATGTTTTCATCTAAGGGAAGGAAAAAAACAAAATCCACGAGCAGAGACAGATTCAAGAGAATAGGACAAAGAGGGGTAACTTGAAGAGGTCCCTGAAGAATCGGGAAGGGGTCACAGGAAGAGCCTAAGGATACAGGACTGGCCTTATGCACCAGGAAGGGCACCTCCTTCCCTACACATCAACAGCAAGAACAGAGACACAAACTTCAGTGGGGGCACCAAGTCCGGCTTTTTTGTTGTTTCGTTTGTGTTTTTACTAACCTCCACCTCATCAACAAATTAGGTGAGAAAGGGATTACGTTGAGGACCTGAGAACAGACAAAGTAATCAAGTATCCTTTAAGAGGAAGTCAAACTTTTCATCAATTCAGAGTACGTCTCTCCCCACCCCCCCCCCTCCATTTAGAAGGAATTCGTGGTCTTCTTTAATTACACTGGATTTATGAACAGACTAGGCATACAAGCGACTTTATTCTCTCTTCTCTATTTTAGCCTTCACTTCTTGATGGGCTCCTTCACCTAACCCAAGTTATGCTGACATGATCTTTGACTTCCCACGGAGAAGTGTTCATTTTAACTGGCTGGCAAATGAGATTACACTCCGAAGGCCCATCATGCTAAATGACCATTAAGCCATTACACTTAAGAACTGCCTCTCAAGACAGAGATTCCAAGTGCTGTGCACAGTATCCCTGTTTAACTATCAGCATTTTATAGACAGGGAAATGTCATCACCAACCTCACATGAATTCCTCTGGTTATCAACAAAACATCTGTGGCTGGTTAGCTCAGTTGGTTCATCGATGGAGTTAAAGGACCAAAATCTTGGGGGGAATCCTCGTCAAGCTTGGTGTGGGAGCTGCTCCTATGCAACCGTGGTTGGGCGGGGAGGGGGCGTCTCACAAATGGAGACTTGGCTGTATTACCTTTCCTAGCTGGGTACCCCTGCATCTAACCTGTTTGGACATTTCCTCATTTGGAAGATGAAAAGCCCAACAGCTTTCTTTCTTTGCCTTTTATTTTTTAATCACTACAGTCTTCAGTAGCTCTCAAACACATGACTGGTGGAGACAGATCCTATGAATACAAATCTATGGCCAGACTTCAAAAAACAAAAATAGCCCCCCCCACATCTTATAGGCAAACTGGGTCACAACTGACAGTTCCTCTCTGCCTTCATTTCTCTTATTTGCAGCCACACTTTTAAGTTGAGCAGTCTGTGTCCTGCACAGGTAATAGTGTTGATTTTGAGATGTCCACTTACATTTTTAAAGGTGTCCAGCTGACAACCATTTTTAGGTCACACTTTATTTTTTTATGTTTATTGTTTGAAAGAGAGCACAAGCCAGAGGGGGGCAGACGGGGGACACAGAACCTGAAGCAGGTTCCGGCTCTCGGCACAGAGCCTGTTGTGGGGCTCCAACTCACAGATGGCAAGATCCTGACCTGAGACAAGTCAGTTGCTTAACCAACTGAGCCTCCCATGTGCCCCTTAGGTCACAATCTTACAAAGGCAACCACAGTGAGAAGTCTATGCCTGGTCAACAGGGCAGGTGATCAAGTTTTAGTACAGAAACCCTAAGTCACCTTTCCCTCTGTATACTGCCTTACCAGAGGTTCTCAGATTCATCTAATCAAGTCCTGATGGGGCGGTGCTGGACATCCATGAAATCACAAGGACCTTCCTCCTAATCCTAGGGTGTCACCTGCCTTTTTCACTCTCTCGTCTATGTTGCAGTTCTCCGGAACCCATTGTAATAGCTGACATCCCAACAGCTTAAAAGCAGAAGCAGATATGCGAAATCCAGCTACCTTCTACTAAGCCAGACGCTAAGGAAACTTATAAAACTGGAGGAAAGGTTACGCTTCTGTTTTTGCTTTGGGAAAATTCTTTTTCATAATAAACGTTATTTATGTTAGCATCATAGGCTTATTTTAGATGAAGCAGCACATTTCTTTTTAGTTTCTAATATGGTAAACATCTGTGGCCAAAACCCTTATGTAAAAGAACCTTGAGGTCCTCTATGACTGCAAAGTATGGAAGAGACAGACTAACACTTGGGAATGGCTTCTCCAGATCAGTAATGGTACGAAAGGAGTATTTAGCAAAACAAACAAACAAACAAACAACAAAAAACAAAAAAAAAACAAAACAAAAAAAACAGAAGTAAGTTTCAGCCTGAATTCTAAGACAGATGAAAAATACACTCACAACAGACTAACATTTCATCTTTCATTGATGGCCAGAACACGGAGCATTCTCTCCAAATACCACCCATCAGGTCAACACAGTCCAATCACTTCTGCTTTCAAATCCTACTCCCGACCGGGAGTTAGGTGGAACAAGGAACAGGGAGGGAACCAGTTCACGCTGTTTTCTGCTCCATGCGGATGCTGCCACACACACATCCTTTGTGACACCATGGGTAGCAGTTTTCTAAGGCTGTCCTGACCGAATACCACGGACTGGGCCACCTCAAGAGATACAATTCTGAAAGTTCTAAAGGCTGGAACATCAAGGCATTAAGAGTTCTGGTTTCTCCCTGAGGCCACTCTCTTGGGTTTGGAAATTCCTTTCTTCTAGGGATGCCAGAGGGGCCCAGTCGGTTAAGCATCTGACTTGGGCTCAGGTCATGATCTCCTGGTTCATGGGTTTGAGCCCCATGTCGGGCTCTGTGCTGACAGCTCAGAGCCTGGACCCTGCTTCAGGTTCTATGTCTTCCCGTCTCTGCCCCTCCCCAGCTGGCACTCTGTTTCAAAAATAAACTTTAAAGTAAGTTCCTTTCTTCTCACTGTGTCCTCACAGGGCCTTTACTCTGTCCTAGAACACCCCTAGTACTTTTTTAAGCTTATTAATTTATATTGAGAAGTAGAGCACGCATGTGTGAGCAGGGAAGGAACAGAGAATCCCAGGTAGGGTCCACTCGGTCAGCACAGAGCCCAACGTGCTGTTCAATCTCAGGAAAGGGGAGATCATGACCTGAGCCGAAATCAAGAGTCAGATACGCACCGTTCCCCATTGATCCACCCAGGTGCCCTCTAGGATCTCTTCTAATACAAGACCAACTTTACCGGATTAGGGCCCCACCTCTTGGTCTCAGTTAATCACCTCTTTGAAGACCTTTCTCCAAATACTGTCACCTGGATTAGAGCCCACCCATGTAACCCCACTTAACCTTTATCACCTCTTTAGAAGTCCAGTCTCCAAATACAGTCACATTTTGAGGTACTAGGGGGTTAGGACTTGAATATACTATTTGTGGAGAATTTCAAGTCCCCATCACCATGCTAAGAAAATAATTCTCTGCTTCCTGGTGATTAAAAGCTTACACCCTATACTATCTTATCTAAGTATACACAGGAAGTCCTTTGAAATCAACCAGCTCAAGTTCCTCATTTTACTTAACTCAGGTACAGAGAAGTGAAGTAACTTATCTAAGGTCACACAGCACATTGCTAATTCACACAAGGAAGGGATGCTTTCAATTTTTACATATAGTCTTATTTTCAATATCCAAGGAGTAGAGAAGGCTTGCAGTGGTATTAAGAGAACATTTAAGAACTGCTTGCAATTACTTCTTTAGTCAAGAATTCTTATGGTTCATTTATCATGCCCCAGTTGATTTGTCCATTTAGTTATATGCAGAGCATAAAAGATGGGAGGTCCATAGGTTTTTTAGTTTCTTACACTTGAGATTGCCTATGTTGAAGCATATCTAGGTTTAAACAATCCTTGCCAAGTGTTTGGAATCAAACGCTTTCATCACAGAGAAACAATATATAAAGAAACCTTCTGACTTACGACCTCCTGCTATGTTGAAAAGCAGCTACCAAGCTGACAACTCCGTAACATTGCGCTAACTCATCTAAGAGCTAAAACAAAGCTAAAACAAAGCTAAATGTGGGTGAAAGACGACAGGCCACGGGCTGGGACCAAAGAACAGCCAAGATGCTCCCGGGGTCTGGAATATTGGATGTTCCTTCCTTCTAGCACAAGGCATAGGTGAAGATATGTTGTCAGACTCTCTGATGGACAACTGGCCCTGCCATGGGCTCAGTTCTCTTTGGGAAACCATTACTTGAACACAAGCATAGCCTAAGGTTTCTGCAATGTTAATGAGTACAAACTAAGCAGAGATTCACAGGAGACTGGCCTTGTAGCAATCTAAAGCAGGGGCAGGCAAACTACAACCTAAGGCCAAATCTAGCCAAAAACAAAAAACATTAGGGGCACCTGGGTGGCTCAGTCAGTTAAGCGTCCAAATTCAGCCCAGGTCATCATCTCTTAGTTCCTGAGTTTGAGCCTCACATTGGGCGCTGTCCTGAAAGCTCAGACCTGGAGCCTGCTTCAAATCCTCCGTCACCCATTCTTTCTGCCCCTCCTCTGCTCATGCTCGGTCTCTCAAAAAATGAATGAATGCTAAAATAAATAATAATAATAATAATAATAATAATAAAAACCATGAAACAAAAAAAAAATTCAGGACACGTGTGACCGTCAACATTAGATCTCAGCGTCCTTAATTCATTTACATCTTGTCTAAAACTGCTTTCCTTCTACAATGGCAGAAGTGAGTGCAAGAAACCATAAGGGCCACAAAGCCTAGAATATTCACTATCTGGTCCTTTTACAGAAGAAGTTTGCCAACATCTGATCTAAAGCCTTTCAAGCCCTCCCATTCCCAACACCAAACATAGAAAGCCCAGATTTCAGATGTTATTATCTTTGCATATCTCACCCTGGAAAAAATGTAATAATTGAGAAAAACACACGGATATCAGTGGAGTTTAGGATTTCGTAGGATATGCTAAAACCAGGAAAATTTACAATTCTAAATCCCATTTAGGACCGCCCGAGTATCATGGTTGGAAACCAAAATCCTCCAGAGTGAGAAATCGATTTCCTGTTTCACTTCCAGTTGAGTCCAATAATATGAAGCCCGCGGTCCTTCTAATGTTAAACTGTTTATTATCACTACGTGGGACTTGTAAGAAAAATTTAGTTCAGATTTTCTCACATAGCTCTGAACACAAAATGCCTCCCTCAGTATCCCTTCTTCACTGTACCAGCAACAACTCAATTCCCCACCTTTTTCAACAGAGTCAAAGCTGGGTAGCCCCCAAAACCACATTGCTTTAGGAGATACTTCAACATAAAATGGCACAACCACCCCCATACTTTCCTCTGAGCTTTGCCTGGCAAGAAATTGTTACCATGGATCAAAGTGGTTAATGGAAATAAATACTCCAAAAGCCAGATAAGACTGGTTACCAAGGGAATTACCAAAGGTAAATTCTAACGAGAATATCAAGAAGTTTAAAAGGCGATCTGAACCAACCTCTCTGTAGATCCCGAGGACAGTTCTCTGGGTGCGAAAGATGGGCGACTGTCACTCCCCAGTCATATTCACGATTCTGCAACAACAAATACCTCAAGTTAGTAGTCTTCAACAATACAAGGCAAAAAAAGAAAGTAGATGACATTATTCCAAGTCTTTCCCTGCTTCTTCACGATACCTCCTTTTCCATGATGTGACAAGTGTATCCTTGTCACAATGAGGAGAAACCACCAAGCCCCTTAGCTAAATCTCCAAACAAGCCAGACGGTCTCCAGAAGCCCCAACAGCCAGGAGGAAGGAAAGCAAGTGATGAGGCAGAAGCCTTTGCGTGCTAAGCTTTATATTAACTGGGCTCAGGTGTAACTAAGGTACTTCAGGATGCAAAAGCATTCACACAGGTGAATGTTCTAATAGTGCAGCTACCCGTAGGACGGATCTCTGACCCCAGAGCAAACGGAAAGCAGATTCTATAAAAAGTTCAACCGTAACCCAGACCCAAGAAGATTTAAAAGAAAAAAGAGACGTGTTGTGATTTGCTTGGTTTGTTCATTTTGCACATGATAAAATTAGTCCCAGGGCCGACAGAGAAATCCCTCTAAGTGATTGTCTCGCCCATCTTAGGGAAACAGGACAATGGCTTTGGACCATAGCTTTTCCTCACAAAATGAAGTCTTAGGTTCTAAATTGTCTTTTACTCAGAGAATATAAATTGCTCTTAATTGCTCTCTGGTAGAGAGGCCAAATAACTTTTCTCCAAGATTCCTTTGGACTGAGGCCTAACAGTCACCACTGGATATTCCTGAAGTCCAACAGGCTCAATCCAAAGAGAAGCGAGTAGGGTTTCCAGATTTAACAAATAAAACGGCATGACCTGCCAGTTAAATTAGAGTTTCAGATAAACAAGAAATATATTTTTAGCGTAAGTATGTCCCAAAGAGAAGTATATCCCAGCTAGTGCATGGAAAATATGTGTGCTAAAAATGTACTCGTTGTTTATCTGAAATTCTAGTTTTAACGGGTTGCCCGTTAGTTTTTCCGACAATCTTAGGAGCCACTTTAATTGAAAACGGTTCTTGGTGGACACATAGCAGAGCAAAAGTTTGGGGACTGTGTCACACCTAATCCTGGAAGGTGAAAGTCCATGAAAGCTTTGGAGCAGACCACAATATCCTGAATCCTTAGCTCCCCAGTCGGTGAAACGTGAGGCGTAATAAATTAAATAGTGCATGTGCCTGCAATAAGAAGTTGTTAAAAGTAATGATGTAGTCGAGTAGAAGACAAACTGCAACATCCTTGATTTTTTTTTAACTCCCTTAAATTGCTTGGGCATACATCTTACACATTATTGTAATCAATTTGTAATATTTATGTATGTGAGAATTAAATGAAGAAAAGCTTTCAGGTCCACTCCTGGCGTCATCATGAACTCACAGGTGCAGCTTAGTAACTAATGAGAAGGCATTTTCCCTTCAGCTTTGGTGCATTTCATCTACCAAATAAATCAATTTAAACCTCATCTTGACACTCTCCCACCCCATCATTTCAATGTGGAAAAAAAAGAAAGAGATTCAACCCAACTAATCCAATTGCTTTTTCAAGACACAGACTCCTTAAGTGTTGCCTCAGACTATGTCTGACCTCTTGAACTCACAGAGGGGAAATTAAGGCAGAAAAACCTAGCAGTTCAAATCACCGCAGCTTCAAGATTTGGTAAGATTTAATCTCTGAGGTTCCCTAAGGCAAATAAGGTTGAGCAAAATAACCAGAGAGTAACATATTGAAGAATAGCTTATTTTTAAAAACTGAAAATGGCCCCAAACACTGAGCGTTTAAGAGGAAAGATGTTACAGAAGTTCAAGGCTATCATATTAAGTTCCAAAGCATAATGACACAGGCCACCCATCAGGGAAAGGTGAGTACAAAGCAAACAAACAAAAATTTAAGATAGCAGGTTACAACCAATCTTTTGCTTATATAACTTTACCAACCGCAGGGACATCATGGTGGACATAATACCGTATTCACCTCACAGTTATTTTCATTGCGCAGTGAATCAGGAAGTATTTGTATTTCTTAATATTGTTGATCGGGTAGAGCAAACCAAAAAGAGATCAGTTCCCCTGGAGTAATCTTCTGCATGTTCACCCCAGGAAGCTTCACCATTGAGACTTAAAAGACTCTCAGTGTAATCCCCTGAGCCTGCCATGTTGGTCTAAAATTTGGTCTTTTCTTAGCAAAGCCTTGGAAACTTATGCGTTAATATTCACACTTGGCAAATTCCACTGCCATGGCATTTCAAATAATTAATGGGGACCAGGATACAAATACTGTATATGAGCAGAATAAAGAGTCTCAAAATAGCATAGTCAAGGCTCATTTGGCGGGACTTACTAGAAGTGTAGATTACCAGTCCCTGAGATTCTGATATGGTAGGTCTAAATTTTTCCAGGTTTTTCTTTTATAATGCCTATAAAAGTTATTGATCACATGCTATAAGCAATGTAATCTGCTATGCACTGGACATTCAGAAATATAAATGTATATGATCCCCTCACAAAGCCTGCCATCATTTGAGCATTTTATTGTTCACCGCAGACCTTAGGGGACATGTATTAATTCTACTTTATAGAAGAGAAAGCTGAGGTCCAAAAAGACCACAGAATATACTCAAAGCCACGGTTTATATACACAGAAGTCAAAGCCACAAACAGGTAAATTCGTTCATTCATTCATTCATTCATTCATTATTTCTCTTATTTTCTAACCACTTTCCTCATACACTCCTCCAGTTAGTCACGCTGGGCTACCTACTAGCCTCTGAACCTACTACATACACACCTGCCCCAGGACCTTTGATCTTTGACTTCTTTATGCCTGGAGCATTCTTCCCCATTCTCTCTTCACTCCCTCCTCACTTCCTTTCCCTCTTTGATTATCACCTTCCCAATGAGACCTTCTGTGACCATATTGTTTAAAATTACAACCCTCCTCTCCCCGGGAACACCCTGTCCTCCTTCCCGATCTTCCCTATCCTTCTGAAAGGAGATGTTCACTGGGTAAAGTCAAGATACTCCATCTTACAGATCTTACGTATAGCACACGAATCACTCTGATTTACATGTGTACTTATCTCTTCCATGAGGATGGTGGTTCTCAATCTTCAGCAGCATCAGAACCACCAGAAGGACTTTTTAGAGCATGGATTCCTCACTTCACCCCCAGAGACTTGATCGAGGTGATGGTAACAATGCTAGTCAGCAGGCCATTTTGAACAGCCTGGCCCTAGGCATTGCTTCTTGCCTGGGATGACTGTGGCCCTCAAGGGCCAGTTCACACTATCTGGAGACATTTTTAACTGTCAAAACTAGGGTGGAGAGCTACTTGGCCTCTTGTGTGCTAAAAATCCTACACTGCTCAGGACAGCCCTACAACAAAGAATTATCCAGCACAAAATGTCAATAGTACTGAAGTTGAGAAACCCTGCCCTTGAAGAGTGCTTCTCAAACACCAGGCACCGACACCCAGAGGGCTTCTTAGCATTTGTACTGTCAAGCTGCACCCTTATGGTTTCTAATTGGTTAGGCAGGTTGAGCATGAGGCCAGAAACTTCATTTCTAAGTACCCAAGTAAAGGAGATGTTACCGGTTCAGGGCCTACACGTGGAGAACAATTTAGCAGAAAAAACATTCCCTGGACCTCGGTTTCTTTTACTCACTGTTCCTACCCCAGGAACAGAGCATGGCAGAGTACAGTCGCTCACGTTTCTAATGTTTGAACAAGATACCCACACTTCTTGCCCCCACGAGGTGATTCTCATACCAGTGATCTTTGTATCGCACACTGAGAAATAAGGAGTGTTTTTGTTTGTTGCTGTTTGGGTGGCAACTTGGGGACCCCTTCTATTCCTACGGACTCCTCAGCTCATTTACCACCAAGCAAGCAAGTCTGATAAAGTTCATATGTTAGTCTGTATGCCCCGGGGAATGCTAAGACTGCATGCCCACAGTGAGATCCCTGCAAAAGCAACAGATTGTCAACGTGAAAGTCTCTGCACTTTCTATGTATTTATAATGGAACGATGTGGTCCCACAACTAACAACTACACATGGTCCTACAACTACCTGTCAAGCAATGCCCATTTTCAAAAAATAAGGTCAGAGAATTCACACACACACATACACACACACGCGCATAAACACACACCTAGCTCTTAAATCTGATGCTTGAGTGACGTCCCTAGCATTGTAACACAACGGGACTTAGTGTGTCTTCTTAGATGTATTTGTGCTTCCGTAACCACATCCATGGCAGTTGTTCCAAGGTGGTATCTTCCAGGTACTGTCCATTACTTCCCCTTACATCATTTTCGGGGGGGAATAGTCAATTCAGTTCCTTTTATCATGCGCCCAAGGCCAAAAACGAAGTAGGTGATCTCCATAATTCAAAAATGTCTGATACCTTAGATTCAATTGCCCTGGTTAAGACAGGCATTTAATGAAGAACTGGTGAATGAGAAGTTTAATGGTCAGAGTCAAGATACTCCATCTTGAAAATCTCTTTTTACTTACGTGGAATCATCAGCCAGTGTTATTGATTTGCATTTACTGACTGGACTTTCTATTGTTTTCAGATGTTACTATCCTCAGCTGCTGCCTGCAGGCTATTAGTTTCAGGGTTAAGCTTGCTGTCCTGAAAAACCAGAGGCTTCCTTACTGAGTTGAGGAGGCTGAAGCAGTCACAAGAGCTCCAGAATCCAACTCGTTTCGGAAAGCAAAAAAGCATTTCCCTAACTGTCTTCATCTCGCAACAATGAGAATCTACACAGAAACAATCAAAATCTTAAAAAAAAAAAATGAACACATTCTTTATTTAAAAAACAGCATTTCTGGATGATAGTTTGCATGCTATGGAATTCACCAGTTTCAGTGTTCGATGCAATGATTTTTGGTAAATTTACAGAGCTCTGCACTTAGCATCACTCATTTTAGACCATTTCCAAAGAGAAGCCTGGAGCCCATTTGCAGTTACCCACTGGCATCCACCGCCAGTGACAGTCAACTCCTAATCTACTTGCTGTCTCTCCACATTTGCCTTTTATGGGGATGCTATATAAATGGAATCATACAGTCTGTGATCTTTTGTGTCTAGCTTCTTTCATTTAGCATATTATTTGAGCTTCATCCATGCTGTAGCACATCGCGGTTCTTCATTCCTTTTTATTGCCAAACAGTGTTCATTGTATAGATAGATTACAATTTGTCTATCCATTCACCAGTTGATGGACAGTTGTTTTGCTTGGTCTATTAAGAATAACGCTGCTATGAACATTGGCACACAAGCCTTTCGTAAACATATTTTCATTTCACTTGGGTAGACTCCTAGAAGTAGAATTTCTGGGTCATATGGTAAATCTATGTTTAACATTTTTTTAAATGCCAGACTGTTTTCCAAAGTGTCTATACTATATTAAAATCCCAGCGGCAATGTATGAGGGGTTCAGTTTCTCCATATCCTGTCCAATATTTGCCATTGCCGAGTTTTTTTTTCTAAAGCCAAATACACGGTTCACTCTAATGCTGAAATAAGAGTGATTTTGAATTTGTAGCACAATTCTAAAAATACACCTAGCATTCCTTGAGTGCCCACTCTGTGTTATGTCCCTTAAATAGATTATGGTTAGCCCATGATTAACACAAAAAGATATCATCCATAATTTACAAATAAAGAAATAAGGCTCAGAGAGTGTAAACATTTGCCCATAGAATCCTAGCAAGTAGGTGGTAGTCTGAATTCAATGCCAGACTGTGGGACACAAAACCTAAATATAAGAGTGATTCGTGCAAAAGTCAAGACATATTTGAAAGATTTATCTTGCGAATCACGGCCAAAATACTTCTCTCAATGTCATTAAAAAGAGGAAATAGGGGCGCCTGGGTGGCGCAGTCGGTTAAGCGTCCGACTTCAGCCAGGTCACGATCTCGCGGTCCGTGAGTTCGAGCCCCGCGTCGGGCTCTGGGCTGATGGCTCGGAGCCTGGAGCCTGCTTCCGATGCTGTGTCTCCCTCTCTCTCTGCCCCTCCCCCGTTCATGCTCTGTCTCTCTCTGTCCCAAAAAAATAAATAAACGTTGAAAAAAAAAAAAAGAGGAAATAACAAAGAAAAAACTTCAATTCTTCCTAATAACTACAGATGTTTCTTTGAAGGAACAATACCGAAGTTCTAGAGAACAATTTCACCCCAACATTTTCTCTTCGAACATCAAATCTTATAGTTAGTTACAGTCCTGCCCTTCAGATTTAACTAGCAAGATATTTATGAGAATCGAAATTCAAATGAAACATCCTGCATAGCAATGCAATTGCTGAATGGTTTTTATTAACTGCACTGAATCCTTTGCCACCATCTAAAGGCAGGAATTCTGACAAAACTACTGTTTGTGTCTGAGTGCTCAAAAAAATATTTATTGCTAGTTTCTGAAGTCCCATCTGTGACTAACGTATATCGATGTTTCCTCTGGCTCGCATTCCATTACAAAGAGGCTGTTGGCCAAAGTCACTGGATGGATCTGCTCTCGCTCAAAATTTGTCACTCAGTCTTCTCTGGCCACACCTCTTGGTCTGCTCACTCCCCTACCACCAGTCATGACTGCATGTGACCGGTTCATCATCATTCCAAAGGTCGTCCTGGTCTCTCAACACCTGGCTCTTTTCTGCCTGGGAAAGGCTCTGAACACTGACCACAAACATTCAACATTTCAGAATGGCGGCCTTATGGTTTGCTAATGAACACCTACTTCCCTTTTTGGTTTTAGAATATCCGGTGATGAAAATCACTGTTGTAACAAACTATGGTCCACACACTGATAGCATCAGCATCCCCTAGGAACTTGTTAGAAATGCAGGATTTCAAGCCTCATTCCTCATTTCCTGATGAGAAGCTGCACTGTCTCCCCAGGTGATTCCTATGTTAACTGTAGCTGGTACGGACTCCCGGGTCCAACCCGCGGATCCAGAACCTCACATGACCCAGCTAAAAATCTGCCCCTACAATGAGTAACAGCAGGAGATATTTATGATTCACAAAACACCTCCTGCTCTCTGCGGAGGTTTCTTCCCTCCACCTCCAAAAAGTGAAGCCACTCTCTTTTAAAAAAAAAAAAAATTGTTTTTAATGTTTATTTTTGAGAGAGAGAGAGAGACACAGAGTGCGAGTGGGGGAGGGGCAGAGAGAGGGAGACACAGGATCTGAAGCAGGCTCCAGGCTCGGAGCTGTCAGCAGAGCCGGATGCAAGGCTCCAACTCCTAGAGCGAGCGCGAGATCCTGACCCGAGCCGAAGTCAGACGCTTAACCGACTGAGCCATCCAGGTGCCCCTGAAGCCACTTTCTTTAAACAACGACAAGAATCTCTTGACCCTGTGACACTGTGAGGAAGAGTGAACTACTGCTCACGTTCATCTGCCTCCTCTCTCTGGAAGAGTATTAAAGAGCCCCCCCGCCCCCCCCCCCCAGTTGAACCATCCAGGGCTACCAGCCTGAATTGCTTTTTTGCCCAATGAAATGCAAGCGAAAGTGGTGAAGTGTCATTTCTAAGCAGAAGCTTTCAGAGTCAGTTAATATCTTGCCCTTTCTCTTGCTCCACTATCACAAGGTGGGCAATGGCCCAGAGGATGGAGGCTCTGTCACCTGAGTGCAGAGACAGGACCACATGGAGCAGAACCAGAGGTGACCTATGGAGGGCAAGCAGAGTTGCTATTGAAAGCCACAGGGGCGCCTGAGTTCCTCAGCCGGTTAAGCCTCCGACTTCCGCTCAGGTCATGATCTCACAGTTCGTGAGTTCGAGCCCCACATCGGGTTCTGTGCTGACGGCTCAGAGCCTGGAGCCTGCTTCAATTCTGTGTCTCCCTGTCTTCTGCCCCTTCCCTGCTTGGGCTCTGTCTCTTTCTGTCTCTCTCTCTCAAAAATAAATAAACATTTTAAAAAAATTAAAAAAAAAAAAAAAAGAAAGCAAGCCACGGAGATCTGGGGTCCATTTATTACAACACACATTAGCACAAGTTGGCCGATGGACCTTGAATCACTACTGTTTTTCCCTGTTACAATTAAAGAACAAATAGGAAAAAAATACCTTAAAGAGAGGAATCTTACTGAGAGACACATTTACATGTGAATTCTTTAGAACTTAGGTTATCCCATTCTGTCAACCCTGCCAAATTTTTTTAGTTATCATTCTTCTAATTTCCAGGTTCCTCCCAGTCTGCGTAACAATTTTTATTTCTTTACAGCAGGGATCAGAGAATGTATTCTGTAAGTGTCCACATTTTGGCCTTTATAAGCCATATGGTCTCTCTCACAATTACTCACCTCTACGTGGCAGCACGAAAGCATGGTGAGAAACTACTAGACATGAATGAATATGGTTGTGTTCCGATAAAACTTTCCCTGTCCGAGGTTCAAAACGTAGGGGCTATTCTTAACTTATCCCACATTCTAACCCCTCTAAGCCAGACATTAAGTTCTCACAAAACCACAGAAATTTCACCTGAAAGTTTAGCTCAGCCCTATAAGTGTACAGGTGAAGAAATTGCTACCCAATTTCAATTAACAAGTCATGTCCAGGAACACAAACAGAACTCTAGCTAAAGTTATGCAAGCTGAGGTATTGAGGAATAAATGTGCTGATGTCTTCAATTTGCTTTGAAATGCATCAAAAAAATAAGATAGATTAATGAATGAGGAAATGAATCAGTGAAGGTATGGACAGATAGGTGTGGGAAAAAGCAAAGACAGTAAAACATTCACTGTGAAAAATGGACAATGGCTTATATAGATAGTCACTGTAAAGTTCTTTTAGCCTTTCTGTATATTTGAAATTTTTTATAATAAAATGAGGGGGGGGAACTAAATGCAGAATTTCAAGCCTCATCCCTAACCTATTGATCTCCCGTGGCAATTTATCAAGCGGAGTCTGAAAAACTGATATTTGTAAGGCCCTAAAATACCAGCTCAAACACTTCCATATTCATTCAGTAAATAATTTTGAACCCCTACTATAGGCGAGGCACCGGAACCCTACGGTAAAAAGACAGATGGGGAACTTTGGTCTAACAGAAGACAAAGACTGGTCAACCCTTGGTGGTTTTGTAATGCTCTAACACCTTTCGTCTGCACTATCCGTTAGGCTCTTAGTGTTTACCATATTGTATCGGAGCGTCCTTTCTCACACAGACTGCAAGCTCCTTGAAACACAGGGATCCATGCTCTGGCCTTAGGGCCTTATACACGGTACCTGACAAAAGTCTGATGCCATGTTTACTTATAAATGAGGGCTCTGGGTACTCGTATATGATAGGTACTCCCAAGGGGATGATGCATCGTTATTTATGTAAGAGGCAGTCCTCCACCAACATGCTTCCAGCAGTCGTTCAGTGGCTGAAGGCAAAGGTCCTTACCCCCCTTCATGAAAGGAGAGTCAATGAATTCTTGTCTTTTCATAGACTACACAGAGCCAGCGATGAAGAGTATGGTTATATGACAACGTGCAGTCAATCTTCATTAGTCACAGAGTACATATTTGTGAACCTGCCTACTTGCTAGAATTTATTTGTAATTGTAACCCCCAAATCGATACTTGTGGCACGTTCATGGTCATGTGTGAATATGGATAAAGCCATGAAAAATCTGGGCCACCCTATTCACGTTAGCGACTGAAGTCGTACAGGTAATATTCTGCTTTTTTGTTTCAGCTCTCACACAGAAAACCAATACTCTTTTTTTGTGGTCTTTTTAGTGTCATGATTTTCACATTTTGTGTGCTTTTGGTCGGTTTCTCTGTTTAAAATGACTCCCAAGCCTAGTGCTATGTGCTGTCTATCCTAAGGACAAGAAGGGTGGGAAATGTCTCACAGAGAAAATACACATATTAGATAGGCTTTGTTCAGGCATGAGTTATAGTGCTGTTGGCCATGAGTTCAATGTTAATTAATTAACAATATATATTAAATAAGGTGTCTTTAAACAGAAGCACATGTAACACAAGATTGCACATTTAATTAGTAGATGAAAATGTTGTGACCATAAGACCAGGAACCCAACCCTATTATTTTTCCCCTAGGAGCAACTGTACAGTATTCGCTAAATTGAGATTTGAGGGATTTTTATAGACCATAACTACCATGAATAATGAGAATTAACTATGCATCAAAACAACTTTATACATTACCAGAAACTCTTAGGACCGGCAGCTTCCTGAGAGCCATTACTAAGCTCTGCCATAGGCACGACCTCTCTGTCTTCGAAAAGATGAAGTGTGTAGACAAGAATACTGATTACAGGGGATAAAAGCAAAATGAAGAAGACCTAACAGGGCAAAAGGCTCAGTGCATGCCTGTCCAGAATAAGGAGTAAGGAGAAATCACATAGTCAACATCAGAGAAATTATTTCCTGTGCTTTGGGTGGCCATCATGTGTAGACCAGTATGCTTAGAGACAAAGACAATTTATGATGATCTTAAAGGTCACACGGAAGCCTGCTTTTTTTTTTTTTTTTTTTTTTTTTTTTTTAAATAACTCTCTAGGACACACTGAAGTAAAAGACAATCAATCATGGAAACAGATGGGATATAGAATGTGCTGCTGTGTTGCAATTAGTAAAGGAGGATATGGATAAAGCAAAACTCATTATGCTGAAAAGCAGAAACACCGCAAATAGCAAAAGATCCTGTGGTCGACCACAGCTGTAAACTGAAGGGCAAATGAACTGCTTGTGAGGCAGAGACAAGACCAAGGATGACAGATACACCACCCCAGGTCATTTGCAGATGTTCAGCCCAAGCAAGGAAAGTTATTAAGTGCCACTCAAAGACATACTAAGAAAATAGGAGGCATGAGAACGTCCTATTCACAGGTCGACGGCAGTTACCTGCCCCTTAAAAAGAACAATTTTTTTTAACAAATCATTGGATTTGATGGTTTAAGACCCACAGCTCAGAAGGGTGGATATTTGTCGATACCGGACATTTGCAGGCAAAACCCACAATCCTAAAGCCTTGTAGACGGCCCCAAAATTCTTTTTGACTTTGAGCCAAGGAGCCCATCGGTGGTGTAAGCGGTTATGGGACACCCCGATTTATCCGTATAGAGGCCCACCCTGTATCCCAAGGCTGCCAAACTGCCTTGCAGCTCAAGTGTGGTCCACACAGCAGCAGTGGGATGTTACCCGGGGGCTCGTCGGAAATGCACTCTCTGGTTCCAACCAGCAAGTACTGAACCAGCTTGCATTGTACCAAAATCTCCAGGTGATTCGCACTTTACAGCTGAACAGCAATAGCGCACAATTAGGATGACCCTAATTGTCACACAATAGCCCACAATTAGGATGACCCTGGGGCCTGGCGTGAACACTCCCAGTCCCAGGCTGTGGGAAAGCTCTCAGTCTCCAGCCAATCTGGACAACTGGTCCTAATCCCACCACCGAAGGGAGTTCTCGGCAGAGACTTGAGACTCGCAGCCACTTAGAGGTCACACACCCTGGAATAATTCCCCAGGCTTTATTTCAGAGGCACATTTGCTTTTCTTTGGCCCCCGCATAATGCAGAACAAGAACGTAAGGATTCACAAAAAGCAAAGACTCTGAAGAACAATCTTCCTCCACGCCAAATCCTTTCACTCCAGGACACCCGAACCCAAAGGAATCCGGTTTGAAATTGAGCGGAAAGAGACCAGGAGACATGCTCCAGGAGGCTAGAGCCATTCTGTAGGGCTGGTGACCTAATCACCAGATCTTTCAAAGCCAGGGTCAGCTGCTCTCTTGCAATGGTTGTCAAATTGTAGCTACGTCAGAATCAGCCCCAGGGCTTGTAAACAGACTGCTGGGTCCCACCCTCTGACTATCTGATGGGGAAATCTGGGGAGGGGCCCAACAGTCTGCCTTCCTAACAGGTTCCTCCGTGAGGCACATAGCCTCACACTTCGTGAACCCCTGTTGTAAAGGGTCCCAGCTTCGCGACATTCTGAGAGAAAGGGCTACTTTTATTCCATGCGCTGTTCAGGAAGCAGAACAAAACCCCAGCAATAAAGCAATGTGGCATTCTGCTGCTCAAAGTATGGTCCCAGAGGAGCAGCTTCCAAATCAGATGGGAGCTTGTTAGAAATGCAGAATCTCAGGCCCCACCGTGGAGCTGCTGAGTCAGGATCCATATTTTACCAAGATCTCCTAGTGATTTGTTTGCACAGTAATGTTAGAGAAGCACTGATACAGGGGCCGTGAAGAGGCTGTTAAATCTGCATCTTATCCATAAATACAACGGCTTCGTGTCCTCTGAGCCTGTATTCTATGCCCTTCTCTTCCTTTTATTTTTTAATTTTTTTGCAATGTTAACCATAGGAGAAGAAAGTTCGTTTTCTCATACCTACATAGATTCGTTGGTCAGAAGGGATAGCACAACTTACCTTCAACAACGAGAACAGAAAACTCTATCCCTGACAGCGAAGGAGCACGTGCACCAGCTTAAGGAACACAGTCTTCTGGTCTCTCCAGGGCTGCAACCAGTCAGGGGAAGCCACCATAGCCCATTAAGGACATGTGGACATGGCCAGTGCCCACAGCCAGACCTAGAAATTCCTGCCCTTTGCAAAAGTTCCTCCACCTCCCGAATGACGGGCGGCGTTTATTGGCTGTGGCTCACAGGAAGGTTCGATTCCTCAGGAGCTTACTAAAAAAAGCAGCATGTTCCCATCTGCAAGTAAGTAATGCTGCTGTCACATTTTCTCCTTTTTTTTTTTTTTAATTTTTTTTTTTTAATGTTTATTCATTTTTGAGAGACAGAGTGTGAGCAGAGGAGGAGCAGAGAGAGAGGGAGGCACAGAATCCGAAGCAGGCTCCAGATTCTGAGCTGTCGGCACAGAACCTGATGCGGGGCTTGAACCCACGATCTGCAAGATCATGACTTGAGCCGAAGTTGGAGGCCTAGCTGACTGAGCCACCCAGGGGCCCCGCTGCTGTCACATGTTCTATCTCCACTTCACTTTTGCCAGGAACATAAAGTCACACACCCTATACTGTCTTCTGTGGATTCCCTGAACTAGATACCAATTCTCCTGGAATTAAAAAAAAATATATTAATAGCTAATATTAATGAAACACATATTATGTTGAAGATATTATGTTAAACCCTTAACATCCACTACCTTATTTACTCCACAAAACCCAGGAGATAACTATTGTGATTAGTCCCATTTTATAGATTAGGGAATTCGAGACAGAGTAGCTAATTAATTTACCCAAAGCCACCCCGCAGTCAAATTCCAGAGCCAGCATACAAATAAAAAAGGCATTATGCAATCATTTTGGTCTCGTCGTTTCTTTCCATAAAATTCTAGCTTTTTAAAAATTATGATAATGGAAAGGGTGTTGAAAGCAGGAGAAACCTTGTTGCATTGGACAGAATATGTCTTTTACTCTATGTGTATCTCAGCTTCCTCCTGTGGCAGG
Organism: Puma concolor; assembly: GCF_028749965.1. Taxonomy (NCBI): domain Eukaryota; kingdom Metazoa; phylum Chordata; class Mammalia; order Carnivora; family Felidae; genus Puma; species Puma concolor. The sequence goes on from NC_141675.1 coordinate 17,575,853, forward strand.
TAGGATAATAAAAAAAATCACTCTGCCTCTCACTGAGGTATTGTGTAAGTCTATGCCTGCATTGTATATACTATAAAAGCACAGGACAAAGACAATGATCAAAGGGATGATAATCACCTAAAATAATTCATTAATTCTCACAACATCCTTGTGAAATACAAGAAATTGAGTCTGGATTAACTGCAGCAACCATCAAAACGTGGCATGCCAAGGTGCTATTTTTGTTCTTCAGGTGGGTGGAAGGGGGCTTTCTGCCGCAGAGAACTGACTCTCAAGACAGGGAGGGAATGTCAAACCTTTCTGAGGAGTTGCAGGAGAAAGAAAAAAGGAACAGAGCAGATCCTACATGTACAGCAGCAATGATGAATGGATGATCACCAAATCTGGCAGCCAGCTCGCTGCATTCCCCGGCCTCCTTTGCATTAAGCATGGCCACGTGATTCAGGTTTTGACAATGGAAAGTGAGCAAAAGTCATGCATACCTCCACCAGTTGTACCCCATGAATACCCCCCATGCACGATCCTCTGTCTTCCCTCATCTGATAAATGGACGCCAATACCCATACCCAGGGCAACCTAGAAAACCAGGCATGGAAGATAGCAGAGCCTTCGTCAGCCTGGGTTCCTGAGTGAATGCATGGAACGGTCCTCCTTATCTCCCCAGTCCAGGTATGCTGCCTTTACACGGCCGCCTCCATATTACGTACAGTTAATGTGATTAATCAACAGAAATGTGGGGACCTGTCTGTTACTGTAGCTGGTATTAGCCAAATTTGATACTGGTCAATGTCCCTTTTCCCTAAAAATCTGCTATAGGCTACTTTAAATGTCACTCAGATCATTGCAAATTCCCAAGAATAAAGTCTCCATCTAGGTTAAAAAGGAAAACTATCCTTAAAAGGATTAAGGGAGATTATACTCTTGAATGTACGTTAATCTCATGATTTTCCTCCGGACTTTCTACTGGCATTGCCCACACTGGGTAGACAGGAGTTGGATTGTCGGACAGAAGAACAGGGAGGGAGATTTGGCAGCAAGGATGGAGGAGGAGTCTGCCGAAGAGGAAGACGTTCGTCATTCTGAATGCACCAGATTTCTAAGACTAAGCAGAGTCAGAAAAGTGAGATGGGAGGGCTCCACATCTTCCACCTGGCAATTTTGCCAAGACTGGCTTTGGGAGTGGGAACAGAGGGGCGGTAGAGTGCTAGACAACCACGAGGCAGGTTCCAGATCTCGAAGGCCCGGGGACCCTGCTGTGTGAACTTCACGGAAACGCAGTGTGGGTTTGGGTCGATACAACTTGATCTCAATATATTGATCACAACTCGATACGTTAGGAAAGCACCACGTTTGATCTGGCCGAGACCCCGGCAGTACAATTCACTTCCCAAACCTTGAGGAGGCCACAGCTTCCTGTTTCTCACAGTGCCCCAGAGAGCAAGCCCTCTCCGGCCACTTCATCTTTCTCTGGGCAATATCAGCTTCCCAGCTTCCCTTACGAGCCACCATTCCCCATGCCAGCCTGTGAACCAGCGGCCTCACGATCTGAAATCAATAGAGAAATGTTGAGACATCGGCCGGTTAGTCACAGGGGTGGGAAAATATGACCGCGGTGCACTGCCCTTGTACCTACTCCTTTGTCCCTCATGAGCAAGAAAGGCCACCGCCGGAAGGAAACTGCTCCCAGAGCATCGTGGCATGAGCTTTGCCAGGCAAGGGAAATAAAATAGAAAGGAAGCTCCCTGTCCTTTGTTCTGGCTGCACACATTTGACAGGCTTTCAGAACCTCAGCAGATCTCCTGGCAAGAACAACAGTGAGCAACCCCCCCCCCTCCCCTACTGGGTATGGGTAATGCCTCCTGGCAAAGACCTCAAGCACATTCATCTCTCTCCAGGCCCTTCTAGGGCTGCTGTGCGTCTGCAGAACAGATGGGAGAGTCTGCTTGTCTGACTGTTGGCTGTTTTATTTCACCCAATAAACATTTATTGAGGTTCTACCTGTGCCAGGCCCTACGCTGAGGGATGTTCCGCCGACGTGTATGGCGGTGAGCGGGCACTGATGTGCCCCAAGGTACAGGTGTGGAGAGCATACCTGTGCGTGCGTCCGTCGCCCCCCAGACATCACCGAAACAACAGGTGAATGGTGGAAAGACATGAACAACAAATAGCACAAGGGACCGACCTTGTCAGGAGAGAAATGTCATGGACGATATCAGCGCCTCTCAAACTTGGCTGTGCACACAATCACTCCAGGCCCGGCGGGTTCAGATTTAGCAGGTCTGGGGTGGGGCCCGGGGTTCTGCATTCCTAACAAGCTCCCAAGCGACGCTGAGGCTGCCTGTGTGAGGAGCCTACTTAGAGAAGTGAAACACGTATCCTTCGTGCGGACGTGATCGATGAGCCTGCAGTTGTACGAGCAGGCAGGAGGAATGCGTCTGAATCAAATCTACTTGGGCCCATGAAGGAACTGAGGGCACATGGAACTCACTGTATAATGAGCCTGTAAGGTGCCAGGTACGCTGCCTGTGTAAATTCAACAAAGCCTCGCAGTTACATGCTATTACATCTCTTTAAAGGTGAAAACGCTTAAATTCAGAAGCAACTTGTCTGCTGTCCCATAGCAAATAAGGAGTAAAGGTAAGGTGTGAAATAAAGTCTCCCTATCTTTTAAAATACATGGTTTTTTTTTAATATTTATTTATTCATTTTTTGAGAGACACAGAGAGAGAGAGCATGAGCAGGGGAGGAGCAGAGAGAGAATCCCAAGCAGGCTCTGCACTATCAGCACAGAGCCCAATATGGGGTTCCGTCTCGTGAACCATGAGACCACGACCTGGGCTGAAATCGAGAGTCAGGTGCTTAGGTGACTAAGCCACCCAGGCACCCCGAAAGTTCACGTTTTACCTACTGCCTTCCGTCGTCCCCTCATCCACGCAGGCTGACTTCTGTCTGCAAACAGATCGAAGCACCACAGATGTAGAAATGCGAGTTGCTGTCATGTGACCCTTGAAACGCAGTAAAATCTAATATGTGATTCTCTTCTCCGCAGCACTTCTCAGTTAAGCCAATTTTTAAAATATGGCTACCAGGGGCGCCTGGGTGGCTCAGTCGGTTGAGCGTCCGACTTCGGCTCAGGTCATGGCCTCACAGTTCATGAGTTCGAGCCTGGCGTCAGGCTCTGTGCTGACAGCTCAGGGCCTGGAGTCTGCTTCCAATTCTGTGTCTCCCCCTCTCACTACCCCTCCCCCACTCTCTTGCTCTCTTGCAAAAATAAATAAACATTAAAATAAATAAAATAAAATATGGATACCATTAAAACCTCCAGCTAGACATTGAAAAAGACACACACAAACCCATACACACACACATCCCCCAAATTAGCTGGTTTTTCCCTCTGGCAATAACTTGACAGCAATGAACAGGTATCAATATCTAGAAGTGATGAATTTTTGTCATGTCGGAGCAAAGCAATAATAGTAAAGGCCAAGGGTGAAATTCCTCTCACCATAAGAAGAAATACTGTGAGGCGTGTTTACCAGGAGGCCTATGTCACAGGCCAGCATTCTCCGGAGAATGGCCACAGGGGCGGCTATGGCAGCCCAGCCCAGTATTCAAAACATATTGAGTTTCATGCTTAAAGAGTTATGTTTATTGTTTCCTCTAATCAATTTTACTTCGCGAAATAAAGAGTGATATATCACTCTTAAGTTCTCGGAAGAAAGGAATGTCAGAAACCTTACAAATAAAGTACATGTTAAAGAAAATGGGTCAGAGTGGGTTCCTAAACAAAGAGAGGATAGATAGCCCACTCTTTAAGCTCATAGAAAATCATGACCTCAAAAAAGCACCCATGATTTCTCAAGAGAACTATTACTTAACAAAATTTCCCCAATAACAATGAATAATGGCCTGCCAAAGAATATAAATAGAAAAGGATTTAATATATATCCCATAGCCATGAAATTATTGGCCAAGGGCGTCTGGTGCTAATAAGATCATTCCCTCAATCCCCAAATCAAATGTCCCTACAAAATAATATTCATATTACTAACTCTTAAAAGGAGAGAAGATAATCCTCTATAATTTGCAGCCCAATTGGCATTCATTTTTCTATAAGGAAAATAAAGAACTCAAAATGATAAAATAATTTCATTCTGAAGTACTTTTTAATATGCTGATCTAACTATAGCTTTGAATTTATAATGGAATAGTTTCCATGCTTTATATCTAAATTCAATGAATCTCTGATAAGAACTAAAAATGAAAATAACCTGAATTATTTCCCATCATTTGCTTATTTCCATAACTGTAGCCAGTCGTAGGCAGTCCTCAATCTTGTCCCTCCCCTGCTTCATTCGATTACTTTCGGGAATGTTGCTCAATAGAAAATCGAACCAACAAAAATTGAGAATTGTCAATGCATCATTAGGCCTTTGGAGTACAAAAACGGACTGCATCAATTAAAAACAAGGGTCCTGGCATTTATTTTCTGTCTTCTGGTTATTAAAACTCAAAAAGCATCATTTTTAATAGTTTTTTTTCATGTGTTATTTTATGCATTAGCTCCACATAATAATATAACAGACACTAGCTATAAAAATCACAAAATATACACATTAATAAATAAGTTCAAAAGAGTAACTTCTAAAACTTCCATATTACATACTTTCTATCCCTACTGCACATCCATTATCATTAATCAATATAAAAACTCCTATTTCTAATTACAAAATGTGTGCTAATGATTTCGTTAATAGTAAACCATTGTATTACTTGTTATTTGCTATATTAAAAAAAACTATTAGGATTAGAATTACATAATTAACTTGCCTTCTGTTGGTCTAATTTTTCTACTCATCTAAAATATGAGACAGACGCAATAGCATCCAGTTTTGATGTAAGGGGTTACTATAAATATGGCTTGATTTTTTTTTTTCTTTGAAATCTATTTCTGAGCTTGACTTTACTAAAATACTAGACGGTATTTTACAGTCACCAAAACTACAACACACCTTCTGGAATATTCTAAATTAAGTAAGGACTTTCTGATTCACTATTGTAGTTTACCAAGATTGCAGTAATCCCCACGTAAGCAGCAATTCTGACCAATTACAAGCACTTGTCCATGTGCTATGACTGAAGAACAGGGTTTTGTATGCATTTTTAAAATAATTTTTTAATGTTTATTTGAGAGAGAAACAGAGCATGAGTGGGGAGGGGGCAGGGTGCAGAGAGAGAGGGAGACACAGAATCTGAAACAGGCTCCGGGCTTTGAGCTGTCAGCACAGAGTCTGACTCGGGGCTCGAACTTGCAAGCCATGAAATCATGACATGAGCCAAAGTTAAATGTTTAACCAGTTGAGACACCCAGGCGCCCTGTGTATGAATTTTTATGTACAGTCTACCTTGATGTTATCACTAGGGCTATGTCAGGTAAATTTCTTTTTTTTCTAATTGTATTTTTAAAGCATATGTAATATTTAAAAAAAATATTTTTTAATGTTTATTTATTTTTGAGAGGCAGAGCATGGGAGGGGGAGGGACAGAGAGAGAGGGAGACAGAATCTGAAGCAGGCTCCAGGCTCTGAGCTGTCAGCACAGAGTCTGACTTGGGGCTCGATCTCGCAAGCCATGAGATCATGACCTGAGCCGAAGTCAGAGACTTAACCGACTGACCCACCCAGGCGCCCCGATAAGATTTTTTGAAATTTGACCTTAGGTGGAAAAACTGGGACTATGTCCATGGATTAGTTCAACTGAATATACAGTATCTGAAGTTCGAGAAAGCAAATAGGGAAACATTTGTTTTAGTTTGGTTGTTTTTGTCTTTTAGAACAGCTCCCGGTTACTGATCTCCAGCCGAAAAATACTGTAACGATATTTCATTTAGGGTGTCTTCCTGGATTCTCTCCCCACACTACTGCCCTACTGCTCTCCAAAACAGTTGGCAAGAATCTGAATCAGTGTGTATTACGGTGTTTATCTTCCTAGCGAGAACAGGACTTCCACAAATCGTTGTGTGATTGGCTTGCGTTTCTTTGTTTCTTTTGCTTTTATCCCCTGCACCTTGTATAGCTCAAACAGGATAGGTGCTCAATAAATATTCATTAATGATTCAGTAGTGGCTATGCTGGGTGTCATCTTCACATTCTCCTTTCCTCTTACTCATGCCAGGTCAAAGGAAGTTGGGATAGTAGCAAATACTAGCCACTTAGATTACAAATCTATACAAAGTATTTATACACATTCTTCAAGCAATCCTTGGAAACCCACTGTGAGTTAGGAAACTTGGATTTCTCTTTCATATGAAGGGAATCTACAGCTCAGAGAACGTGTGTGTATGGCCCATATTCAAACAAACTTGACTGGAATGTTGTAAGAGCAGCATTTGCATCTAGGTCCTTAAGCACCAAATCCAAATGCATTATGAAACCACAAGCAACATTCCATGCAGGGAACTTCTGGGAGACAGAAAACCCTCTGTCCATCACTAAGGCAGCAAGGGGCCGAGACGAGATGAACCATCAACCCAGGATTCAAACTCTAACTTGCATTCCTTTACAACTTTACCACTTCATTTAATAAGGGACAGGTAAAAAAAACTGTTCCAATCTAGGCAGTTAACTATTCTATCAGTTTTAAATCCACAGCACAAGAATTGGTTGTAGGTGATGAAATGCTGGGTGCCCCCATCTAAAATCATGTAACGAGAGCCCAAGTGGTGGGAATGATCCCATTTTGCAGGTGAGGAAACTGAGTGTCAAGGGAGTCACACGTCTGGTGAACGATAGAGCCTTGATTCAAAGTCCACTTAGTTGGACTGATGGAGCTGTGCTCTCAACCATCCCACAATCCTATCATCTTTTGCTCCCACCCTGTTGGAGACATTTATAAAAACCTTAGGAATCTCAAACTCAATCTGTACAATGAATTTTGTAGGCCCCTTCATGGACTTTGGTACATTGTAAAATAAAGTCTCCTTGTAAATCAGGTTTTTAAAAAGGATGTTCTCCCAATCTTTCCTGAAAATTACTAAAGGGAAACCTCCTTAGGTGAAGTCAGAAGGCTAGAAGGGGGAGCCATACCACGGAAGGTCAATTACGGGAAAAACTGTCAATTGCAGGCCCTAACAAAAGAATCTCAACAATAAAGAATCATCAATTATAGCCCCCAAAAGGTAAAGATGTACATTGCATCTCGGACAAGAAATTGACTACCCTGCAACTCAGCCAGTGAGAAACCCTCATCACCCTGAACTCCTGCTTGTCTCCAATGGACTTTCACTCAAAACAACCCATCCCAGGGCTCCTGGGTGGCTAGGTTGGTTAAGGGTCTGACTTCTGCCCAGGTCATGATCTCATGGTTCCTTAGTTCGAGGCTTGTGTCAGGCAGGCTCTGTGCTGACAGCTCAGAGCCTGGAGCCTGCTTCAGATTCTGGGTCTCCCTCTTTCTCTTCCCCTCCCCTGCTCATGCTGTTTGTCTCTCTCTCTCAAAGATAAATAGACATTTAAAAAAAAAAATAAACAAACAAAAATAAACAACCCTTCCCAACTTCCTCCTCCTTCCCTGTACAATAAAGTTCCTCTCTCTTCGTTGCTCATGGTTTTGCCATAGTTTGCATGTCCCAAACTGCAAGTGTCTGTTACTCGAAAATAAACCCACTTTCGCTGGTAAAATAACTGACTTTTCTTCGTAAGGTGAACACTGAAGACAAATGCAGTTTTGTAAATGCAATTTTGTCTAGACTGAGATCTGTGCTTGAATTATCCAAATCGTTCCTTCACGCTCCTTAAAATTCAGTCGATAATTCATCACACCCTTTGCTGATTCCTTCTGCTTGTGTAAACTTGGGAAGTATAAACCGAGAATAAGTGGTATTCTAAACATTCATGTAAAGTCAAACACTCCAGAAACAAGATTACTCCAGAAATCTTCCTTTTTTGTCCGTATAGGTTAACAAAAGTAGAACATTAAGTCATACTGTCGCAGCCAGAAGCAACAGCCAAAAAGTTCCTATATTGGAGTATTTTAATACCTTTGTCAATGGCAATTCCTAAATTGAGTATTTTTTTTTTATCATATTCAATACTTTTGAATGCACGTTACTTGGTATGAGTAAAACCATAAATTGCCAACTGGCAGCCCACGATGCAAGTTTAATCTCAAATATATTAGGTTTTCATGATCTTATTATTCTTAATTTTGATTTAGTTGGCATCAAAAAACCTGGATATTTCATACAGATCTCCAGATTTCCACAAAAACCCAGATTTCTAAACCCTCATTTCAAGTCAGATATTTGCCATTATGAGGCAGAAATTGCTCCAGAGCAAATCAAGCGCCTGGAGCTGGGTTAGGACTACCTTCTTTCACATTCTTAGTCCACACTATTGCCATATATCCTGGCTGCCTCCCGTTTTGACTTTTGGCCCTTGAAGGATTTTGAATGTTCCACCCTAGGACGTGAAAATTTCCTTGCTTTTTTAAGCTTGCTTTTTGGAGGCCATGTCTTGCAAAATTAAATAATCGTTTTGTGTTTTGTTTTACTTTATACTTGTTAGGATGTCTCTGGAACCACAGTGGAGGGGACAGCCATCTTGCCAGCACAACCCAAAGAAAAGCCCCTAGAAGCGTGCCAGAACGAACTGAAGGTCAACCAATCACGGAGCCACAGCACGACCTGGCGCGGAAAAAGGCCCACCCACCCGGACCTAAACCCGGAAGCGCTGCAGCTTAAAAACCCTACCCCACCACACCCACCCGGGCACGACTTTCCTGACTCCTCTGTCTCTCTCTCTGTCCCTGAGTCATGGAACCTCGGCTGAGACCTTAGTTCCCAATAAAACCTTTGACTGCTAATATTTTTTAGCCTGACTCCTATCTTTACCCTGCCCGAAGCCTGACCCTAACATTTGGTGCCGAAACCCGGGGGGGTAGTAGCTCGCCTCCCTTGGCTGAGCTCCCTCCTCGCCAAGCCAGACGCCAACCACCCCACTTTAAAGCGCCTACAGGAGCTGCTAAGTAGGACAGACCCCTCTTTCCCTCCTCCAACTACCGCTGACACCCACGGGAGACGTCTCTCAAGTCAGTCTCCTTTCCTCCGCACGCCGCAAGGTCCACACGCCAATAGGCCCCTTACTGCAGTGCGAGGGACGCCTCGCCCTGCCACGCCAATGGGGAGTAACGAGTCTAAACCGCCTTGATCTCCTATACCCCTCCAATGTCTGTTAAAAAAACTTCCGGCTCCTGGGCTTGCAAGGCGAACTTGGTCGTAACCGACTCATCCGCCTTTGCAGAGGTAGTCTGGCCTCAGTACAAATTAGATAATGATCCTCAATGGCCACCCGAGGGGTCTTTACAATACCCAATCTTAACCGATCTGGACAATTTCTGCCATCGGCTGGGAAAATGGGGAGAAATACCCTACGTCATGGCCTTTTGGGACCGCAGGTCTCGCCCCCACCTATGTTCCTCCTGCCCCTCTGCACGCATGCTCCTTGCCCGCCCACAACCCCCCCGACGACCCCACCTCACCAACTTCCCCGATCTCGACCCGTTAGAGGATCTGGACACGTTGCCCACCGGCCCTCGCCCCCCTCCGTACTCCCAGCCCCCAGCCGTCCCGCCCTCACCTCCCATATCGTCCAGAACTCATGCTCAGGCCCCTCCCAGTGAACAGACCGCAGCGGCCATCTTACCTCTCCATGAGGTGGCAGGACCTGAAGGCCTGGTTCGCATTCACCTCCCCTTCTCCCTCCAAGACTTATCCGCCATCGAAAAGTGACTAGGGTCATTCTCGGCAGACCCCACCGAATACATTAAGGAATTCCAATACCTCGCCCAAGCCCACAGTCTCACATGGCATGACATCCATGTGATCCTCACCTCAACCCTCACCCCTGAGGAGAGGGAGCGCATCCAGGCCGCAGCCAGGGAACATGCAGACCAAACCCATGTGACTGACCCCACTAGGCCGTGGGGGCCGATGCTGTCCCAGCGGCCGACCCCCATTGGAACTACCAACATGCAGGCAATGGGCACCGGCGCTGGGACCAGATGATCCAGTGCCTACTATCAGGCATGAGGGCAACCTCAAACAAATCGGTAAATTTTAACAAACTTCAAGAAATAATACAGGACCCCAATGAAAACCCCAGAGCCTTCCTTAGCCAGCTCCCAGAGGCACTTACCCAGTATACCAGACTAGACCCTACCACCCCCGCCGGGGCCACAGTATCGGCCACCTATTTTATTTCCCAATCAGCCCCTGATATTCAAAAAAAACTAAAAAAGGCTGAAGATGGTCCTCAAATCCCTATGGCCGACCTGGTAAAGATGGCTTTTCAAGTTTTTAATGGCCGAGAGGAAGCTCAAGAACAACGCGACAGGCCCCTCTCCAACAAAAGGTACAATTACAAACCCAAGCCTTGGTAGCTGCCCCGAGGCCAGCCGCAGTAAAGCCTTCTGGACCACGGCCCCCTCTGGGGCCTTGCTTTAAATGTGGCCAAGAAGGCCATTGGTCTCATCAGTGTCCCCATCCGAAAAAGCCTACCAGTCAATGCCCATTGTGCCAGCAAATGGGCCATTGGAAATCCAATTGTCCTAACCCAGGGGAGGACAGACTCGCGACACCCCCACGTGGCGAGGCTTCACCCCGATTGGACTCTGCCTTCCAGCTGCCGGAGATGGAGGATGACGACTGACGAGGCCCAGACTCAGTAACTCCGGTGACCCACGCTGAGCCCAGGGTAAAACTCCAGGTAGCGGGTAAGTCCATCTCCTTTCTGTTGGACACGGGGGGCTACCTATTCCGTCCTGCCGAGCTATTCCGGCCCCACCACGCCGTCCTCCGTTTCGGTCATGGGCATAAATGGCACCCCCTCCATTCCCCCATGCACACCGGTACTCACCTGCTGCCTGGATGGCTTCCACTTCTCCCGCTCCTTCCTAGTCATCCCCTCCTGCCCCGTCCCCTTGTTGGGCTGAGACATCCTCAGTAAATTAGGAGCCTCTATACATCTACCAGCTGTCTGCCCCTCTCCCTCCCCCGCTCATCTCCTGCTGGCTGTTATCACAGACAACACAGACCACAGCCTCAACCCACACCCAGACCTCCCAGTAGACCCAATCGTATGGGATACATCCACCCCAACAATCGCCACCCATCACCAACCTGTCCTCATTAAACTCAAAAATCCATCGCAATTCTTGTCTAGACCCCAATATCCAATCTCCCACAACCACCGACTAGGCCTAAAGCCCATCATCGATCACCTACTCAAGGAAGGCCTCCTAATCCCACGTCACTCCCCCTGCAACACCCCGATCTTGCCTGTAAAAAAAGCCAAATGGCTCATATAGACTAGTACAAGACCTCCGAATAATCAATGAAGCTGTAATTCCCATCCACCCAGTAGTGCCCAACCCATACACCCTCCTCTCCCAAATTCCCTCACCCACAACCCATTTTACAGTGCTTGATCTCAAAGATGACTTTTTCACCATTTCCCCAATCCCGAATCCCAATTCCTCTTTGCCTTCACGTGGCAAGATCCAGTCACCTCTCTGGCCTGCCAACTCACATGGACGGTACTTCCCCAGGGGTTTCGTGATAGTCCCCATCTCTTTGGGCAGGCCTTGGCCAGGGATCTCCTCAAAGCCCCACTCTCCAGTCACTGTACTCTACCACAATATGTAGATGACCTTCTACTATGCGGAACCTCTTTCGACCACACCAAACAAGATACAATCCATATCCTAAATTTCCTGGCTAACCTGGGGTATCAAGTCTCCCCACACAAAGCCCAAATCTGTACTAATACAGTCACATTCCTGGGAGTCTCACTCACACCTACCACCAAGGCCCTAACCCAAGACCGTCTCCAAGCCCTCCAAACCCTGTCCCCACCTACCAATGCAGACGAAATCCTCTCCTTCCTGGGTTTAGTGGGCTTCTTCCAGCACTGGATCCCTAACTTTGCTATACATGCAGCCCCCCTATACAAAGCAGCCAAAGAAACCCCCCAAGGCCCACTCTCCAGCCTGGGATCGGTAACAAGGGCCTTCCAACAGTTGGTCACATCTCTAGTCACTCCATTCCTTTCCCTCCCCAATGTTTCAAAGCCTTTCCTCTTATACACAGATGAGAGGGCTGGAATTGCGACAGGGCTCCTGGCCCAACCGTGTGGCCCTAAGTTACAAGCTGTCGCCTACCTCTCTAAACAACTGGACCCTACCATCAGGGGGTGGCAACCCTGCCTCAGAGCACTTGCAGCAGCAGCCACCCTAACCAAAGAGGCACTCAAACTCACCCTACACTGCCCCCTAACGGTACTTTCATCGCACCGTCAATCTGAAATCCTTACACATAAAGCCCTGGCACACCTCTCCCCATCACGCATACAATTGTTCCATCTGCTCTTTGTTGAAAATCCTGAGATATCTCTCCAACTCTCCCCCAGACTCAATCCTGCTACCCTACTTCCACAAATCAACCCCAAAGACACTTCACAGCCACCCTTCCACTCCTGCACCGAACTTAGAGATATTCTCTCCAAACCTCCATCTAACTTAAAGAACCTTCCCCTCACTTCCCCTGATTTCACCCTATTTATAGACGGTAGTTCACTAGTTGACCGCAAGGGCCACCGACGAGCAACGTACGCTGTAGTTACATTAAACCAAACTCTAGAGGCCCAGACACTACCCACAGGAACCACATCCCCGGAGGCTGAACTCACAGCCCTCACTAGGGCTCTCCAATTGTCCAAAAACAAAAGGGTCACAATATACACAGACTCAAAATGCGCTTTCCTTATTGCACACACACACTCCCACTTATGGGAAGAAAGACGAGTCCTCACAACTAAGGGTACCCCCATCATCAACGGGCCACTCATGGCGAAACTCCTTGAGGCCCTCAAACTCCCACAGGAAGTGGCCATTGTCCACTGCAAGGGCCACCAACCCGTAACCACAGAGATAGCTATAGGAAATCACAAGGCTGACAACCCTGCCCGACAAACAGCTCTCTCTCTCGACCCCGTTCCTATGGGCATCCCCACCGAAGATACAACTCCTGATTATACCCCAGATGAACAAAAACAATACATGGCCCATCCCGATGCCCACACCAACGCAGGCTGGATCATGCTGGGCCCCCGACTGGCCCTCCCAAATAGGCTGGCCCCTTCCCTACTAACAAAAATCCACAAAACCCTACACATGGGGCCGGAGGCCACCTTCCACTTCCTTGAGCCCATTATGTACCACCCTCACCTACGACAACTGATTACCAGAACATACCAACGATGCACCCGATGCACCGCAGTCAGTCCCCAAGGGAGAATGAGGCGCCCAGGCCCCACTCCTCAGATGCGGGGCCATCTCCCGGGTGAAGACTGGCAAATAGATTTCACTCACATGCCAAAACACAAAAAATTACGGTATCTCCTTAGTGTAATCGACACCTTTACAGGGTGGATAGAAGCCTTCCCCACCTCATCTGAAGGGGCCTCCACAGTGGCTGAGATCCTACTCAGGGACATCATTCCCCGCTTTGGTCTACCGAGAAGGATACGGTCTGACAACAGGCCTGCTTTCATCTCAGCAGTCACCCAACAGGTCTCCAAAGCTTTGGGTATTACTTGGAAACTCCACATACCATACCACCCCCAGTCCTCAGGTAAGGTTGAAAGGGCCAGTGTCCTCATAAGAGACCATCTCACTAAACTCTCCATGGAGACTTGGCTTTCTTGGCCTCAACTCCTACCGATAGCACTCACCCGACTCCGAGCCGCTCCCCGAAGACCCACAGGCCTCAGCCCATTTGAACTCCTATACGGGCGACCCTTCCTGTTACCCCAACCCCTACCAAAAGATCCTCCTCCTTTGGCTGCCTATCTCCCTTACCTTAGTCTGCTCTGCCACCTGATCCGATAGCACGCTGACCTTACTCTATCAGCTCCCACCGATCTCTCCTCTCCCCCATTATCTGTAAACCCAGGAGACTCGGTACTCCTTCGAGTAAGACAAAAACCAACCCTTGCCCCCCGATGGGAAGGTCCCTACACGGTCATACAACCCCCACGGCTGCTAAATTATTGGGCCACACCCTGTGGGTTCACACCTCCAACCTCAAGTGGGCCCCCCCTTTACTCCCCATACCAGAAGAGTCGTGGACCTCCCAACCAACCGGCCCCCTCACCCTCAAACTAACCAGACATGCCCCTTCATGACGGACCCTTCCCCTCAGTTTTCCACCTTCACACTCAAAATACTACACGAGCTACAACTCTCCCACTCATGTGACCCTACCACTCTCCCCTCATCCCTCTCCTGGGTCTCCGACTGTTGGCTTCAGGGAACTTTCTCTGATTTCTCCCCCATCAAACTCTCCTCCTTTACCTTTTTGCTAACCATACTTATATATCATGATGATACTTCACCTGTTACTCCTTGTTAACATCTTCCCCCTTATACCCTCACAACCCTCCTATAGGTGGATTTTTTACCTATCCGAAACTTTTAATGGACACACCTCTAGCATATCCTCTACCCCTTGCCCCCTTGTTGGGTGCCAAAATCAAGTCACCTTTAAATTTCCCTCCTTCAACACCCTCCAAGCCTCTACACAGATTACTCCCGCCATTTGCTTTTTACATGACCAAACCGACAATATATGCTCCCAAACCTCTCCCGACCAATATGGAGGATGCCCCTATCACTATTGTAACATACACTGGCTCAACCTATACTGTTTCACAGGACCAAGGACGGGCCGCTTCTGCTTAAAAAATGGCAACTTTACCCTTACTATCCCTGATCCATGGGATATCCGCTGGCAAACCGGAACAAGGGGCAAACTGTATCAGAACGGCCATCACTCTAACCCCATCTCCTCTTTAACCATCTATCGAACCTACGAACCCTCAATGGATCCTTCCCTCTCCAACCTTAAAGATCTTACCCAAGTAATCACAGACCAAGAAAACCAGCTCAACACCCAACTACAGACACCCCCTGCACAACATCCCTTCTCATGGCTTACGCTAATCAGACAAGAAGCAATCCTGCTTAACCACTCAGGCTTAACTAATCTGTCACACTGCTTTCTTTGCGCATCCCTCCAGTGGGATCCAGTAATAGCCGTCCCATTACCCACCCCCTGTCCCAATGTCACTAACTCCATCAACCACCCCAGAAGTCAAACCTTCCTACAGGTTCCCGTCTTCACTGAGAACCCCCCCCCAATACAACACATCTCACCCGATATGCTACTCCTCTCATGCCTCCCCAACTTGCCCCTCCCCCCTGCCTATGCCTAGCCACGAACCCCCCCCAGGGGGATTCTATTGGTGTAATGGCACAGCTTATAAACAAATGCCCAAAAATGCTTCTGTCTCCCAGTCACCATCATCCCCCAACTCACCCTATATGGACAGGAAGAACTCCATCAACTCCTCGAATTCCGTCTCCAAAAACGAGCCGGTTTCCTCCCACTAATGGTCAGACTATCCCTGGCCACCTCCCTATTGGCCGCTGGGGTTGGGGCCGGCTCCCTAATACACTCCATTAGCTCCTCCAGGGATCTGTCAGACAGGCTCCAAATTGCAATAGAAGCCTCAGCAACTTCCCTATCCACCTTACAAAGACAGATCAACACCCTAGCACAGGTCACTCTACAAAACTGACGGGCCCTAGATCTCTTGACAGCAGAAAAAGGGGGAACATGCCTATTCCTGACAGAGGAATGTTGCTACTACCTCAATGAATCAGGCTTAGTTGAAACCAATGTAGAACACCTAAAAGAAATCCAAAAAACCCTATCCGCCCGCCCAGGATCCTCAGACCCCCTAACCTCCCGGTGGCAATCACCCCTCCTAACTTGGCTCCTCACCATAGTCACCCCACTAGTTGCTATCTGTATAATACTTATGCTCTTACCTTGTTTTCTCCGTTTTGTACGGAAACGAATTCATGAAGTTTCCCAGGTGCATTTCACCAGATGGTGGTCTGGCCATATTCCCGCATTCCAACCTCAGACCCCACATACCATGACGTCGCCCTTACACCCGCAGGAAGCAGCCAGATCAGATCCATCGCCCATTATCGCCAATAAGAGGTTGGAATGTTAGGATGTCTCTGGAACCACAGTGGAGGGGACGGCCATCTTGCCAGCATAACCCAACAGAAAGCCCCGAACAGCGCGCCAAAACGAATTGGAGGTCAACCAATCACCGAGCCACAGCACGACCTGGTGTGAAAAAGGCCCACCGGGACCTAAACCCAGAACTGCTGCAGCTTAAAAACCCTATCCCACCACACCCGGGCGCGACTTCCCTGACTCCTCTCTCTCTCTCTCTCTCCCTGAGTCACGGAACCTCGCCCGAGACCTGAGTTCCCAATAAAGCCTTTGCTATAATTTTTTAGCCTCTGACTCCTATCTTTACCCTGCCCGAAGCCTGACCCTAACAATACTATGAGTGTTTTCAATCTGCACCGGCTCTGTTACAGAATGTACTAAAAGAACTCCACATTCCTGTTCACCAAAAGCTGCAGGTTTCCTATTAATTTAGTCAGATCATGGGGTCTGTCCCTGTGGTAGGCAAAATCTTGCACTCCCTGATACCATTCCAGTAAATGTCACCCTATTTGGAAAAAGGGACTTTGCAGATATAATCAAGATTACTAATCAGTTTACTTTATAACAGGGAGACTATCTTGGATTATCTGGGTGAGCCCAATCTAATCATGTGAGCCCTTAAGGAAGCAGAGAACTTCCTGTGTTTGGAGGTAGATGAGACATAGGGAAAGAAGTCCGAGATGGGAAGTGAGAGATGGCTGAACTCACTGTTGCTGGTTCTGAAGACATAAGGATCCATGAGCCAAGAAGGGCCTCTAGAAGTTGAGAATGATTCTCAGCTGACAGCCAGCAAGGAAATGGGGACCTCAGTCCTATAACGACATGGAATTGAATTCTGCCAACAACATGAATGAGCCTGGAAGCAAACTCTTTCCCAGAACTTCCAGCTAAAAACTCAGGCTGGCCAATATCTTAATTGTTTGGTCTTGTGAGACCCTAAGCAGAGTGTCCAGCCATGCATGCCTGGACTTCTCACCTACAGAAACTGATATAATACTGCGATACTATAAGCCAATAAGTTTGTGTTAATTTGTTAAGGTAGTGATAGAGAACTAATACAGGCCCCATGGTCACTACTGACCCCAGTAGATGCTATCTGAATGCTTCATCCATAGCAATCATTATTTCTTTGTTGATGTGACACTGTCATTAATCTTTTATGTTTCTGAGCCAATCATATTGATTTGGAGCCCGTATCCATTCTCTATCACTGCCCTAACAAATTAACACAAACCAAAAAATCAACGGGCCAAAATTGATACTGAGAAAATTAATTAAGTAATGTATGAATCACATGGAAACTCAACCTCTTGAAATTAAATTTTTCAGAATTATCTCTTTTAACCATAACGTTGAATGTATTGATGTGTGAGGCAAGAATGAACGTTCTACTCTAAATTTGACTTCTTTCTTAAATTATTTATCAAAAGAATACTGCGATTGCCATTGTATCAGTGAAACATTTGCTACAGGTTTAAAATTAAATGCAGAGCACATTCACAGACCATCAATTTGGGACCTTCTTTTGTCAAACTCTGTTTTTTAAATATCTTAAAAGTAAGGCTTATTTTACTAGTGGAAAATTCTTAAGGAAGACAAGATAATATATTCACTCAATACAAGACTGTTTAAACTGTATTCATCTCTGAGAGCAGTACCATTTTCAACACAGAGAGAGGGGGGATTGATGACCACATTACTCGGTGTTTAAAACCAGAAAGGAAGGTACAGGATCTGCAGTTAAACCTATTCTCCCCTGACTCTCTGCTAGTTTTCTTCATAGGATGTATTGTTACCTGAAATTATAGTTTTATGTGTCCACTTTATTGCAATATATGTCTCCTAATAGAATGTCAGCCACAAGGGGCCAATGACTCTGCCTTCTGGTTCATTGATGGACATCCAGCCTTTACAAACATGCCTGGTACATAGTAGATTCTCAATAAATAGTTGTTAAGTGAATGAGAAAATAAATAATGAAAACTCTAGGTCATCTTTCATCAGTTCTGATATGCTAATTTTATCCCCATTCATCTTCTCACTAAATTGTTCCTATGCCTTTCATTTCTAACCTTAATTTTTCCAGTGTCTCCATTAAAACAGTATGTCCCTCCTTCCTTAGTTATTCAACAATAATACTGAGCTCCTTGGATATTCCCTGGCTCAAGAGTCATCCATCCATTCATTCATTCATTCATTCATTCATTCAACAAAGGAAATCAGTCGATGAAGTCAGAAGAATAGGGGTCTAGATCATGAAGAACCTTCATGACTAGTGTATAGTCTTGGGCTTTTAGTAAGAGTGAGAGGTGGGAAGCCACTGGAGGACCCTCACACAGTAAGTGTCCTATTCTGATTAACATTTGAAATAAAGGCAATCTAGTTACTATATGAGGCATGGTAGAAACAAGGTCACCAATCATGCAATTGTTGGGGTACTAATTTTTTTTTGACTGCCCAGGTTCTCATGGAATTCAAACTAAGTTCTGTGATGAACTTTGTTAGAGCACAGGATTCGTTTGGGAATCCCTTGGAAGACATTCGGCACCACTAATTTCAACTGCCTCAGTTTACAGGAGAGGAGGCTCCATTTGCTCATTCCTTGATCAAGGTTCATTTCATCTACATGATGACATCTTATTTGTCCTCTGCTCAAACCCAGGGTTTCATTCTCACTAAAGACTATAACATGTTTACCCCCAAATTAAAAAGCACATTGCCTCGAGAAAGACAAAGAGCAGGGAGCCACTTAGATCTCTTAAGTCTCTTCCAAAGCCTATCGTGCTTATGTCATCCCACCCTAAAAATCCCACTAGCTTTTAAACTCTCCCACTAACCACACTGGAAAGCAGACTGTGATGAGTTGCCTTTACCATGCTTTCCTATGAAGTATCTAACCTTAAGATTTATCCGACTGACTTGTACAAGTTGAGCCCACAGGACCAATGAATGCCATGCCCCTCACACATCATTTCTTTGTGGTGTGCCTATATTTAAGCAGATACTACAGCTTTGGGGCATTCCAGCAGCTCACTGGAATATATTCACAGATATAGAACCTGAGTATTGCTGAGGAAGCTCCTCTTCTGCAGGACAGAGCATGCAATGCAGCTCAGGAGATCTGAGTTTTCACTCCCATACTTTTAATCCTGCAACTTTTGCTTCAGTAATTTAACCTTCTTTAATGTTTCCTCACCTACAACATGGGCCTGCTGAGCGTGAGGAATAAATAAAACAACATGTATCGGGCATAGAGGCCGGCACATAGCAAGCACTCAGTAAGTATTTAAGCCATTTTTCTAGTTGCCATCATCATTGTGAAGGTGGCCATGCATTTTCCAAAATGGCACCTGGGTTCAGGAAGCAGGCATACTACCTTTCTATCACCTGGTAATAAAGACTAGTTGCTGGAAAAAGGTCACTCCAGAGCATAGGAGCATGGATCCACAAAGTAATTTACCAATCCCTTTCTTTTATCTCTTACATGTTTATTTGTTGACAGAGGGAAAACAGGCAAGAGTTTCAAATACCTTAAGATATCTTACTTATTGTTGAGATACGTTTGAAGTGATACACGCAAAGACCAAGTACAAAAGGTAGGGGTTATGTGGTAATTTAAATCCTGTAATGGTGATAACAGAAGAGACAAAAGCTAATGTAGATCTCTCTATTTTGTTTGGCTTGCTTATATAAGAAAAATGAAGGGTGACTGGGTAACTCAGTCAGTTAAGCATCTGACTCTTGATTTCGGCTCAGGCCATGATCTCATGGTTCATGGGATTGAGCCCCGCATCGTGCTCTGCACTGACAGTGTGGAGTCTGCTTGGGAATCTCTCTTCCCTCCCTCCCTCTCTCTCTCTCTACCCTTCCCTTGCCTGTGCACGCTCGCTCTCTCTCTGTCAAAATAAATAAATAGTTACAAAAAGAAAAAGAAAAATGAAAAAAGATAAGGGATGAGGGAAAGGAGAAGAGAAAGAAAGGAAAGGGCTAAGAAAGTGAAGTAAAAGAGAAACACAAGAAGAAGGAGGAGGAGGAGGAGGAGGAGGGTGGGGGGGCTAGGAGGAGGAGGACAGGGAAGGGGAAAGAAGGAAATAACAGTGGAAGAGAATCAGAAAGGAAGAGACAAAAAAGAAAACAAAAGATAAACTAAAAGGCTGAGACTACAGCCCGGGGTAATTCAAAGGTTAAAGCCAGGATCGGCGTGTAAAACTAGGAGAGAATACAAAGTGCACTTACAACTGAACTAATTCTTGAATTTCTGTCCCTCTTTTGTAAAGGGAAATGTCTTTGTCTGTGGAAAATTAAAACTTAGACTTCTCCGGATCTTTGAGTTCCAATGACATCACTGAGTGATCACTTGAGTCTTGTTTACATGGTAACGTGGATGTCACCGCCACCCCTTTCAAGTAAAATATTGTAAGGCCGGAGGGAGTGAACACAAAGAGAAGTGCACTCCAGGACGCCCATTTTGCTAAGAACACCGGCCTTCCGGCTGGAACAACAAAGACTTCTGGAGTCGACTGACAATCCACCTCATCTCATCCAGTTCTGCCTTCATTTTCTACTGTTGGTCAAAAAATCTGTACCTCAACGTGCACATGCCGTATACTCAATCTCTTCATTCTGTTTCCAGACGGGCTCTTTGACTAAATGTACTCTGTTGGCCCAAACAAACAAACACAACTCAACCAACCATTAAAGATGACAAATGCTTAAGCCTACTTTCTCTAGTGCAGAACCTCACCTGCATCGTTTACCTAAAATGAAAGGCAGGAATAGCATTCCGAATTTGGCAAAAAGTGGATGACCTAAAATTCCATAATTTGTTGTTTATGTGTAGAAGTCAACCAAGCATATTTCCTTCCCCATAAAGGACATCCTTCTTATCAGGTGTCCCATCACTTAGTATAAAATTGGCGGGATACCTTGCAAAGCAGATGCCTTTCTTTATGGACACGATAGCAATCAATTGTGTAAAATGTATTTCGTACAGAATGTAAAATGAAGCAAGTCAGTTTAGCTTCAAAGAGTGATACTAATACTTTACACACAAACCCATCACATCTGGACAAAAATAAAAGCTGAGAGGTGAGGGGCGCCTGGGTGGCTCAGTCGGTTAAGCGTCCGACTTCGGTTCGGGTCATGATCTCACAGTTTGTGAGTTCGAGCCCCATGTCGGGCTCTGTGCTGACAGCTTAGAGCCTGAAGCCTGCTTGGATTCTGTGTCTCCCTCTCTCTTTCTGCCCCTTCCCCACTCACGCTCTGTCTCTCTTTCTCTCTCTCTCTCTCTCAAAAAGAAATAAACATTAAAAAATAAAAAAAAAATTAAAAAAAAAGCTGAGAGGTGATATTGACCTGAACTCTGGAGGTTGAAATGGAAAAGGACAGAGGCATGTAGATACAAGTAGGAGTGATAGTAACACATATCTATCAGCAGGCATGGCCAGAGCACTGAGTCAGAACAGATACAGACTAGGGGCGCCTGGGTGGCTCAGTCGGTTGAGCGTCCGACTTCAGCTCAGGTCACGATCTCGCGGTCCGTGAGTTCGAGCCCCGCGTCAGGCTCTGGGCTGATGGCTCAGAGCCTGGAGCCTGTTTCCGATTCTGTGTCTCCCTCTCTCTCTGACCCTCCCCCGTTCATGCTCTCTCTCTCTCTGTCTCAAAAATAAATAAATGTTAAAAAAAAATTAAAAAAAAAAAAAAAAAAGAACAGATACAGACTATAAGCCATGGAAACTGGCAGGCTTATCTCTGTGTGTCAGTAAATACCCACCCAGAACACAAAGTACATGATGAAGAATTGAGAAATATGTTGGTGGTAAAGGGGCAAAACTCCTGAAATGCAGAATGGGGTGTATGGTGATGCCATTTCCCCAAATGAGAAAGACTGAAGGGAAAATAAATTGAGTTTGTTGTGGCAGGAGTAATATAGATTCTAATTTCTAATGTAAGAAGCTGTAGATGCTTGGGAAACAACTAAATGGAGAAGTTAAGTATAGAGTTGAATAGATGTTTCCGGAGCTCAGAGGCCGGGAATGAACTAGAGAGATCACTGAGCCAGCACATTAAGTATGATTTAGGGCCATGAGAATGGAAGAAATTACTTAAAGGCCTGGGGGACTAAGAAGAGGGCCCAGGATAGACTCCCAAAGTTGGAAAGATCCAACCTTCATTTAGGGATGGACTAATAACAAGGGAGTTGGCTGAGAACTAATAAAAGCCTAATGAGGAAAACTGGAGATATGGTGTCACAGAAACCACACCAGACTCAGTGAGGCCAACAAAAAGGGAACTCATGCAGGAAAAGAGACGAGTCAACTCTATCAAATTCTCCAAGAAGCTGAGGAAAAATGCAGCTCACTGGATCGGACCACACAGGGGTCACTGCTGATCTCAACAGAAGTTGTTTCCAGTGGAAGCAGAAGCCACCTTGGAGTTGGATGCATAGTAAAAAGGGGACAGAAAGTGAAAACAGCTTACACGGCCAAGCCTCACCAGAAATTTGACAAGGAATGGAGTAAAGAAATGGAGTGAGGGATGTCTGAAGTATGGAAGAGGTTAAAATACGTTGGCATGTAATCTACACAACTCTGTGATCTAGAGAGGTATTATTTCCCTCACTTACCAGATAACAGTAAGGCTCAGAGAGGTTTAAGAACTTGATCAAGGCCTCACAGCTAGTAAGAAGCTGAGCTGAAAGTTGAATCCAGTCTATCTGATTCCGAAGCACTGGCATAGACGGCCACTTATTACATTTTATTACACGTATTTATCCAATAACCGCCTCCCTCACTTTCTAAGTGCAGGAACTGATTCTAACTCATTCTTGAATCCCCAGCATCTACCTCTTTGACACATCTTTCCAGCACCTACTTTGGAAGTGACTTTTGACTGTCAGAAAGAAAAGGCATATATACCCAAATAAAATGCAACTAAAATGGCTGTTAATAACAGGTATTTAGTAAATGCGTCGCAAAAATGAACGAATGAACCAAAAGTCAGATTTCAGCCATTGACACAGAACTTCTCTACAGAACAAGGATTTAAAGAACAAGAGATAAATATAGAGGAATTGGGGAGCCCCTGAAATATTTGTAATACAAAAGTGGTAACAGAGGAGTAGTGACTTTCTGAAAGGGTGAATATAATTATTAGACCGGTATTCAAAATGTATTTGTTCACACAGTTGCATTTCCTAAGTTTGTAACCAGCAAAACTGTAAGAACTTGCCCTAATCTTACACAGTCACCAGTCTCCACCGTAATGAACAGCTTGCTTGCCACTTACACTGTTTTTCCCTCAGTGGTGAAAACACATACGAGATCCTTATTCCCACATGGAATCCATTCTTAGACAATACTGATTTCATTGTGCTCTTGAAACCAATGTATGTGTAGCATGGAAAGGGAAAGGTACATTCAGTCATTGTGATATTCTGTGTCCCTCACAAGAATAAATGGATTTTTTTTAAAAACATTCATGTGATTGACTGATTCCTCCCAATCGCTACATGTTTCACTCAGATGTTTTGCTGGCATGTTACTTCAGAGCTTTTTAACACAGCTATTAATTGTTCTCTTTATCATATGAGTGAGGCACTTTTAGCAACGATCCTAAAGTTAAAATAACCCACAACAGCTTGAAAACATGTGAACTCTGATGTTTATTTGCCTTAATATGTTAATAACTTAGGTTTCTTCTGAAATAATTTTGTTTTGACTTCCTCCAATACATTCTTTCCTTCTCAATTTTAGAAAATTTACCCTTTGAAAGTCTGAATTGAAAAAAAAAAAGGTTTTCAGGTTAACAAAATTATTTCATGATGTAAGGTACAGTACTTTGGTTTGTTTAAGATTAGCTAGGAAAGAAGTTAAAGATCTGCCCATCAACTAATTACATATATATTGTTAAAAACTACTTGAAGCAAGTTAAATAAAATAAGGATGCCTAAAGTGGGTTGAATTTGCATTCTGATTATTTCCAGATGACTCCTAAACCCACAAAGTTTTTTTCCTATCCTTTTCTTGCTTAATGTAAGCATTACCAACTAGTTTTAGCCCCCCAGCCCCCATATCTATAAGCATCAAGTATTTTTTTCCTAAAAAGGATATACTATACAATTTAGCTATTCATTTATGCAAATGATGGTAAACAGAATTATAAAGACAGATAATAAACAGCAAATGAGGTTATTTTGTTTCACGCTTTATGTTGTCAGAGTTCTGAGCATGGTTTAGTGTTTTCTATTCATGACTTTATATTACCAAATTACTCCCTGATGGTGTCTCAGATGTGCTTTTGTCTGCAAATGAGAAGGAATAAAATACCAGGACATTAACGTTAAATTACAATCGTTAATGGCGTAAATACGAAAATAATTACTGCATCATACCATCAATTGTTATGTGTTCATTACGGAAGTTCTTGTAAAGCCTTCATTTTCTTGTTACAATTATTTTTTCCTTTATTTTTGTCTGGCTATTTTATAGCCCTGACAGTACTTTAGCAACATTCAGCAGTTACACAAGCCATTTAATCCTGCTCAAAGCTTCATTTAAACTTCATTTTAGTTGCATTTTATTTGTGTATATATGCCTTTTACTTCTTTCTGACAGTCAAAAGGTACTTGCAAAGTAGGCGCTGGAAAGACGTGTCAAGGAGGTTAGCTAAAACCAGCAATCAACTTCAGCGAAGATTTCAGACTTACTTAATAACACCGCTCACTACAATACCTTTATTGATCAAACCAAATGCGCCCCCATTCCTTAAATTTTAGTTTCAGTGCCCCCCGCCAACATCTCTTTTTAAAATTAAATTATAATTTTACAGCCAATCGGGCAAGAAGCTTTTCAATCTCTGCTCTCCTTCTTCCTCCCGTTCTGTCTCTTCTCTAGTGCTCTTTCTCACCCTCCTCCTGATCAAAACTCATCCTTCCGCTCCCAGTGTTTTCTCTCCAGCCGGCAGGAAGGGGATGCCCTCCACACACACACACACACACACACACACACACACACACACACACACACCCAGTCGCCTCGCCCTCCGAGGGTCGTCCAAGTGCACCCTTTTGTCTGCTCCACTCCGCAACCGTCGCTTAGCCTCTCTCCTGCCAGCCTTGGGCGAAGAGTGACAGAAAAACTCACACCGTTGTAGCGAGCTGGAGGGGGAAGAGGGAGGGCTGGAGGCTCCGCGGGCGGTCCAGCATCCCCACCGCTGCGCGCACACGCGCGCGCGCACACACACACACACACACACACACACACACACACTGAGAAGTCTTCTGTCACCTGTTCGCTTTCAAAGCCAGCTCTGGAGCTAAGTGAAACTTATCCCCCCTCCCCTCCCACCCCCGCCACCTCCACCCTCACCTCCGGGAGTTCGGGTATACGAAGGCATCCTGTGGCACAGTTTTTTCCAAAATATTTGAAAGGGGGAAAAGTGCACAGTAGGAACACTGCAATTACGTATATCCCTGGTACAGCCCTCTTCCTCTCTTTTTTTCGCCCACCTTCTCTGCAATCACACCCGGCCTTTCCCCGCTAACGCGCGCACACAAGCACCCCATCTCTGCTGACAGTCCAGGCTTGGAACCTCAGCCTCCAGGGTTCTGTCCGTGTCCCTCTGCCCGGCACCAGGCCCGGGCACTCTCTCCAACTCCTGCCATGTGCAGCCCAGCGCTACCGGCTCCTTAGCCCCAGCCCAGGCTCCAAACTTTTTCTCGCCCTTTCTCCAGCCCCAAATCACGCGCATCCCAGAGGCTGGACGCCCCAGCCGGTATCCCAGAACACAGGGGAGTGGGGCGAGTATCGCTGCCCCCGTGGGCTCCAGGTCTCACGGTGCCTAGCCCTACTGTGTACAGGACGGCGCTGGACCCGGCAGGGATGCAAAGGGAGCCTGGGCGGATCCGGCTGGCAGGTGCAACTTGCCAGCGACTCCCGGGTTCACGCCCTAGGGGACCGCGGGTTTGGCCTGATGAGAACAAAGCTGGAGTCCGGGGAGACTGTCAGCCGGGAGGCGCTAAGACAATAGCAATAAAGGGAACTTGGAAGAGAACCGCTGCGCAAAGTTGTCTCCGAGTCCGGATGTCCTGGGATGGCCGCAGGCTCCCGCTGCATACCCCCAAACCCCTAGCCCCGGGCCCCGCCGCAGAACACGCAAAACCCTGGCTCAGCAGCGGTCCTAGGATGCTATGCAAATACCCTGGGAGCCCAGACGCAGCTTGGGGCGCGGGGGACGCTCCGGGACTTGGACAGCAGCTGCCGGCAGGAAGACCCGCCAGCGCGCTCTCCTGGCTTTACCTTTCCGCGGGCTGCCTTGGAGTCCGCGGCGCGCCGCCCGCTGGCTGTGCCCTCAGCCCCTGCCGCCGCCGCCGCCGCGGAGAGCAGGCAGCGGGAGCCGGCCCGCTGCGCCCCGCCCCCGAGCGCCAGGCACCGCCCCCGAGCACCAGGCCCCGCCCCTCCACGCTGGCCGGCACCCTCGCGGAGCCACGCGGGCCCCGGGTACTGCTGGCCCGCGAGCCGTGGCAAGCGGCGGCTGCCCCTGCTTCCGCCTTTGCTGCAGTCGTCGCCGCCGTTGCTGCTGCACCGCATAGACTAGGAAGCCCCGAAATGTCAAGGGGTACCCCCCCAACGAACCAGATAATTGA
The DNA here is from genome assembly GCF_028749965.1 of Puma concolor. Taxonomy (NCBI): domain Eukaryota; kingdom Metazoa; phylum Chordata; class Mammalia; order Carnivora; family Felidae; genus Puma; species Puma concolor. The sequence goes on from NC_141675.1 coordinate 17,602,642, forward strand.
AGTGACCTCTAGAACACCGGGAGCATGGTCCATGCAGGAGCAGAGTCAGCATCACCAGAAAGCTTGCTAGAAATGCAAATTTATGGGCCCCATCCCAGATGAACGGAATCAGAATCTCTAGGGAGAAGACCTAACGATGAGTATTTTAACAAGCTCCTGGGATGATTCCAAGCACATTAAAGTTGGAGAAGCACTACTCTTTTGCTCAGAGAGCTAAGGGCTTGATCAGATGCAGTCCTAAGATCCAGGAGCCCACCCGAACGAAGGTTTAACTTGGCAGCATTTGCAAAGCCCGAGAGAACGCTGTCTGCGCCCTGGATGTCATTCATCTTGCTTTATTGACTGCGAAGTCTTTAGAGATAAACAGAGGGGGGAACACATTTACTTCTGATCTGACAGCTCTAATGAGCTCAAGGAAGAATTATGTAAACATTATTAAGTGTAATAAACACGTGTCGGCATCAGACAATCTTCTCTGAAGAGAGTTGGCAAAAGCCGGCATGAGCCAACGTTTTATTCATAATGTCTTTTTAACTTTATGTTGCCTGTGTAATAAGCCTTTGGCTTTGCTGTTGCCCAGATGGAAAATCATTACCCCAGTAATGGATGAGCCAGTTCAAAAGGAGAGCCACCGGGATGCGGAGCACTTTCATTCATAAATGCTACTCATCAGAGACAGGGGGAACCATCTCCTGACAATGTAGCCATTTTAACCACCGCACTGTTGTCCCAGCTTTCTCTCAACTTCCTGAGGCATCACTTGGCTCACACTCTAAAAGCCAAATAAAAAGTTAGCTATTTTTTTTTAATTTTTTTAATGTTTATTTTTGACAGAGAGAGACAGAGCATGAGGGGAGAGGGGCAGAGAGAGAAAGGGAGACACAGAATCCGAAGCAGGATCCAGGCTCTGAGCTGTCAGCACAGAGCCTGACGCGGGGCTCGAACTCGTGAACCACGAGATCATGACCTGAGCCAAAGTCGGACGCTCAACTGACCGAGCCACCCAGGCGCCCCCAAAAGTTAGCCATTTAGTCACCTTACCATTTTATTTGTCGTGAGCTCCCCCACCCTTTTTATTCTACTTTTCAGAACTTCACACCTTAGTAAATATTGGAGAAACGGATGATGGCTTGTCAGAAGGAGGACATGAGGGGACCGCCTTGGTTTCCACTGCTAGCTCTAGAAATTGATTCTGGCTTTGAACTGTTATTTTGGGTAGATTTGGAAACTGGAAGTTTGGGTCTTCAGAGAAGCCTGGTCAGTGGTATCCAGAACAGGCAGACCTTCAGGAAACCTCCTTTCCATCCCTTTTATTTTCCTTTTTCATCAAAAATGGCAGGGGTGCCTGGGTGGCTCAGTTGGTTGGGTATCCGACTTCGGTTCAGGTCATGATCTCATGATTCATGGGTTTGAGCTCCACATCTGGCTCTGTGCTGACGGCTCAGAGCTTGGAGCCTGTTTTGGCTTCTATGACTCCCTCTCTCTCTGCCCCTCCCCTGCTCACACTCTGTCTCTCTCAGAAATAAACATTTATATATACATATATATATATATATATATATATATATATATACACACACACATATATGTATATATATGTATATATATATATACACACACATATATGTATATATATATAATGGCAACCTGCTTCAGCACTAATAACATTACCATTTTAAGTAATGAAAAGGGAGCATCATTATCAAGAGATCCAGTCCATCAAAAATCCAGAACTTCTCCCCCCTTCAATACCATTAGTGTTGCGAGAGAAAGATCTAGAAATCTGGCATCACAGGGCTTATTCTAGATGGGATATAGAATAGGAAGGGAAAATAAAGACCAAAGAAGAAGAAGAAGAATGAACAAAGGAAGGACAGGAAGGGAGGAAGAATGAAAGGAAGGGAGAAAAAAAGGAAGGTCAGGAGGAAGGAACAATAATTGCTACTCAGGCCTTAGAAGTTAATCAAAAAGAAAATTGAAAGGAGATGGCAGGGTAAAAGAGGAGGTGTGTTGAGTCAGGGCTCTGCAGAGCGACAGAACCAATAAGAGACAGAGGTAGAGACAGAGACAGAGTTGAGATAGAGAAAGAGATAGAATTATTTTAATTGGCTCATGTGATTATGGAGGCTGAGAAGCCCCACCATCTCCTGCCCCAAGCTGGACACCCAGTGGTACAATTTGAAGGCCTGAGAACTAGGGAGATGATAGTGTACATTCCAGCCAGAGTCTAAAGGCCTGAGAAGCAATGAAGACAAGAGAAGACTGATATTGCAGCTCCAGCAGTTAAACAGAGAGAGGCCAAATCCTCTATTTGTCCACCTTTTTGTTCTATTCAGGCTCTTATGGGATTGGAGGATTCCCACTCATCCTGGGGAGGGCCATCTGCTTTTCTCGGTCCATCCATTCAAATGCTGGTCTCTTCCAGAAACGCCTTCACAGACACATCCAGAAGCAATATTTAATCATAAATCTGGGCACCAAGTGATCCAGTCAAATTGACACATAAAATTAACTATCATGGGGCAAGGAGACCAGAGCTCCATTCTTCCCCAGCCATTTGTCAAGGGTAGGGTTGTTAGGTCAGTTTCCAAGGAGCAGGCCCTGAGTGAGGATTTATGCGCAAGTGATTTGTGAAGAAAGTACTCCCAGGGAAAACCACGAAGAGAATTGGGGGTGAGAGGGACTGGGAAGAGGGGAAAGCCAAACAAGGGTCTCGAAGTCCCATAGTGAGTAGGCCTTGGACTCATTCTGCAGGGAAGGTCTGGAGTTTTAGCTTCTAATTTGTCTCAAACTGAGCCAAGAGAGCTGGGCATTCATATTCCTTTGCAGGACAGTTTATTGGTTAACAACCTCCCAGGGGAAATAAACTCCTTGGCACTTAAGTAGGCTCCAGCAGCTCGAGGGTAGTCCTTTAAAGAAAAGTCAGTGTTGCTATTGAAAGCAATGGGACTCAGAAATATGGGGGAGGTGGGATGTCACACAAAAATACTAAAAAGGATTTTAGATGATCTGAACTGAGCACTGACTTTGTCTGTTTCAATATGTGTCTTCCGATATGTACCCAGCTCATGTACCAACGCATGAACTGAGTGGCTGAAACCCTACCCATGAGGGGTCAACACTGGAAAAGCAGCAAGTAGCTATGGGACATCCCAGGGGTGAGGGGCATTGAGGAATCTTGGACAGGCTTGAGTCATGTCAGGGAGCTGAGTTATAGGCTGATGTGGCAGTGTCCCCATAACATGGTCACCTGTGAGAGCCAGCATTTGGTCACCTGGCCTGGAAATGTATAAATGCCAGCAGAGAAGCTGTGACAACACACACAAAAGCAGTTATATTGTTTTTAAGTTCGTTTACTTATTTTTCAGAAGGGCGTGGGGAGAGAGAGGGAGAGCAAGCGAGCACAGGCACGAGAGGGGCAGAGAGAGAGAGAGAGAGAGAGAGAGAGAGAGAGGGAGAGAGAGCCTGATTCAGGGCCCAATCTCACAAACCATTAGATGATGGCCTGGGCCAAAATCAAGAGTCAGATACTTAACTGACTGAGCCACCTAGGTGCCTCAAAAGCAGTTAATTTTTTTTTTTTCAACATTTATTTATTTTTGGGACAGAGAGAGTCAGAGCATGAACGAGGGAGGGGCAGAGAGAGAGGGAGACACAGAATCGGAAACAGGCTCCAGGTTCTGAGCCATAAGCCCAGAGCCTGACGCGGGGCTCGAACTCACGGACCGCGAGATCGTGACCTGGCTGAAGTCGGACGCTCAACCGACTGCGCCACCCAGGCGCCCCAAAAGCAGTTAATTTTGAGAATTTGCCCTTCCTCCTCCCTTCCCCTCCCAGCCCCCAAGACCAGAGGAGAAGGGAGTTTTGCCTTGAAAATGGAAGAAAAAGCAAATACTGAGTCCTAGGTGCTTCTCTGAGAAGAGAAGTAAGCTCAGGCCATGCTCTCTCCCAATTAAAGCTCCTCAGCTCAAAGACTGGCTTGTGATCAGGGAGAGAGGTCTGAATGGGAGATGCAATGAAAATTTAAACTCGATGGATTTTAAATAGGTGAAAGTAACTGAAAGTACCCCAGAAGTTAGGGAATCTACCCAAAGTTCTTGTTAAGAGATCTCGCACCTGGTAAAGAAGAGAGATTTGACTTAGGCATTTGGGACCAGTGGTTTGAGAAAAATATAATAGTTTCATGTTTATACTTCAGTTTGTACAATAAATTGGTTACAGTTGGAATTATTTACTTCTCCTGGCTGCCACCTGTGATGTGTCCTCAAGTAACTCCCTCCACCTTAGGTGGGCCTCCACACCAGTGTTTACTGGGATGGCTGTGGCCTGGCAAGGCTTATCCACTGCCTGAGGACATGTCCTGCCCAATTATCACATCCTCTGAAATGGTGGAAATATTAGCAAGGCAAGGCACAAAGGAAAAGCTATAATTACAAGTGGTTAAACACCCTGGGTAAGTCTAATTATTTTACGTTTCTTTAAAAAAAAAAAAACTGGTTTAGAAATTTGCATAGGATAGTTTCCACTTCTTACTTTTCATCTGTAATTTCCTTTAGAATATCTACATAAATACTTTTTTATTTTGCTTAGAACGGTTGGCTCTAGTTATATGCACATGGGCTCAACTCTTGGGGAAATTGTTACAACCATCAGTTGGAAATTGATTCGGATGCTAATCTGAAGCTGGGAGGACTTCTGGTTTTGCAGACATTGTCATTTCGCCACCTTGCAGATGGCATGATCCCACTGTTGGTTTTCACAAGTATTTGGAATGCTCTGCATAGTCCAGCTGGACAATCCCACTCAAGTTTTCTCTTTTCCTTCTTCCTGTTTGAGTTCCCTCACCTGCCTTCTAGCTGATTCTGTTCCCAGGCCTCACTTGCTCTATTTCCCACGTGGACCATGACTCTAAGAAACATTCTATGCCAAAACCAAGTGTGATAGATATGATTCATTAAACACAAGTATACATCATTATCAGGTTTGGGTAGAAAATAGCGTAATGAATGGTCTACAGTTTGAGATTCAAGAAAGTATAGTCGTTTCATGGAGGGTTTCCAGGGGTAGCATCAATTATGAAAGTAAAAGTGATTTGTTGTGTTACAAAAATGCCATAAAGATAGGCTGTTTTCCACTTCCTTTAAAATCCTCCACTAACCCTTAGAGGTATATGATTTGCAGATCATATATCTAATAAAGAGTTTTATATACAGAAGATATAAATGACACAACTCCATGGAAAAAAAAAAGACAAATAACTAAATTTTATTTTTTTTTTTAAATTTTTTTTTCAACGTTTTTATTTATTTTTGGGACAGAGAGAGACAGAGCATGAACGGGGGAGGGGCACAGAGAGGGGGAGACACAGAATCGGAAACAGGCTCCAGGCTCCGAGCCACCAGCCCAGAGCCCGACGCGGGGCTCGAACTCACGGACCGCGAGATCGTGACCTGGCTGAAGTCGGACGCTTAACCGACTGCGCCACCCAGGCGCCCCAACAAATAACTAAATTTTAAAGTTGGCAAGAGGTTTGAGTAGACATTTTTCCAAAGAATATATGCAAATGTCCAATAAGCACGTGTAAAGATGCTCAACATCATTAGTCATCGCGGAAATCCAAATCAAAACCACACTGAGATACCACTTTGCATCTACTTGGAAGGGTATAATAAGAATAATAATACTTTTTAAAAATATGGACAATAGTAAGCACTGGTGAGGATGTTGAGAAACCAAAACCTTCACACATTGCTGGTGAAGATATAAGACGGTATGGCCATTGTGGAAAACAGCTTGGAAGTTCCTCAAAATACTAAGTACTGAGTTATCCAAATGACCCAGCAATTCCTATCTTAGATATATACCCAAGAAAACAGGAAACATGCTCACAAAAATGTGTACATGAATGTTATGAAAGCATTATTCATAATAGCCAAGAAGTGGAAACAAATACCATAAAGTGAGGAATGGTAAACAAATGTATTTCCATACAATAGACCAATATTCAGATAAAGAAAGGAATAAAGTACTGATGCAGCCTGTAACATGAAAGAACTTTCAAAACATTATACTAAGTTAAGAAAGGAGACACACAGGGATCATACTGTAAGGTTCAATTTATATGAGAACGGCCCCAAATAGCAAACCCAACGAGACGGAAAGTAAATTAGCGTCTTCCAGGGGCTGGTGGCAGCAGGGAATGAATAGTGAGTACTTGTTAATAGATTCAAAGTCTCTTTTTCTTCCTTCTTTTGTTTTGCTTTGGTTTTTAAATAGGCTATTTTTTAGAGTCATTTTAGGTTCACAGCAAAACTGGGCAAAAGGGACAGATTGTCCATATACCTCTTGCCTTCACAGATGTATGGCCTTTTCCATTATGAAAATCCCACACTAAAGTGATATGCTTGTTACAGTTGATGAACCCACATTGATACCTTATTGTCACCCAAAGTCCGTATTTTTTACATTGGGGTTCTCTCTAGCTGTTGTACGTTCTATGGGTTTGGCAAATGTAGGGTGACATGTGTCCATCATTAGAGTATCATACAGGGTTGTTCCACTGCTCTAAATATCTTTCATGCTCCTTTCTACCCTCTAACCCCTGGCAACCACTAATCCTTTGTTTCCACAGTTTTGCCTAATCCTTTGTTTCCACGGTTTTGCCTTCTCCAGGATGTCATACAGTTAGAATCATATAATATATATCCTTTCCAGACTGGCTTCTTCCATTTATTAATATGCACTTTAAAGTTCCTCCGTGTTTTTTCATGGCTTGACAGTCTTTTAAAGGCGTTGAATAATGGTCCACTGTCTGGATGAACTAGAGTTTATAAATCCATTCATCCTAGAAGGACATCTGGGTTGCTTCCAAGTTTTGACTATTATGGAAAAAGCTGCTATAGATATCCATGTGGAGGCTTTTGTGCGGACCCAGGTTTTCAACTCCTTTGGGTAAATACCAAGGAGCAGAATTGTTGGATCATAACCGAAGAGGATCAGAAACTGTCAAAGTGTCATCTAAAGCACCAGCAGTGAATGAGAGTTTCCTTTTCTTTGCATCCTTGCCAGGATTTGGTGTTGTTAGGGTTCCAGATTTGGGTCATTCTAATAGGTGTGCACGGGTATCCCAACATTCTTTTAATATGTGTTTCCCTGACGACTTCAGATGTGGAGGATATTTTCTTTCATATGCTAACCTGCCATCTGTATATGTTCCTTGAGGAAATGTCTGTTCAGACCTTTTGTCCGTTTTTAATTAGGTTGTTCATTTTCTTATTGTTGAGTTTTAAGAGTTCTCTGTGTATCTTGAATATCAGATAAATCTTCTGCAAACGTTTTCTCTCAGTCTGTGGCTTGTTTTCTCTGCATAGTGTCTTTGACGCAGCAAAAGGTTTTCAGGGTTTCTTTTTTGGGTGATGCAAATGTTCTACAATTAGAGATGAAGGTGGTTGGCATACAGTATGGCAACCTTCCCGATTTGGTTATTAAACACTGCAGTTTCTGTCTTGGGTTCCCTTTCCTTTTCTCTGTGATAGAAGTAAGCTGCTATGTCATGAGCAGCCTTCTAGGGACACCCAGGTGGTAAGGAACTGAGGCCTGCCTACAACCACCTGCATAGGCTTGGAAATGGACCCTCCAGCTCTAGCCCTCTTGAGATGACTGCAGCTTTGGCTGCAAGCTGAGCCAGAACTATCCATCTCCCCCCAGATACTTGACCCTTGGAAATGGTGTGAGATAATAAATAATTTTAGCTTCAGCAGCTAACTTTTGCAGCAATATGTTCTGCAGCAGGTGATAAATAATAGTGTTCATTTATTACATTGTTTGACCATTTTTATGTGTTCATTTTTAAATGTATATTTATTATTTATTTGTTTGTTTGTTTTTGAGAGAGAGAAGAGGAGGGGCAGAGAGAAATGGGGAGAGAGAATCCTAAGCAGGTTCCATACTGTCAGCCCAGAGCTGGATGCAGGGCTTGAACCCATGAACCATGAAATCACGACCTGCGCCGAAATCAAGAGTTGGGAGCTCAACCAACTGAGTCACCCAGGTGCCCCTATGTGTTCATTTTTAAAGTCAATTTAAAAAGCATATTGAGGGGTGCTGGGTGGCTCAATCGGTTAAGCACTGACTTCAGCTCAGGTCATGATCTCATGGTTCATGGGTTGAAGCCCCATGTTGGTCTCTGTGCTGACAGCTCAGAGCCTGGAGCCTGCTTGATTCTGTGTCTCCCTCTCTCTTTGCCCCTTCGCCACTCACACTCTGTCTCTTTCTGTGTTTCAAAAAAATATAGAGACGTTAAAAAAAATTTAAAGGCAAATTGATCATTTCAAATTTCAATAACTAAGATTTTTAAAATGCAAAACAATCCTTGGAATTCAGTACTTTTCTCACTTAAAGAACAATGAGAATATGTAGAAGCAGATTTAATTATTTGTATATTGTTATTTGTTATGTTTATACATTATTATTCACTGTATTTGTTTCTGTGTTAGAGCTAGATCACAACAGAATGCATAGAGATAAGTGGATGGATGATTATCGTTAAAATAGAAATGTAATATCAAAACTATGAAAGAGAAAACTATTAGCAGAGAAAGCTAATCTTGTTAAGATTATTAAGCCACAAAATTAGTTTTGAACTTCCTGACAGGACAAGAAGGGAAATTTTCCGTTCTCTGGAAAAAGCACAAACTTTTAAGGGATAGAAATATTTTCCTGGTTCTAAGCTCTAAAAGCAACTTATCATTGGGTTCTCGGGAAATATTAAAAATTTCATGGACTGTTTTTTTCCCAATAGCCTTATAGCGAATAAAGAAGCAATTTTTCCCCCCGGCTGTCCTTGTGTTAATTATCAGTAAAACCGAGAGCATCATATTTATTTGGGATCAGTCTTTTTCTTTTTGCTTTATAGGATATTAAACAAGTGATGAGATAATTAAGCCTACTGATTAAATAGTTATATCAGTGTTAATTTCTTGGTTTTGATAGTTATACTACAGTTATAAAAGAGATTGTCCTTGTTTTTAGAAAATGCACACTGAGTATTTAGGGATAGAGAAGGAATGTGTGTGCACCTTACTCTCAAATGTTTATACAGGTGTGTGTGTGAGTGTGTGTGAAAAATGATAAAGCAAATACAGTGATATTAACTATTAGATAATCAGAGTGCAGACAGGAATATTTTTACTATTGCAGATTTTCTGCAAATCTAATATTATTTCCAAATTTTAAAATTATGAAATAAAAAAGAAATAAGTGGCTTTACTTTAGAGAAGATCATCAGGAATGACCTGTCTGAAGAGGTGACATTTATGCTAGGACATGAAGTTTGGGAAAGAGCTAGACACGCTAAAACCCAGTGCTTCTCAAACTTTAACACGCACCATAACTGCCTGGAGAGCTTATGAAAATACAGACACCTGGGCCCCACCCAGGAGTCTCTGATACAGCAGACTTAGGGTAGATTCTAATAATTTGTATTTTTTTTTTTTAATTTTTTTTTTCAACGTTTATTTATTTTTGGGACAGAGAGAGACAGAGCATGAACGGGGGAGGGGCAGAGAGAGAGGGAGACACAGAATCGGAAACAGGCTCCAGGCTCCGAGCCATCAGCCCAGAGCCCGACGCGGGGCTCGAACTCACGGACCGCGAGATCGTGACCTGGCCGAAGTCGGACGCTTAACCGACTGCGCCACCCAGGCGCCCCATAATTTGTATTTTTAACATGTACCAGATAATGCTGATGCTGCCATTCCATGAATCATGTTTGATTGGCACTGTCCTAGTTGGGAGCAGCAGAGGGTAAAGCAATACTTTTGGGTCTACAGAGGGTAAAGCAATACTTTTTCAGAAAAGAATTTTTAGATTTCAATCAGATATACTTTCACAGAAAAATTTACAGTGAGAAATTCTGATCTATGTTTAAAAATTTATGAAGTATATTTATTCATTTTGAGAGAGAGAGAGAGAGAGAGCACAATTGGGTCAGGGGCAGAGAGAGAGGGAGGGAGAATTCCAAGCAGGCTCCTTGCTGTCAGCGTAGAGCCTGATGTGGGGCTTGAACCCACAGACCATGAGATCACGGCCTGAGCTGAGATTAAGAATCAGATGCTCAATTGAATGAGCTACCCAGGTGCCCTGAGAAATTCTGACTGATTTCAAAGTATATAATAATACTATTCATGAAATATTTGGACAGATTGAAAACCAATATTCCATAAGATGCTAAAACGTTAAAATGTAAGTCATAACACACATTTATGGAGATAAAAGATGCAACACAAATTTTCAAATGTAAACTCACATTATGCTTATGCATAAATTATTAAGCTCAATTAAAATTATATAGATAATATCCCACATTGGAGGCACTGTAGCATATACAGCGTATGTGTCTGTATATGTAAAACATCCAACGATTTAGTTGGCCCTGAAAAGATCTTACTCTATTTTTTTTAGCTTTTAAGAAAAGGATGAAATTAAGCCAATTTCAATTAACACGCACAAAAAAATGTATTTGAAAAGATTTGTCAAATTTCTATAAATTATATACCAGTTATGTAACTGATTTCCATTATAATATTCAGATAATTTAACTCTAGTTTTAGAAGACCATATTCTTTTCTTTAAAGTTAGCTTCTCTATCTATCTACCTATCTATCTAATCTGTACACCCAAAGTGGGGCTCAAACTCATGACCCCAAGATGAAGAGTCGCACACTCCACTGACTGAGTGAGCCAGGTGCCCCTAGAAGACCACATTCGAATCCTGATCATTCAGCTTCAAGTGTCTTTTTTCCTTTTTCCTTCTCTGCTTCTCAGACATCTGCCTACAATCAAATCAAGTCTCCTCGCGAAGTATTTAATGCTCTGTAAAATCAACACATAAATGCACTTGTGGTATCCACCAATTTAAAGGGTCCCTGGAGTAAATTCTGTTTTAATGTTAATAATCACTTCTAAGTTATAAACACATTTCTGCTTGAATATCAAAATGCTGTTAAGAGTCTATGAAAACTCTCCAGCGATTCTAAACTATATATATTTTTTGCAACATGTATATCCTTTAGCACAATTAACTTGATTTTACATAAAGCTATGAACAATCAAGCACCTTTGCTTAATGTTCACTAAGTGCTCACTGTGTTCTATGGCTGTTATACAAAGATGAACAAGGGCAGCCCTCCCTGCTCACTGTGGACTTAGGACCATAATTCCAGAGCAGCTAAACTCTTACACAGATGAAGGTGATAATTCTTCATAATCGGTATATTCCAAAGTGAAACATATTTTTCTTGACATTTGCAATTATAAAGAGGTGTTTTTTGGGTTTTTTTGTTTTTCCAGCTGAACTTGAAAATTATAGCTGTAAAATGTCAAAAAAAATTCTTTGGGAATTTTGCTAAAATTTATTAATTTGTTACAGATATAATTTTGAAATTAAAATCTTGTTTTAATTTTTAAAATTCCTCTTTTAGAAGGATTAAGTATTTCTCCTCTCACTCTCTCTAGGGATTTAGAAGTAATAATGACCGATTATTATTCTACATCATTCATTGGTACCTTAACCTATAATTTATTATCTTTACCAAGAATGAAACATCTCTAGTAAAGAAAGATGATTTTGAGAGATGACAATTTTGTCTACCTTTATACTATCCTCTTCCCCACAAAGTATTCCAAATAAAAACAAAAAAATTGCAAAATGTGAAACCCAGATATTTATTATTACATTTGAATTCTGTACCTGTTCTTCTAAGAAGTACTTTTAACATCTATTTTGATTTTCCATATCATATTATAGGGGTTGGAGGCTGGGAAGACAGTGGAGTAGGAGGACCCTAAGCTCATCTCATCCCATGGATACAACTTGATAACACTCACATCAGTGTAAATACCCCAGAAATTAAGTGAATAGTGGTAGAACAAACTCTACCAGTAAAGGTACGGAAGAGGGCACATCCAAGAAGGTAGGGAGGATAGAGAAGTGGTGGGGAGTGAAACAAACTGTGGCCTTCCAAGGGCCAAAGGCAACTGTGCGCACAGAGAAGGGCAACAGGCTATCACACCAGGGAGCCCACAGGAGGAAGACGAGTCCCCATAACATGTGGGGCTGAAAGTGAGAGGGGCAAATTTCATGAGTTCTTACAACCAGTGGGACTTAAAGCCAGGAATTTTAAAACTCAGTGGGCAGAGCTCTTGGAGAGCCCTAGGGAAGTAGGAAGCTGAGTCCTAACTCTTAAAGAGATAGAATGACAAATATCCCACTGAGTATAGCACAGAAGGGGCAGTTTGGAGAACGCCTGGGGCATATGGAGGGGACAGTTATTTACCCATGTCTGAGCCTGTCCAGAGAGGCAGGGATAGAAGGGAGACCCCTCCAGTAACAAAGGAGCCATTTCCTTCCCCTGGTTCTCACAGCCATCTGTGAGATATAAGCCAGCATGGCACTTACACTCACTACCCAACTTGATTTCACCAGGCCTTGCCCCCTGCACTTCTGCACATCAGCCTTTTCCAGTCATGCTTGCCTCAGTCCCAGGGCTCCAGGTCCTCTTCTCCCAAAGACCAGAGTAAACTCTGCCAACACTGCATCTCCTGACCCATATGTTTTGGGGGCCTGGGTCTTAGCAGTGGTGACTGGTCATCTCCCAGGAAGACGAGCACACTTTGTAAAAACTGAACACCCTGCCAGCTAGCAGATCAGCCCTGACCAGCCTTGGTCTCCAGAGCAGCTGTCTGTTCCCCGTGGAAGATGACCAGTACCACCTTGTTAAAAGTATGCATGCTGGGAGATCCTGACTGGCTCAGTCAGTAGAGCATGCAACTCTTGATACTGGGGGCATGAGTTCCAGATTCATGTTGGGCATAGAGCTTACTTTTAAAAAAGTCTGTGCCCCACCCACTACTTTCAAGATCAGCACATGTAGCTGACTTTCTTTAACACACAGAAACAGACACAGAGAGGTAGTCAAAATAAGGAGACAGAGAAATATGTCCCAACCGAAAGAATAGGACAAAACCACACCAAGAGACTTACTAAAGTCAATGGACATAAGTAATATGCCTGATAGAGAATTTAAAATAATGATCATAAAGATGGTCAGTGGACTTGAGAAAAGACTGGAGAACATCAGTGAGAACCTCAACAAAAAGATAAAAAGGACCAATCAGATATGAAGAACACAACAAATAAAATTAAAAATACACTAGATAGAACACAGAGCAGGCTAAAGGAAGCAGAAGAATAAATTAATAACCTTGGAGACAGAGTAATGGGAAGTAATAAAGCTGAGCAGGTGAGAGAAAAAAATATGCAAAATGAGAATAGACTTAGAGACCTCAGTGACTCCATCAAGTGTAATAAGACTCAGATTATAAGGATCCCAGAAGTAGAGAGAGAGAAAAGGGGTAAGATAATTTATTTGAAGAAGTAATAGTCAAGAACTTCCCTGATCTGGTAAAGGAAGCAGATATTCAGATCCAGGAGGCACGAGATCCCCCAACAAGCCAACCCAAGGAGATCCCTACCAAGACAGATAGTGATTAAAATGGCAAAAAGTAATGATAAAGAAAAAAATGTTTAAAGCAGCAACAGTAAAGAAGATAGGTACATATAAGGGAAACCCCATAAGGCTTCCAGCAGATTTTTCAGCAGAAACTTCGCAGGCCAGAAAAAAGTGGCATGATGTATTCAAAGAGCTGAATAGGGAAAATCTGCAGCCAAGAAGTCTATCCAGCAAGACTATCATTCAGAATAGAAGGAGAAATAAAGACTTCTCAGACAAGCAAAAACTAGAAGAGTTCATGACCACTAAACCAGCTCTCCAAAAAATGTTAAGAGGGAACTCTGAGTGGAAAGACCATAAGTCAGACTATGAAAGGTAGGAAACACAAAAGCAGTTAAAATAAGTATATCTGGGGGCATCTGGGTGGCTCAGTCAGTTAAGTGTCCGACTTCAGCTCAGATCACGATCTCACTGTTCATGAGTTAGAGTCCCGTGACAGGGTCTGTGCTGACAGCTCAGGGCCTGGAGCCCGCTTGAGATTCTGTGTCCCCTCTCTCTCTGCCCCTTTCCCACTCATACTCTGTGTGTGTCTCTCTCTCTCAAAAATAAACATTAAAAAAATAAGTATGTCTATAAAAATCAGGCAACAGGTTCACAAAATGAAAATATGTAATATATGATAGTATAGACCTGAAACAAGGGGGAGAAGAGTAAAGAATGGGTTCAAGCTCAACCAACTGTCAACTTAATATAAACTGCTATATGCAAAAGTAGCTCAGATATAAAATGAATGGTAACAACAAATAAAAAACCAATAATAGGGGCGCCTGGGTGGCGCAGTCGGTTAAGCGTCCGACTTCAGCCAGGTCACGATCTCGTGGTCCGTGAGTTCGAGCCCCGCGTCAGGCTCTGGGCTGATGGCTCAGAGCCTGGAGCCTGTTTCAGATTCTGTGTCTCCCTCTCTCTCTGCCCCTCCCCCGTTCATGCTCTGTCTCTCTCTGTCCCAAAAAAAATAAAAATAAAAACGTTGAAAAAAAAAAATTAAAAAAAAAAAAAACCAATAATAGATACCCAAAGAGTAAAGAGAAAAAATTCCAAGGATGTCACTAAAAGGAGCCAGAAAAGCATGAAAGACAGCAAGAGAAGATTCAGGGAAAAACTACAAAAATAACCACAAAACAAGTAACAATATGGCAATAAATACATATCTATTAATAATTACTTTGAATGAAAATGGACTAAATGCTCCAATCAAAATACATAGGGTGACAGAGTAGATAAAAAAAAAAAAAAAGACCACCTCTATGCTGCCTACAAGAGACTCATTTCAGACCTGAAGTCACCTGCAAATTGTAAGTGAGGGATAGAGAAACATTTATCATGCAAATAGATGTCAAAAGAAAGCCAGTGTAGCAAAATTTATTTGGACAAAATAGACTTAAAACAAAGAATGTAACAAGAAACAAAGAAGGGCACTAATAATAATAAAGGGGACAATCCAATAAGAAGATATATCAATGGTAAATATTTATGCATCCAACATGGAAGTACCAAAATACCTAAAACGGTTAATAACAAACATAAAGAAACAAATCAATAGGAATACAAAAACAGTAAGGATCTTTAATACCCCATTTACATCAAGGGAAAGATGATGCACACAAAAAATCAAGAAGGAAACAGTGGCTTTGAATGACACACTGGACCAGATGGATTTAACAGACATGTTCAGAACATTCCATCCTAAAACAGCAAAATATACATTCTTTTCAAGTCCACATGGAACATTCTCCAGCATAGATCACACATTAGGCTACAAAACAAGTCTCAAAAAATTCAAAAAGATTGAAGTTATACCATGCATCCTTTCTGACCACAGCATTATGAAACTAGAAATCAATGACAAGAAATATCTGGAAAGAGCACAAATATAAGGAGGCTAAATCACAAGCTCCTAAACAATAAATGGGTCGACCAGGAAATCAAAAAAGAAATAAAAAATTATATGGAGAGAAATGAAAATGAAAACACACTCGTCCAAACCCTTTGGAATGCAGCAAAAATGGTTCTAAGAGGGAAATTTATACAGCCCTACCTCAAAAAAAAAAACCTCAAATAAACTAACTTTACACCTAAAGGAAGTAGAAAAAGACGAACAAGCAAAACCCAAAGCCAGCAGAAGTAAGGAAATACTAAAGATGAGAGCAGAAATAAATGATATAAAAAACAAAACAACAACAACAAAACAAAAACAAAAACAAAACAATAGAACAAATCAATGAAACCAGGAGCTGGTTCTTTGGAAAAATCAACATAATTGATAAACCTCTAACCAGACTCATCAAGAGAGAGAGAGAGGTGGGGGAGGATACCAATAAACAAAATCACTAATGAAAGAAGAGAGGTAACAACTAACACCACAGAAATACAAATAATTTAAGAATATTATGAAAATTTATATGCCAACAAATATGCAACATAGAAAAAATGGATAAATTCCTAGAAATATATAAACTACCAAAATTGAAACAAAAAGAAATAGAAAATTTGAACAAATTACCAGCAATGACACTGAATCAGTAATCAAAAGGCTGCAACAAACAAAAGTCCAGAACCAGACAGCTTCACAGGAGAATTCTACCTAACATTTAAAGAAAAGTTAACACCTAGTCTTCTCAAACTACTTTAAAAAATAGAAGAGGAAAGAAAACTTTCAAATACACTCTGTGAGGACAGAATTACCCTGATACCAAAACCAGATAAAGACACCACAAAAAACAAGACAACTACAGGGCAATATCTTTGATGAGCACATATGCAAAATTCCTCAACAAAATATTAGGAAACCAAATCCAACAATATATTAAAAAAATCATTCACCACAATCAAGTGCGATTTATTTCTGTGATGCAAGTGTGGTAAATATTCACAAATCAATCAACGTGATACATCACATCAACAAGAGAAAGCATAAAAACCATGTGATCATTTGAATAGATGGAGAAAAAGCATCTGACGAAGTACAACATCCATTCATTATAAAATCCCTCTACAAGGTAGGTTTAGAGGGAACATACCTCAACATAATAAAGACCTTATACAAAAAACTCATAACTGACATCATACTCGGTGGGGGAAAACTGAGAGCGTTTCTCCTAATGTGAAGAACAAGACAAGTTTGTCCACTCTCACCATGTTTATTCAATATAGTACTAGAAGTCCTAGCAACAACAATCAGACAACAACAATAAATAAAAGGCATCCAAGTTGGTAAGGAAGAAGTAAATTTTTCACTATTTGAAGATGACATGATACTAAATATATAGAAAACCCTAAAGACACCACCAAAAAACTGAACTGATAAATTCACTAAAGTCACAGGATACAAAATCAATGTACAGAAATCTGTTGCATTTCTATACAATAATAATGAAGTAGCAGAAAGAGAAATTAAGAAAATAATCCCATTTACAATTGTACCATAAACAATGAAATACCTAGGAATAAACTTAACAAAGAAATAGAAGACCTGGACGCTGAAAACTATAAAAACATTGACGAAAGAAATTGAAGATGACACAAAGAAATGGAAAGATATTCCATGTTCATGGATTGAAAGAACAGATACTGTCAAAATGTCTATATTACCCAAAGCAATCTACATATTTAGTGTTATCCCTATCAAAATACCAACAGCATTTTTCACAGGACTAGAACAAACAACCCTAAAATTTTGATGGAACAACAAAAGACCCCAAGTAGCCAAAGAAATCCTGAAAAAAAAAAACAAAAAAAAAAACTGGAGGTATCATAATGCCAGACTTGAAGTTCTATTACAAAGCGATAGTAATCAAAGGATAGTACTGGCATTAAAACACATAGATCAATGGAGCAGAAGAGAAAATGCAGAAATAAACCCCCAATTATATTATCAATTAATCTTTGACAAAGGAGGCAAGAATATGCTAATGGGAAAAAGTATCTTCAACAAACGGTGTTGGGAAAACTGGACAGCTTCATGCAAAAGAATGAAACTGTACCACTTCCTCACATTATCCACAAAAATAAACTCAAAATAGATTAAGGACATGAATGTGAGATATGAATCCATGAAAATCCTAGAAGAAAGCACAGGCAGTAATTTCGCTGACATTGGCCATAGCAGGATCTTTCTAGACATGTCTCCTGAGGCAAAGGAAAGAAAAGCAAAAATAAACTCCTGGTACTATGCTAAAATAAAATGCTTCTGCACGGCACAGGAAACAATCAACAAAACTAAAAGACAACCTACAGAATGGGAGAAGATATTTGCAAACAACATATCTGATAAAGGGTTAGTATCCAAAATATGCAAAGTGTTTATGCAACTTAACACCAAAAAAATCCTCAAATAATCTAATTAAAAATTGGCAGAAGACATAAACAGACATTTCTCCAAAGAAGACATCCAGATGGCCAACAGACACATGAAAAGATGCTCAACATCACTCATCATCAGGGAAATGCAAACCAACAATGCAATATCACCTGACACCTGTCAGAAAGGCTAAATTCAAAAACACAAGATACAACAGGTGTTGATGAAGATGTGGAGAAAAGGAAACCTTTATCTACTGTTGGTGGGAATGCAAAGTGGTGCAGCCACTGTGGAAAACAGTATGGGGGTTCCTTAAAAAATGAAAAATAGCACTATCCTATGATCCAGTAACTGCACTACTGGGTATTTACCCCCCAAATACAAAACACTAATTCAGAGGGATACATACACCCCTATGTTTATCACAGCATTATTTATGATAGTCAAATTATGGAAACAACTCAAATGCCCATTGGTAGATGAATGGATAAAGAAGAGGTGTTATATATACACAATGGAATATTACTCAGCCATAAAAAAAGAATGAAATCTTGCCATTTGCAACAACATGGATGGATCTAAAAAGTATAATGCTAGGGTGTCCGGGTGGTTCAGTCAGTTAAATGTCTGACTCTTGGTTTCAGCTCAGGTCATGATCTCATGGTTTGTGAGACTGAGCCCCACATCAGGTTCTGTGCTGACAGTGCAGAGCCTGCTTGGGATTCTCTCTCTCCCTCTTTCTCTGCCCCTTCCCCACTCATGGTCACACACACGCTCTCTCTCAAAATAAATAAAGAAACTTTAAGAAAAAAGAGTATAATGCTAAGTGAAATGAATTAGTCAGAGAAAGACAAATACCATAGGATCTCACTCACATGTGGGATTTAAAAAACAAAATAAATGAACAATGGAAAAAAAAGAGAGGGAGAGAGACAAACCAAGAAATACACTCTTAACTACGGTGAACAAACTGATGGTTACCAGAGGAGAGGTGGGGGTGGGTGGGTGACATAGGTGATGGAAATTAAAGGGTACACTTCTCATGATGAGCACTGAGTAATATATAGGATGGTTGAATAGCTACACTGTGTACCTGAAACTAATCTAACACTGTATGTTAACTATACTGGAATTAAAAATTTTTAATTAATAAATATTATAAAATCCTATTATTGGAGTACATGGGGCACCTGGGTGGGTCAGTCTTTATTAAGAGTCTGACTCTTGATTTCAGCTCTGGTGATGGTCTTGCAGTTTGTGGGATTGAGCCCTGCATTGGGCTCTGCACTGACAGCATGGAGCCTACCTGGGATTCTCTCTCTCTGTCTCTCTGCCCTTCCCCACCCCTCAAAATAAAGGAATAAACTTTTTTTTTAAATTTTTTTTAACGTTTATTTATTTTGAGACAGAGAGAGACAGAGCATGAATGGGGGAGGGGCAGAGAGAGAGGGAGACACAGAATCGGAAACAGGCTCCAGGCTCTGAGCTGTCAGCACAGAGCCCCACGCGGGGCTCGAACTCGCGGACCGTGAGATCGTGACCTGAGCCGAAGTCGGACGCTTACCCGACCAAGCCACCCAGGCACCCCAGGAATAAACTTTTTAAAAAATGTTTTAAAAATCTTGTTGTTGGAGTACAGATTAATAATTCTGATACCACTACACATGTATACTGGAATAAGTCAATGAATGGCAGATCTGTGGAAGCCAGTTTTCTCACTGTTAGAGTGGGAGGTTATAGATAAGCAAGGAGAGGAGACTTGAATGATTCATGAATCAATGGATTGGAGGTGGAGATGTTAGTATAAGCTCCTGTATAGCTTACTATGTATTATGATAGTTTCATATAGAAATATTAATATATACTGATTAGTAATCACATGCATATCCTTTTGCTGTCAACTGAGTGGATTTGGAAGCAAAGACACCCCAGTAGCAATGAGCACACCTAGATCCCAGAGCTTGGTTTCTAACACCAGTCCCCTGTAAACAGAATCGGGGCTTTTTGGAGAAATGGATGATTCTAGGATCGGGGCAGAAAACACAGAAGATGAGCCTGGAGTATCTTACGAGGCCAGAAAAGAATGAAGTGCTAGGAAAAAAGGGTATATAAAGCCCAGGATGTTGGTGCTGTGTCCAAGGGACACAGAAACCAGCTGAAAGAGTTCCAAAGCTGGAATAATTTAAACAAAATGAAGTATTATTAGATTATGACCAAAAATCAACATGCAAAATAAAGAGTCTGTACAAATATACATGATTGAATTAATAATCAATGGAAGAAGAGACAAATCTCCCATTAGAAAAATTCTAAATAATTTACGTACATTAGTTTGTCTCGAGGAAAAAAGGAAGAACGTAAACCCCCACTCTAAAGGATGGACTTTTCATAGTGGCTTCCTTTCAAAAAGTATAGTAAGGAAATGGGTTATAGAAAGAGTGATAGTGGAGAAGCCTGACAAACACGACCTCCGACCAACATGAGGAGTCATAACTCATGTTGATGGTATACACCCTTGAGATGACGTGATGAGAATGGCCCTTTGCCTCTGTGGTTTTCCTTTCCGAAACTCATAGCCCCAGTCTAATCATGAAAAAAAAAATCAGACAAATTCCAGCTGAGGAGCATTCTACCAAACACCTGACCAGAATTCCTCAAAATTGTCAAAGTTATCAAAAATAAAGAAGTCCGAGTGACTTCCATAGCCAAGAGAAGGTAAAGACAATGACAACACAATGCAATGTGCTATCCTGGATGGCATCCTGGAACAGAAAAAGGACAGTAGGTAAAAAGGAAGGAGATCTGAAGAGCATGGACTTCAGTTCATAATAATGTATCAATATTTTAAAAATAACAATGTGTTGATATTAGATAATGGTAACAGATGTGCATACTAATATAAGATGTTAATGATAGGGAAACTGGGTGCCTTGTTTCTGGGAACTCTGTAGTATATAATTTTTCTGTAGACCTAGAACTTTTCCAAAGAATAAAGTTTGTTTTTATTTATTTATTATTATTTTAATTATTTTAAAAATGTTTTATTTATTTTTGAGAGAGAGAGAGCGAGAGAGCATGCAAACGAGTGGGGGAGGGGCAGTGAGATGGGACAGAGGATCCTGAGGGCTCAGCACTGACGGCAGTGAGCCAATGTGGGGCTGGAACTCACGAACGGTGAGATCATGACCAGAGCTGAAATCAGACGCTCAACCCGCTGAGCCACCCAGGTGCTCCTAAAATTTATTTTTAAAAACATATTAAAAACAATTATAAAAATAACTAATATTTATGGAATCACTCCTCATTCCTGGAAAGTACTGAGTTTTTTTGTTGTGTTTTTTTTTTTAATGAAAGATAGCATATTTTCAGAAAATGATCAAAACATGAATGTAGGGGCACTTGGGTGGCTCAGTGGGTTGAGCATCCGACTTCGGCTCAGGTTATGATCTTGGCGTTTGTGAGTTGGAGCCCCACATTGGGCTCTGTGCTCACAGCTCAGAGACTGCAGCCTGCTTTGGATTCTGTGTCTCCCTCTCTCTCTGCCCCTCCCCTGTTCATGGTCTGTCTCTCTCTGTCTCTCAAAAAATAAAATAAAAACGTTGCAAATAAAATAAAGTAAAATAATTAAAATAAAACATGAATGTAGAGTATAATGAATTACTATAAAGCAAGAAATAAAACACTAGCAGCTCTTCAGAAGCCTCAAAACACCACTCTCCAATACAACCCTGTCTTTCCCCTTGGCAGTAACCACTCTCCTAACTTCTACAATATTCACTTCTTTGCTTTTCTCTATAGTTTTTCCACTTACGCATGCATACTTAAAGAATGTAGTTTGATTTAACTCTTTTGAATTTAAATGATTGTAAATATTCATGTATTATATTACGACTGCTTCCTTTCACTCAATATTATGTTTGTGAGATTTTGTCATGTTATTTTGAGTAGCTGCAGGTAATTTTTTGTGGTTGCTTTTTAGTATAGTAATTCCAATTGTATATCACACAATTTCTTTACCTGCTGTGCCATGGGCAGATAATGAACTGTTCCTAGGTTTTGCCTGTTGCAGACAATGCTGACGTTACTCATATATGTGTCCTGATGTTAATATATGCACTTTCAGAGGATTTTCAAAGGATTCAGTGGATTTTCCAGGTCTTCAATACAGTCAATTTTACTAAAAGAGAGACACAGAGAGAGAGAGAGAGAGAGAGAGAGAGAGAGAGAGAGAAAGCCCATTTTCCAAAATGATTTACCAGCATAGACTCCCCAAAGAAGTGCATGAACATCTTTGTTGCTTCACATCTTTGCAACATTTCATACTGTCAGACTTTAAAAATCTTTTGCCTATCTGTTGGCAGGCAAAGATACGTCCTTCTAGTTTTAGTTTGCATTTTCCTGCTTATTGATGGGGATGTTTAAAATACTGCGTTTTTCATAAGTTTATTGGCCTAATGTATTTTCTTGTTTGTTAAATGCCTACCCTAATCTTTTGTGTTTCAGTGAGGCATTTATCAAAGGAAAATCTTATTTAAAAACCTTAACATTGACAACATGGAGCCTTTAAAAGGACGTGGCGATGTTAAAATGAATATAACTCATCATTCCTGATGCACTTAAAAATCATTTCACTTGGACCTTGAACCCCTTTTAACATCTCACTGCCAAACCAAGCCAATAATAAATTGCAAATGCTAGAGGAAAATTAATACACTTAAATTCATTAATGTGTCTATATCTGGAAGATGAATTGTACAAAGCTCTTAGCAACAATCTGTAAAATATGTTGTAAATAGTTTTGAAACTCTTTCAGGTGGTGTTCTGACTTAAATTTCAGCTTGAATATCTGAGATACCATATAGTTTTTGGTACAGGTTTAAATTTTCAGTAGGTTGCTACTATAATATAGAAATACAGAAAGCTTAATGGCAAAATCATTTATTGAGTTTTCTCTACTGAGAGTAAAGGTCCTGGTAGAAATTGGTTTGGTAAGTTGAATCCTGTCTTTAAGAGACAAAGGTCTGCACCTAAATTAGGCATAATTTGTAGACTCTGTACAGGGCGATGTGCAGAGATATCAAAGTAATTGAGTTCTTCTTACTGAAATATATCAATATTTTAAAATATAATGATTAATAGAATACATAAATGTAAATATATAGGGTTCCTATGACATATTTCTATTCTCATATGTGCATAAATATAAAATAATGACATTGATCAAATTGCAAAGCAATTTGTAAGCTAATTTATTTTTATTAAAATATGTTTAATCCATGTTATACAAAAAAGTCTACGGGAGTTCTCTATTTTGATAATATACCTGGCATGTGTTTGTGTACTAAAGGTTACTAGGTTTTGTTTGTTTCTTTGGAAGATTACTGAAAACATCCTCATATGCTATTTGATTTTACTATTAAGTCCAGAAATGTTGTAGCAAACTGGCTTAAGGTATTCATTTGAAAGCAAGTTCAACTTTTAACCATGACAAAGTAACCGGTACCAGACATGTCCTCTTGGCAAAAGAACTATTACGTCGGGGAAAAAAAAAATATGACATCATTGTTTCAGAAAGTGAACAAAGTCTGCATAAGACTGTGATCCTTGAAACAAGAGGAATACAAGACATGAGCCCCATGATCGCCCCACCTGTCTTTCCCCAAAGCAGGAAAATACAGCTAACAGGATTGATGGGCTTAACTGATCTGAAGATGAGATGGGTGATCCAGGCTACAGAAACATCCGCCATTCACTAGGCTGTTATCTGAAAAGAGAAGCTATTGTGATGCGGGGCCCAGCAGTGCCTGTGGGAATTGACTATGGGTTCTTATAGCCAAGGGCAGAGAGAGACTCCACGTGCCTAGCCAAGGTTGCTTTTCCAGGACTGAGAGCCAAACAGTAATACTGGAGGTCATACCATGCTGGAACTCACTGGAGGCCCAGCCCTGCTGAAGAGAAGCATCTTCTCTCACACTCACTTGAGATTCAGAGAAATTAGATCTTAAGAGTAAAGACCAGGCTGTAGAGTAAGGATAGTCCCCGGGATAAAGTTAAAAACTAAACATAAATAGGGACACCTGGGTGGCGCAGTCAGTTGGGTGTCTGCCTTCGGCTCAGGTCATCATCTCACGGTTGGTTCGAGCCTCACATCGGACTCTGTGCTGACAGCTCAGAGCCTGGAGCCTGTTTGGATTCTGTGTCTCCATCTCTCTATACCCCTCCCCTGCTTGCTCCTGCTTGCTCTCTCTCTCTCTCTCAAAGGTAAACATTTAAAAAACATAAATGTAGATAAAGCTCTAATAAAGAATAAATTCAAGCTTGAGAAGAACAAAAGTATCTACTGGTGATTTACATATCAGCCATAAAAAAAAAGTTAACATTGTTGGGTTGCCTGGGTGGCCCAGTCAGTTAAGCCTCAGACTCTTGATTTCGGCTTAGGTCATGAACTCATACTTTGTGAGTTCAAGTCCTTCACTGGGCTCTGCACCAACAGCTGGGAGCCTGCTTGGGATTCTTTCTCCCTCTTTCTCTGCCCCTCCCCTGCCTCAAAATAAATAAGCCTAAAAAAAGTTATTATTGTTTAAAGAAGAGATAATCCAGATTACTTGTATTAAAAAAAATTTTTTTTTTTTAGCATTTATTTATTTTTGAGAGACAGAGACAGAGTGCAAGCAGGGGAGGGGCAGAGAGAGGAGACACAGAATCCAAAGCAGGCTCCAGGCCCTGAGCAAGCTGTCAGCATAAAGCCCAACACTGGGCTGGACCCCATGAACCATGAGATCATGACCTGAGCCAAAGTCAGATGAAGTCAGACGAAGTGTCAGACGCCTGAGCCACCCAGGCGCCCCTGGATCCCTTATAATTTATGATCCACTATGTCCAGCATATAACTAGAAGTTACTACAAGTAAGAAAATAGAAAAAAAAAAAATGTGAACACTATCTTAGAGAATAGGTAGTCTATACAAACCAATACCAAATACCTAGATGTTGAAATTAGCGGACAGGGAATTTATTTATTTATTTTAACTTTTATTCATTTTTGAGAAACAGAGGGGGGCGGTGCAGAGAGAGAGGGAGACACAGAATCCAAAGCAGGCTCTAGGCTCTGAACTATCAGGACAGAGCCCACACGGGGCTCGGACCCACAGACCGCAAGATAG